>NC_064649.1:141258269-142508269 GCF_023864345.2 Schistocerca serialis cubense | reverse complement strand
GTCATGATGAGAAGCAAGTCCAGTTCAGTGCTGAGGCAGTTCGGCATCGAGGCAATCACGAATGTCTGGCAGGGAGTGTGGTGGAGCACCGCCTCGCAGCAAAATGAACTGAACTCTCCACTGTCTTACTACACTTGCGGCGCGTGTCATTGCTACAGTACGTCCGGTACACGACACCAGTCACAGTTATGTCTGCAAAGAGAAATGGACCATAAACTTTTGAAGATGGCATGATCCAAAGATGTTAACTTCAGACGAATCAGGAACGTGTTCCACAATCTCGTGTGGACGTTCTGTGTCCCAGACACGCATATTGTGACAATTTACTTTCCCAGACATGAAACGTGGCTTCGCCACTGAAAACTAACTTCTGTGAAAAAGCGTCTTCCTCCAGCAGTCGCTGAGGATCGTTGAAAAAAATCTGAAAAAAATCTGCTTGCCTCGAACAGTCGGCGTACGCAATAGCGTGCGGCAGACATTTGACAGCGGTAGTCCAGTTCCCTGCCCTAACGTACGGCTACGCCTAAGTCCACATGGATAGTCTCCGAGCCACATTTAATTTCCTGGCAGAGGGTTCATCGCACCACCTTCACAATAATTCTCTATTATTGCAATCTCGAATAGCGCGCGGAGAAAACGAACACGTACGTCTTTTCACGCGAGTTCTTCGAATGGGCCAGCCTCTGTGGCCGAGCGGTTCTAGACGCTTCAGTCCGGAACCGCGCTGCTACGGTCGCAGATTCGAATGCTGCCTCGGGCATGGATGTATGTGTTGTCCTTAGGATAGTTAAGTTTAAGTATTTCTAAGTTCTAGGGGACTGATGACCTCAGATGTTGAGTCCCATAGTGCTTAGAGCCATTTGAACCATCTTCAAATAGTTCAAATGGTTCTAAGCACTATGGGACTTAAAATCTGAGGTCATCAGTCCCCTAGAACTCAGCATACTTATACGTTTGTGACTATTACAGCGCCATCTATGACAAAGTGAAAAAAGTGGTCCAACTAAAACATTCATATTTCTTTACGAACTTACGTCAATCTGTTGTAGAATAATGGAACATGTTTTGTGTTCTCGTATTATGACGTTCTTAGATAATACAAATCTCCTTCATCATAACCAACATGGATTCCGCAAACAGAGATCATGTGAAACTCAGCTCGCCCTATTTGCCCAAGAAATTCACAGTGCCGTAGACACTGGCGAGCAGATTGATGCCGTATTCCTGGACTTCAGGAAGGCATTTGATACGGTTCCGCATTTACGTTTAGTGAAAAAAATACGAGCTTACGGAATATCGGACCAGGTTTGTGATTGGATTCAGGATTTCCTAGAAGAAAGAACACAACATGTCATTCTTAACGGTTCAAAATCTGCAGATGTAGAGGTAATTTCGGGAGTACCGCAGGGAAGCGTGATAGGACCTTTATTGTTTACAATATACATAAATGACTTAGTTGAAAACATCGGTAGCTCCGTGAGGCTATTTGCAGATGACACGGTTGTCTACAAGAAAGTAGCAACATCAGAAGACTCGTACGTACTCCAGGAGGACCTGCAGAGGATTAATGCATGGTGCGACAGCTGGCAGCTTTCCCTAAACGTAGATAAATGTAATATAATGCGCATACATAGGGGCAGAAATCCATTCCAGTACGATTATGCCATAGGTGGTAAATCATTGGAAGCGGTAACGACCGTAAAATACTTAGGAGTTACTATCCGGAGCGATCTGAAGTGGAATGATCACATAAAACAAATAGTGGGAAAAGCAGGCGCCAGGTTGAGATTCATAGGAAGAATTCTAAGAAAATGTGACTCATCGACGAAAGAAGTAGCTTACAAAACGCTTGTTCGTCCGATTCTTGAGTATTGCTCATCAGTATGGGACCCTTACCAGGTTGGATTAATAGAAGAGATAGACATGATCCAGCGAAAAGCAGCGCGATTCGTCATGGGGACATTTAGTCAGCGCGAGAGCGTTACGGAGATGCTGAACAAGCTCCAGTGGCGGACACTTCAAGAAAGGCGTTACGCAATACGGAGAGGTTTATTATCGAAATTACGAAAGAGCACATTCCGGGAAGAGATGGGCAACATATTACTACCGCCCACATATATCTCGCGTAATGATCACAACGAAAAGATCCGAGAAATTAGAGCAAATACGGAGACTTACAAGCAGTCGTTCTTCCCACGCACAATTCGTGAATGGAACAGGGAAGGGGGGATCAGATAGTGGTACAATAAGTACCCTCCGCCACACACCGTAAGGTGACTCGCGGAGTATAGATGTAGATGTAGATGTAGAAATGGGAGTTAATATTTAAAAAAAAACAAAAAAAAACGCATTTGGTAATCGTTTGACCTATGGCAGCGCCATCTAGCGTGCCAAACATGGCACCATCTGGTTTCCCTCTTCAAGCTAGACAAGTTCCGTTCTTTGTAGTTTTTTCGTTTGACGCTTATTTCGTGAGATGGTTCAACTGGCTCTGAGCATGAGGCGTAGCGCCGTATAACGATCCTGCCTTGGAGGCGGTTAAGTGGGAGATGTTTCTCAGAGCTGGATAGTGACAGATGGTGACGCGAGACTGGACGTGCACGTAGTTTATTTATCAGCCAATAGAGACAATATTGGATAGGGGGACTGTGATTTTAGTTTCGATTGTGCCCACTAGAATGCACTAAAGTAATAGAATGTTATTCATAAACTGTTCTAGTATTTTCATAAAGTGTTATAATGTCTTTTGTCTATGTAAAATGTTATAAATGTTTTTTAGCAGTATGAATGATGCGTGAGTGTGGTTTAAGGTTAATATGAAGATAATTGTTTAACGGGCTATGTAGTAGGATTTAGTATGGGAACATTTCGAAGAAGTATGGATATGAACAAAGGGGATTTTTGTAGAATAGATTTGTAAAGCAAGTTTATGGTAAAGGGAAAGTTAATTCAGGTATAAATAACAATAGTAAATAACTTTATGCATAAACAAAACTTCAGCATATTAGATAATTACGTCGGTAAAAAGTGCAGCCGTTAGGTTTACTATTTTGCCATTGGTTTTTGATGAAAAGCGCGGAGTGACGCGGGAGTGTTGTTTTGCTATTGGCTGTTGAGTAAACTGCCCAATGGTAAATCAATGTTCTTCGCACGCCTTTCTCTGCTGCTAGAGAAGATTTAGAGTGTTCTAGAGGGGAGTGGGAGCCTAGCCATGAAACAGTTCGGACGTGTGTAGTAGTATTTCCGATGGAAACGATAAGTTGCCCGATCTAGTAGTGTTTCAGACATCAAAATTGTGGTAAAGAGACCCATAATTATTCCGATGGGCGTGTAGAAATTTCGGAATTAGTGACGAGAAAAGACATGTATTCCGTGTGGATTATTGAGCAGGTCGGTGGCTAAAAACTGTGACTGCATTTGGTACCGACACACGTAATATTTCGCGAGCATTGTCGACCTAAAGTAATCAGTATTTTTGTAGCTATTAGGTTTTCGGGAAATGCAACACCATAAACTTGCTAACGTGACTGAAAGGGACTGTGAGTGACTGTGTTAAGACTAGCACGGGCTTGGCAGTGATAGTTTTTCACCTAAGTTTCAGAATATATTAATTGAGGGCAAAATTTCAAACCTTTCATTTCGTATGAAAACTTTCTCCCGAAACGTAGATTAGTGACTTTAATTGCAGCCTGGTTCACGTCGAAGTACAGTAGGTTTCGCTCGGCTTTCCTACTAATGATCTGCTGAGACAATGTCCACAGGTAGGTGCAGGTCCGTCGTAAAGGGACGGAAAGAACCGCGCCGACGCAAGCATTATGGGACTTAACTGCAGAGGTCATCTGTCCCCTAGACTTAGAACTACTTAAACCTAACTAACCTAAGGACATCACATACATCCATGCCCGAGGCAGGATTCAAACCTGCGACCGCGGTTCCAGACTGTATGCTTAGAACCTCTCGGCCACTCCGGTTGGCCTTTCATGAGATATTTGGCCCGGTCACTATCAATGGACCACACTGTATAATGTTCGATCTGTGACCTTACAAGCCACAGTACACGTCAACTTCTCAGTCACTTACCATCACAATGGAGTCCAGTCGAAGGTTCAAAATACCCTGCGCATTCAGCCCCTTGGGGGAGTGTGGTTATGTGTATAAGGTCTCTGCCCCTGCCCCTCACCCTAGCACAGTGGACCAGCCTGCCTGCTGCCCCTGCCCCCCTACCTGTGGGAGTGGCTTAGACTGTGGTTGGCACGCCTGCCCACGGCCGACACACTTGCAGGGGCCGTCCAAGTGGGACGGCAACCCTCCGAGGTCGCGCGGTCGTGACCCCCCCCCCCTCCCCCATCAGCCGCCGTGACTCTCACTTCTGCCCGGTGGTCCCCACCAGCAACGCAAAACTGCGACGCCGCGCCTGTTTTATCTGCCGTGTGGCATCTGCTTGTAATACAACGGAAGCGTAGCCAATCACGCGGTGTTACGTTCATCTGTGCAACAAGTGTATCTCCGAGTGCATCCGTTGGATTGGGTTGGGTTGTTTTGGCGGAAGAGCTCAAACAGCGAACTCATCGGTCTCATTAAGGAAGGACGGCGAAGGGAGTAGGTCGTACCCTTTCAAAGGATTCATCCTGGCATTCACTTGGAGCGATTTAGGGAAATCACGGAAAACCGAGATCAGGATGGCCAGACGCGGGCTTGAACCGTCATCCTCCTGAATGAGAGTGGTTTTATCTGCTGTGTGGCATCTCCTTACATTAAAACGGAAGCCTAGCCAAGCACGCGGTGTTACGTTCATCTGTGCAGTAAGCGTGATTACCTCCGAGTGCATCCGTTGGGTTGGGTTGTTTTGGCGGCAGAGACCAAACAGCGAACTCATCGGTCTCATTAGGAAAGGACGCGGAAGGAAGTCGGTCGTGCCCTTTCAGAGGAATCATCCCGGCATTCGCGTGGAGCGATTTCATCTACATCTACATCTACATCCATACTCCGCAAGCCACCTGACGGTGTGTGGTGGAGGGTACCTTGACTACCTCTATCGGTTCTCCCTTCTATTCCAGTCTCGTATCGTTCGTGGAAAGAAGGATTGACGGTATGCCTCTGTGTGGGCTCTAATCTCTCTGATTTTATCCTCATGGTCTCTTCGCGAAATATACTTAGGAGGAAGCAATATACTGCTTCACTCCTCGGTGAAGGTATGTTCTAGAAACTTCAACAAAAGCCCATACCGAGCTACTGAGCGTCTCTTTTAAAGAGTCTTCCACTGGAGTTTATCTGTCATCTCCGTAAGGCTTTCGCGATTACTAAATGATCCTATAACGAAGCGCGCTGCTCTCCGTTGGATCTTCTCTATCTCCTCTATCAACCCTTTCTGGTACGGATCCCACACCGGTGAGCAGTATTCAAGTAGTGGGCGAAAAAGCGTAGTGTAACCCATTTCCTTTGTTTTCGGATTGCATTTCCTTAGGATTCTTCCAATGAATCTCAGTCTGGCATCTGCTTTACCGACGATCAACTTCTTGTGATCATTCCATATTAGATCACTCCTAATGCGTACTCCCAGATAATTTATGGAATTAATTGCTTCCAGTTGCTGACCTGCTATATTGTAGCTAAATGATAAGCGATCTTTCTTTCTATGTATTCGCCGCACATTACACTTGTCTACATTGAGCTTCAATCACGGAAAACCTAAATCAGGATGGCCAGACGCGGGTTTGAACCGTCGTCCTCCCGAAAGCGAGTCCAGTGTGCTAACCACTGCGCCAGCTCGCTAGGTCTGTGCATCCGTGAGTTGCATTCTACTGTAGAACAGATGCAAGACCACTAACCTCCCCATCCGACTGCCATCTACAAAAGAGGTCCAAACCTCTGGGCAATTTTCACTCCCTTTTCAAAAAAGTTCTAAAGGTGCAATCTCCCTCTCCTTCCTTCTTCCATCTATTGTCCACATTAAGCAATGTCCAGTCCATGTAATTAATAAGCAGTGTCTTTTACAAAGATATGAGGGGAGCGAAAATTGCCATACACATTCAAGTTTACTTAGCTTGTCATGTTGAGATAGCTCCTGTTCTTCTTGTCTCTGAATCTCATTCTTGAAGCTAAAAATCTAACATCAGGTCCTCACGGTTGCTTTGAACTAAATAAATTGGAAGATTTTTTGATGCGGAATTTTTACCACTTATTATACAAAAATACGTAAGATCGCATCAGAGGCGCAAAAAACAGTATTCCAGACAGTTTACAATTTTTCTTAACAAATAATCTCCAATAGTTTCTATAACATTATTAACTTCGATTATTATTTCATAAATGAATCCAGAAATAAACATTGCCAACAGTGCAGAATTCCTAGTGTGCCAATAGTTAATAATTCCAAATGTTTCAAAAAAATGTAATTAACTGTATACTCAGAACTAGTAAAATGGTTCAAATGGCTCGGAGCACGATGGGACTTAACATCTGAGGTCATCAGTCCCCTAGAACTTAGAACTACTTAGACCTAACTAACGTAAGGACATCACACACATCCATGCCCGATGCAGGATTCGAACCTGCGACCGTAGCGGTCTCGCGGTTCCAGACTGAAGCGCCTAGAACCGCTAGGCCACATCGGCTGGCCAGAACTAGTACTTATCGATTGTAACATCGAAACTAAAATATTTTATAAAGTAATTCTTTTTCATAAATTTTAGCTAGAAATATAACATACTGCGTACAAAATTATAAGAAAGTTTCCAGAAAAACAACTGAGATAATACTGATGCGTATAAAATTCGAAAAATAATACTGTATCGACAACCTGAGGAAAAGTAATGCTAGAGGAGGACGTCCCGTTACAAGGGGGATCAAAAAATTTCTGTTTTAGCCCATTGTTGCAATGTATATACTAAGGCAGCACTGAAAGACCTGAGTTGAAACAAGGCCTCCGGAGTAGACAACATTCCATTGGAACTACTGACGGCCTTGGGAGGGCCAGTCCTGACAAAACTCTACCATCTGGTGAGCAAGATGTATGAGACAGGTGAAATACCCTCAGACTTCAAGAAGAATATAATAATTCCAATCCCAAAGAAAGCAGGTGTTGACAGATGTGAAAATTACCGAACTATCAGTTTAATAAGTCACGGCTGCAAAATACTACCGCGAATTCTTTACAGACGAATGGAAAAACTAGTAGAAGCCGACCTTGGGGAAGATCAGTTTGGATTCCGTAGAAATATTGGAACACATGAGGCAATAATGACCCTATGGCTTATCTTAGAAGCTAGATTAAGGAAAGGCAAACCTACGTTTCTAGCATTTGTAGACTTAAAGAAAGCTTTTGACAATGTTGACTGGAATACTCTCTTTCAAATTCTGAAGGTGGCAGGGGTAAAATATAGCGAGCGAAAGGCTATTTACAATTTGTATAGAAACCAAATGGCTGTTATAAGAGTTGAGGGGCATGAAAGGGAAGCAGTGGTTGGGAAGGGAGTGAGACGGGCTTGTAGCCACTCCCCGATGTTATTCAATCTGTATATTGAGCAAGCACTGAAGAAAACAAAAGAAAAATTCGGAGTAGGTATTAAAATCCATGGAGAAGAAATAAAATCTTTGAGGTTCGCCGATGACATTGTAATTCTGTGAGAGACAGCAAAGGACTTGGAAGAGCAGTTGAACGGAATGGATGGTGTCTTGAAGGGAGGATATAAGATGAACATCAACAAAAGCAAAACGAGAATAATGGAATGTAATCGAATTAAGTCAGGTGATGTTGAGGGTATTAGATCAGGAAATGAGACACTTAAAGTAGTAAAGGAGTTTTACTATTTGGGGAGCAAAATAACTGATGATGGGCGAAGTAGAGAGGATATAAAATGTAGACTGGCAATGGCAAGGAAAGCGTTTCTGAAGAAGAGAAATTTGTTAACATCGAGTATTGATTTAAGTGTCAGGAAGTCGTTTCTGAAAGTATTTGTATGGAGTGTAGCCATGTATGGAAGTGAAACATGGACGATAAATAGTTTAGACAAGTAGAGAATAGAAGCTTTCGAAATGTGGTGCTACAGAAGAATGCTGAAGATTAGATGGGTAGATCACGTGAGGAGGTGTTGAATAGGATTGGGGAAAAGAGAAGTTTGTGGCACAACTTGACTAGAAGAAGGGATCGGTTGGTAGGACATGTTCTGAGGCATCAAGGGATCACCAATTTAGTATTGGAGGGCAGCGTGGAGGGTAAAAATCGTAGAGGGAGAGCAACAGATGAATACACCAAGCAGATTCAGAAGGATGTAGGTTGCAGTATGTACTGGGAGATGAAGAAGCTTGCACAGGATAGAGTAGCATGTAGAGCTGCATCAAACCAGTCTCAGGACTGAAGACCACAACAACAACAACATACTAAGGCGAGAAAAGTCGCGGTACAGTGATATGTACATAAACAGGTGGTTGTTATATCGCGTGTAGGGGATATAAAAGTGCAGTGAATCGGCGGAACTACCATTTACACTCATATGATTCGCGTGAACAGGTTATCGAAGTAACTGTGGCCGCAGAACGCAAATTAATAGACTTTGAACGTGGGATAGTATTTGAGGCAGACGCACGTTTTGGAAATTCCTAGCCGGCCGATATGGCCGAGCGGTTCTAGGCGCTTCAGTTTGGAACCGCGCGACCGCTGCCGTCGGAGGTTCGAATCCTGCCTGGGGCATGTTTGTGTGTGATGTCCTTAGGTTAGTTAGGTTTAAGTAGTTCTAAGTTCTTGGGGACTGATGACCTCAGATGTTAAGTCCCATAGTGCTCAGAGCCATTTCGGAAAATCCTAGGAAATTCAATATTCCGAAATCCAAAAGGTCAAGTATGTGCCGAGCATAGCAGATATCAGACATTACCTCTCAGCACCAAGATCGCAATGGCCGACTGCCTCTAGTTAATTACGGAGAGCAGAGACGTTTCCGCAGAATTGTCAGTGCTAACCGCAGAACTCAATGTGTGGCGTACGACGAACGTATCCGTTAGAACAGTGCGGCGAAATCTGGTGTTAATGGGCTGTGGCAGCTGAGAACCGACGCGGCCTTCTTTGCTAACGGGACGAGATCGCCTGCAGCGCATTTCCTAGGCTCGTCACCATATCGGCTGGACAAATGGTTCAAATGGCTCTGAGCACTACGGGACTTAACATCTGAGGTCATCAGTCCCCTAGAACTTATAATTACTTAAACCTAACTAACCTAAGGACATCACACAACACCCAGTAATCACGAGGCAGAGAAAATCCCTGACCCCGCCGGGAATCGAACCCGGGAACCCGGGCGTGGGAAGCGAGAACGCTACCGCACGACCACGAGCTGCGGACATCGGCTGGACACTAGACTTTTTTTTTAGATTTTTTTTTAATGTTATATCTGACACCCACCCACACGCACACACGCACACACACACACACACACACACACACACACACACACACACACACACACACACACACACACATCCTCAAATACCCTGCACATCTTGATACTCTATTTAACTAATATTGTGTCTAAATACGTTGACTCAGACTCATTATGATCCTCGTGGGTGCACTGCTGCATCATGGTTATAAAATGCTTGAAATACTAAAATAAACCAAGCTTTCAGCCGAGCAGTAGCAGGTGTTCCTCAGGAGAAAGGGTAATCAGTATATTGGTACGACTGTTGTAACTGTGTTACTGACGTCAAATTTATTAAATTTCATTGATGGTGGATAGCAGGAGTAGGCATGTAGCAAGCTACACGTATTTGTGATTTGGGCGGCTTGCTAGGAGCTGGTAGTCCGGTAACAAATCAGCGACAGCCTTGTGTGGGCTGTGTTTTCCTGCTGTAAGTAGCGGAGAAACGACGCCATGCGTACGAAGTTACAGTGACCATGTATTCTGAGTCATTCACTTGCTTTCTTGAGGCGGAGTGTTATGAAACCAGAATGGCCCCACACACTTTCTTGAGGTATTCCAGACGTTAGTTTTACATAGTCTGCCACTTTCAGAAGGACGTGTGGCGTCCACAATGATGTTCCAAAGAACCATACCTGCCTAATATCGTGTAGGGCCGCCTCGAGCGAGCAGAAATGCCGCAACACGACGTGGCGTGGACTCGACTAACGTCTGAAGTAGTGCTGGAGGCAACTGACACCATGAATCCTGCACGGCTGTCTATGAATGTGTAACAGTACGAAAGGGGACTCTGATCCCCAATGGAAGTGTTTAAACTCAGGACACTGTTCCTGGAGTCACTCCGTAGCAATTCCGGAAGTGTGGCGTGCCGCATTGTCCTGCTGGAATTATCCAAGTCCGTCGGAATGCACAATGGGCATGAATGGATGCAGGTGTTCAGACAGGATGCTTACGTACGTGTCACCTGTCAGAGTCGTATCTAGACGTATCAGGCACCCCATATCACTCCAACTGCACACGCCTCACACCATTACGGAGCCTCCACCAGCTTCAACAGTCACCCGGTGACATGCAGGGTCCATGCATTCATGAGGTTGTCTCCATACCCGTACAAGTCTATCCGCTCGATACAATTTGAAACGAGACTCGGCTGAGGAGGCAACATGTTTCCAGTCATCAACAGTCCAGTGTCGGTGTTGACGGACCCAGGCGAGGTGTAAGGCTTTGTGCCGTGCAGTCGTCAAGGGTACACGAGTGGGCCTTGTTGAATGGTTCGCACGCTGACACTTGTTGATATCCCAGCATTGAAATCTGCAGCAATTTGCGGAAGGGTTACATTTCCATGACGCCGAACGATTTAATTCAGTCGTCGTTAGTCCCGTTCTTGCAGAATCTTTTTCCGGCCGCAGCGATGACGGAGATTTGATGTTTTACCGGAATCTGGTATTCACGGTACACTCGTGGAATTGTCATACAGTAAGTTCCCCACTACATCGCTATCTCGAAGACGCTTTGTCCTACCCCTCGCGCGCCGAATATAACACCAAAGTCACTTAAATCTCGATAACCTGCCATTGTAGCAGCAGTAACCGATCTAACAACTGTGCCAGACACTTGTTGTCTTATGTAAGCGTTGCCGACCGCACCGCCGTATTCTGCCTGTTTGCATATCTCGCACGCCAAAACCAGTTTATTTGATAGAAGTTCTGAATGCAGTTTCCCAGCTGCCAGTACTTTAATAATAGCAAGGAACACGTGGAGTATGTGATTAAAGAATTATTCTCGGTATGCGAGGTTTCCAGAGGTTCGTTATTTACACTACTGGCCATTAAAATTGCTACACCACGAAGTTGACGTGCTACAGACGCGAAATTTAACCGACAGGAAGAAGATGCTGTGATATGCACATGATTAGCTTTCCAGAGCATTGACACAAGGTTGGCACCGGTGGCGAAGCCTACAACTTGCTGACATGAGGAAAGTTTCCAATCAATTTCTCATACACATACTGCAGAACACCGGCGTTGCCTGGTGAAACGTTGTTGTGATGCCTCGTGTAAGGAGGAGAAATGCGTACCATCACGCTTCCGAATTTGATAAAGGTCGGATTGTAGCCTATCGCGATTGCGATTTACCGTATCGCGACATTGCTGCTCGCGTTGGTCGAGATCCAATGACTGTTAGCAGAATATGGAATCGGTGGGTTTAGAAGGGTAATACGGAACGCCGTGCTGGATCCCAACGGCCTCGTATCACTAGCAGTCGAGATGACAGGCATCTTATCCACACGGCTGTAACTGATCGTGCAGCCACGTCTCGATCCCTGAGTCAACAGATGGGGACGTTTGCAAGACAACAACCATCTGCACGAACAGTTCGACGACGTTTGCAGCAGCACGGACTGTCATCTCGGAGACCACGGCTGCGGGTACCCTTGACGCTGCATCACAGACACGAGCGCCTGCGATGGTGTACTCAACGACGACCCTGGGTAGACGAATGGCAAAACGCCATTTCTTCGGATGAATCCAGGTTCTGTTTACAGCATCATGATGGTCGCATCCGTGTTTGGAGACATCGCGGTGAACGCACATTGGAAGCGTGTATTCGCCATCGCCATACTGGCGTATCACCCGGCGTGATGGTATGGGGTGCCATTGGTTACACGTCTCGGTCACCTCTTGTTTGCATTGATGGCACTTTGAACAGTGGACGTTACATTTCAGATGTGTTACGACCCGTGTCTCTACCCTTCATTAGATCCCTGCGAAACCCTGCATTTCAGTAGGATAATGCACGACCGCATGTTGCAGGTCCTGTACGGACATTTCTGGATACAGAAAATGTTCGTCTGCTGCCCTGGCGAGCACAATCTCCATATTTCTCACCAATTGAAAACGTCTGGTCAATGGTGGCCGAGCAACTGGCTCGTCACAATCCGCCAGTCACTACTCTTGGTGAACTGTGGTCTCGTATTGAAGCTGCATGTGCAGCTGTAGCTGTACACGATATCCAAGCTCTGTTTGATTCAATGCCCAGGCGTATCAAGGCCGTTATTACGGCTAGAGGAGGTTTTTCAGGGTACTGGTTTCTCAGGTTCTAGCACCGAAATTGCGTGAAAATGTAATCACATGTCAGTTCTAGTATAATATATTTGCCCGATGAATACCCGCTTACCATCTGCATTTATTCTTGGTGTTGCAATTTTACTGGCCAGTAGTGTATGACCTTTGTGGTGTCACCGCCAGACACCACACCTGCCAAGTAGTAGCCTTTAAATCGGCCGCGGTCCGCTAGTATACGTCGGACCCGCATGTCGCCACTGTCAGTGATTGCAGATCGAGCGCCGCCACACGGCAGGTCTAGTCTAGAGAGACTCCCTCACACTCGCCCCAGTTGTACAGCCGACTTTGCTAGGGATGGTTCACTGTTTACATACGCTCTCATTTGCAGAGACGACAGTTTAGCATAGCCTTCAGCTACGTCATTTGCTACGACGTAGCAAGGAGCCATATTCAGTTACTAACAGATAATACTGTGAATCATGTACCGTCAAGAGCGACGTTCATCATAAATTGATTAAAGTTAAGTATCAACTAGCTACGTCCGCTTTCTGAATTCTCATTCCTTGTCATGTTCCAGACCTCACATTAGTATAGTCCTTCCCTCCTCACGCCAGCCTGCGTGAGCTAAAACGCGTACATTTCGGTCTCCTCTAGTAACACGGTGTTGGCTCTGCAGCCAACACAACAATCTTCACGGCAGGTCACCTCCGTGCCGTACTAAGAGGCATATCGGCGAAATGTCGCTGCGTAACGAACAAATTACTTGGCTTACTTTCCGAGAAGAATTAGTAGTGTTAGCAGAGGAAATCTGCACCCGCAAATACTACCTCAGTCGCGCGCTACCTGTACAAGAAAGGAAGCGGAACGGAAAGGCATCGCAGACTGGTGTGACGTCACTGGAAGTGTTATTAGATACCGTCAGTGGGCGTGGCCGTGACGTCACCGACCGTCACCGCACTGCTCCCTCCCCCACGCCCTACCTAACCGCAGGGCAATGGCGAGGTACTTGTGACGTCGGCTGAGTCGTAGCGTACATCCTGGCAGGAGACGGGAAAGTGCGAGGCGCGCCCGCACCTCACCCACAGAGCGGTCAGCGACAGTGCTCCTGGCGCGGTGTGAGCTAGCTGCTGGCCGCATTCCCAGAATGCACCGCGGCGCTTCCCACTGCAGGTTCCCTACAGCAGCAGCAGCAGCAGCAGGCGGGCCTTTGACGCTAGGTTGCTCTTGGAAATTACGTTCTGGAACAGGTTATTTATGTCTGGAAGCGTCCGTTGTTACCGCCGTTTTAAGAGGCGGGCGTGACCGCTTAACTGCCTAGCCCGCACCTACGTGGGCTGTAATTGCCTGTATCTGGGATTTAAATCTGAAGATGAGCAGATGAAGTATCCGCTGAATCGTGCGGGAAGGCATCGATATGCTGAAATATCGAGGAAAAATTATCTGGCTGGAGTATTCAAATATTACAGGATTATTTTTCCTATTCGTCTGCATTAATTTGCTTTTATCTGTATTTAGAGTTAGCTGCCATTCTTTACACCAATCACAAATCCTGTCCAAGTCATCTCGTATCCTTCTACAGTCACTCAACGACGACACCTTCCCGTATACCACAGCATCATCAGCAAACAGCCGCACATTGCTATCCACCCTATCCAAAAGATCATTTATGTACATAGAAAACAACAGCGGACCTACCACACTTCCCTGGGGCACTCCAGATGATACCATCACCTCCGATGAACACTCACCATCGAGGACTACGTACTGGGTACTATTAGTTAAGAAGTCTTCGAGCCACAATTAATCAATTAAGACTGAAATAAATATGAAGTGCATGGCTGCTGAGGTGAAATGGCAGCAGCAGGAAAAATGTGAAGAAATGGAGAAAGAAATGAATGCTGGAAGGACTGACTCAGAGAGACGAACGCGCAGGGAGGCGGTGGACTAAGCGTACACCAGTTTTGGAAGTACAGGTTCTGCGGGATAATGACGCGAACCGCAGAACAAGCTCCAGGCAAGTGGCCCAGCAACATGGTGTAGTGAAAACTACGACTGTGTGTATACTGTATGACTACCGATACTGTTCCTATCTCCTGCGACGAGTGGAAGGATTATCAGCTGCGGATTTGGATCTACCGAAAGGATTTTGTCGAGTATTTCCGCACCAGACAATTATAATTATGGGATCAGTTCAAATGGCTCTGAGCACTATGGGACTTAACATCTGAGGTCATCAGACTCCTACAACTTAGAACTACTTAAACCTAACTAATCTAAGGACATCAAGATTCGAACCTGCGACCGTAGCGGTCGCGCGGTTAGACTGTAGCGCTTAGAACCGGTCGGCCACTCCGGCCGGCATGGGATCAGTGCACTTTACCTGATGATGATGATGATGAAGATGGTGATGATGATGATGGGGTCCCATACTGCAAGGAGCGTAGGGGACGATGCGGGAGACCCGCACCGCTGTACTAGGCAAGGTCCTAGAGGAGATGGTTTGGCATGAGTGATGATGATGAAGACGACACAACAACATCCAGTGATCACGAGGCAGGAAAAATTCCTGACCCCGCCGGGAATCGAACCCGGGACCCCGTGCGCGGGAAGCGAGAACGCTTGAACCAAGGACCTCTCGTTCCGCAGCTGCCCTCCGCCACACACCGTTGGGTGGCTTGCTGAGTATAAATGTAGATGTAGAAGACCACGAGCTGCGGACTCCTCTTTACCTAAGAAGGGAACCTCCCCATCGCACCCCCCTCAGATTTAGTTATAAGTTGGCACAGTGGATAGGCCTTGAAAAACTGGACACAGATCAATCGAGAAAACAGGAAGAAGTTGTGTGGAACTATGAAAAAAATAAGCAAAATATACAAACTGAGTAGTCCATGCGCAAGATAGGCAACATCAAGGATAATGGGAGCTCAGGAGCGCCGTGGTCCCGTGGTTAGAGTGAGCAGCTGCGGAACGAGAGGACCTTGGTTCAAGACTTCCCTCGAGTGAAAAGTTGAATTCCTTTATTTTCAGCTTTTGTGACAAACTCTTATGTTTTCATCACTTTTTTGGGAGTGATTATCACATCCACAAGACAACCTAAATCGGGCAAGGTAGAAAAATCATTTCACTCATTCGCCAAGTGTACAAGTTACGCGGGTCGACAACATATTCCTGTCATATGACGCACATGCCGTCACCAGTGTCGTATAGAATATATCAGACGTGTTTTCCTGTGGAGGAATCGGCTGACCTATGACCTTGCGATCAAATGTTTTCGGTTCCCATTGGAGAGGCACGTCCTTTCGTCTACTAATCGCACGGTTTTGCTGTGCGGTCGCAAAACACGGATACTAAACTTATTACAGTGAACAGAGACGTCAATGAACGAACGGACAGGTCACAACTTTGCGAAAATAAAGAAATTAAACTTTTCACTCGAGGGAAGACTTGAACCAAAGGCCTCTCGTTCCGCAGCTGCTCACGTTAACCATGGGACCACGGCGCTCCTGAGCTCCCACTATCCTTGATGTTGCCTATCTTGCGCATGGATTACTCAGTTTGTATATTTTGCTTATTTTTTTCATAGTTCCACACAACTTCTTCCTGTTTTCTCGATTGATCTGTGTTCAGTTTTTCAAGGCCTATCCACTGTTCCAACTTATAATTAAATCTGAGGGGGGTGCGATGGGGAGGTTCCCTTGTAAGTAGTAAGTTTTACCAACCTGGCATCATTAATCTACCTAATCGTCATCTATGGGCTTTATTCGTCACTGCCATCAATCGTTGCAAACGATGCATTTCAGGACCCGTTCATAGCAAATTTTTCCTTCATATTAGAACAAATAAGCCCTCGGTCACAAATATTAAGTCAAAATTGACCATGTTTCGACGCTACTATGAGCGTCGTCTTCAGAATTAAATTAACTGTTCTAAAACATATCAGGTATATAATACATTAATAAAATTAAAGTTTGTACTGACTGGAAAGAGATGCAGTACTTACAAGTCACATTTAAAAAAATCTAAGCCGGAAAGGCGACGTCATGAATAGTTGTAAATAAGATGGCGAGCCGCTAAGGGCTGCTCGTACTTGAGTGAACAAGAGTTGCAACAATATACCTAACATGCAACAATATACCTAATATGTTTTAGAACAGTTAATTTAATTCTGAAGACGATGCTCATAGTAGCGTCGAAACCTGGTCAGTTTTGACTTAATGTTTGTGACCGAGGGCTTATTTGTTCTAATATAATTCTGACACGGTCACTGAACCTTAGCAGCTATGTTCAAAGTTTTTCTTTTTCCTTCATTTCCAATCAGGAATCCATTCCTACAGTTTGTTACTTTTATTCACTCTGTATAGAGGCTATAGTCGCCAACCAGGATCCCTAGAAAAGCGACGCTTAGCGCATGGAACTTCCTCCATGAGGGTCCCTTTGCATCATGGAAACTTCCTCAGTCTCGTTGCCAGGGCTCTCGGGTCTCCAGCCGGATGCGATCGTTGAATTCCCACGATATTTCGGAGAACAACCTTTCCGCCATCATCAGGTGGTTCTGATGGAATGGTCTGTCTGCTCATTGTCGCATCTGGCTGTACGAAGTGCATTCAAGTTCTAAGGCCTCCGATTTTTTTTCTAATTAACTACTCACCCGAAATCGATGATACTGGCGTTACTTCTCGACGTAATCGCCCTGCAGACGTACACATTTTTCACAACGCTGACGCCATGATTCCATGGCAGCGGCGAAGGCTTCTTTAGGAGTCTGTATTGACCACTGGAAAATCGCTGAGGCAGTAGCAGCAGGGCTGGTGAATGTGCGGCCACGGAGAGTGTCTTTCATTGTTGGAAAAAGCCAAAAGTCTCTAGGAGCCAGGTCAGGTGAGTAGGGAGCATGAGCAATCACTTCAAAGTTGTTATCATGAAGAAACTGTTGCGTAACGTTAGCTCGATGTGCGGGTGCGTTGTCTCGGTGAAACAGCACACGCGCAGCCCTTCCCGGACGTTTTTGTTGCAGTGCAGGAAGGAATTTGTTCTTCGAAACATTTTCGTGGGATGCACCTGTTACCGTAGTGCCCTTTGGAACGCAATGGGTAAGGATTACGCCCTCGCTGTCCCAGAACATGGACACCATCAGTTATTCAGCACTGGCGGTTACCCGAAATTTTTTTGGTGGCGGTGAATGTGTGTGCTTCCATTGAGCTGACTGGCACTTTGTTTCTGGATTGAAAAATGGCACCCACGTCTCACTCATTGTCACAGCCGACGAAAAGAAAGTCCCATTCGTGCTGTCGTTGTGCGTCAACATTGCTCGGCAACATGCCACACGGGCAGCCGTGTGGTCGTCCGTCAGCATTCGTGGCACCCACCTGGATGACACTTTTCGCATTTTCAGGTCATCATGCAGGATTGTGTGCACAAAACCCACAGAAATACCAACTCTGGAGGCGATCTGTTCAACAGTCATTCAGCGATCCCCCAAAACAATTCTCTCCACTTTCTCGATCGTGTCGTCAGACCAGCTTGTGTGAGCCCGAGGGTGTTTCGGTTTGTTGTCACACGATGTTCTGCCTTCATTAAACTGTCGCACCCATGAACGCACTTTCGACACATCCATAACCCCATCACCACATGTCTCCTTCAACTGTCGATGAATTTCAATTGGTTTCACACCACGCAAATTCAGAAAACGAATGATTGCACGCTGTTCAAGTAAGGAAAACGTCGCCATTTTAAGTATTTAAAACAGTTCTCATTCTCGCCGCTGGCGGTAAAATTCCATCTGCCGTACGGTGCTGCCATCTGTGGGACGTATTGACAATGAACACGGCCTCATTTTAAAACAATGCGCATGTTTCTATCTCTTTCCAGTCCAGAGAAAAAAAATTTGAGGCCTTAGAACTTGAATGCACCTCGTACACTCGAGAGCCGTGGAAACAACACATACGCCGCGAAAGCCTCCGATTACATATTTCGTCAGTCTCCTTCAGAGGGTACTCGTCGCATGCTCCACCACTGACTTACCATTGCGTAATTTTCCGGAGAAAAACAGCATATTTGTTTTGGTGACAGCCTGGAAGTGCTGTAGGACTGCGAGTTGGCTGTCAGAGAAAGCACAATAGCCCGAAGCCACCTGGTTGTGTGTGTGGTCTTCCACGCAACAGAGTGAGTTTACCTCTCTGGAGTACCGTTGTATTCACTATGCCGGTCGTTTTCACGGCCTTTAGCGGCCGACTTGCTATTACGCTGCTTTACACCGCCTCATCTCTCAAGGCGAGCGCTATTAGCTAGAGACACAGAGAGAGAGAGAGTGGGCCGCTACAGAACCACAATTACTTTCTCCGGCTTTGTTCGGAAAGCGCCGCCCTGGTGCTGCGGTGACGCGCGTAACGAAAAAGAGACGCGATGTTTTGTGACCGACGTCACTACTTTCTCAGTATGAGTCTGAAATGAAAGGGCGTGTCCAGGGAGATCAATTCGTCCTCATCCGCCCCCTCAAAAATGTTCAAATGTGTGTGAAATCACCCGTCCCCTAGAGAAAAGTGTTCGCTAATCGAACTTACCACCGGAGACAAACATACGGAGGTGTCGATTCGGTGGAAGAAGGCCAGAGCACGTAACGGATATTGATCCGCACGTTTGATACATTATAAGTAGCCGCTCGGAGTGGCCGCTCGGTTTGAGGCACCGTGTCACGGATTACACGGGCCTCCCGCCGGAGGTTAGAGTCCCCCATCTACATCTACGTACATCTACATATATACTCCGCTAGCAACCAAGCGGTGTGTGGCGGAGGGCACAATTCGCGCCAAAGTCATATTTCCCCCCCTCTGTTCCACTAGCGGATCGCGCATAAGTTAATTTAAGTAGTGTGTAAGTCTAGGGACCGATAACCTCAGCAGTTTGGTCCCTTAGGAATTTACACACAAAAAATAAACATATACAGGGTTATTACAAATGATTGAAGCGATTTCACACCACTACAATAACTTTATTATTTGAGATATTTTCACAATGCTTTGCACACACGTACAAAAACTCAAAAAGTTTTTTTACGCATTCACAAATGTTCGATATGTGCCCCTTTAGTGATTCGGCAGACATCAAGCCGATAATCAAGTTCCTCCCACACTCGGCGCAGCATGTCTCCATCAATGAGTTCGAAAGCATCGTTGATGCGAGCTCGCAGTTCTGGCACGTTTCTTGGTAGAGGAGGTTTAAACACTGAATCTTTCACATAACCCCACAGAAAGAAATCGCATGGGGTTAAGTCGGGAGAGCGTGGAGGCCATGACATGAATTGCTGATCATGATCTCCACCACGACCGATCCATCGGTTTTCCAATCTCCTGTTTAAGAAATGCCGAACATCATGATGGAAGTGCGGTGGAGCACTATCCTGTTGAAAGATGAAGTCGGCGCTGTCGGTCTCCAGTTGTGGCATGAGCCAATTCTCCAGCATGTCCAGATACACGTGTCCTGTAACGTTTTTTTCGCAGAAGAAAAAGGGGGGGCCATAAACTTTAAACCGTGAGATTGCACAAAACACGTTAACTTTTGGTGAATTGCGAATTTGCTGCACGAATGCATGAGGATTCTCTACCGCCCAGATTCGCACATTGTGTCTGTTCACTTCACCATTAAGAAAAAATGTTGCTTCATCACTGAAAACAAGTTTCGCACTGAACGCATCCTCTTCCATGAGCTGTTGCAACCGCGCCGAAAATTCAAAGCGTTTGACTTTGTCATCGGGTGTCAGGGCTTGTAGCAAATGTAAACGGTAAGGCTTCTGCTTTAGCCTTTTCCGTAAGATTTTCCAAACCATCGTCTGTGGTGTGTTTAGCTCCCTGCTTGCTTTATTCGTCGACTTCCGCGGGCTACGCGTGAAAACTTGCCTGCACGCGTTCAACCGTTTCTTCGCTCACTGCAGGCCGACCCGTTGATTTCCAGAAGCTTTAAACTGCGCATACCATCGCCGAATGGAGTTTTCAGTTGGTGGATCTTTGTTGAACTACCGTCCTGAGGTGTCGTTGCACTGTTATGACTGACTGATGTGAGTGCATTTCAAGCACGACATACGCTTTCTCGGCTCCTGTCGCCATTTTGTCTCACTGCGCTCTCGAGCGCTCTGCCGGCAGAAACCTGAAGTGCGGCTTCAGTCGAACAAAACTTTATGAGTTTTTCTACGTATCTGTAGTGTGTCGTGACCATATGTCAATGAATGGAGCTACAGTGAATTTATGAAATCGCTTCAATCATTTGTAATAGCCCTGTATATGTAAATTGAAGGTGGAGAGGGGAGAAAAGAAAGGAAATGGAATGGGTTACTAATGTCAGCTGCATGAAGACACTATGCGGAAACAGCAGCGACAAGTGAAAATGCGTGCCAGACTGGGATTCGAACCCGAGCCCTCCTACTAAGTAGGCAGGTGCGTAAATCCCTGCGCCGTCCGAGGCACACGACGATGGGACCCCCCGCGGACTATCTGGGCACGCCTCAATACGGCGTTCCGTATCACCCACCGACCGCCACCTCTCCACTTCCTCCACGCTCGGTACTATGAGATTCCCGCAGGAGGTCGGACGCAAACGCGCATCCGCATCGAAGGAGGTGGATCCATTGCGGATCTAGGCGAATAAATTACATGAATGCATGGTGTGTGTTCGTTTAGACATGTCCACTGGGTGGGAATGTGGGTCGTCCTCGATTCGTGCCGAGATCGTCCGCGGAGTTCCGATAACGCTGTGCCCCACGGCGTAGTGGTTCATGAATCAGTCTGAAGCAGGAGATACTGGGTTAGAATACCCGTGCGGTACAAATTTTCAAATTCTGATAGTGGCAGGGGTAAAATAAAGGTAGCGAAAGGCTACACTACTGGCCATTAATGTTGCTACACCAGCAAGAAATGCAGATGATAAACGGGTATTCATTGGACAAATATATTATACTGGAACTTACATGTGATTACATTTTCACGCAATTTGGGTACATAGATCCTGAGAAATTAGTGCCCAGAACAGCCACCTCTGGCCGTAATAACGACCTTGATACGCCTGGGCATTGAGTCAAACAGAGCTTGGATGGCGTGTACAGGTACAGCTGCCCATGCAGTTTCAACACGATACCACAGTTCATCAAGAGTAGTGACTGGCGTATTGTGACGAGCCAGTTGCTCTCTACAGTTGCTCTGTACTTCGACCAGCATCAGTCATTTTCCTCCCCAAATAGCAATACTCCAAGTAGCTCATTCCCTAATCTAATTCCCTCAGCATCACCCGATTTAATTCGACTACATTCCATTATCCTCTTATATCCTTCTTCCGACATATTGTCCATTCGGTTCGACGGCTCTTTCAGGTCCTTTGCTGTCTGTGACAGAATTACAATGTCACCGGCGAACCTCAAAGTTTTTATTTCTTCTCCGTTGATTTTAATTCCTACTCCGAATTTTTCTTTTGTTTCCTTTACTGCTTGCTCAACATACACATTGAATAAAATCGGGGATAGGCTAGAAACCTATCTCACGCCCTTTCCTTTCTTGCCCCTCAACTCTTATAACTGCCATCTGGTCCCAGAATGAGATTTTCACTCTGCAACGGAATGTGCACTGATATGAAACTTCCTGGGAGATTAAAACTGTGTGCCGGACCGAGACTCTAACTCGGGACCTTTGCCTTTTGCGGGCAAGTGCTCTACCAACTGAGCTACCCAAGCACGACTCACGCCCCATCCTCACAGCTTTACTTCTGCCAGTACCTCGTCTCCTACCTTCCAAACTTTACAGAAGCTCTCCTGCGAACCTTGCAGAACTAGCACTCCTGAAAGAAAGGATATTGCGGAGACATGTCTTAGCCACAGCCTGGGGGATGTTTCCAGAATGAGATTTTCACTCTGCAGCGGAGTGTGCGCTGATATGAAACTTTCTGGCAGATTAAAACTGTGTGCCAGACCGAGACTCGAACTCGGGACCTTTGCCTTTCGTGGGCAAGTGCTCTACCAACTGAGCTACCCAAGCACGACACTCGCCCCATCCTCACAGTATCTCGTCTCCTACCTTACAAACTTTACAGAAGCTCTCCTGCACACAGTTTTAATCTGCTAGGAAATTCCAATTCTCATTATCCAGAATGAGATTTTCACTCTGCAGCGGAGTGTGCGCTGATGTGAAACTTCCTGGCAGATTAAAACTGTGTGCCAGACCGAGACTCGAACTCGGACCTTTGCCTTTTGTGGGCAAGTGCTCTACCATCTGAGGTAACCAAGCACGACTCACGCCCCATCCTCACAGCTTTACCTCTGCCAGTACCTCGTCTACTACTTTCCTACCTAGTTCTGCAAGGTTCGCAGAAGAGCTTCTGTAAAGTTTGGAAGGTAGGAGACGAGATACTGGCAGAAGTAAAGCTGTGAGGACGGGGCGCGAGTCGTGCTTGGGTAACTCAGATGGTAGAGCACTTGCCCGCGAAAGGCAAAGGTCGCGAGATTGAGTCTCCATCCGGCACACAGTTTTAATCTGCCAGGAAGTGCCATCTCTTTTCTGTACAAATTGTAAATACACTACTGGCCATTAAAAATGCTACGCCACGAAGATGACGCGTTACAGACGAGAAATTTAAGCGACAGGAAGAAGATGCTGTGATATGCAAATGATTAGCTTTTCGTTCACACTCGGTTGGCGCCGGTGGCAACACCTACAACGTGCTGACATGAGGAAAGTTTCCAACCGATTTCTCTTACACAGACAGCAGTTGACCGGCGTTGCCTGGTGAAACGTTGTTGTGATGTCTCGTGTAAGTAGGAGAAATGCGTACCATCACGTTTTCGACTTTGATAAAGGTCGGACTGTAGCCTATCACAATTGCAGTTTATCGTATCGCGAATTGCTGCCCGCGTTGGTCGAGATCCAATAACTGTTAGCAGAATATGGAATCGGTGGGTTGAGGAGGGTAATACGGAACGCCGTGCTGGATCCGAACGACCGCGTATCACTAGCAGTCGAGATGACAGGCACCTTATCTGCATGGCTGTAACGGATCTTGCAGCCACGTCTCGATCCCTGAGTCGACAGATGGGGACGTTTGTAAGACATCAACCATCTACACGGACAGTTCGACGACGTTTGCAGCAGCACAGACTATCAGCTCGGAGACCATGGCTGCGGTTACCCTTGACGCTGCATCACAGACACGAGCGCCTGCGATGGTGTACTCAATGACGAACCTGGGTGCACGAATGGCACAACGTCATTTATTCGGATGAATCCAGATTCTGTTTACAGCATCAGGATGGTCGCATCCGTGTTTGCCGACATTGCGGTGAACGCACATTGGAAGCGTGTATTCGTCATCGCCATACTGGCGTATCATCCAGCGTGATGGTATGGGGTGCCATTGGTTACACGTCGCAGTCACTTCTTGTTCGCATTGACGGCACTTTGAATAGTGGACGCTAAATTTCAGATGTGTTACCAGCCGTGGCTCTACCCTTCATTCGATCCCTGCGAAACCCTACATTTCAGCAGGATAATGCACGACTGCATGATTCAGGTCCAGTACGGACCATTTTGGATACCGAAAATGTTCGACTGCTGCACTGGCCAGCACATTCTCCAGATCTCTCACCAATTCAAACCGTCTGCTCAATGGTGGTCGAGCAACTGGCTCGTCGTAATACTCCAGTCACTACTCTTGATGAACTGTGGTATCGTGTTGAAGTTGCATGGGCAGCTGTACGTGTACACGCCATCCAAGCTCTGTTTGACTCAATGCCCAGGCGAATCAAGGCCGTTGTTACGGCCAGAGGTGGTTGTTTTCGCTACTGATTTCTCAGGATCTATGCACCGAAATTGCGTGATAAGGTAATCACATGTTAGTTGTAGTATAATATATTTTTCCAATGAATACGCTTTTATCAGCTGTATTTCATCTTGGTGTAGGAATTTTAATTTCCAGTAGTGTATTTGTGGTGGAAATTTTACTTTTTCTGCTCTGGGGTAGATATCTGAATCGTACTCCAACCGTGTCCCTCCATTGACTTACTTAAGTCTCGTTTGTCAATATTTGCTTGCACGTTACGTCATCTTCTCTGACGGCACTATCGCACCTTTCTCCTTCTCATTGCGAGTGAAATTATTGGCGTTAACACCAACCTGTCGGAGCTTCCTGCGAGCGTAGTTACGATGTCCCACCCACTTTTTGCGTTCGCCAATGAGATGATAACTAACGCTACTTAGAACTGGAACTCGCCTGTACCACGCCACGTGACCAGCTTAGTTGTCCAGTAGCAGCAGGTAGTGGGCTACGTGAAGTTGATTCGTGTACCGCCTACGTGGGGCTTGTTTACCCTACACCCCAACTGTCCCTGCAGAAGATCATAAACCAGGCACCGATCGCGTTATTACGCTCCCTGCATTTTAAAAAATGCATAACACTCTGCTGTCTGTAATAATGTTGTTTTATTTCGCTACTGGTTGCGGTTCTGAACCATCAACAATGGCAGCTGTACAACATAAAAAAGTAGACAATGTGACAATGCCAAACGAAAATAAGAAAAATAGAAGTGTAAAATCGAACAAAATACTCTCTAAAATTATCACAGACGTATCACATGTCATTCATGTTTAAAAATTAGTTATTACAGGAAACCATAATTGCTGAGATAAAATCGAAAACTGTAGTAAGATTAAAATCTGATGGCACATTGTCACATGGACAGCAAGTGATGTACAATAATACAAGTCAAAGAACTTCAAAGTCAAAGATGGCAGTCTTGATCGAACCCAAAGAAGTTACCATTAAATAGTAGTCGTGAGAGAGCAGAATGGGGCGCTCCGCGGAACTCATAGACTTCGAATGTGGTCAGGTGATTCGCAGTCAATCGTGTCATTCGTCTGCACGCGCTTTTCCATACTGTTAAAGACCCCTAGGTCCACTGTTTCCGATGTGACAGTCAAGTGGAAACGTGAAGGGACACGTACAGCACAAAAGCCTACAGGCCGACCTCGTCTATTGATTGACAGAAAGCACCCACAGTCGAAGGGGGTCATAATCTGTAATAGGCGGACATCTATCCACCATCCACTGCAAGTGCTATGACAGGCGGGAGGTGTCAAAACTTAGATATCATTGGTCGAGCGGCTGCTGATAAGCCACACATCACGCCGGTAAACGCCAAACCACGACACTTGGTGTAAGCAGCGTAAACATTGGTCGATTGAACAGTGGGAAAACGTTGTGTGGAGTGACGAATCACGGGACACAATGTGGCGATTCGATGGCAGGGTGTGGGTATGGCGAATGCCCGGTGAACGTCGTCTGCCAGCGTGTGTAGTGCCAACAGTAAACTACGGAGGCGATGGTGTTATGGTGCGGTCGTGTTTTTCGTGGAGGGGACTTCCACCCCTTATTGTTTCGCGTGGCACTATCACAGCACAGGGCTACGTTGATGTTTTAAGCGTCTTCTTGCTTCCCACTGTTGAAAAGCAATTCGGGGATGGCGATTGCACCTTTCAACACGATCGAGCACGGGCTGTGGGGGAGTCCGTACATGACAATAACATCCCTGTAATGGACTAGACTGCACCGAGTCCTGACCTGACCTGAGATCTACTGAACACCTTTGGGACGTTTTGGAACGCCGGCTTCGTGCCAGGCCTCACCAGCTGACATCAACACCTCTCCTCAGTGCAGAACTCCGTGGAGAATCGGATGCCATTCCTCCAGAAACGCTCCAGCACCTGACTGAACGTATGCCTGCGACAGTGGAAGCTTTCATCAAGGCTAAGGGTGCACCAGCACCATATTGAATTCCAGGATTACCGATGGAGGGCGCGACGAAGTCATTTTCTGCCAGGTGTCCGGATACTTTTGATCACATAATGTATATAGGGATCCTGTCAACCCCTTCCGCAACAACTACAGCCCGAAGATGGCGCATTGAAGCCCCGAAACTGGCTGCAGCAAAATAAATAAAATCATAGATATGGTAGTTGGTGTTTTATTTTGTCGTGAAATTTCCTGGGAGATTAAGGCTGTGTGCCGGACCGAGACTCGAACTCGGGACCTTTGCCTCGTCCTCACAGCCGTACTTCTGCCAGTACCTCGTCTCCTACCTTCCAGACTTTACAGAATCTTTCCTGCGAACCTTGCAGAACTAGCACTCCTGAAAGAAAGGATACTGCGGAGACATGGCTTAGCCACAGCCTGGGGGATGTCTCGAGAATGAGATTCTCCGTGGAGAATCAGCTGCCATTCCCGAAGAAACCTTCCAGCACCTGACTGAACGTATGCCTGCGAGATTGGAAGTTTTCATCAAGTATAAGGATCGGCAAACAATATACTGAATTCCAGCATTACCGGTGGAGAGCGGCACGAACTTGTAATTCATTTACAATTGCGTTGGCTTCCGCGGCCAGAGTCAGTTGACAAAAGTTTTCTGGGTATCCTACCGCGTCATAATGTAAAAACTACTTTTGCTGGAGAAAAACCAACGATTCGTCCACGATTGCAGCGGCCTTCGTCTGGGTCATTTTCAGCCAGGAGTCCGGATACTTTTGATAACATAACGTATATAGGGATCGTGTCAACCCCTTGTGCATCATCCGGCCGGGGTGGCCGGGCGGTTCTAGGTGCTTCAGTCTGGAACCGCGCGACTGCTACGGTCGCCGGTTCGAATCCTGCCACGGGCATGGATGTGTGTGATGTCCTTAGGACAGTTAGGTTTAAGTAGTTCTAAGTTCTAGGGGACTGATGACCTCAGAAGTTAATTCACATAGTGCTCAGAGCCATTTGAACCATTTGAACCTTGTGCATCAACTACAGCCTGAAGATGGCACACTGAAGCGCCGAAACTGGTTGCAACGAAATAAATAAAATCATAGAGGCGGATGACAGTGTTTTATTTTGTTGCAATAACTCAGCGTGGTCGGACGTGGATTTGAACCGGAGTCCTCCGGAATGCGAGTCCATGCTAAGCACTACGCCCACTCCCTCGGTATGCTGTCATACGCCAGTTACTCTTTTTTCACTCAGCTGAGAAGTGATAATGTGGGAGTAAAGGCATGGCTCGTACAGCCAGAAATGTTACACACTTGTTACGCGTTAGGTTCCATCACTAAACGGTTTCATCAGCACGTCCCAACCTTTTCCTCCACGATGTGCTGCGAGAGCGCCTGGGAGCGACTGCAGGTCAGTGAAAGGCAAACGGCAACACGTCCAGGGCCGCGCCTGCTGCAGCTACGGTAACAAGCCGGCCGTCGGTGAGGCAACGCCGACGCGGCAATACGACCGCCGCCTGGCCGTATCGGCTGCACTGGTTTCGCAATGGATGATGCTCCGTGCGAGCGAGAAAGCTCCGGGGTCGATAACCTGCGCCGACGTCGAAAGGGCGCCTGTGGGAGACCAGCGGACACCCTGCCCCACTGGGCGCTACTGTTTCCCAACATGCAGCTGCAGCGCCTCTCACAGATACACTACTGGCCATTAAAATTGCTACACCAAGAAGAAATGCAGATGATAAACGGGTATTCATTGCCCAAATATGTTATACTAGAACTGACATGTGATTGCATTTTCACGCAATCTGGGTACATACATCCTGAGAAATCAGTACCCACAACAACCACCTCTGGCCGTAATAACACCCTTGATACGCCTGGGCGTTGAGTCAAACAGAGCTTGGACGACGTGTACAGGTACAGCTGCCCATGCAGCTTCAACACGATACCACAGTTCTTCAAGAGTAGTGACCAGCGTATTGTGACGAGCCAGTTGCTAGGCCACCATTGACCAGACGTTTTCAGTTGGTGAGAGATCTGGAGAATGTGCTGGCCAGAGCAGCAGTCGAACATTTTCTGTATCCAGAAATGCCCGTACAGGACCTTGAACAAGCGGTCGTGCATTATCCTGCTGAAATGTGCAGTGTCGCAGGGATCGAATGAAGGGTAGAGCCACGGGTCGTAACACATCTGAAATGCAACGTCCACTGTTCAAAGTGCCGTCAGTGCGAACAAGAGGTGACCGAGCCCGACACCAGCACGCAGGGTGATACGCCAGTACGGCGATAACAAATACACGCTTCATGTGCGTTCACCGCGATGTCGCCAAACAAGGATTCGACCATCCTGATGCTGTAAAAAAAAACCTGGATTCATCCGAAAAAATGACGTTTTGCCGTTCGTGCACCCAGGTTCGTCGTTGAGTACACCATCGCAGGCGCTCCTCTCTGCGATGCAGCGTCAAGGGTAATCGCAGCCACAGTCTCCTAGCCGATAATTGATGCTGCTGCAAACGTCGTCGGTCTGTTCGTGCAGATGGTTGTTCTCTTGCAAACGTCCCCACCTGTTGACTCAGGCATCGAGACATGGCTGCACGATCCGTTACAGCTATGCGGATAAGATGCCTGTCCCCTCTACTGCTGTGATACGAGGCCGTTTGGATCCAGCACGGAGTTCTGTATTACCCTCCTGAACCCACCGATTCCATATTCTGCTAACAGTCATTGGATCTCGACCAACGCGAGCTGCAATGTCGCGGTACGATATACCGCAATCGCGACAGGCTACAATCCGACTTTTATCAAAGTCGGAAACGTGGTGGTACGCATTTGTCCTCCCTACACGGTGCATCATAATAAGTTTCACCAGGCAACGCCGGGAAACATTCCTCACACACAAATAAAGAAAAGATGTTATGTAGACATGTGTCCGGAAACGCTTAATTTCCATGTTAGAGCTCATTTTAGTTTCGTCAGTATGTACTGTACTTCCTCGATTCACCGCCAGTTGGCCCAATTGAAGGAAGGTAATGTTGACTTCGGTGCTTGTGTTGACATGTGACTCATTGCTCTACAGTACTAGCATCAAGCACATCAGTACGCAGCATCGACAGGTTAATGTTCGTCGCGAACGTGGTTTTACAGTCAGTGCAATGTTTACAAATGCGGAATTGCCAGATGCCCATTTGATGTATGGATTAGCACGGGGCAATAGCCGTGGCGCGGTACGTTTGTATCGAGACAGATTTCCAGAACGAAGGTGTCGTGACAGGAAGACGTTCAAAGTAATTGATCGGCGTCTTAGGGAGCACGGAACATTCCAGCCTATGACTCGCGACTGGGGAAGACCTAGAACGACGTGGACACCTGCAATGGACGAGGCAATTCTTCGTACAGTTGACGATAACCCTAATGTCAGCGTCAGAGAAGTTGCTGCTGTACAAGGTAACGTTGACCACGTCACCGTATGGAGAGTGCTACAAGAGAACCAGTTGTTTCCGTACCGTGTACAGCGTGTGCAGGCACTATCAGCAGCCGATTGGCCTCCACGCATACACTTCTGCGAATAGTTCATCCAACAATGTGTCAATCCTCATTTCAGTGCAAATGTTCTCTTTACGCATGGGGCTTCATTCCAACGTGATCAAATTGTAAATTTTCGCAATCAACATGTGTGGGCTGACGAGAATCCGCACGCAGTTGTGCAATCACGTCATCAACACAGATTTTCTGTCAACGTTTGGGCAGGTATTATTGGTGATGTCTTGATTGGGCCCCATGGTCTTCCACCTACGCTCAATGGAGCACGTTATCATGATTTCACACGGGATACTCTACTTGTGCTGCTAGAACATGTGCCTTTACGACACAACATGTGGTTCATGCACGATGGAACTCGTGCACATCTCAGTCGAAGTGTTCGTACGCTTTTCAACAGCAGATTCGGTGACCGATGGATTGGTAGAGGCGGACCAATTCCATGGCCTCCACGCTCTCCTGACCTCAACCCTCTTGACTTTCATTTATGGGGGCATTTGAAAGCTCATGTCTACGCAACCCCGGTACCAAATGTAGAGACTCTTCGTGGTCGTATTGTGGACGGCTGTGATACAATACGCCATTCTCCAGGGCTGCATGAGCGCATCATGGATTCCATGCGACGGAGGGTGGATGCACGTATCCTCGCTAACGGAGAACATTTTGAACATTTCCTGTAACAAAGTGTTTGAAGCCACGCTGGTACGTTCTGTTGTTGTGTGTTTCCATTCCATGATTAATGTGATTTGAAGAGAAGTAATAAAATGAGCTCTAACATGGAAGGTAAGCGTTTCCGGACACATGTCCACATAGCATATTTTCTTTCTTTGTGTGTGAGGAATGTATCCTGAAAGTTTGGCCGTACCTTTCTGTAACACCCTGTATATTGCTTCTAATGCCTTAATTTGCGTGAAAAGTTTAGGTGTTGCAATTTGCGAACAGGTTAAAGATCCGATTAAACAATAACGAAAAAGAAGGAGGTCTGAGTACGCCACACAGTGTACCAGAGCGAAGCGGTGGAGTCTGAGGTCGTTACTAATACGCAGGATAACAGGTAGCACCATTAGTTGCGCGGTTGGACCGTAACTCCTGAAGTACCATGCAGGCTGTGTGTGCGGCTGACACATAGCGTCCCTGACACCCTCGGCTCTTCTCTGTTAGGAGACTTTCACCGGCTCGCCGCGCCGGGCATCCCGCGCCCGTAGTGCGTCGCGCCATTAGCACGCGCCTTTCGCTTTGCGATAGCGATACCACTGCAGGCTGACACCGCATCCACGCCGCCGGCACTCAGATAAACTGACGGACAGCCCGCCGTCCCTCTCCAGCGCAACCAGCCGTTGGAACGGCAGCTGTGCCTTTTTCATGGCGTTCACTTGCGTTTCACCAGCCCGACGATACACAGTGTGCCATCAAAGTACCTGAACCCGCATATGAAATCGATTTAAGACGTAATACAATTTGCGAGATATTCGCAATAATCTTTCACAGCGATCCAGGAAATAGTTATCCTAAAACCATTCACTGACTGCAAAACCAGGTAATTGACTTCCGTCAACGATGACCATCGTCAGACCCAAAAACAATGAACATACAGAGGCAGCTCGGTGTACAATCTTCCCAAGTAAATAAAATACAGAATGAGAAATCATTATTCGTATATCCAGTACACTACACGATTCGTTTCAGTACGTGTATAGATAGTACAGTCGGGTTAATCAGCCACATAAGCTAAGTCACAAAATTATATATTCTGAGTACCACGGATTTCGTTATGCTCTACACGAGGCTCCCTGCTAAACTCGCAGGACAGGACAGGTAGTTTAAGTTGTGGAAAGGGGTCAAAGTAAGCGGCTGTCAGTTACTCTCGAACATTACAAGAGCCAAGAAAAATTAAAAAAAAAAAAACACACACAGCTTTAGTTCAAATGGTTCAAATGGCTCTGACCACTGTGGGACTTAACTGCTGAGGTCATCAGTTCCCTAGAACTTAGAACTACTTAAACCTAACTAACCTAAGGACATCACACACATCCATGCCCGAGGCAGGATTCGAACCTGCGACCGTAGCGATCGCAGCCTGCCGGGGTGGCCGAGCGGTTCTAGGCGGTACAGCTGGTACCGCGCGACCGCTACGGTCGCAGGTTCGAATCCTGCCTCGGGCATGGGTGTGTGTGATGTCCTTAGGTTAGTTAGGTTTAAGTAGTTCTAAGTTCTAGGGGACTGATGACCTTAGAATTTAAGTCCCATAGTGCTCAGAGCCATTTGAACTTTTTTTTTTTTTTTTGTAGCGGTCGCGCATTTCCACACTGTAGCGCCTAGAACTGCTCAGCCACTCTGGCCGGCACATATTTAGTTCTCGAACTTAATTATCGGCTGAATGCTCCGTAGAATCTCATGCCTTAACGGCAAGATCACTTTAATTTAAAAACAGCTGAGCCAATAACACAACCAAAATCAGAAATTTAAAAGGCAAAGCCTTATTTTAAAACAGTTCCTTAATTAGGCTGAGCCCCAAAGAATCTGACAGTTTAAGAGCAAAGTACTTAAATTCAAAATCGGCTGAAGGCCCAACTCTTATGACTCAGTAACATTAATTTTAAAAATGGCAAAGGTTTACGTAAAACAGTTCTTAGGCTGAAGGCCTAAACCATCTGACGCACTAAGGGCAAAAAAACCTTAATCGAAAAATAGGCTAGAAGCTATACAAGTAAATACAACAAGAACAAGCAAGAAAAGGCAGTACACTCAAAGGCGCTCACAAGTTGCGAGCGTCGGCCTGCAATTGAAACACTATCGCTCGGTTAGGTGAGACAGGCAGTCGGCCCTGCCATTGTCGATCCGACGACAACCCAACCGACAGACAGTCAGTGGACCCACCGACAGGGTAACCTCCGCTTCACCCGACCAGCACACAACAGGGAGTTCAATGGAACAACGTAGAAGGTGTTGCCGCCCACAGCCAATCATACACGGAGTTGTCAAACTACACACCGTGCTGGACAGCGACAACACAATGAGGAAAATTCACTGGCTGAATTTACGTCAACGGCCAGGGCAGGTGATCGGAACGTTTACGGCCACAAAGCAGAAAATTCTGCTGGTGTAACTCAAAATAACCAAGTACAGTTAAACTCCAGCGGAAGGTGACTAAAATTTGCCAACTTGAAAACAAACGTTGTTCAAATGGTTCAAATGGCTCTGAGCACTATGGGACTTAACATCTATGGTCATCAGTCCCCTAGAACTTAGAACTACTTGAACCTAACTAACCTAAGGACATCACACACATCCATGCCCGAGGCAGGATTCGAACCTGCGACCGTAGCAGTCGCACGGTTCCGGACTGCGCGCCTAGAACCGCGAGACCACCGCGGCCAGCACAAACGTTGTTGCTCGTGGGAATATCCCAACAGTGGACAACGAATTCCAAACGACACGAAGTGAACAGTCGTGATTCGCTGGCAGATTAAGTGAAAACTCAAGTTTCATGTCCAGGATCGTTGAGCCACGAACCTTGTAGGAATGGGAACAGCACTCGATACTGCGACACCGCACAGAGGTCGCCAGCGGGCCCGGCCAAACCACGCGCCGCAGAGACTTCCTCGCTCTTCCGCGCCAACCGACCAAACTGCCCGCACACAGCCCAGCCGGAAACTATAAGCGCCAGGCCAAAGATAGTACAAGGTGCGAATATCGATACACACCGCTGCTGCCACCCGAGGAAAGAGAGGATAACAGCATGATCGCGAGAACCACAGGAAACTAAACACAGAATATCAACCAAGGTTTAATCCAGTGCATAGCATCAGGCAGCCAGGGCTCACTACATATTGACACTTTAAATACACTACTGTCCAAAATTAAAGCAACACACGGAAATTTTGCAAGGTTGCGTTTATCTTTCCAGAAAACAATATAAATGGATGACAGTACAGTAGAAACAATGGAGAGAGTACAAAACGTAAGCAAATGCAACATGCGTAACGGTGGACAAGAATGTTACCCGTTTTTTCCAACTTAACAGATTTGCACACACATTCCGACAACTGGTTGATGGGCTCAGTACGGGGTGTGACCTCCTCTAGAAGCAATAGAGGCCTGACAAAAGACGGAGCATGCAGTGAATGATGTCATCAATCTCACGTTGACTCTGTAACGCCCGTTCTTCCTGCAGCGCTGCTCGCAAGTCTTGGCGAATGCTTGGTGTGTGCTGACGTGATGCAACCCGTCTTCCTAGTGTATCGCAGACGTGCTCTATGGGTTTCACATCGGGAGAGCGACCAGCCACACAATGCGTGCAATATCTTCCGTTTCCAAGAAAACATCAGCCACCCGTGATCCATGAGATCCAGCATTATCGTCCATTGGTACGACGTCTGGGCCCACAGCACGTGAGGTCCAAACATCTCGTCACGATACTTGACAGCAGCCAAACTTTAGCGACTCACTAGTACAATTTCATGGTCAGCATAATGCATGCACACACTATTACGGCTCCTGCTCGACATCGGTCTCTTTCCACATTGTTTGGGTTCCGAAATCGTGTTCTACATTTCAGCCAAATGCGAATCCGTCGAGAATCAGTCTCCACACCGAGTGAAAAGAACACTGGCCCACCGTTGCATCATCCAGGTGTCATATTGACGGCTCCACTCTAGACGTTATCTTCCGTGAAGACGCGCCAGAGGTAAACAGACAGCAGGTCTCCAACAATAAAGGCCACTCTGCTGAAGCCTTCTGTACACCGTTTGCCTCGATACAAAACTTCCAGTGGGTGCTGCGAAGTCAAGAGGCCAGTTGCCGCGCAGTACTAAGGCGGTACCGATATGCCCTTACCGCTAAACAACGGTCCACTCTTTCTGATGTCATACTTGGTCGGCCTTATCCCAGTCTATGAGATACAGTTTCGGTCTGTATAAACTGTCGCCACATCGGAGAAACAACGATTCACGTTAACCGGTCGGGCTGCATCAGTCCGCGACTGTCCTGCTTCCATTCTTCCTATCGCCCTCCAACACAGAGAATGTCTGCCATTCTGCACCATCTGTGGCTGTGCACAAAGCGACTGTGGATCTGGGGCTACCCGGAAAACACTACCAACACCGACTCAAAGGAAGGCCTCGGCGCTTGTTGGTGACGTCACGTCAGCTAGGCACGGCGAACGCCAGGTCTGTTGCAGGCATACTCGTAATTGTGGTGTCTCCCTCCCTGACACAGGAAAATGGGAAACTATTGGCGGTAGTTGACCAACACACATTATTCCGAGAGATTTCTAAAATCAGTTAATTGTGCAATTCATTACACTTCTTAACAAATAGTGTACTCCTGAACTTAAATTTCCACCTGTTTTAAGGATTGACATACAAAAACGCCTTCACGGCCCAGCAGCAACAGAAATCGAGCTTCTTCACCTTATTTCTAAATCTGAGGAAGTTACATTTGTACTGGGTTGCTTTTACAAGAAACTGTGAACATATTGGTGCTCTTCTTTAGGTATCTTGGTTGACTATGGGGTGAGGAGCAATGAATGATAATGAATTATCTTGTGATTGTACACGTTGGGGGAGCGGGTGGGGGACAGAAGAAGAGGCAAAAGAGAGATACTTGTTTTTTGAAATAATTTTTTTTAATCTTATAAAGTTTCTCCTTTCAGTTGCAAGAGAGGAATATTTATCTTTTCTAATGTGCATGTTTAAAAAAGGTTAAGCACAGCAGTATTTTCGATGTATGTAGCTATTTTGTTTCCTGTTTAGAATTCCTTTCGTTGAAAACGACTGTAATCTAATGACTGGCAACAGTTGGACATTTACACATGTAAATTAGTTCACATTTCCAGTGAAGATGTTAAACTACAATAAATAAATAAAGAAACGAGTTAATTGTAAGGGGGTTGGGGTGTTTCGATAACAAAATGGATCAAGTAAATATAGTTTCTTGAATGTAAAAATTCCGAAGCTCGCAGTGGGGCAAAGCATCTTCTCATATTGATATACGTTTGTTTCGACAGGATTCAGTAGTACAGAACTATGATCTTCGTTTGTAGCTTTACGATAGTAAGAAAATCTTTCATCTAAATAAAACTGCAGAATCCAAAAACAACACCAAACGTTTTGTCCAAAAATAAGAGATTTATAGTGATAAGCACGGCCAGCCGTTTCTGCCTGCAACAGACCTGGCGTTCGCCGTGCCTAGCATCTGCACGAACAGTTCGACGATGTTTGCAGCAGCATGGCCTATCAGCTCGGAGACCGTGGCTGCGGTTACCCTTGACGCTGCATCACAGACAGGAGCGCCTGCGATGGTGTACTCGTCGACGAACCTGGGTGCACGAATGGCAAAACGTCATTTTTTCGGATGAATCCAGGTTGTGTTTACAGCATCACCATGGTAGCATCCGTGTTTGGCGACATCGCGGTGAACGCGCATTGGAAGCGTGTATTCGTCATCGCCATACTGGCGTATCACCCGGCGTGATGGTATGGGGTGCCATTGGTTACACGTCTCGGTCACGTCTTGTTCGCATTGACGGCACTCTGAACAACGGACGTTACATTTCAGATGTGTTACGACCCGTGGCTGTACCCTTCATCCGATCGCTGCGAAACCCTACATTTCAGCAGGATAATGCACGACCGCATGTCGCAGGTCCTGTACGGGCCTTTCTGGATAAAGAAAATGTTCGACTGCTGCCCTGGCCAGCACATTCTCCAGATCTCTCACAAATTGAAAACGTCCGGTCAATGGCGGCCGAACAACTGGCTCGTCACAACACGCTGGTCACTACTCTTGAAGAACTGTACACGCCATCCAAGCTCTGTTTGACTTAATGCCCAGGCGTATCAGATGGTTCAAATGGCTCTGAGCACTATGGGACTTAACATCTGCGGTCATTAGTCCCCTAGAACTTAGAACTACTTAAACCTAACTAACCTAAGGACATCACACACATCCATGCCCGAGGCAGGTTCGAACCTGCGACCGTAGCGGTCACGCGGTTCCAGGCTGAAGCGCCTAGAACCGCACGGCCACAACGGCCGGCCCCAGGCGTATCAAGGCCGTTATTACGGCCAGAGGTGGTTGTTTTGGGTACTGATTTCTGAGGCTCTATGCACGCAAACTGCGTGAAAATGTAATCACATGGCAGTTCTAGCATAATATATTTGTCCAATGAATACCCGTTTATCATCTGCATTTCTTCTTGGTGTAGCAATTTTAATGGCCAGTAGTGTAAGTTATCACAATCCATTCTTTGCTTTTGGAAAAGTCACCCGATTCGTGCGAATGACACAAACCGATTTGAGTCCGGCGTGCTGTATTCTGAAGGCTGTGCGTCCGGGTGTTTAGATCGATTGCACTGAGCCCGCACTAGCTTACTGCTTAGAAAAGATCGGTCGTCTTCGGCCGATGTCGGTCGTCGGCGGAATCCCCCGAAGTCGGTACCGCTGCGACCGCAACGTAACGAGCAGAATTACAAGCGCGGTTAATATAAACGCTCCACGCTATTGCGGGTAATGACGTGGTAAAGATGTAATCTGCGGCTATTAACGGTAGCGTTCCACATTTTTAGAATTACCCGAGGAGTTCAGCAAATCACACCTTTCACCTCGCCGGCGCAGAAATTACTAATCCCCGGATAGTTTGACGTAACCGCGCTGCACGCCGTACAATCGGCGAGACGCGGTTAGATGAAGGCCACGCGATGCAGCCGCGACTTTCACGCACCTCCCAAGATCAGATGCTGTCGACTGCAGCTTGTTTCTGCAACTCTTGCCACTTGTCAGGACACAAAACTGCCCTTTACTTCTTAGGAGTAGGCGCTAAGTTGTGCCCTTGCTAGCTCCCATCTCCCAAATTACAGTGAGAATAATGAAGACTGTTAGAGAATGAAGCAGTAGCCCGAGAGTTATCTTATTCTAAAAAAAAAAAACTTAAGTTCGAATAGGCCATAGGGGCCCGACGGTACCGACCGGCCGCCGTGTCATCCTCAGCTACAGGCATCACTGGATGCGGATGTGGAGGGTCACGTGGTCAGCACACCGCTCTCCCAGCCGTATGCCAGTTTACGAGACCGGAGCTGCTGCTTCTCACTGGGAAAGTACTTGGGCTCGAACAAATACACCAAAATCGTGTGAGAAATAATGTGAACGTCTCTTATTGCACTAGTGATACTCCCGCATCTGCAAAACTCTGCAGTCGTCCGTTAGAGGCCTCTGCGTACGCCGTGCCGCATTGCACACTGACCTGCCGGTACGCCAGTCGGGACCAGTAGGGACGGTGCAGTGTGCCTCTGAAGTTGCGTTTTGTGACATTATTTGTGTATTGAAGCGTCAGGTGGCTCGGCGATTGGTAATCAATCCTGCTAATGTACTGCGATTGGTTGAGATGAAGTTACAAAGAACCCTTCTTCGTGAAGATGGTATTGGTGTAGAAGACGAATCACTCGCATGTTATCTGGTATCTATTATAGTGCGGAAATATGAGCATAAGTTAGAAACATATACTGTTGTAACACTAACACATAATGATGATGATAGGGACGATAATGACGAACAACTCACTGCAAACGGTAGTGCTGCGGCAAGTGCTGGAAGAGGCGATGGAAGCAGTGACAGTGAATACCTACCGTCTCCCAAGTAGAAGGTTAAAGTTGCAAGTACCATCACGGCATTTGATGACAACACACTGGAGAACATGTGCGATGATTATTACGTAAGAGGTTTCGACACGTACGACAAGCTTCTGAAAAGATACCCTAAACTGAAGTCTAAAAGCAATATTAAAAACATACTGGATTACGTGGCAAAGAAAAGAGAAGGAAATACAGTTTCCAAAGGAAATCGTACACTGCTGTTCAAGACCATCAAGGAGCGTGTAATGGCGAAATTCGATGAAGCGCGAGAATGCGCTTCAGCCGTTCATTATTGGCATTTACAACATTTGCCATTGGACGTAGCCGGAAATCTCGAGTGTACAAACTTTACAGCTTCACTAGGATTTATTACTAATTTGAAAAAGGAGTTTAGGCTAACATCACGTCGTATCACTGTGCTCCAAGCACGAAAAGATAAGGATGACGAAGAAGAGCTGATTGAAAGACCTCAAACGTTGGTTGCTGACGTCAATGAGCATATCACGAGAGAAAACATCGATATTAGTTCTGTATGGAACTGTGATCAGAGTCAGTTCAACTATGAACTTTCTGGTGGCAGAACACTGTCCATGAAAGGGGAGAGAAACACTGTCGCGATGTTGCAATCAGTTAACTGTGCAACACACAGTTACACGATCGATGTTGCTATATCAATGGACGGACGATTGGCAGACAAACTCTATATTTGCTTCTAAGAATCCAGTGGAAAGTTTGGACCCCGCGAGTCAAGGGAAACAGAAACGCGGTGCCCTCCAAATGTCGTCGTCGATGGAAGTGGGAAGATGACGAAACAACATCCGAAGACGTTTTTTCTGTCAGTTTTGAATCCACATTTGTCGGGAAAGTCATTAGTACTCTGTGACTCCTGGTTTGGATATAAGGATGAACGAGTGCTACTGGAAGCATCTGGAGGAAAACATGTAGATTTAAATATCATTTCGCCTAAAACTACAAAATATGCACAACCTCTGGATGTGTATTTCTGCAGGCAATATAAAATATATGGCAAGAGAATAACAGACGTCATTAACCTACGTTCCAGTAATGTGCAGCCGAAATTGCACGACAGATTCTTTATCATGAATATGCATTCTGTCATTTACAATCAGTTATCTGCGCGAGTATACAAACCGATGCTTCGTTACACGTGGCAGAACGCTGGCTACTATATTGGTGAACCAGTGAACAACTTCAAAAGTGTCATTGACACGGCGTTCAACACTGATATTATAGAATGTGCAAATACGCCATGCGATCAACTTGCATTTCTTCACTGTGCGTTTTGCAGTCATTCGTATTGCTCGGAGCATTTTATTCACATTCCGCATTTACATTTATAGTTAAGATTGCTGCATTGCGTATGGCGTCTACAATTACATTTACAGTGATATCTAGAGCATGACTGCGGAGTTTTGCAGAAAAACGGCACCCACCGGCACATTCAGAGGTACATAATGGTGCAGTAACCAAACGTTCATACAGATCTGTTTGTTCGAGCCCAAGTACTTTCCTGGTCAGTCAAGTAGCTGCTCAGTTTGCCTCACAAGGGCTGAGTACACCCCGCTTGCCAACAGCGCTCGGCAGACCGGATGGTCACCCATCCAAGTGCTAGCCCAGCCCGACAGCGCTTAACCTCGGTGATCTGACGGGGACCGGTGTTACCACTGCGGCAAAGCCGTTGGCAGTTATCTTACACTACCTGCTGAAAATAGACTGACGAGCAGAAAATGTTATTACTACCGCTCACCACGACGTTGGAAGCCGCCTTGTGGCGTCAAGGGCACGTGACGTGGTAACAGAAGTGTGTAATCGGTTCACACACGGAAGGGGGTTCACCCTAGCGAAGATCTGGAAATGGGAAAATCCACTGATACGACTCTGATAGGCAGACTATTATTATGCACAGCCTGTGAACGAGTATCTCGAAAACAGCGAAGCTGGTCGATTGTTCACGTGCTACTGTCGTGAGCATCTACCAAAAGAGGTAGAAGGACAGTGAAACTAAAGCGGTTTGTCGTCCAGGACTCTTCGCAGATCGCGGATTTCGGATGCTTGTCTGTAAAGTGAGATAGATACTCGTCTGTGGAAAAAAATTGTGGTGTCTGGCGGTGACACCACAAAAATGGCACTATGTGACTTAACATCTGAGGTTATCAGTCCCCTAAACTTAGAACCACTTAAACCTAACTAACCTAAGGACATCACACACATCCATGCCCGAGGCAGGATTCGCGCGGTTCCAGACTGTGGCGCCTAGAACCACTCGCCCACTCCGGCCGGCCAGACAGAAAGGTATAAAATACGATGACATGGACGTGCGTGCTACGTATGAAAGTACAACCACTCGATAACTCGTGTCAGTCGCGTCGACTGATAAAGAAACGAACGAACAGCGTGCGGGGTGACTGGTGGGGGCGGTGTGGGTGGAAATGCAGGCGGCCCGGCAAAGGGACGGGGGGGGGGGGGGGGGGAAACAGGGGCAACGAGATGTACGGGCCCTGCAACGAGCTTGTGACGTCATACTAGTCGCCTTGTCCGCCACTCTTCGCGAACGCTCGGCTCCGTGCAAGAGGTCAGTGGGTAATTGAAGAGGTACCCACTAAAGCTCTCAATTTCGTCATGTGCTGTTGAGAACTTACATGCATTTAAATTAATAAACTCGTCTGATATACTTACTCGCTCCCTGCCGGAGACGACTGCTGGCGCTCTGAATACCTGTGATGTCACGTGCTGTGACGTACACACCAGGGTCTGTCGTCCTCGTGGGCCTGATGATGGGGCAACGCACAGATTTGAATAGCACCAGTTTTCTGTCTACATATGCGTCAAAACATACAGTACATTTATTTTATGTTCACCTCATATTCAGATGTTTACATTTCTTTAAGTGTCGTGAACATAGTTTGTACCCTTACGACGATTCACAGTCTTAAAAACTTGTGTTGCAAAATTCTGCAACGCTGATATTAACTGTTGTGTACATAGTTCCGCGTAGTCAGCGCGTACACAACTTTCCCACTAGAGCGCGCCCCGCTAAGCACAACAGCGCAGGCGCAGCGCTCATCCGTCTCCGCACTACGAGATGGCGCTGCCTTAGAGACGGACCAAATTCTGCTTCCACCGATCCACGTATTAATATGTAACGCAGCCAATGAGATCGCTGCTAATGTAGAAGCTTTTCTCCTCACGGATCACACTCGCGCAGTGATACATGAACGCACGAGGTATTATAACGAGTGTACAGACCTCCGATTAGTCAGTCTGCATTTGTCTGCACCAGTCTGCGTTTGTCTGTACCAGTCTATAGTCAAGTTTCAGTCTGCGCCTAATAAGATTATCATATTCCTGTACATAGCCATGAAGATAAATGCATAGACACTTTGTCAAGTATCAGATATATGTGAGAATAAGATTAACGTACCAATACTGAAGGAACTTCAGACTGTCAATTGTAAACAGCATCCAGAATCAAATGAAGTAATTTTTATGCTTGTTATTATTTTAATAAATGTGTGTGAAAATTAATCAAGTTCTGTTTAAAGTCGGTCACCGTCAATCTGCTACTCTAAGCGTGCAAGTGGCATTTCTATCGTCTTACCTAACGGCAGAAGATAAACACGCCACGATAAGACCACGAGACATATTGCAGACACTCGCCTACTTCCTTAGAGCGACAAGTCAAATAATCTGATGGTGTGTGCACCAAAGGTCTTACAGTACGCGCACCACACTAACGATACAATTTTGTAACACGTAAACAACGTAAACATCTTGTAATCTCACCCCATAAAAATAAATACTTGTGAAAACAACTGGTTCCCGCTATTTCATTAAAAATTGACTTCCATTTCAACAGCTTCACTATTCTATGCTGAAGCGCCAAAGAAACTGGTATAGGCATGCAGAAAAATGTAAACAGACAGAATATGGTGCTGTGTTCGGCGACGCCTGTATAAGAGAAAAAGTGTCTGGCAAAGTTATTAGAACAGTTACTGCTGCTACAATGGCAGGCTCAAATAGCTCTGAGCACTATGAGACTTAACTTCTGAGGTCATCAGTCCCCTAGAACTTAGAACTACTTAAACCTAACTAACCTAAGGACATCACACACATCCATGCCCGAGGCAGGATTCGAATCTGCGACCGTAGCGGTCTCGCGGTTCCATATTCTAGCGCCTAGAACCGCTCGTCCACCACAGCCGGCCTTTATCTCTCTGTCACCCATTAATTTCTTCCGCGGGATGAGCTGAATGCATTAGCGGGCCGCCCGTGCTGTAGAATGCGGCATTCACTCGCTGTGACGTCACAGTCGCTGCCTGTGGAAACCCAGGCTATTGCTCGTCGCAGTCCGCCGTACGTAGCGGATGGGCGGAAGTCACGACCTTGGCAGTGGCCAGCCCGGTCCAGCGCGGTCACGCGATGCGCGGCATTCGACGGCACGGCTGCCAACGAAAGCGGCACCGGCTGTGCGACTGGAGTGAACTCGTGTCCGACTGTAGAAAGGCCAACAGCGCTTTCCTTCTCCGCCGCCCGCTGAATCAGCCGCTGCGCAGGGCCGCGTGGGGAATGCGAGATGCGTGTCGTGACCGCGGCCAGAAACGCACACGCGTGCCACGCAGCCCAAAATGCTTGGACGGCAGCGTCATGGTGGCGTGGTGGTGGATTCTGCCAGAACTGCCTCCTACCGCGTCTAAGAGACGCTGTTACACTCTGTGGCCAAAATAATTGGCAACGCCGACGTTAATAACGAATCGGCCCTCGAAGGAAGTGAGGAACATTGCGGCTTAACGTTCCGTCGTCATCGAGATTGTAAACTTTCTGTATAAATTTATCTATAAATGAAAGAATGAATATTATTTTTTCAAAAAACTTTCTCCTCGTCTGCTTCAGATATCGTATTCAACCGTTGAGCAATACTGACTGACCCCGTGTTGCGGATCTGAACAGGATCGTGAAACAAAACTCTAAACTTGCTGAAATACTAAATTTAAAATAATGAAAATAAATCTAATTATATGCCAAAAGAAAAAAAATAGTGTACTTAGTGAGAATCATTTAACTGTAACTCAATACTGAAGTACGGTATTGCCGGCCGGGGTGGCCGAGCGGTTCTAGGCGCTACAGTCTGGAACCGCGCGACCCCTACGGTCGTAGGTTCGAATCCTGCCTCGGGCATGTATGTATGTGATGTCCTTAGGTTAGTTAGGTTTAAGTAGTTCTGCGTTCTAGGGGACTGATGACCTCAGATGTTAAGTCCCGTAGTGGTCAGAGCCATTTGAACCATTTTTGAAGTACGTTATTAAAGTTGCGTAACATCAAAGTTTGGCTTGAAATATCTAAGAAATACAATACTCCTCGGTAAAAAATAACTGTTTAATATTACCTACACTGTTCGCTGTAAATTAATCTGCTTGATAAGCACAACGCGTGAAAAATTTTGACCGTGTACTCTTTGCTGACAAGTACCGGGTGATCAAAAAGTCAGCATAAATTTGAAAACTTAGTAAACCACGGAACAATGTAGATAGAGAGGTAAAAATTGACACACATGATTGGAATGACATGGGGTTTTATTAGAACAAAAAAAAAAAGTATTGCTAGACGGGTGAAAGATCTCTTGCGCGCGTCGTTTGGTGATGATCGTGTGCTCAGCCGCCACTTTCGTCATGCTTGGCCTCCCAGGTCCCCAGACCTCAGTCCGTGCGATTATTGGCTTTGGGGTTACCTGAAGTCGCAAGTGTATCGTGATCGACCGACATCTCTAGGGATTCTGAAAGACAACATCCGGCGCCAATGCCTCACCATAACTGCGGACATGCTTTACAGTGCTGTTCACAACATTATTCCGCGACTACAGCTATTGTTGAGGAATGATGGTGGACATATTGAGCATTTCCTATAAAGAACATCATCTTTGCTTTGTCTTACTCTGTTATGCTAATTATTGCTATTCTGATCAGATAAAGCGCCATCTGTCGGTCTTTTTTTTGAACGTATTGTATTTTTTTGGTTCTAATAAAACCCCATGTCATTCCAAGCATGTGTGTCAATTTGTACCTTTCTATCTACATTAATCCGTAATTTATTCAGTTTTCAAATTTATACTGACTTTTTGATCACCCTGTATGCAGAGTGGGGTCTGCTCTGAAACGTAACTGACCTCATGCTGAGGACGCCGTTTTGTGTATCTTGTGTACTGAGGTTCTCGAAAGCAAATTGAAATCAGCAGATGCAGGAGTTAAAGAAAAAATAGATAAACTACTCACTTCAAAATTAGTTTTTTGCTGTCAGAAACAATGTGTGGCTTCGTGTGCCGTAAGAGGCAATGCATACATGACAAAATATTCAAAACTGTACTGAGAAGAGGCAATGCATACATGACAAAATATTCAAAACTTTACTGAGCATGATGGAGGAAGATTTTGCTTTGAAGAAAGTCGTTCTTGAGAAATTAAATTCTGGTTATTGTTAAAAAGACTGTAGAACCTAAGAAGATCCTAACAATTGCGAAATTCTCTCAATAGAAAAATTACAGAGATTCCAACCAATTGCGTCATTTGTGACATAATAAAAACGAAGAGATTAAATTAACACCAATCATGAATAGCATTAGTTACCTGACGGACAAAGATTTCCTTCAATTAACGGTCCTGGCTCAGATAGCTCTGAGCACTATGGGACTTAACTTCTGGGGTCATCAGTCCCCTAGAACGTAGAACTACTTAAACCTAACTAACCTAAGGACATCACACACATCCATGCCCGAGGCAGGATTCGAACCTGCGACCGTAGCGCCTAGAACCGCTCGGCCACAGCGCCCGGCAATTAATGGTCCTGAGTAAGAAACATTTTATTCTGGCGCATACATTGTCACCTTGCAATATTGCTCCAAAAAACTCTTCTCTAGCAGTAGACTCAGTAACATAGTTGTGCCAGATAATTTCTCTCAGATTCACTAGTATCAAATCTCCTTCTCTAAAAATGTTGCTCAAATGTGTGTGAAATATTACGAGACTTAACTGCTAAGGTCATCAGTCCCTAAGCTTACACACTACTTAACCTAAATTACTAAATTATTCTAAGCACAAACACACACACCCATGCCTGAGGGAGGACTCGAACCTCCACCGGGACCAGCCGCACAGTCCATGACTGCAGCGCCACAGACCGCTCGGCTAATCCCGCGTGGGTCCTTCTCTAAAACCTCGACTGCTGACTACTATGCCTCAAATAAGAATGCCCAGAGCGGACAAATGACAGGCGACCAAGTGCACCACAGATCTCATTAAACACAGAATCAACGATCTTATCCTCTATACGTGCAGCGCGCTCATGCAGCTTTGTCCTAGTAGAGTAAAGGAGAATTATTTACGACGCCAGAAAACGTACGGAAACCTTATAAAATCATTAGTGACGGAGCACAAGATGGGATTATTCCAACGATAAGGAACTAAATCGCCCATGCCTTTCAAAGGAACCGCCCCAGCGTTTGCGTGAGCGATTTGGGAATACCGTAGAAAAACTGAATCTCGATGGCCGGTAGCAGATTTGAACTGTCGTCCTTCTGAATGCAATTCCATGTTGCTGACCACTGGGTCACAACCCTCGATATGTACCTCGAAACGGAAGCAATATATCAAGGTATCGACCCTGCAAAGTGTTGGAGTAATGTTTCATGTACCTTACAAGTGGTACCAACAAATGATCTTGTATACGAGTGTATCGGTTCTGCCGGCCGCGGTGGCCGAGCAGTTCTAGGCGCTTCAGTGCGGAACCGCGCGACTGCTACGGTAGCAGGTTCGAATCCTCCCTTGGGCATGGATGTGTGTGATGTCCTTAGGTTAGTTAGATTTAAGTAGTTCTAAGTTCTAGGGGACTGATGACCTCAGATGTTGTTGGTGTGATGGTGGTATTCAGTCCGAATCTTTGCTTTGATGCAGCTCACCGTGCTAGTCATCCTGTCGAAGTCCCTTCATCTCTGTATAACTACCACAACCTACATCACACTGAACATACCCATGTAATAAAACCTTGGTCTCCCCCCAAAATTTTTACCTGCCCTCACCACACTTCCCTCCATGACCAAAATAATGATTCCTTGATACCTCAGGACAGGTTATATCAACCCGTCCCTTCTTTCACTCATTTTACCCCAAAAATTTCTTTCTTCCCGATTTAACTCAGTACACCCTCATTTGTTATCCGCTCTGCACACTTAATCTTCAGCATTTCTCCGCAGTAACTCTTGTCGAAAGCTTCTACTGTATTCTAGTCCGAACTGCTTATCGTCCACGTTTGACTTCTATACAAGGCTACATTGCCAACAAATAGCTTCAGGATAAGTCCTCTGACTCTTACATCTACATACGATGTTAAGAAATTTCTCCTTTTTAGAAATGTTTTCTCTGCTATTACCAATCTGCATCTTGTAATCCCTCTACTTCTTTGAACATGAACACAAATTTGAAAAATATGTAAAAGTCTACCAACTGGTTGCATAGGTTTTCTATATACCTTGACCAGGTTTCGTCACTCTAAGGGTGACTTCATCATCTACTTCTGCTATCATTAGATATTTTGCTGACCAAATAACAAAACTAATCTACTAGTCGTGATCTCTCATTTCTTAATGTGATTCCCGCAGCCTGATTTAATTCGACTATAATGCATTACAATTGTTTTTAATTTGTTTACGTTCACGTTGCATTTCCTTTCCAAACCACTGTACATAATAAGTCCTTCACTGCCTTTGACGAAATAACACTGTCATCGGCAAACCGAAACGTCTCAATTTTCCTCTGCCTGAACGTTAACTTCGTTTTTCAATTTCTTATTGATTTCCTCACTGCTTGCTCAATGTACAGATTGAATAACATCGGAGCCCGGCTACACTCATTCGCTTCTGAACCACTACTTCCCTTTAACGCCCCTCGACTCTTACAACTACCGTCTGGTTAATGTGCAAGTTGTAAGTAGACGCCGGCCGCAGTGGTCTCGCGGTTCTAGGCACGCAGTCCGGAACCGTGCGACTGCTACGGTCGCAGGTTCGAATCCTGCCTCGGGCATGGATGTGTGTGATGTCCTTAGGTTAGTTAGGTTTAAGTAGTTCTAAGTTCTAGGGGACTAACGACCATAGCAGTTGAGTCCCATAGTGCTCAGAGCCATTTGAACCATTTTTTTTGTAAATAGACTTTCGCGCCATATATTTTACCCCTGATAGCTCCTGAATTTTAAAGAGAGTATTCCAGTCAACATTGTTAAAAGCTTTCTCTATGAACTGGGGACCAAAAACGACGGAGAGGCTTCGTCCCCGCATTTGCCCTCAGTGGTTCACAACCCCACAATAGGCTACAGCAGTCCACCCACCCCACCGCCGCCCCACACAGAACCCAGGGAACGTCTTATTCCAGGCGAGTGTAACCCCAATTTTTGCGTGGTAGAGTAATTATGGAGTATGCGTACGTGGAGACAGTGTGTGTGTTTGTGCAGCAATCACCGACATAGTGCAACTGAGGCGGAATAAGGGGAACCAGCCCGCATACGCTGAAGTAGGTAGAAAACTGCCTTAAAACCATCCACAGGCTGTCCGACACACCGGACCTCGACATTAATCCATCGGGCGGATTCGTGTCGGGGACCGGCACACCTTCCCGCTAGGGAACCAGCGCGGTAGACCGGGCGGCTAGCCGGGCAGGCTAAGCTTTCTCTAAATCCACGAATGCTATAAACTAAGGTTTACCTTTCCGTAAACTATTCTCTAAGAGAAGTCATAGGCTAACCACTGTCTTACGTGTTCCCATACTTCTCTGGAGTGCAAAGTGTTTCTGTAAAGAGGGAAATTATTGTTAAAGAAAATTACCATTTTGTTGAAAATTGTTCATGTTCGGAAAAGATAACGTCCGCTCCCTGCAGTTTACCACTGCTACCTTCAGCGTTTCACATGGAACTACGTAAAAGTAAGAAGACGATATAAATACACTACTGGCCATTAAAATTGCTACACCACGAAGATGACGTGCTACAGACGCGAAATTTAACCGAAGGGAAGAAGATGCTGTGATATGCAAATGATTAGCTTTCCAGAGCATTCACACAAGGTTGGCGCCGGTGGCGACACCTACAACGTGCTGACATGAGGAAAGTTTCCAACCCATTTCTCATACACAAACAGCAGTTGACCGGCGTTGCCTGGTGAAACGTTGTTGTGATGCCTCGTGTAAGGAGGAGAAACGCTTACCATCACGTATCCGACTTTGATAAAGGTCGGATTGTAGCCTATCGCGATTGCGGTTTATCGTATCGCGACATTGCTGTTCGCGTTGGTCGACATCCGATGACTATTAGTAGAATATGGAATCGGTGGGTTCAGGAGGGTAATACGGAACGCCGTGCTAGATCCCAACGGCCTCGTATCACTAGCAGTCGAGATGACAGGCATCTTATCCGCACGGCTGTAACGGATCGTGCAGCCACGTCTCGATGCCTGAGTCAATAGATGGGGACGTTTGGAAGACAAGAACCATCTGCACGAACAGTTCGACGACGTTTGCAGCAGCATGGACTATGAGCTCGGAGACCGTGGCTGCGGTTACCCTTGACGCTGCATCACAGACAGGAACGCCTGAGATGGTGTACTCAACGACGAACCTGGATGCACGAATGGCAAAACGTCATTTTTTCGGATGAATCCAGGTTCTGTCTACAGCATCATGATGGTCGCATAAGTGTTTTACGACACTGCGGCGAACGTACATTGGAAGCGTGTATTCCTCATCGCCATACTGGCGTATCACCCGGCGTGACGGTATGGGGTCCCATTGGTTACACGTCGCGGTCACCTCTTGTTCGCATTGACGGCACTTTGGACAGTGGAGGTTACATTTCAGATGTGTGCTTCTGCCCTTCATTCGATCCCTGCGAAACCCTACATTTCAGCAGTATAATTCACGACCGCATGAAGCAGGTCCTGTACGGGCCTTTCTGGATACAGAAAATGTTCAACTGCTGCCCTGGCCAGCACATTCTCCAGATCTCTCACCAATTGAGAACGTCTGGGCAATGGTGGCGGAGCAATTGGCTCGTCACAATACACCAGTCACTACTCTTGATGAACTGTGGTATCTTGTTCAATCTGCATGGCCAGCTGTACCTGTACACGCCATCCAAGCTCTGTTTGACTCAATGCCCAGGCGTATCAAGGCCGTTATTACGGCCAGAGGTGGTGGTTCTGGGTACTCATTTCTCGGGATCTATGCACCCAAATTGCGTGAAAATGTAATCACATGTCAGTTCCAGTATAATATATTTGTCCAATGAATACCCGTTTATCATCTGCATTTCTTCTGGGTGTAGCAGTTTTAATGGCCAGTAGTGTAAAAATAAGCAATGGTTCACTCTAAAGATGCGTCGCGTTTTTTACGTGCTTTTGAGGAAAAACAAATCCAGGTTTTACGAAATATAGTAAAACATACGATACGAGACACTGTGGCACAAGCTTTAGATTCCCAGCCGCCCAGTGGGCAGGTTAGTACATCTGAAACGTTAGAAAGTGATAGAAAGTTACGACGCACAAAGTGAAACCCGTATGTTCCTTACGAGCTGGTACAGAGGTGTAAGGAGATGCGTGTGGCATCCGCCAGTGAGTCCAGCGGGTAGTCACTCCACTTTCTATGTGGGCTGATGTTACCGGCCGATGTGGGGGCTACCTGTTTGTGGGGAGCAACTATCCGGACCAGATGTAAGAGAGATATACGAATGTCTAACGATGTTGCTGTGTCTCGCTAACGCTACGGACAGAAACTCAGGATATGGACGACAGTATACAACCGACCCAATCAACGACGTATGTGTGACGTCATGGTATACGTTCGGGTTAGGAAGCTTGCATGCGTGACTTACACTGATGAACCAAAACACTGTGATGCTGCCCACGGCGAGTTGGAATCCCTCTTGGTGACGTTGTAGCTACGTCACGCTGTAAGGAGGGTATTCGAAGTGACGAAACTAAGACGAGAATGAATAAATAAACTATGTGATCAAAAGTATCTGGACAACTGGTTGATAATGACTTACAAGTTCGTGGCTGGAATTAAAAATGGTGTTGGCCCACCCTAGCCTGGATGTCAGCTTCCACTCTCGCAGGCATACGTTTAGTCAAGTGCTGGAAGGTTTCTCGGGGAATGGCAGCCCATTCTTCACGGAGTGCTGCACTGAGGAGAGGTATCGATGTCGATCGGTGAGGCCTGGCACGAAGTCTACGTTCCGAAACATCCCAAAGGTGTGCTATAGCATTCAGGTCAGGACTCTGTGCAGGCCAGTCCATTACAGGGACGTTGTGTAACCAATCCGCCACAGCTCGTACATTATGAACAGGTGTTCGATCGTGTTGAAAGATGCAGCCGCCATCCACGAATTGCCCTTCAGCGGGAAGCAAGAAGCTGCTTAAAACATCAATGTAGGCCTGTGCTGGGATAGTGCCACGCAAAACAAGGGGTGCAAGCCGCCTCCATAAAAAACACGACCACACTATAGCACCAACGCCTCCGAATTTTACTGTTGGCACTACACACGCTGGCAGATGACGTTCACCGGTCATTCGCCACACCCACACCCTGCCATCGGATCGCCACTTTGTGTACCGTGATTCGTTACTCCACATAACGTTTTTCCACCGTTCAATCGTCCAATGTTTACGCTCCTTATACCAAGCGAGGCGTCGTTTGGCATTTAGTGACTTGATGAGTGGCTTATGAGCAGCCACTCGACCATGAAATCCAAGCTTTCACACCTCCCGCCTAACTGTCATAGCACTTGCAGTGGATCCTGATGCTGTTTGGAACTGCTGTGTGACGGTCTGGATAGATGTCTGCCTATTGCACATTACGACCCTCTTCAGTTGTTGGTGGTCTCTGTCACTCAGCAGACGAGGTCCGCTTGTAGCTTTTGTGCTGTACGTGTCCCTTCACGTTTCCACTTCACTATCGCGTCGGAAACAGTGGACCTACGGATGTTTAGGAGTGTGGAAATCTCGCGTACAGACGTATGACACAAGTGACACCCAATCACCTGACCACGTTCGAAGTCCGTGAGTTCCGTGGAGGGCCCCATTCTGGTCTCTCGCGATGTCTAATGACTACCGAGGTCCCTGATACGGAGTACCTGGCAGTAGGTGGCAGCACAGTGCTACTAATATGGAAGACGTATGTTTTTGTGGGTGTCCGGATACTTTTGATCACTTAGTGTATATCGAGGAGCGGTTTTGTACGAAGTTGTAGCGGATAATGTTGCTAATTTACTGTCGTTCGTAAATGATTTTTATGGTTTATAGTCGCCAAATTACCACGAGAACTTTCCTTCTTTTTCTAATGGAACTGTTTCTTTTTTCTGCATCATTTGAAAGAAACTTCTAAGAGAACTTCAGCGACATAACAAGTATGAGACTTGATCAAATAGTATCAAGATTACGGCGTAGCAAACTACTGTTCCGCCGCCAGGAGAAGAGTTTCCACCAACATCTGTCCCATTACACGAAAAGCGAGCAAAGACGACAGTTACTTAACGTTTTCTGTGGTTATTGTCACAACTGTCATACCAAGTGCGGAAAATGTTGCTACCCGCCATAAAGTGATTCTGGAGAAACAATACTGAACGTTGAATTTCATCTGGAGATAAGGCAGCACAGCCCGTGTTACAAGGCATTTGTAAGCTATAGCCGGCCGGAGTGGCCGAGCTGTTCTAGGCGCTTCAGTCTGGAACCGCGAGACCGCTAAGGTCGCAGGTTCGAATCCTGCCTCGGGCATGGATGTGTGTGCTGTCCTTAGGTTAGTTAGGTTTAAGTAGTTCTAAGTTCTAGGGGACTGATGACCTCAGATGTTAAGTCCCATTTGAATCATTGTAAGCTATACATGTTTTGCTGTGGGCGGGGTGCGTATGGTACGAAATGAAGCGCACACTTGGTACCCCGCCAGATTTAACGATAAAATTTTCTATATTGCAGTCGCGGCGTACGAAGTATGTGCTACAGATATTTCACGACTTCGTCAGTTGTTGGTGTTTCATAATAGACCTCTTATGTTAATTTTCGAGAGTGTTAAGTTTGGTAAATGTGTAGACCCTTTTGCGTTTCCTGAACGGCTGTTCCAATGATCTCGAAATGTTCTCTTGAGAGAGCGTATCACTATACAGCGTGAAGAAAAATTCGGGCACTCGAACTTCGGTATGCGATTCCTCATATACTAGCAATACAAAAACGTATCTCACAAAATTTAGTCCTGTGCGTATTTAGGGCAGTAAATGGATGTTAAAGACTGGCAGTCTGGCAAAATGGTAATCATATGTACGGTAACTACATGTGCCAGCTTCTTTTCGTAGTGCTGTGCATTGGCGTAGTGGACAGCGTTTTGCGTTAGCATGCAGGAGGTCAAGGGTTCGAGTCTCGGTCGAAGCGTATTTGTTTTTATTTGCCGATTTCTTTCTGCAGTACAATACTGTAGTGAACACCGTTTGTTAAGCCACATTTATTTGATATTTACATAGTACATGTTTGCAAATTATTCGCAAAGCGCATTGTAGGCCCTACTGGTGACATAAGATCATGTTGTTGTTGTTGTTGTTGTGGTCTTCAGTCCTGAGACTGGTTTGATGCAGCTCTCCATGCTACCCTATCCTGTGCAAGCTTCTTCATCTCCCAGTACCTACTGCAGCCTACATCCTTCTGAATCTGCTTAGTGTCACTAATTCCCACTATATCTAACTTTAACCTATCCATTTCCCTTTTTAAATTTTCTAACCTACCTGCCCGATTAAGGAATCGGGCATTCCACGCTTCGATCCGTAGAACGCCAATTTTCTTTCTCCTGATAACGACATCCTCTTGAGTAGTCCCCGCTCGGAGATCCAAATGGGGGAGTATTTTACCTCCGGAATATTTTACCCAAGAGGACGCCATCATCATTTAATCATACAGTAAAGCTGCATGTCCTCGGGAGAAATTACGGCTGTAGTTTCCCCTTGCTTTCAGCCGTTCGCAGTACCAGCCCAGTAAGGCCGTTTTGGTTAGTGTTACAAGGCCAGATCAGTCAATCATCCAGACTGCTGCCCCTGCAACTACTGAAAAGGCTGCTGCCCCTCTTCAGGAACCATACGTTTGTCTGGCCTCTCAACAGATACCCCTCCGTTGTGGTTGCACCTACGGTACGGCCATCTGTATCGCTGAGGCACGCAAGCCTCCCCACCAACGGCAAGGTCCGTGGTTCAAGGGGGTGGAGGTGGGGGGGGGAGGGGCATAAGACGATGACGAAATATAATGGACCTGAACGTGCAAAAGAATAATAGTTCGTACTAATCAATAGGATGATTGGGGGACGGTACACAGAAAACAGATTTGGAATGTAGCAGATGTAGTTCAAATGGCTCTGCGCACTATGGGACTTAACATCTATGGTCATCAGTCCCCTAGAACTTAGAACTACTTAAACCTAACTAACCTAGGGACATCACACACATCCATGCCTGAGGCAGGATTCGAAGCTGCGACCGTAGCGGTCGCGCGGCTCCCGACTGAGCGCCTAGAACGCAGATGTAGTGGTGTGAATCAATTCGCCTACACGACGTGCAGAAGGCTTCTTTAAAAGTTGGCCAGTGAATACGATTTTACATCCATTTTTATGTTAGTGGTAAGGAACTGACCCACTGTAATCGCTGTATGACGTTTAAGACACCAGATACCGTACCACGCAGATCACATTTAGCAAATAAAAACAAATACGTTTTGACCGAGAATTGAACCCTTGACCTCCTGCAAGCTGACGCAAAACGCCATCTACTGCACCACCTCCACAGAACTGCTTGTACCTGTAGCTACCGTACATGTGATTAGAGTGCTGCCATACTGCCTATCCTTAATGTCCATTTACGGCCGGAAATATGCGCAGGACGAAATTTTGTGAGACATTTTTTTGTATTGCTGGTATGTGAGGAATCGCGCTGCGATGTACGACTGCGCGAATTTTTCTTCACCCTGTATGTTCGGAATGGGAGAGGTGTCCGTCATGTTGGTACCACATTGATTACCTTGTACGTCATGACTGCGGCGGCAACGTATCTTAGGAACTCTTAGGAACTGAGTGTATTTAGAGTCCCATCAGTTAAACAGGGCCCGATGATGCGGGTCTTGGAAAACACGCACCCAACGTTGATAGACCAATGGCGTTGTTTTTGTCCACTTCTTTGACTCAGCGTGGATTTTCAGCGGACGATTATTGGAATTTGCGAATATTGATTTGCCTACGGTTTGTAACCGATGTTCCTTTCATAAACAAAATTTTACGTAGATGTGCCGCATAGCTTTGTACTTTTCGTAGATAACATTCGGAGAACTTAACCAAGCTTTGGCATTGAGCGTTAGATGCAGCGAAATGTCATGAGGATGAGGTGCGATGGATGTGTTGTTCTCAGAACACTCATTTGGTTGGTCCCTCTTGTAGTTCTGAGATGACTGTTACTGACATTTACGCTGTCTGTTACTGTTACTAAAATGGTAGTTTCACTCCTTTTCCCAGTTGCTCTTCTTTTTCCTTGGCACGTTATATTCTCCACACTTGCTACTTCTACAACTCTTTTTATAATGTTCGGAAGAAAGACCGTGGGTGTATGACACGATCTGGATGCCCTCCAGCTTACAACTGCGCCGGTGTTCTAGTACTTTGGCGACATTCTGCATAAACCATATTCACTTTTTCGACTGTCGTATACATTGAGAGTGTCTCAATAGCTTTTCGAGCTATAACAGCAGAAGACAGGCTGAAAGACTTCAAGCATACAGGTAAAGACAAGAACCACACCTGAGTCACATGTTTGCTTACATTTGATATAACTGAGAACATGATTGTGGAAACCTCTTCTCCTGACGGCAGGACTTCGGTTTGCGGCGCTGTTATCTTCATACTACTTGATCAAGTGCCATATGTGTTACGTCACTGAAGTTCTCTCGAAAGCATCTTTCCACTGCGCCATATCGTCTGCTTGCCGTTGAGGTAATATCGAATCTATATCCGGATCCCGCTCCAGCTACTGCCGGGTCTCGGTGCCGACGAGTCCTCTCCATTTGGCTCGGTCCCCCCACCACTTTTCTTGCTCCACTTGCTGCCAGGTCGCACCTCTCCTTTCCACAGATATTCTCACTCCCATTTTCCACCGTGTTCTTGGGCGCCGTCTACGTCTTTCCCCATCCATCTTTAGTTCTTCCATAATTTTGGGGGGTCTCTGGCCATGCATCCTCTTAACATGCCCATACCATCTTAATATCTTTTTTTTTTTTTTAATTTCTTCTCTCATACTTTCTTGTTTAAGGTCGTTTCTAATCTCTACATTCCTTACTCTCTCCATTCTTGCTTTTCCCAATACTGCTGTGAGAAATTTCATTTCCCCTGCTTGCAGTCTACTCCAGTACCTTTCTGTCATAGTCCATGTTTCTCCACCATAGGTGACAATAGGGAAGTAATAATTCTTATACATAAGGAGTTTTGCTTTTTCTGAAACTTTCTTATTCCAAATCAGGTGTTTTATTGATTCGTAGAAATTGCCCCCCTTCTGTAACCTCCTATTAATTTCGCTAGTTATTTTCCATCCCTAGATATTTCACTCCCTAAATAAGTGAAACTTTCTTCCACTTTGAGGGGTTCTCCATTCAAAGTAATATTTCCGTTGATCCCTTTCTCTCTTCCAAATACCATTACTTCACTCTCATCTTTATTTATTTTTAATCCATACCTTTTCATTATTTCCTTCCAGGCATCAAGCTGTAACTGTACATCTACCTCTTTATCACCCCATATTACCATATCATCTGCAAAAATCATCTTTTTGACTTTTTCTTTTACTATATCTTTAACTGCTCTATTCATTCCCTCCATCACAATTTTAAAAAGTGCAGGGGATAGAATACTTCCTTCCTTAAGTCCTTGTCTTATTTCGAATAATGAGAGCAAAATGAGGAGGAGTGGTACACAACAGAATTCAGAATTTCATTGAACTCAGATTGCTGCAAGATGTCAAGGTAACTTGTACCTGTTATCGTTTGCTCTGCAAAAAAAAGGATGATGCACAAATCTTAATCTTGCTCATCCATATTCATACAGTCAGCTGGCGTGTTTCTCTTCCATTTTTGTTCCCTCACGAGGACTGCTGGCGCCCAATTTCCGGCAGTTTTTACGGTCCACAAAACCACAAATGTGAAACGTGGCCTTGTCTGTGCAGAGAGAGTTACCTACTACGTTTTCAATTTCCACAGCCTCCAAAATATTAGGACGCATTTCCATAAGAGCGGAATTATCTTCTTCCTCTAGGTGATGCATCACATGAATGCCATAGCCAGTCTTTTTCAGCGCAAAATTGAGAGTAACCCACACAGTGCATCGTGGAATGTTCAGCTGACAAACAGGCTCCTTTCAATGGCCTCTTCAATGCTCCAGACTGCGTCGTACCATGTTGATGGTCCTCTAGGAAGTTCCTCACTGATCACAGTTCCTCTTCATTTGACTTGAAGGATGATACTGGTCCTTGTTGGTTAGTATATTCCATATCGTTGATAGTAGAGCTCACGCATTTCCAGTAATCGGGAACCTACAGCTGTTGTTTCTTCTGTATGGATCATCTCAGAGACCTATAAAACAAGAATTGATTATGAAACTTCCTGGCAGATTAAAACTGTGTGCCGGACCGAGACTCGAACTCGGGACCTTTGCCTTTCACGGGCAAGTGCTCTACCATCTGAGCTACACAGTTTTTATCTACCAGGAAGTTTCATATCAGCACACACTCCGCTGCAGAGTGAAAATCTCATTCTGGAATGTTACTTTTGGGACACCCTCTACTGGATTTCGATACGTTTTTTATGTCCACTGTCAAAGCAGATGGTTGTTATCCACAGGTTCGATATTTCTATTCCACCGAAACTTACAGCTATGCCCACATTCCCCTTCACCATGGTGCTCACTCGGTCACTTCACTTTGTGTCGTATCCTTTCAAGGAGATGCAGATGGTTTTGTTTGCAGTGTATTAGTGCTGGCCCTGGAAGTGACGGGCGCCTACTTCATAGCTGACATTCTACCTACCACCTGCTCTATCCTCCTCGCCGGTTTCCAACGAGCCGACGACGGCCGACGAGGATATTGAGGTTGACGATAGGGAGACGTAGAGACTGATGAGACTATTTTGTCCACAGTGTATAAGCATGCTGGCCGTGGCAGCGCTGGGCGCCTGCCTCACAGCTGACGCACCGCCACCCGGCCTACCCTCCTCGTCGGGTCCCGACGAGCCGACGACGGCCAACGGGGCAGGCGAGGTCGACAAGAAGGCGGCGGCAGCAGTGGCGACCGCGCCAGGATCTCCGATGGCCGGCGCAGACCTGGGTCCGCTACCACCACTCAACATAGACCCGGGGCTGCGCAAGGCGCTGCTGCAGGCGCTCACCAAGCTGGAAGAAGAGGCGCAGGAGCAGCTCGCTGAGGAGGAGCGGCAGCAGGTGGGCTGAAACGTCGCCGCGCTCTAATGGGCCACTCGCTCCTCACATAAGTTTTTAACACTTCTACTTCATTATTATCTACTCGTCGGTAAGGTAATCCTCAAAACTTCGAAGACAGATGAACTGACTTATCAAAAGTGCATGTCTAGAATCATAAGTAGAAGGTTAAAACGAAATTTTTCTCCACATAATTGAAATATTCGTAGATTACCTGGATCTTCATGAAGTGTGTGGTTTACAGTGAAAGTGATTGGTTCCAGTTTTTAAACATTTATTCTTCCGTTCGTGACAGCTGACCAAATTCATCGTGACACATTGCAAACAGGCCGAGTTGTACAGTATGTCTTCGTAAAACAACTAACTGGTTCACAAATCAAGAAACATACTTTCTCACAACTTTAAATCTTGATGAAATAATATTCAAGTAACTAACACAGAGACATCAGCTCAAACTACCTGTTGCAGCAGCCTCACTGCTTACCTATTTATATATTCTAAATAATGGATGGTCACTTGGACCATTATTACTTAATAATGACAACATAATTTTAATCATATTTACAATTAAAAGTTCCAAAGCTAAGATGTTCTGATTACAAAGAATAATATGTCTAAAATAACAGAATTGAATAATATGCGAAATTTATAATGTAAAAATGTTTTTAAATGTGAAAATTCCATCTAAATATGAGTACAATAATGAACTTCACAAAATTAATTAATAGACGCTAATTACACAACGACTCACATTCCTAACAATAATTTAAGCTAAGAGGGTAAAACGAAATAGGTTTCGATCGACAGGATTTGTAACAGATGCCTAGAATTTTATAATTAGGTGTATATCTGGTTTCAACAATACGAGTTTAACTAATAAAGTCATTAAGACGGAATGTTCTTTACAGCTTTCATCCTAAATTTACGTTTTAAAATTTGTGCCTTCATTTGCAAGCGACAGAATAACTTCTTGAATGAGTAAACTACATTCGTTAAAGTCCAATTATTTGAATAATTACAGTTGGTGGTTAATACCATTTATTTTATTTCTACCATTTTCACTAATTCAAGTCTTTCCCATTACTACAATGAATGCCACAGTTTGTTGAAATACATTGTTGTTTGTTTTATTTTGTAATAGTGTCTGCTAATTAGTCTCCAGTTTAGTGTTATTTTTGTGAAATTAACGAATCACCATGATACCAATCATTTTAAAGTGAGGTATTGTACTACACGATATCAGGAATCGAAGTTTTCATTAAGTCTTTGTACATTAGGTATATTACACTATTAAACAGCCTAGTTAGGAACACCTACCGAGCTAATAGTGAAGAATGGGTAAGAACTGTGAGGACAGTAATAAGTCTGGATTTGCAAAAAGTGATAGAGGAGAGACCTGGGTAAATTGAAAGAAGCAGAGATTAGGCAACGATTCATTGAAACAGGAGAAAGGAATACATCAGATAAATGGGTAGATTTGAGAGATGAGAGAATGAACGCAGCATGAAAGAGCAAAATGACAGGGCCCAGCAAAAATAGATAAGAAGTGAGATATTGAATTTAACTGACGAAAGATAAAAAATAAAAATTCAACAGATGAACCAGGCAAAAGCGAGGAAAAATGTTTGGAAATGAAATTGAGTAGTATTGAACCGAGGAGCTGGTATGGTTGCAGGACAAATACAAGGTTGCAGAAGCAAGCGTGACTTGTGGAAAGATAGATCCTGCCTGTAGAAAAATTGAAAAGACCGTTTGAGACAATCGTTAGCCAGTACATAGTAAAGACTAGAGAACTGGAAGATGCAAAGAGTATACTGAAATGCCAGATAGGGGAAATGAAATCAATATCATAGAAATTGAAGATAAAATAAGCAAAACGGTGCACCAAAAGAGTGAAGTAGAAATAAGGCGCCTGGAGTAAACATCAGACATCAAGAAGACTGCAATAATTTGCACGACAAATACGACAGGTGCTGATTATCGGTTCTATAAGACGTGGTTTTAAAATACTGACACGAGTTATTTGTAGAAGTAAGGAAAAGCTAGTGGAAGCTGGCTTCAGGGACGATCAGTTTGGGTTCCGACAAAATGCTGAAACTTATAAGGCAATGCTGAATCCACGAGTTGTTGTACAGGTAGAGGAGAGGCGCACATACCATTGTAGCATTTGTAGATTTAGAAGAAACTTTTTATAATGTTGCCTAGAATACACTCTTTAAAATTCTGAAAGTACGAGCGATAAAACGCAGGGAGTGAAAGATTACAGACAACTTGTACAGAAACCAGGCTGCATTGTGAGGCACGAAGTATAAGCACATAAAATGAAGACTGCTGATTGCAAGGACAGCATTTCTAAAAAAGACAAATTTTTTAACATCGAATTTAAATTTAAGTGTTAGCATATCTTTTTTGAAAGTATTTGTCTTGCACAGAAGTGTATTGTGGACGATAAACAGTTCACCCAAAAAGAGAATAGAAGCATTTGAAATGTTGTGGTACAGAAGATCGAGTACCTAAACATGAGGTTCTGAACAGAACTGGGGAGAAAAGTAATTTATGGTACAATTTGAGTAAAAGAAGAGATGCATTGATATGATACCCTCTGAGATATCAAGGACTCCTCAATTTCGTAATGTAAGAAAGAGTGGAGGTAAATGTTCTGGAGAGAGAAACGTTGAGAAATTGGATAAGATGTGTTAACGATTGTGAGTTATGTACTGTGCTCAGTGGAAGTGAAAAAGATTTACGAGACCTGTTGAAGTAAATCAACTGTCTGATGAATACAGGATATGGACTGGGAGTAAACCAGAGTGGAAGGCAGTGAGGCGCAGCAAAGCTGAAATTTGAGATAAACTTGACATCAAAACTGGGACCCAGTTAGTACAGTAAGGAGCTTTTCGTTGCTAATCTTCCTGATTTCCATGTCTATGTCTTTGGTTATAGTTTTATGTTCATGTTGGTGTAACAGTCAGGTGTATAACTCTTTTGAACTACTATGCGGTTAACATTTTTTTTTAAAAATGGCATTAATTAGTGTAGAACACCTACTACGGCCATAAATAAAAACAAAATTACAACGGTATAGCTATTGGACATACAGATTCATACGTACTATTGTTTACAATGGAATTTCTACTTTAACAGTACCGAATTAAAGTTTATGAGGAAGAATGATTTCTTGAAACCTGTGGTTTCGTTCCTGATTTTTTGTTTACACATTTGGTCAAGAGTGGTTACTTCCATTTCCAACATATTTCTCATCTCTAAAGTGTGTGGTACTTTAAGACTGTCATCTACTGTAACACTGTGTTCTATTTTGCCGATACTTTTAGACATTGCTGAATTGCCGTGTTTGTTACAAACTGATGCAGACATTTCTCTTTAAAATCAGTTTTAAAATTTATACCGTGTTGGCCTATGTAGTATTTGTTGCAAGAACTGCATGTCACTTTATAAATGCTTGAGTTGCTAAGTTTTTTAGGTGACAAACTAAATGCGATATTGATACGTATTATGTTTCTTACCAATGTCGTGGATGGTGGTATTATTAGCTTCTTCAATGATCTGTACTACTAAGAGACTTTCCGGTAAGAGACGCAGATAAGGGTTGAAATGTCGATGTGCACTTAATAAATATTTTATTGTATTCCACAAATAGTTATTTATTAGCACGTGTGGGGTTTCAAATGACAACTGCACAAAAAATACACAATAACACATACCAGCTGATGGAGAATCTCTTCAAATTTCGATTCAAAGTAGGCATGTCAGAGCACATAGACACAGCATTCGCTCCGTACCGTCGCATCGAGTTAGTTCGCGCCTGCGTATAGGCAACCGGATAAACAGATCTGCACAGCGGGCTGCTAGCGCCCTGACTCAATGCATTGCTCGCACCTAACATATTCCGGTATTGACGTGTCGCATGGATGCACAGGTAGAAATGGTGCCCGTACTGAGGAACTGTATTACGGGTTAAGAGGTTGGATGATGCCCTGTCCACTAATATGTGTTTTCTGTACGACTGATAGTTTTCACGCTGTTGTCGTTTTAAACCTCGTATGTACTTACGAATAATGCTGTTAAAATGTTATTTCAGCCTCTACGTTTTAATCATTATTAAAATAAACGCATATTTACTCTTGAGACGTACGAAATCACAGCTAGCTTACAAAATCATTATCTGCAGACTGCTGTCTGCATAAACAGGTAAAAGTTGACATTCATCTACATCTACATCAATATTCCGCAAGCCACATGACGGTGAGTGATGGAGGATAAATGTGGTACCACTAAATTAACCGCCCTTCTCAAATCGGGGAGGGGGGGGGGCGGAGGAGGGAAGAGTATGTACACTACTGGCCATTAAAATTGCTACACCAAGAAGAAATGTAGATGATAAACGGGTATTCATTGGACAAATATATTATACTAGAACTGACATATTAGATTTTCACGCAATTTGGGTGCATAGATCCTGGGAAATCAGTACCCAGAACAACCACCTCTGGCCGTAATAACGGCCTTGATACGCCTGGGCATTGAGTCAGAGCTTGGATGGCGTGTACAGGTACAGCTGCCCATGCAGCTTCAAAACGATACCATATTTCATCAAGAGTAGTGACTGGCGTATTGTGACGAACCAGTTGCTCGGCCACCATTGACTAGACGTTTTCAATTGGTGAGAGATCTGGAGAACGTGCTGGCCAGGGCAGCAGTCGAACATTTTCTGTATCCAGAAAGGCCCGTACAGGACTTGCAACATGCGGTCGTGCATTATCCTGCTGAAATGTAGGGTTTCGCAGGGATCGAATGAAGAGTAGAGCCACGGGTCGTAACACATCTGAAGTGTAACGTCCTCTGTTCAAAGAGCTGTCAATCCGAACAAGAGGTGACCGAGACGTGTAACCAATGGCACTCCATACCCTCGTGCCGGGTGACACGCTTCCAATGTGCGTTCACCGCGATGTCGCCAAACACGTATGCGACCATCGTGATGCTGTAAACAGAACCTGGATTCATCCGAAAAAAATACGAGCACCCAGGTTCGTCGTTGAGTACACCATCGCAGGCGCTCTTGTCTGTGATGCAGCGTCAAGAGTCAGTGAGAGGTTGTCTTCCCTCAAGCTGAATATTTATAGATCGCCCTCATAACTCAGCATGAGGAAGGTGATTCACGCAGGATGTTTCTGTTAACTACGAAGATATGCGTATGCGCTTTAAAATGACACATTGCCGAAATCAGCTGACTGTGTGTAATATGCGACTGCAACCAAGGTGTGAAATGAGACTATCTATTGATTAATGTACGACTGAGGCAACTGATATCAAAAGAAGACCTAATTCCCATATGTTATTGCCTCAAGTTAGGTACCTAGAAAGAGGCGAGCAAAGTGTTGTGGTGTCCGCAGGGCTCACCAGAGCTGGTGCGGCCCTCGGCCAGCGGTCTGCCTGGCACGGCTCCTGCGTCCGGACCGGACACTGGAGTCCAGGTGACGTCACGCGGCACTTCCGGTGCCGGCGGCGACTTCAACTACTTCACCAGCCCGGGGGGCCGCCCCACTGCGGAGGCCAGCAGGGACCCAGAACCTGTCTCCACCACCACGACCACCACAACCACCACCACCACCACCACAAGGTATTCTCGCCGAGGCGTGCACAGACCAGCATTTATTTACAAAACTTGATCAGATTAGCGCCATCAATCCTTCTATTGTATCGGACCAGGCTTACACATATACAGTATCTCTTTTACATTGTACAGTAATTACCTAAGTGACAAAAATTTTAAAATGAAAAACAGCATTAACATGATTTCGGTGTCAATACACGTAATGTAACTAATAGTGCCTAATACACTCCTGGAAATTGAAATAAGAACACCGTGAATTCATTGTCCCAGGAAGGGGAAACTTTATTGACACATTCCTGGGGTCAGATACATCACATGATCACACTGACAGAACCACAGGCACATAGACACAGGCAACAGAGCATGCACAATGTCGGCACTAGTACAGTGTATATCCACCTTTCGCAGCAATGCAGGCTGCTATTCTCCCATGGAGACGATCGTAGAGATGCTGGATGTAGTCCTGCGGAACGGCTTGCCATGCCATTTCCACCTGGCGCCTCAGTTGGACCAGCGTTCGTGCTGGACGTGCAGACCGCGTGAGACGACGCTTCATCCAGTCCCAAACATGCTCAATGGGGGACAGATCCGGAGATCTTGCTGGCCAGGGTAGTTGACTTACACCTTCTAGAGCACGTTGGGTGGCACGGGATACATGCGGACGTGCATTGTCCTGTTGGAACAGCAAGTTTCCTTGCCGGTCTAGGAATGGTAGAACGATGGGTTCGATGACGGTTTGGATGTACCGTGCACTATTCAGTGTCCCCTCGACGATCACCAGTGGTGTACGGCCAGTGTAGGAGATCGCTCCCCACACCATGATGCCGGGTGTTGGCCCTGTGTGCCTCGGTCGAATGCAGTCCTGATTGTGGCGCTCACCTGCACGGCGCCAAACACGCATACGACCATCATTGGCACCAAGGCAGAAGCGACTCTCATCGCTGAAGACGACACGTCTTCATTCGTCCCTCCATTCACGCCTGTCGCGACACCACTGGAGGCGGGCTGCACGATGTTGGGGCGTGAGCGGAAGACGGCCTAACGGTGTGCGGGACCGTAGCTCAGCTTCATGGAGACGGTTGCGAATGGTCCTCGCCGATACCCCAGGAGCAACAGTGTCCCTAATTTGCTGGGAAGTGGCGGTGCGGTCCCCTACGGCACAGCGTAGGATCCTACGGTCTTGGCGTGCATCCGTGCGTCGCTGCGGTCCAGTCCCAGGTCGACGGGCACGTGCACCTTCCGCCGACCACTGGCGACAACATCGATGTACTGTGGAGACCTCACGCCCCACGTGTTGAGCAATTCGGCGGTACGTCCACCAGGCCTCCCGCATGCCCACTATACGCCCTCGCTCAAAGTCCGTCAACTGCACATACGGTTCACGTCCACGCTGTCGCGGCATGCTACCAGTGTTAAAGACTGCGATGGAGATCCGTATGCCACGGCAAACGCTGACACTGACGGCGGCGGTGCACAAATGCTGCGCAGCTAGCGCCATTCGACGGCCAACACCGCGGTTCCTGGTGTGTCCGCTGTGCCGTGCGTGTGATCGTTGCTTGTACAGCCCTCTCGCAGTGTCCGGAGCAAGTATGGTGGGTCTGACACACCGGTGTCAATGTGTTCTTTTTTCCATTTCCAGGAGTGTAGTTAATAATGGTAGCAGTTGAAACTTCCTGGCAGATTAAAACTGTGTGCCGGACCGAGACTCGAACTCGGGACCTTTGGGAGGACGGGGCGTGAGTCGTGCTTGGGGAGCTCAGTCGGTAGAGCACTTGCCCGCGATAGGCAAAGGTCCCGAGTTCGAGTCTCGGTCCGGCACACAGTTTTAATCTGCCAGGAAGTTTCGTATCAGCGCACACTCCGCTGCAGAGTGAAAATCTCATTTTGGAATGGTAGCAGGTGTACTACAGCCGCTGCTGTCGCAAGTAGTGATAGTAGTATTAATAAGAATAATATTAAAAATGACAATAGTAACAATAATAGTAATGCAAGATATAAAGAGAAATTATAGTTGTACCAAATAGATATTTTCCTTTCCAGAGAGTTCTGGGGAAAGGAAATTTAACCCTTTCAGACCCTCTGGCTACATTTGTGTACATTACTTTTTCTGTGTCTTAGTTACAACAGAAGCATTTTTCCCACGGAAACCAGAGGTTCACATCTGTAATGTTCAACCATTTCACATGCACGGTAATTATTGAATGGTCATTTTACCACTTGTTACAATAGAGAATACTTCGTAATTAGCTATTTTAGCCATAAAATGAAGTCAAATGTACGAAGCATAATTTTTAAACATACTTCGTACACTTGGCTTCATTTTATGGACTAAAGTAAAAGCGGTACATAGGTTTTACAAATCTTACATCTAAAATCACTAAAAAGTCATGTGAGAACACTGTCACGTCAAGAAACATTTCCCGTCTTCCAGAAAAAAGTTCAGGTCTGAAAGACTTAAGGAGGCTGCACTAATGAAGAACGCGGCAAATCGAGAAAACGATCTTAACACTGTGGTACTGAAATACATGCGGCAAACTTCAAAGTCTGTTTAATAGCGAAATTTTAAGTTTCATCGAATGCTTTCGTTGATTGGTATTTGAGTTCCGAAGTTCACGTTTCATACATATAAAAAAATACAAAAACTCGATTGCGACGTGATTTTCTTGTGAATGTGTTAAATAGTTTTCCCTGTACACTTATTCTTTAATGAAAAAAACCACTTCAGTTCACATAATAAATGACAGGTATAATTACAAACTTCACTTTGATCCAGAAAGTGTCTATTACTCAGGCCACACCTGTTCAATATCTTACTTGAAAACGTGAAAGGATTAGTTACTAACGAACTATAGTTCGAGAGGAACCTGAAAGGTGTCCCCCATAACTGACAATCCCATCTCTATGTCATACACTTTCTTGTATAGTGACAATAACAACCATAAGTAGACATCCATTAATTAATTTATTTATCGATCGGTTTCGTAGAATAGAAGCCACATTATCAGGTTAAGTACGGTGAATCATGACATTAAAACCGAAACATGGACGGGACCGAACATTCCTTGTCTCCGAATAAATGACGTAATCAGCGGATCGTCGGATAAACTTGCCAATTGTGTCATTTATTCGTAGACAAGGAATGTTCGGTCCCGTCCATGTTTCAGTTTTAATGTCACGATTCAGCATACTTAACCTGATAATGTGGCTTCTAGGCTACGAAACCGATCGATAAATAAATTATTTACAAGACCAGCCACGTGGTTATTATTCAAGACACCTCTGTGTGTCTGTGGAACGAACAGGGCATGTAATGATTAACTTTCCATGGCTCTGAGCACTATGGGACTTAACATCGGAGGTCATCAGTCCCCTAAAAGTTAGAACTACTTAAACCTAACTAATCACACACATCCATGCCCGAGGCACGATTCGAACCTGCGACCGTAGCGGTCGCGCGGTTCCAGACTGAAATGCCTAGAACCGCTCGGCCACATCGGCCAGCTAACTTCCCATGGTCGGGGTTCACAGTCATGTAGAATTTTTTGATGGGCATCGTATTCGCCGTTGACTATAGAAATTATTTATTTCATTAATGCAGTTTCGACCTTTAGCCCATTCTCAAATGGTACTGAGAAATATTTTGCTTCAGCACATGTCAGACTTTAAAATCCTCCAACATGTATCATGTCACTTTCGGCAGATGTTACCGTGTTTCTATAGTGAAAAGGCCTATTTTTAACGACATGTGTCCATGCCGGAGGATTTTGAAGTCTGATATGTACTGAAGCAAAATATTTTGCCGTGCCACATGGAAATGGTCCAAAGGCCGAAATTTCAATAAAGAAGTACATAATTTCTTCAGTCAACATCGAATATGATGTCCATGTCGTTATATAAATACTGTTCTCATTGTATCATTTACGAAATTTCAATCACAAACGTTCTCTTTCGAACGCGAAAATATTTTTTTGACGCCCACCTGCGTAGGGAGAAATTATCATCGTAATAAAATAAGAGAAATCAGAGCTCGAACGGAAAGATTTAGGTGTTCCTTCTTCCCACGTGCCATTCGAGAGTGGAATGGTAGAGAAGTAGTATGAAAATGTTTCGATGAACCGTCTACCAGGCACTTAAGTGTGAATTGCAGAGTAACCATGTAGATGTAGATGTAGATGTATCTGTGCATGCTCAGTTTCGTTCGTCGGACCCGTTTCTACGTTTACAGAAAGTGCCTAGCACCTCTTGACCGCACAACTCCGACGTGTTGCCGTAGCTATTCACTGCAGGCGCACATCGAACTGCTATCTGAGACGAAATCACGTAGACAACCAGCACTAACAATGTTTCCAACTGATGCACCTCTCAAAATGTGTACAAAGACTATAGATAGCTTTACAGAATTTGTGAACCCAGAGAAGTATTTGAAGACTTTAAGGAAGTCCGTAAATCATTGTCGTAGGATATAACAACTGATGGGTAATTCAAAGTGTCAGTAAATCAGTAGTGGGAAAATCTACGATGTTTGAGAAAGATGTATTTGCTTTATAAAGGATATATGGTAGAGCTGCAGCCTATCGAAGAAATCCCGTGTCTTGCGCGTAAATAAGAAAATGAAACGAAACGTCTAATTTCTATGAAACTGCAGGGGCTCCGAAGAAAAGAAAGAAAAACACGAAGAAGACAAGACTTTGAATTGTGAAGTTGATGTTGAATAAATGTGTTGTTTCTTTTCGTACCGTATCGTACCGGCCTGAGGTAACAAAAGTGCTAATATCGCGTAGGACCTCCTTTCTCCCAGTGTCGTTCAGCAACTCGACGTGGCACGAACTCAGCATGTCGTTGGAAATCCACGGCAGAAATACTGCGCTGTGGTGCCTCTATAGGCGTCCAGACTTGCGAAACCGTTGCCCACGCAGTATTTTGTGCACGAACTGACTGAAACCTGGTAGTCAAGGGAAGGCAGGCTTCGGTTAGGATTGTGGACGGCGCCGTTATCAGTTACTACTGGTTGCCTTCTACAGTTACAGACAATTTATTTTAAACCTGTAATTCCAGACTCCACAATAAATAGAAATACCACACGATGCCAATGAAGGAATAAACAACTGTGTAAATAGTGGTGTTTTCAGTGAGTTACAATTTAGCAAATCACCATTAAATACAGATACAGCAGATAGTGTTTTAAAAGCAAGCCACTGTGATCCGGGCAGAAGGCCTTACACGCCAGGAATGGCAGTAAATTAAGAGTTGTTGAAAACTCGCTGCAACTTACAAATTAGGGGTATTGAAATATTAAAGGCAAGTCGCCACAAACACAGCAGAAGGCATCAGACGCCAGGAATGGCAGTAAATAAGGTTTTAAAGGCTTACTGCGTAAATACAAATATTAAATTAGAATTTTAAGGCAAATTACCTCAATCAAGGCTGAAGGCCTTACATCCCAGGAACGGCAATAATATAAAAAATTTAGAAACCTGCTGTAAAACAGCAAATACAACAGCAAAGGTTAATTAAAAAAAACAAGCAACTGGTCACCAAACGAGTGAAATAAGATGATGGTAAACTTTGTAACACAACCCTTAACATCCCCTGAACACTACACTGCTAGGTTTATTCCAGAAGGCGACCAGAACGATTAACTAGACATTTGTAATCTTTAATGGAGACATTATAAGGTACTGTAATAAATAATACAATAATAAAACACAAGGACCAGTACATAAGTCCCTTAAAGGGTACCGAGGCAGATTATACCCGCAGAAGGCGTGGCCTGAAGGAGCATTACACTGAACTACTGGCCATCAGACCTTCTTTTACAACACACATGTCTTACAAGAACCAAGGGGCCACACACGGTGCTCCAGGAATCGACCTCTGAGAAGGTCCGGCAACAAACACTTTCGCGAGCGATGAGAAAGGCAGCCAAGAGTTGCAGTCACTTCACAAGATGGCCGTGCCAGGCTAACGAATGAATAATGATGATCTTGCTGAAGCTACCTGACGTCCGATAAACCAAATGCAACAATGGAACAATACGCCAAAGCCGGAACTGGCGGTCTGATCTACGTCCCCAGAATGCTGTCTTTAGAGCGCCCAGAACGAGAAAGGAACCACTACCATCAGAGTACAAGAATCACCAACCGGCCTACAATCAAAAAATCTGTCAAAACTTCACGCCTTACCGGACAGCAGCGGCAAGGCGAGGAAACGTAGACTGCCGTTATGTACACCAATCCCCAGGGCAGGTAAATGGGGCGTTAGCGGCCACAGGGCAAGAAAAATTACCGCTGGTTGAACTTAACAAATTGTAACAACTTGAACGCAGTAAATAGTAATAACAAATCGAGGAAAGCTAATCAGATCCGCCTTCCCCAAGCACTCCACTCGCTGCTCTTTGCCTTGGCGACACTACGAGCAGCAACACGAACCCAAGTCACTAGAGAATCGCGGGATATCGCAGTGGTGGAGATTTCTCTACTTGGATTGAAATGCGCTCATCTTAAAGCTTGCCGTATCCGGTTTACGACGAGGTCGTGCACCCTCGTGACCACAGCCTTTCCATCTGGCAGTCCATGCGTGTCTCCAGTGGTCCCGACGTGTTCTCGCACTGCGCGGACCTGGCTCCACCTGAGTCCCCAATCGAACTGCCACACTCACACGACCCGGAAAAACAACGACGTCGCCCCAAAGATATATATATATATATATATATATATATTGGCCACGACACCTTGGTAGATGATTGTTGCAGTGTCCGTGTGTTTATGGGTTGCATTTTTTCATATGACTTGTCAAGCCAGTGGCAGCACGGCATCTCTTGCCGCAGTTGTCACAAGTGTATCTGGCTGCTGAGGCAGGAGCAGTGGTAGCATTGCGAAGCTTTTCTGCCTTAATCTGCCTAACAAGCCTTCATCGTGCTTCGACATCCCAGATGATATATCATCACGCCACTCTGGTCTCATGATAGCCCCTGCCTCCCATCTGTTTGTGTCGATTCCAATACTCTCCATATCTCATTTACAAGAGTCCTTGAACCTCAATACAGGACGTCCTACAGGTCTTTTGGCTGTAGAGATCTCTCCGAGCATCACCTCACGTGCTAATCTGTCAGGATCCATATGGTGGACGTGTCCCAGCCAGCGGAGTCGTCTCTGTTTCAAGATAGCTGAAATACTGTTGCAGTTAGATAGGGCAACAGTTACTACTTATCGATAACCGCCGCTGCTGCCACTAGTGGACAGGCAATGCTTTCGAAACTGAGTGGCACCAGTCAACACGAGAAGAAGACAAACAACGGCAACCGTGCCAAATAAACGATACCGTCTGGCCTCCAACAGAGGGCGCAAACCTACAAACAGCGCCAACGCGAGCCGCACCACGGCTCAGTGACCTCTCCATTATGTCCCACAAATGTGCGATGGAAATCGTGTCGGGAAACCTGGGTGGTCAAATCATTCGCTCTAACTGTCCAGAATGTCCTTCAAACCAGTCGCAAACAATTGTGGAAAAGTGACACGCCACATCGTCATCCGTAAAAATTGCATCGTTGTTTGCGGTCATGAAATTTATAAATGGCTGCAGATGGTCTACAAGTAACCGAACATCCATAGGACCCGGTCCATTCCATGTAGATACAGCCCACTGCCTTATATAGTGACCACCAGCTTGCACAGTGTCATTTGCGCCACAGCCGAACCCTACCATCAGCTCTTACCAGCTGCGGGACTCATCTGACCAGGGCACGTTTCTCCAGTCGTCTAGCATCCAACCGATATGGTCTCGAGCCCAGGAGAGGCGCTGAGGCGATGTCGTTCTGTTTAGCAAAGGCACTCGTGTCGGTCGTCTACTGCCATAGTCCATTAACACCAAATTCCGTCGTACTCGTACTGCCCTAACGGATACATTGATTTCTGCGGTTGTTTCACGCAGTGTTGCTTGTTTGGTAGCACTGACAACTCTACTCAAATGCCGCTGCTGTCGGTCGTTAAGTGAAGGCCGTCGGCCACCGCGTTGTCCGTGCTGAGAGGTAATGTCTGAAATACGGCTTTCTCGGCACACTCTTAACACTGTGAATCTCGGAATATTAAAACTGCTAACGGTGGAAGGAGTATACAGAGAGTCTATACAAGGGCGATGTTCTTAAGCAGAATATTATAGCAATGGAAGAGAATGTAGATGAAGATGAAATAGGAGATATGATACTGCGTGAAGAGTTTGACAGAGCAATGAAAGACCTGAGTCGAAACAAGGCCCCGGGAACAGACAACATTCCGTTAGAACTACTAATAGTCTTGGGAGAACCAGTCATAACAAAACTCTTCCATCTAGTGAACAAGATGTATGAGACAGGCGAAATACCTTCAGACTTATATTCTTCAGACTTATATTCTTCAGACTTATATTCTTCAGACTTATATTCTTCAGACTTATATTCTTCAGACTTATATTCTTCAGACTTATATTCTTCAGACTTATATTCCAATCCCAAAGAAAGCAGGTGCTGACAGATGTGAAAATTACCGAACTATCAGTTTAATAAGCCACAGCTGCAAAATACTTACACGAATTCTTTACAGACGAATGGAAAAACTGGTAGAAGCCGACCCCGGGGAAGATCAGTTTGGATTCCGTAGAAATGCTCGAACACGTGAGGCAATACGGACCCTACGACTTATCTTAGAAAATAGATTAAGGAAAGGCAAACCTACGTTTCTAGCATTCGTAGACTTAGAGAAAGGTTTTGACAATGTTGACTGGAATACTCTCTTTCAAATTCTGAAGGTGGCAGGGGTAAAATACAGGGAGCAAAAGGCTATTTACAATTTGTACAGAAACCAGATGGCAGTTATAAGAGTCGAGGGACATGAAAGAGAAACAGTGGCTGGGAAGGGAGTGAGACAGGGTTGTAGCCTATCCACGATGTTATTCAATCTGTATATTGAGCAAGCAGTAGAGGAAACAAAAGAAAAATTTGGAGTAGAAATTAAAATCCATGGAGAAGAAATAAAAACTTTGAGGTTTGCCGACGACACTATAATTCTGTCAGGGATAGCAAAGGACCTGGAAGAGCTGTTGAACGGAATGGACAGTGTCTTGAAAGGAGGATATAAGATGAACATCAACAAAAGCAAAACGAGGATAATGGAATGTAGTAAAATTAATCGGGTGATGCTATGTGAATTAGATTAGGAAATGGGACGCTTAAAACAGTAAATGAGTTTTGCTATTTGGGGAGAAAAATATCTGATGATGGTCGAAGTAGAGAGGATATAAAATGTAGACTGGCAATGGCTAGGAAAGCGTTTCTGAAGAAGAGAAATGTGTTAACATCGAGTATAGATTTATGTGTGAGGAAGTCGTTTCTGAAGGTATTTAACTGTAGCCATGTATATAAGTTTAGACAAGAGAATAGAAGGTTTCGAAATGTAGTACTACAGAAGAATTCTGAAGATTAAATGGGTAGATCACATAACTAATGAGGGGGTATTGAATAGAATTGGAGTGAAGAGAAATTTGTGGCACAGCTTGACTAGAAGAAGGGATCGGTTGGTAGGGCATATTCTGAGGCATCAAGGGATCACAAATTTAGCATTGGAGGGCAGCGTAAATCGTAGAGGTAGACCAAGAGACGAATGCACTAAACAGATTCAGAAGGATGTAGGTTGCAGTAGGTACTGGGAGGTGAAGCAGCTTGCACAGGATAGAGTAGCATGGAGAGCTGCATCAAACCTGTCTCTGGACTGAAGACCACAACAACAACAACGGTTTCCGAAATGGAATGGCCCGTGCCTCTAGTTCCAACAACCACTCCGCTCTCAAAGTCTGCTAATTGCCATCGTGCGAGCGTAATCATGTCGAAAGCCTTTCCGCGTGAATTACTTGGTTACAAATGACAGCTCCGACAATACACTGCAGTTTTGTATCTTGTGTACGGTATACCACCGCCATCTGTATATGTGTCGACGTACAGGGCTATTACGAATGATTGAAGCGATTTCATAAATTCACTGTAGCTCCATTCATTGACATATGGTCACGACACAACAGATACGTAGAAAAACTCAAAGTTTTGTTCGACTGAAGCCGCACTTCAGGTTTCTGACACCAGAGTGCTCGAGAGCGCAGTGAGACAAAATGGCGACAGGAGCCGAGAAAGCGTATGTCGTGCTTGAAATGCACTCACATCAGTCAGTCATAACAGTGCAACGACACTTCAGGACGAAGTTCAACATAGATTCACCAATTGCTAACTCCATTCGGCGATGGTATGCGCAGTTTAAAGCTTCTGGATGCCTCTGCAAGGGGAAATCAACGGGTCGGCCTGCAGTGAGCGAAGAAACGGTTGAACCCGTGCGGGCAAGTTTCACGCGTAGCCCGCGGAAGTCGACGAATAGAGCAAGCAGGGAGCTAAACGTACCACAGCCGACGGTTTGGAAAATCTTACGGAAAAGGCTAAAGCAGAAGCCTTACCGTTTACAATTGCTACAAGCCCTGACACCCGATGACAAAGTCAAACGCTTTGAATTTTCGGCGCGGTTGCAACAGCTCACGGAAGAGGATGCGTTCAGTGCGAAACTTGTTTTCAGTGATGAAGCAACATTTTTTCTTAATGGTGAAGTGAACAGACACAATGTGCGAATCTGGGCGGTAGAGAATCCTCACGCATTCGTGCAGCAAATTCGCAATTCACCAAAAGTTAACGTGTTTTGTGCAATCTCACGGTTTAAAGTTTACGGCCCCTTTTTCTTCTGCGAAAAAAAACGTTACAGGACACGTTTATCTGGACATGCTGGAAAATTGGCTCATGCCACAACTGGAGACCGACAGCGGCGTCTTCATCTTTCAACAGGATGGTGCTCCACCGCACTTCCATCATGATGTTCGGCATTTCTTAACAGGAGATTGGAAAACCGATGGATCGGTCGTGGTGGAGATCATGATCAACAATTCATGTCATGGCCTCCACGCTCTACCGACTTAACCCCATGCGATTTCTTTCTGTGGGGTTATGTGAAAGATTCAGTGTTTAAACCTCCTCTACCAAGAAACGTGCCAGAACTGCGAGCTCGCATTAACGATGCTTTCGAACTCATTGATGGGGACATGCTGCGCCGAGTGTGGGAGGAACTTGATTATCGGCTTGATGTCTGCCGAATCACTAAAGAGGCACATATAGAACATTTGTGAATGCCTAAAAAAACTTTTTGAGTTTTTGTATGTGTGTGCAAAGCATTGTGAAAATATCTCAAATAATAAAGTTATTGTAGAGCTGTGAAATCGCTTCAATCATTTGTAATATCCCTGTAGCTGTCCCACGAGTTCTGTCACCTGAGTCTATGTTATGTTATATCGCTATATAAATACTGTTCTCATTGTATTCTATCACTGCATGCTCAGTTTCGTTCGTACGAACGTTTTCCATGTATTGGAGAGGATCGCAGACAGCGCCTAGCGCTTCGTGACCTCAGAACTCTAACGTAAGGTGGGTTGTCGGCGTTCGTGGCTGCAGGGGCACGTCATACTGCTAGCTAAAATGTAAATGTGTGACTAGGGCCTCCCGCCGGGTAGACCGTTCGCCGGCTGCAACTCTTTCGATTTGCCGCCACTTCGGCGACTTGCGAGTCGATGGGGATGAAATGATGATGATTAGGACAACAAAACATCCAGTCCCTGAGCGGAGAAAATCTCCGACCCAGTCGGGGATCGAACGCGGGCCCTTAAGATCGACATTCCGTCTCACTGGCCACTCAGCTACCGGGGGTGGACAACTGCTAGCTGAAAGGACATCACAGCCGTTGTAGGAAACCAGCTCTAAGAATGTTTCCAGTTTATGCGCCTCTCAATATGTGTCGCAACAATTTTGGTACCTGGCCAGAGTTTGTCAACCCAGAGAAAGAGTTGTAGACTGTAAGGTGGTATAAGACGTTTAACGTCGTATATTCATCATTTGGATTTGCAGCTCCCTGTGTTTACCGTCTCTGCAGTTAAAACTGTTGGATGTAAGGTCCGCAAGTCATAAAAGACACCGTCTTTTTTCACGTTCCGAAACATGTTTCAGCACCTCTGTGCCATTATCAGTGGGTTCCGGTTTATTTAATCTGTAATATGAATATTTTTACTAAATAATTACAGAGTTATGGGAATATTCAGTTCAAACAACAATTTGTTTCTTTTTGTTAGTACCATTGGCTGTCCGTGCACGAATCACGGCCACACGCAAACTTCCATATGTCGTCAACCATGCGTCTGCAGCCTGTACTCGAACATCCATTGTGGACATATCTGATGAGATGTCGAAGTTTGGGCGTGGCTGTGAATCATGCACAGGTAGCCAAACAGTAAGGCGACCGCTCGCGGGAAATCTGGGTTCGAGTCCCGCCGGTCCGGAACAAAATATCATTGTCGTCATTCCATTCCACAGCTGATAGTTGTCCACACTCGCAATTGCGAATACGTGTAATGTACATGGTGATTCTGAAGTCACTATAAATTTTGTACCTAAACAAATTGTATTAACCAATATGTAATGGCACTGCCAACGTATGTTACAATAGAACATAATTTCAGTACATTTCAATGTGACCACCTTGCATGTCTAGGCACACTCTCCAGCGCTCTACTGTAGACCCGAAAGACCCGCCCTAGCATATCTGGTGTAGTCTCAGTAGCTGCGGCTCGAATCCGCTGTGTTAAGTGTTCAGTGCTGCGGATCTTCACCTGGTATACCGTAGACTGGATAAACACCCATGCAAAAAAGTGTAAGGGTGTCAAGTCAGGAGAGCGGGGTGCCCACATCCGTGGAGAGGCACGACCAATCAATCTGCCGTGAATTCCTTGATCCGGATAATACCGAACAACGAGGGCAAAATGGGGTGGTGCACCGTACCGTTCAAAAACAACGGTATCCATAATCCCATCAGATACCAACTGGGGCTCCAAAAACTGTTCCAACATATCTAGTTCTGTGGTTCCAGTAACGGTTTGTTGTGCGAAGAAGGAGGGCCCGTACACTGTTGACCTCGTTATCCCAAACCAGACGTTCACTTTTGCCGTGTCCCATTGCCACTCCCGCAGCACACTTGATTGTTCGTCTGCCCAGATCCTGCAGTCGTGTCTGTTCACATGTCCACAGGTATGAACAAGACATTTTGCATCAAAGTATCATTTTCCACAGCTTGTAGCAGGTCATGACACATAGCCTGTCTGGCTGCGTAGTCCTCCGCTTCAAGCTTATATACGACCTGGATATGGTACGCATGTTTGTGAAGCTTGTAACGAAGAACTCTCCATACAGTGATTTGAGAAATACCAAGCTCCCTACTTCGTATCCTGGGAGATACGGAACGGCTACGTGTGATCGCATCCTGCACACTTTTCACGGTGTCTGGCGCTATGGCCGGCCTCCCTGGACGTTCTTCATCTACAACACTACCAGTAGGCTGGAATTGAGAAGGGTCTGGTGGGGCCTGTTTACCGGAATAGACGGGGAAAGATGGTTCAAATGGCTCTGAGCACTATGGAACTCAACATCTGAGGTCATCAGTCCCCTAGAACGTAGAACTACTTAAACCTAACTAACCCAAGGACATCAAACACATCCATGCCCGAGGCAGGATTCGAACCTCCGACCGTAGCGGTCGCGCGGTTCCAAACTGAAACGCCTAGAACCGCTCGGCCACACTGGCCGGCACGGGGAAAGTCTGTCCACACATCTTCATACATTCCACATAGACCAGAAGAAACAACAGCGATTCGTTCTACTTTGGTTAGAATTCTGTCGCAGTACCTGCAAGAAACATATATTCCGTTAATGTATCATTGAAATGTGTACTGACTTACTACACTACTGGTCATTAAAATTGCTACACCAAGAAGATATGCAGATGATAAAAGGGTATTCATTGGATAAATATATTATACTAGAACTGACATGTGATTACATTTTCACGCAATTTGGGTGCATAGATCCTGAGAAAACAGTACCCAGAACAACCACCTCTGGCCATAATAACGGCCTTGATACGCCTGGGCATTGAGTCAAACAGAGCATGGATGGCGTGTACAGGTACAGCTGCCCATGCAGGTTCAACACGATACCACTGTTCATCAAGAGTAGTGACTGGCGTATTGTGACGAGCCAGTTGCTCGGCCACCATTGACCAGACGTTTTCTATTGGTGAGAGATCTGGAGAAGGTGCTGGCCAGGGCAGCAGTCGAACATTTTCTGTATCCAGAAAGGCCCGTACAGGACCTGCAAGATGCAGTCGTGCATTATCCTGCTGAAATGTAGGGTTTCACGGGGATCGAATGAAGGCTAGAGCCACGGGTCGTAACACATCTCAAATGTGTTCAAAAGCCGTCAATGCTAACAAGAGGTGACCGAGACGTGTAACCAATGGCACCCCATACCACCACGCCGGGTGATACGGCAGTATGGTGATGACGAATACACGCTTCCAATATGCGTTCACCACGATGTCGCCAAACACGGATGCGACCATCACGATGCTGTAAACAGAACCTGCATTCATCCGAAAAAATGACGTTTTGCCATTCGTGCACCCAGGTTCGTCGTCGAATACACCATCGCAGGCGCTCCCGTCTGTTATTCAGCGTCAAGGGTAACCGCAGCCACGGTCTCCGAGCTGATAGTCCGTGCTGCTGCAAACGTCGTCGAACTATTCGTGCAGATGGTTGCTGTCTTGCAAACGTCCACATGTGTTGACTGAGGGATCAAGACATGGCTGCACGATCCGTTACAGCCATGCCGATAAGATACCTGTCATCTCGACTGCTAGTGATACGAGGCCGTTGGGATCCAGCACGGCGTTCCGTATTACCCTCCTGAACCCACCGATTCCACATTCTGCTAACAGTCATTGGATCTCGACCAACGCGACCAGCAATGTCGCGATACGATAAACCGAAATCACGATAAGCTACAATCCGACGTTTATCAGAGTCGGAAATGTGATGGTATGCATTTCTCCTCCTTACAAGAGGCATTACAACATTCACCAGCCAACGCCGGTCAACTGCTGTTTGTGTATGAGAAATCGGTTGGAAACCTTCCTCATGTCAGCACTTTGTAGGTGTCGCCACCGGCGCCAACCTTGTGTGACTGTTCTGAAGAGCTAATCAATTTGCATATCACAGCATCTTCTTCCTGACGGTTAAATTTCGCGTCTGTAGCACGTCATCTTCGTGGTGTAGCAATTTTAATGGCCAGTAGTGTATATCACTGAAACGTATAGTGTACTTCAAAAAGGATGTAGTCGCCGCAGTGGCTATTCCTTTGGACATGCATGAATGACGATGTTTGGTTTATCGGGCGCTCAACTGCACGGTCATGAACGCCCGTACGAACTCCCAATCTTTACACAGCCCAGTCTAGCCACTTTCACGAATGATGACGAAATGATGAGGACAACACTATCCCTGGGAAGAGAAAATCCCCAACTCGACCGGGAATCGAACCCGGGACCCCGTGATCCAGAGGCAGCAACACTAGCCACTTTCACGAATGATGACGAAATGATGAGGGCAACACAAACACCTAGTCCCCGGGCAGAGAAAAGCCCCAACCGGGCCGGGTACCGAACCCGCGACCCCATGGTCCAGAGGCAGCAGCACTAGCCACTAGAGCTAGACTATGAGCTGAGCGCCATATGCATGAATGTTCAAACGAACCTTCCGTCGCAATACAGAGTATCACAGACACTGCATATCGTACTTTGAAAGTAAATTCGAGAAGTGTCGTTGCACTGTTATGACTGACTGATGTGAGTGCATTTGAAGCACGACATAAGCTTTCTCGGCTCCTGTCGCCATTTTGTCTCACTGCGCTCTCGAGCACTCTGGTGGCAGAAACCTGAAGTGCGGCTTCAGTCGAACAAAACTTTATGAGTTTTTCTACGTATCTGTAGTGTGTCGTGACCATATGTCAATGAATGGAGCTACAGTGAATTTATGAAATCGCTTCAATCATTTGTAATAGCCCTGTACGTCCACATATATACAGATGGCGCCACTCGCTTTTGAGTGTGCTGGTATTGACGAGATTGTCTGGTACGTAACAAGGTCCAAAATGAAACGAATGCCGGACATTTGCCACGCCGGACATTTGCCACACTTACCCCTTCACCAGGTAGCTTGAGTAGCGATCCCTCAGGTAAGGGACGCTCTTCCTCGTATTTCACCTGTCCGCTTTCAAATCGCCGTCTCCACGTCTTATTCGATACAACCATGGACCTTCTTCTTCGACATCTTCTCGAAATACAGAACTTCTTTTCCGAAATGGCGAAATACAGAGCTTCTTTTCCGAAATCGAAATATTTATAACTTTTGGGAAACGAAAGCAATTACGACGATTATGTCAGTATGTAATTAGTTCTGTCAAGTATAAATATAGATCCCTCTGTCTGTACGGTAGCTTCCTTTCACGCTTACTGATTGTGATAGAAACAGTCCATCGCCATGGGAGCAACAAGAAAAGAACGCTGTAAACAGAATGCGAATGTACGCTAATCATTTCTTTTTGACCACTGCATTTGTGCCTACTTTAATTACTACAACTGCATGCCCAAAAGACAATAAGGAAAGAAGAAATGGGTATGTGAATGTTTGAAAAGAAGAACAACATACACCATATTAATTTACTCAATAAAGTGTAGCGCGACAATATTCAAAAGATGACTGAAAGTACGTTCATAAACAGAGATAAGAATATCTATGATTGACATGTCACCTAAAGTCGACGTACAATTTTAAAATGTTAGAAATAAGGAAATGAAGTAATACAGAATGCTATGCTTGTAACGTACGTTGTTGTTCTACATTGTTTAGCTCTGGTATCTACAGGGTCACAAGAAAGCATCCTAGGTTTTGGAGGGAAAAGCCGTAATTGTAATGATCTGCACTACAACAGAAACAAGAAGCACAACTTAAGGAAAAATAATGTAATGTGTGTTCCAGCTCACAAGCGACATTGAAGTAGATAGTTCCTGTGACTTAGTATGGGCGGAGGTTATATTCGACAACCGGAATAAATTAATAACTGACTCCTTTTACCGACCCCCGGTCTCAGATGAACATTTCAAAGAAAAGTTGAGTCTCATCGCAAATAGGTACCCTACGCATACTATTATAGTTGGCAGTGACTTCAATCTACCTTCCGTATGCTGACAAAAATACATTTTCAGTCCCTATTGTAGATAGAAAACAACTTTCATAATTGTTCTAAATGGTTTTTATAAAATTATTTTGAACAATTAGTTCACGAGCCAATTCAAATTGTAAATGGTTACGAAAACACACTTGATCTCTTACAAGGGGAGGCCGCCAATTGTGAAATTCAGATTCGATTCATACTGCGCATAATAAAAGCTCATGGCCAGAGGTGTAATGTGGCAAAGCACCAAGATGCACTTCTCAGCCGTTGTCGAGAAAATCGACAGTTAGAAGAAACCGTTGCGGTGAAATACTCTCTACGATTAATAATGTTCTACAGCTTCGTGGCGCAGCGGTAAGCGCTCGGATTCGTAATCCGTAGGTCGCCGGATCGAATCTCGTGCTATGCAACATTTTTTTATTATTAGTTTATTGTAATTCACATATATATATATATATATATATATATGTGTGTGTGTGTGTGTGTGTGCGTGTGTGTGTGTGTGTATACACACATAAACTATTAATGAATTGCTTATGCATGTTGGTGAAGGCGGATCGCTCTCCAATTGTACCCCCTCCATTTTTCCGTTTGTTTAACAGGGTGTACCAAAGCTCTCACGTCCGCACTGATTTTCGCCGATGTTATAAGTTACGCTAGGGACCGCATCTACCTTCTTTCGAAGTTAGCAGGCAACTACGCTGTTATGCGGCGGCTCGTTTCGGCCCATTCAACATCTGTCCTTCAAGTGTAACGAGCGAGTAACGGAGTTTATGTTTCATACCTGCCACAGCAAATTTGTGTTTGTGGGGTTTCTATTCTAATTCGAACGTTTGACTTACGCTATACGTATTCGTTTCGGAATATCGTTTCTACGTCTTCCGTTAACTATACGTGGTAAACATTATGAAGACAATTGACAACATTTGTGAAATACAACTTTGTTTGCGGAAAACATAATGATGTTCGAAGTCGCCAGTTTTTCCACGACAAACAACTTTCAACAACTTATTATATGCATAATTGTTGCAACTGATTGCCGGGAATTATATATATATATATATATATATATATATATATATATATTAGTATTTGTTTTTTGTAATTCAAATGTGTGTATAAAAACACACACACACACACACACACACACATATATATATATATATATATATATATATATATATATATATATATATATATATATATATATATATATAGTGTGTTTGTGTGTGTGTGTGTGTGTTTTTATACACACATTTGAATTACAGAAAACAAATACTAAAAAAAAAGGGTTGCATGGCGCGAGATTCGATCCCCCAACCTTCGGATTACGAACCCGAGCGCTTACCGTAGCGCCACGACGCTGTAGAAAATTATTAATCGTAGAGAGTATTTCACCGCAACGGTTTATTTTAACTGTCGATTTTCTCTACAACGGCTGAGAAGTGCATCTTGGTGCTTTGCCACATTACACCTCTGGCCATGAGCTTTTATTATGCGCAGTATGAATCGAATCTGAATTTCACAATTGGCGGCCTCCCCTTGTTGGCCACAAATAATCCTGAGCATCACGACGGATACAGGGATTAGTGGAAACACAGTTGCAACGAGGCTCAAATTCCGTAACAAAGAAATTCACCAAAACTAATAGCGAAATATATATATTTATAAAAGCAATTAAAAATTCGGTTGACGTCTTTCTAAGAGACAGTCTCCAATCCTTCCAAACTACGTAAGTGAAGACCACATGTGGCTTAAATTCAAAGCAATAGTATCAACAGCACTCGAGAGATTCATACCAAATAAATTAATAAGAGACGGAACTGATCCCCCACGGTACACAAAACAAGACAGAAAGCTGCTGCAGGAGCCCCGAAAAAGGCACGTATAATTTAGACGAGCGCAAAATCTCCAAGATTGGCGAAGTTTTGCTGAGGCTCGAAATCTGGTGCGGATTTCGATGCGAGATGCATTTAATAGTTTCCACAACGAAAGTCTCTCTAGAAATGTGGCGGAAAATCCAAAGAGATTCTGGTCCTATGTTCAGTAAACCAGCAGAAAGGCTCCGTAAGCGATGAGGAGGAGGAGGAGGCAAATGTCCGGCGTGGCAAATGTCCGCACACCAATGAAACGGCACGCTGGGAGCTAGAGGCAGGGAGGGGGAGGGGGGGCAGGGGCTGTAATGAGGGAGAGAGCAAACACTTGTGGTGGCCGCTATCTGCTGACAAGCTTTTCGCGTCCCACTTGTAGCCCTGGGTAAGCGTGCCGCTTCGTCACCCACTCGGAGGGGCCCTGTCTGTTAAGGAGAGGCTTTTAGCCGAGCCGGGCCAGGTATGAAGAAGGCGAGGGGTCATGTGTAGGGGCACGTATACTCTGGAGGCCAGGTGTTAGACTCGTAGCTGCGGTAATGTGGCCGCCGATGGATGTTCGTGAAACGTGCCGTGTCATAGGTGGGACTTTCTCGCCCCGCGTACCGGCTTCCAAAATGGGGGGCGGGGGGAGGGGGGGCAGAAACCGAAGACCACAACGTTATTTGTCCCTGACAACGACGCAAGTGTGGTGATGCTTTGGGCAAAGTAGGCAGGAAATGCAGATGAAATTAAAAGAGGGTGGATAAAAAAAAAAAAGAGAGGATGAGACAGAATACTGAAAACGATGAGCCATATGAGGGTTACTAGGGGACCGCACCTACCTGTCATCACCATTTTCGTTCAGATTTATAGTACACGCGAGGTTTGGCCAGTAACGAAAATAACAGATGCGGGAGATCTAGAAGGCCTAGCGTTTAGAAAGAAGAGCATTTTTGGTGGGGATCGGACAAGCATGAGCCAATTACTTGACGGTGGTTTCCAGATACCAGTTGGCGCGACGGAGAACGGTAACGCGAGAGTCATGAGGTCGAATCTCTAATCAGAAACTTCATTTTTTTCATTTTCGATTCTTAGGATGTTGTTCAACGATGCTGTCAGGGTGTTTCTCTTAACATGGCTCGGGATCACTCTACATCTACATCTGCATCCGTACTCCGCAAGCCACCTGACGGTGTGTGGCGGAGGGTACCTTGAGTCCCTCTATCGGTTCTCCCTTCTATTCCAGTCTCGTATAATTCGTGGAAATAAGGATTGTCGGTATGCCTCTGTGTGGGCTCTAATCTCTCTGATTTTATCCTCATGGTCTCTTCGCGAGATGTACGTAGGAAGGAGCAATATACTGCTTGACTCCTCGGTGAAGGTATGTTCTCGAAACTTCGACAAAAGCCCGTACCGAGCTACTGAGCGTCTCTCCTGCAGAGTCTTCCACTGGAGTTTATCTATCATCGCGATTACTAAATGATCCTGTAACGAAGTGCGCTGCTTTCCGTTGGATCTTCTCTATCTCTTCTATCAACCCTATCTGGTACGGATCCCACACTGGTGAGCAGTATTCAAGCAGTGGTCGAACAAGCGTACTGTAACTTAGTTCCTTTGTTTTCGGACTGCATTTCCTTAGGAATGTTCCAGTGAATCTCAGTCTGTCATGTGCTTTACCGACGATCAACTTCATATGGATCAGTCCATTTTAAATCACTCCTAATGCGTACTCCCAGATAATTTATGGAATTAACTGCTTCCAGTTGCTGACCTGCTATATTGTAGCTAAATGATAAGGGATCTTACTTTCTATGTATTCGCAGCAATTGCCATTCCCTGCACCATGCTTCAATTCGCTGCCGATCCTCCTGCATTTCAGTACAATTTTCCACTGTTACAACCTCTCGATATACCACAGCATCATCGACAAAAGCATCAGTGAACTTCTGATGTTATCTAGGAACTCTTCAATCCAATCACACAATTGGTCTGATAGTCCATACGCTCTTACTTTGTTCATTAAACGACTGTGGGGAACTGTATCGAAGTCAAGAAACACGGCATCTACCTGGGATCCCGTGTCTATGGCCCTCTGAGTCTCGTGGACGAATAGCGCGAGCTGGGTTTCACACGATCGTCTTTTTCGAAACCCATGCTGATTCCTACAGAGTAGATTTCTAGTCTCCAGAAAAGTCATTATACTCGAACATAATACGTGTTCCAAAATTCTACAACTGATAGACGTTAGAGATATAGGTCTATAGTTCTGCACATCTGTTCGACGTCCCTTCTCGAAAACGGGGATGACCTGTGCCCTTTTCCAATCCTTTGGAACGCTGCGCTCTTCTAGAGACCTACGGTACACCGCTGCAAGAAGGGGGGCAAGTGCCTTCGCGTACTCTGTGCAAAATAGAACTCATTCAGGTTAAACATGAATCGCAGTTATTATTTGTACATTCTCGGATATGAAGATCTAGCTTAGCGCCAGCTCACGTAGACTGTTTGGCATGCAGATTTTTATTTAAAATTTTTACTTAATCGAATTTTCATGTTGTTAAAAAACTGCAAGACCTAAGTTTTTCGCGCTAATTAAGACCATATTAGCATGGTCTTTTGAAGTATACTCCTGGCCATAGAGGGATTCTGGCAGCTGCAGTTCAAAATTTTTGTTAATCATGCCTTTTGCGTTCTTGTGGAGACGGTTCCGTAGCAACTTTCATCTCCTAACAAATATTTCTTTAGATCTAACCGACAAGTGAAACACCAATTTTCATAAATTAAGCTGTAAAATTTTTTTTATCTAACGAAATATTTTCTTAAAAATTTACATGTCCGACTGCATTCCATTGGGAGTTGAATTTCCAGAAACACTGAAACGCGTATGTTTTTTTATTTTTAACCGAGAAGTCAAATACCAAGTGTCACAGATATAACCTTAAGAATCTCTTCCTAGTTCTTTAGCAATTATTTATTTTCAAAAAAACTTTCAACTACTTTTTTACCCCTTGGTGGCTGAATTTCCAAAACCGTTGAAACAGGAATTTTTTGTATTTTGACTGTGAAACCAAATACCAGTTTTCGTAATTCCAGCTTCCAAATTCCCTGAATACCGACCTACTTTCAAAAAGCCTTTCATCGCCTATGTCAGCCCCTTAGGACTGGAATTTCGTGCAATTCGTGCTTAAACGATGCCTACAGTATAAGATCCACACCCTCTCCAGACTACAAGTTTTTATCCTTCGCGGTTTTGCCTGATCGATGATGGGTCATTGAATAAGTCTGACCTTATTTCGCCCCCATAGGGACTGAATTCCCAAGAACAGTCAAACACACTGTTTTTGTTTGTAACTCAGAAGCCAAATTTATTAATAGATTTTGCTTTTAAAATGCGTACACAATAAAATATTTTCACGAAATATCTCATCTCCTATTGCACTCCCTTAGAGGTCAAATTTCCAGAAACTCTGAAACATGTAACTGTTGTTTTATTTGTAACCGAGGAATCAAACATCAATGTTCATAGATGTACCTTTAAAAATAGTTCCTTTAATAGTGATATGTTGTCAAAAAAAAATCTTTCATCCACCATTTTACCCCATCGGGTTAAATTTCCAAAAATGATGAAACATATATTTCCTTAGTTCTGACTGAGAATCCAAACACCAATTTTTGTAAGTCTCACTTTAAAATTGCCTTCATTTTTCAATAAAACCCCTCATATCCTATTACACCCTCTTACGATGCATACTTCGAAAAATCCTTTCTTAAAGAACGTCTATAGTGTAAGATTCGCAACTTCTCCAAATTTCAAGTTTCTGTGCTTAGCGGTTTGGCTCTGCGATGAGTCAGTCAATCAGGACATTGGCTGTTGTACACAGAGACATGTGTCTATTTGTCTACACGTTTACTACAGCAATGTATAAAAATTTGAAGTCAATCTGAAAGGAAAATTTTGAGATATTTCGTAACAATGTTTTCCAGTTACGACTGACTGACTCATTGCCCAGACAAATTGCTGAGTACAGAAACTTGAAATTTGCAGAAGGTGTGAATCTCACACTGTAGGCGTTGTTTAAGAAAGGATATATATATATAATTATGAATTTGGCCAGCTATGGACCGCATACAACTTAAGACTTATGGTGTTTCTTTTTCTTCCGTTCTTCCCAGTACTTCTTCATTTTCTCGCCAACTGCTCGTCTCTGCTCATCTGTCCACACTCTCTTGGGTCGAGGTTCTGGCGCATCTTCTTCATAGTTTGCGTTTTCTATAAGTAGCCTAAAGTTATTCCTGTCACGTATTATTTCTTCTGGAACACCTATTTTGTTGGCGTCTTTCTTTACTGCTTCTATCCATCCTACAGTGTTTTTCAGCTTACTAACGTAATTAAAAATTTTCTTTGTAATCCGTGTTTCTTCCATTCTTTTTAAATGTCCATAAAATTTTAGCCGTCTCTTCCTCATTGTATCTGTGATCTTTTCTGTATTTTTGTATAGGTCTTCATTTCTCCTTTTAATCCACCTATTTTCCTTGTTTTTCTCAGGACCTAGAATTTTTCTTAATATTTTTCTCTCTCTTTTTTCTAGGTCTCTTAATTCGCCTTTCTTATTCAATGTTAGGCACTCTGATCCATATGTTGCTTGTGTCCTAATAACTGAATTATAATGTTTGATGACCTTAGCTGTTTAGTCCCCCTTAAACATCCCAACAACCACCACCACTAAAAATTTAAAAATATACATATATTAAAGAAATATGTATCTCAAAACACGTCCATATTAGAATTAAATGATTTGTCTAAATTTCAAAGCAATCGGTGAAGAACTATCAGCCTCCAACATTTACCTTTTTATAATGTTCCCCCTTTTATTATATGTACATTACATGTATACCAGATGACGTTCTAGTGGGTGTGTAAAAACACGTGAATATTCCAATACAATGATGTGTCAAGAAATCCGTAAAGTACTTTCGGAGATTTGAGATTATGAAGAAATGAACTTCTACGTTTGTTCTTATATAGAAATACAAATGCTCCTATTAACAAATCTCCGAAAGGTTTTTATCGAATGCTTTGAAATTATGATGCACTGTTGCATTGGAATACATGTGTGTCTTTATTTTAATATGTTTATTATATATTTTTTATAAATTTAAAAATAGGGAAACATTGCTACAAAAACATCTCAAATATATATATATATATATATATATATATATATATATATACTTAACGACATATATTTATAGATATGTTGTTAAGTATCTACTTCTTTAATATAAATTTCAAAGGAGCCGGTCAACAAGTTTCGGAGATTTCGGATGAACAATTGCGTTTTTATTTCCGTAGATGAAGGCTCGGGCCAAATTACTACACAATTCAGTGGTTTGTAGTGTAAAGGAAAGGTAGGCCTACTCGCACAGAACCATTTTCATCCATGCAACCGATGTTTATAAGATATAATTTAACAGGGCTGAATAGTAGTTATAGAAGTATTTAAGAAAGCAAGTTTTTCAAAAGCATTGCCAACATTAAATCTGAAATGAATGTTATGGTCGCGCATATGAAACAATTGCATTAGATCATGGGAATATGAATTTTTCCAGGTTCTGTGTGTGAAATGTATTCTTTGTCCTCATATTGGTTCTGAATTTTTCATATTAATTAAAATATTGGTTTGTGCTGGGAATAAGGCCTGTGAATAGAGGTATTGGCTGCCTGTGACTGCAGCAGCTGCTTGAAAAAGCTGTTTCTACGCAAGGCCTCAAACGAAGTGGGGCACCGTCTTATGGGATTAGTTCGTGGAAGTGTTATACCGCTGCAAATAAAATTTAGTTCTGACCGCCAACAAACGTTAGTAATGTTATGCATAATTACTTGTAAAAAACTCGAGTTACAATCATTGTAGACTACTGAGTGAGCAACTTTACGTAAGGTGATGGTTACGAAATGGGACAGGAAAATTCAAGGAATCTTGTTGTAGTCGAGAGTCAGTGTTGTATTACATGAATACACGAAGATGTAGGTTAGAAACCCAAAGAACTTTTAGTCAGAAGCAATCGACATGCTACTGATGTTTGACTGTTGTGAGCTGTGAATAATGAGAAGTACGCCGCGCGGGATTAGCCGAGCGGTCTAGAGCGCTACAGTCATGGACTGTGCGGCCGATCCACGCGGAGGTTCGAGTACTCCCTCGGGCATGGGTGTGTGTTTTTCTCCTTAGGATAACTTAGGTTAAGTAGTGTGTAAGCTTAGGAACTGATGACCTTAGCTGTTAAGTCCCATAAGATTTCACACACATTTGAACAATGAGAAGTACGTCACACTCAATGTGTTGCCCCAACATGACTACAGCGCCGCCAACGGCTCTGCCGCGCAATTAAATGTGGAGTGTCCCCTAAGGTTCAGTACTAGATCCATTTCTACTCTTCATGTGCGAATGTGTAAATGAAGCTCCAGTGACCTACGAATAAAACGACACTGTTCTTTTGGGTTGAAACCTGATAATGCGTTGTATGCTGGTCGTGAGCTCCACCAACGTCTCCCGTGCACAGTACAACGTGTGATGCCCCCCACCCCCCCATATTTCAGTACCAGGTCCGCTCCAGTTTCCATGTATCGGTATGTATGCGACAGTGTGCGCTATGTGATATGATCCAAAACTCTGTGCACAAAAACGGGATCATTCTGGGGCTTATACCTTGGTTGCTATTGTTGATAAAAAGGTAGGGTCAAATGTTTCACACAGCTCTTGGGCTAGGGACCATTTGTATACCCAACAGAAGGATCGTCTTAGTGTCACTAACGTACAGTACAACGTGAAAGTATGAATATTACACACTTGTTCCTGCTTAGGCGAATGGAGCAAAAAAGTTGGTTCTTTTGCACTTGATGTGGTCTACAGTGGGCCTTAATGGGCTTATACAGGTACAATTAGTTCATGAGCGATTCCTTAGAAAACCACAAAAACTTTTTACCATTTTTTCGTACCATAACAAAGCTGCGGATTCAAAGACGTCTATGCACAACAAATGGCTGAAATTTTTACGATATATTTCTAAAATTCTGACTTTAAAAAACCTGAGAATTTTCTTTACATAGTTATATTTCTGGGATACAGGGGTCCAAATTATCTTACTTGTACTCCTAAAACGGGCACATAAACTCTGGTGCGAGGACACGTATCACGGACAAATATGCTATAAAGTGTCTCCATCCTCACACAAGGGTGCCGGAAACCCTACGTCATAGTACTGAAGGACATGCTATATTTCTGTGCTTATAAAATCCGGACTGAGGTGTAAAATTAATTTTGCGTTACTTCAGTGTCCCATAAGTACACTACTGGCCATTAAATTTCGTACATCACGAAGTTGACGTGCTACAGGCGCGAAATTTAACCGACACGAAGAAGATGCTGTGATATGCAAATGATTGGCTTTTCAGAGCATTCACACAAGGTTGGCGCCGGTGGCGACACCTACAACGTGCCGACATGAGGAAAGTTTCCAACCGATTTCTCACACACAAACAGCAGTTGACCGGCGTTGCCTGGTGAAATGTTGTTGTGATGGCTCGTGTAAGGAGGAGAAATGCGTACCATAACGTTTTCGACTTTGATAAAGGTCGTATTGTAGCCCATCGCGGTTGCGGTTTGTCGTATCGCGACATTGCTGCTCGCGTTGGTCGAGATCCAATGACTGTTAGCAGAATATGGAATCGGTGGGTTCAGGAGGGTAATACGGAACGCCGTGCTGGATCCCAACGGCCTCGTATCACTAGCAGTCGAGATGACAGGCATGTTATCGGCACGGCTGTAACGGATCGCGCAGCCACGTCTCGATCCCTGAGTTAACAGATGGGGACGTTTGCAAGACAACAACCATCTGCACGAACAGTTCGACGACGTTTGCAGCACCACGGACTATCAGCTCTGAGACTATGGCTGCGGTTACCTTCGACGGTGCATCACAGACAGAAGCACCTCGGATGGTGTACTCAACGACGAACCTGGGTGCACGATTGCAAAACGTCATTTTTTCGGATGAATCCGACTTCTGTCTACAGCATCGTGATGGTCGCATCCGTGTTTGGCGACATCGCGGTGAACGCACATTGGAAGCATGTATTCGTCATCGCCATACTGGCGTATCACCCGGCGAGATAGTATGGGGTGCCACTGGTTACACGTCGCGGTCACCTCTTGTCCGCATTGACGGCACTTTGAACACTGGACGTTACATTTCAGATTTATTACGACCTGTTTCAGTAGGATAATGCACGACCGCATGTTGCGGGTCCTGTACGGGCCTTTCTGGATACAGAAAATGTTCGACTGCTGTGCTGGCCAGCACATTCTGCAGATCTCTCACCAATTGAAAACGTCTGGTCGATGGTGGTCGAGCAACTGGCTCGTCACAATTCCCCAGTCACTACTCTTGCTGAACTGTGGTATCGTGTTGAAGCTGCACGGGCAGCTGTACCTGCACACGCCATCCAAGCTCTGTTTGACTCAATGCCCAGGTGTATTAAGGCCGTTGTTACGGCCAGAGGTGGTTGTTCTGGGTACTGATTTCTCAGGATCTATGCACCCAAATTGCGAGAAACTGTAATCACATGTCACTTATAGTATAATATATTTGTCCAATGAATACCCGTTTATCGTCTGCATATCTTCTTGGTGTAGCAATTTTAATGGCCAGTAGTGTAAATTATCAAAACTGTAAGGATCCATAAGATTCTTTTCATGTGAGTGACATGAGGATAAAGAAGGGTATAAGGTTACATAAATGCATGAAAAAGACGCTCATCCATGGGTTTCGTACTCTGCTGATGGGCCGGGCGTTGGTGCTGTGTTGCAGCACGACGGCAGCGCCGCCAACGGCCATCCCACGCAACCACCGCCCAGAGAGCGAACCGCCACGCCCTTTGCCCTTCAACCTGCCAGCCAGCCCTCTGCCTACGGCGGCGACCCTGCTGTCGCAGCCACCGTCTGCGAGGTAAGCCACTTAACTGTACCTGTTTTATTAAATGTTTTCACAACCGTCACCTGTAGAATGGAATGACGACAACCAAAATTTGTGCCCAGCCGGGACTCCAACCTGGGACCCCAGTTTATCGTGAGCTCTCGCCTTACCTTTGGCTGTCTTTTTTTTTAATTTTCTGACATATATTTGTAAAAGGCTTACAACTTTGGCTCCGCTGTTTGCCGATAGGTGGCGATAACGGTAAGTAGCGGTAGAAAGAAACAGATCGCAGACGTCAGGCAGTTAGCTTGGACCTCCGTCAACACAACCTCATTCAAACGTTAGTCGATTCCCTCGAGGGGAACGATCTATTGATACGTAATCAGCATGGTTTCAGAAAACATCGTTCTTGTGCAACGCAGCTAGCTCTTTATTCGCACGAAGTAATGGCCGCTATCGAAAGGAGATCTCAAGTTGATTCCGTATTTCTAGATTTCCGGAAAGCTTTTGACACCGTTCCTCACAAGTGACTTCTAATCAAGTTGCGGGCCTATGCGGTATCGTCTCAGTTGTGCGACTGGACTCGTGTTTTCCTGTCAGGAAGGTCGCAGTTCGTAGTAATAGACGGCAAATCATCGAGTAAAACTGAAGTGATATCAGGTGATCCCCAGGGAAGTGTCCTGGGACCTCTGTTGTTCCTGATCTATATAAATGACCTGGGTGACAATCTGAGCAGTTCTCTCAGGTTGTACGCAGATGATGCTGTACTTTACCGTCTAGTAAGGTCATCCGAAGACCAGTATCAGTTGCAAAGCGATTTAGAAAAGATTGCTGTATGGTGTGGCAGGTGGCAGTTGACGCTAAATAACGAAAAGTGTGAGGTGATCCACACGAGTTCCAAAAGAAATCCGTTGGAATTCGATTACTCGATAAATAGTACAATTCTCAAGGCTGTCAATTCAACTAAGTACCTGGGTGTTAAAATTACGAACAACTTCAGTTGGAAAGACCACATAGATAATATTGTGGGGAAGGCGAGCCAAAGGTTGCGTTTCATTGGCAGGACACATAGAAGATGCAACAAGTCCACTAAAGAGACAGCTTACACTACACTCGTTCGTCCCCTGTTAGAATATTGTTGCGCGGTGTGGGATCCTTACCAGGTGGGATTGACGGAGGACATCGAAAGGATGCAACAAAGGGCAGCTCGTTTTGTTTTATCACGTAATAGGGGAGATAGTGTGGCAGATATGATACGCGAGTTGGAATGGAAGTCATTAAAGCAAAGACGTTTTTCGTCGCGGCGAGATCTATTTACGAAATTTCAGTCACCAGCTTTCTCTTCCGAATGCGAAAATATTTTGTTGAGCCCAACCTACATACGTAGGAATGATCATCGAAATAAAATAAGAGAAATCGGAGATCGAACAGAAAGGTTTAGGTGTTCGTTTTTCCCGCGCGCTGTTCGGGAGTGGAATGGTAGGGAGATAGTATGATTGTAGTTCGATGAATCCTCTGCCAAGCACTTAAATGTGAATTACAGAGTAATCATGTAGATGTAGATGTAGATGTAGATGTGTTTGCATCATTAAATTGTTCTGACTGAAAATGTCAGTTTACAAGCGTAATTCTCGTCGTTTGCGAGAGGTGTTACTGTTTTGTTCCTATATGAAAAAAAAACAGCGGCTGAGTCTCTCAAGTACGTATCGTACGGGCGCTATCAGTGAAAGAACGTGTCGTGAGTGGTTTCAACGTGTAATAGTTCTTGAATTACGTAACCATTGCGGCACCTCACCTCAACCTCTCGATACCAACAATATTCACTGTGTTTCTGTAAAATAGTTCACATATTTCTGTAGTGATGGTGCAACAAAAGTAATAAGAAAGAAGTGTAACTTAAATTCGGAGAGCTCATTATTTTTTTGCATCACCGTTCTGCTAACTTGCAAAAGTTTAATCTTCAATAATGGTTTATGAAACGCATCTATAAAACTTTTGAATATCGCAGAATAATACCTAGGCCTCTTTGCATCCAAGGTTGGAATCATCACCACCTAGATTTTCGACGATTGAGCCATGAGTTCACAACGAGACCAGCGTGGGAAACACGAAAAGATGAGTGCCTAGTTTATTCATTATTACATGTAATGACTTTATTAACTGTGCTCTAATGACACCTGCCACGTAATATAACTTTGTTGTTGCCGGAAAATGCAATATTTAGCCGCGTGAGCAACACTACAATCATAATTAATTTTTGACCTTTGTTGTGGTAGGGTTGTTAGAAAGGCTTCAAGAACGGTGTTTTTAACGTCATAGACGTGGTGGAAGAGAGAATGTTTTCGAAGATGCAGAATTGGAGTCATTTCTGAGTGAAGACTCAAGAAGAATTGGCACAATTAGTGGGAGTGACACGGCAAGCCATTTCAAAACGTCTCAAGGCTATGGGCATGATTCAGAAAGAAGGAACGTAGGTCCCGTGTGAGCTGAAACCAAGAGGAATTGAACGGCGTTTGTGAACAGTTGCTTCAGAGGCAAAAACGGAACTGATTTCTTCATCGCATTGTGACCGGGGACGAAAAATGTGTTCATTGCGATAACCCTAAACGAAAAAAAATCATGGAGATATCTCGGCCATGCTTGCACGTCGCCGGCCAAACCGTTTGTTTGAATAGTCCATTAGTAGTGTAGCGCTTGACACAGTCACGTCGATTAAATACACTCCTGGAAATTGAAATAAGAACACCGTGAATTCATTGTCCCAGGAAGGGGAAACTTTATTGACACATTCCTGGGGTCAGATACATCACATGATCACACTGACAGAACCACAGGCACATAGACACAGGCAACAGAGCATGCACAATGTCGGCACTAGTACAGTGTATATCCACCTTTCGCAGCAATGCAGGCTGCTATTCTCCCATGGAGACGATCGTAGAGATGCTGGATGTAGTCCTGTGGAACGGCTTGCCATGCCATTTCCACCTGGCGCCTCAGTTGGACCAGCGTTCGTGCTGGACGTGCAGACCGCGTGAGACGACGCTTCATCCAGTCCCAAACATGGTCAATGGGAAACAGATCCGGAGATCTTGCTGGCCAGGGTAGTTGACTTACACCTTCTAGAGCACGTTGGGTGGCACGGGATACATGCGGACGTGCATTGTCCTGTTGGAACAGCAAGTTCCCTTGCCGGTCTAGGAATGGTAGAACGATGGGTTCGATGACGGTTTGGATGTACCGTGCACTATTCAGTGTCCCCTCGACGATCACCAGTGGTGTACGGCCAGTGTAGGAGATCGCTCCCCACACCATGATGCCGGGTGTTGGCCCTGTGTGCCTCGGTCGTATGCAGTCCTGATTGTGGCGCTCACCTGCACGGCGCCAAACACGCATACGACCATCATTGGCACCAAGGCAGAAGCGACTCTCATCGCTGAAGACGATACGTCTCCATTCGTCCCTCCATTCACGCCTGTCGCGACACCACTGGAGGCGGGCTGCACGATGTTGGGGCGTGAGCGGAAGACGGCCTAACGGTGTGCGGGACCGTAGCCCAGCTTCATGGAGACGGTTGCGAATGGTGCTCGCCGATACCCCAGGAGCAACAGTGTCCCTAATTTGCTGGGAAGTGGCGGTGCGGTCCCCTACGGCACTGCGTAGGATCCTACGGTCTTGGCGTGCATTCGTGCGTCGCTGCGGTCCGGTCCCAGGTCGACGGGCACGTGCACCTTCCGCCGACCACTGGCGACAACATCGATGTACTGTGGAGACCTCACGCCCCACGTGTTGAGCAATTCGGCGGTACGTCCACCCGGCCTCCCGCATGCCCACTATACGCCCTCGCTCAAAGTCCGTCAACTGCACATACGGTTCACGTCCACGCTGTCGCGGCATGCTACCAGAGTTAAAGACTGCGATGGAGCTCCGTATGCCACGGCAAACTGGCTGACACTGACGGCGGCGGTGCACAAATGCTGCGCAGCTAGCGCCATTCGACGTCCAACACCGCGGTTCCTGGTGTGTCCGCTGTGCCGTGCGTGTGATCATTGCTTGTACAGCCCTCTCGCAGTGTCCGGAGCAAGTATGGTGGGTCTGACACACCGGTGTCAATGTGTTCTTTTTTCCATTTCCAGGAGTGTATTTGGGCGTAACATTGCAGAGCGATATGAAGTGGGAGAAGCATGTAATGGCAGTTGTGGGGAAGGCGGATAGTCGTCTTCGGTTAATTTCTACCAATGAAAGGAGACCGCTTATAAAACACTGGTACGACCTATTCTTGAGTACTGCTGGAGCGTTTGGGATTCCTATCAAGTCGGATTGAGGGAGGACATAGAAGCAATTCAGAGGCGGGCTGCTAGATTTGTTACTGGTAGGTTTGATCATCACGCGAGTGTTACGGAAATGCTTCAGGAACTCGGGTGGGAGTCTCTAGAGGAAATTTAGAGAACCAGCATATGGGGCTGACTGCAGTACAATTTTACTGCCGCCAACTTACATTTCGCGGAAAGACCACAAAGATAAGATAAGAGAGATTAGGGCTCGTACAAAGGCATATAGGCAATCATTTTTCCCTCCTTCTGTTTGGGAGTGGAACAGGGAGAGAAGATGTTAGTTGTGGTACGAGGTACCCTCCGCCACGTACCGTATGGTGGATTGCGGAGTATGTATGTAGATGTAGAATATTCACGGCTCCAAGATCATGCTCTGCATTTGGTGGGACCAGCTCGGCGTCGTGTACTATGAGGTGTTAAAACCAAGCGAAACAATCATAGGTGCTGATGTGTTGGTAAATGTGCCAACACCTTGTAGATAGAGGCGGCCTAAATGCACGCTATCTAACGCAGATGGGCGTGAATTCTGGAACAGGATAAGTAGTGAATTCTAATAAGAAAAGTATGCAGCTCCTCGGATACTTAACTTTATTCTATCCTTGTGGTACATCGCTGTTGATAATACAAATAAGGCAATCTTCAGATACGGTTAATGGCGCCTTGCTTGGTCGTAGCCATGGACTTAGCTGAAGGCTATTCTAACAGTCTCTCGGCAAATGAGAGGAAGGCTTCGTCAGTGTAGTCGGTAGCACAGTCGTCGTACAACTGGGGCGAGAGCTATCCCGTATCTCGAGACCTGCCTTGTGGTGGCGCTCGGTCTGCGATCACACAGTGGCGACACGCGGGTCCGACATGTACTAAATGGACTGCGGCCGATTTAAGCTACCACCTAGGAAGTGTGGTGTCTGGCGGTCACACCACAGGTGCTAGTTCACGAACGCAATTAATGCGTTTGAGCAGAGCATTAAAAGACAAACGACCGCAATACAGCAAGATGCACGATAAAGTGATTTTGCAGCACGACAACGCTCGACCCCACGTTGCAAAAGAGGTCAAAACGTACTTGGAAACGTTAAAGTGGGAGGTCCTACCCCACCCGCCGTATTCTCCAGACATTTCTCCCTCTGACTGTCACCTGTTTAGATCAATGGCGCATGGACTGGCTGACCAACACTTCCGATCTCATGAAGAAGTCACAAATTGGATCGATACGTGGATCGCTTCAAAAGATGAACAATTTTTTCGACGCCGGATTCGTACACTGCCCGAAAGATGCGAGAAAGTAGTGGCCAGCGATGGAAAATACTTTCAATGATACATGTGTAACCAGTTTGTTTCATTAAAGCCTCAAATGTTGGGGAAGAAACGGCGGAAGGAAAGTAGTACACCTTGTAATTTGTATTTACCTTATACCACACGGCGTCGTGCACTGAGTAAGCAAAACAAATGTCTCTGCACTTTCCTATAGCGAGGTAATATATATGGAGAAACGAAAAATATGCTTCGTACACGATGCAGAAGGGCTGTCGCTACTCACGCTGCATCATCCAGGTACGTCTTCACGAATGCCGTATGTTATTCCACCGAGAATCGGACATGTTCTAGTCAGCTCAATCAATGGTTATCTTCTTCTATCTGTTGGGGATACAGCTGCCTGGAGGGTCACGTAGGGCTCTTCCTAAGTAATCGGAAAAATATTGTCCATATTTTGGGTTCCGTACAATCTTGCAATGAGGCCGACTGCCAATTGCGCGACAAATTCTTGAAGAGGCTGTTGTTGCTATGGTAGAAGATGCTGGTCTCAATGCGCGATATTCAAGCAGTGGACGAACTAAGACAGCTGAACGTCCGATGGCCCACCGTTCGAAAGTTGTGAGAACAGTTGTGAAACGGTGTCTCTGGTCGGTTCCAGTCCATCATGGATGCACACCGAACAACGTTCGTTACCTTGAACATAAACATGGTACGCAGTTAACAAATGTTACCGTCTCTTATCGAAATTAAAATGTGTTTCTCCTCAATGGCCTATTCGTTATTTCTCTTTCGCGTGTTTTTACAATTGCTTCCGCAAAGTTTCTTCGTCTTACTTACCACTCGTTTTTCAAAGGAGCACTTTAAAATATCGAAAGTTGAATTATAACTACCCTGTATACAGGACTACAGGGCGATTTAGAATGTAACGACCACACAAAACTAATCGCAACTAAGGGAGACGCGAGAAAGATCGGCGGAAGACTGCCTAGGTAGTGCAATGCGCACACGATATAGGTGGCTAACAAAACCTTCGTTCAACTAATACTTGAATTTTGATTTTATCCATACTGGATGAGAGGTCGTGGTTGTGAATGTCAATGTAAAAAAATATATCGGCTCAACCACTTGTTTGTAGTGTAAAACACTAAGATTGACGCGTTTCGGAAGTCAAGCCTCAATCATCAGAAAAATAAAAAAGTAAAAGAACCTGTTAAAACTCGCTAAAATGGAACATGCACCAGGCACAATAAAACTGATAATCAAATTAAAACATCTTCGCTACTTCCCTTGTTGCAGCCGTGTCATCCAAGGTGCATCTCCACACAGTCGTCAAAATATAAAAAACTCTAAAATGGTGTCGCCTATGGTGTTCAATATCTAACCACATGGCTCTCTCTTCTATCGTCGTTGATACCACACACCGCGTAGCCAAACACGACACTGAAACGCGAGTGAGCTCACGCGCAAGTAAACAAGGAAGTCACAGAGATGTCTATACAAACAGATAACGTATACATGTCCAAGGACCTCATGAAATGATGGGATCCTGCCTATTGCTAAAAACGTAGTTACTAAAAGAAACCAGTGAAATGTTTGAAAAAGTTATTTGTATCACCAGTTAGCTGTTCATTCAGTGTGTTCTGATTATCCACGCTATGTATCGTAATTTCCAGATGTTCTAGAAGATCTAGCTTTTTGCCTTTGTCCTGTCTATGTAAAATAACGAGATCCTGATCTATTCCAGCCATGGGATGTCCCGTTTCCCAAATATGCGTGGCAACAGCTGACTTTTCGAAATTATTAAGCCGGAAAGCATCGCTGTGTTCTTTGGAACGTACTTTAAAGGACCTACCAGTTTGGCCTACATAGCTTGCCTCGCAAAATGGCTAAGGAAGGATGGCTAGAGGACAAATGTAAGGATGTAGAGGCTTATCTCACTAGAGGTAAAATAGATACTGCCTACAGGAAAATTAAAGAGACCTTTGGAGAAAACAGAACCACTTGTATGAATATCAAGAGCTCAGATGGAAACCCAGTCCTAACCAAAGAAGGGAAAGCAGAAAGGTGGAAGGAGTATATAGAGGTCTATACAAAGGCGATGTACTTGAGGACGATATTATAGAAATGGAAGAGAATGTAAATGAAGATGAAATGGGAGATACGATACTGCGTGAAGAGTTTGACAGAGCACTGAAACACCTGAGCCGAAACAAGGCCCCGGGAGTAGATAACATTCCATTAGAACTACTAACGGCCTTGGGAGAGCCAGTCCTGACAAAACTCTACCATCTGGTGAGCAAGATGTATGAGACAGGCGAAGTACCCTCAGACTCCAAGAAGAATATAATAATTCGAATCCCAAAGAAAGCAGGTGTTGACAGATGTGAAAATTACCGAACTATCAGTTTAATAAATCACAGCTTCAAAATACTAACGCGAATTCTTTATAGACGAATGGAAAGACTGGTAGAAGCCGACCTCGGGGTAGATCAGTTTGGATTCCGTAGAAATATTGGAACACGTGAGGCAATACTGACCTTGCGACTTATCTCAGAAGAAAGATTAAGGAAAGGCAAACCTACGTTTCTAGCATTTGTAGACTTAGAGAAAGCTTTTGACAATGTTGACTGGAATACTCTCTTTCAAATTCTAAAGGTGGCAGGGGTAAAATACAGGGAGCGAAAGGCTATTTACAATTAGTACAGAAACCAGATGGCAGTTATAAGAGTAGAGGGACATGAAAGGGAAGCAGTGGTTGGGAAGGGAGTGAGACAGGATTGTAGCCTCTCCCCGATGTTATTCAATCTGTATATTGAGCAAGCAGTAAAGGAAACAAAAGAAAAATTCGGTGTACGTATTAAAATCCATGGAGAAGAAATAAAAACTTTGAGGTTCGCCGATGACATTGTAATACTGTCAGAGACAGCAAAGGACTCGGAAGAGCAGTTGAACGGAATGGACAATGTCTTGAAAGGAGGATATACGATGAACATCAACAAAAGCAAAACGAGGATAACGGAATGTAGTCGGGTGATGCTGAGGGAATTAGATTAGGAAATGAGACAAAGTAGTAAAGGAGTTTTGGTATTTGGGGAGCATAATAACTGATGATGGTCGAAGTAGAGAGGATATAAAATGTAGACTGGCAATGGCAAGGAAAGCGTTTCTGAAGAAGAGAAATGTGTTAACATCGGGTATAGATTTAAGTGTCAGGAAGTCGTTTCTGAAAGTATTTGTATGGAGTGTAGCCATGTAGGGAAGTGAAACATGGACAATAAATAGTTGGGACAGGAAGAGAGTAGAAGCTTTCGAAATGTGGTGCTACAGAAGATTGCTGAAGATTAGATGGGTGATCATATAATTAATGAGGAAGTATTGAAGAGAATTGGGGAGAAGAGGAGTTTGTGGCCCAACTTGACGAGAAGAAGGGATCGGTTGGTAGGACATCTTCTGAGGCATCAAGGGATGACGGATTTAGCATTGGAGGACAGCGTGGAGGGTAAAAATCGTAGAGGGAGACCAAGAGATGAATACACTAAGCAGATTCAGAAGGATGTAGGTTGCAGGAGGTACTGGGAGATGAAGAAGCTTGCACAGGATGGAGTAGCATGGAGAGCTGCATCAAACCAGTCTCAGGACTGAAGACCACAACAACAGCTTGCCTTGCACGTGTTACACTGAATTTTATAGCCCCCAGCTATCTCATATTTATCGCTTTCCTGCTGTAAATTATTTCTTAGTTTAAACCGCAGCGTATTATTGGCCTGAAAAACGGTATCAACTTTAAAAGGTTTGAAAATGTTAGCCACTTTTTGCGAAATATCACCGAAGTATGGTATTGTGACTCTCGTAATATTATTTGCGGTATTCTTCCTTGCATTCTCGTTCTGTTTCTGTCATATTAATTTATTGAAAGCGTTTGTATCAACACATCAGTTGTGGTTGGTTTCCTAAATATTTTAAAAACATGCCTACCATTTTGTTTCCTAATACTTTAAGAGTTTTTTATATTTTGACGACTGTGTGGAGATGCACCTTGGAAGACACGGCTGCAACTAGGGAAGTAGCCACGATGTTTTAATTTTATTATCAGTGCCTGGTGCATGTTCCATTTTAGCGAGTTTTAACAGGTTCGTTTAATTTTTATTATTCTGATGATGGAAGCTTGACTTGCGAAACGCGTCAATCTTAGTGTTTTACACTATAAACAAGTGGTTGAGCTGATATATTTTTTAACAATCAATACTTGAAGGTTGCTGACTTGTCTGGAATATGAACCAGACAGAACTTATAGAGGACACAGAGAAGATCCAATGAAGAGCTGCGCGTTTTGTAACAGGTTCATTTGGTAAGCGCGAAATCGTCACGGAGATGATCAGGCGACTGCAGCGGCAGACACTGCAAGAGAGGCAGTCTGCAAACGCGGCACGGTCTGCCGTCTAAGGTCAATATATTGCTCCCTGCTGCGTACTTATATCTCGAGAAAAGACCATGAAGGTAAAGTTAGAGCGAGTCGCGTCCACACGGAGGTTTACCAGCAATCGTTCTTCCCGTGAACCATTCGCCACTGGAAGAGGAAAGTGGACACAAAGTATTTAGTTTTCAGAGTCCAAAAGCGTGTAATACGTATTATTTGTGGAGTAAATTGACGGACGTCCTGTAGAAACCTCTTGAAAGAACCGGGTATACTAACTACTGCCTCACAGTATATTAATCCTTAATGAAATTTGTCCTAAATAATGTATCTCTTTTTCCAACAAACAGCTCAGTTCATACATACAGTTCCAGGAACAAAAATGATCTGCACAAAGGCTTAAAAGCACTTACTTCAGTTCAAAAAGGGGTCCACTACTCAGGAACACTCATCTTCAATTATTTGCCAGCAAACATAAAAAACAAATAAAGATCAGTTTAAAAGGAGTATGAGAGACTTACCAGTGGCCAACTACTTCTCCTCCATTGACGAATTTTTTTAATAGAAACAAATGATGGATTGTATATATTCATACTATTAGTATTGTTATTCAGCTTAAAAAAAGGACATGTTCCACATCCACGAGGATCTCCTCAGCACGGATCTATGGAACGAAAAACTAGTCTAATCTATCTAATCTACACAAAGTACCCTCCGCCACATAACGTAACTTTGCTTGCAGCGTATAGATGCAGACGAAGGCAATGAAACAGAGTGGAAAGACTATCACACTGCCTGCCCTGTCGCACCCAACCTGTGTGCAGGAACAGCTGACATCATCAAACAACCGAATGTTGCACCCACGTCTTCAGCACACGTTCGAGTCGTCTGCAGTTTTCACTATTTGTGTCGTGCTGAGCTACATCCCCCTAGCACAGACAGAATTTATGGATACCAACGGGCGTTCTAAGAATCCTTATACCGTTGTTCATTTTTGGTTCATCCCCCATCTTCGTTTCTGGGTCATGACCTCGAGACTTTTGTACAGTGATAATGTATTGAAAGTGGCTTAGCCAGCGCCTAGCGAACAAGTGAGAAACTATAGTTCAATTCTTTTATCTTGGCGGTTCGCGCATGCCCGGCCAGACGCGGGAGATTGCTGCGTTGCCAGTTGCACGCGCCAGGAGAAGCAGCGCCATAGTATAGTATAGTTCGCAAACTTACGTTTAGGGGGGAGCGCGCAGTTTATGAAGTAAAGCCACCACGGCCGCATTAACCCTTTCGCTGCTACAGAGACGTGCTCCCCGCTTTCCGCGCTGTGCGCGATTTTGTCATCACTGCACTGCTCGCCTGTGCAGACACACGGTGTTCCGACTGCTCTGACACACTTATCATTCGATTTCACAAAAACTATTTGGCCCCAAAATTTGATTTTTACACTTCTTCTTGACTGATACCTTCCCCCAAAAAATGACTTAATTTTGTTTCGATGTTCAACGCAGTTATTGTGCAGCATTAAATGTAGTAAACCATTGCACGAAATTTTGGTAGAGTTTACAGAGGTAAAAGTCCATAGCGTATACTTTCCGTATGGTTGATTTCAGTTACCACTAGAAATTTCAAAAAATTAGATTCAAACAAATAAAATTCATGAAGTAATACACTTCGATATTGTTTTTAAATAAAGAAAATATGAAGCACAGAATAAGATTTGAACCCACAACCTTTCGATTAGCATCCAAACACTTTAACCATTACACTAACGCAGTTCATCATTAAATACAGTTCCTGGAGGACTTTAAACAGGGACGCAAAATACTGACAAACGCTGTTGGTATGACTATGAATCACTCACGTTTCGTCGAAGTACAATAGGAAATAAACAATTACGGCTGTTCTTTATTGTGGAAAAGCTATCGCCTGAATTAGGAGGCTTATGGCTTGTTTGGTTTAATTAATTAATAGAATATGAAGCAATTGGTATAGAGAATGCTTTTTCCAAACTTTCTATAAAAGAAATTCTGCTGGACTTTCGTTCAGTTACTTTATTTATGACTGAACGCTTCTAAAACTGAAGACACTCATCCGTGATCTGTGCTGCAGTCGAGCTCTGGCAACGTCGTTCTCTGTTCATTGGCTGACTGTGTTCTGTGACGTCAGATGCGCAGAACGAACCTAAACTCGGCCGCCGTCGTAAATGACGCGCACTTTAGTTCAGGAAATAAACAGCGAAATATGTAGCTAGCCCAAGCGGCTTCAGATCGAAAATTTTTAGCAGACAGCAGACTGTACCGAAGTGGATAATGGAGACTTGGCGCTACATCTGTCCGTGTATTCTGTACACAGAGCAAACACAGGCATGACCGGCGAAGACATCCGCTCCAACGTCATCCCCTCGTCGTCGTCGCTGGTCCAGCAGAAGCCCGTCGTGACGTCAGAGCTGGTGAAGAGCATCTCCACCAACCTCCCCAGCGCGCCAGCGGCCAGCAACATCACCAACGGCACCTCCGGCGGAAAGCCAGAGGTCGCCATATTCCAGGTACTTGAAACGCACCCAGCGTACTGAGCTGTGCTAAGTATTTCTTTGAATAAGTCACCTTTCAAAGTCTTAACCACGTCAGTCACGTTTTTAGACACATGATGATTTCTCGCACTAACCACAACTACGTTTCCAATGCGGCTGAAAATATCTGACTTTTGCTCGGCTGCATAGTCTAGGGTTGTATGTTCCCAGATTCACTGTTCGAAAATTACTATGCTTTTTACATGTCAGTTAATTAATCTGAAGAAACAAGCTCAACACTACGTGAATACTTTCTACAGAAAACTAACAACACTAATACTTGTTTACAAACCAGTACTGTTAAGATATTGACAACCAACGTTATTCAGCAGACACACATCCAGTTCGTCAGAGAGCTCACAATCAGCCACTTACCGTCGGAAAGAGTTCCACTCAAAAAAAAAAAAGTAATGAAGTCATCATTTGTGAGACAAAAGACCTTTTAACAACATCATTCTTAGCCGAGTACAAATGCAAATGAACAGATGGCAAAATTTAAATTATGTCCCTCACAAAATGCCATTTATTTTCATATTGATTCTGTTACAAGTATCTGATTGACCTTGGGTTGCAAGAAAAAGGTATTAAGAGTGACGCGTAAGAATTAAAGTAACTACTTTTTTCCCAAATATTAAGACTGTAAAAATAATTTAGTAAAGCATGTGACTCACTTCGTTTTAGTACTTAAACGTTGTTTTTGTCTCTAAAATATCTTTGTGATGAATTTTATTGAGGTAACAAATTTTTTAATGCTTAATATAGCTATTTCAGTTCATTCTGTGTTAAATAAAATTCAGCCTTTTACTCATTTTTGATTTCTCTGCAGCGTGTTAATGCAGCAGTGCCCTACAAATTGTATTGCTTCACTATGGGCCACATATACTTATGTCTGCCAATAAATCATCTCATACTGCAGTTTCGTTATGCTGGTCGAGCGGGACTATGCGAACGTATGAATGTCACTGTTGTCATATTTATCTTGTTCTGCTATTATTCGCGCACCTTACGACTCATTTACGCATGACATTCTCAAGAGTTCCATTAGTCTCTCCGATTCCTTACACTCCGCCTCCGTTTTGCATCCGTTTGTCCTAACCCACCATCATCTCATCAAATTCCCACAGCTCCTCGCTCACACTGAACGCCTCTGTATATCCTACACTATCCACAAACTACATTCCCACAACCCCGTTGTTTCCCCTGTAATCCCAAATCGCGGTATGATGCCACATCTTGAGAAACACGTCCCACCGTGCGTATACCTTCACACACTACATACCCTATCTCACCACATCTTCAAGCGATGCTACTCTGTAGAACACCTTTTCCTCTCCCCAACGGCCGCGGTGGTCTAGCGGTTCTGGCGCTGCAGTCCGGAACCGCGGGACTGCTACGGTCGCAGGTTCGAATCCTGCCTTGGGCATGGGTGTGTGTGATGTCCTTAGGTTAGTTAGGTTTAAGTAGTTCTAAGTTCTAGGGGACTTATGACTTAAGATGTTGAGTCCCATAGTGCTCAGAGCCAGCCTCTCCCCAAATCATTTTTCCTGGCGCAGCTCGTGCAGCTTTTTAACGAAAGGGCGGCACTACGTTTTATCTTAGTATCACCATCTTGCCATGTGAGTTAAAGATTTATTTCGGTTTTCATCTTTGTCTTTTAGTCTTTCGGCTTTAAGTAACAAAATAAACCATAGTCGTATTGTTTATGTAAACACCATACGAGAGTTACCCAGAAAATAATGCAGTCATTTTTCCCCGTCAACAATTGTTTATTGAACATGATGAGAATTATACTCACGAGTGTTGTTTCATCTACACACCCTATTTTTCCACGTAATCTCCATCCTGTTCTATGGCGGTTCTCCAGCGCGAAACAAGGGCGTGTATGCTGTGTCGGTACCAATCGTTGTCCTGTTGGCGGAGTCAGTGCTTCGCTGTCTGAATCACCTCCTCATCGTCCTCAAAATGTCTTCCACGAATGTGTCTGTCCTCGCGAATGACAACACCAGCTCGCTGCAACACGTCAGGTGTGACAACCGTGGATGGTCTCCCCGACCGCTGCAAATCGTGGAGCTCCGCCGAACCGCCTTCTGATGACGTCACCCTCCGTGGCCAGCGACTAACTGTACTTCTGTCGACAGCAGATGCTCCGTAGATTTAGCACAAGCGTTTGTGAATATTCCACACAGTTTCTTTGTCTATAGTGAGAAATTCAATGACGGCACGTTGGTTGTAACCATGGAGGTAAGAATAGAGCGACACGCCCTGACGTCACAGCTGTGAAGCTATGTGAAGCTGAGGGTAGCCATCTCAATCCGACCAAAACATTGCTGCTGTAAGCTTGTATGCATAGGCTTGTCGCTCGCTTTTGGAAGGATTTTGCGCTATTATGGTGACTTGTGTGGTGTTCGGATGTACGAATCGTTCTGATTGTGATGCGAAATAGAAGGCAATAACATTTCATGTGTAAGCTGTCTCGTTAAGTGTGATTTTACAACTTCATTGTGAATGAACGTGTGCTACATCGGTACTTGTACTGTAGCGTGTTTCTCTCCTGTATGATTTTACATTTCCTAAAAATGAAAGTCGGAAAGCTCTGTGGGAGAATGCCGTGAGGAGGAAGAATTGGCGTGCGTCTAAATGGAGCACTATATGTTCTCAGCATTTCCGAGAAGAGGACATAGACCGAACTTCCCATTCAACAGTAAGGCTCCGAGAAAATGCTGTACCATCAGTTTTCCCTACACACCCAAAACATTTGCAAAAGGTATTTTAATTCAAAGAATTAAATTCTTAGTTTTCGAGTTCACGTTTCAGTATAATACGTACGTATCGTCGATAACCGAAGTGTTGAGTAACTCACTTTGTCTTCATCGTGTACCAAATTAAAAGCTAACACTACATTAACTGGCGTAAAGTACAGGCCTAAACAGGACACTGTGTAGATTTGCCATTCTATGTACCGTATTTCAGTAAATATTGGTGGTAATGAACAGTGTTTCCCAGTAGTGTATCGTAACTGAAATGTCCCAGTATGTATTACAAACAAGATGTATTTATGGGGCTTTGGAGGGAGGGTATAGCTAACTTAGTTTTCAGTTTCTATTATTTAGTTTGTGATACACGTTTATTACTGAATTAACAAAACTGTATCGTTTACATTGAAGGCTAGCTATTCGTAATATTACATTAAAAACTATTTTTAATCAGAAGAAACGCGGAATTTCGCCTTTACGAGATTTTATTTTAAACAAAAACTTTGAAACAACCAATCTGATGGCGTTAGATGCATATATGGTGCAATTAGCGACTGTAATACACGCAGCGCTATAGCACACTGGCAATGTTTTGGTCAGAGTGTCATGGCAGCGAGCCACGCCTCCATGGCTTCAAAACGTAGTACGGCTGGAATACGTAGCGCCATCTCCCCTTATTCTTACCTCCATGGTTGTAACGTACATCACCTAAAGATGCCATTTTGAAACTGTCAACGATATCTGTCGGAAGTGGCGAAAACTTGGTGCGCTCGCTCATGAGACTGTGATACATACGTGACGTTTCGCATTCGTAGCATTGCTTCCGGCTCAGAAAAAAAAATGCGATGCATTACTTTCTGGCCAACCCTCGTAAAATATTCCAAGGCTACATGTTGTCAAAAATCAGCATTTGCAAGAAACCTAAGAGGAAAGTCTATCTGAACGTCTGCGTCACGTGGAAAAAAATTGTGCGTATTGTAAAGTACGTAAAGATACCATTTCACATTTGTTCGCAGCACTTCTAGGTCAGTGGACCACGGAATGTTCAGATGTAGTAATACAGCTCGTGCACTGTTTGAAGATAGCACTTTGCGTCCATTATTCTCAGCCATGGGAGCAGTAACGTCTTCCACAGTTTGTGCCGCAATTGGCAGTCGGCGTCTCCTAGGAGCAATTCCCAAATCGCCAGTTAATTACAACTTCTGAATCGTGTCCTTCAACCATGGTGGAGAAAAAGGACCTCGCCGTAATCCTTTAATGCGTCGATTCTAGCGAAGATCCGCAGCACTGTTGGTGTTGTTTTGATAAAAGAAGTTTGCGGAAAGCCCTGCTCACCTTGTGCAGAACCATGTTGACCGTCTGCAACTGTAATGCACGGCGATGCCTGTGCTTCAGGTCTACGTCGCCGTACCGGAAGCGGCGCCTAACGCCAAGTCGTTACGCTGACGGTACTAACAACGCAAATCCTGCAGACCACAGTCCGAACATCATTCCTATACAGTTGGGTACCCATACGTAAATAGTTTTTAGTCTACACTGGGCGAAGTAACGAAAGATTCATTATAGCCAGCCTGTACTTTATTCCGTTTGAGCTCAGAAAATGCTCTGAGCTTCTATAACACATCCATGCCTACGGTACTGGACGGTACTTTCCCCGATCACTTGTGCAGCCCTTATTACATTACCTGCTGCCGTTTTTAAAGACTAGAAGTTTTTAATACCTGAAGATAAAAGAGCAACGCCGAAATTCATAAAGTTGAGTACATGAAGGAAAAGCAGGTCAGAGGGTATCACGTATATTGAAAACAAACAAATACACTATTGACACGAGTTATCCAATAAACAAATAAATTAAACAATTATGCTGTGTACTTCAGAGTCGTTTAAATTGGATGGAAGATAAATTGCACCTTATTATTATTATTAACAACTGGCAAGGGGCTAATGGAACATACGCTTGCTCTACAAACCCCTTCCACTGCGTTGTGTTGGGCGCCCTGTTTGTCCATCCAGTGCTCGTATTCATTCCAGATGCGTCCTCCCGGATGTTATCCTCTCCACTCACTTATGGGTCTTCCTCTTCCTCTCCTACCATCTATCGTCCTTCCGAATGCTATTTTAGATAGTCTCTTTTCTGTCATTCTTGCTATATGGCCTGCCCAATTCACCCTTCTCTTCTTTAGCACATCTACGATGTTACGGTGTTTGTACAGCGCTCTTAATTCTTCATTTTTTCTTATCCTACATTCCATGTTATCTTCATCCAATAGTAGCCAAAAAGTTTTTCGTGGTATTTTTCTTTCAATTATTAACGGTTTCTAAATATTAATGCTTCAAATCCGCGTAATGTTGCTGGTATAATAGTCGACTGACACAAGCGAATTTTCAAGTACTGAGTGATCTTTTCTCTTAAGATTTTGATAAAACTAAAGTGTGTTTCGTTCGTTGTTGCTAGTCGGCATTGCACCTTATATATTCCATATAGGCACCTGAATGCAGCCGCGTAATACATTACAAATGTTTCAAAATGGTTCAAATGGCTCTGAGCACTATGGGACTTAACTTCTGAGGTCATCAGTCCCATAGAACTACTTAAACCTACCTAACCTAACGACATCACACACATCCATGCCCGAGGCAGGATTCGAACCTGCGACCGTGGCGGTCGCGAGGTTCCAGACTGTAGCGCGTACAACCGCTCGGCCACTCCGGCTAGCAATTTTGCTTCAAACGCACCTCCAACCCCTCACTCGTCGCTCACGAGTCAGGATTTCTAGTCTATTGTTCGTGGCACTCCTTCCTACCACTGTACAGAAATTTGCTACTGCAGCTTTTTTGGTCTCTCTTGATTGGCGTTATTACACCAGCAACGTAGTAGAAGTCAGACTGTGGTGTGACCGCCAGACACCACACTTGCTAGGTGGTAGCCTTTAAATCGGCCGCGGTCCGTTAGTATACGTCGGACCCGCGTGTCGCCACTGTCAGTGATTGCAGACCGAGCGCCACCACACGGCAGGTCTAGAGAGAGACTTGCTAGCACTCGCCCCAGTTGTACAGCAGACTTTGCTAGCGAAGCTACACTGACAAATTACGCTCTCATTTGCCGAGACGACAGTTAGCATAGCCTTCAGCTATGTCATTTGCTACGACCTAGCAAGGCGCCATAGCATTTGATAATTAATATTGTGAAGCATGTACCGTAACGAGAGATGTACACCGATTATGGATTAAAGTTAAGTATTCTACCAGTTACCTCCTGTTTTGCTAGTCTTATTTCTCTGACCTGTTCCAGACCACACGCCAGACTGCGTGAGCTTAAACGCGTGCATTTCGGCCTCCTCTAGCAACACGGTGTTGGCTCTTCTGCCAACACATCACAAACAACTTAAGTAACTTACGCAGACATTTGTAATGTATTACGCGGCTGCATTCAGGTGATTGTACATCCTCTCTGCTTGACTTCTTAATATGTTGTGTCATAGTTGATGTCTGCGGCAAGTGCATCAGCAAATTATACATTCGACAGACCAGCGATGAATGACAGTCAAGAAATCATCAACATCGTTCTGATTTGTTTCGTCTCCCCCTTCTGCATCTCCAGAGCCATCAGCTTCTGTCTGTTTTGTAAAAATTCTCAAAAGTATAATGGTATTCTGGCAACGAGGACGTCTTTACTACTCCACGTTTCTTACTTCCTCCCATTCCACTGGCGATTCTTTTCCATTGTCACACTTCGTCAGATTTCACGTAGATGACTGAAAAACGAAACCTCCGTAGGTGCGTTCCACCAGTTCCCATTCATCTTATAGAGCATGTGCAGGAAAAAAATGGATCAGGCCCAAAAAATGTTTTATACACCTTGTTGTTGTTGAGGCCTTCAGTCCAGAGACTGGTTTGATGCAGCTCTCCATGCTACTCTATCCTGTGCAAGCTTCTTCATCTCCCAGTACCTACTGCAGCCTACATACTTCTGAATCTGCTTAGTGTATTCACCCCTTGGTCTCCCTCTACGATTTTTGCCCTCCACGCCTCTTTCCAGTACTAAACTGGCGACCCCTTGATGCCCCCCAGAACATGTCCTACCAACCGACTCCTCCATGTAGTCAAGTTTTGCCAAAAATTTCTCTTCTCCCCAATTCTATTCGATACCTATCTCATCTTGAGCATTCTTCTGTAGCACCACGTTTCGAAAGCTTCTATTCTCTTCTTGTCTAAACTATGTATCAATTTTAATTTTAATACTTAACAGTCTCAGTTGCACTGTTTGCTTAGAATTTACCTAGGTTTCATTCGGGATAACCGAACATTCTTCAGAATAACAGTAACTACCATCTTTCCATAGTGGACATCGTCAAGCTAAAACTACAAATCCATAAATTATCGTCAGTATAGCACTCGTGGCAGCGGCATCGGGGTCGCGAAGTGGGGCCAAGGCAGTTCCAGATAAGTTTTATAGTCTGACGATAATTTATGGATTTGTAGTTTTAGCTTGACGATGTCCACTATGGAAAGGCGGTAGTCACTGTTATTCGGAAGAAGGTTGGGTTATCCCGACTGAAACCTAGGTAAATTCTAGGCAAACATTTCCTTATCTAATTCCCTCAGCATCACCTCATTTAATCACATTCCATTATCCTCGTTTTTATTTTTTATGCACCTTAGGATAGGCAATACAACTTGAAATGATAATTAAATGGACACCCTAACTGCAAACAGGCGTTGATGTACTTCATTGGGGACATGTTGAAAACGTGTGCCCCGACCTGGACTCGAACCCGGGATCTCCTGCTTACATGGCAGACGCTCTATCCATCTGAGCCACCGCGGGCACAGAGGATAGTGCGTTTGCAGAGACTTATCCCTTGCATGCTCCCCGTGAGATCCACATTCCCAACATGTCCACACCACTACATTCGTAGTGCGCCTGATAGATGTTTGCCCGTCATACTCATTACTCGTGGCAGATTAATCTACCAAGTCCCGTACGACTTCGGGCATAGCGTGTGCGTTCGCACAAGAAGGTCAATGGCCAGGAAGCCATATCTTAACTATATATGACGGTAGTACCTGTTCCCAAAGAACAGTTACCGTGGATGAGCATGCAGCTTTGCTAGAAATGAAATGATAATTAAATGGACACCCTAGCTGCAAACAGTACATCCACGGTAACTGTTCTTTGGGAACAGGTACTACCGTCATATACAATACATCTTTCTTCATTTTTTCCCAGGGCAGATGACATACACTGGGGAGCGAAAACATTGTGACCACCTGCTTAATTGCTTATTTGTCCGTCTTTGTCCCGAAATACATCACAGATTCTGCCTATCAGGGGTCCAGCATTTTGTTGGTAGGTTTGTGGTGATATGATGCATTAGATGTCGGTACACAGATCAGGTAACTGACGTAAATAACGGGCCGCTGACTTGAGGATGCTGTGATGGCGCCCGGTACCGATCCTGATGGATTCCAGATGATTCGCGTCAGGCGAATCCGGTCGCCGAGACATCAACGTGAGTTTACTATATCGCTCCTCAAACCACCGTAGCATGGTTCCGGCTCCGAGACACGGGCAGTTATACTGTTGAAAGATGACATCGCCGTCGGCAAAGACATCAAACATAAAAGGATTCAAATGGTTCATAGCTTCCAGGGCGTCACCGAAAACTACCACAGGTCCCATGCAAGCGCAGGAGAATGTCTCCCATAGCGTAATACGAGATGCATTCAAGTTCTAACGCCTCCGATTTTTTCTCCGGACTGGAAAGAGATAGAAACATGCGCATTGTTTTAAAATGAGGCCACGTTCATTGTCAATACGTCCCAGAGATGGCAGCACCGTACGGCAGATGGAATTTTACCGCCAGCGGCGAGAATGAGAACTGTTTTAAATACTCAAAATGGCGACGTTTTCCTTACTTGAACACCGTGCAATCATTCGTTTTCTGAACTTGCGTTGTGTGAAACCAATTGAAATTCATCGACAGTTGAAGGAGACATGTGGTGATGGAGTTATGGATGTGTTGAAAGTGCGTTCATGGGTGTGACAGTTTAATAAAGGCAGAACATCGTGTGACAACAAACCGAAACAACCTCGGGCTCGCACAAGCCGGTCTGACGACACGATCGAGCAAGTGGAGAGAATTGTTTTGGGGGATCGCCGAATGACTGTTGAACAGATCGCCTCCAGAGTTGGCATTTCTGTCGGTTCTGTGCACACAATCCTGCATGACGACCTGAAAATGCGAAAAGTGTCATCCAGGTGGATGCCACGAATGCTGACGGACGACCGCACGGCTGCCCGTGTGGCACGTCGCCGAGCAATGTTGACGCGCAACGACAGCACGAATGGGACTTTCTTTTCGTCGGTTGTGACAATGGATGAGACGTGGATGCCATTTTTCAATCCAGAAAACAAAGCGCCAGTCAGCTCAATGGAAGCACACAGATTCACCGCCACCAAAAAAATTTCGGGTAATCGCCAGTGCTGGAAAAATGATGGTGTCCATGTTCTGGGACAGCGAGGGCGTAATCCTTACCCATTGCGTTCCAAAGGCGCATCCTACGAAAATGTTTTGAAGAACAAATTCCTTCCTGCACTGCAACAAAAACGCCCGGGAAGGGCTGCGTGTGTGCTGTTTCACCTAGACAACGCACCCGCACATCGAGCTAACGTTACGCAACAGTTTCTTCGTGATAACAACTTTGAAGTGATTCCTCATGCTCCCTACTCACCTGACCTGGCTCCTAGTGACTTTTGGCTTTTTCCAACAATGAAAGACACTCTCCGTGGCCGCACATTCACCAACCGTGCTGCTATTGCCTCAGCGATTTTCCAGTGGTCAAAACAGACTCCTAAAGAAGCCTTCGCCGCTGCCATGGAATCATGGCGTCAGCGTTGTGAAAAATTTGTACGTCTGCAGGGCGATTACGTCGAGAAGTAACGCCAGTTTCATCAATTTCGGGTGAGTAGTTAATCAGAAAAAAAACCGGAGGCCTTAGAACATGCACCTCGTACAGATCCCACCAGCCTGCGTCCGTGGGGCGCTGCACGCTTCGAGCTGCCGTTCTCCTCGATGGCGGCGTCTGTGGAGACGACCATCGACTTAGTGTAGCAAAAAATTTGATTCACTCGAAGAGTCGACACGTTTCCATTGATCGGCGGTCGAATCCTGATGGTCCCCTGCCCACTGCAGTCTTAATTGACAATGTCATTGGGTCAACATGTGAACACGTAATGATGGTCTACTGCAGAGTTGCGTGTCCAACTGTGTACGATGAACGGTGTGCTGCGAAACACTTATGCGTGCAGCAACATTGTCCTCTTTCGGCAGAGATGCCGCAGATCACCATCTATGCCACTTTACAGAGCAATGGACGTACAATTTAGTGCCTAAAGGTAGTTTCACTGTCCTTCTACCTCTTTCCGTAGGTGATCACGACAGTAGCACGTGAACATTCGACCAGCTTCGCCGTTTTCGACATAATCGTTCACAGGCGCTGCGTAATAATAATTACGTGGTGTTCAAAAATCCTCTCCGCAGTGCCATATGATTGTTCGCCTGACTGGGTTACTTCCCTTCAAGTGGACTCTCCCAACATTCCACTGTTTCGTTTATCTCAGCCAGCGTCAGTAGTATCGTTGGTGTGTGTCGTTACGTGTTGACGTGGAAGTTTAAGTTTAGTGCCTTTGTTAGTTTGTTTCGTTTTTGTTACTGTTAAAATGCTAACCATTGAAGAACGTGTGTTTTTAGTCGAACAAGCGTTCGAAACTGGCGGTAAATACAAAGTTTCAGTTCGTCAGACATTTAATTCAGTTTTCCCGGAGACAACACTCCCACATCGCGATACTGTGCGAGATTTGATTAACCAATTTCGAAGTACGGGTTCAGTGACTGATGCACCGAGAAGTGATCGTCCTAGCGTTTTGTCTGAGGATACTCGATATTTCCGATAAAATGTCCACGAGTCCGAACAAGTCAGTAAGAAAACTCGCCCAGGAAATCGATGTTAGTCTCTGAACGGCCCACACAGCTGTAAGGAAAAAATTAGAACTTTTCCCATACAAAGTGACAGTCGTGCAAGAACTGAAAAATACTGATCATCGCAAGAGACTGCATTATTGTCAATGGTTCAAAAATTTCGTTCAAGAAAATGGAAGGGATATTCTTAATGAAACGTTTTTCACTTATGACGCGTGGTTTCATTTATCCGGGTACATGAACTCGCAAAATTCTCGTATATGGAGTACTGCAAATCCATTGTGTATTCTTAAGAAACCACTTCATTCTGTGAAAATAGGAGTTTGGACTGCAATTCCTAGACGTCGGATTGTGGTTGCCATATTTTTCAACGAAACAATAAACGCACAACCATACTGCAGTGATATTCTGCACCCATTCATAGGAGAACTTGTGTTAAGTGAAATACTGAACGGTTATTTTCATCAAGATAGTGCAACCAAGGATACAGCTCGCGTTTCAATGTCACTGCGGTTCTAGCCGCTTCAGTCCGGAACCGCGCGACTGCTACGGTCGCAGGTTCGAATCCTGCCTCGGGCATGGATGTGTGTAATGTCCTTACGTTAGTTAGGTTTAAGTAGTTCTAAGTTCTAGGGGACTGATGACCTCAGATGTTAAGTCCCATAATGCTCAGAGCCATCAATGTCACTGATTGCTGATGTTTTTGGTAATCACATAATTTCACAGGGACTTTGGCCTCCACCATCGCCTGACCTAACACCACCTGAATTTTTCTTCTGGGGTGCAGCGAAAGCAACTGTCTATAAAAACCGTCCAAAATCCATCGATGAATCGAAAATTGCAATATCTACTTTCACTGCTACTGTTACAGAAGAAATGTTACAGCTTGTGTTTACAAACATGATTATACGAATTGAACTGTGTATTCAACAAGAGGGGGGACACTTTCAACATTTAATGCGAAAATTTGTTAGTAAAAATGAATATTCAGTAAGTTAATAACTTTTATCTCACTGAGTTTCATTTCGGTATATTCACTGCGGCAAACGGCAAGCGCGGCTAACAATCATACGGCACTGCGGACAGACTTTTTGAACACCCCGTATAATAATTTAGCCTTTGTCAAACTCTCTTATCTCAATGGATTCAGTCATTTGGATCGTTATATTTCCTAGGGTGATTTCCCATTCGTGTTTGCTCCGCTTACATTCTTTTGTTTCCGCATCATGTGCCCGCAATGCCACCAAACTGCATAAAACGTCGCGGTCATAATGTTTTGGCTTATAAGTGTAAGTTGGTTTGCCTATCTTCAGATGGATGAAACATTTTTCGCATCAGATTTTTTTTTTTTTTTTTGCTCGCAAAAGACCGGTTGCTTCCAGTGCTAGGCTATAACAACATTTCTCAGCAGACAGCATTCTGACAGCTGCTCACAATGAAAGCTGTTGTAAAGGAGGCGAGGACATTGGCAGTCTGTTCTCGTCTCCATAAAGCTGTGAGGATGGGCAGGTATCGAGGGTGAAATATCGTTGGCTGACTTTTTATGGTTACCCTGTCGAAGATTTATGGAGAGGAATTTACGGCTGTCTTGCTTAACGCGGGGTTTCCATATCAAGACTCAAGAGTTGCTACGAAGTTCATTTACGTTCTAAGGTCCCCAATTTTTCTTTTCCACAAAATATTAACTCAGACAGTCTGAAAGCTCTGTCATCTGCCATAGTTTCCTCCCTGCAGCTTTACACTCTTTTCACAACGTCGACCCCATGGCTGTTGTGAATGTTTCTTGAGGAGTTTGCTTTGTTTACTGGAAGATCGCTGATGCAATAGTGGCAGGACTGGAGAATATGCGAAAGCAGATCATGTGTTGTTGCTGGGAAAAGCCAGTCGTCTCTAGAAGCCGGACTAGGTGAATAAAGAGCATGAGAAGCATTTAAAAGTGTTTTTCTTTTTTTCCATGAAGAAACTTACGCACCGCATTCGGCCAAGTTGCTGGTGCATCGTCTTGCTGAAACACCATGCCTCAGTGCTGGAATGATCTTACTTTATAGCGCGCCTTGCTAGGTTGCATCAGTTACTAAAAATGGTTCAAATGGCTCTGAGCACTATGGGACTTAACATCTGAGGTCATCAGTCCCCTAGAACTTAGAACTACTTAAACCTAACTAACCTAAGGACATCACACACACCCATGCCCGAAGCAGGATTCGCACCTGCGACCGTAGCGGTCGCGTAGTTCCAGACTGAAGCGCCTAGAACCGTTCGGCCACCAGACCAACTGCATCAGTTACTGTTGGGCCCTTTGGGACATATTGATGCCATTACGCTGTCACGTCGTCAACATCATTTTTTCAACACTGGTCCATTGCCGAAAATTATTTTGTGTCCTGGCGAGTCTGTGTTGTTCGCTGGACAAAAAAATTGTATCCATGTCTTGTCCAGTCTCAAATCTGGTGAAAGGAAAGCTGCATTCATGCTGTGATCATGTTCAACATTACCAAGTGTGCAGTCTTGCAGTCGCCTATCACCATGCAAGGATCCTATGTCAGGGACACACCGCAGTCTCGGATCATCATAGATGATTGCGTGTAAAGTTCCCAAGTACGGAGCTGATACCTTTCACACAGCCGTAGATCCCTCAGACCAACTCATCACACTCGCTTCGCCGTGTTGTCATACCATCCGGTGTGTGAGCAAGTGTGCTTTGGGGAAATAGTTCTTGGATTTCCATCTGTATCAAGTGATTAAAATCAGACGAGCTTTTCGCCGAACATTGGCAATCTTCAGGTGCTCAGTCACACTGCTTTACAAGGACTGCTTGGCCGAGCATTCGTGTCATTTCATCACTTGACGTGACTGTAAACTTGTGAATTTATTATTAAATGCTGCTGCATTCTTACAGGTTTGTTTTTTGTTGCCACAAAACGTTTGGCTTTGTTGGAACTGTGGCACCAACATTTATGATGCAATCGCTACACATCTAACTCCGGTGTCGTTCAGGTTCTCTATGCAAGCGAACAAAGCCGGATGATAACAAGATGTTAGAGTAATGTCACCTTCGCCATTTCTAGAACAAAATCACTAACCACTCCGACCGCTGAGGTTTCGTGTGCTGTACCGTGCTGCCATCTGTGGTATGCATATTTTAAGGTCAACTGCACGCCTCTCTGTGCTCCCTGCCCCGACAAAGGAAAGTGAGAGACCTCTGAACTCGAATACCCTCGTAAATGTAAACAGCTGTCTTGAAAACAAAACGACATATCCTAAGTATGTGATACCCTTGTGTTTTGTAGCTCGGTGCAATATCGGGAAATATATTTAGTGCATACTGAACCGTGAATTTACTCTCAAAAGCTTTTCTTAAGAATATACTTCATTTACTAACGACTCATCAAGAACATTAACACATTTAATCACGCTATGTGAGCGTGGAAGTAGTTGCCAGTGGGTAACTGATGAAAAAGAATTAAATCTCTTTCAACAAATGGAAATTTTATTCCAAAAAGCCCTTTTTTTTGTTTGAAACAGATTTAAAATTATAATCTCAAAGCACCCTCAAAATATCAAGTTACAGTTGTATTCAGAGGCAGAAAGAACAAATATTGACAGTATGAGCTTTCGGGCTGAGACCCTTGCCCCTGCCTTTTGACCCGGCCGTAGTCACGATCGCTCAGAACAACCTCTGAAAGACTACGCTGGTGCAAATCTGCAGCACACCAGATTACTTTAAACTAAGAGTTTTAACAACTCACGCAACCACGTAAACTATGCACCCCGTAAGAGGGATGGAAATGGTGCAAAACACTAACAATTAAAATATTAACCTTGCCACCGAAGGTGCGACTTGATTTTAACTTCTAAGAAAAGTCTTACGGTGGAAGGGTGGCAACTTTATATGCTAAAATTATTATTTAAATAAAGACCCATGAAATGCAGACCTACATAAAATACACAAACATGCTCTACATTACACTTATACCGCCTCTCAAGATGATAGCCAAGATGAAAACATATTTCAGGAATTCGGCCGTTACACTTGAAGCAATAAATTCGTTAACACCGAATCCGACAAACATGACAGAGGCAGCTATTAACGTACGGCAGACCGACAGACAGACACTAACTGCCTAACAATTGCGGACGAGAGACAGACGAGCAAGCTTGGGACGAGAGATTGACCAGGAAAACAAGTAGTATTTAAGACGTACATGAAACAACATATCACGAATCACTTACCTACTAATAAACTGCGATGTCTGGCGAAGACCTGGCGCAGCACCCCCCAAATCGCTCTCCCGAACCGTCCGCTGCCAGCCGCTTCAACGGACGCAGGAAGGCGCGCCGATCTCCCGTCTCACGGCGTCGCAGCTCGCACCGGCCAGACCGATGTCGTGGGTTGACTCCTGCTGCTCTCGTGTCGGCCGCGAAGCCACTACCCCTCGCTATATGGCGCGGCCCACTGGACTCACGTGGCGACCTCACATGCGCCGACGCTCGAGGCGGACAAGTCATCTCGTGTCTCAGTGCGCGACCGACCGACTGATCGATGCAACCGCCAATGACCATTGCCTGAGCAGACTGGCGGCCTAACACATACTAGCACTCCGGACGACAGACAGACACTGACTGCCCCACACTGACCAACTCACCAGACTCCCCTAGCGAGTTCATAGCGCCCCTTAAATGCACGTGAACAGGCAACTTTCCTCCCTTTCCCACCAGAGGGAGACACCAAAGCTGCGACTGCCACAGCGGCGCCACCGCCAGAAACGGAGGGCGACTGCTTCACACTACGCGCTGCAGCGCGCTCTTCAAAACAGCATATTTTTACCAGGGCTGTTGTAAATCAGACAGTGATAGGCCTACATAACTGCAGTATCTGTAATGTAAATGTAGGAGTTTATGTCGGCGAATGGGAGCCTCATACGCAGTTCCTCTATGAAAAAGGGTTCCCTGCGGGAACAAGAGTTTTCACGACCCCGGCAGTGGCTGTGTGTATGCATTGTGCGACCGACCCTGTGACCAGGTGTAAAAAACGAGTAAAATCACTGGCAGAGCTCTGTACATAACAAACAATGTGAACACTGAAATGTGACGAACGAGGTGTGATATCACAAAGCTATGTAATTTGTGTAACTTATGCATAACTTGTGCGCATTTTTTCTAATAATATTCTAATAACGTAATCTAAATGGATGGCAGGGACTTCACTCTTGAGTGACTCCAATGCAGAAAACAGCACCAAAAACTACATAAATAACAAATTCTGTGCAAGCTCAAAAGACGAAATTGTGTTATAATGAAATTATATATTCATAATTTTATTTTTGTACGCTCGCCATTCTATTTTGGTGATCCACCATGAACGATAAAGTTCGCTGAGGTGCATTGGTTTACTTGCTTCCACAGTGCAGATGGCCGTAGTGTAGACGCATCCATATGGCATGGATATCTGTGGAGACAGGCAGTAGTGTGGTCAGTAGCTGCAGTGGCAACCGTCTGGATGACTGACGGATCTGGACTTGTGACATTAGCCAACGTGGCCATATGTGGTGGTAATGTTCCCGAGGGCAAGCTTAATGATGATGGCACTTTTTTGGACCAAGTATTTTGGAGGGAAGACAGTACCCCACATTCTGGTACCAGGATCAATCCTCACTGTCGTAGCAGCCATTAGAGTTATGTTTGCCATCCAGTGATGCCATGTCTGTCACCCACACGAAAACAGTGACCACCTGTTTTAAACCAAGTTGCGCGTTTCTCTTGCTGCTCCCAAAGACGAAAATAAAATGGAAAACCACAGAACTTGATCCATATATATATAGGGTGGTCCATTGATAGTGACCGGGTCGAATATCTCACGAAATAGGTGTCAAACAATGTGAACAAACGAAAAAACTACAAAGAACAAAAGTCGTCTAGCTTGAAGGGGGAAACCAGATGGCGCTATGGTTGGCCCGCTAGATGGCGCTGCCATAGGTCAAACGGATATCAACTGCGTTTTTTTTTTTTTTTTTAAATAGGAACCCCCATTTTTTACTACATATTCGTGTAGTGCGTAAAGAAATATGAATGTTTTAGTTGGATCACTTTTTTCGCTTTGTGATAGATGGCGCTGTAATAGTCAGAAACGTATAAGTACGTGGTATCACGTGACATTCCGCCAGTGCGGACGGTATTTGCTTGGTGATACATCATTCGTCTTAAAATGATCTGACGTCGCCGGATTTCTTTCTGTGGGGAAAGTTGAAGGATATTTGCTATCGTGATCCATCGACAACGCCTGACAACATGCGTCAACGCATTGTCAATGCATGTGAGAGCATTATGGAAGGCGAACTACTCGCTGTTGAGAGGAATGTCGTTACGCGTATTGCCAAATGGACTGAGGATGACAGACATCATTTTGAGCATTTATTGTATTAATGTGGTATTTACAGGTAATCACGCTGTAAAAGCATGCGTTCTCAGAAACGATAAGTTGACAATGGTAGATGTATCACATTGGAACAACCGAAATAAAACGTTCAAACGTACCTACGTTCTGTATTTTAATTTAAAAAACCTACCTGTTACCAACTGCTCGTCTGAAATTGTGAGCCATATGTTTGTGACTATTACAGCGCCATCTATAGCAAAGCAAAAAAAGTGGTCCAACTACAACATTCATATTTCTTTCCGTACTACACGAATACGTAATAAAAATCTGGGTTCCTATTTTAAAAAAACGCAGTTGATATCCGTTTGACCTAGGGCAGCGCCATCTAGCGGGCCAACCATAGCGCCATCTGGTTCCCCCTTCAAGCTAGACAAGTTTCGATCTTTATAGTTTTTTAGTTTGACGCTTATTTCGTGAGATATTTGGCAAGGTCACGATCAGTGTGTGTGTGTGTGTGTGTGTGTGTCGCTTGCGCTTGTAAGCTGCTACTGATCGCTTCCCCACGTGTTTTACTCATGTAAGCAAGTCCCCTCCCCCTCCCCCTCCCCCTCCCTCTCTCCCTACATTTATCCTTCCTATCAACTATGATCCTCACCCCCCCTCCTTCCCTCAGTCCTTTTCCTGGGCTCCGTCTCCACCGCTTCCATCCTGTTTTTTCTCCGTCTACCCACTCCTTCACTCCATTCTCTCCCCATGAGTCCTTTTTCTCTGCCCTCCACTGTCTTCCTCACTCCTTTCTCGCATCCACCATGCTCCGCCCCCATTTTCTCTGTGCCCTCTCCCTCCATCCTCTCCTCCCCCCCTTCCCACCGTCTGTCCGTGTACTCCTCCCCCTCCCCCCATACCCATATCCCTTCGTACTATATCGTGCAGTGCTTTCCGGGAGTGTTCAGCGTCGTGCATGCCCTTTTTAAAGTGTTGCGAACAGAAACCAGACTGTCGCTGTTTTTGTTTTAATTGTGCACTCCTATCTCCTAGGTGTTTTTAATCAGCATCACTGACCACTTTGTTTCTTTTTTGTTTTCTTCACAACTTTTTCGCCATGTACCAGTTTTAAACAGTCACCGTTTCAACACCTTTTTATTGTTATAGCACCTCATTATACTAGAACAAATAAGCCCTCGGTCACAAATATTAAGGCAAAATTGACCAGGTTTCGACGCTACTATGAGCGTCGTCTTCAGAATTACACTAACTGTTCTAAAACATATTAGGTATATAATACATTAATAAAATTAAAGTTTGTACTGACTGGAAAAAGATGCAGTACTTACAAGTCACATATTAAAACAGATCTAAGCCGGAAAGGCGACGTCATGAATAGTTGTAGGTGAGATGGCGAGCCGCTAAGGGCTGCTCGTACTGTGAACAGTAAAGAAAAAAAATGTAGCATTCAAGGCGACACTGGGTAATATAGACTGAGGCGATTAGCGTGACGTGACGTGTGTGTGTGACGGTGTTCTCCAGGCGCCGCTGGTGGCGGCGTTCACGCTGCACCACGACCTGACCGGCCTGCCGCAGAGCGTGGAGCCGCTCGTGGAGGCTCCAGTGGCGTCTCCGATCGCCTTCCAGCAGCAGCTGCTGGCCGTGCACCAGCGCCACGTCTTCCTCAAGCAGCAGCGCCAGAAGATAGAGGAGCTGGAGACGCAGCGCCAGGTGCGTGTAACACCAACTGTCCATTACTGTATACAGCTGGAGGAGGTTTTGCAACGTTTAACCGTAGCGTGCAAGTGCAATTACAGGCCAAGAATTCGATGCCATTTCAGGTGGTGATCAATTTGTTATGTTATCCAGCTTCAGAAACTACACTACTGGCCATTAAAATTACTACACCACAAAGATGACGTGCTACAGACGCGAAATTTAACCGACAGGAAGAAGATGCTGTGATATGCAAATGATTAGCTTTTCACAGCATTCACACAAGGTTGGCGCAGGTGGCGACACCTACAACGTGCTGACATGTGGGAAAGTTTCCAACCGATTTCTCACACACAAACATCAGTTGACCGGCGTTGCCTGGTGAAACGTTGTTGTGATGCCTCGTGTAAGGAGGAGTATTGTGTACCATCACGTTTGCGACTTTGATAAAGGTCCGATTGTAGGCTATCGCGATTGCGGTTTGTCGTATCGCGACATTGCTGCTCGCGTTGGTCGAGATCCAATGACTGCTAGCAGTATATGGAATCGGTGTGTCCAGGAGGGTAATACGGAACGCCGTGCTGGATCCCAACGGCCTCGCATCACTAGTAGTCGAGATGACAGGCATCTTATCCGCACGGCTGTAACGGATCGTGCAGCCACGTCTCCATCCCTGAATGAACAGATGGGGAAGTCTGCAAGGCAACAACTATCTGCACGAACAGTTCGACGACGTTTGCAGCAGTATGGACTATCAGCTCGGAGACCGTGGCTGCGGTTACCCTAGACGCTACATCACAGACAGGAGCGCCTGCGATGGTGTACTCAACGACGAACCTGGGTGCACGAATAGCAAAACGTCATTTTTTCGGATGAATCCAGGTTCTGTTTACAGCATCACGATGGTCGCGGTGAACGCACATTGGTAGCGTGTATTCGTCATCGCCATACTGGCGTATCACCCGGCGTGATGGTATGGGGTGCCATTGGTTACATCTCTCGGTCACCTCTTGTTCGCATTGACGACACTTTGAACAGTGGACGTTACATTTCAGATGTGTTACGACCAGTGGCTCTACCCTTCGTTCGATCCCTGTGAAACCCTACATTTCAGCACGATAATGTACGACCGCATGTTGCAGGTCCTGTACGGGCCTTTCTGGATACAGAAAATGTTCCACTGCTGCCCTGGCCAGTACATTCTCCAGATCTCTCTCCAATTCAAAACGACTGGTCAATGGTGGCCGAGCAACTGGCTCGACACATTACGCCAGTCACTGCTCATGATCTACATCTACATCTACGTCCATACTCCGCAAGCCACCTGACGGTGTGTGGCGGAGTGTACCCTGAGTACCTATATCGATTCTTCCTTCTTTTCCAGTCTCGTATTGTTCGTGGAAAGAAGGATTGTCGGTATGCCTCTGTGTGGGCTCTGATCTCTCTGATTCTATCCTCATCGTCTCTTTGCGAGATATACGTAGGAGGGAGCAATATAATGCTTGACTCCTCGGTGTAGGTATCTTCTCGAAGCTTCAACAAAAGCCCGTACCGAGCTACTGAGCGTCTCTCTTGCAGAGTCTTCCACTGGAGTTTATCTATCATCTAAGTAACGCTTTCGCGATTACTAAATGATCCTGTAAAGAAGTGCGCTACTCTCCGTTGGATCTTCTCTATCTCTTGTATCAACCCTATCTGGTACGGATGCCACACCGGTGAGCAGTATTCAAGCAGTGGGCCTACAAGCGTACTGAACCTACTTCCTTTGTTTTCGGATTGCATTTCCTTAGGATTCTTCCAATGAATCTCAGTCTGGCATCTGTTTTACCGACGATCAACTTTATGTGATTATTCCATTTTAAATCACTCCTAATGCGTACTTCCAGATTTATACTTGTCTACATTGAGATTCAATTGCCATTCCCTGCACTATGCGTCAATTCGCTGCAGATCCTCCTGCATTTCAGCACAATTTCCATTGTTACAACCTCTCGATACACCACAGCATCATTTGCAAAAAGCCTCAGTGAACTTCCGATGTCATCCACAAGGTCATTTGTGTATATTGTGAACAGCAACGGTCCTACGACACTTCCCCTGCCGCACACCTGAAATCACTCTTACTTCGGAAGACTTCTCTCCATTGAGAATGGCATGCTGCGTTCTGTTATCTAGGAACTCTTCAATCCAATCACACAATTGGTCTGATAGTCCGTATGCTCTTACTTTGTTCATTAAGCGACTGTGGGGAACTGTATCGAACGCCTTGCGGCCCTATGACTCTTGTGGACTTATAGCGCGAGCTGGGTTTCACTCGATCGTCTTTTTCGAAACCCATGCTGATTCCTACAGAGTAGTCATTATACTCGAACATAACACGTGTTCCAAAATTCTACAACTGATCAACGTTAGAGATATAGGTCTATAGTTCTGCACATCTGTTCGACGTACGTTCTTGAAAACGGGGATGACCTGTGCCGTTTTCCAATCCTTTGGAACGCTACGCTCTTCTAGAGACCTACGGTACACCGCTGCAAGAAGGGGGGGCAAGTTCCTTCGCGTACTCTGTGTAAAATCGAACTGGTATCCCATCAGGTCCAGCGGCCTTTCCCCTTTTGAGCGATTTTAATTGTTTTTCTATCCCTCTGTCGTCTGTTACGAAATCTACCATTTTGTCATCTGTGCGACAATCTAGAGAAGGAACTACAGTGCAGTCTTCCTCTGTGATACAGCTTTGGAAAAAGACGTTTAGTATTTCGGTCTTTAGTCTGTCATCGTCTGTTTCAGTACCATTTTGGTCTCAGAGTGTCTGGACATTTTGTTTTGATCCACCTACCGCTTTGATATAACACCAAAATTTCTTAGGATATTCTGCCAAGTCAGTACGTAGAACTTTACTTTCGAATTCATTGAACGCCTCTCGCATAGCCCTCCTCACACTACATTTAGCTTCACGTAATTTTTGTTTTCATGGAACCTGGTGTGTCCATCACTGGGGAACAGTAGTGAACAGCATTGCAGAAATTATGGTGCGCAATTAAGGCGGAACATCCGGGAAAACTGCGTTAAGGGGTGCTCCTGCTTCATGGTAACACACATCCCCATATCGCAAATGCTGTAACGCCGAAGTTATGCCACCTCAATTGAGAGACACTCGAGCCCCACCCAACTGTCCTGATCTCTCCAAACGCCATTATCACGCCTTCGGTCCCTCAAAAAATGTGTAACGTATTACTATGTTTACGACGTTTCTTCGATCCATACACGTTATCTCCCATTTCTAGCTGCTTTTCTCACACAAATACAGTAGAGCGTCGATTATCCGAACGTCGGTGAACCCAACGACCGTGTAACCGGACTGTGTGCTCGCTCGTCGCACCTGTTACTCTCCCACCCTACCGTCCATCATCCCACTCACTCCCAAACCAAGTTTCCCACAGTAGTCGCAGCACTGGGCCAGCGCTGGCGGAACATTGCTTCTAATGGGGCCTTCACGAGGCGCTGCTGACCGGCCGACCCGCCAGTCGCTGTGTTTCAACAACCAGCACACTTCTGTCGGCTCGGCACTGGCAGTAGAAGTAGAGGCAGTGTCAAAGCTGTTCACAGCAACAGCTGCGCCAGCTTTAGAGTTGAGGCGCAGTTTGAAGGATTGCGCGCCCACCAAGAAGAGCTTCTCACGATGCAGTCACCTTCTGTTCTCTGTTACGACCACTTGTGTGCTGCTGCGTGAAGAAGTGAACTTGACGATATGAAATGCTTAAACGTAAACGTGTTGTCCTTTCTATGAGGGACAAATACGAGATTATTAAAAGGTTAGAAGAAGGTGAATCTGCAACCACTTTATCCAATGAGTACAAGGTGGGGAAGTCGACAATTACGGATATAAAAGAACAAAAGACGAACATAGCAAATTTTATAGCTATGCTCGATTCTACTGATGGATCAACAAGCTGTAAAACTATGAAGCTCGCCACTAACACAGATCTAGATGACGCTGTTTACAAGTGGTTTACACAAAAGAGATCGGAAGCAGAACCTATCTCAGGTCCCATTCTGTGTGAGAAGGCAATGCAGTTCAACGGAAAACTTGGAGCCGGCCTTCGAACTTTAAAGCGAGCATGGGCTGGTTAAAACGCTTCAAGTCAAGACACGGCATTCGTGAGCTTACAATACAGGGAGAAAAACTGTCGGCTGATTATTCAGCAGCTGATTCTTTCAAACTAAGGGACATATTAAGGGAAGAAGACTATGCTCTCGAAAACGTATTACTTTGTAATACTAAAAGAGATGCCTGTTTTTACGAATAAATTTACTGTACAGTACTTCTTTTGGCAAATAAACATGTACAGTTCGATTATCCGAACAAGCCAGTTTTCCGAACACCCATGTCCCCCAATTACTTCGGATAATCGACGCTCTAATGTAATGATAAAAATTCAGAAATTCAGGGTCGCCACCAGCGCAAGCCCTTTCTAACCATTTAGAAAAAACGGAGCTGAAACGTTATTAGTTTAATTACTTTAATAATTTAATTACAAGTACACACATTTCTTTAAGCAGCCAGATAAATATCACTCCATGTCGTGCATGAAGCAACTTGATTAATTCAGGAATGGAAATCAGAGTAAGGGGGTAAGATCGACACCAAAGAATTTAGAATTAAATTTTCACTCTACAGCGGAGTGTGCGCTGATATGAAACTTCCTGGCAGATTAAAACTGTGTGCCGGACCGAGATTCGAACTCGGGACCCTTGCCTTTCGCCGGCAAGTGCTCTACCAACTGAACTACCCAAGCACGACTCACGCCCCGTCCTCACAGCTTTACTTATGCCAGTACCTCGTCTCCTACCTTCCAAACTTTACAGAAGCTCTCCTGCGAACCCTGCAGAACTAGTACTCCTGAAAGAAAGGAAAGGTTCGCAGCAGAGCTTCTGTAAAGTTTGGAAGGTAGGAGACGAGGTACTGGCAGAAGTAAAGCTGTGAGGACGGGGCGTGAGTCGTGCTTGGGTAGTTCAGTTGGTAGAGCACTTGCCGGCGAAAGGCAAGGGTCCCGAGTTCGAATCTCGGTCCGGCACACAGTTTTAATCTGCCAGGAAGTTTCACCAAAAAGTTTATCTCTCACGTAAATTGTTTATTGTAACTAAATATTTGGTTGCATATCCTAACTACACATAACTGGTGCCTGACTCGAAATATTTAAGTAAGAATTACGTGAGAATGAAACAGAGCACGATTTAACCACAGCAAGAAGAAACACAGAAGACGAGGGTGGGAGACAATTAGACTATCATCTCCTTTGCATTAATACCATAGAAATATCTCAGTGAGATTCGCATTACGATTCTACGCATGCACTGTTCTGGACAGAGGTTTAACCAATACACGAGGCTGTGCGATAATTATTTAACATACTACGTGTGTCTGCTGCTTGCAAACGGCCGAGCTAGAGCACGTGGTGCATTCTGACTCAAACTGCTGTGCTGCTCTGTAGAAAGCGCACGAAAGAACAGATATTCTTGCAGAAATTGTAGCTCATTAAACAAGCAAACTGTTAAAATGAAGCCTATTGCGGTGCCGTGGTGGACCAGAAGGGTCATTGATTACCAAACACGTGGCACAAAATCGACACACAAAAGCAATTTCCACAAAATATAACATCAAAAATCATTAAAAAAATAACTCGCTTCACACTCTTCAGATAAGCTAAAGTTCTTAAGTATTTCACCAGTTAAACATGACGAAGTCCTAACTCAACCAGCTTCCTATCACCTGAAACCCCCCTTAGGAGCTACGATCCGTACTCACCAAGCATTCACCGAACAGTGCCGCTTTCTCTCCAGATTACCTAGCTCCTCGTGCAGCGGAACCTACCAGAAGTGTAGCCCTCCGTCACCAGCCTCACCCACAAAAACGGCCTACGACACAGCCTTCGACTAAGATGGGTAAACCTCTCTGTTCAGGTTTTGGAAACCTAAGTTGGTCATCCTGTGCTCTCCCTTGAACGAGAAGCAACATCGTCTGCTCCCAGCAGACGATGACCAATTCAGCGATTCCCACAAAACAAAACCGAAAACCACATTAAAACACACCTATAATATTCAATGTGCATTATTTGAGTGCTCAGTCATTGTGGAAGAGTTCATGAATTGAGCTAAAATCAGGTTCAAATGGCTCTGAGCACTATGGGACTTAACATCTATGATCATCAGTCCCCTAGAACTTAGAACTACTTAAACCTAACTAACCTAAGGACGTCCCACAACACCCAGTCATCACGAGGCAGAGAAAATCCCTGACCCCGCCGGGAATCGAACCCGGGAACCCGGGCGTGGGAAGCGAGAACGCTACCGCACGACCACGATATGCGGGCTAAAATCAGGTAGTAAAATGAATAGGTTGTACCGAATTCGACAAGCGTCTTATGAAACGACTTCACAGAGGCGTTTCAAAGGCCTTGAAGGATCGATGATACCTGTTGGTGAAGGAAGTGCAGCAAAAAGTTACAGGCTTTTACACTCACCAGGGCATGGTGTTCCACTAAACAGGTATATTCTAACTACTGTATCTGTGGGGTGATTGCTTGAATGTCCTTGGTGATTTTGCCTCATTGGTATTCCATTTCTGGACTGTATGACCTTCGAATGGGGCGGTGCGAATGAGAGTGAAAATTATTACTGAAATATTCCATATACTCTACAAGAAAATAGTTTGCAGCTGATGTGGCCATTATGCGGCAACATGGAAGCCCTTTTCGTGACAGCCACGGACAAACACTTAATGACATAAAGTAACAATTATTTCTGCCTTTGTTCCTGTACGCACTCATACACGGATATAGCAGAATATCTTTCATTACAACCAAATGTTCCTCATTTCCCAAAAAGATATTTTGTACAGTTTACCTAAACTGCTCTGCTTCAGAACTTGCTGTCTCAGAAGATACCACTTACACGAAGAAATACATTTTTCGTCTCCTAACGTCACTATTTTTTTCTTGGTTTGGCCCATCGAGAACTACGTGAAGTAACTTAGGTCTTCTTTCCTTCCTTAATCCTTTCTTTCTCGTAGTTTTCCATTTTTGTCTATTGTGCTTTCGTCTTTTTTCTGTCAACATTGTACGTGTCTTCCTATGTGCTTTTTCCTGCAAGGCCCTGAAACCTTTTACTTTTACTCTGAACGTTTCTTCCAACATTTCCATTCCCCTCATGTCTACTTTCACTCTTTTGATCCACATCTCTGATTTTCTTGAGCTCCGGTAAAGAAAAGGTCAAAAATTCATTTTTCATTCTGTGCTCATGTAGCCTGTTTAGTTATCCATATAATTATACTTCAGCATATCGTATTAAAATTCGGGACTCGCGTTTGTGATTAAGGTTTTCCGTGATTTCCCTAAGTCGCAGCAGAGAAATGCTGGGATGCTGTTTTATTCCAGTCTCTGATCACAATATGAATTCTTTAGACGATGACCGGTTTCAGTCTGTAATAGACCATCCTCAGATCTTTTTTACACCATGTCCTAAAGTGATACGGCCATAATGGCATCGTCAAAACATATAAATATAATCAGCATTTTGACGATGCCATTATGCCCGTATCACTTTAGGACATGGCATAAAAAAGATCAGAGGATGGTCATTACAGACTGAAACCGGTCATCGTCTAAAGAATTCATATTGTGATCAGAGACTGAAATAAAGAAGTATTTTACAGTATTGGATCACTGTTTGTATATGCGATTATGTCGCAGTTGGTGAAATGCTGGGATGGTTCCTTTGATGGGGCACGGCCGGGTTCCTTCCCCATCCTTGGCACAATCCGAGCTTCTGCTCCGTTTCTTATGACCTCGATGTTGACCGGACGTTAAATGCAATGCTCCTTCCTTCCTTCGAATGGCAACTTTTTGACTGACACTTGTATTAAGTACCAGCAAAATTTGTCTCTATAGTTACTTTATTAAAAAATTTGTATTATAACATGTGTAGTTTCGCTCTGCTGGAGTGTTGCTTCTATGCCTGACCGTGTTGCAGCTGCTGGCCCAGCAACGTGCAGAGCAGGAGCGCCAGAGGCAGGTGGAGGAACAGCAGCTGCGCCTGCAGCTGGAGTTGCAGAGACAAAGGCAGCTGCAGCAGCAGCAGCTGCTGGAACTGCACCGGCAGAGGCAGCTGCTGGAAGCACAGCGGCTGCGGCAGCAGCAGCAGCTGGAACTGCAGGCGCAAAGGCAGCAGCAGCTGCAGCTGCAAAGGCAGCAGCAGCTGGAGTCTCAGAGGCAGCAGCAACAGCAGCAGCTGTTCCTGGGACAGCAGCCGCCGCCGCCGTCTGTGGTACAGCAGCAGCAGGCCTTCTTCTCTGGCAGGCCGACACTGCAGGGATTCAGGTGAGACCACGTCACACAGTTTGTGGTGATCTATATCTACATCTATATACACTACTGGTCATTAAAAGTGCTACATCAAGAAGAAATGCAGATGATAAAGGGGTATTCATTGGACAAATATATTGTACTAGAACTGACATGTCATTACATTTACACGCAACATAGGTGCATAGATACTGAGAAATCAGTAACCAGAGCAACCACCTCTGGCCGTAATAACGGCCTTGATACGCCTGGGCATTGAGTCAAACAGAGCTTGGATGGCGTGTACAGGTACAGCTGCCCGTGCAGCTTCAACACGATACCACAGTTCATCAAGAGTAGTACTGGCGTATTGTGACGACCCAGTTACTCGGCCATCATTGAACAGACGTTTTCAATTGGTGAGAGATCTGGAGAATGTGCTGGCCAGGGCAGGAGTCGAACATTTTCTGTAACCAGAAAGCCCCGTACAGGGCCTGCAACATGCGGTAGTGCATTATATTGCTGAAATGTAGGGTTTCGCAGGGATCGAACAAAGGATAGAGCCACGGGTCGTAACACATCTGAAATGTAACGTCCACTGTTCAAAGCGCCGTCAATGCTAACAAGAGGTGACCGAGACGTCTAACCAATGGCACCCCATACCATCACGCCGGGTGATACGCCAGTATGGCAATGACGAATACACGCTTCCAATGTGCGTTCACCGCGGTGTCGCCAAACACGGATGAGACCATCATGATTTTGTAAACAGAACCTGGATTCATCCGAAAAAATGACGTTTTGCCATTCGTGCACCCAGGTTTGTCGTCGAGTACACCATCGCAGGCGCTCCTGTCTGTGATGCAGCGTCAAGGGTAACCGCAGCCACAGTCTCCGAGCTGATAGGACGTGCTACTGCAAACGCCGTCGAACTGTTCGTGCAGATGGTTGTTCTCTTGCAAACGTCCCCATCTGTTGACTCAGGAATCGAGACGTGGCTGCACGATCCGTTATAGCCATGCAGATAAGATGCCTGTCATTTCAACAGCTAGTGATACGAGGTCGTTGGGATCCAGCACGGCGTTCCGTATTACCCTCCTGAACCCACCGATTCCATATTCTGCTAACAGTCATTAAATCTCGACCAACGGGAGCAGCAATGTCGCGATACGATAAACGGCAATCGCGATAGGCTACAATCCGACCTTTATCAAAGTCGGAAACGTGATGGTACGCATTTCTCCTCCTTACACGAGGCATCACAACAACGTTTCACCAGGCAATGCCGGTCAACTGCTGGTTGTGTATGAGAAATCTGTTGGAAACGTTCCTCATGTCAGCAAGTTGTAGGTGTCGCCACCGCCGCCAAACTGCTGTGAATGCTCTGAAAAGCTAATCAGGTGCATATCACAGCATCTTCTTTCTGTCGGTTAAATTTCGCGTCCGTAGCACGTCATCTTCGTGGTGTAGCAATTTTAATGGCCAGAAGTGTATGTTTGACATCATTGATAGATGGAACCTAAACCTGAAAAAATATTTATTAACTCAATTCCGCTGAATGTGTACAGTTTTGTGGCTTTAGTTTAATATTAATAACAACATAAGAAAAGACTCCACAAAGCATTCTCCCAGCCTAATCAATTAACACCATAGAAATTAAGTACTTCTCGAAACTACTGAGGGAACAAGAGCTGCCAGTAGTTTATTTCCACAGCTCTGCTTCCATTGCTTTGATCCACATCACTGATATTTTTGAGTCTGCATGCAAAAGTTAAAAATTTGTTTCTTATTTTTTTCTAGTCTAGCCTTTTTAGGTGCCCATAGAACTTCATTTTACGTATCATATTAAAATTCTTAAGCAACAACGATGTAAAAATACCATATGTATGGGAGGGTCCCGAAGGGTCTCATTGATCATGTTATATAAACAAAGGTATTGCTTAAGGTGTTATTGTTGACATTGCTATTTCGAACTTATGGCGAATATTTTTTCTTGTAATACCCACTCAATAAATAGGAGAAGGCGGGGTATGGTGTAACATGGGACACATGGTAACATTCCAGTTTGTGAGTAAGTGAACATGTTCGTAGCCTTGTGAGTAACCTTTTACGGTTTTCATTCGTTACAACCTTTGGCCAGCATGCTTTGGATTAAAATTCATCTTCAGTATGTAGTGCAAAAAATGTGTTTTGAGGTGTATGAAGTATCATAGTATAACATTTTCTCTGTTATTTACATTCTTGAAAAATTGCTCTAATTGTGTGTATTATTGCCTTAGTCGTATACTATTGTATAATTATTATTCTCGGCCATAATGGCTATGTTAGTGAACCGTGACTGTGTGGGATAATTATTTATGGAGGATAATTATTATATTCAAATGCCGCACCAGCCGCTACAGTAACAAACAATGGACAAACAGTTTTAGATTAATCTAGTTTAATACTGTTTATTTTTAAGTAACATTTCTCTGTATGTTTGTATGTATGTATGCATGTACGTATAAACGCCTGAAGATGAACAGAACATGTTAGAAACGCGTTGTATTATTTTAGATTAAACACAAAATAAAAAAGTGACTGGTAGCAGAAATTAGAAATAAATAACTACTGTATCATACTGTATCGCAAAAAAAATTCGTAGTGTTTTGCACTTTTTTCGAAACTTACAAAATTATATAAATGGTTTAATGTGGTACACAGTGTAACACTGTTTCAGCGATGTGGACAGTACAACCCCTGCTCTGGTTGGCACTAAAAATAACGAGGTACAAAGTGAGTCTCAGGAAGCCCAACTCAGTATAATATACCAACTGAGCTAGCCGTACGATGCCGAGAGTTGGTTGGTCCTGATATTTTGCAAGCTTCCCCTAAAGCTAATGAAAGAACCAGCAAACAAAAAGTTAGACAGAGGGAATAACATGCGTTGTAACAAATAAGCCAGTAAAAGAAAGCAGTGAGTGACTATACAGGATACTAAAAATTAAAACCAAGAAGGGAAATCTTTTTTCCAGAGAATCTGACTTACCTAGAACAACGAAATACAAAAATAAATGGAGATATTAAAGATTAAAAGCAGGGCAAGGAAGAAAACAGTAGAGCAGCTGCTGAACTCAGTTCTACCTCAATAGGGTTCCTTTCCAAGATCTGAAGAGTGATAAAGTGATCAGGAATAAGTAAGATGAAGATGTGTATGAAGTAACATTTCTCCATAGCAGGGCCAAAAAGACAAATGCGTTTGTGTATCCACACACAACCGATACAACATATATGATGGAAAAAAGTGTAGCAACAGTTTTTATTAAAATATTCCGCTGTATAATGCCACAGTTTGAGGAATATCTTGTTGTTGGTTCTGAATAAGAAATTCATAAGAAAACAGCTAAATAGCCTGGAATTTCCAGCCAAGTTTACATTTAGCAATGGTTTTACCAAACACCTGTTTACTCAGAAGAATCAAAAGGCAGCAGCGATGCCTTAAATTTGACATCAATTTAAAATTTTTTTGCTCAATGAAAATTATAAAAAACACTGAAATTATTTTCAAAGGTTTTAAATATTAATTTTTTCTAGCCTTTAGGTTGTATTCTGAAGCAGTTGAGTAATACAAATTATACCAATAGAAATACTTGTTGCATCATACTCAATATGTGTTACACTCTACCCCACACTGGGCACACTGTAACAGTTTACATTTTTACTTGACAGGAAATTAAAGAAACGATTTCAGCGTATTCCTCACCACAAAAATGCAAACGAACTTCTCCTTCTCATGACAATGCAAATCTTCATACAAGTCTGCGGACGCGAAACGGCCTCACAGAGCTTTGGACTGCCCTTCCTCATCCTCCCTACAGCCCGGGTCTCACATCTTATTACTTCCACCTATTGTGTCGAGTGAAGGATGTGGAAGCAGTACGTGGGTGATGAGGAAGTTATTGATCCAGCAAGACGTTGGCTCCGACGTCGGCTAGTAGAGTGGCACCGTGCAGGCATATGTGCCAGTAAGGTGGTGTAAGACCGACGCATTGAACGGAGATTATGTTGAAAAACAGGGTTTTGTAGCCAACAGAGTGGGGAATAATATGATGTATTGGGATTCCGAATACTCGTAAAATCAACCTCCTTACAGAATGTCTGTCATTATGTACTGAACGCCGCTCGTACTATCGATAATGAAGTAAAACTAAAGTAAACACCGCCAGAACAGGCTATGAACGCCCAACGGTACCGACCGGCCGCCGTGTCATCCTTATCCCACAGGCATCACTGTATGCAGATACGAAGGAGCATGTCGTCAGCACACCGCTCTTCCGGCCGTATGTCAGTTTCCGAGACCGGAGCCGCTACTTCTCAGTCGAGTAGCTCCTCAGTTTGCCTCACAAGTGCTGAGTGAGTGCGCCCTGCTTGCCAACAGCGCTCGGGAGGCCAGATGATCACCCATCCTAGTGCTAGCAGTAGTTTTTTAACTACATCAGTTTCAAAGCCTTACTGAGGCTGTGAGATGATTGTTAAGGGAGATAAAATGTATGAGAAGAAGAATGTCTTCACAAACAAATTTTTCAAAATTTAAGGAAATAACTGTTTTGTTACAGTGTGCCCCACCTCCCCCCTACAGTAGTTTCTTTCTTTTTTTGCATTCTTCTCTGACAGGATACTAACCGATCAAAACCTTAGCCACAAGGGTTCACAGAAGGCTAAGTAGTAGAGTGAAGTTTGGAGGTTGGTTATCCTGACGGCTCACTGGTTGGCTACCCTGTGTGTGTGTGTGTGACAGGTCCCAGAGGCAGGAGCAGCAGTCGGCGACGGCCAACCCCGGCGTCGTGGACGTGCTGCCCAGCGTGGGCGCCGAGCTAAAGCCGCCGCCCCCACCCCTGCTGCGCAACAACAACAACAACAACAACAACGCGGCGCAGTTCCGCGGGTTTTCCCCAGCGCTGAGTCAGCGCCTGCCGGCTTTCCTGCCGACGCCCGCATCGCCTCAGCAACAGGTACCTCAGCCACACAGGCCGACAAACAACTGAACACTAACTCATCATGGGTTTCTGACTACCCGACAGACAACACATTAGGCAAGCAGTAAAGGAAACCGTGGAGATACGTGGAAAGAAAATTAAACTCTGTTTGCAGCACTTTAGGCCACTTCTCGAAGCAACTCGACTCTTAAAATCCGAAACTCCGCTCAAACAGGCCATGAAGGCCCAACGGCACCAATCGGTCGCCGTGCCATCCTCAGCCCACAGGCATCAGTGGATGTGGATATGGAGGAGCATGTGGTCAGCACACCGCTCTCCCAGCTGTTTTGTCAGTTTATCTTGAACCTTGTATGAAGTTACAAGAAATTTCCTAGTTTCAGGTCCTCCTCCACTTGATTTTTAGGATTCTGTGTGTCAATCTGATAAAACAGAAGGACAACAGTGCTATGACATAAGGGTTCTGTCTTTCTGCCTCTCTCTAACTTTTTCTCACGAACAGCTGGACAAATCAAGTTAAAATTTGTGTCACATACTAGGGTCTACAGTCCCCTGGCGTTGTAAGAATTTTAAGCTTCTAAGACACTGCACTCAAAAGATATGGCCATAAGAAGCTCATCTGCAGAAATCAACACGGTTTTAAGAAACAGCGGTCATGCAAGACACAGCTGGCCCTCTTTGTGCATGATACGCAACAGGCTCTAGATGCCAGCTCCCAGGTTGATGCGCCGGCCGCGGTGGCCGTGCGGTTCTAGGCGCTCCAGTCCGGAGCCGCGCTGCTGCTACGGTCGCAGGTTCGAGTCCTGCCTCGGGCATGGGTGTGTATCATGTTCTTAGGTTAGTTAGGTTTAAGTAGTTCTAAGTTCTAGGGGACTGATGACCACAGCAGTTGAGTCCCATAGTGCTCAGAGCCATTTGAACCATTTTGAGCCAGGTTGATGCCACATTTCTCGACTTTCGAAAGGCGTTCAACTCAGTTCCGCACTGTCGCTTGCTACAAAAAGTGCGCGCTTACGGTCTATCCAATGACATATGCAATTGGATGGAAAGTTTTCTAACAGACAGAGAGCAGTATGTCGTCCTGAATGGAGTGACTTCAACAGAAACAAGAGTAACATCATGTGTGCCCCAGGACAGCGTAATGGGTCCGCTGCTTTTTACGATTTACATAAACGATCTGGTTGATGGTATTGACAGTGGCATTAGACTGTTTGGCTATGATGCTGTAGTCTACAGGAAAGTAGTATCACACGAAAGTTGTGAACAAATCAACGAGGATTTGCAAAAAATAAATTGTGTGGTGTAATGACTGGCAGTTATCTCTCAATATTATTAAGTGTAACCTACTGCGTGTAACAAGGCGAAAATCCCCATTAATGTGTGAGTACAAAATAAATGATCAGTCTCTGGAAGCTGTAACATCAGTCAAGTATCTGGGTATGATTATTCGAAATGATCTCAAATGGAATGATCAGATTACACAAGTAAGGGGTAAGGCGAACTCTAGATTGCGGTTTATTGATAGAATCCTGAAGCGATGCAGTCCTTCAACAAAGGAAATAGCTTACAATACGTTGGTTGGTCCAGTCCTACAGTATTGTTCGTCTGTATGGGACCCTTACCAGTTGGGTCTCATTGAAGAGACTGAGAAGATCCAAAGAATAGCGGCAAGATTCGTGAACATTTAGCCATCGCGAGAGCGTTACAAATCTCATAGAAAGTCCGAAGTGGGACACACTTGCAGACAGATGGCGCGCTGAACGGAAGGGGCTGCTCACTAAATTCGTAAATCCGATCTTCGCCGAGGATGTAGAGCATATATTAATACCAGCAACTTTCATATCGCACAGTGATCACCATTCAAAGATGAGGGAAATTAGAGCTCGTACTGAGGCGTTCAGACAGTCGCATTTCCCTCGCGCGATCCGCGAGTGGAACAGAGGGGGAGGGGGGGGGGGGGGGAATATGACTTTGGCGCGATTGTGCACTCCGTCACTCACCGCTTGGTGGCTAGCGGAGTATCTATGTAGATGTAGATGTTTTGTTTCTCGAAAACGCACTCATCAAAACCTATAGGGTACTCCCCGTTCATGTTGAATCATGAAATTTGGCACGATGCTACGTTTCACAGTGCAGATAAAAGAAATATCAGAAAGTCGTTAATTTTTAAGTATGTGACACAAATTTTTTTCTCATTTCTTTATCCGTCTGTCTCTCCGTCTGCTCCCTTTTACTCTTGAACAGATTGGCTTATCAAGTTTACATTCGTGTCACGAACTAAATTCTATGGTTCCTGAGCGATGTAAAATATATCAGGCTCTCAAAAGATTCGGCCACTTATGTCATATGTTTTGATACTCAAAAACTCACTCATGAAAAGTTATAGGGTGCTTTCCGTTAACTTAGAATCGTAAAACATGGCAAGTACCAAGGTTTTACAATACAATTACAGGAAAAAATAAAAAATTGTTACTTTGTAACAATATCTCAGGGAAATATTTTTTTCTTATTTTTATCCATTTGTCAGTCTCTCAGTTTGTTAAGACCTATTTTCGTGTGAAACAGTTAGCCGAATTTTCAGATTTATGTCAAAACCTTAATTTTACATTCTCCTGTCGGTGTAAAAGATTTATACTTTCTAAGTCAAAGCAAGATTAGGCCACTTACGTAAAGTAAAATAAACTGGAAATTGTTAAATTGTAGTTATATTACACAAAAAATAGCTTTTTACCTTTGGCACATACATTGCATTCATGATCTGTCATGAACGTTACTGCATTCAAACATGAAATGCTAGTTGCAGTCATGTTCTAGTAAGTAAATTAAAAGAAATATTTGACTAAATCTTCTCTTCCTACATATATAAAGTGAAGTGTCTGCTCTGCAGGTGCGGGCGCAGCAGCAGCAGCAGCAGCAACAGCAGTTGCTGCAGTCCGGCACAAGCCCCGTGCTGAGTAGGCAGGTCCCAGATGGCAGGGGACAGCAGGTGCTGATACAGCAATCAGTGCCCTTCTCGCTGCCCGTACAGCCGCAGCCGCAGGACGTTTCGGTAGGTTCACTCTCATCGTCAGTAGCACACTCCATCAGAAGTGAGCCTTTAAGCTTGTGCAATTTGCAGGGATTCACACAAAATAATGTTCATAGTTCCCCCATGATGTAATGGAAGATAACCAAGATTTTACTTTCGTAACACTATTATAACACAATGATGCAGGCTGAAACAATGGCCTGCCGGTGTGGCCGAGCGGTTCTAGGCGCTACAGTCTGGAACCGCGCGACCGCTACGGTTGCAGGTTCGAATCCTGCCTCAGGCATGGATGTGTGTGATGTCCTTAGGTTAGTTAGGTTTAAGTAGTTCTAAGTTCTAGGGGACTGATGACCACAGCAGTTAAGTCCCATAGTGCTCAGACACATTTTTGAACCTCAGATGTTAAGTTCAAATGGTTGAAATGGCTCTGAGCACTATGGGACTCAAGATCTTAGGTCATAAGTCCCCTAGAACTTAGACCTACTTAAACCTAACTAACCTAAAGACATCACACACACCCATGCCCGAGGCAGGATTCGAACCTGCGACCGTAACAGTCCCGCGGTTCTGGACTGCAGCGCCAGAACCGCTAGACCACCGCGGCCGGCTCAGATGTTAAGTACTCATAGCCATTTGAACCATTTGAAACAATCCATCCCGTGTCCCCTCCTTGCTCTGCATGCACCATACTGGCACTGCAGTTACCACAGTTGCATCATCACCGTAGATAAGGTGAGGCCCATTATATCTTAGGAACATCAACAGTGTATGATTATTATATCATTTATGCCTGAAGTATATTCAGGATTAACCCTACTTTGCTCATGTCTAAGGTGGAATGCCTTGGCAATACTGATGTGAGTCAGGTTAGATGGAGATTAGCAATGTCTGATGGGTGAATTGGAGTTTATATCAGGGACGGAAACGTAATCTGTGCAGCTGTGATAGCTGTAGTGCCGAGAGGGCGTCATGGATAGCACATGTGCCTAGTAACTAGGAAACAAAGGTTCGAATCCTGGTGCTGGTACAAATTTTAATACATTGCTTCAGCGTAGAACACTATCATTCTTAAACGTGAGATTCATTATGTCTCAGGAAATCAGCCATGTATGATTAGTATCGCATACAGGGTGTACAAAATTACTTATACAGATATGTAGAATTATTAGGGGAGATTAAAAGAAACATCCTTTTACATGACACAAATACGAGAAGTGCGCCGGTTTCCTGCTTGGGGCTCTTGAGTGGTTTGTAGACCTTCCCTTAGCGTAAGGTAAACAGTTCTCTGACTGCTTCGTATGCAAAGAGTTGGCCCTGGAATGTGATCTGTAAGGCATTTTCATGTTACTGCTACGAGATTTCCGAACGTATGTATTGTATACTGAAAAGGGAGGTAATATTCAAGAGCCACAACAACCATGTCTGGAAGTTTGAAAATCCTAAGGAAACTCACGTGTTCCACTATGAGGCGAGGTATTGTTCACGATCATGTAATTGGGCCATATTTACTACCCAGTACGCACAGAGGAAGTTACTTCATCTTTATCCTTACCCCCCTTCGTACCGTTAAGACGTAACTGTCTCACAGATCGTATTCCAGGGTCAAAGTTTCGCATACAAAGCAGTCAGAAAACTGTGGACATTAGCCTTCAAGCCTTGGAGTACTATCATCAATGTTGGAGAATGTCCCCCACTAGCAGAAAGACAACGATTACAGTTCCAGCATGACAGGACCTCACCACAGTTTCCCACTGCCGCCAGAAAACGACAATCTTTTCCTCAGTCATGATTTAAATAATGAAAGGTGCACCAGTTCCTTGTGTTTTGATGCTTAGCACGGCATGTTCCGAAAGTTTATCCACATGTTCAAGTGCATTTGTGGATTTGTTTATATGAATATGTTTGGCGATGTTTGCATGTGTGATTTTCTGCCTCTCTCGCATTTGTGATAGACTGCAATCAGAAATTCTAACAAAATTAATCAGTCTAACCGGAAAAAGACGCAAAAGAGGCGGATAATCACATATGTAAACATCACCAAACATTATCATGTAAACAAATGCACAAATGCACTTGAAAATGAGAAAAAAAATTCTCGAAACGCGTTGTGCTAAGCATCAAAACGTAAGTAACTGGTGCAGTTTCATTACTTAAATCATGAGTGACACAATTGCAGGATTCCCCGAAACATCTAATATGATGAAAGAAGTTAAATTTTCCTCAGTTGTTGGACTGGCAGAAGTGGGTCAAGGAGAATAACACGCTTAATTGTGACTCCCATGTATCCATATATTAACTCTGTTATTAAAGTCAGTCAGTCAGTGTATACAGTTTTAAACATAGTACAACAGTAATTTGGAAGCAAACTTTTTATTTGATCAATAGTACAGGGTGGCCAGAATAAAAGAGACTCCTTTCACATAGACAGTTCACTCGTCTGTTGTAAACACTGAATACAAGTAAATTATTGTTATGAGAAATAGTGTACTGAACATTCAGTAGGTAAGCAGTTCACAGGGGTACTGAAAATGTTCATCATAAACTTCGGCACACACTCAGCACGTCTCAATATGTTTCTGGAAGCTTTTTCCATTTCATCTGGTGTGATTTTTGCAATCGCATTGTGAATGTTTGTTTTGAACTCTATAAATTGTATGCTCGTTGTTACTGTAGACTCTACCCTTTAAACTGCCCCCAAATGAAAAATCACAGCTAGACAGATCGGTGAATGTGGAACGCCATAAACCTGCGGAAACTGAACGTTCTTCTCCGAAAGCTTCATGGACGTATGACATCGAAAACCGTGTTGCTGGAAACCCGCATACTCTCGTTCTTCGTCCGTTAGCTGCGCTGTGAATGGTTGCAAAATTCCCTTACATACACTTGTGAGTTGACGGTGTTATTAAAGAAAATGGGGCGTTAAATCCGTTGGCCGGAAACTGGCCACCAAATGCCTACTTTCCAATCACGCAGATGCACCTCAAAGCGTTCCCTGGGATTATCTGTTGACTAATAGCGTGTCGTTTGAGAGGTCACGAATCCGCTAAGGTGAAGCCATGCCTCGTCTGAGGTCAAGTAGTGATTTGCATCCAGATAACCATCAGCGACATGCATGAGTAACCATTCGCAATAGTGTTGTCGTTATTCGTAATCCTTCTTTTAATCATTGCATCACTCTTACTTTGTATGCTTGCGTATGTGACAGCTTCAACATGATCTGGCATGACGTTCGTTAGATATTTAGCTGTGAGGATAGACGTCTAGTTGATTACCGTGGACTTTTTACCATATTCTCCTAAATACATTCAGTGTTACCCAGCGAACAAACTTTGTTTATACGGTCACGTTTGGCGTTAGCGACTGAATCTGTTGCCCTAAATGCAGTGATCAATTTCAGGACAACACTTTTGTAGGAACAGCTGTTTCTGCTTATTTTATCGTGAATCTTCCAATTAATGTTTTAAACGATTGACATCCAAAAAAAGTTTCAACCATCAACAATTCAATCTTTGTTTCATGAAAAAGGCATCCTGCAGATTTATTTATTTTTTTATTTGCTTATTTAGCCTGTCCAGATTAGGGCAGCATTCATGAAAATGATAACAATCTTAGATATGATAATAAGCATAGTAATAATAATAATAATAATAATCATAGTAATAGTGGACAATAATGAAAATAAGGATAAATGACAATAACAACAGTAATAATAAATGAAAGTGTATTAAAAATAATATAGACTAGTTTAGAACTTAAATAATGTTTAGTATTGTCAGAAAAAAAAAATCAAATGGTTCAGAGCACTATGGGACTCAACATCTTAGGTCATAAGTCCCCTAGAACTTAGAACTACTTAAACCTAACTAACCTAAGGACATCACACACACCCATGCCCGAGGCAGGATTCGAACCTGCGACCGTAGCAGTCCCGCGGTTCCGGACTGCAGCGCCAGAACCGCTAGACCACCGCGGCCGGCTAGTATTGTCAGAAAAAGAAAGGATGAAGAACAAGAAAATTGGAATGACAATAATATTGGCTGTTAGGAGAGGACTTGATTTAGGGAGATAACTCTGTAAGCGAGGAGAAGGGAAAGTTGTAGGGGGAGGGGGGATTCAAGGGTGTCGGCTGCAGACCAATACGTGGGAGAGATAGCTATTGCGAGAGAAGGTGAGCCATTAGCTGCTTTTTGAAGCCTGGAAATGATTTAATTTCTCTGATATTTTGAGTAAGATTGTCCTAAAGTCGAGTTCCTGATACAGAAAATGTTTTAGAAAACATGACGGTGTTGTGTAATGGTACTGAGAGGATCTTACTTTGTTGAGAAGGAGTATTTCTGCTGTGCTGTTCAGATAGTAATGTAATGGCTGAAAATAAGTAAGAGGGAGTATGATGATTGAGAAGACGATGGAGTAAACATAAAGTATGGCAGTCCCTACGTTTATCAGCACGTAGCCACAATAATTGTTCATAGGCTGGAGTGATGTGATCGTAGAACGTCACAAATATATCGTACGCAAGCATTCATCGCCAGTTCACGCCCTCGAGAGTTTTCGTACGAAAGTCCTTGAACAATAGCATCCGAGCGGTTCTAGTGGCTTCAGTCTGGAACCGCGCAACCGCTACGGTCTCAGGTTCGAATCCTGCCTCGGGCATAGATGTGTGTGATGTTCTTAGGTTAGTTAGGTTTAAGTAGTTCTAAGTTCTAGGGGTCTGATGATCTCAGAAGTTAAGTCCCATAGTGCTCAGAGCCATTTGAGGCATTTTTTCGAGTTGGGATTATTCCCTGAGCAAGAAAAGAAAGTCCCAGGGTCGTTCAGAAAGTATTGCCTCCCATTTTTATTCGTGGATGCTGCAGGAGATACATAAATCACAACAGCTAAATAGAGCCACAGACTGTCATTTTTCCACATAGTGCCACCATTCGTTATGCACTTTGCCAACGCCGAACCACAGCCTGCATGCCGCCCTTGTAAAAATCCGCACCAGCTGAGGCTAACCACTTCCGTACCGCTTTGACATCACCATCTGAGCCTTGAAAATGTTCGCCACGAAGTCCATCTTTTAGAGGCCAAAGAGGCGGAAGCCAGAAGTCGCTAAATAGGGACTGTATGGTGGATGTGGTAAGACAGTCCTATCAGAATTTTGCAGTGTTGCGTGGTCGCCAAACTGATGTGGGGGGCCTGGTGTTATCGTGTTTCAGGTGGAAGTTGATATTTTTCTCTGGTCTTACCCTGGAAATTCGGGCTTTCAGCTTAGTCACTGTCGTCCTGTAGCGTGTTGAACTGACAGTTTCTCCAGGCTCCAGGACATCCAAAAGAACGACACGCTGGCTATCCCAGAAGACTGTGCACATCACTTCGCCTGCTGTGTCTTGAATTTCTTCTTTGACGGAGAATTCACATGTCGCCATTCCGTGGACTGCCTGTAGGATATCGGCTTGTGGTTGTGACACTACGTCTCATCTCCAGTTACGGTGCTATTCAGAAAATTGTCACCTTCAGCTTCGTATTGGTCCAGCAGGTCCCGAAAAATTTCCAGTCGATGAGTTTTTTGTTCTTCTGTAAGCATCCGCGGGACCCATCTCGCACAGACTTTGAGATACTCCAACATCGTTTCCAAGGCATTACCCCCGACATTCAGCTTTGCACACAGTTCTCTGGTTGTTATCCGCCGATCAGCACTGATGAGTTGATCAAGACGCTCACCCTTGACAACTGCGCCGGGTTTAACGGACCGTGGCTTGTAGATACCTTAGGTGTTGCGAAACAACTCAAATTACTTAAGAAAGGCAAGTCTTCCGCTCCGGATGGTATACCAATCAGATTCCTTTCAGAATATGCAGATTTCTTAGCAATCATATACAACCGCTCACTTGACGAAAGGTCTGTTCCTAAAGACTGGAAAGTAGCACAGGTCACACCAATATTCAAGAAAGGAAATAGGAGTAACCCATTGAATTACAGATCCATATCACTGACCTCAATTTGCAGTAGGATTTTGGAGCATATACTGTAGTCGAACATTATGAATCACATTGAAGAAAATTATTATTGATACATAACCAACACGGATTCAGAAAATATCGTTCTTGTGCGACGCAGCTAGCTCTTTATCCCCATGAAGTACTGAGTGCTCTCCACAATTGATCTCAGATCGATTCCATATTCCTAGATTTCTAGAAGGCTTTTGATACCGTTCCTCACAACCGACTATTAATCAAATTGCGTGCATCTGGAGTATCGTATCATCAGTTGTGTGACTGTATTCGTGATTTCCTCTCAGAGAGGTCACAGATCGTAGTAATAGACGGTAAATCATCGAGTAGAACAGAAGCGATATCTGGCGTTCCGCAAGGTAGTGTCATAGGCCCTCTGCTGTTCCTGGTTTTCATAAATGATCTAGGTGATAATCTGAGCAGCCCCCTTAGATTGTCTGCAGAGGACGCTGTAATTTACCGTCTAGTAAAATCATCAGACGGATAAATGCCAATTAAAAAATTATCTAGAGAGAATTTCTGTATGGTGCGAAAAGTGGCAATTGGCACTAAACAACGAAAAGTGCGAATGTCATCGACATGAGCACTAAAAGAAATCCGATTAATTTTGGGTATACGATAAACCGCACAAATCTAAGGGCTGTCAATTCGACTAAATACCTAGAAGTTACAATTACGAGCAACTTATATTGGAAAGACCACATAGATAATATTGTGGGGAAGGCGAAACAAACACTGCGCTTTGTTGGCAGAACACTTAGAAGATGCGACAAACTCAGTAAAGAGAGAGCGTACATTATACTTGTCCGTCCTGTGCTGGAATATTGCTGCGCGGTGCGGGATCCTTACCAGGTAGGATTGTCGGAGGACATCGAAAAAGTGCAAAGAAGGGCAGCTGGTTTCGTGTTATCGCGCAATAGGGGTGTGAGAGTCACTGATATGATACGCGAGTTGGGGTGGCAGTCACTGAAACAGAGGCGGTTTTCTTTGCGGGCGAGAACTATTTACGAAATTTCAATCACCAACTTTCTCTTTGGAATGCGAAAATATTTTGTTGACACCCACCTACGTAGGGAGAAATGATCATCATAATAAAATACGAGAAATCAGAGCTCGAACGGAAATATTTGTGTTCACTTTTTCCATGCGCCATTCGCGAGTGGAATGGTAGAAATGATTCGATGAACCCTCTGTCCTGCACTTAAGTGTGAATTGCAGAGTACCCATGTAGATCTAGATCTAGATGTAGATGTCATACATACCCTTTTCAGAACTTTGAAAATACCGTATCCATCGCCTCACATTGCTCATGTATCGTCTCCATAGCCCTTTAGCAAGCGTCGATGGATTCCAATCAGCGTAGTTCTTCAGCAATAAGGAACTCAATCACTCATCGCTGTCCATGTGACACTCCATTTTGCAGCACTCCCTTGCTGGCACCAACAACCGCAGAACAACGGAACCACCTGCAAATGAAAGAGAAAGGTTCAAGCATTAACACTACACCAACGACATCTGGTGCGGACATCCAAAGTTACCTCAAAAAAAAAAAAAAAAAAAATAGAACGGAGGCATCACTTTTGGAACGACCCACGTAGCGTATATGCTACACAGGAACAGACGAGGATACGCCGAGTAGCGTGTTCATGACGGCGGTTAACGCCTGCCAGGCCGGCAACCAGCGCACCTTAGATGTATTGCTGTGAAGCTACCGTCCTTGCATAAACACGGAGATAATGCAGCTATTACGTTCTCATGACCTCACTACTACGATTGTCTTTTTGTGGTTCAAATGGCGCTATGGGACCTAACATCTGATGTCATCAGTCCCCTAGAATTGAGAACTACTTAAACCTAACTAACCTAAAGACATCACTCACATCTATGTCCGAGTCAGGATTCGAACCTGCGACTATAGCAGCCGCATGGTTCCGGAATGAAGCGCCTAGAACCGGTCGACCACAGCGGCCGGCTTCGTTTCGTGGGGAAACATGAAGTGTACGAGATACTGATATACCCTCTGAAGACTTGTTTGCTCTTCCCATTAAGGCTGCAACCACTATGCGTGAAACGCCTCATTGTTTTGGCACGTTAGACAATAATTAGCGCACAGATGCAGTAATGGACCACAGTAACGGACGACACTAATCAACGTCTCAAAAACATTATTCGCTGCAAAGCAGTTTGGACACTGTCTTGAGTTCCACCATCATCAAAATCTTATGGACCCTTAGCGGAGAAACGATGCAACTGTGACAATTTTGCCACATAAAAACGTGCTTCTTTGTTACCTTCTCTAAACACTGTAAAATTTTGTTCACGTCGCCTTTTTGCATCCTGTATGAGCAGTAAAGGTTGAAAATTACCTGTGGTGAAGTTTCTATTGAATATGGGTTCGGTTTAGTCACCATGTGTGGTAGCGGGGTGATTCCAACGATGTTGTTGTGGTCTTCTGTCCTGAGACTGGTTTGATGTAGCTCTCCATGCTACTCTATCCTGTGCAAGCTGTTTCATCACGCAGTACCTACTGCAACCTACATCCTCCTGAATCTGCTTAGTCTATTCATCTCTTGGTCTCCCTCTCCGATTTTTACCCTCCACGCTGCCCTCCAATGCTAAATTTGTGATCCCTTGATGCCTCAGAACATGTTCTACCAACCGATCCCTTCTTCTAGTCAAGTTGTGCCACAAACTCCTCCCCAGGTTTATTCCGTACCTCCTCATTAGTTATGTGATCTACCCCTTTAATCTTCAGCCTTATTCTGTAGCACCACATTTCGAAAGCTTCTTCTCCAAACCGTCCATGTTTCACTTCCATACATGGCTACACTCCATACAAATACTTTCAGAAACCACTTCCTGACACTTAAATCTATACTAGATGTTAACAAATTTCTCTTCTTCAGAAACGCTTTCCTTGCCATTGCCAGTCTACATTTTATATCCCCTCTACTTCGACCATCATCAGTTATTTTGCTCCCCAAATAGCAAAACTCCTTTACTACTTTAAGTGTCTCATTTCCTAATCTATTTTCCTCAGCATCACCCGACTTAATTCGACTACATTCCATTATCCTCGTTTTGCTTTTGTTGATGTTCGTCTTATATCCTCCTTTCAAGACACTGGACACTAAGGATATATGGAATTTTTCAGACAGTATTTCAGCTTTACATAATGCACAGCAGATTTTGTAAAAAAATGTAGATGTATGCAAGAGAACGTCCACGACAAATATTCTGATTCTGATGTCATCCAGTTATTAGAACAGTGTTAATCAGTTAGAGCCCATTACTTCAGTAATATCGTCATTGTACTCATCAGCCATCTTCGAACTACTGCTGAACAAAAGTCAAATCCCGCTATTTTCGAGGGATGAGTATTGCTCATAGACGTTTCCCAATATCGTTTGCCCACCTTCCCATTAGTCGTCAGCTTTGTTCATACCCATCTGTGGTGTTCATTTTCAAGGATGTTTGTAGCTGTTGATTTACGGTAGAAGACTGGTGCGCTACACATCTTCTACTGCACTGTGGACTGATAGTTATAGCTGACAACAGCAACTAAGGAGGCCAACTTTCACTCGTATAATGAGGTGGCAAAAGCCATGGGCTACCTCCTAATACCGTGTCGGACTTCCTATTGGCGGTAATAGTGCAGAAACTCGAAGCAGCACGGACTCAAACGGAAGTATCCTGCAGAAATATTGGGCCCTGTTGCCTACATAACCGTTCACAATTGCCGATGTGTTGTTGGTGCAGATTTTTTGCACGAATTGACCTCTCCATTACATCCCATAAATGTTCGATGGGATTCATGCCGGGCGATATGGGTGGTCGAATCATTCGCTCGAATCGCCCAGACTGTTCTTCAAACCGATCGTGAACAGCAGAGGTCGAAAACACCGTTTCAGTTGTAAATTTCTTTATTTTCACACGACCGGCTTGGGGCTGTTATAAGCCCATCTTCAGGTATCGTACTGGAAATAGCAAAAGACGGGAGATAATTTTCATACGCCGCAACACACATAAAAATAAAAAAAATTCAAACATTTTTATAAACTTAAAAAAAAAAAAAACACTTTGAAACCGCCGGTCGGGCTAGGTGCTGTGAAACCTATGTCAATGCGCAAGTGACACCACACAGTACTATGGACGACTGCCTGGGTAGGGAATGTATACAAATGGTGTCACGACACTTAGGCTGTGCTGTGGTCCCCGAGCGCCGGCGTGTAGCAGGCGCGGTGCGCTGCCTATGAGCATAGAACAGGGAGAAGCGGGTGTGAACGAGGAGGCAAATTGGTAAACCAGAGTGGCAAAAGTGCTGCCACCTATTGACGGAGAGGAGAAAGCCGGAGCCACTAGCTCGGCTCTTCACAAATTGAATTTAGTGGTTTACATTCAAAATTAAGAAGAAAAAAAAATTCATAAAAAATACACGAAATAATTTAAAAGTGCATTTTGCGTAGTAAAGGAGCGTATTGAACACGTCGGTACAGAACTGTCGTAAAACTGAGTGGAAGGTGCGATATAAAATTATTGTATGAACGGTAAACCGCAATGAAACTTTCCTTTTACATGAGTGGAAAACAAGTTTTAAATTTAGTGGAGATATACAGGGTGGTCCACTGAAAGTGACCGGGAGAAACATCTCGCGAAATAAGCGTGAAACGAAAAAACTACAAAGAACGAAACTCGTCTAGCTTGAAGGGGGAAACCAGATGGCGCTATGGTTGGGCCGCTACATGGCGCTGCCATAGGTCAAACGGATATTAGCTGTGTTTTTTTTTTAAATAGGAACCCCCATTTTTTATCACATATTTGTGTAGTACGTAAAGAAATACGAATGTTTTAGTTGGACCACTTTTTTCGCTTTGTGATATATGGCGCTGTAATAGTCACAAACGTATAAGTACGTGGTATCACGTAACATTCCTCCAGTGCGGACGGTATTTCCTTCGTGATATATTACCCGTGTTAAAATGGACCGTTTACCAATAGCGAAAAATCAAAATGCCCAGTGGACGTTTTCTATGTATGCTGCTCGGTATCCTGGACGACATCATCCAAGTGTCCGGACCGTTCGCTGGATAGTTACGTTATTTAAGGAAACAGGAAGTGTTCAGCTACATATGAAACGTCAACCACGACCTGCAACAAATGGTGATGCCCAAGCAGGTGTTTTAGTTGCTGTGGCGGCTAATCCGCACGTCAGTAGCAGACAAATTGCGCGAGAATCGGGAATCTCAAAAACGTCGGTGTTGAGAATGCTACATCAACATCGATTGCACCCGTACCATATTTCTATGCACCAGGAATTGCATGGCGACGACTTTGAACGTCGTCTACAGTTCTGTCACTGGGCACAAGAGAAATTACGGGACGGTGACAGATTTTATGCACGCGTTCTATTTAGCGACGAAGCGTCATTCACCAACAGCGGTAACGTAAACCGGCATAATATGCACTATTGGGCAACGGAAAATCCACGATGGCTGCGACAAGTGGAACATCAGCGACCTTGGCGGGTTAATGTATGGTGCGGCATTATGGGAGGAAGGATAATTGGCCCCCATTTTATCGATGGCAATCTAAATGGTGCAATGTATGCCCTATTTCCTACGTAATGTTCTACCGGTGTTACTACAAGATGTTTCACTGCATGACAGACTGGCGACGCACTTCCAACATGATGGATGTCCGGCACATAGCTCGCGTGCGGTTGATGCGGTATTGAATAGCATATTTCATGGATTGGTCGTCGAAGCACCATACCATGGCCCGCATGTTCACCGGATATGACGTCCCCGGATTTCTTTCTGTGGGGAAAGTTGAAGGATATTGGCTGTCGTGATCCACCGACAACGCCTGACAACATGCGTCAGCGCATTGTCAATGCATGTGCGAACGTTACGGAAGGCGAACCACTCGCTGTTGAGAGGAATGTCGTTACACGTATTGTCAAATGCATTGAGGGTAACGGAAATCATTTTGAGCATTTATTGCATTAATGTGGTATTTACAGGTAATCACGCTGTAACAGCATGCGCTCTCAGAAATGATAAGTTCACAAAGGTACATGTATCACATTGGAACAACCGAAATAAAATGTTCTAACGTACCTACGTCCTGTATTTTAATTTAAGAAACCTACCTGTGCGTCTAAAATTGTGAGTGATATGTTAGTGACTATCACAGCGCCATCTGTCACAAAGCGAAAAAAGAGGTCCAACTAAAACATTCATATTTCTTTACGTACTACACGAATATGTAATAAAAAATGGGGGTTCCTATTTTGAAAAACGCAGTTGATATCCGTGTGGCCTATGGCAGGGCCATCTAGCGGGCCAACCATAGCGCCCTTCAATTTAGGGTAGTTTCGTTCTTTGTAGTTTTTTCGTTTGACGCTTATTTCGTGGGATATTTGGCCCAGTCACTATCAATGGACCACCCTGTATATCCCCACTAAATTTAAAACTTGTTTGCCACTGTTTACTGTTCATACAATAATTTTATATCGCATCTTACACTCAGTTTTACCACAGTTCTTTACCGACCTGTTCAATACGCTCCAGCTGAGCATGGATTACAACTTCGGTGTCATCTATAACCAGCATGGAACTGCACCCCACAAACTGACATCCGGCGCCGGCCGGTGTGGCTGAGCGGTTCTAGGCGCGTCAGTCAGGAACCGCGCTGCTGCTACGGTCACAGGTTCGAATCCTGCCTCGGGCATGGATGTGTGTCATGTCCTTAGGTTATGTCCATTAGAATTACCCGGGCTGTTATGCCGTGGTCGGTTGATGAATTCTGTGTCAATTCCCAACGTTTCGTCTCCGACTGCGGGAGACATCTTCAAGAGGGTCCGAAGCTCGATGGAAGGTCCAACACACCCACTGACTCGCTACTGTCAGTGGGTGTTTGGACCTTCCATCGAGCTACGGACCCTCTTGAAGATGTCTCCCGCAGTCGGAGACGAAACGTTGGGAATTGACACAGAATTCATCAGCCGACCACGGCATAACAGCCCGGATAATTATAATAGACATGATATTTCCGGCCGTGAAAGGCTACATTTTAGTGTCCTTAGGTTAGTTAGGTTTAAGTAGTTCTAAGTTCTAGGGGACTTATGACGTGAGAAGTTAAGTCCCATAGTGCTCAGGGCCATTTGAACCATTTTGAACCTTTACACGGATGATGGAATGAATAGGTTTCAGTCCTGTCAATAGCGATCCATAGTGTGAATGTAATTCTTCATAGGCGCTACAAACGCTCTTGGGCTTCTCCAAGAAATCCGTAGAAGGTAATGTTTTAATATGTATGTGTGGGGTGTCCCAGTGGGACGTGTGGTATAATAAGCTGGTGTGTCAGTTCCAGCAGTTCCCGCAACTGGGCAGCTTCCAGCCGGGCCCGCAGGCCTTCCGCCCCCAGCGCCAGCAGCCGCCCCCGCCGCCCTTCGGCTTCCGGCCGCTGTCCCCCCAGCAGTACGACACCATCACGCCGGCCCTGCAGTCCCTGCAGAGGCAGCAGCAGCAGCAGCAGTTCCGGCAGCGGCCCAACCTCCTGCAGAACAACGTCCTGGGCGGGGCCCTCCGGGAGGACATCGACATCGTGTCCAAGGTGCTCAGCCTCAACCACCAGCGCCGCAACGACACGGCTGAGGAGGAAGAGCCCTCACTCAGCCCTTGATGTCAAGTGTCGGTGACATCATCCGGGCCTCCAGGCCGAGAACTTACTCAGCACCACTGCCTCTCATCCCATATACATTCCAACCATCTCTTTCAACTCCCTATTCACCTAACTCAACTTACTCCTCTCAACACTCAAACACTTGTACTTGAAAGCTGTTACATCTAACTATGACCGGTGCATTCACTTGGCACTCATTCTAACCAGTGCCTATGGCTATGAACACCAATCTTTCTTGAATAATGCTCCTATCTGTCATACTGAGGCCATACACTATTAAGTCACAAAATAAATTTGGCAGGCTCCCTACAATTATGGAACTAGGAAACAGCTGCAGTTCCATGAAATGAGATGTTTATCACTCATTACTGGCATCTATTATAACTTTAATCATCTTCAGATTAAATATCTTCAACGTTTCGCGCCCCTGTCAGCAACTGTATAAATATTAATTTTAATAATCAGCAGCGTCAGTTGCACCGTTTACCTAGAATTTACCTAGGTTTCAGTCGGGATAACCCAACCTTCTTCAGAATAGCAGTAACTACCGTTTGTCCATAGTGGACATCGTCAAGCTAAAACTACCAATCCATAAATTATCGTCAGACTGTAAGAACTTACCTGAAACTGCCTTGGCTCTACTTCGTGACCGCGATGCGGCAGCCACGAGTGCTGTACTGGAACTCAAGTAAAATTAACCTTCAGATTATGTTACTTCATATTTAATAAGAAAGAACTGTAAGCAGAAGCCAAAATACTCTTAAAGAACCTTAGATCTTAGCTCCTCCAGCGCTAAGTAATACATGCCTACAATTATGGAGCTAGGAAACAGCTCCAGTTCATTGAAATGAGATGTTTATTACTCAATACTGGCATCTATTATTACTTTAAACATATTAATACTAAGTTACTTCATATTTAATAATGTCCTTGCCATATCTGTCTTGGAGCCTGCTGGAAAAAACGACGGAGAAGTCTTAAAGAACTCTTAAAGTACCTTAGATCTTAGCTCCTCCAGTGGGCAATAAGATTCCTCCAACAAACTTGATCATCTGCCAGGTTTTCAGCTTCCTCCATGCCCATTCATTGAAGGTCCTTTGCAAAAGGCTGTTATGAGGGCTTCCTCTACTTATGTATCCATTTGTTGCTTTTCACATTTTGGTATTGTCCCATCTTTCATGCATAGAAAACGCGCTGTAAGCTTCAGTTAATTTCGTGCGATCTTCGTACAAAACTTATTCTCAGCACTTCACCGTTTAAAATGTGGTCGCGATAACTGAGCTTCAAAATTCGCTCAAGCGTCGTTGTCGAAAAAGTTGAGCTTCTGTGGTCGTTTTTCTCACTTTTCCAGGTCTCATATGTATATATGGCTGTCGACAGGATGATACAGAAATACTGCTGAAGCTTTGAAAATCGCATTCGTCGGAAGACTGGAGTAGTTTTCCCAGTGCACCTACTCATATCTGCAGCTACGTCCCTGTTATTGCACATAAGGCAGCCAAGATGCGAAAAATCGGTCAACATCTTGTACTACCTTGTGTTTCACCGTAATTTGAGTAGATACATTTGCACCTTTTAAGCACATTGTGTTTCTCTTATCACCATTTATTTTTAACACTACAGAACTCACCTTTGCATACAACATGACGGTCGTTAGTTGTAAACTTCGTGCTGTTTCTGCCAGAACAATCACGTAATCAGCAAAATCCAGATCCGTAAGCCTATAACAATCATTCCAATGTTGGCCCATGTTGGATTTTTTCATGGCTTTTCTCATTATGAAATCTGTGACGAATATTAAAAGGAATGGTGACTAAATGTGTCCATGTCTGGAACGTTTGAGAATGCTAAGAAAATGTGTGTTTCCATATTACACAGCATCTCGAGTATAGTAGACAACTAACGAGCACAAAATACCGATATAATACATGCCTATAGCCCTACAGCGTAATCACCATTGCAGGTGTGGTATCTACTTTACAAACACAAGTCAGCTACGACTGGTTCGTTTCGGCTCCTGTTATGGTGGTTATAAAAGTGTTTCAGTTGCATTAACTGTATGTTAATCACTCACTCCCAGTATCAATCAGCTTTAATGATCTCGAGATCATGTCCAAGGCGTGTTGTGAGCATCGGAACATATGCATTTCATATGCATATAGTCCAGAAGCATTTCTATTGATCTACGTCACTGACCTGTGACGAAAAAGTTGATTAAGTTGATGGGCGCGGTTATAATTCCCTCAATATGTCTGCCGTTGTTGGCACTGCACTGTGTCTCTCCTGGTAGAGTGCTCTAGGATCAAACTATGAATACTAGGCACCGTTGCACAACTATAACTGTGTTTTTTTGTGATGTACAGGTGCTCACTATCAAAATACTTTGTGTCCCCAAAGTGAGCCATTTTTGATAGGATATTAAGTGGAAGTTAATGCCTCACGTTGCGAGCCGATTTCTGGACACATAATTAGTAAATGCTGAGTTTACCCAAACCCAGCAAAACACACATTTTCGTAGAAATACCTACCGGAAACTTCCTCATCTACATCTGGACGGCAGAGGCTATAGTTCATTATGTCCTCTCCAGACCATTAGAGCAGTAACTTAGGCTATCGTAATACTGAGTTCCTAAACATGATCACGAAATCACACCAAGGCATAAACAAATGATGGGACATGTAATACCCCAGCGTTGCACATCCATATGTCAGGTCATCAACCAGTAACCATTATATCCAATTCTGTTTGGTTTATTCCTAGAGCTGCGACTTACGACAATGGCCTCCAGCCGCTTTTCAGCTACCAGAAATCAGAACAGATATTGCTCCTTCGCGATTGCAGTGTGATGTATGAGACCATTTTTCTACACAAAACTTCGCCTTGAAGAGGTAATGCGACCTATGATTTCAGACGCCTGCACTTACGCCATATTTTTACATAGCATTGCATGGCTCGCTGATTGACACATGGCAGTAGTTGAATAAGGCTTGCATCCACCTTTCTGGTCTGTCTGACAACTCCCCACAGCATTTGATGTAACTATTTAGCTGAATGTTAGCCCGAGTTTGTACTCGGAAATGAAAACGTTCCGGTCTAACGATACAATCAGTAACGAGTGCAAATTTCAGATTTTAACAGAGATATTAAGACAATTTCTCGACGAATGTTGTCTAGAAAATTGATATCATCAATATCAGGAAATATTTCTTCCCTTAGAGGATAAAAATTATTGCATATAGGCATAGTACCAATTAAATTTACCCTCGGAAAAAGACAAAATGCCACCAGAAATATTTATTGCAAGTCATTATTGAAACAATTCGTTTTATATCTTTCTTACCTCATGAATGTGATTTAATTGTACGTTTCACTGAATATAAAGGCACTAATAGTTAGCATTTACTTTCACACAGTTCTGTATTATTTCACAATGGTACCTTCGAACAGTTTTCCATATTTTCCGTTTAATAAAATTTGCTATTCTTGTAATTATTACGCCTTACACGTGGAAAATATTATTGTCTAATAGATTTCCTGATGTCAAACTTACTTCCTCTCCTGCCACTACTAAACAATATCTGTATCCGTTTCTGTTCAGCGATTGTTTCCTTTCATGTCCTTCACTGGCTGACACTTGCCTATCATCATTCACATCATTTTTATATGAATACATCATCACATTCACAATCATTTCATTAATATTTATATTCATCGAGTAACACAAAAATATATTAATTTTAATTTAGATGTTAGTCTGAATGCTCAGTTTGAACAATGATGATCAAAATAACAATCAAATAATTTTTTCGATATGAGATTTTATTTTTTACTGAACACATCTGAAATCGTTAATTATGAAACAGACAGACTGTTTTTTAATACAAAGTTATGTCACACATGTGCTTCTCATCATTGAGCAATTTTTGCGGTCTATTCCATTTTATTTATATACAATATTTTCAGCTATAATTAAAACTTATGAGTGCAACATGTAACTGGTTTAAGATATAACTTGATATAGCTTTGTTCACTTTAACACTGCATATATCAATTGAAAACTGATACAACTTTATCTCTGAACAGTGTCCTGCAGAAATGCTAAAAATATTTTGTAAAATTACGTTATTTAATATGATGCTATGCTGTTATTTATACTGATAGAATTCTTTCAGAAATCTGAATTTTGTTTGATGTAACATGCTGCACTTTCTTTGACTTCTGTTTTGCAAAAGTTTTCAGATCATTTCATGATAAATTATGCTCCAGTTGTATTTATTGTTAAATTTCAGCTCAAAGACATTGATTCCCTATAATTTACCTGTGTTTTCTTTGACAAAGGAGATATCAGGAATGTCTAAAGCGCTTTTACGTTAAAAAATATAGACTTTTATTCCGAAAATTTCAATAGTTAGAGAACATTTTCTTCTGTAAAACAGCACATTACTTTCCTCAGAGCTAAAAAGGTTTATTAACTTTGCTTTGTTTACAGTGAAAATATCTCAATTTAAATAGTTGCATAACCTTTGTTGGATATCTTAATGTTTCCCAAAACATGGTTATTGAGTGTAATTGATTTATGTCTGCTTCTCGCCATTCCCCAAACTTGGAAAAGAATTAGTTACATACAAGAACATATTTTCTAAATTTAAAAAAAGTGTTCTCAAGTTTGTTTTTGTATGATGTAAAATGTATATGAACGTTACACATTGTAATCAGATGTATTTCAATACTGTATTAAATTGTTTTTACTTTATATTTTTAGCTATTTCTATATTTTTTTATGTTCCTTATCGGTCAGTACTATGAGGTACAGTATAATGCTCTTTGCATACAATGAGGACACTCTATTGTATGAGATATGGCTGAAACAAATGCATAGGAAAGGCTATGGATGTTAAGTGCCTCATGATACGTTTCTAATCTTAAAAAGAAAGATTCTTCTTTCCAGGTTTTTCATAATTGGCTAAACATGTGACTAGAAAATGTGTACTCACAACTCTCCATCTTTTTATAACTTTCGATCCCAACTCGTCCTGGCGCTTTTCAGTTTATAACCATTTTTTTTATAATTACATCCAGTCCTAGCACAGTCATGTTACTGAAACATGTTGTGACAGCTGTGAACATCTATTCCCCTAATGATTAACATCTGTGCACAAATAAGCTTCTGTAGTAAAGGAACCCTCTTCAAAAAAATTCAGGTTTGTAGTAAATGGGGGAACTTGCATATTTCACCAACATATGAGGAATATTAAAGTTAGGGGTGTGTTGGCTCTGACATGACTGGTATATGAGAACACCACATAAAGAAGGTGACAATTCAAACGTTTCCTGTACAAGGATGCAGATTATCTGGCTATTTTTCAAGAAGCTCTTTGTGGAGTGGGGAAATGGACATACGTATGCAAAACGGCATACAGTTTTAACCTACTGATGTATCAGAGCACTGCACTGAACATTTCATTGAATTTTGTGCAGCTGAATTAAATGAAACTAATCGTTTGGTTATAGTTATCTACAGGTCCCCTGACTGTGATTTCAGGACATTTCTGTTCAGACTAGAGAGATTTCTTGGTTCGCTTTACAGAAAATACCAAAAGTTAATTGTATGTTGTGACTTTAATATTAATTCAGTAGGTGATTTTAAATCGAAGAGAATGTTATAAGCTCTACTAAATTCATTTCATTTGACACAATCTGTATTATTTTTTTGCAGACAGACTGCAGAGAACAATAGCACAGCCATACACAACATTTTTGTTAATTCATTACTACAGGGGCATTCTGTTAGTAAATAAGCTTTAAAACTCTGATGTACAAATTTTAACACTAAAAGGAAATTGCACACACACACACACACACACACACACACACACACACACACCTTAAATATAACTGCAAACAATTTAGAAATTCTAACCCGGTGGCAACAGAGATTTTTTTAAACCTCATTCAAGAACAAGATTGGCAGGATATTTTTAGCACTGATAACACAGATTATGAATATAATGTTTTCATCTTCTCATTTCTCCTCTCTTTGATAAATGCTTTCCTTTAGAAAGCTTAAACAAGGGTGCTAACACTCTAAGAGGCAACTTAGTCTTCTGACTTATGAGATAAGAATATCACGTTGAACAAAGTGGTAATTATATCAAAACGTTAGAAACAGTCATAATAGAACTGCAATAACCAAAAAACAGTACTGACTGCAAGGCCCTTAAAATGTCATTAGGAAGGCAAAAAGTATGTGGAATGGAAACAAAACAGCTAATTCTCTGCGTACAGCTTAAACAATATTGTATGTCATGAAAGAAGTGTGCGGTCAGAAGATAAAGTCAAGGATATATAGCCAATATAAGGAAAAATATTTTTGTTACTAATAAATCAGACATACTGTCATTCCATTAATGTATGTCCATCTTATTGCATGGACGAGGGACTTCATCTGATGACATACAGTGTAAATTTCAAGTTGACAAACCAGAAAATAAGCTTCACGCGAAAAAATGTGTAAAATCCAAAGTTGATTATTTTCGAGCGGGACATACGCCAGTCAGTATTCTTGATGAACTGTGCTATCGTGTTGAAGCTGCATGGGCAGCTGTACCTGTACACGCCATCCAAGCTCTGTTTGACTCAATGCCCAGGCGTATCAAGGCCGTTACTACGGCCGGAGGTGGTTGTTCTGGGTACTGATTTGTCAGGATCTATGCACGCAAATTGCGTGAAAATGTAATCACATGTCAGTTCTAGTATAATATATTTGTCCAATGAATACCCGTTTATCATCTGAATTTCTTCTTGGTGTAGCAACTTTAATGGCCAGTGGTGTATATTTATCTTCTTCATATGGAAATAGATCATTTGAACAAATTATTACAAAATAGGTAGCAATGTCAACCAGAGAAGGAACCGAATTCGATGAACAATAATTACAAAAAAAATTTAGAAGAGCATTTTGACATACACAGATGCTGAAGCCGTAACGCTCTTGTCTGGTACATTGTGCATGCCACCCGCAAATATGGACAGTTAAAATGTGTACCTCAAGGTAGTAGCCCAATATTGTAGGGCTTTGCGACATCGGTTCCAACAGACATTTAGTATGGCATGAAGAAGGCTGGAGACATGAGGCGATTGACTGAGACATGCAGGCACTACCTACTGTGGTAGCTGGCCCTTTATGAGCGAACGAGTGTGCGAATTGACCCATTGAACAGCCAAAGAATGATTCAGCAAATAAAATAGTCAACAGCTACAACTAAAACCGTATAATACTAATGAGAAAGAGGCGTGTAATGGTACTTGAATTACGTAACCATTACGGCACCTCACCTCAACCTCTCGATACCAGCAGTATTCTACTGTGTTTCTGTGAAGTAGTTACCATATTTCTGAAACAACATTCAGATTTGATTTCATTAATGTAGAGGTACTTTGATACATCGATATGTTTATATTGCAATGATATTAGTCTTATGTGTATTCATTCTTTTGTCACTATGATCTTTGACGTACTTGTAACTCTGATTTTTGGGCGCGTATGCGGTTATTATAAAGTCAAGTCTTGGTCGTCATGTTGAAAAGACGCAAATTGTAGTCAGTTTATGAAATGTGAACTTTAACAGTGAGGAAGATATTTTCAAGTATGTTTGATATTGTGAAGTGAGGTTTATGTGAGTTACGTGATACTGCAACAAAAGTAATAAAAAAGAAGTGTAACATAAATTCGGAGTGCTGATTGCTTTTTTACATCACCATTGTGCTAACTTGCAAAAGTTTAATCTTCAAGAATGGTTATGAAACACATCTATAAAACTTTTGAATATCGCAGAATAACGCCTAGGCCTCTTTGCATTCGAGCTTGGAATCATCACTACCTAGATTTTCGACGATTGAGCCATGAGTTCATAACGAGACCAGCGTGGGAAACACGAAAAGATGAGTGCCTAGTTTATCCATTATTTCAAGAAACGACTTTATTAACTGTGCTCTAATGACACCTGCCACATAATATAACTTTTTTGTTACCCGAAAATGCAATATTTAGCAGCGTGTGAGCAACACTACAAATCATAATTAATTTTTGACCTTTGTTGTGGTAGGGCTGTTAGAGGCAGAAGGGGCGTAATGAGGGAGGGAGACGTTAAAGGCACATAGCGTGTAATGAGACAGCAGGCTCACGCAACCAGTGCTAATTATTTGCATATGCATGCATAAAGTAGCTCGAGAAGAGCTAGTAAATAAATACGGGTGTGTGTCATCCAACAGTAAATGATGCCAATACACTTCGTGAAAGGTAATGTAAAAAAAAATCATTAGTACGTAGACCTGTATTAATCAGCACATAACTGGCATGACGGGAAAGATGTCTATAAGAAGGAATGTTACAGATTAAAATAAAAGTAAACATGCATACGGGGAGGGGGGGGGGGGGTAGAATTATAACCTATGAAGTAACAACTAGGTCAAGTTGCTGTGAATGATAAAGCATACTTGTGGTGTGCGTACCATAAGACCTTCGGTACACACACCATCAGATTATTTAACTCGTTGCTCTAATGAAGTAGGTGAGTGTCAGCAATATGTCGCGCTTAGAGTAGCTGATTGAAGGTGACCAACTTTAAACAGAACTTGATTAATTTTCACACTCATTTATTGAAATAATAACAATCATAAACCTTACTTAACTTGATTCTGGATGCTATTTACAATTGACAATCTGAAGTTCCTTTGGTCTTGGGACATTAATCTTATTCTCACATATATCTCTGATACTTGACAAAGTGTCTATACATTTATCTTCATGGCTATGTACAGGAATATGAAAATCTTATTAGGCGCAGACTGAAACTTGACTGCAGACAAATGCAGACTGACTAATCGGAGGTCTGTACACTTGTTATAATACCTCGAGCGTTCAGGTATCACTGCGCGAGTGTGATCCGTGAGGAGAAAATGTTCTACGTTAGCAGCAATCTCATTGGCTGCGTTACATATTAATACGCGTGTCGGCGGAAGCAGAATTTGGTCCGTCTCTAAGGCAGCGCCATCTCGTAGTGCGGAGACGGACGAGCGCTGCGCCTGCGCTGTTGTGCTTAGTGGGGCGCGCTCTAGTGGGAAAATAGTGTACGCGCTGACTACATGGAACTATGTACACAATAATACTATACAAAAAAGTAAAAATCGGATGGAAATAGTTTTCTGAGGAAAGCAAGCCAAATACATAGTAAAGTGTTAGAACAGTGAATACAAAGAAAAACACTTAAAGCTGCACTGAGCAGTACATACGTAACTTGCATGAAAAAGGTACTTAAAAAAGATATAAGCACATTAAAATACAATGAAAACAGTGGGGGAGGGGGAAAGGGGGGAGCTGAAAGGAAACGAAGAAGTACATTAAATATGAATGTGCTTTATGAAATTATAAAATTGAAAGTATGCTTCATAGATGGAAATAGAATTCTGTGGAAAAGAAACACACAGCGAGTGGTAAACTTGGCTACGTAGCCAGACGTAGCGGCTTAAAGCCTTCAAGGACATGTCTACTTGCAAGCGTAGTTTTAGTTTTGTAGTTTCATATAAAACACTTTGACATCCATAGTCACTTTCTCTCTTTTAATGTTTCATATTTGATGTATCCCCATGGCTTCACTCTCCCGTTTTCCTCTCCCCGCCCCTTTATCTTCATCATATTTTAATCATCTGATACCTTTTTCAAGTATCTTGTTCCTGCAACTTATGTAAGTACTCGACAGTGCGGTTTTCAGCATTTTTGCTTTTATTCTCTATTCTAACAGTTTACGATGTATTCTGGTCTGCTTTCGTCACAACATTATTCCCATCCGATTTTAATTCGTTTACACAGCATGCTTTATGTGGTGTCACCGCCAGACACCACACTTGCTAGGTGGTAGCTTAAATCGGCCGCGGTCCATTTAGTACATGTCGGACCCGCGTGTCGCCACTGTGTAATCGCAGACCTAGCGCCACCACCAAGGCAGGTCTCGTCATACGAGAGAGCATTCGCCCAGTTGTACGAGAACCTAGCTACCGACCAGATGTACGAAGCCTTTCTCTCTCATTAGCCGAGAGACAGAATAGCCATCAGCTAAGTTAATGGCTACGAACTAGCAAGGCGCCATTAGCCATACAGTGATTGTACTTAAAGTCTCCTGTGTATCGTCAAGATAGATGTACCACAATGATTGAGTAAAGTTAAGTATTAAACCTTCTCCGTACTTTTCTTCCTAACATTAATTACGTATCCTGTTCCAGTACTTCACGCCCGTCTGCGTTAGTCTAGCTTGCCTTTTCAGCCATCTCAACTTCACGGTGTCGGCCCAGATACCGACACAACACTTTACCACTCACAGCTACTTTCCCTAGTTGTTACTTTGAAGGATGTAATCCCGCCCCCATCTCCACCCCCCCCCCTCACCCCCACCCACGCCCCATTCCTTTATTTCAATCTATTACATTCCTTCTAATAAGTATCTTCTTCGTGTTAGTTACGTGCTGATTAATGCAACTCTACGTAGTTATGGACTTTTTTACAGTATGTTAACACGTTTTCATGGAGAGCATTAACTTCATTTCAGTTACTTGACATGTTCCCGTAATTATTTACTTCTTCTTGTGCTGCTTCATACTCCTATATGCATATAATAAGGACTGCTTTACCTGAACCTGTTTGCTCCTCACGTGCCCTATTACATTAACACCTTGTTGTGTACATAGTTCCGCGTAGTCAGCGCGTACACAACTTTCCCACTAGAGCGCGCCCCGCTAAGCACAACAGCGCAGGCGCAGCGCTCGTCCGTCTCTGCACTACGAGATGGCGCTGTCTTAGAGACGGACCAAATTCTGCTTCCACCGATCCGCGTATTAATATGTAATGCAGCCATTGAGATTGCTGCTAACGTAGAACATTTTCTCCTCGCAGATCACACTCGCGCAGTGATACATGAACGCGCGAGGTATTATAACGAGTGTACAGACCTCCGATTAGTCAGTCTGCATTTGTCTGCACCAGTCTGTACCAGTCGGCATTACTCTGTACCAGTCTGTACGAGTTCTACATTTGTCTGTACCAGTCTATAGTCAAGTTTCAGTCTGCACCTAATAAGATTACCATATTCCTGTACATAGCCATGAAGATAAATGTATAGACACTTTTGTCAAGTATCAGAGATATATGTGAGAATAAGATTGACGGACCAATACCAAAGGAACTTCAGATTGTCAACTGTAAAGAGCATCCAGAACCAAGTTAAGTAATTTTTATGGTTATTATTTTAATAAATGTGTCTAAAAATTAATCAAGTTCTGTTTAAAGTTGGTCACCGTCAAACTGCTACTCTAAGTGTGCCAGTGGCATTTCTATCGTCTGACCTAACGGCAGAAGATAAACACGCCACGATAAGACCACGAGACACATTGCTGACACTCGCCTACTTCGTTAGAGCGACAAGTCAAATAATCTGATAGTGTGTCTACCGAAGGTCTTACAGTACACACACCACACACCTCCCTTCTTTTGCTATTTTCATTAGTTTTGTGCTGATGTGAAAGTTGCTGGATTTGGACGGGTTACTCCTGTAACCGAAATATCAGATCTGAAGATGGTTCTAGATGAATCGAAACCGGTCATATGAATAAACATTTTGCGATCAAGACCAATTACAAATAACATTGGGTCCCATATACTGAAAGGTTCAGAAACGCTGATTTATGGCTTTCAAGATGTCGTGGGAGACAAACGCGAGTTTATTTTCGCGTGAACCATGTTTTAGGAGTCCATTTTGATGGGCATGTAGGAGGTACTCCATTATGTCTGGCATCTTCATAGTGTCCTATGCACTAGCTGTCATTTTCTGTAACGAACGAATAATTGAAAAGATCAATTGAAAGTGAGGATCTTAATGAGAAGGTGTTGGGTGGAATTGATGTGTTGAGTTATGAAGATTAATAATTCACCTGCACCCTCCCCCTCCACAGTCTCTTGGTTGATGGCCGTCAGTTTTAGCACATTTTGTAAGATGCGGTAAAATGGTACATTCATTGTGTCAATGTTGGTATTTGTAGTTAAATACTGTAAATAAGAAATTACACAGTTATGTGGTTTTATTCCAACACTACTGCCCATTAAAACTGCTACACCACGAAAATGACGTGCTACAGACGCGAAATTTAACCGACAGGAAGTAGATGCTGTCATATGCAAATGATTAGCTTTTCAGAACATTCAAACAAGATTGGCGCCGGTGGCGACACCTACAACGTGCTGACATGAGGAAAGTTTCCAACCGATTTCTCATACACAAACAGCAGTTCACCGGCGTTGCCTGGTGAAACGTTGTTGTGATGCCTCGTGTAACGAGGAGAAATGCGTACCATCACGTTTCCGACTTTGATAAAGGTCGGATTGTAGCGTATCCCGATTACGGTTTATCGTATCGACACATTGCTGCTCGCGTTGGTCGAGATCCAATGACTGTTAGCAGAATATGGAATCGGTGGGTTCAGCAGGGTAATACGGAACGCTGTGCTGGATCCCAACGGCCTTGTATCACTAGCAGTCGAGATGACAGGCATCTTATCCGCATAGCTGTAACGGATTGTGCAGCCACGTCTCGATCCCTGAGTCAACAGATGGGGACGTTAACAAGACAACAACCATCTGCAGGAACAGTTCGACGACGTTTGCAGCAGCACGGACTATCAGCTCAGAGACTGTGGCTGCTGTTATCGTTGACGGTGCATCACAGACAGGAGCGCCTGCGATGGTGTACTCGACGACGAACCTGGGTGCACGAATGGCAAAACGTCATTTTTTCGGATGAATCCAGGTTCTATTTACAGCATCATGATGGTCGCATCCGTGTTTGGTGACATCGCGGTGAACGCCCATTGGAAGCGTGTATTCGTCATCGCCATACTGGCGTATCACCCGGCGTGATGGTATGGGGTGCCATTGGTTGGTCACACGTCTCGGTCACCTCTTGTTCGCATTGACGGCACTTTGAACAGTGGACGTTACATTTCAGATGTGTTACGACCCGTGGCTCTGCCCTTCATTCAATCCCTGCGAAACCCTACATTTCAGCAGGATAATGCACGACCGCATGTTCCAGGTCCTGTACGAGCCTTTCTGGATACAGAAAATGTTCGACTGCTGCGTTGGCCAGCACATTCTCCAGATCTCTCACCAACTGAAAACGTCCGGTCAATGGTGGCCGAGCAACTGGCCCGTCACAATACGCCAGTCACTACTCCTGATGAACTGAGGTATCGAAGCTGCATGGGCAGCTGTTCCTGTACACGCCATCCAAGCTCTGTTTGACTCAATGCACAGGTGTATCAAGGCCGTTATTACGGCCAGAGGTGGTTGTTCTGAGTACTGGTTTCTCAGTATCTAAGCACCCGAATTGCGTGAAAATGTAATCACATGTCAGTTCTAATATAATATATTTGTCCAATGAATACCCGTTTATCATCTGCATTTCTTCTTGGTGTTGCAATTTTAATGGCCAGTAGTGTATTATGTCCTCAAGCTGGCTTCTCAGAGCTCCCTACTCAAACTGTTCGGTGGAGCACCCCATATCTCCTGTTAAAATTTTATACCCTCGTATGGAAACACCTTGCATGCTTTTCAGTAGTTTTATTATCTGGCGATGTGAGGACAACTCTAATAACGTATCCTTTCTGTGTTATATGTTTTCTTTTTTAACCAGTACTAAATGAGCAATACTACTTTTGAGCGTTTCTTGTTAATGGAAACAGCAATAACAGCTATGAGACAACATATAAGACATAAATACAAGAATAAAAAAAATCACTTGTCCCTTCCTCCACGACCTCGTACAGTAATACTAACTGATTCACATTAATTCAACTTGGCGGTTCCAGTTAATTGATTATCTTATGCGGCCGTCCGCATTCCTCCCTGTTCGTACCAGCGTATAATTTTCCGCCTGTCCTTTCTCTCGTCTCCGCTTTTCAGTGACATCTGAATGTTACGCCGAGACTGCAATTAATGTCTCAAGTGAAACCTCTGACTTGGGAAAAAGATATCTATGAATAACGAGCAGAAGTGCGAAGGTCTAAACCGCGGAACTGAACGGAAAGTTTTACGTTCAGAGCCTTAGCACATTACTTATTCTGCTATCCTTGACAGGGTCGACTAGTACTTTAAGATTAGTGGCTACATCTGCCAGGAGGTGAGCGTCGCGTTAACGTAGAGAGGGTATTCCAAGGCAGGAAATTACTTGTTTGCCGGGACATTATGAGTGAGTTATCTGGAGGATCTGAATAATTAGCTTCGCCAAGGAGAGTCACATTGTAAGGCAGTACTTAGAGACGTCCTCTGCCTTGCACCATTGTTGTCTCTCTGATGACAGCGTCTGGCGGGACGCCGCGCGGTGTAGTGTGGAGACCACGCAGTGCAGCGTCAGAACCGTGCGCCTAACCTACACTACAAGTGTCTAAGCAACGACTCTATTCCCAGCACACTCGATTTTTGGCACTAAGATTTTTCGCGTCGGCATCCACGCATAAGATTTTCTCGGAGTTCAAGTCCTTCGTGCTTTAATTTGAGGAAGATGTTTCCGAGAACGTACGTCTGAAGTGCGGCATTGTATGGTAGTGAAATATGGACAGTGGGAAAACCGGAACAGAAGAGAATCGAAGCATTTGAGATGTGGTGCTACAGACGAATGCTGAAAATTAGGTGGACTGATAAGGTAAGGAATGAGAAGGTTCTGCGCGGAATCGGAGAGGAAAGGAATATGTGGAAAACACTGATAAGGAGAAGTGACAGGATGATAGGACATCTGTTAAGACATGACTTAATGTACACCTAGGAAGACGCAAATTGTTCACCGACGTCTTGTGTTTGCAAAATGTCGAGGTTGAAATAAGGTGACCCGTGTCTGAGATAAGTGGTTTTTCCTGCACCCGAGTTCAATGTTTCAGAGAAGCTCGGTTTTCCTCGTGTTGTGTTGTAATGTTTGAGCTTAGAATATGCTCTAGGATTCTACAACAGACTAACATTAACCATATTGGTTTCTGTCGGCAGTTCACTATGACACATAACGTTTGTGTGTGACATTATTTATTTTTTAATCTTTCGCGCGGAGTCTGGCTCGATATCGATGGTATGCAAGTAGAAATACAGTGAGGATTCTGGAGCAAATTTGCACTTAAATGAGGTATTTAAGTATGCGATACTACTGTCGTCACTGATAAGATTTCCCTGTCATGTAGGCAACCCGCACCAACGCTTGCACTTTTCTATGTCGAGGGCTGCCATCTTGGATTTGCCACGTCAGTCTCATTCCCTACTTCATGACCTCTTTTAAGTACGAACTTTGACCAGAATACTCACTATATTCCTGCGTTCATACAGTACGTGACAAAGAGTTGGACAATATGTAGAGCTGCTCCAGCAACTTATTTAACGCTTCCTGCGGTGACTCGGCGTCCTATATTTTCTAAGGGATTTCAGCAGGTGTTTTGAAATTAAGGGAACTGTAAAGCGCGAAAACTGTAGAGGAAGTCAGAGATTTGAATACATCCGACAAATAGTTGAGGACGCAGGTTCCAAGTGCTACTCTGAGATGAGGAGGTTGGCACAGGAGAGAAGTTCATGACGGGCCGCATCAAACCAGTCAGTAGACTGATGACCAAAAAAAAAAAAAAAAAAAAAAAAAAAAAAAAAAAAAAAAAAATGCACCTTCTAAGTAGATGGCTGCACATGTATAAGAAACTGGTTGCGAGAGGTTATCCACATGTATAAGAAACTGGTTGCGAGAGGTTATCCCCCCCGCACCAGTGTTCCTGTTTTACTCCACCGTTTTGATAAATTTGAGTATCGCTTGCTCGCAGAAAGCCAGCAGCATCCAAATTTAATTTATGTGTTGCCGAGGTTTTCTTTTTCAAATGGCAGGAGCCCGGTTTGTCTGGAGCTCGTCTAATTGCGCTTTTATTTCACTTTAAGGGTGTGTTTGTATGCCAACTTCGTAATTTTGTGCTATTCTGCTTTTTTGCGCCAACGTTGTTTTGTCTTTTCTTGGTGCTTTATAACCGTTGTTAGCTAGTAAGACGTGTATATTTCTATTGTTTATTGTCAAAATACAATTTATGAAAGATGTTTATATTTTATTTATAGGATTAAGTAGGAATAATTAATATCTGTCATGTTGGAAATAATTGTGGCAGCGGGGAATGTCTGCGCCAAAGTATTGTTGGCAAGAGAGACCGCACATTGATATAGTTTTCAAAAGGGCGGGAGAGACCGCGTATGGATACACTTTAAGAAAAGAGCGGAAAGACCGCGCATTGATACATTTTGTAATGGTAGCAGGGATTGTCTGCACCAGAAAGCATTGTTGGCGGGAGAGACCGCACTTTAGCGATCGTAGGGAGTCAGTAGTAAGCGAGAAGTGAAGCGAGTCGGTAGCAGGTCTGAAGCGAGAGGTTGAGAGGAGCGGTGTGCCTGCCAGCCACCAGCTATGATTCACAAGAGATTATAAACGGATGTACGGAGACATCAGCTAACTATTATCATAAGAGGAACTAATATTATTGAATTTCCTTTTTGAGAAACTCAAGGTATGTTTGCGCAATGCTAGTTGTAAGATTATTGTAAAAAGTAAGTCCCATTCGAACTTTTGTAAAATCATTTCATCACCAACAGTAAATATTTGAAGGATCGTTTTCAGAATATAATTAATTTTTGCCAGGAATATTGCATTACTGATTATAACCCATCTCAAAAACCATCAACGTAAAACTTCGAAAAATTTTATTGTTGTCAAGAAAAAGTTTATAACTATGAATTACGTAACTTCAGTCAAATTAATTAAAGAATAACGTCAGCTTTGCTATTAAAGAATAACGTCAGCTTTGGTAATAAACACAACCACTTATTATGACAGCCCACCAGCAGATAATAGAGTAAAACAGAGTAAGTATATTCATGTCGCAGTTCGATGTAGCAGTCAGATGGCGATCCAGTAACAGTAAAAAAGGTGAGGAACAGTTTTGGCTTATTGCAGGTAACGACTGAGGGCCACGACGAAGACACATTCTATATTTCGTCGAAATAATCAGAAAATAACTTTTAATAAGCAGCATTTAAGTTTGTATGCGAAGATTGAGAAAGAGAATCAGTTTCAAAGGGAAGATTTCATTTGTTATTATTAAGGAAGAGGTAGAAATCCTAAGGGAAGGTTTCATAGGTTATTGTAAAAGGGAAGTTTGCGTAACAAAAGAGATATAGAGGAGACGGGAAGGTTTCAAGCTGTATGGTCGTTGTAACCCAAATCCAAAATACAAGTATTGAAAAAAAAAAAAAAAGTGATGCGAGGAAGCAAAGGGTACGTGTGTTTCTTATCCCTCTATTTTCCGCTTTGCTCCTCCATATCCGCATCCAGTGACGTCTATCGACTGAGGATACTGTCAAACGCCTGTCCAGAGCTAACTTTGCTGCCTCTACGGAAGTCTGCACGATTAGAGGACGAAACGCTTGGTATAGAAACATGTCGTCGGCCACAGCCTGTTGCACACGTAGCAAAGTCAAGAAGGTCTGCGCCGTGTTATGAAGACGGCTCATTGCGGCGGGGTACTTTGTGGCTAACCTCCTGGTCGTTTTCTCAGTAAAACAACGTACCGGCGTTTCAAAGGCACTTCAGTACCCACAATAATAGAGGAGATACGTACAAGAAACAGCGCCGACTCGTAAGACTTCCGATGTTCGAGAAAACAAGTGACATCACGACCCTGTATTTTCAGCTACAGCGTGTTTGACGGACGAGTCCCTGACTGCAGAAGTAATAATCTCGAAAACTAAGATCAATAGACGAGAGCAACGAAATATACTTTTGATGAAAAACTGTAAGAACTTTACTGGTGTATTTACTTAAGAATAAATTGCAAAGGAGCTTAATTAAAGAGAAAAGACTAATATTAATGAATAAATGCAATAATTTTACTAGCTGTGTGACCGGTTACGAAGTCTCGTAACCGGTTGGCCCTCGCTAGTATTAGCACGCAGATTACATAAAAATAAAAATAAAGAATGACAAGGAATTTCCATTAACACAATTGATTAATTAAGACCCCTGCAACCACAAAAGCTATGAAACAACAAAGCACAAGTGTAATTGTTCTGTGTGTGGTAGTGTGACTCAACGTACATGTATCTGGCTCGGTTCCTTCTCAATACAACAGAATATTTTAAACACTATTTACAAAGAACTAATTGAAAAACCAGAAATACTATAATTGCACATAGAAACCAGAATTACAAGTCTAATAACTGAACACAGGCCAGATGCTTTGTTGACAGTACCTGTGAGCAAGAGGGATTGTTATTAAACAAAACTGTAATACCTTTTTACCTCATAATATATTGACGAAAATATTCCCTTACACAAGCATCATAGATCAAAAGTCCATCTCCTTTCTCAAATATATTCTGACAATTGCATCTTCTTCCCTCTATACGCAACACCTACCGAACAGTACAACATTTCTGTCAACACTCAGACCGTCTACTCTCTCGCCCAGCAGAACAACGACTGCCCTCGACACCCTCTGAACTACTACTGCACTCGTGGAGGCGGCGGAATAATAATCTCTGGCGCAATCTCTGGCGCTGTGACTCAGTGAAGCCACCTATCAAAATTTGCAATCAGTCGCTTTTTTGGATTTTAGATACGATTTATTGTACCAATAAGTAGTTTTCGAGCCACTGCAGGATCATCATCAGATGGAAGTGTTACAGGAACTTTATATTGTGGAGCCAGGGTCCCATAAAAAAAAAAATTGTCTGTCTTCCATTCCTTGGAGAAGTGACATATAAACTGGCAAACCTTAACAGAGTAAATAACATAAAATTGTCCTTCCACCTTGACAGTAAACTAAGAAGCGAAATTGTTCAAAAAATAAATCCACAGCAGATTGCCATCAAAGTTCCAGCATACACAAACTCAATGCTCATGTTCTTGCTTCCGTACAGGACAAACAGAGAGAAATTTCACAACACGCTACAAAGAAAAAATGGACCACATTCGACTGAAAAACTCCGGTTTTCCGTCACATATTGCTTATCATCAACATTCTGTTGATGACACCAATGACAATCTTTCTGTTCTACATAATGCTGAGAAATGCCTGCAGATAGATCTCCTTGGACAATTAGAGAACGTCGTTTACAAACTAAAATCACCTCCAAAAAATTCTTGATGTAAAAACTGAATCAATGCATAAAATTTTCTTACAGAATTTCCGAGACATAATGGCAGCAAAACACCGGAAAAGGCAATAATGGGGCATATTCCACTGCCCGCATAAATTTTCTTGTACTAGTCACTTAACAACTATGGCTCTGTTTTCTGCATTAAATTTTAATTACTTAACAAATATTTCACTTTATTTGGTTATCTTTTGTATACCTTTTAACCCATGTTCCGTTGCATACTGCCAATATAAGAACACTCTGCAGCTAGCAAAATTCGCCTACGTGTAATATCTATAGATGTAAGATTTGTACTGTAATACTGTGGTAATACTATGCATCTCAAGCCAAAGATAATACGTAGAAAAGTGTGAAATCCATGAAGCTAAAAAAAAAGAAGGTAGATGGCATTACATACTTACGCTGGACGTTTTTTGGAGTCAGCCCAAACATTAGCAGATTACTGTTTATGATTGCTTCTTGTTCATTATTTCTGTCGTGTGCGCACAACAACTGTTTGAAATACTACACATTATAGAGCTTACATGAATAACATAGTCTCACGAAGAAAATTTAGAACGTTTATTTGTTCTTTAATGCGTATTTGCTCTAGTAACACGACGCAGTCCGATTGACGTCACAGGTAAGTGTCACTGCGGTGAACCTAATGTTTTGGGCTACTTAAGATGGCGGACATCCTTTTGTAAGGTAATCCCATCTCCCTTCTTCTTTTACCTCGACAGTTAAATCTATAGCACTCCTATATTTTGTACTAACAGCCAGCGTGTACCTTCTGAGAATAAGCGTGAAACCGCAGAGGTAAAAATACAAGGCAGTTGTCATTACATCACAAACTAGGAGCCGATGTCCGCCATCTTTTGTAGCCCAAAGAATTAAGTTCACCGCATTTATACCTCCATGGTTCCTCAACGTCACTCTGATGTCCCTGTCCCCAGTTTCGTCCGTTGGTGATATCTATCGACTTTTGCACTCGTATCCCAAATAGGATCTGGTGCTTTGATTGTGCGGAGACGTAGTTATTTCATCAAAAACGCCGTCGTTTATGGGTGTACTAATCGATCCAATCGTAATCTAAAGTTTAAAGGAAACACATTTCAATCGTTAGTAGAGCCCTTCAAATGGCTCTGGGCACTATGGGACTTAACATCTGAGGTCAACTGTCCCCTAGACTTATAACTAGTTAAACCTAACTAACCTAAGGACAGCACACACATCCATGCCCGAGGCAGGATTCGAACCTGCGACCGTAGCAGCAGCGCGGTTCCGGACTGAGGCCACAACGGCCGGCGTACAGCCTTTGAAGCAATATTTTCTTTCGTATATTTGATTTTTGGTTCACTTTTGTTCTGTGCTGTGTTTTTAATTGCCTTCCAGAACGCAAACGCTCCGACATCCGAGCCACTCTGTATCAACGGTCTCGTCGCCACACAACAGACATGTTACGTCACCGCGCGGTTAGTGGGTGCAGCATCTCATGCTTTAAATTCATCCCACCAATAATTATTCATTGTTCACATTTCCTCTCTCTGTCCGCCCCCGGTAGTTGAGTGGTCAGCGCGACAGAATGTCTTTCCTAAGAGCCCGGGTTCGATTCCCGGCTGAGTCGGAGATTTTATCCGCTCAGGGACTGGGTGTTGTCCTAATCATCATCATTTCATCCCCATCGACACGCAAGTCGCCGAAGTGGCGCCAAATCGAAAGACTTGCACACGGCGAACGGTTTACCCGACAGCCCTGGTCACACGACATTTACATTTATTTCCTCCCTCTTTAAATAAAAAAGATTGTGGCTAGAGAAGAAGCTGCGTGATCCGAAATCAACGATCACGCGTATCCAGCTAGCTCTGTTCGTTCATAAGAGCCAAAAAGCAGTATGTTCGAGAGATCGGCTAGTTGCAGTGTTTCTTGACTACCGGAAGGCGTTCGGTACAGTTCTGCACTGCCGTCTAATAAACAAAACACGAGCGTACGCAGTATTGGACAAATATGTTACTGTATTAAAGAGTTTCTAGCAGCAGAGAAGTATTTAGATGTAAAAGTAACATCGGGCATTCTCTAAGGGACTGTTCTGTTGTTGTTGTTGTTGTTGTGGTCTTCAGTCCTGATACTGGTTTGATGCAGCTCTCCATGCTGCTCTATCCTGTGCAAGCTTCTTCATCTCCCAGTACCCACTGCAGCCTACATCCTTCTGAATCTGCTTAGCGTATTCATCTCTTGGTCTCCCTCTACGATTTTTACCCTCCACGCTGCCCTCCAATACTAAATTGGTGATCCCTTGATGCCTCAGAACATGTCCTACCAACCGGTCCCTTCTTCTTGTCAAGTTGTGCCACAAACTCCACCCCATTTCTATTCAATACCTCCTTATTAGTTATGTGATCTACCCATCTAATCTTCAGCATTCTTCTGTAGCACCACATTTCGAAAGCTTCTCTTCTCTTCTCTAGCTTCTGTTCTACGATTATTATTTTTCACAATATGCGAGGGTTGTCCGGAAAGTAATGCACCGCATTTTTTTTTCTCAGCCGAAAACAATGCTACGAATGCGAACCGTTACGGACGTATTATTTGAAGTCTTCTGAGTGAGTGCGCCAAGTTTCCGTCACTTCCGACAGATAGCGTAGAGGCAGGAGAGTTTCAAAATGGCGTCTGTAGCTGACGTACGTTACAAGCAAAGAGCCGTCATTGAATTTCTCACCGTAGAGAAAGGAACTGCGGGGAATATTCACAAACGCTTGTGCAAAGTCTGTGGAGCATCTGCTGTCCACAGAAGTACAGTCAGCCGCTGGGCACGGAGGGTGACGTCATCAGGCGGCGGTTCGGCGGAGCTCTGCGATTTGCAACGTTCGGGGAGACCATCCACGGCTGTCACACTTGACATGTCATTCGCGAGGACAGACGTATTACGACTCGGCAGTTGGCGTTGCATCTGTCAATTAGCAAAGGAAGTGGGGATGCAATTATCTGCACTCTTGGATATGCAAAAGTGTGTGCAAGATGGATCCCGCTGTGTTTAATGGTGGATCACAAATCGCACAGAAGAAACATTTGTCTCGATTTGTTGCAACGTTTTGAAGCTGAGGGGGAGATCTTCTTGTACCGGATTGTGACAGGTGATGAAACCTGGGTTCAGCATTTTGAGCCCGAAGCAAAACGGCTGTCGATGGAATGGCGCCATTCCCACTCCCCACAGAAGAAAAAATTCAGAGCAACTGCTTCCGCCGATAAGGTCATGATCACCGTGTCCTGGAACTGTGAAGGTGTGATTGTCATTGATCTGATGCCAAAAGGCGGTACCATTAACTCGGAAGCATATTTCAAGACGTTAACAAAACTCAAGACTCGCTACTGGCGACATCGGCGTCACAGCAACCCAGGTGATACTTTGCTTCAACACGATAACGCTCGGCCATCCACAAGTCTGAAGACTGCTGAACACATCGCAAAACAGGGTTCAACTGCGTTACCCCATCCACCCTACAGCCCTCACCCAGCCCCTCACAATTCCACTTAGTTTGAGCAATTAAAGGATGCCTTTCGTGGAAGACATTTTGGGGACGATGAGGAGGTGATTCACACAGTGAAACAGTGGCTCCGCCACCAGGACAAGGACTGCTACCGACACCGAATACTCGTTTCGTGCTGGAGGAAGGCCACAGAATAGGATGGAGATTGTGTAGAAAAATAGAGTGTGTAGATATATCACCATTGTATTGTCTGTGTAATTCTCACTATCCAGAATGAGATTTTCACTCTGCAGCGGAGTGTGCGCTGATATGAAGCTTCCTAGCAGACTAAAACTGCTTGCCCGACCGAGACTCGAACTCGGGACCTTCGTGGGCAAGTGCTCTACCAACTGAGCTACCCAAGCACGACACTCGCCCCATCCTCACAGCTTTAATTCTGCCAATATCTCGTCTCCTACCTTACAAACTTTACAGAAGCTCTCCTGCACACAGTTTTAATCTGCTAGGAACTTCCAATTCTCATTATCCAGAATGAGATTTTCACTCTGCAGCGGAGTGTGCGCTGATATGAAACTTCCTGGCAGATTAAAACTGTGTGCCGGACCGAGACTCGAACTCGGGACCTTTGCCTTTCGCGGGCAAGTGTTCTACCAAGGTTCGCAGGAGAGTTTGGAAGGTAGGAGACAAGGTACTGGCAGAAGTAAAGCTGTGATGGCGGGCGTGAGTCGTGCTTGGGTAGCTCAGTTGGTAGAGCACTTGCCCGCGAAAGGCAAAGGTCCCGAGTTCGAGTCTCGGTCCGGCACACAGTTTTAATCCGCCAGGAAGTTTCAATTCTCATTATGTTCAATAAGGAATTGTTGAAGAAAAAAATTATCTGCATTACTTTCTGGGCAACCCCTGTATGTAAAGGAACCAGTGGATTATTAGGAAGTACCTTGAGGCTCTCGCAGATGAAGCTGTTGTATATACAGAAGTCACGATGATAGAAAATAGTGGCGAAATGCAGGAACAACGCGGAGGATCGTCACTTGGTACAAGGAGTGGCAGTTGACGCTTAACATAAATGGAAAGTATTACACATACAGAGGCAGAAAGACGCATTATTGTATGATTACACGACTGCAGAACAAGCACTGGAAACATTCACATTCGTAAAATAGCTAGGAATATGCGAGCAGACCAATTTAAATTGAAATGGACACATACAACTAATCGCAGATTTGGCAGGTACGTGAGTGTGGCTCATTGGAAGAATACTGACGAATTAGTCCATCCTAAAATTCGGCAGCTTATAAAACACTTATGTCACAAATACCTGAATACTGTTCGTCTGTTTTCGACCGACGCCAGGTAGGAGTGATACAGAAAATGCAGAAAAACCAATGAAGGGCAGCGCATTTCCTTACAGGTTGGTTTAGTGAAGGAGGAGGGTTTTCTCCATCGTCACAAAATTCTAGGACTTTAGGTATATGACAAGGAGAGCTTTACTACACAAGAAAACAAATATATATGAATGTCGCAAAATACAACACAAAACACATGTAGAACAATGTTCATGAATATTCTGTCTTCAGTCGATGTATGTGCGTTGATTTACACTCTGAGAAGACGGCAGGTACAATTCCGACAGTAAATATCAGCAAAAGTGCACCTTACAACACAGAACACCTGCTGAACGCCCATATAATATACAGGGTGGTCCATTGATCGTGACCGGGCCAAATATCTCACGACATAAGCATCTAACGAAAAAACTACAAAGAACGAAACTCATCTAACTTGAAGGGGGAAACCAGATGGCGCTATGGTTAGACCGCTAGATGGCGCAGCCATAGGTCAAACGGGTATCAACTGCGTTTTTTAAAAACAGGAACCTCCATTATTTATTGCATATTCGTGTAGTACGTAAAGAAATATGAATGTTTTAGTTGGACCAGTTTTTTCACTTTGTGATAGATGTCGCTGTAATAGGCACAAACATATGGCTCACAATTTTAGACGAACAGTTGGTAACAGGTAGGTTTTTTAGATTAAAATACACAATGTAGATGCGTTTGAACATTTTATTTCGGTTGTTCCAGTGTGATATATGTACCTTCGTGAAGTTATCAGAACCTGAGAACGCATGCTGTTACTGCTTGATTACCTGTAACTACCAAATTAATGCAATAAATGCTGAAAATGATGTCCGTCAACCTCAATACATTTGCCAATATGTGTAGCGACATTCCTCTCAACAGCGAGCGTTCGCCTTCCGTAATGTTCGCACATGCATTGACAATGCGCTGACGCATGTTGTCAGACGTTGTCGGTGGATCACGATAGCTAATATCCTTCAGCTTTCCCCACAGAATGAAATCCGGGGACGTCAGATCTGGTGAATGTGCGGGGCACGGTATGGTGCTTCGACGACCAATCCACCTGTCGTGAAATATGCTATTCAATACCGCTTCAACTGCACGCGAGGTATGTGCCGGACATCCATTATGTTGGAAGTACATCGCCATTCTGTCATGCAGTGAAACATCTTGTAGTAAAATGGCTCTGAGGACTATGGGACTCAACATCTGAGGTCATCAGTCCCCTAGACTTAGATCTACTTAAACCTATGGACATCACACACATCCATGCCGGAGGCAGGATTCGAACCTGCGACCGTAGCAGCAGCTCGGTTCCGGACTGGAGCGCCTAGAACCGCTCGGCCACCGCGGCCGGCCATCTTGTCGTAACATCGGTAGAACATTACGTAGGAAATCAGCATACATTGCACCATTTAGATTGCCATCGATAAAATGGGGGCCAATTATACTTCCTCCCATAATGCTGCACCATACATTAACCCGCCAAGATCGCTGATGTTCCACTTCTCTCAACCATCATGAGTTTTCCGTTACCCAGTAGTGCATATTATTCCGGTTTACTTTACCGCTGTTGGTGAATGACGCTTCGTCGCTAAACGGACCGCCTGCAAAAAATCTGTCATTGTCGGGTAATTTCTGTTGTGCCCAGTGGCGGAACTGTACACGACGTTCAAAGTCGCCGCCGTGGAATTCCTGGTGCACAGGAATATGGTACGTGTGTAATCGATGTTGACGTAGCATTCTCAACACCGACGTTTTTGAGATTCCCGATTCTCGCGCAATTTGTCTGCTACTGATGTGCGGATTAGCCGCGACACCAGCTACAACACCTACTTGGGCATCATCATTTGTTGCAGGTCGTGGTTGACGTTTCACACGTGGCTGAACACTTCCTGTTTTCTTAAATAACGTAACTATCCGGCGAACGGTCCGGACACTTGGATGATGTCATCCAGCATACCGAGCAGCATACACAGCACACGGCAGTTGGGCATTTTGATCACAACAGCCATACATCAACACGATATTGACCTTTTCCGCAATTCGTAAACGGTCCATTTTAACACGGCTAATGTATAACGAAGCAAATACCGTCCGCACTGGCGGAATGTTACGTGATACCACGTACTTACACGTTTGTAAGCCATATGTTTGGGACTATTACAGCGCTATCTATCACAGAGTGATAAAAGTGGTCAAACTAAAACATTCATGTTTCTTTACGTACTACACGAATATGTAATACAAAATGGGGGTTCCTATTTTTAAAAAAAACGCAGTTGATATCCGTTTGACCTATGACAGCGCCATCTAGAGGCCAACCATAGCGCCATCTAGTTTCCCCGTTCAAGCTAGACGAGTTTCGTTCTTTGTAGTTTTTTCGTTTGATGCTTGTTTCATGAGATATATGTCACACACGAACGTTATGTGTCATAGTGAACTGCCGACAGAAACCAACATGGTTAATGTTAGTCTGTTGTAGAATCCTGGAGCATATACTAAGCTCGAACATTGCAACACAACACGAGGAAAACCGAGCTTCTCTGAAACATTGAACTCGGGTGCAGGAAATTCCACTTATCTCAGACACGGGTCGCCTTGTTTCAACCTCGACATTTTGCAAACACAAGACGTCGGTGAACAATTTGCATCTTCCTAGGTGTACGTTAACTGCTTGACATTTACGGACTATGCAGCCATTTTTCCAATAATATTTACTGAGCAATCATAAATACTGATCGACTGACAGAAAAAAGCTGAGACATAGGATTATACGTCACCTTTAAGAGAAGGTGCTGATAGGCCCTTGGCTTGTCCTTCTTAAAGCTAATGCAGATTAATTCCGATGTTTTGGTACTAAACCTTGTTCTTAACCTTATATAATTATGATAATATTTGCTTAGCAGTAACATTGGTTCTTATTTTTCCGTGTAATTTTGAAATGAACATGGTGCAAGAAAATAGAGAATTCACAGTGAAAGAGTCGTGCTTTTTTATGGGGGAACACGGCAAAACAGATTTAGGATGTTTCTTCCAATGGTTGGTAACTGTTCTTCCTGCTCCACCAGCAATAATCGGGTTGCTGCATTTAAAATAGGGCGTTTCAGCACTGAAGACGAAGAGAATCTAGGAAGGCCAACTCAGGTCATAGTTCAGGAAATCATGGATGGTATTCATGCCATGATTGTGGGTGATCGGACGATAGCTTCTAAAAACGTAACAGAGATCCTGGGCATATCCTGAGAACGTCTTGGTCATATAATTCATAAGCTCTTGGGCATGAAAAGGCTCTCAGTGTAACTGGATCCCAAGTGGCTCAATGCAGACAAGTGTAAAAGAGCACAATTCTGCTAGGATCCTGTGAGATTTTTGGATTGTCTCGTCACCGTGGATGAATAAAGCACAGTCCAAAGAATGGAGACATAGTAGTTCTCCACGTCCAAAGAAGTTCAACACACAAAGATCAACACACAAAGATCTTATCGGATTGACTTCTTACAGCATGGTGAAACCATCACGGCAGAGTACTATGTTTAACTTCTCCACAAACTGAAGCAACAACTTGTCTTCAAACGTCTAGGAAAGCTGAGAAAAGGCATCTTGTTTCCTTAAGAAAATGGCCCTCCTCACCCAGCAAATGTTGAGAGGTCTTCACTTTGAAACCTGAAACATCCACCCTATCCACCTAAGCTGGCCCCCTCACGCTATTGCCTGCTCCAGAACATCAAGAAACATCTCAGGGGAAAACGACGTTTGTACAGGGCGGAAGCCAGGAAAGCTGCGGATGACTGCTTTGGAGCACAATCGAAATCTTATTTCTTTAAAAAAAGAATAAAGAAGATGAAACAAACATGTGTTGAGCTCAAGCGGGAACATGTTGAGAGAATATATTTTTTAAAACCCATAACATCATTTTATCTTCATCAAGTCAAGGAATTATCAACATTGCCTCGTATTTGTTGTGGTTGACCATACTAAAGCTGGTTCACTATTCTCAAAAAATTTTCACTCACATCCGACGAAACTTTCAATGCGCATAAATTGTCATTTCTTCTCCACAGTTTATTACTTATATGACAGTAGCAATATTATTACAGTACAAATTCACAAAAAGGATGCAACATAAGAAATTGGCTTTAAAAGTATCTAAATATTTGTCACACCCATCATTTTTTTGTCACAAAGTGATGAAATTAATTTCCGTAGCAAGATACGTTGAGATACACTATGTGATTAAAAGTATCGGGACACCCCTTAAAAAAATGCGTTTTTGATATTAGGTGCATTCTGCTGCCACCTACTGCCAGGTGCTCCATATCAGCGACCTCAGTAGTCATTAGACATCGTGAGAGAGCAGAATGGGGCGCTCTGCGAAATTCACGGACTTCGAACGTGGTCAGTTGATTGGGTGTCACTTGTGTCATACGTGTGTACGCGAGATTTCCACACTCCTGAATATACCTAGGTCTACTGTTTCCAATGTGATAGTGAAGTGGAAACGTGAAGGGACATGTACAGCACAAAAGCGTACAGGCTGACCTCGTCTGTTGACTGACAGAGACCGCCGACAGTTGAAGAGCGTCGTAATGTGTAGTAGGCAGGCATCTGTCCAGACCATCACACAGGAATTCCAGAATGCATCAGGATCAACTGCAAGTACATTGACAGTTAGGCGGGAGGTGAGAAAACTTGGATTTCATGGTCGAGCGACTGCTCATAAGCCACACATCACGTTGGTAAATGCCAAACGACGTCTCGCTTCGTGTGAGGAGCGTAAAATGGGACGATTGAACAGTGGAAAAACGTTGTGTGGAGTGAAGAATAACGGTACACAATGTGGCGATCCGATGGCAGGGTGTGGGTATGGCGAATGCCTGATGAACGTCATATGCCAGTAACAATTCGGATGCTATCGAACGGCAGTATTGATCGAGTAGACATGCTTGAACTACAGACAATACGAGCCATGTACCTCCTTCCTGGTGGAATGACTGGAACTGATCGGCTGTCGGACCCCCTCCGTCTAATAGGCGCTGCTCACTCATGCATGGTTGTTTACATGTTTCGGCGGTTTTAGTGACATCTCTGAAGAGTCAAAGGGGCTGTGTCTGCGATGCAATATCCACAGTCAACGCCTATCTTCAGGAGTTCTGCGAACCGGGGTGACGCATAACCTTTTTTGATGCGTGTATTATGTCCGTCACATTCTTGTACGTGAAACTCTGTCGAGTGTAGAAATTCTGTGTGTGCTTATTGAAGGAGTACGTCATTCTGTCTGAACAATGTCACCTACTTGGCTCATGGTCTGTCCATTTGCACTTGGAGATGGGATATGACTGCTGGCACCAGTCGTCTAACGCAGTTTAGTGAAGATTCGAGTAAACTCTCTTTGCTGTGGCCTTCTCCACCAGACATCTTGGCGCCTAGAGTATCGGCAACCAAACTGACAGCCTGCAGCCGCGGGTTGCCCGCTCCACAGACACACCGAAGCGCTACACAACCGGCAGGCAATATTGATGAACGGCCACAACTACAACAACACAACAAAGGCCCCAGCGGCCACCAGGGGCCACTACCGGCCCACATAAACATAAGGAAGAGGTCGCTACAATTCCCGGAACTATTTTCACACGTCAAACCACGTGATAGAAAATAGTTCCGTGGTACTCATGCACCGAAGCGCTATAAAGGCCGGCTCTCGGCCGCACATCGGGATCATTGTAGGCAAAACCCCCCCTTCCTTCCACCTCCTTGATTTCTATCTCACCGTCTCTGGCCGTCCCATCGCCCTCACTCCCACCCTTAAGTACCTTGGCGTCACCCTCGACCGTCGCCTCTCCTGCACTCCCCATCTCCAGACAATCCAAGCCAAGGCACGTTCCCGCCTACGTCTCCTCAAGCTCCTTTCCGGCCGCACGTGGGGTCTGGACCCTTACACAATCCTCCACACCTATAAATCCCTCATCCGCCCTATCCTTTGTTATGCCCATCCAGCATGGATCTCCGCTCCCCCTACCTTTTATAAATCCCTCCAAATCCTGGAACGCCATGCTCTCCGCCTCGCCTATCGCATCCGTCTCCCCTCCCCCACACGGATCCTGTATGATCTCATCCCCTTTCCCCACCTCCTCCTTTTCCTTGAAAGGATACGTATCCTGTACACCTCCCGTAAACTTGATCCTCCTCACCCGCTCGTCTCCCCGCTTCTCTCCCACCCCCGCCCACTGCCGTGCCTGTATTCCCACGTCCCGCCCAGTCTCCATCTCTCCACCCTCCTTACCCTCTCCCAAGGTGGCTTCCACCAGCTCCCTCTCCCTGATGATGCCCTCCTCCCCTCCATCTACCCCTCCTACCAACTTTGATCCTCCCACCCTCCTCCTGTACTTACTCCTCTGGACACCCTCCCTCCCTTCTCTCCCTTTTCCCTCCCTCCTCCTTTTCTCCCCCCTCGTCCCCCGGGCCTCCCCTCCCCTGTCCCTATCCTCCTGTCCCCGTCTCCTAAGCCGTGGCATCCTCTTTTCCACCCCTCTCCCCCTCCTCACCACTGTTCCCCTCTTGGCAGGTCCCCGGACTCGCACATGCTCAGTGGACATTCGCGCGCCGGAGATCACCGCCATCAGTGTATCGTGTGTGCCGTCATGTTTAGTGTTCAGTTTCGCCGTCACGCTCCATTGTTCACCAGTGCCATCGTCTTTTTCAGTGTTTGTGCGTCGGGTCTCCAGTTCATAGTGTGGATTGTCATCAAGTGTGAACGGCTTCTTGTGCTTTTATGTTCTTGTGTGTCCTGTTTTTTCCCGCCGTTTTTCTAAGTGATGTCTCTTCTTTGTTTATCTCCATGTACTCTCTTCGGCTGAAGAGCGGCGTATTGTGCTGCTGCCAGCCTACCTGGTTGTTCAGGTGTCAAAATAATAATAAAGTAAAAAAAAAAAAAAACCGCACATCGGTTCGCCCTGACATCTACCCTTCCTACCAACTCTAACCCCCTCTTCCTGCCTCCTGCTCAGGGCTCCCTCTCCTCCCCCTCCCTGCTCCTGAGTGACTTCCCCCTCCTACTCCCCCTCCCCCTCTTGTGCCCCCTTTCAGTGTCTCTGCACTCCCTCCTGCCCTGTCTTCCCTCTTCCTCTCCCGCCCCACGTGTCTCCTACCTCTTAGTGTACCCGCTGACGCCCCTCCTCTCTTCATCCCGCCGCTTCACCTGCTGCCCCTTGCTCCCCCCTCCTTTTCCATCTTCTCTGACCTTTCCCTTGGCAGGTCCCACCTGGCAGTTTTATTCTTCGTCGTGTCTGCTCCAAGTGGGTTTTAAGTGTGTTGTTTCGGAGTGTTTTTAATACTGTGGCCAACTTTTAACCTGTGCATGCGCATTCAGTGTCTTCTCTGTATTTTAAGAATCGCCAACTGTGTTTTTTAACTTTTTGGTGACTTTTTTAACTGTCCCCCCATGAACGTCTCCATGTCAGTGTATTTTTACCTCCATTTTCTCCCCTTACTCTGTTTTATGTTCCCCTTTTTTATCTCCTTATGTATGTATCACTTATTTCTTGTTTTAGTTGTCGTGTCACTCGGCTGAAGAGCGGCGGATTGTGCCGCTGACAGCCCTCCCCTGCCCATATGGGGCAGGGGAATGAAATCACAATAAAGAAAAAAAAAGCCGCACATCAGCAGTTCAGCGACCGCCAGCAGACGTGGATAGCTGTCGCTCCGGCAGCCCAGATTGGATCTTCTCGCTGATCTCTGGATTAGGACTGGTATATCGGAGAAGTCTCTGACGGAGACTAGTAGGAAATTATTTCAGTTGTTCTCGATATTATTCTTGTATGTAGTTGGGAATCGAAGACGGATCACTGTTTTGTGTTGGTGTTATACTTAGAGAATTTGTTTTGGTTAGTTGAACAGTCCAATAAATTGTTTTCGGACTTTGATCGTTTGTTTCTTCTGCTTATGCAGACAGATCACTCTTGATCTGGCAATCTGCAGTAAGGTAATCGCCTACTGTCTTCTCTAAAAGCAGCAGCAGCGTTTCCGTTCCAACACTCACACAAAAATACTTTATCGGTAAAGTCAGCTTTCGTAAATATGTACGGCATGCTTAATGGTACAGTGATATTGAGCATCCAGTCATAACCACGATCAGAGTTGAAAAATTCAATTATATAAAATGAAGCACAACTTAATCATCAAAACAAAAATTACAGTCGATAAATAACCTAATTGATTTAGGAGCACCAGCAAGTGAGCCGGCTGCTGTGACCGAGCAGCTCTGGCGCTTCAGTCCGGAACCGCGCCGCTGCTACGGTTGCAGGTTTGAATCCTGCCTTGGGCATGGATGTGTGTGATGTCCTTAGGTTAGTTAGGTTCAAGTAGTTCTAAGTTCTAGGGGACTGATAACCTCAGATGTTACGTCCCACAGTGCTTAGAGCCATTTGAACGACTTGAACCAGCACGCGAAATGAAAATTTTGTAACCGATAAGACTTGGACACATGCTGCATGGCATGCTGTATACGAATTAGACTATGAAATATTTACTATTCCTTCCACAACATCCTGTATATCGAAATACAATCGAAACCGGTTATAACGACGTCGAAGACATCAACGGTTTACGGTCGTTATTACAAACAGTCATACAAACAGGATGTTTGATAAAAATTTCTTATCTGTAAATTTCAGGCTGCCCTAGAGTTAACATTTCAAAAAGTAGCCGAAATTCAGTACACCTGTAGTATTTACAGCAGCATTTTTGTAGAGCGGGACTGAGAGGAAGTTTCCTTATGTTTATGCAGTATGTACAGCATTCTAATGCCGACAACATGTGAACACTTATAATAAGTGAAGAAAGAAATAGAAAAATGTAAATTATTCAATAATGTCGGACACTGTCTTGGGTAATTAACGAGATAAAATGTTGAGCACATTTAAAACTTACTGTAAGTACAGTATAATACAATATTGCTAAATGACAAAACTTCGTTCCAGGTACTATATCAATTTTCTGTAATCAGCAGCCGGCCGCAGTGGCCGAACGGTTCTAGGTGCTTCAGTCTGGAGCCGCGCGACCGCTACGGTCGAAGGTTCGAATTCTGCCTCGGGCATGAATGTGTGTGATGTCCTTAGGTTAGTTAGGTTTAAGTAGTTCTAAGTTCTAGGAGACTCATGACCTCAGATGTTAAGTCCCATAGTGCTCAGAGCCATTTGAACCATTTGTATTTATCAGTACCATAATGAAAAGACAGTATTCCGTCTGTAAATTACACGAAGGTCTACAATTTCTCCTATATTTCTGTTTAAAATGCTATACAGATGTGATGTACTGTACCTAACACATTGAAAATATCTAGCACACACAGCCACAAAATATGACTAGCGAATACACTATTATTCCTCTTACCTACTTTTGAAAAATTTAATTTTCTAATTTTTTACATTCGCAGCAAAGACAGTGTTGTTTAGTTTTTTTAATTAGTGGGTTTAAATTTAAAATACAATACAGTAACGGATATCGCACTTTTTAAGGTAATCAGTTATCTTGGGCTGCTCATTGTATTTAAGATGTGCTTACGCATTTAACATTTGGCTATGTATTCGTTTTAACACCTGATTTCGAAACAAACAATCTACAGAAAATAAGTGTTCCAAAATAAGCGTTGTATGGTTACAAATATACAGTTGGTTTACATAGCCTCCCAAAACCATATTACGTAAACGGATTTCCCAATACAGGTTTTGGTTGGTGACGTAAACGTAACAAAATCGATTATGGAGATCCGTTTTTGCTCGCGCTTCTCGACTTCCGCAATCGATTTTCGTTACCACGTAAACGCACAACTGGTTTCGATACGTGCTTGGGCTGTCAGATTACGACTTGTTTTAAACAATCTCATATGATATAGACGGAGTGATTTCTTGCACTGTGAACGAGAAGTAGAAACATGACACTGAGCATGAAGCTGTCTACTTCTAATATTTATTTTACGAGAAATTGCGATTATGCCAATTAAATAAGAAACCGTAAAAGCTGATTTCACACGCCGTATTTTGCTGGAGTATAAAATCCGCTTCAGGCCTTAACACGTAATTCCCGGCGGGGTCAGGGATTTTCTCTGCCTCGTGATGGCTGGGTGTTGTGTGCTGTCCTTAGGTTAGTTATGTTTAAGTAGTTCTAAGTTCTAGGGGACTTATGACCACAGCAGTTGAGTCCCATAGTGCTCAGAGCCATTTGAACCTTAACACGTAAACACGACAGCGAAAAACGGTTTCCGAAATTCCGTTTTCGTCTTCCGGAAGAATTGCCTCATGTAAATGTAGCGATTGTTACTGTTTCAGTATCGACGACTGTGCCTGACACGTAGCGGCCTAGCGCACCATCACAGCTGTCAGGGGAACCCCCAGAGATCGAGAAACACTGTTTGGCGCCAGCCGTTACGTGTGGGGAGGTGTGGCTGGAAGTCAGACATGGTTAAACTAGGGCTCTTTCTTAAATATCGATACCTCGAAATATTGACATGTCTTCCAAGAAATATCGATATTTAACTGCGGTATTCTGTACATCCATTTGAAATGGCAATATCGAAGGCCGATATTTTAATTTTTTATAATATTTCTTTCGCAATTTCTGGTAAATATTTGAAAGTGTTCTTTTGAAACATAATTTTACTTTCACTGTGTGAAGAAGTCTCATTACTTTTTTGAGCTTTCATTTCGTCCAGTTTTTCTCTTCGACTGTGTGAAGCAAGTATAGGTGGCACAAAAAAAGAAGTCCTATAGAACTGATGGGTGGCAGTGTGAAAGGAATAAAAAGATTAAAAAAAATTTTTTTTACGCAACTAGTGTGCTATTTCCTCACATCGGGATTCTTCAAAAACAGTAGCCGAAAACGATGAATAAAAGTTCAAACGACAAAATTGGTCTCTGCAGTGGGCGGGTGTGTCGGACGAAATCGGCGCGTTTGCAGGAATAAAACCGATATCTGACGAAACCGAACAACGGACCCATCGGCACCTGTTATTGTACCATTACTTACAGTTACCTTCGTTAGCAAAGTGGCTATCGCAAAGCGTACATGCGCATCGTTTTCCTTTCAGTTCTTGCTCTAGGACGGATAAACTTGTTGATGCACAGACTATCTAACAGTAAATCAATACTTAAATGTTGTTGTTGTCGTCTTCAGTCCAGAGATTGGTTTGATGCAGCTCTCCATACTACTCTATCCTGTGCAAGCTTCTTCATCTCCCAGTACGTACTGCAACCTACATCCTTCTGAATCTGTTTAGTATATTCATATCTTGGTCTCCCTCTTCGATTTTTACCCTGCTCGCTGCCCTCCAATACTAAACTGGTGATCCCTTGATGCCTCAGAATATACCCTACACAACCGATCCATTCTTCTAGTCATGTTGTGCCACGTCTCTTCTCTCCAATTCTATTCAATACCTCCTCACTAGTTATGTGATCTACGCATCTAATCTTCAGCATTCTTCTGTAGCACCACATTTCGAAAGCTTCTATTCTCTTCTTGTCCAAACTGGTTATCGTCCATCTTTCACTTCCATACATGGCTACACTTTCAGAAACGACTTCCTGACATTTAAATCTACACTCGATGTTAACGAATTTCTCTTCTTCAGAAACGCTTTCCTTTCCATTGCCAGTCTACATTTTATATCCTCTCTACTTCGACCATCATCAGTTATTTTGCTCCCCAAACAGCAAAACTCCTTTACTACTTTAAGCGTCTCATTTCCTAATCTAATTCCCGCAGCATCACCCGATTTAATTCGACTACATTCCATTATTCTTGTTTTTCTTTTGTTGATGTTATATCTTCCTTTCAAGACACTGTACATTTCGTTCAGCTGCTCTTCCAGGTCCTTTGCTGTCTCTGACAGTATTACAATGTCATCGGTGAACCTCAAAGTTTTTATTTCTTCTCCATGGATTTTAATTCCTACTCCGAATTTTTCTTTTGTTTCCTTTACTGCCTGCTCAATATACAGATTGAATGACATTGGGGAGAGGCTACAACCCTGTCTCACTCCCTTCCTATCCACTGCTTCCCTTTCATGCCCCTCGACTCTGATAACTGCCATCTGGTTTCTGTACAAATTGTAAATAGCCTTTCGCTCCCTGTATTTTACCCCTGCCACGTTCAGAATTGAAAAGAGAGTATTCCACTGAACATTGCCAAAAGCTTTCTCTAAGTCTACAAATGCTAGAAACGTAGGTATGCCTTTCCTTAATCTATTTTCTAAGATAAGTCGTAAGGTCAGTATTGCCTCACGTGTTCCAAAATTTGTACGGAATCCAAACCGATCTTCCCCGAGGTCGGCTTCTACCAGGTTTTCCATTCGTCTGTAAAGAATTCATGTTAGTATTTTGGAGCCGTGACTTATTAAACTGATAGATCGGTAATTTTCGCATCTGTCAACACCTGCTTTCTTTGTGACTGGAATTATTATATTCTTCTTGAAGTCTGAGGGTGTTTTGCCTGTCTCATACATCTTGGTCACTTAAATATACACCTCTAAAACTGGCAGTGTATTTACAATGTGCATCCGATATTTTTATAGGCCGGTGTGTGGATATTTTTTCCATCGTTATGTCGATATATCTACACATTTCCCACCATATCGGGGAACAATATGTCATTTATTTAACTATCGATGTATCGGATTTCTGGTATTTTGAAAAATATCAACAGACCTAGTATGGACGACATATGGGCATATGCCGAGAAAATTGCAGTTTATCCGTTAAATCTTACAGTGTTCGTGGAGGGCGCTGAGAACTCATCAATACTCGAATCAAGTAATTAGCAAACATCGGTAGAAGCAAATATTTATTTCATAAAAGTAATAACAAGCCGAAATAAGAGTAAATGTGAGTACATATTGTGAGTTCTCAGTATGTGTTTCTGTATGAAATTTATTTCCAATTTACGTCCTAATCTATAAAAGGTCTACGTTTTACCAAAATAATGTACCCACAAACGATTATTCAACTTCAGCTCGTATGCTAACCTTTGACTAAATGGAACCTAAATTGCATTGAACTGTAACTAGTTTGAATACAACTTGTCTTGATATGAAATGCGCAAGTGAAGTAAAAGAATTATCCAGCCCTAATTAAAATTTCCATTTACCTCACGTCTTAACAACATTGTTGCAGATTTCTCGAAAGCTCAATAACAAATATCAAGCAGGCATCGTCTTAGATTTCTCTTTTTAAACAAAATTTCCAAACAGCACTCAAAATACTGCATACCACATAGTGCAACGTGGTAATGCGTAATGATAAACCTTTTTTAAACAGTGGGTTGGGGAGAGTAACTATTCCTATAAAACGATATTTCAAGACGATTTTAGAATGCAATATGTGTTCAAAAAGAGCAAAACTTCGCGTGGTCTTGACACATAACATTGATTTGAACAGCAGTATGTTTAACAAAGTGAGTAATGATTTAAAAAGGGTACAGTGTGAACAGCAGATTTCTATAAAAACCAAACAGCGTCATCAGTTGATATGTTACCGCATGACTCAGGGTAGTGAGGTGGTGGTTCCCTCAGCTCTGAGCAAGTTAACTAGCTGACAATAATCATTCCGACAAACTTGCTGCAGCTTACCTCACACTTTCTCTCTCTCTCTCTCTCTCTCTCTCTCTCTCTCTCTCTCTCTTTTATTTTTGAAGCATTATTCCAGATGTACCGGGTGATCAAAAAGTCAGTACAAATTTGAAAACTTGATAAATCACAGAATAATGTAGATAGAGAGGTACAAATTGACACACATGCTTGGAATGACATGAGGTTTTATTAGAACCAAAAAAATACAAACGTTCAAAAAGTGTCCGACAGATGGCGCTTCATCTGATCAGAATAGCAATAATTAGCATAACAAAGTAAGACAAAGCAAAGATGATGTTCTTTACAGGAAATGCTCAATAGGTCCACCATCATTTCTTAACAATAGCTGTAGTCGAGGAATAATGTTGTGAACAGCACTGTAAAGCATGTCCGGAGTTATGGTGAGGCATTGGCGTCGGATATTGTCTTTCACCATCCCTAGAGATGTCGGTCGATCACGATACACTTGCGACTTCAGGTAACCCCAAAGCCAATAATCACATGGACTGACATATGCGGACCTGGGAGGCCAAGCATGACGAAAGTGGCGGCTGAGCACACGATCATCACCAAACGACGCGCGCAATATGGGGTGGAGCGCCATCCTGCATAAACCTCGTACGTTCCAGCAGGTGTTTATCAGCCAGGCTCGGGATGATGCGATTCTGTAACATATCGGCGTACCTCTCACCCGTCACGGTAGCAGTTTTGCTGTCCAGTGCCATCTGTCGGACTTTTTGTGAACTTTTTTTTTTTTTGGTTCTAATAAAACCCCATGTCATTCCAAGCATGTGTGTCAATTTTTACCTCTCTATCTACATTATTCCGTCGTTTATTAAGTTTTCAAATTTATACTCACTTTTTGATCACCCAGTATATTCTTTCCGCCTTTTAATATATACGTAATAATCATCCTTGGTGTCCTTTACAATAAATCTTTCTCCATCTAACAGATCAGGTCAACACAGCACTACTCAGTAAGTCCTTGACCCCCCACACTTCAACTAAGAATGTGTTAGACAGCTCAGAGGCAGTGCCTGTGCCAACAAGATTAAACATAGTTTAACAGTTAAATAACTTCCTCCTTCTCTGGCGAGCACATAGATAACTAACAAAAATCGAAATGACATGCCCACCTTACAGCGTGCACAGAAAATTTAGGAACATATACCGTGCCTTGTACTGGAGACAATAAACCTATCATTTCTATGAAGTCATTGTTTCATTTCGAATCCTTTTCATGTCTATTAGATTTAACTGAGAGTGAAGATTTTTAATGGCTAGTGAGCTGGTTTTGACAGGGCATCTAGCGGTAGGTATGGGTCTCGTTTTTAGTCTTCAGGTGCATGTTCCTCGGAGTAAGATGTCCACTTTAGGCTGTGCAGCATGAAGATTGGTCCGATCGTCGTGCTTATATCATCACAGCTGATTTTAGAGAGAACCTTGGCCGTGGTAGATAGGAATAAGCGGAGTAGGCATCTTACGGTACTACGTTGTTAGTAATTCCCAAATATGCAACAAACAAATAAAGATTGGAGGTTAAACCGATATATTTCTACGAAAATGTAATAACAAATAAATCGTTATATACGGTAAATCGCAATAAGAGTCGTCGTACTAAGTGACTTTTAAATATACAGGGTGGTTCATTGATAGTGACCGGGCCAAATATCTCACGAAATAAGCATCAAACGAAAAAACTACAGAGAACGAAACTCGTCTAGCTTGAAGGGGGAAACCAGATGGCGCTATGGTTAGCCCGCTAGATGGCGCTGCCATAGGTCAAACGGATATCAACTGCGGTTTTTTAGATAGGAACCCTCATTTTTTATTACATATTCGTGTAGTACGTAAAGAAATATAAATGTTTTCGTTGGACCACTTTTTTCGATTTGTGATAGATGGCGCTGTAATAGTCACAAACGTACAAGTACGTGGTATCACGTAACATTCCGACAGTGCGGACGGTTTTTGCTTCGTGATACATTACCCGTTTTAAAATGATCTGACGTCCCCGGATTTCTTTCTGTGGGGAACGTTGAGGGATATTTGCTATCGTGATCCACCGACAACGCCTGACAACATGCGTCAGCGCATTGTCAATGCATGTGCGAACATTACGGAAGGTGAACTACTCGCTGTTGAGAGGAATGTCGTTACACGTATTGCCAGATGTATTGAGGTTGACGGACATCATTTTGAGCATTTGTTGCATTAATGTCGTATATACAGATAATCATGCTGTAACAGCAAGCGTTCTCAGAACTGATAACTTCACAAAGGTACATGTATCACATTGGAACAACCGAAAGAAAATCTTCAAACGTACGTACGTTCTGTATTTTAATTTAAAAAACCTGCCTGTTACCAACTGTTCGTCTAAAACCGTGAGCCATGTGTTTGTGACTATTACAACGCCATCTATCCCAAAGCGAAAAAAAGTGTTCCAACTAAAACATTCGTATTTCTTTACGTACTACACGAATATGTAATAAAAAACGGGGGTTCCTATTTAAAAAAACCGTTAGACCTATGGCAGCGCTATCTAGTTGGCCAACCATAGCGCCATCTGGTTCCCCCCTTTAAGCTAGACAAGCTTCGTTCTTTGTAGTTTTTTCGTTTGACACTTATTTCGTAAGATATTTAGCCCGGTCACGATCAATGGACCACCCTGTACAGCGCTTACACGAGATTTAGACGCTACCGTTAGATTTCTCTGTTACGCCCCCCTCCCCCCAAAAAAGGAATAATTTTTTAATAGCTCTATATTCTCTTCAAAATACTCTCCACTACAACTAAAAAATTTGTCCCACCGGTGATTCCATTGTTTGAAACACTTCTTGTAGTCAGACATGACCGACAGCTCCTCCGTTGTTTTCTTATTGACTTCTTCTATGTTGTCAAATCGATGTCTTCTCATAGCCCTTTTCATGCATGGAAATAAGATAAAGTTGTGCGGAATCAGATCAGGCGAGTAAGGCGCTTGGGGCTGCGAAAGCATGCCATTTTTAGCCACAAACTGTCTAACAGAGACTCCTGTGTGTGCTGGTGCATTGTCTTGGTGGAAGAAGCAGTCTCTTGACTGCCACAAATCGTGTCTTTTTTTGACGAACACTGTTGTGCAATCTTCTGAGAACTTCTGTTCTGGGAGAACAAACTCTGAATGAACTACACCCTTGGCATCAGAAAAGTAAATCAGCATTGTTTTGTTGTTTGATCTGACTTGCTGACTTGTTGCATGGGGTGACACGGATGTTTTCCATTGGCTTGACTGTTGCTTTGTTTCTGGCTTGTAAATGATCATGACTCATCACCAGTAATGCCGTTTGACAGAATATTTGGACCAATTACAAGCTGGCTGTTGCTTCAAAGAGCGACGTGTTTCAACTCCGCGTTTCTTTTGATTGCCACTCAGAAACCGAGGAATAAACTTATCAGCAACACTTTTCATTCCCAGTTCTTCCGTTACAATTCGCTGAACCGAGCTCGAAGATAATATCTGAGTATTGATCAGTTCTCTGTCGATGGTCTGTGAGCACAAGCTTTCGAATTTTTTTTTAAATATTTTCGTCGATTCGGGCAGCTGACGGACAAGGTTTTTCATCAGTCGACATGTTGCCATTTTTAAATCGAGTAAACAATTCGTACACTTGGCATTTTCCCATACCGTCACCTTGGTAAGTCGTTTTCAACATTAAAACAGCTTGAGCAGCATTTTTACGAGAAAAAACAAAATTTCACAGCTGCACGTTGTTCACTTAAGCTTGCCATCATAAAATAGGAAACAATAACAAAACAGCGCTAGCAAAAACAGTCACTGCAGATGAACAGAACAAGCCAGGTCAACAACACAGGCGACGCTGAACTGGCAATACGCTGTTCTACACACTCATAGCGGCAAAAATGCGTACTACATAAGCTCCGCCCACAACAATGTTACTCTGGATTTTTTTTTTCTGGTACCTCCTCGTATATCTACATCTACATCCATACTCCGCAAGCCACCTGACGGTGTGTGGCGGAGGGTACCTTGAACACCTCTATCAGTTCTCCCTTCTATTCCAGTCTCGTATTGTTCGTGGAAAGAAGGATTGTCGGTATGCCTCAGTGTGGGCTCTAATCTCTCTGATTTTATCCTCAGGGTCTCTTCGCGAGATATACGTAGGAGGGAGCAATATACTGCTTGACTCCTCGGTGAAGGTATGTTCTCGAAACTTCAACAAAAGCCCGTAGCGAGCTACTGAGCGTCTCTCTTGCAGAGTCTTCCACTGGAGTTTATCTATCATCTCCGTAACGCTTTCGCGATTACTAAATGATCCTGTAACGAAGCGCGCTGCTCTCCGTTGGATCTTCTCTATCTCTTCTATCAACCCTATCTTGTACGGATCCCACACTGGTGAGCGGTATTCAAGCAGTGGGCGAACAAGTGTACTGTAACCTACTTCCTTTGTTTTCGGACTGCATTTCCTTAGGATTCTTCCAATGAATCTCAGTCTGGCATCTGCTTTACCGAAGATCAACTCTATATGATCATTCCATCATGTCGTTAAAAGCGGTGTCGCTGCAAATGCAATCGTCTAGGTAAATAAAGAAACATGAGAGGAGCACGTCAGATTTTAAGTTTCTCGTTTTCAGAGACGGATGAAGTAAGCAATAGTTTTGGCAACTGAGAGCTGCTCAGAAGAAAAATAATTGTAGCCCCGACTCAAATCACGCGAAAGTTCCTAATAGCAGAAAAGCGATCCGTGAGCGGGACAAGTGAAGTACGCCCATAGATGCGAACAGTAAATTCCCACAAGAGCTTTCTAGCTGGCTAGTCTATTGCAAAAGGCTCAGCCATTCACAAGCCCCCCGCCGGCCAGTGAACCTGGCCCTATTGTGCGTCTCGCATGTATTGGTGCCACCAGGGCTGGCTAATAGTCGTAGCGTGACTGACAGAAAGCGAAAATGTCTGTCAGCACTGTGCAGAAAAGAAAAGAAATGGTGGCGAAACCTAAGTGGGCGTGTTGGGTAACAGTTAGCAGAACGAAGACAGGTGACACACTCAGCGTAATGTTGCTAACCTAGATAGAAAACTATAGTCTGCAAACACGTCACTTTCGCAACTGGATTATAACTGTAGAGACGTATACAGCGTACTGGCTGAGGAAATGTTTTCGTATGGCGACAAGTGTCAGTAAGATATCAACCTTGTCGATCATTACCTCCAGTCTTGTAATGCGTTGGACTCTACTGCATCAACATTTACCAAGAAAACGACGATCTTAAGAGACATCAAGTGGTATTTGGAGCTACATTCAGAATTTATTCGCAGGGAGAACGCAACATATTGTCATGGATAGAGTGTCACCGTGAGATGTACAAGTAACTTCAGGCATGTGTCAGGGAGGTGGCTGGGTCGTACGCTTTGTGTATTGTATTTTACGAGGGTGAGTCAAATGAAAACCTTAAATTTGTAATAACAAATCGAAATTTCTCACCGTTATCCTGTGTGTTGGTAAGCGTGCTAAAAACAGCGTACAGAATGGTCTCTAGGTGGCAGCATAGTGCAGATGCACACATACCGTCGCAGTATCAGTATAAAGATGGCCGCCCCACTTGCGACTTGCACCAGGGAAGAACAGCGTTCTGTTATTCGGTTTTCGCGTAGTGAAGGTGTGAAACCTATTGAAATTTATCGACGAATTAACGTTCAGTACGGTGATGCATATTACTCACAGCAGCAAATCTACGAATGGAGTAGGAAGTTCGCAAATGGTGTGACTTCAGTGGAAGATGCTCCTCGTCCAGGTCAGGCACAACGAGTTGTGACTCCACAGAACATTGCACCAGTTGAAGCCATAGTGAAGGAAAACCGCCGAGTGACACTGAATGACATTGCAGCATGTTTACAGATTCGTCATGGGTCAGCACACCACACTGTGCATGATGTGCTCCAGTTTCACAAAGTGTCTGCTAGATGGGTGCCACGGCAGCTGACTCCTGAAATGAGAGAACGACTTGTTGATGCTTGTGAAGAACTTCTTCGGCGCTTTGAACGAGAAGGTGATGGCTTCCTTGCAAGAATCGTTACTGGGGATGAAACCTGGGTTCAATTCCACGAACCAGAAACGAAGAGAACGAGCAAGGAATGGCACCATTTCTCATCACCAAAACCAAAGAAGTTCCGAACAGAACCATCAGCAGGGAAGGTTATGCTGACTTTTTTTTTGGGACAAAAAGGCGCCATTTTGGAGCATTACATGCCTAGAGGGACCACTGTCACCATTGCATCATACACGGATCTCCTAAAACATTCGGCCTGCAATCAAATCAAAGCGACGCGGATTGTTGTCAGCAGGTGTCCTTTTGCAACATGACAATGCAAGGCCCACACTGCCCGTACAACAGTTGCAGCAATCACAGACCTGCATTTTGAGTGTCTTCCTCATCTACCATACTCACCAGACCTTGCCGCAAGTGATTTCCATGTGTTTGGACCACTCAAAGACGCAATAGGAGGAAAGATGTTCCGTTCTGATGAAGAGGTACGCCACGCGGTGCATAAGTGGTTGCGCGGACTACCAAAGGAATTTTTTTCCAAAAGAATTTATGCACTTTGTAAGCGTTGGAGGACTTGCATTGAGTGTGGGGGAGATTATGTTGAAAAGTGATACAGCTTTGTACCACTTCTGCACAATAAATAATATTTATAAAAAATATTTAAGGTTTTCGTTTGACTCGTAGTTTCCTCGCAGTCCATATCAACAGCAATCTAACACTTTTTTCAGATGATGCCGTTAGCTGTACTCTGTATTAACATCTACATCCACATTATACTTCGCAGCCACTCAATGGTGTATGGTGGAGGATACTTTTCCTACTCCTAACGGAGCCCGCCAACCCTGTTACACTCACAAATGGCTCCTGGGGAGAATGATTGTCGATAAAGCTCTACATTGGCTCTAATTTCTCGAATTTTCTCCTCGTGGTCATTACGCGAGACGTATGTGGAAAAATGGCTCAAATATCTCTGACCACTATGGGACTTAACATCTGAGGTCATCAGTCTCCTAGAACTACTTAAACCTAACTAACCTAAGGACATCACACACATCCATGCCCAAGGCAGGATTCGAACCTGCGGCCGGCCGTATTTGGACCGGGGGGGGGGGGGGGGGTTAGGTCTTCCCCGGAAAGTGCTCTCGCGAAATTTCAACAGTAAACCTCTCGATCATGCACATCGCCTCTCCTGTAACGCCTGCCAATGGAGTTCCTTGAGCATGTTCTGTAACGCTCTCGCGGAGGCTAAACTAACCCGTGAAGAAATGCGCCGCTCTTCGTTGGAACTTCTCTGTCTCCTATATCTCCTATGAACAGCACTCAAGAATCGATCGAACAAGCGCCTTATAAGCCACTTCCTTCGTGGTTGGGTTGCATTTCCTTAAGATTCTTCGTATGAAATTAAGTCTGGAATCTGATTTTCCCCCTATTTGTTTTATATGGTCAAATGGTTCAAAAATAGCTGTGAGCACTATGGGACTTACCATCTGAGGTCATCAGTCCCCTAGAACTTAGAACTACTTAAACCTAACTAACCTAAGGACATCACACAACACCCAGTCATCACGAGGCAGAGAAAATCCCTGACCCCGCCGGGAATCGAACCCGGGAACCCGGGTGTGGGAAGCGAGAACGGTACCGCACGACCACGAACTGGGGACGTCAAATGGTTCAAATGGCTCTGAGCACTATGGGACTTACCATCTGTGGTCATCAGTCCCCTAGAACTTAGAACTACTTAAATCCAACCAACCTAAGGACATCACACACATCCATTCCCGAGGCAGGATTCGGTTCCAGACTGAAGCGCCTAGAACCGCTCACCCACAACGGCCGGCTTTTATATGGTCATTCCACTTAAGATCGCTCTGGATAGTTACTCCTATGTATTTTACGGCAGATACTGTTTCAAGCGGTTTGTCATCGATAGTGAAGTTGTACAACAGTGCATTTGTTTTCTCATGTGTGCCCAGTATGTTAGGCATTTATGTACGTTCAAGGTCAACTGCCACAGCCTGCACCGTTCGTTCATACCCTGGAGGTCTTTGTGCAAGTCCTTACTGTGTTGTACCGTCACTACATTGTTATGCACAGCCGAAGAGAGTTAGAGAGCATCCGATACTTTCTAATATATATATATATATATATATATATATGTGTGTGTGTGTGTGTGTGTGTGTGTGTGTGTGTGTGTGTGTGTGAACTGTAACGGTCCTATCACACTACCTTGGTGTACTGTAAATATTAACTTTACATCTGTCGAGTTTGTTCCCTTAGGAGCGACGTGTTGAGTTCTGTCTACATGGAAGTCTTTAATACAGTTTCAAATCTGTCCCGTTACTAGATAAACTCTTACTTTTTTTCACCAAACATCAACGCGAATGAAGTCAAGGAACACGACATCATCCTGAGCGCTATTCTCTACAGCGTTGTGTATCTTATAGAGAACTAAAAATAAATCTGTAAGACCGACTTGTCTCTTTGTCTTTGAACACGCTAATCTCCAAAACTACTAGATAGTTTTTGAAAGCATTTTGACGGGTAACTTCAGCCTAGCTGGGGGCGCCATATAGGCTGTATTTAATCAAAATCGGATCGCGGAAAAAAGATATTCGTACATGTCATAAAAATGTACGCGTTCCTATAGTTTCTGCTCACACTGTAAGGTGGGCATGTCATTTTGATTTTTGTTCAAATGTGTGTGAAATCTTACGGGACTTAACTGCTAAGATCATCAGTCCCTAAGCTTACACACTACTTAACCTAAATTATCCTAAGGATAAACACGTACACCCATGCCCGAGGGAGGACTCGAACCTCCGCCGGGAGCAGCCGCACAGCCCGTGAGTGCAGCGCCTTTGATTTTTGTAGCTTCTCGATGTGCACGTGTGTGAGAGAGAGAGAAAGTTACATTACTGTTACACAATCTTTGGTCTTCTTGTGGGCCAGTCTTTGCATCTGCGCAGTCTGATACGCTCTTAGCTGTAGCGTGGTAGGTGATGGACGTATTCTGTGGTGCTGTGTTGACTTATGACTGTACTTGTCAGTTGAAAAAAGATTTATTGTAAAGGATGAATATGATGTACATATTCAAACGCAAACTGAATAAAATTTTGAATAATGTAGCTTTTTTAAGAGAAGAAGTTTGAGGTAAGGCTGTAGCACTGTGTAGCTATTTGGAATTTTTATTGGCAGATCTAGATTTCAGCTAGAAACTAGCGATTCTCAATGCACTATCCTGTTTTGGTCCATGCATGTAATGCTGTTGGTCTGGTTTTGTACACAGTATTCAATGAACTGTGTGCAAAGCCAGACCAACAGGCATTACATGAATTGTCCAAAAAAGGATAGTGCATTGAGAAAGGCTAGTTTCTAGCTGTAATCTAGATCCGCCAATAAAAATTCCAAAGGACGACTGATAGCTGAAATCTACTATTTACAAATCTAAATTATGCTCGCTGCGTGCAGCAGCCTCTGAATGGAGGGTAACCTGACTGTGTGGCTAGTTTGTCAGATGACTATTGGTACCTAATTAGCTTTGTTCACTTGTTCAGAGCTGAGAGAAGGAGTCATTCATTAACATATTAACTGATTACGCTGTTTTGTTTTTATAGAAATTCTCTGTTTACATAGTAGCCTTTTAAAATAACTGTCCACATTGTTAAACATACTATTGTGCAGACCAGTGTTATTTGTCAAGATCACGTGAAGTTTTACTGTCTTTTCGGAAACATGCTTCATTCTAAAATCGTTGTCCTGAAACATCATTTCTCCCCATCTCACTGTTTAAAGGTGGTTTATCATTACGCATTACCACATTGCACCATGTGGTATGCAACGGTTTGAATATTGTTTGGAAATTTTATTTAAAAATACAAATCTCGCTTAGCCGCTGTCTACTTGCTGTTGTTCTTTTGAGAAATCTGCAACAATGTAGTCAAGACGCGAGATAAGTGGAAATTTTGATTAGGGCCAGATAATTGTTTTACTTCACCTGCGCAGTTAATATAAAGACAAGCTGTGTTCAGACCACTTACAGTCCATTTCGATTTAGGTTGTGTTTAGTCAAAGGTTAGCATAGGAATTAAAAAAAAGAATTGTAAATTTTGTGGGACGAAACTGCTTAGGTCATCGGTCCCTAAGCTCACACACTACTTAATCTTACTTAAACTAATTTACGCTAAGGACAACACACACTCACCCATGCCCGAGGGAGGACTCGAACCTCCGACGGGGGGAGCCGCGCGGACCGTGACAAGGCGCCTCTGACGGCGCAGCTAGGAATTTCAAGCTGAATAACAATGTGTGGGTACATTGTTGTGGTAAAACGTAGGCCTTTTCTAGAGTGGAACGTAAATGTGGGCTAAATTTTATACAGAAACACACAGTGGGGAACTTACAACACGTACTCACGTTCACTCTAATTTCGGCTTGTTATTACTTTCATGAAGTAAACATTGCTTCTACCGATCTTTGCTAACGACTCGCTTCTAGTATTGGTGACTTCTCAGTCCTCCTCAACAGATTTGTCGAACTCCGGACGGCACACGCGCGTGTGTCGTTCAACCACGTGTGACATTTAGCCACGCCTCCCCACTACGCCTTGACTTCCCTGCCTCACGTAACAGTTGGCACCAAAACGAACTTCTCTGGCACCGGGGTTTTCCCTGGCGGCAGTATTGTTGAGCTATGTCGCTACATGTAAGGAACAGATTTCGTTGCTGAAAGGGTAACTACCACTACCTTTTCAAGCGTCACATCTTCCGGAAGATGATAGCCGAATTACGGAAATCCTGTTTTCGCTGTCGTCTTTACATGTTAAGGCTTGAATCGGATTTGTTAGCCCAGTCGAATATGGCGTCTAGAAGCCAGATGTTCCAGCTTCTGGCTTAGTCGGCACAGTCGCTATTCCTCTTAAATTAAATACTAGGAGTATCATGCTTCTACGCCTCCATCACAGTGCAAAAAATCACTCCGTCTACATTAGATGAAAGTGTTTAAATTAGGTCGTGATCAGACAGCATAAGACGTTTCAATAACAGTTGTTCGTTTACATCGTAGCGGAAATCGGTCGTGGAAGTGGAAAACAGGCAGCAAGAAACGGATTTCCGGAATCGATTTTGGAGTGTTTACGTAACCAACCAAATGGCTCTGGGCACTATGCGACTTAACATCTATGGTCATCAGTCCCCTAGAACTTAGAACTACTTAAACCTAACTAACCTAAGGACGTCACACAACACCCAGTCATCACGAGGCAGAGAAAATCCCTGACCCCGCCGGGAATCGAACCCGGGAACCCGGGCGTGAGAAGCGAGAACGCGACCGCACGACCACGAGATGCGGACTTACGTAACCAACCAAAAGTGGTATTTGGAAATTGGTTTACATTATATAATTGGCCAGCAACCATTTTTATGTTATAATCGGCAGTCTGGTTATATAATCATGTAATAATTTCATTTTCATAATATGTAATGTCTAATTTTTCTGAATTTGTAACATCTTTGAACCTTAAATCTAAGCTCTTTAAACTGCAACCGTCGTCGTAAGTAAACACTTTATACACTACTGGGCATTAACATTGCTACACCACGAAGATGGCATGCTACAGACGCGAAATTTAACTTAAAGGAAGAAGATGCTGTGATATGCAAAATGATCAGCTTTTCAGAGCATTCACACAAGGTTGGCGCCGGTGGCGACGGCTACAACGTGCTGACATGAGGAAAGTTTCCAACCGATTTCTCATACACAAACAGCAGTTGACCGACGTTGCCTGGTGAAACGTTGTTGTGATGCCTCGTGTAAGGAGGAGAGATGCGTACCATTACGTTTCCGACTGTGATAAAGGTCGGATTGCAGCCTATCGCAATTGCGGTTCATCGTATCGTGACATTGCTGCTCGCGTTGGTCGAGATCCAATGACTCTTAGCAGAATATGGAATCGGTGGGTTGAGGAGGGTAATACGGAACGCCGTGCTGGATCCCAACGGCCTCGTATCACTAGCAGTCGAGATGACAAACATCTTATCCACACGGCTTTCACGGATCGTGCAGCCACGTCTCGATCCCTGAGTCAACAGATGGGGAGGTTTGCAAGACAACAACCATGTGCAGGAACAGTTCGACGACGTCTGCGGTAGCATGGACTATCAGCTCGGAGACCATGACTGCGGTTACCCTTGACGCTGCATCACAGACAAGAGCGCCTGCGATGGTGTATTCAACGACGAATCTGGGCGCACGAATGGCAAAATGTCATTTTTTTCGGATGAATCCAGGTTTTGTTTACAGCATCATGATGGTCGCATCCGTGTTTGGCGACATCGCGGTGAACGCACTTTGGAAGCGTGTATTCGTCATCGCCATACTGGCGTATCACCCGGCGTGATGGTATGGGGTGCCATTGGTTACACGTCTCGGTCACCACTTATTCACATTGAAGGCACTTTGCATAGTGGACGTTACTCAGAGTTGTTGTGACCTTTGGCTCTACCCTTCATTGGGTCCCTGCGAAACCCTACATTTCAGCAGGATAATGCACGACCGCATGTTGCAGGTCCTGTGCTGCCCTGGCCAGCATATTCTCCAGATCTCTCAGCAACTGAAAACGTCTGGTCAATGGTGTCCGAGCAACTGGCTCGTCACAATACGACAGTCACTATCTTGACGAACTGTGGTATCGAGTTGAAGCTGCATGGGCAGCTGTACCTGTACACGCCATCCAAGCTCTGTTTGACTCAATGCCCAGGCGTATCACGGCCGTTATTACGGCCAGAGGTGGTTGTTCTGGGTACTGGTTTCTCAGGATCTATGAACCCAAATTGGTTCTGGGTACTGGTTTCTCAGGATCTATGAACCCAAATTGTGCGAAAATGTAATCACATGTCAGTTGTAGTATAATATATTTGTCCAATGAATACCCGTTTATCAGCTGCATTTCTTCTTGGTGTAGCAATTTTAATGGTCAGTAGTGTATCATTTATTGGTTCTTAACTGGCTCAAATGGCTCTGAGCACTATGGGACTTAACTTCTGAGGTCATTAGTCCCCTAGAACTACCAAACGTAACTAACCTAAGGACATCACACACATCCATGCCCGAGGCAGGATTCGAACCTGCGACCATAGCGGTCGCGCGGTTCCAGACTGTAGCGCCTAGAACCGCCGGCCACCCCGGCTGGCTGTTCTTAACTTATACCGATTGATGTTTGCTTGGTGTTTGCAGTGTTGTCTGCGGTCTGTTTGTGTTCGAGTTTTTCTGTGAGTTGGGATGTGTGGGACCGGCGCCACGTTGTGTTTCTGTGCACAGAAGTGGTGACGTGTCTGATGGGAAGTGACTCCCGGTTGGGCCCCGTCGTTTAGGTGTTGTTTTGTTCGGCTGGTCTGCTGCTTCCTGCATTTTAAGTTAAGTCACCTTTTGACCAGGGCAGCCTGGCGTCACTGCTTATTTGATAAACATTTTGTAAGATGGCAAGAACTATGCCCCTTACATGAAGTCATTAAAGATCACTGAACTCACGTTGAGCGAACAGTAGGGCTGAACAAAATGACTGACAAGGCACAGTGCATCTTGTAGAGGGTGTAGTATAGACGTACTGGAATAATTAATGTCGGGTGATGGTTTTAAAGTCATTCACGCGACGTGGAAACTTTGTGGAAACGTGTCGATTTACTGGAGGCTAGTTTATCCTGGGGAAGTATTCAGAGTTGACCGCGGCCGGCTGGGGATCGGCGGAGGGAAGCGACAGTAGGCAGCTTAGGGCGGCTCAAGCTCTGACAAAGTGGTGTGCTGCCTCCAGCTGCCTTAAGATGAGTGACAGTGAGGGGGTGGTTGACCCCATGCTGGTGTACCGGGAAGCAGATGGAAAACGGTACGCCTGTTGATAAATGTCCGTCAACCCGTTTTCAGTTAAACATACGAGAAAGCCGCGCGAGGCTACGGTGGAGCAGTCAATAGAGGTCAGAATATGCGTGTTCGTGACTATAGCAACTTCACACAGAGTCTGAAGTAAATCAGGTGAAGAGCGACAGAATGAAATACGCCGGCCTCCGATGGGAATGTAGGACCGAGGAATTTGAAGTACTCTCCTGGGAGTTAGGAATTTCGGAAAAATTGGTGTTTTATGCAGACGATAACCTTGATGGGTGGCCTGGGAGGAGATAAATAGCAGAAGTTGAGAGGAAGGGAAATTTTGTGGGAATTTGTTCACTTTCCAGAGCAGACATTGGTCGGCACGGAAGCGACGCATAATTAACGCGACTTGCGCTGCAATTGGCGTAAGTGATTTTGCTGGAGGGGAAACCGAGGCGAGTGGGGCGGACTGGAAGAAGTCTCAGTAGAGGTCTTCCGTTCCAGGCTTGCCTAGAGTGCGGACGTGGCGTTCTTTACTCAGCTTGCCTGAGAGAGAGTGAGCATCTCTGCAGTTTAGGACTTACCAAACGGAACGATTGAGCTTGGAGATAGAAGGTTTTCGTTCAGCTATGTACTGAGCAAGATAGCTAGGAGTGAGTAGACGAGCGCAGCCCTGCAGCACCACGAGGTCGGCCGACGTCCGCACAACGACGCCACTCCGCCACGCTGTATTCGGTGATATTGCGCCGGCTCCGGCTCGAGTTAGGCAACGTGATTTGTCGGATCACGTCGCCAAAGTTTCCACGAGGGTTTCATGGGCCGTGTATTGTAGAACTCTTCTCGCATTTCACATTACGCCTGAGTCAGTCGATAGAAATTAATTATGATTTATCGCGCTTTACTCCACACAAACAAAATTTATTCCCACTGCCTGTTAGGAGATTCATGTAATGTGATGATTGAAGGTCGTGAGTTAAAATAAATTTGTGCTAATCGACTGGATCTGTTTTCAATCAAGTAGCTGAAATCCCAAGTCACTTTCTTAATTAATTTAATGTTAAACATTTGCATCTGGTGCTCAATATCTGAATATAACATTAATGTGCACCCCTTTTTAATTAAAAGGGGTCAATTCCGAATCAATTAATGTCAACACTGCCACCGCAGTTCAATCAGGAGTCACAGGGCTTTATTACTTTCTTTGCGTTATCTGTAATTGCGGCAGTTTTGCACTCTCTGTTGATATGTTAGTCAATTATCTGGGGTGAACACACAGAAAAACCAGATAAGTGACAGGTGGGGTATTACAATTTAACATCTCTGATGTAGTTAAAAAAATTTAAATTGGTTTGCCAGTGAATTATATTAAGTGTAACGTATTGTGCTGGTTGTGTTATTGCTCAAAAAAATTATCTGAGCCACTTTTTTAAATTACTTCAGATTGTAGTTTATTGTTCATTAAGTAATTCTAATTTGCTGCTTGTTTGACAAGGAAGCCATTGGTCATTTTGGGGATTGTTTTAAGACGGCCACGTGTTGATTGTATGTTAGCTGTTTTTATAAATATGGTATTGAATAAATTATTAATCTAATAGTTGTAGTGTTTAAGGAGTGACATTATAGGGGCCTTGACCTTCCATGCTAATCCCGACTTGCGAAGTCACACTCTTCTCTTTTCGGCTTTACTTACTGTATGACGTGCAACGTGTTTCCCTGTACTTGGTAAACAGAGTTCCTGGAAAGTCGGCCACTATTTATACGCTCTGTAATAGGTTAAGCCTTTAGCACATCCTCCTGCGGTTCGGTAAATATGGATTTCCCAGCCGTATCTTTCGTGGTAGTCACTTGCAAACGTGTCGATAACGGCGTGTAAACGTAATTTTGTTGTTTTCTCTTTGTGTTCACTATTCTTAATGCGAAAGAGTCCTTGCGCCACATTTGAGACTGGCCGAAAGTAGCCACGCAGAAAAGTTCACTTTTAGTCTACGTATTTCAGTCAGACTGAAATTAAAAATGAACATCTCAAAAACAATGGCGCCTTTCTCTTCTAACTTCAACGTTTTTCCTCTGCGAATCACTGTGATGTGCGTGGCAGAAGGAGCTTCTTATCGTCTACATCTCTATTTACATCTGCATTCCTCAAACTATCTTATGGTGTGTCACGGAGGGCATTTTGTGTGTCAATGTCTCTGGTTCACTATCCTGTCATCGTCACGAACAGCCCGTGGGAAGAAAGTCTGGAATATCTGTAATCTTTCCTTCGCGGTCTTTCCGCGAGTTACACGCACGCGGAAGCAATGTGCAGGGTTATTCCGTGATGATGATAAAAACTTCCAGGGGTGATGGAGAAGGATAACTGTATCAGTATGAAGTAAGCGACCTTTCTGCGAATGAGTCGAGTCGAAAGGTATAAACTTGTAAGCAAAAATCGATATGATAGTTCTGACAGCAGAATACACGTATCAGTACCGTATCCCGGTTCCTGGAACATATCCACTTGTTATTCCTCAACAGAAGTAGTTCCAACGTCTCACTTGGAACTGAAGGTTCGTGAGCAGTGGATAAGCAGATGAGATTCTGTTGCACCTCATCTCCCCCACTTGATTTCTTCTTGTGGATCCATGTGAAAAGTCTTGTGTACCAGGCGCCTGGCGAGACTAAGCAGGATCTCCAGTCAATGACTCCAGCTATTCAGATGACATAGGGGATATTAGGGCGGGCAAGAAAGAACATTGTGAGACAATGCAGTCCCAGCATTGACGGCGGGGGATGATATTTTGAAGAACTGTTGGAGATGTAACAGCTCGTCAGATTTGTGCACGTAAATGGGATTTGTTTTTACTGTACAATCGGCTTAGGATTTTTGGTCTCTTTGGCGTTATCCCTAGTGCGCCATTATTAGTCCATCAACAGAGTGAATTTATCAGAGGGTATTGGGCAGTATGCAGTGGGAATTCTACATCTACATCTACATCTACATACATACTCCGCAATCCACCATACGGTGCGTGGCGAAGGGTACCTCGTACCACAACTAGCATCTTCCCTCCCTGTTCCACTCCCAAACAGAACGAGGGAAGAATGACTGCCTATATGCCTCTGTACGAGCCCTAATCTCTCTTATTTTATCTTTGTGGTCTTTCCGCGAAATGTAAGTTGTCGGCAGTAAAATTGTACTGCAGTCAGCCTCAAATGCTGGTTCTCTAAATTTCCTCCGTAGCGATTCACGAAAAGAACGCCTCCATTCCTCCAGAGACTCCCACCCGAGTTCCTGAAGCATTTCCGTAACACTCGCGTGATGATCAAACCTACCAGTAACAAATCCAGCAGCCCGCCTCTGAACTGCTTCTATGTCCTCCCTCAATCCGACCTGATAGGGATCCCAAACGCTCGAGCAGTACTCAAGAATAGGTCGTATTAGTGTTTTATAAGCGGTCTCCTTCAGAGATGAACCACATCTTCCCAAAATTCTATCAATGAACCGAAGACGACCATCTACCTTCTCCCACAACTGACATTACATGCTTGTCCCACTTCATATCGCTTTTCAATGTTACGCCCAAATATTTAACCGACGTGACTGTGTCAAGCGCTACCCTAATAATGGAGTATTCAAACATTACGGGATTCTTTTTCCTATTCATCTGCATTAATTTACATTTATCTGTATTTAGAGTTAGCTACCATTCTTTACACCAATCACAAATCCTGTCCAAGTCATCTTGTATCCTCCTACAGTCACTCAACGACTACACCTTCCCGTACACCACAGCATCATCAGCAAACAGCCGCACATTGCTATCCACCCTATCCAAAAGATCATTTATGTAGATAGAAAACAACAGCGGACCTACCACACTGTCCTGGGGCACTCCAGATGATACCCTCACCTCCGATGAACATTCACCATCGAGGACAACGTACTGGGTTCTATTACTTAAGAAGTTTTCGAGCCACGTTATGTTCTGAATACGGAAGTTTGGGTCCTTAGTTTGAACACTGCGTGAGGCTAAGTTGATTGTCGCTCATATCACGTAGCTATAATTAAAGTGCAACCAGTGTGGATTTTAGGACAGCGAAAGTTGTTAAATATTATATTTCTATAATGCGGAACCGATGTGCGCGGGAAAAGAAATAGCTACAATTTTGGTCACCAGGTGCAAATCTGGGGCCGTAAATGCAAGAGAGACATTTAGGAATGTTTCCATATGTAATGGATTAGGAATGGGATATGGTCAGAAAGGATCAAACAAGCGAAAAGGCCATTATGTTGATTTTATTATTAAACAACGCCTACAAATTTTGTTCAATATGAGCACCGCAGACGTTGACGATATGCTGTACAGCGCCAGAAATGCACCTAGCTAATTCGGTCCTGGATTAATGCAGCAGAATACCTGCTAAGTTTCGTGATAATTACGGCCCATACAGGACCTCTGTCAGTAGTTACACTTTTATTACACGGAAGGGCCAAAGAAAGTGGTACACCTGCCTAATATCGTGTAGGGCCCCCGCGAGAACGCAGGAGTGCCGCAACACGACGTGGCATGGACTGGACTAATGTCTGAAGTAGTGCTGGAGGGAACTGACACCATGAATCCTGCAGGGCTGTCCATAAATCCGTAAGCACGTTGCAAGGGACCCCAGATATGCTCAATAATGTTCATGTCTTTAAGTTTGGTGGCCAGCGAAAATGTGTAAACTCTGTTCCTGGAGCCACTCTGTAGCAATTCCGGACATATCGGGTGACGCATTGTCCTGCTGGAACTGCCCAAGTCCGTCGGAATGCAAAATAGACATGAAGGGATGCAGATGATCAGACAGGATGCTTACGTACGTGTCACCTGTCAGAGTCTTATCTAGACTTATCGGCAGTCCCATGTCTGCCCCCGTTAGCTGAGGGATTAGCGCAGATGAATACCACGCCAAGGGGCCTGGGTTCGATTACCGGCTGAGGCAGGAGATTTTATCTGCTCAGGTACTGGGTGTTGTGTTGTCATTATTTCATCCCCGACGCGCAAAAGTCGCCCAATGTGGCGACGAATGCAATAAGTACTTGCCCTTCCCGAATGAGAGACTCCCGGTCCACAATGCCGTACGCTCATTTCCATTTCCAGGAATCCCATATCACTCCAACCACACAAGGCCCACACCTTCACAGAGCTCCACCAGCTTGAACAGTACGCTTGTGACACGCAGGGTCCACGGATTCATGAGGTTTTCTCCTTACCTGTACTCGTCCATCTGCTCGATACAATATGAAGCGAGTGTTTGAATACACATGCGTACACCAGTTTGTTTGGCGCTTCAGTGTATAACCACGCAGTCGCTCCACTTTTATTATATCTGCGTCGCTTCCGATTTAGGGTGGTTTACCCTTCCCCAGCATGCCGGAATCTGTGTAACATCATTACAAAATGGTTCAAATGGCTCTGAGCACTATGCGACTTAACTTCTGAGGTCATCAGTACTCTAGACTTAGAACTACTTAAACCTAACTAACCTAAGGACATCACACACATCCATGCCCGAGGCATGATAATGCATCTGTTTTATTGAACGATCAAAATATTAATAAGTGAACACCGGAAATTAAAGTACAAATTTTTACAATTAATAATGCAAGGAGGCCATCGGAACATATATAATTCGAAAGGAATTCTGCACAGATGTGCACAAAAAATCATGTGTAAACAGGCATTAAGAGCGGTAAAAGAAAGTAGTCGTAGATAAGAAACGTTGTCCTGTGTCTCCCGTTGCTACCAGTTTCTGCCACACGTGCTGATCTGCATCTGGTGCTGTGGCAGAACTGACAGGGAAAAGTGACAAGGTTTAGTGAAATCGCACTCTAGGCACCTTCATATTTAAATGTTGCAGACGGTTCATTTGCAGCAGCACACCCACAACGGCCAGCTACAATGCCACGACTAATACGTCGTTGATGTTGTGAGCAGTGCAAAACGAAATTTGTTAATGAAGCCGTCGGGGGCAACAAACGTTGTTTATTAGGGACATTTTTTCAAATGGTTCAAATGGCTCTGAGCACTATGGGACTTAACATCTATGGTCATCACTCCCCTAGAACTTAGAACTACTCAAACCTAACTAACCTAAGGACATCACACACAACCGTGCCCGAGGCAGGATTCGAACCTGCGACCGTAGCGGTGGCGCGGTTCCAGACTGTAGTGCCTAGAAACGCTCGGCCACTCTGGCCGGCGGACATTTTTTTCCCTTACTTTCGTCTAAGAGTGAACAGAACTACGTGTTAGTTTGCCGATGTCACCACAAAATCTTAATTGCTGTTAATTTTCAGTTTCTTCATTTTGAATAGCTAGGACTTCCACAATTATCCAGAAACTATATATTTTTAGGCTGTGGCTCGCAAAAGAACACTAACGGGTCGGACTGAAAGACAAAGAGCTAGAGAGACGCAATTTTTGAGCAGCAAAGTAACAGGAATATGGTGGACGTTGATGATGATATTTCTGTTGCTATTTTGGAAGGTACGTTTATACGTCCGCTAAACATAATTCCAAATCACTCTGAGAGTTACAACTGCGGTCTGATGAGTTTACAGTCGAGATTTTTTACTGTAAAACACTCCGCATCTGAGGCTACTTTACGTGATAAGATGGCATTCACATCTTGTTGTCAGAAGGAAAAAGTTAATTTACGATCGTTAACACAAAATTTTTCAGTGCATTGTATCAAGGACTCAGTTCAAATGATCGAATAATTAAAGAGAAATCAGAGAATTATTTCAAGAATACTGGTAGTTACAATGCAGCATTTGCTGCATTGAGCCTAAATATCAGCTGCAGACTTACGTGGAATGTAGCACTTTGATACATACATATACCTTATATATATATATATATATATATATATATATATATATATATATATATATATACGGCTTTACTAAATATAAGTAACGCTCCACTCCTTCTTTTAATTCTTTACCTGACATTTCTTGAATAAAATATTCTTATATGGCACGCAGATTTTGTTTGGTCACTCCTCTTAAGTTTTCTATTAGTTTGCATAAGTGTTTTCCTGTTATTTATGCGAATAAGAAAGTTTTTGTATTTCTATTTTTTCTCTAGAGTTTACCAGCATAATTCTTTTTTAAAACAATTTGTAGTTGCAAATATTTCCTCTTTCTCATTCAAATAATTTTCTTTCTTAAAACACATATCTATATATATATATATATATATATATATATATATATATATATATATATATATATATATATATATATATATGTATGTATGTATATATATATATATATATATATATATATATAAATTAGAGAACTTGATAGTTTGTTTAGAATAAAATCATCCAAATCAAGAACTCGCTATTTTTAGACTTTCTTCACTTATAACTAACTTTTTTACGTTATCAAAAACTTTTTTTTCTGTATAAATGGGTGTGCTAGTGAAGAAGTTTAACAAAACAGGTGTATTTGTTTAAGGAACTTAGTGAACCACTAGTAAATGTGTTGTACAGTAATACTAAATATGAATATTTGAATACTAGATATGAAGAAGAAATCTGTATGGAGGTCAATAATGAGTTTGATTATTTTGTCACAATCATCATCAGTGTTCTGCCAAACGGCAGGTTTTCACATGGTAATTCTCCAGGCTATCCGGTCTTCTGCCATCCTCTTCACGTCTGCGTAATTTCCTCTTCCCTTTTCTCGTCTATCATCTTGTATCTCCTTCTTCCTCTCAGTCTTCTCCCACGAACCAATCCTTCCAAAGCATCTGCTAGCAAGCACTCCCTTCTCAATGAGTGTCCCAACCAGTTATTTCTCTTACAACCTTCAGCAGACCTTTCCAATACTCTTTCATTACTGACTCTTTCCATACAGCTTATTCTCTCCATTCTCCTCCACATCTCAAATGCTTCTAACCTTTTTTCATTCTCTCGTCCCAGTGTCCATGTTTCTGCCCCATATAGTGCCACACTCCAGACAAAACATTTGCCAAGCCTTTTCCTTAGTCCTTTATCTAATTTGCCACATAAGAGTCTCCTCTTTCTGTTGAATGCCTCCTTCGCTATGGCAATTCCAGTTTTCACCTGCTGGTGACATCTCAAGTCTTCAGTTATTGTGCTTCCGAGATATTTAAATGCACTTACTTGGCTAATGGTAGATTGTCTTAGTTTAATATGGGACAGTCTGCGTCTTGTACTGATGATCATACTCTTTGTTTTTTGCTGTGTTTGTTTGCATTCGGTATTCCACACAAGCTTCATTCAGATCTTTGAGCATGTTATTCACTGTCCGCTCACTTTCTGCCACTAATGCCATGTCATCAGCAAATCTTATACATTCTATTCTCTTTCCACCAATACATGTTCCTCAAACTCAGATACGAAGGAATGAATAAACTTAAAAATAACGATAATGAATTTCTTGACCTAGAACTTCTGGTTCCATAATTTAAATATATGATTGAAAATTTTCCTTCGATATTCTGTTATTTCATCCATTTATTACAAGTTTTGTGAAAACATTTTGTTCGTTTTTTTTATCGATGAATTTTGGAATTCTGCAGTACAGATCCTGCCACTACGCGCCGCATCCACACACCTGCCCTCTGTTTAACACTTTTTTTGTGTCCCAAATTATTATTCTACCGAGATTATTTTAGCTATGAATGGCGGTTTTTGTTGCCTATTCTTTTTGATCATTTAACAGTATTTTGCATGTTTTCGTTATCCATTCATTTGCTTATTTCCCTGAAGGAAAGTGGACTCACAAATGAATGGTCATAAAATATCCCCCAACTGCACCTAACGTGCTCCCATACACTACTCCACGCTAATTGACGGTTGTACGACTGCCTCCTCAAAAACATCGCTGACACATACAATTTCAGCCTCTGAAACATTTGCATCTGAATCTGTCCTTCCTACTGTCAGTCCGGCAATATGGCCGCTGTCGACAAGGATATGATTTTCAGTCTATGGATCCGTCTCCATCATTGTCGGTTTCCAGATTTTTGTCATAATCCAGTTTCCAGAATACTGTAATATTTAAACGCTAGTCACAAGATCTCAGGTAACACTTGCAACAAGTAAGCACTGCAGTAATTACTACGTAAGTCATACAGACAAGATGGACGCTCACGAAACAAAAGATTAGAACGGCAAGCACTCGATTTTTCCGCTGCGCAATGTAAAAGCTGCAGTGTCTGACGATTTATTTTGACAGTGCTCTGAATTGTTTTACAACTAATGAAAATTTACGGTTCAAAATACGAAATGACTCATGAGTTACCCAGCCAAACAGTTGAAAAAGCTGTAAAAACATGTAAAACGGGCGAAAAGCGTTGACGTTTATTACCGTTTATTTACAATGTTGTATGCTAACACAAATTTTCTTTTTGCCCCAGAAATGAAATTCTGTCTTTCATAGTGTTTTACAACTGCTTGATGTTCTGCTTCGCTCAGCAGAACTGGTACTACCAATGTTTTTTTGGATAAAATACATGAAATACACTCAACGGTTTTTCGGATGAAATACATGAAACAGAAAAAGACAAACATGTAATACACATACAATTATTTTTCGTGGGCTCACTTTGACAGCCATAAAATGACTCTTTAACTCTCTTTATTTTATTTTATTTTTTAATTTTCTGATTCCTCGGGGGGATAACATACCATTTTAAGGTGGTGGACCATCTAATTGTTATAACTGGGGCCGGTGTCTGAGATGGCAGCATCGTTCGAAAACTAATGACCAGATAATTTGTAACATCTCTTGCAAGAAATGAATGCAAGATGCGTTAATCTAAGGAACACTAATTGCTATGAGCAAAGGGAAATTAATACCTCAACGCAGTATGCGGTGTGAAATATATTACAAAACAGCGAAAGTCAGGTAATTATCCACGCTATGTGTAGGTAACTTAAAATAATTACGGTAGTTTCAAGCTGATATCACATTTAATTACTTTAACTCAGCAAACACTGAATTTTAAACATTAATTATACAGGGTGGTCCATTGATCGTGACCGGGCCAAATATCTCACGAAATAACCGTCAGACGAAAAAACTACAAAGAACGAAACTTGTCTAGCTTGAAGGGGGAAACCAGATGGCGCTATGGTTGGCCCGCTAGATGGCGCTGCCGTAGATCAAACGGATATCAACTGCGTTTTTTAAAATAGGAACCCCCATTTTTTATTACATATTCGTGTAGTACGTAAAGAAATCTGAATGTTTTAGTTGGACCACTTTTTTCGCTTTGTGAGGAATGGCGCTGTAATAGTCACAAACATATGGCTTACAATTTTAGACGAACAGTTGGTAACAGGTAGGTTTCTTAAATTAGAATAAAGAACGTAGGTACGTTTGAACATTTTATTTCGGTTGTTCCAATGTGATACATGTACCTTTGTGAACTTATCAGTTCTGAGAAGGCACGCTGTTACAGCGTGATTACCTGTAAACACCACATTAATGCAATAAATGCTCAAAATGATGTCCGTCAACCTCAACAGCGAGTAGTTCGCCTTTCATAATGATCGCACATGCATTGACAGTGCGCTGACGCATGTTGTCAGGCGTTGTCGGTGGATCACGATAGCAAATATCCTTCAGCTTTCCCCACAGAAGGAAATCCGGGTACGTCACATACGGTGAACGTGCTGGCCATTGTATGGTGCTTTGACGACCAATCCACCTGTCATGGAAGTACATCGCCATTCTGTCATGCAGTGAAACATCTTGTAGTAACATCGGTAGAACATTACGTACGAAAGCAGCATACACTGCACCATTTAGATTGCCATCGATAAAATGGGGGCCAATTATCCTTCCTCCCATAATGCCGCACCATACATTAACCCGTCAAGGTCGCTGATGTTCCACTTGTCGCAGCCATCGTGGATTTTTCGTTGCCCAATAGTGCATATTATACCGGTTTACGTTACCGCTGTTGGTGAATGACGCTTCGTCGCTAAATAGAATGCGTGCAAAAAATCTGTCATCGTCCCGTAATTTCTCTTGTGCCCAGTGGCAGAACTGTGAACGACGTTCAAAGTCGTCGCCATGCAATTTCTGGTGCATAGAAATATGGTATGGGTGCAATCGATGTTGATGTAGCATTCTCAACAAATGGCTGGTTCAAATGGCTCTGAGCACTATGGGACTTAACATCTGTGGTCATCAGTCCGCTCGAACTTAGAACTACTTAAACCTAACTAACCTAAGGACATCACACACATCCATGCCCGAGGCAGGATTCGAACCTGCGACCGTAGCAGTCGCGCGAATCCGGACTGCGCGCCTAGAACCGCTAGACCACGGCGGCCGGCCATTCTGAACACCGACGTTTTTGAGACTCCCGATTCTCGCGTAATTTGTCTGCTATTGATGTGCGGATTAGCCGCGACAGCAGCCGAAACACCTACTTGGGCATCATCGTTTGTTGCAGGTCGTGGTTGGCGTTTCACCTGTAGGTGAACACTTCCAGTTTCCTTAAATAACGTAATTATCCGGCGAACGGTCCAGACACTTTGATGATGTCGTCCAGGATACCGAGCACCATACTTAGCACACGCCATTTTCATGACAATAATCATACATCAACACGATATCGACCTTTTCCGCAATTGGTAAACGGTCAATTGTCACACGGGTAATGTATCGTGAAGCAGATACCGTCCGCACTGGCGGAATGTTACGTGATACCACGTACTTATAAGTTTGTGACTATTACAGCGCCATCTATCACAAAGTGATAAAAGTGGTCCAACTAAACATTCACATACTACACGAATATGGGGGTTCCTATTTAAAAAACGCAGTTGATATTCGTTTGACGTCTGCAGCTCGTGGTCGTGCGGTAGCGTTCTCGCTTCCCACGCCCGGGTTCCCGGGTTCGATTGCCGGCGGGGTCAGGGATTTTCTCTGCCTCGTGATGACTGGGTGTTGTGTGCTGTTCTTAGGTTAGTTAGGTTTAAGTAGTTCTAAGTTCTAGGGGACTGATGACCATACATGTTAAGTCCCATAGTGCTCAGAGCCATTACTTACTTACTTATCCGTTTGACCTATGCCAGCACCATCTAGCGGGCCAAGCATACCGCCATCTGGTTTCCCCCTTCTAGCTAGGCGAGTTTCGTTCTTTGTAGTTTTTTCGTCTGACGGTTATTTCGTGAGATATTTGGCCCGGTCACTATCAATGGACCACCCTGTATAGCACGGCTTTGTACTACGATAGCTTACCGAAAAATGACAAAACAAGAGCCAGTGATGGCGTGTTCTTAGAAAAAGAAGAGAAACATTTTTATACTTTTGTCTGTATTAGTAACAGGTCATTTCGAGATCAGTGAGCATCAATAAAACTTCCACAATGGTCTCACAGAATACTTTTGTTATTACAGTGCATTGAATAACTAGGGATTGTGTGATAACTTTCTTCTTCCTGACGCAGACTGTTAAAGGAAAATATATGCTCACGAGGCTGGCTCTGTACAAAAATTAAAGAAAATACACTGAAGCGCCATGGAAACTGGTATAGGAAGCCGTACTGAAATACAGAGATAAATAAGGAAGCAGAATACGGCGCTGCGGTCGGCAATCCATATATAAGACAAAAAGTGTCGGCCACAGTTACTGCTGCAACAACAGCAGCTTATGAAGAGTTAAGTGAGTCTGAAGGTGGTGTTATAGTCGGCGCATGGGCGATGGGACATAGCATCTCTGAGATAGCGATTAAGTGGGGATTTATCCGTACGAACAATTCACGAGTTCACCGTGAATGTCAGGACTCCGGTAAAACATCAAATCTCCGACATCGCTGTGGTCGGAAAAAGGTCCTGCAAGAACGGGGCCACCGTCGACTGAAGAAAATCGTTCAACGTGACAGAGGTGCAGCCCTTCCGCAAATTGCTGCAGATTTCATTGCTGGGTCATCAACAGGTGTCAGGGTGCGAACCATTCCATGAAACATCTCGATATGAACTTTCTGTGCCGAAGGCCCACTCGTGTACCCTTGATGACTGCACGACACGAACCCTTACGGCTTGCCTGGTCGGACAAATCTGGTTTCAGATTGTGTGGAGACAACCTCATGAATCCATGGATCCTTCTTCTAGGCAGGGGACTGTTCAAGCTGGTGGAGGCTCAGTTTTGGTGTGGGGCGTGTGCAGTTGGAGTGACATGGGACGCCTGATACGTCTAGGTATGACTCTGACAGGTGACACGTACGTAAGCATCCTGTCTGATCACCTGCGTCCATTTATGTCGATTATGGATTCCTGCGGACGTGGGCAATTCCAGCAGGACAATGCGTCCAGAAATGCTACACAATGGCTCCAGGAACACTTGTCTGAGTTTAAACACTTCCGTTAGTCACCAAAGCCCCAGACATGAACATTACTGACCATATCTGGGATGCCTTGCAATTTTACTGGCTAGGTAGCATAGTTCCTTAACTGCATCTAGTTCGTTAGCGCCAATTCTGATGTTAAATGTCTCGCTGTTCTCATTTCTGCTACTTCTCATTATTTCCGCTTCTCTTCGATTTATTCACACTCAATACTCTACACTCACTCGACAAATCCTGTAATTCTTCTTCGGTTTCACTGAGGGTAGCAACGTCATCAGCGAATCTTATCACTGATACCCTTTCGCCTTGGAGTTTAATTCCGCTCTTGAACTCTTCTTTTATTTCCGTCATTGCTTCTTCGTTGTGTACATGGAACAGTGGAAACGAAAGACTGCTTCCCTGTCTTACACCCTTTTTAATGCGAGCACTTCTTTCTTCCATGCTTATTGTTCTCTCTTCGTTGTCGTACTTATTGTATATTACCGATCCTTCCCTATAGCTTGCCCCTATTTTCGTTAGATATTCGAACATCTTGGGTCACTTTACACTGTCGAACACTTTTTCCACGTCGACAAATCCTGTGAACGTGTCTTGATTTTCCTTCACTCCTGCTTCCACTATCAAAAAAAATGGTTCAAATGGCTCTGATCACTATGGGACTCAACTGCTGAGGTCATTAGTCCCCTAGAACTTAGAACTAGTTAAACCTAACTAACCTAAGGACATCACAAACATCCATGCCCGAGGCAGGATTCGAACCTGCGACCGTAGCGGTCTTGCGGTTCCAGACTGCAGCGCCTTTAACCGCACGGCCACTTCGGCCGGCTGCTTCCACTATCAACCACCTTTGTTCTGCCTTTACGTTTTTTCCGAAATTCTGATGGCATATCCTTCTTTTTTTCGAGTATCTTTAGCATTATTTCGTGCAGGAGGTTAGCGTACAAGTTGTGTCAGATTGACATGGGAGGATAAGGTATCAACAGCATCTCTGATTCGACTGTCGTTTCGTCTCTGGAGTATACCAATGGACCGAAAAAGTATTTGGAAATTTGTGGTGAGTTCTATGCGGCCGAACTGCTAAGGTCATCGGTCCCTAGGCTTACCCACTACTTAATCTAACTTAAACTAACTTATAGTAAGAGGACAACACACACACCGCGCACGGCTACCTCGCGCGGCCTAAAAAGTATTGTTGGTTGCTCCGAAAACAGACCAAACGTTGTTCGGACATTTCCATTCTGATGCGTTTCTTCTGCTGCTTTAAGATTCGCGACACCCATCTACCATATAATTTTCTAATATCCAATTCCACTGTTAAAATGTGGTATGCCCACTTAGATGACATTCCTATAGGTTTAGGAATTTCTCGTAGTTTCAGTGGCTATCCTCCATGACTATTTTACATATCTTTGCAATAATTTCTGAGGTAGTGGCACATGTTGAGCGACAACTACGCGGATCTTCATCTAAACTATAGAAACCAAATTTAGCTGAAACTTCCAGGCAGATTAAAACTGTGTGCCGGACCGAGACTCGAACTCGGGACCTTTGCCTTTCAGTTGGTAGAGTACTTGTCCGCAAAAGGCAAAGGTCGCGACATCGAGTATCGGTCCGGCACACAGTTTTAATCTGCCAGGAAGTTCCATATCAGCGCACACTCCGCTGCAGAGTGAAAATCTCATTCTGTAAATTTAAGCTTATTTGTCCACTTGGCAATAGATCAATGTGAAGCTGCAGAGTGTTCCAGCGTGTTAGAAAAATCGGTAGAATTTTGTTCTCTTTCACATTTTTGTCTACGAAATACCTAATAACTGCTCAAATCTCGATTTTTTCCATATTAACAAATCACAGGGTGCAGCCAGCTGCAGGTGGTGGCACATGTCGGCACTAATGACGTGTCTCGCTTTGGATCTGAGGAAATTCTCTCTGGATTCCAGCGGCTATCTGGTTTGGTGAAGGCTGCCGGTCTTGCTTACGAGATGAAGGCAGAGCTGGCCATCTGCAGCATCGTTGACAGAACCGACTGCGGACCTTTGGTGCAGAGCCGGGTGGAGGGTCTGAATCAGAGGCTCAGACGGTTTTGCGACCGTGTTGGCTGCAGATTCCTCGACTTGCGCCATAGGGTGGTGGGGTTTCGGGTTCCGCTGAATAGGTCAGGAGTTCACTACACTCAGCTGGCGGCTACACGGGTAGCGGAGGCTGTGTGGTGTGGACTGGACAGTTTTTCAGGTTAGAAGGCCTCGGGAAAGTACGGGGTGGGCTGCAATCTCAAAGGGTGCATGGCAAATACAGGACGTGCTTGGATCAGGGAACAGTCGGAATTGTAGTTGTAAATTGTTGTAGTTGTGCTGGGAAAGCCCCTGAGCTACAAGCGCTAATAGAAAGCACAGAAGCTGAAATCGTTATAGGCACAGAAAGCTGGATAAAGCCTAAAATAAGGTCTGCAGAAATTTTTACGAAGTCTCAGACGGTGTTCAGGAAAGATAGATTAGGCAGAATTGGTGGTGGAGTGTTTGTGTCTGTCAGTAGTGGTTTATCTTGTAGTGAAGTCGAAGTAGATAATCCTTGCGAATTGGTATGGGTGGAGGTTATACTTAACAGCCGAACTAAGTTAATAATTGGCTCCTTCTACCGACCCCCAGACACCGATGATATAGTTGCGGAACAGTTCAGAGAAAGAAGGTGGGAGACGAGATACTGGCAGAAGTAAAGGTGTGCGTACCGGGCGTGAGTCGTGCTTCGGTAGCTCAGATGGTAGAGCACTTGCCCGCGAAAGGCAAAGGTCCCGAGTTCGAGTCTCGGTCGGGCACACAGTTTTAATCTGCCAGGAAGATTCAGTTCAGAGAAAATTTGAGTCTCGTAACAAATAAATACCCCACTCATACGGTTACAGTTGGTGGGGACTTCAACCTTCCCTCGATATGTTGGCAAAAATACTTGTTCAAAACCGGTGGTAGGCAGAAAACATCTTACGAGATTGTCCTAAATGCTTTCTCCGAAAATTATTTCGAGCAGTTAGTCCACGAACCCACGCGAATTGTAAATGGTTGCGAAAACACACTTGACCTCTTAGCCACAAACAATCCAGAGCTGATAGAGAGCATCACGGCCGATACAGGGATTAGTGATCACAAGGTCGTTGTAGCTAGGCTCAATACCGTTTCTTCCAAATCCACCAAAAACAAACGCAAAATAATTTTATTTAAAAAAGCGGATAAAGTGTCACTAGAAGCCTTCCTAAGAGACAATCTCCATTCCTTCCGAACTGACTATGCAAATGGAGACGAGATGTGGCTCAAATTCAAAGATATAGTAGCAACAGCAATTGAGAGATTCATACCTCATAAATTGGTAAGAGATGGAACTGATCCCCCATGGTACACAAATCAGGTCCGAACGCTGTTGCAGAGGCAACAGAAAAAGCATGCGAAGTTCAGAAGAACGCGAAATCCCGAAGATTGACTAAAATTTACAGACGCGCGAAACTTGGCACGGACTTCAATCCGAGATGCCTTTAATAGGTTCCACAACGAAACATTGTCTCGAAATTTGGTAGAAAATCCGAAGAAATTCTGGTCGTATGTAAAGTACACAAGCGGCAAGACGCAGTCAATACCTTCGCTGCGCAGTGCCGATGGTACTGTTACCGACGACTGTGCCGCTAAAGCGGACTTCTTGAACGCAGTTTTCCGAAATTCCTTCACCAGGGAAGACGAATGGAATATTCCAGAATTTGAAACACGAACAGCTGCTAGCATGAGTTTCTTAGAAGTAGATACCTCAGGGGTTGCGAAGCAACTCAAATCGCTTGATACGGGAAAGTCTTCAGGTCCAAATTGTATACCGATTAGGTTCCTTTCAGATTACGCTGATACAATAGCTCCCTTCTTAGCACTCATATACAACCGCTCGCTCAGCGATAGATCTGTACCTACAGATTGGAAAATTGCGCAGGTCGCACCAGTGTTTAAGAAGGGTAGTAGGAGTAATCCATTGAACTACAGGCCTATATCATTGACGTGGGTTTGCAGTAGGGTTTTGGAGCATATACTGTATTCAAACATTATGAATCACCTCGAAGGGAACGATCTATTGATACGTAATCAGCATGGTTTCAGAAAACATCGTTCTTGTGCAACGCAGCTAGCTCTCTATTCGCACGAAGTAATGGCCGCTATCGACAGGGGTTCTCAGGTTGATTCCGTGTTTCTAGATTTCCGGAAAGCTTTTGACACCGTTCCTCACAAGCGACTTCTAATCAAGTTGCGGGCCTATGGGGTATCGTCTCAGTTGTGCGACTGGATTCGTGATTTCCCGTCAGGAAGGTCGCAGTTCGTAGTAATAGACGGCAAATCATCGAGTAAAACTGAAGTGATATCAGGTGTTCCCCAGGGAAGCGTCCTGGGACCTCTGCTGTTCCTGATCTAAATAAATGACCTGAGTGACAATCTGAGCAGTTCTCTTAGGTTGTTCGCAGATGATGCTGTAATTTACCGTCTAGTAAAGTCATCCGAAGACCAGTATCAGTTGCAAAGCGATTTAGAAAAGATTGCTGTACGGTGTGGCAGGTGGCAGTTGACGCTAAATAACGAAAAGTGTGAGGTGAACCACACGAGTTTCGAAAGAAATCCGTTGGAATTCGATTACTCTATAAATAGTACAATTCTCAAGGCTGTCAATTCAACTAAGTACCTGGGTGTTAAAATTACGAACAACTTCGGTTGGAAAGACCACATAGATAATATTGTGGGGAAGGCGAGCCAAAAGTTGCGTTTCATTGGCAGGACACTTGGAAGTTGCAACAAGTCCACTAAAGAGACAGCTTACACTACACTCGTTCGTCCTCTGTTAGAATATTGCTGCGCGGTGTGGGATCCTTACCAGGTGGGACTGACGGAGGACATCGAAAGGGTGCAAAAAAGGGCAGCTCGTTTTGTATTATCACGTAATAGGGGAGAGAGTGTGGCAGATGTGATACGCGAATTGGGATGGAAGTCATTAAAGGAAAGACGTTTTTCGTCGCGGCGAGATCTATTTACGAAATTTCAGTCACCAACTTTCTCTTCCGAATGCGAAAATATTTTGTTGAGCCCAACCTACATAGGTAGGAATGATAATGAAAATAAAATTAGAGAAATCAGAGCTCGAACAGATAAGTGTAGGTGTTCGTTTTTCCCACGCGCTTGTTCGATGAACCCTCTGCCAAGCACTTAAATGTGAATTGCAGAGTAGTCATGTAGATGTAGACTATCCGGGAACAACAACACAGGGGCGACATCACCGCAGATTCCTAGCCAGAGCACTGATACGTCACGTGTTTAGTCATAAAGAATGATCCATTACTACACGGTAACCCCGTTGCGCCAGCGGTGATATCTGGTGGTAATTCCATAATCTTTACAAATTACCTTCCTATAATCAACATTGCGTTCCTTGTGGAGGTGTTTAATTTTCATTCTGTAGCAACTCAGAGCAAGAATGTCGAAGTGAAACATCCTAGAAGAAAACCCGTCTCATTTTCTGTTATTATCGCCCTTAATGAGTGGGAAGCTGTTGACCTTTACACGTTTGTCTAGTCTTTTCCCTAGGCACTAAACATTTAATAATTGTTTTTATAATGCGAGGCCAGAGTCATAATATATCTCTTTAAAGTCAGTACCGCCATTAGACTGTTGTGTTTATTTACGGTGATACATTACACTTACACAATCATGATTTCGGCTTCAAAGTGCCATCATCAAGTGTTTTAAGTGTTAGAAAAAAACACGACAGTATGCTACCTTAGGCAATTAATAACATTTGAAACACATGATGATGGCACTTTTAAGCCGAAATCATTGTTGTGTAAGTATAATGTAGCACTGTAAATAAACAATAGTCTAATGGCGGTACTGAGATTAAAGAAATGTAAACATTTAGATGGAGATGGATCGAGAAATTACTGAAAAACATTTCAGGTATGTCGGACTGAAGAGTTAAAGCCCATTTCGTTCCCCAGTGGTGAAACACGAACCATACGCGTAACAGTGTGTTCTAATCGCGAAATAGTCCAATTATAACAAAATACTTCAGGATAAGTTTTTCATTTTTCAAAAACTGTCGAATTACAAACAGGTAATCGGGAAAACCGTATAATCGTCACCCGAATAAGCGTGAGCTTGCTGTTTAACAGGTAATCGGGAAAACCGTACAAGCGTGAGCTTGCTGTTTTACTTCATGAAGTAGTTAATATTATTGCAATAATGGTACTGCGAGTTACACTCTCCAGTCACATCAACGTGATCACCTGTCAAAAACCTGGCTGTCCACGTTTTGCATCGTGGACTGCTGCGAAACGTGCAGGAAGAGAGACAGTGACGTTCTAGAAGGTCAGGGACGAGGAGCTGTGAGTAGTTGCGATAGCGGTTGAGGATCCACGGTTCTAACACCCCAGTCGAGGTGGTACCACAGATTCTCGATTGGGTTTAAATCTGCAGAGTCTGGTGGCGAGTGGTGTACGCTAAACTAATCCCAATGCTCTTTGAACCACGTACGTATACTGCGAGCCGTGTGACATGTTGCATTGTCCTGCTGGAAGACGGCACAGTGCAGAGGAAAAACATCACATAGGGCTGGACCTGATACCCAAGGATGTATGTTGCTGTTGATCTGTTGTTGCTACCACAAGGACGAGATAACCTTGTGAACGCCACGAAACCATTCTGCAGACCATAATGCTCCCTCCTCCTCTGGCCTGAGCCCTTCCAGCATTGTTGCAGGGTGCTGCTTTCAGTCGTTTCCCGCCGTACGTGTTAACGGCGGTGTGTCATGTGAAAATGTCACCTGGTGTTGCTCAGTGGACGTCCAGTTGGGGTAGTGGCACTTAAAGCCCAGCCTTCGTCGTGGATGGTTCAAATGGTTCAAATGGCTCTGAGCACTATGGGAGGTCATTAGTCCCCTAGAACTTAGAACTAGTTAAACCTAACCTAAGGACATCACAAACATCCATGCCCGAGGCAGTATTCGAACCTGCAACCGTAGCGGTCTTGCGGTTCCAGACTGCAGCGCCTTTAACCGCACGGCCACTTCGGCCGGCCTCGTCGTGGATGAATTAGCATTCAGCATAGGTGTGCGAACCGGAAACCTGCTGTGGAGGTCTATACACAGCAACATTGCGCTGAATAGTTGATGAGGAGACAGTGTTGGTAGCTCTGGGTTCGTTTGGGCACACAATCACTCTACAGTTGCACACGTATTCGCCTGTACACATCTCTTCAGTCGTCGTTCACCCTTGTCACCTATAGCCTGTGGTGCACCACAGTTGCTTCGGCACCCATTTTCGATTGCGCCATTTTGCTGTGCATGGTACACTTTAACCATGATGGCACACCAACAGTCTACAAACTTAGCCACTTCGAAAATGCTTCCACCCATGGCCTGAAACCCAATGATCATGCCCTCTTGGACATCAGATAAATTGCTCCGTTTCTGCAGTACGACAACCACTGCACTGTTTTCTGCAACTCCCCATGGTCACATTAATGTGACTTGACTGTGGGTATAGTTAAGCGATAACTCTTAATCTGTCACACAGTGCAACACTCAGCAATTATAAAGTGCATGAAACACTTCAAAGAATCGGTACAGGAAAACGGCCAGTAGTAAAGCCGTCGGCACACGGACCGTGCTGTCGAACGTGAACGTTGATCGTGCCAAGTCCAACGTGCTGCTGAACGCTCAGGAACGATGTGACTTGTGCATACGATACGTGGGCCCCAACGTGGTACACGCGGTAGCAACGCATTCCGGCGGCAGTTGCGGTAAGTTTCTAGTTCGTAAATCACACTGTTTACTAAACGGGCACGCGTTAAATTCCCACGTTGTTGTTGTTGTTGTGGTCTTCAGTCCAGAGACTGGTTTGATGCAGCTCTCCATGCTACTCTATTCTGTGCAAGCTTCTTCATCTCCCAGTAACTACTGCAACCTACATCCTTCTGAATCTGCTTAGTATATCCATCTCTTGGTCTCCCTTTACGATTTTTACCCTCCACGCTGCCCTCCAATACTAAATTGGTGATCCCTTGATGCCTCAGAACATGTCCTACCAACCGATCCCTCCTTCTAGTCAAGTTGTGGCACAAATTTCTTTTCTCCCCAATCCTATTCAATACCTCCTCATTAGTTATGTGATCTACCCATCTAATCTTCTGTAGCACCACATTTCAAAAGCTTTTATTCTCTTCTTGTGCAAACTATTTATCGTCCATGTTTCACTTCCATACATGGCTACACTCCATACAAATACATTCAGAAACGACTTCCTGACGCTTAAATCGATACTAGATGTTAACAAATTTCTCTTCTTCAGAAACGATTTCCTTGCTATTGCCAGTCTACATTTTATATCCTCTCTACTTCGACCATCATCAGTTATTTTGCTCCCCAAATAGCAAAACTCCTTTACTACTTTAAGTGTCTCATTTCCTGATCTAATTCCCTCAGCATCACCCGACTTAATTCGACTACATTCCATTATCCTCGTTTTGCTTTGTTGATGTTCATTTTATATCCTCCTTTCAAGACACTATCCATTCCGTTCAACTACTCTTCCAAGTCCTTTGCTGTGTCTGACAGAATTACAATGTCATCGGCAAACGTCAAAGTTTTTATTTCTTCTCCGTGGATTTTAATACCTACTCCGAATTTTTCTTTTGTTTCCTTCACTGCTTGCTCAATATACAAATTGAATAACATCGGGTACAGGCTACAACCCTGTCTCACTTCCTTCCCAACCACTGCTTCCCTTTCATGTCCCTAGACTCTTATAACTACCATCTGGTTTCTGTACAAATTGTAAATACCCATTCGCTCCCTGTATTTTACCTCTGCCACCTTCAGAATTTGATAGAGAGTATTCCAGTCAATATTGTCAAAAGCTTTCTCTAAGTCTACAAATGCTAGAAACGTAGGTTTGCCTTTCCTTAATCTAGCTTCTAAGATAAGTCGTAAGGTCAGTATTGCCTCACGTGTTCCAATATTTCTACGGAATCCAAACTGATCTTCCCCGAGGTTTTTCCACTCGTCTGTAAAGAATTCGCGTTAGTATTTTGTAGTCGTGACTTATTAAACTGATAGTCCGGTAATTTTCACATCTGTCAACACCTGCTTTCTTTGGGATTGGAATTATTATATTCTTCTTGAAGTCTGAGGGTATTTCGCCTGTCTCATATCTTGCTCACCAGATGGTAGAGTTTTGTCAGGACTGGCTCTCCCAAGGCTGTCAGTAGTTCCAATGGAATGTTGTCTACTCCCGGGGCCTTGTTTCGACTCAGGTCTTTCAGTGCTCTCTCAAACTCTTCACGCAGTATCATATCTCCCATTTCATCTTCATCTACATCCTCTTCCATTTCCATAATATTGTCCTCAAGTACATCGCCCTTGTATAGACCCTCTATATACTCCTTCCACCTTTCTGCTTTCCCTTCTTTGCTTACAACTGGGTTTCCATCTGAGCTCTTGATATTCATACAAGTGGTTCTCTTTTCTCCAAAGGTCTCTTTAATTTTCCTGTAGGCAGTTAACTCTATTAAAACGCACATTTCCTCCATGGTCCATGAAAAGGAAAGTACCATGTCGAATCAAGAAGGACACAGGCTTATAAAAGTTCCATTACAAACAGTGTGGTACAAATCTGCAATACTTCTTCACATAAGATAAACATTATTTCATAATTCCCACATTTTAGTAAAACTCTAAGGTCCGTCTTACTTGATCACTGTTCCTACCGAGTAGCAGAATCTTTGCAACACGTGAATTACGAAGCGTAAAAGAAAAAGGAGGAAAATAGCTTTACACAAGTAGCGCAAGGTGTCCTGTAGATCAGGTCAATCGAACACCCAAAGAAAGGTGAACTTATACTTACATAACATAAAAAATTGTAGTATGTACCTATATTAGTCTAAACTAATAATAAAGTAACAGAACCTAACAAAAACGCAAATGTTAGGAAAAAAATTTACGTACTGGCGAGTCGCGAACCACCACCCAAACAAAAATTTCATTCATCAGTGACGCTACTCACCACGCAAAACCAACAATTTGTAGTTAATTGCCATTCCTGGGATCTTACCAATCTTAGCACTTGCTGAAAGTTTTACTCGTAACTATGTTACTAATTGTAATTTAGTTATAACAAATTGTACCAAGAACAATGCGTTTTGGGTGCGTCCTCAGTGTATTGCTGCCTTCTAATAACATACTCTCATAATACGCACGTTACAATTATTCTTTTGCCACGAATATGATGTTTCTCATTATTTTATTGCAACGGATCACACAGTTAACAACGGATTTTCCAGTGATTCTCAATTCGCTGGTGCTCAGAAACGGCATATATACGTGCAGGCTTGAAATGAATGCCAATATGGCGCCTCACAACTTTGTGTTGAAGGGAGATGGCGTGCCTGTGACGTAGATGGCGTTCTGCCATCTCATTGGTCAACGCTCAGACGCACGCTCAGAATATCTGACATGCTCGATTTTGCTCTGCACGATCGAAAAGACTCCTGAACCTCCTATTCCACGCTATGACGTCAGAAACGCGGCACGCTCAACGTTCGGATGCACGGTCCGTGTGCCTACGGCTTAATGTAACTAACGCAACAGTATATAAAAGAAAAACTCTCACAGATTGTTTTTGCAGCATTTATAAAAACTCTGTGTGTCCACATTACGTAGTGTAATTATTCTGCCGATACCTGACCTAGCACATCTGGAGAGACGGAATCAACAGCTGCTGTGGTGCAGTGTCGTAAGTTGTCGAGATTCTGTGGTAGAGGCGCAACATGCAAAGGCAGCAGGAATAAAGGCATAAAGCCTGGCGGTTATAGTCGCCACTCGAGGAGCCCTAGGTTGCCGGCCACAACACGGCCTATGCAGCGACGTGGCAACGTCTCATTCAGGTAGATGCTGCGTAGAATAGCGTGGCCGGTAGACATGCAGTTGGCAAGGCATGCATGGGGAGAGGTGTAGTGGTGGGGGTCGCTCAGAGCACTGTAGGGAAAATGACGAGCACTGGAGGGGAAGTGCCCTTCTAAACTGAAGCCTATGCCCACATTTTTTTTCATAAATAGTATGTGGAGCGCCCCCACACTCACAGCTCCATGGTGACCATTCAGAAACATGTGTTACCTCTACTTTAAAAGCAACGACTTATTTTCGCTGGCTTATCAACGATTTGTGATTTTCAGAGAAGCATAATGAATGGCGAATATTCAGTAAAACCTGCACAGTACTGGTTAAAAACAGTCTTGGTTGTAATTTTAGTTTTTTATTTTTCAACGACGCATTTCGCCTTATTTAGGCATCTTCAGGTTTTCTACATAGAAAACAGAGAACAAATACATCTATTTAAGAATCGCGATCGCGTTGTGCAGATCAACTATTGAAAGAGCAAATACCTTAATTTGGTATTTCTTACAAGGGAACCTCCCCATCGCACCCCCCTCAGATTTAGTTACAAGCTGGCACATTGGATAGGCCTTGAGAAACTGAACACAGATCAATCGAGAAAACAGGAAGAAGTTGTGTGGAACTATGAAAAAAATAAGCAAAATATACAAACTGAGTAGTCCATGCGCAAGATAAGCAATATCAAGTATATTCTTGGGTTGGTAGCGCCGTGGTCCCGTGGTTAACGTGAGCAGCTACTGAACGAAAGATCCTTGGTTCAAATCTTTGCTCGAGTGAGAAGCTTAATTTTTTATTTTGAGACAATTATCAAAGTTCAGGTACTCACACATAATCAACTTCGCTCTCCAAAATTCCAGTTCATGTTCAGATTTGCTTGGACATATGCAGGATTTGACGGTCTACACGCGGAAGAATTTGAAAACGTTAAAAACATATGTTTTGACAGAGCACAGGGAAAACTGTGCGACTGTGAAACTGTTGCATTTATTTGTTGCAGTTTATGTGACAAACTCTTATATTTTCATCAGTTTTTTGGGAGTGATTATGACATCCACAAGAAAACCTAAATCGGGCAAGGTAGAAGAATCTTTTCACCCATTCGCCAAGTGTACAAGTTAGGTGGGTCGACAACATATTCCTATCATGTGACGCACATGCCGTCACCAGTGTCGTATAAAATATACCAGATGTGTTTTCCTGTGGGGGAACTGGTTGACCTATGACCTTGCGATCAAATGTTTTCAGTTCCCATTGGAGACGCACGTCCTTTCGTCTACTAATCGCACGGTTTTGCGGTGCGGTCGCAAAATACGGACACTAAACTCATTACAGTGAACAGAGACGTCAATGAACGAACGGACAGATCATAACTTTGCGAAAATAAAGAAGGTAAAATTTTCACTTATGGGAAGACTTGAACCGAGGACCTTTCGTTCCGTAGCTGCTCACGCTAACCACGAGACCACGGCTCAACTAAACCCACAATGCACTTAATGTTTTATATCTTGCACATGGACTACTCAGTTTGTATATTTTGCTTATTTTTTTCATAGTTCCACACAACTTCTTCCTGTTTTCTCGATTGATCTGTGTGCAGTTTTTCAAGGCCTATCCACTGTGCCAACTTATAACTAAATCTGAGGGGGGTGCGATGGGGAGGTTCCCTTGTTAGAAGAATCCGAGTCAGTGTAGCCAAAGGGCATCGTCGAATATATCAGGCGAACATCGCCTTCGTTGAACTCAGTAAAAACTAGAAATATAAAGTAGTAAAATGATTACAATTTCTAGAGGCACCAAGATCTGCATAACGCGTTCCCGTTCACAGGAGCGAGTAAGAGAGTAAGATGGGGGCTCGGGTAGGAAGCACAATGCGCCCCAGCGTCGTGTGGCAGTACTGAAGCCTAACACAGAATCACCTCAAGAGGTGGCGCTGCGACGCACCAGTGATAAAAATGAGAGATCGTAAACTGGATATACATACCCACTAAAACTGTATACATGTAATGCATAGAAAACATTGATACGATGGAATTACTAGGGGCAACAGCTGTGCATAACTTATCCTAGAATATTGACGAAGTAAAATGAAGGCGGTAAATTTAAAATGACGAAACAAGGTGTATAATACAACACACAGATGCAGTACATAAACAGATGTTTCGTATCACATATCACTGGAACGAGAACATTAAAAACACAGGACCGTAACTTCAGATAAAGAGTCCGGCCATATAACACTCAATACTGCGTCATTCGGAGCTAGAACTTCTAGCAAGAAAACTTTTTTATAAAATACAAGTAAAATTATTAGGCTTACAAAAAATACCAACGTGGAAGACGTACGTTATGCGGGTAAACTCCCCCCCCCCCCCCCTATTTGATAGCTACATTGAAATGTGTAAAATGCGTCATCATTTTAAGCAACAAACCTGCAGGTATACTATTTGAGGCAAAGAAATAAAAACCTTAATGACTTGGCTAAGAAGACGACATAAGACCAGAGAGGACAAGGCTCATATTTAGGCAGAATTACGAGAGCTCCAGGATTACGTTAATAACACCGATTTCATAACTTCTGTTCCTCTCTGGTCTTATGTCGTCTTCTTAGCCGAGCCATTAAGGTTTTTTTTATGATTCAAATAAGATACTTGCGAGTTTGTCGCTTTAAATGATGACGCATTTTACACATTTCAATGTAGCTATAAAAAAGGGGGAGAAGTTTACCCGCATAACATCCGTCTTTCACGATGATGTGTATTTTTTGTAAGCCTAATAATTTTACTCGTATTTTATAAAAAGTTTTCTTGCTAGATGTTCTAGCTCCGAATGACGCAGTATTGAGTGTTATATGGGCGGCCTCTTTATCTGAAGTTACTGTCCTGTGTTTGTAATGTTCTCGTTTTAGTGGTATATGATACGAAACATCTGTTTATGTACTGCATCTGTGTGTTGTATTATACACCTTGTTTCGTCATTTTAAATTTACCGCCTTCATTTATATTTTACTTCGTCAAAATTTTAGGATAAGTTACTGCACAGGTGATGCCCCTAGTAATTCCATCATATTAATGTTTTATGTGCATTACATTTATAAAGTTTTGATGGAGATGTGTATCCAGTTTACGATCTCTCACTTTTAATCACTGCCACGTCGCAGCGCCACCTATTGAGGTGGTTCTGTGTTAGGCTTCAGTACTGCCACACGACGCTGGGGCGCATTGTGCTTACTACCCGAGCCCCCATCTTACTGTTACTCGCTCCTGTGAACGGGAACGCGTTATGCAGATCCTGGTGCCTCTCACGTCCATCTAGAAAAGGTAATGATTTTACTGTTTTATATTTCTAGTTTTTACTGAGTCTAACGAAGGCAATGTTGGCCGGATACATTCGACGATGCCCTTTGGTTACACTGACTAAAAGATTCTTCTAATACCAAATTAAGGTATTTGCTCTTTCAATAGTTGATCTGTTTATACATGCTTATAGGTTATCCAAGTCTGCACAACGCGATTGCGATTCTTAAATACATGTATTTGTTCTCTGTTTTCTATGTAGAAAACCTAAAGATGCCTAAATAAGGAGAAAAGCGTCGTTGAAAAATAAAAAACCTAAAATTGCAACCAAGACTGTTTTTAACCAATACTGTTTAGCACAGGTTTGCTGTATGCCACATATGGATTGGAAAAAAAAAAACCCTACACATCTTAGTGGTTTCCATGTTAAACTTGGCTTCTTTTGCCAAAAGACAGCGAAATTTACACAGCCTCATCTCATAACATGTTGTGCAGACGCAGCTGCGAGAGGATTCTGAAACAGTGGTTTATTAAGTGGGGAACGAACCAAAAGTAAGGTCAGTAGCTTGAGAAAACCTACATCCTCGTTACAAAAATAAACAGGTAATGTCTTTACCTATGTTGTTCCAATACCGACAGCATTTTTCGTTACGACACCTATCGATGGTCCATAACAATTGTATTATTTCATCAGAAAAGTATGTAGCAAGTGGAATAACACAGTAGATAATAAAGTTTTGAATAATAACTATATGGCAAAATACTCTCATTTGCCAAAATCTCATTTCCAACCCACAAACAGTTTACGAAATATGAGGAATGTTGTGGTTATTCACTCTGACTTTATTGCTACCGCTCGCCAACGAAAATTGTTACATTAAATCAATTTTCTCGAGGCTGTTGACAGAGACCTCCACTCAAATCTGAAAAAAATTAAATAAGTTAACTAAATTTCACACACAGCAACATTTTACGTAATATGCACAGAATGCAGAATCATAGTGTTCCCTATTTTTCATTGCAAACTTTTTCGAATTTCGCGGTGTGTGCTATTTTCACGCAAATATCACAATAAAGTCACCATTAACGAAATGATGGGCACATCACCATGATGCCGACATGTAAAGTTATAAGTAATGCAAAAACGAAATTGTTTCACTGCATAGTTTCCGTAAAATCGTTTGATAGAAACTTCAGAGCGTACGTCTCGATTTTGTTATAGGCGACTAGCCGGAAGGGGGCAAACACTTGTCGGCCCCACCTCCCCAACAAATGCATTAACTCGCTCAGTGCTCTGGACGAAAATTGGTCCCTGTGGATCGGCCACAGTATCCTGCGCGGACTGTAGCCTTGTAGTTTTTGAGGGTCGCCACCATGTTGAAAGACGAAATCCCTGCAGTCAGTTTGCAGTTGTGGCACGAGCCGTTATTATCAGAGAAGAAAAACGGTCTACAAACTCCTGTTGGTGAAAGTATGGAACATGTTAACTCTCTCTCAGTCCCAGATGTGTATTCTCTGTTCCGAATCCGCGCGTGTCATCAGTTTACATTTCCTGGAAGATGAATAGTGGGTTCGCAAACGCAGTGTAATTTCCTCGTGAAGTCAACGTTTTCAAGATGGTACTGGATATCGATGCGGAACTGTAGATGGTGCAAAAAATGGCTCTGAGCACTATGGGACTTAACATCTGAGGTCATCAGTCCCCTAGAACTACTTAAACCTAACTAAGCTAAGGACATCACACACATCCATGCCCGATGCAGGTTTCGAACCTGCGACCGTAGCGGTAGCGCGGTTCCGGACTGTAGCGCCTAGAATTGCTCGGCCACTTCGGCCGGCGTACATAGTGCAGTTTATCGTCATGGCTTACAGACTGCAGAAATTGCAGTTACTGCAACATCACTCATAATCACTTAGGAAGGATTTTCCACAATGTTGGTTAAAAATGTTGGAAGCTGTTCTAGCTCGATGGGTAGAGTTCGTGGAACATCACAGCAACACATCCCTGATAAGGTCCACTCCATGTTCTGAGATGCTCGGTGGACCCGAGCCTTATGCACTGTACAAACAATCAGCCTGCTCGAATTTCTCGTACCATTTCCCCACACTGCTGGAAAATGCCGCTGAACTTAGCACAGAGACCTGTTTTCAGACTCACTAACGATTATCACCAGGAAAATTCCAGCACACAAAATGCTTTCCTTGCCTCGCTCACCGTGGTTGTCCAAACTAACTTGTTGGCCCGGGCCACTTTTGCGTGCTTTGTCATCAGCTACATTATGTTTAGCCGTTTACCTACACAATTTTTTTTAAACCGTTTCAAGAACCTAATAATGTAACTTCATCTACACTGCTGTCCGCCTGCTTAGCTGGGTGGTACCGTGCTAGGCCCCCATGCAAGGGGGCCTGGACTCGATTCCTGGCCAGGTTGGAGATTTTCTCCGCTCGTGGACTGGGTGTTGTGTTGTGCTCATCACCGGCGCGCAAGTCGCCCAATGTGGCGTCGAATGAAATGACTTGCTCTTGGCGGCCGAACTTCTCCGCATAGGGGTCTCCCGGCCAACGACGCCATCCGCTTATTTCATTTTTATCTATGCTGCTGCGTAAAGAGAAGTTGATGTTTAACATTATAACCGAACATTGAGACCGATTATTGATTTATTTACTTGTAATTTTTACTCTTTTTTTTTTTTGTCATCAGTCTACTGACTGGTTTGATGTGGCCCGCCACAAATTCCTTTCCTGTGCTAACCTCTTCATCTCAGAGTAGCACTTGCAACCTACGTCCTCAATTATTTGCTTGACGTATTCCAATCTCTGTCTTCCTCTACAGTTTTTGCCCCCTACAACTCCCTCTAGTACCATGGAAGTCATTCCCTCATGTCTTAGCAGATGTCCTATCATCCTGTCCCTTCTCCTTATCACTGTTTTCCACTTATTCCTTTCCTCTCCGATTCTCCGTAGAATCTCCTCATTCCTTACCTTATCAGTCCACCTAATTTTCAACATTCGTCTCAAATGCTTCGATTCTCTTCTGTTCCGGTTTTCCCACAGTCCATGTTTCACTACCATACAATATTGTACTCCAGACGTACATCCTCAGAAATTTCTTCCTAAAATTAAGGCCAGTATTTGATATTAGTAGACTTCTCTTGGCCAGAAATGCCTTTTTTGCCATAGCGAGTCTGCTTTTGATGTCCTCCTTGCTCCGTCCGTCATTGGTTATTTTACTCCCTAGGTAGCAGAATTCCTTAACTTCATTGACTTCGTGACCATCAATCCTGATGTTAAGTTTCTCGCTGTTCTCATTTCTACTACTTCTCATTACCTTCGTCTTTCTCCGATTTACTCTCAAACCATACTGTGTACTCATTAGACTGTTCATTCCGTTCAGCAGATCATTTAATTCTTCTTCACTTTCACTCAGGGTAGCAATGTCATCAACGAATCGTATCATTGATATCCTTTCACCTTGCATTTTAATTCCACTCCTGAACCTTTCTTTTATTTCAATCATTGCTTCCTCGATGTACAGATTGAAGAGTAGGGGCGAAAGGCTACAGCCTAGTCTTACACCCTTCTTAATACGAGCACTTCGTTCTTGATCGTCCACTCTTATTATTCCCTCTTGGTTGTTGTACATATTGTATATGACCCGTCTCTCCCGATAGCTTACCCCTACTTTTTTCAGAATCTCGAACATCTTGCACCATTTTATATTGTCGATCGCTTTTTCCAGGTCGACAAATCCTATAAAAGTGTCTTGATTTTTCTTTAGCCTTGCTTCCATTATTAGCCGTAACGTCAGAATTGCCTCTCTCGTCCCTTTACTTTTCCTAAAGCCAAACTGATCGTCACCTAGCGCATTCTCAATTTTCTTTTCCATTCTTCTGTATATTATTCTTGTAAGCAGCTTCGATGCATGAGCTGTTAAGCTGATTGTGCGATAATTCTCGCACTTGTCAGCTCTTGCCGTCTTCGGAATTGTGTGGATGATGCTTTTCCGAAAGTCAGATGGTATATCGCCAGACTCGTATATTCTACACACCAACGTGAATAGTCGTTTTGTTGCCACTTCCTCCAATGATTTTAGAAATTCTGATGGAATGTTATCTATCCCTTCTGCCTTATTCGACCGTAAGTCCTCCAAAGCTCTTTTAAATTCCGATTCTAATACTGGATCCCCTATCTCTTCTAAATCGACTCCTGTTTCTTCTTCTATTACACCAGACAAAGCTTCGCCCTCATAGAGGCTTTCAATGTATTCTTTCCACCTATCTGCTCTCTCCTCTGCATTTAACAGTGGAATTCCCGTTGCACTCTTAATGTTACCACCGTTGCTTTTTTTAATGTCACCAAAGGTTGTTTTGACTTTCCTGTATGCTGGGTCTGTCCTTCCGACAATCATATCTTTTTCGATGTCTTCACATTTTTCCTGCAGCCATTTCGTCTTAGCTTCCCTGCACATCCTATTTATTTCATTCCTCAGCGACTTGTATTTCTGTATTCCTGAATTTCCCGGAACATGTTTGTACTTCCTCCTTTCATCAATCAACTGAAGTATTTCTTCTGTTACCCATGGTTTCTTCGCAGCTAACTTCTTTGTACCTATGTTTTCCATCCCAACTTCTGTGATGGCCCTTTTTAGAGATGTCCATTCCTCTTCAACTGTACTGCCTACTGCGCTATTCCTTATTGCTATATCTATAGCGTTAGAGAACGTATCTCGTCATTCCTTAGTACTTCCGTATCCCACTTTTCGTATTGATTCTTCCTGACTAATGTCCTGAACTTCAGCCTACTCTTCATCACTACTATATTGTGATCTGAGTCTATATCTGCTCCTGGGTACGCCTTACAATCCAGTATCTGATTTCGGAATCTCTGTCTGACCATGATGTAATCTAATTGAAATCTTCCCGTATCTCCCGGCCTTTTCCAAGTATATCTCCTCCTCTTGTGATTCTTGAACAGGGTATTCGCTGTTACTAGCTGAAACTTGTTACAGAATTCAATTAGTCTTTCTCCTCTTTCATTCCTCGTTCCAAGCCCATATTCTCCTGTAACCTTTTCTTCTACTCCTTCCCCTACAACTGCATTCCAGTCGCCCATGACTATTAGATTTTCGTCCCCATTTACATACTGCATTACCCTTTCAATATCCTCATACACTTTCTCTATCTGTTCATCTTCAGCTTGCGACGTCGGCATGTATACCTGAACTATCGTTGTCGGTGTTGGTCTGCTGTCGATTCTGATTAGAACAACCCGGTCACTGAACTGTTCACAGTAACACACCCTCTGCCCTACCTTCCTATTCATAACGAATCCTACACCTGTTATACCATTTTCTGCTGCTGTTGATATTACCCGATACTCATCTGGCCAGAAATCCTTGTCTTCGTTCCACTTCACTTCACTGACCCCTACTATATCTAGATTGAGCCTATGCATTTCCCTTTTCAGATTTTCTAGTTTCCCTACCACGTTCAAGCTTCTGACATTCCACGCCCCGACTCGTAGAATTTTTACTCAATGCTCTAATATTCAGATGGTCAGAGGCTATATTTTTTAAATAACAGGTTTTCCGTTGAAACCGGTCGCAAAAAAGAAAATCCTATGCTGTGTGACATTGAGCGGTTTTGTTTTCTTTCTCGCAGTCAGTTTTAATCACGATAGCAGAATATTTAAACCTTAGATAATTCTCATTTTCCATATAATTTCTTTCTCGTTAGATACTATTTTATACAAACACGGAAAACACAGCAATATTTCGCAAGCATGCCCTTATGTTATCTTCCAAAACGCCACGCATAAAAACGGGATTCCGCCGTGGCTCCTACATCGGGTTCTGTCAGTGACAGTAAAGTGTGGTCAACAGTTTTGTATAGCCCTTGGGGTAGGGACGATTTGTATACCGAACAGAAGAATCGTCTTAGTGTCATTAATCCCACAGTGCAAGGTCAAAGTATGAATATTACACACCACCTCGAATTTAGGTAAATGGAGGAAATCGGTTGGTTCTTATTGCATTAGATGTGATCTACAGTGCGTCCTTATGGGCTTATAGAGGCACCATTAGTTCATGGGCGGTTCCTTAGGAAACCTCAAATAAGGTGTTTGGTACATTTTTTCCCTGCCAAAAGCAAGCCGCGGATTCCAAGATCGCTATGCACAGGAAATGGCTGATATTTTTGCGATACATTCCTAAAACCCCGATATCGAGCATTCTTGAAAACTTTAAAACATTATTCGTTTGCGAGATAAGGAGGTTCAAAGTTAGCCTACTTCTACACGTATCATACGCACGTAAAATCCAGTATGAGACGAAATCTGAATAACGTCGGAGCAGATTGCTCAACTTTCGACGTTATAATCTCTGGGAATTTATTTAGAATTGCCATCTTCAAATTTTCAAGAATCTTTATCCATTTCCGAGGTACACCCCAAAAACATTGTTTTGGAAACCAAAACCAGAGCCGAAAATACCAAGACGACTAGGTACAGCAAATGGGTGCAATTTTTACGATGTATTGCTAAGATCCCGATCTCCAATAACCTTGAAAATTTTGTTCATAACTTTACCCGTTTCCGAGACTCAGAGGTTCAAAGCTACCCTACCTGTGAGGAGAAAAAGTATTTATATAGTGCCATCGTAGGTAGAAATGACCTGTAAAATGTCTGTCATCAGAAGGGTTCCGGAAAATCCGCGTTGTAGTACTGAAGCACATGCAAAATTTTTGTGCACGTAAAATTAGATCTGTTTATCAAGAGTAGATATGATTGTCTTAATGGGATTTCCGCGATCGTTCATTAAATAAAAATATGGCATTTCAGTCTTTGATCGCTATTTTTTATTATCAATAACTGACAGCAGTTATGACAGCAAACCGATAGTTCTGTACTGACAAGTTACTCTGTAACTGGAATATACAATCTGAAGATGGGCAGCTAGCCTGAAACCGGTAACTGGAAATAAAAAAATAGCGATCAAAGACTGAAATGCCATATTTTTAAATTAGATCTGAGCTGTAAAATTAGTTTGCTATTATTTCAGTTACACATAATAAACTATCTAAATTTTGCTGCCCCACGAAGTTATTTTCATAGCTTTGATATGGCCTGCTGTAGCAAGTAAAAGATGAGAACCACGGGAAAACAGTCCTTCCAAAACACAAAGGGAGAATGCACTCCTTTTTCAAAGACTCTGACTGTAAATCGGGACACCAGTTGTCTCATAATACTTAGGCTACCCAGAGAGTAATGCACTGCATTTTTTCTTCAACAATTCTTTATTGAACATAATGAGAATTACACACAGGAAAGAATGATGTTTTACCTACACACCCTATTTTGCACGTAATCTCCGTTCCGTTCTATGGACTTCTTCCACCGCGAAATAAGGGCGTGTATGCCTTGTCCTGGTGGCGGAGCCAGTGTGCTTCACTGTGTGAATCACCTCCTCATCGTCCTCAAAATGTCTTCCTCGGATGGCATCCTTTAATGACCGAAACGAGTGCAAGTCCGAGGGGGCTAGGTCAGGGCTGTAGGGTGGATGTGGTAATACTGTCCAAGCATGTTTTGCGTTGTCTTCAGCAGTCCTCAGATTTGGTCCGCAGCTCGGGTTCGATTCCCGGCGGGGTCAAGGATTTTCCCTGCCTCGTGATGACTGCGTGTTGTGTGATGTCCTTAGGTTAGTTAGGTTTAAGTGGTTCTAAGTTCTAGGGGACTGATGACCATAGATCTTAACCCTTTGTTGCCTGTTTTGACTCTCATTATTTTCCCGTGGTGCAGTTTCGTGATCTGAGAGCCTGTCGGTACGTAACAGTAACTCTGCTCTACTGTTTCATAGATGTTGTTATGCAATACATAGACCTCTCTGGCTGTCAGAGCTTGAAACTGTTTTTCGCGCGCTTCTGTGAAAACAGAAGATTGTACGTGCTTGTTTCCATGGTGTTGCCTGAATTTGTGCGCAATTTATTGAAACTTCCGCTGAGTTTTCCATTGTAAGTACTTATCTTCTTTGAAGCATTACGTTACAAGTGAATGAGATAAAGAGGAAAATGTAAAGCGGACTTATTAGTACCGTCAGGTTGTGCGAACACTTTATTGTAGCAACAATGCGTTACCTCTCACTTGTTGTTCTGTCCACTTTTTCTCACACAGATGCACGAAAATCGTATAACTGGTGGCTACTTTCGACCTTTGAGTGATGCAGAGATTGAAGCAGTTTTGTATGAGGACATTCTCTCTAATATTACAGAGGATACTGACATCAAAGATGATGACGAAAATGTTAATAATTTTGACAAAGCTTTTTCGTTCAATTTGCAATTGGCAGATTGTGAAACAAACTCCACTTGTTCGGATAATAATGACTCAGAGTGTTCTTTGCCGTTTACACCTTCACCTCAATGTGAATACCGGACACACAGAATGTGGAGAGACAAACACATAGTAAGGTAAATTTATGCGAATTTAAAAAAATTCAGAAATATCATATTTTTGTTAATTAATTTTCTAATATAAAAATATTTAATATTTATGTGGAATAAAGTACAAGTTATAAAAATTGGATCATTTTTCTGCGCATGTTGTGATTCTGTCCATGGAGTCTGACGGTACTTCTGAGTACCAGGAGTGAAAAAAGTTGTAAAAAATAAAATGAAATTTTACAAAAAATCCTACCGTCATTTGAGGCCACAATAGCATAAATTCTGCAAAGAAAATGATAAATAGTAAATTTTTTCTTATGTCAGGAAACAAAGGGTCAAGTCCCATAGCGCTCAGAGCCATTTGAACCATTTTTTTTAGTCCTCAGATTTGTCTGCGGCCGAGCGTTATCGTGTTGGAGCAAAACATCTCCTGGGTTGCTGTGACGCCGAAGTCGCCGGAAGCGCGTCTCGAGTTTTAATAATATGTTGGCATATGCTTCGGAATTAATGGTACTGCCTCTTGGCATCACATCAATGACAATCACACATTGACAGTCCCAGAACACGGTGGTCTGACCTTACCGGCGGAAGCAGTTGCTTTGAATTTTTTCTTCTGTGGGGAGTGAATGGGAATGGCGCCATTACATGGACTGTCGTTTTGTTTCGGGCTCGAAATGCTGAACCCAGGTTTCATCACCTGTCACAGTGCGGGACAAGAAGGTCTCCCCCTCAGTTTCAAAACATTGCAACAGATCAAGAGAAATGTTTTTTCTGTGCGATTTGTGATGCACCGTTAGACACCTCGGGATATCCTACTTGCGCACACTTTTGAATATCCAAGAGTGCGGATAATTACATCCACACTTCCTTTGCTGATCGAAAGATCCAGCGCCAACTGGCGAGTCGTAATGCGTCTGTCCTCGCGAATTACACCATCAGCTCGCTGCAACATGTCAGGAGTGACTGCTGTGGATGGTATGTGTGGTGTACGTACTGTAAGACCTTCAGTACACACACCATCAGATTATTTGACTTGTCGCTCTAACGAAGTAGGCGAGTGTCAGCAATATGTCTCGTGGTCTTATCGTGGCGTGTTTATCTTCTGCCGTTAGGTCAGACGATGGAAATGCCACTGGCACGCTTAGAGTAGCAGATTAACAGTGACCAACTTTAAACAGAACTTGATTAATTTTCACACACATTTCTTAAAATAATAACAAAATGGCTCTGAGCACTATGGGACTTAACTGCTGAGGTCACCAGTCCCCTAGTACTTAGAACTACTTAAACCTAACTAACCTAAGGACGTCACACAACACCCAGTCATCAGTAGGCAGAGAAATAAAACAATAACAAGCATAAAAATTACTTAACTTGGTTCTGGATGCTATTTACAATTGACAATCTGAAGTTCCTTTGGTATTGGTATGTTAATCTTATTCTCACATATAGCTCTGATACTTGAGGAAAGTGTCTATACATATGTCTTCATGGCTATGTACAGGAATATGGTAATCTTATTAGGCGCAGATTGAAACTTGACTATAGACTGCTACAGACAAATGTAGACTGGTACAGACTGGTACAGACTGGTACAGACTGGTACAGACTGGTACAGACTGGTACAGACTGGTACAGACTGGCACAGACTGGCACAGACTGGCACAGACTGGCACAGACTGGTACAGACTGGTACAGACAAATGCAGACTGACTAATCGGAGGTCTGTACACTCGTTGTAATACCTCACGTGTTCATGTATCACTGCGCGAGTGTGATCCGTGAGGAGGAAAGGTTCTACGTTAGCAGCAATCTGATTGGCTGCGTTACATATTAATAAGCGGACTGGCGGAAGCAGAATTTGGTCCGTCTCTAAGGCAGCGCCATCTCGTAGTGCAGAGACGGACGAGCGCTGTGCCTGCGCTGTTGTGCTTAGCGGGGCGCGCTCTAGTGGGAAAGTTGTGTACGCGATGACTACGCGGAACTATGTACACAACAGTATGGTCTCGCTGACCGCTGCAAATCGTGGAGCTCCGGCGAACCCCCTTCTTATTAACTCACCCTCCATGCCCAGTGGCTGACTGTACTTCTGTGGACAGCAGATACTCCATAGACTTTGCACAAGCGTTTTCGAATATTCCACCCAGATGCTTTCTCTGCAGTGAGAAATTCAATGACGGCACGTTGCTTGTAACGTACATCACCTACGGACGCCACTTTGAAACTGTCCTGCAGCTACGCCATCTGTCGGAAGTGACGTTTCACATTCGTAGCATTGTTTTAGGCTGAGAAAAAAAATGCAATGCATTACTTTCTGGGGATCCTCGAAACATCCTCAGAACCTTCTAAAATTTTTTCAAAAATTTTGGCATGCGAAAATATTTGCGCTTTTTTGAGCGTGAGAGAGAAGACAGTGTAGACAGTGGTTGTGGCATAAAAAGAGCGGAGGGACAGAAGCAGCGTGAGAGAAACAGGCAACAAATTGGCAGCGGAACATACACTATGTGATCAAAAGTATCAGGACGCCCCGAAAAACACAAGTTTTTCATATTAGTAGCACTGTGCTGCCACCTACTGCCAGCTACCCCATATCAGCGACCTGAGTAGTCATTAAACATCGTGAGAGAGCAGAATGGGGCGCTCCGCAGAACTCACGGATTTCGAACGTGGTCAGGAGATTGGGTGTCACGTGTGTCATACGCGAGATTTCCACACTCCTAGGTGCGCTGCTATCTGTGTGATAGTGTAGTGGAAACGTGGAGGGTCACGTACAGAACAAAAGCGTACAGGCCGACCTCGTCTTTTGACTGACAGAGACCGACGACAGTTGAAGAGGGTCGTAATGTGTAATAGGCAGACATCTGTCCAGACCATCACACAAGAATCCCAAACTGCGTCAGGATCCACTTCAAGTACTATGACAGTTAGGCAGGAGGTGAGAAAACTTGGATTTCATGGTCGAGCGGCTGCTCATAAGCCACACATCACGCCGGTAAATGCCAAACGACGCCTCTCTTGGTGTAAGGAGCGCAAACATTGGACGACTAAACAGTGAGAAACGTTATGTGGAGTAACGAATCACGGTATACAGTCTGGCGATCCGATGGCAGGGTGTGGGTATGACGAATGCCCGGTGAACTTCATCTGCCAGCGTGTGTACTGCCAACAGTAAAATACGGAGGCTGTGGTGTTTCGCTGTGGTCGTGTTATTCATGGAGGAGGCTTGCACCCCTTGTTGTTTTGCGTGGCACTATCGCAGCACAGGCCTACATTGATGTTTTATGCACCTTTTTGCTTCCCACTGTTTAAGAGGAATTCGGGGTGCCGACTGTATCTTTCAACACGATCGAACATCTGTTCATAATGCATGGCCTGTGGCGGAGTAGTTACACGACAATAACATCCCTGTAATGGACTGGTCTGCACAGATTCTTTACCTGGACGCTATGGAACACCTTTGGGATGTTTTGGAACGCCGATTTCGTGCCAGGCTTCACCGACCGACATCGATAACTCTCCTCAGTGCAGCACTCCGTGAAGAATGAGCTGCCATATCCGAAGAAAACTTCCAGCACCTGACTGAACGTATGCCTGCGAGAGTAGAAGCTTTCATGAAGGCTAAGGGTGGGCCAATGCTATACTGAACTGCAGCATTACCGATGGAGGGCGCCACGAACTTGTAAGTCATTTTCAGCCAGGTGTCCGGACACTTTTGATCACGTGGTGTAGTTGACAGTGACAGAGGAGTACTATGGACAAAGTAAAGAAGACTGTACCAGTGGGGGAGAAATACAGTGACAAAGTGGAAGTGGATGAGAGCTAGTGATAAAGACCATCTATGACAGTGACAACGAGGAAGAGAGAGACAATCATGGTGAGAAGAGACAGCAGCAGTGGGAAGAAAGGAAGAGCAAGAGGGAGATAGTCCAAAATGGTTCAAACAGCTCTGAGTACTATGGGACTTAACTACTGAGGCCATCAGTTCCCTAGAACTTAGAACTACTTATGCCTAACTAACCTAAGGACATCACACACATCCATGCCCGAGGCAGGATTCGAACCTGCGACCGTAGCGGTCGCGCGGTTCCAGACTGTACCTACATCTACATCTACATCTATACTCCGCGAGCCACCTTACGGTGTGTGGCGGAGGGTACTTCTTGTACCACTATCTGATCCCCCCTTCCCTGTTCCATTCACGAATTGTGCGTGGGAAGAACGACTGCTTGTAAGTCTCCGTATTTGCTCTAATTTCTCGGATCTTTTCGTTGTGATCATTACGCGAGATATATGTGGGCGGTAGTAATATGTTGCCCATCTCTTCCCGGAATGTGCTATCTCGTAATTTCGATAATAAACCTCTCCGTATTGCGTAACGCCTTTCTTGAAGTGTCCGCCACTGGAGCTTGTTCAGCATCTCCGTAACGCTCTCGCGCTGACTAAATGTCCCCATGACGAATCGCGCTGCTTTTCGCTGGATCATGTCTATCTCTTCTATTAATCCAACCTGGTAAGGGTCCCATACTGATGAGCAATACTCAAGAATCGGACGAACAAGCGTTTTGTAAGCTACTTCTTTCGTCGATGAGTCACATTTTCTTAGAATTCTTCCTATGAATCTCAACCTGGCGCCTGCTTTTCCCACTATTTGTTTTATGTGATCATTCCACTTCAGATCGCTCCGGATAGTAACTCCTAAGTATTTTACGGTCGTTACCGCTTCCAATGATTTACCACCTATGGCATAATCGTACTGGAATGGATTTCTGCCCCTATGTATGCGCATTATATTACATTTATCTACGTTTAGGGAAAGCTGCCAGCTGTCGCACCATGCATTAATCCTCTGCAGGTCCTCCTGGAGTACGTACGAGTCTTCTGATGTTGCTACTTTCTTGTAGACAACCGTGTCATCTGCAAATAGCCTCACGGAGCTACCGATGTTGTCAACTAAGTCATTTATGTATATTGTAAACAATAAAGGTCCTATCACGCTTCCCTGCGGTACTCCCGAAATTACCTCTACATCTGCAGATTTTGAACCGTTAAGAATGACATGTTGTGTTCTTTCTTCTAGGAAATCCTGAATCCAATCACAAACCTGGTCCGATATTCCGTAAGCTCGTATTTTTTTCACTAAACGTAAGTGCGGAACCGTATCAAATGCCTTCCTGAAGTCCAGGAATACGGCATCAATCTGCTCGCCAGTGTCTACGGCACTGTGAATTTCTTGGGCAAATAGGGCGAGCTGAGTTTCACATGATCTCTGTTTGCGGAATCCATGTTGGTTATGATGAAGGAGATTTGTATCATCTAAGAACGTCATAATACGAGAACACAAAACATGTTCCATTATTCTACAACAGATTGACGTAAGCGAAATAGGCCTATAATTATTCGCATCTGATTTATGACCCTTCTTGAAAATGGGAACGACCTGCGCTTTCTTCCAGTCGATAGGTACTTTACGTTCTTCCAGCGATCTACGATAAATTGCTGATAGAAAGGGGGCAAGTTCTTTCGCATAATCACTGTAGAATCTTAAGGGTATCTCGTCTGGTCCGGATGCTTTTCCGCTACTAAGTGATAGCAGTTGTTTTTCAATTCCGATATCGTTTATTTCAATATTTTCCATTTTGGCGTCCGTGCGACGGCTGAAGTCAGGGACCGTGTTACGATTTTCCGCAGTGAAACAGTTTCGGAACACTGAATTCAGTATTTCTGCCTTTCTTCGGTCGTCCTCTGTTTCGGTGCCATCGTGGTCAACGAGTGACTGAATAGGGGATTTAGATCCGCTAACCGATTTTACATATGACCAAAACTTTTTAGGGTTCTTGTTTAGATTGTTTGCCAATGTTTTATGTTCGAATTCGTTGAATGCTTCTCTCATTGCTCTCTTTACGCTCTTTTTCGCTTCGTTCAGCTTTTCCTTATCAGCTATGATTCGACTACTCTTAAACCTATGATGAAGCTTTCTTTGTTTCCGTAGTACCTTTCGTACATGATTGTTATACCACGGTGGATCTTTCCCCTCGCTTTGGACCTTAGTCGGTACGAACTTATCTAAGGCGTACTGGACGATGTTTCTGAATTTTTTCCATTTTTGTTCCACATCTTCTTCCTCAGAAATGAACGTTTGATGGTGGTCACTCAGATATTCTGCGATTTGTGCCCTATCACTCTTGTTAAGCAAATATATTTTCCTTCCTTTCTTGGCATTTCTTATTACACTTGTAGTCATTGATGCAACCACTGACTTATGATCACTGATACCCTCTTCTACATTCACGGAGTCGAAAAGTTCCGGTCTATTTGTTGCTATGAGGTCTAAAACGTTAGCTTCACGAGTTGGTTCTCTAACTATCTGCTCGAAGTAATTCTCGGACAAGGCAGTCAGGATAATGTCACAAGAGTCTCTGTCCCTGGCTCCAGTTCTGATTGTGTGACTATCCCATTCTATACCTGGTAGATTGAAGTCTCCCCCTATTACAATAGTATGATCACGAAACTTCTTCACGACGTTCTGCAAGTTCTCTCTGAGGCGCTCAACTACTACGGTTGCTGATGCAGGTGGTCTATAGAAGCATCCGACTATCATATCTGACCCACCTTTCATACTTAACTTAACCCAGATTATTTCACATTCGCATTCGCTAATAACTTCACTGGATATTATTGAATTCTTTACTGCTATAAATACTCCTCCACCATTGGCGTTTATCCTATCCTTGCGGTATATATTCCATTCTGTGTCTAGGATTTCGTTACTGTTCACTTCCGGTTTTAACCAACTTTCCGTTCCTAATACTATATGCGCACTATTTCCTTCAATAAGAGATACTAATTCAGGAACCTTGCCCTGGATACTCCTGCAGTTTACCAATATTACGTTAACTTTTCCTGTTGAAGCGCCTAGAACCGCTCGGCCACCCCGTCCGGCAGGGAGATAGTGATAGAGGGACCGTACAGTAGCAGTAGAACAGAACGAAGGAGACTGTGACAGTTAGAGAGGCACAAAGAGATATTGACAATGAGTTGGCCTGAATGACTGAGTGAGGATGGGCTAGTGCGAGTGTGTGGACATGAGCGACTTACAGCGGTGGTCTAGTGGCTGTGAGGAAGTTGCGTAAGGGGAGCTTGTGGGAGAGAGTGGTGAGTTGCATGTTGAAAAGAGCGTGAATATGTTCGCATGCCAGAATTTTGAAAGGTGTTGACGTTTGTAGAGCCAGTGAGTACCGCACTTTAAAGTCAGTCTTTCAAACAAGAGCATATCAACCTTTTTTCTGCTGTGGCAGGACCATTTCTCCAATGGTATAACGTTGAATAACCTGTGGAGATGGCCCTGGAGGTAGCATACGTAAACGTTACGTGTTTGGTGGGGGGGGGGGGGGGGGGGAGAGGGGGAGGGGCTCGATTCCCAGCCGGGTTGGGGATTTTGTCTCTGTTCGGGGCCTGGGCGTTTCTGTTGTCGTCATCATTTCACAATCATTCGTGTAACGGGTGAGATTGGACTGTGTAAAGATTCGGAATTTGTATGGGTGGCGATAACTGCGCAGTTGAGCGCTCCACAAATCAAACATCATCCTCAAAATGATTTACAGAAGATATCTGTATGGTAGGAAAAGTCGCAACTGGCCTTGAATAATGCGAAGTTATTCACATGAGAACTGAAAGAAATCCTCTAAATTCCGATTACACTGTAAGTCACACAAATCTGAAGGCTGTAAATTCAACTAAATACTTAGGGATTGTTGTTGTTGTTGTTGTTGTTGTGGTCTTCAGTCCTGAGACTGGTTTGATGCAACTCTCCATGCTACTCTATCCTGTGCAAGCTTCTTCATCTCCCAGTACTTACTGCAGCCTACATCCTTCTGAATCTGCTTAGTGTATTCATCTCTTGGTCTCCCTCTACGATTTTTACCCTCCACGCTGCCCTCCAATAATAAATTGGTGATCCCTTGATGCCTCGGAACATGTCCTACCAACCGATCCCTTCTTCTAGTCAAGTTGTGCCACAAACTCCTCTTCTCCCCAATTCTATTCAATACCTTCTCATTAGTTGTGTGTTCTACACACCTAATCTTCAGCATTCTTCTGTAGCACCACATTTCGAAAGCTTCTATTCTCTTCTTGTCTAAACTATTTATCGCCCGTGTTTCACTTCCGTACATCGCTACACTCCATACAAATACTTTCAGAAACGACTTCCTAACACTTAAATCTATACTCGATTTTAACAAATTTCTCTTCTTCAGAAACGCTTTCCTTGCCATTGCCAGTCTACATTTTATATCCTCTCTACTTCGACAATCATCAGTTATTTTGCTCCCCAAATAGCAAAGCTCCTTTACTACTTTCTCATTTCCTAATCTAATTCCTTCAGCATCACCCGACTTAATTCGACTACATTCCATTATCCTCGTTTTGCTTTTGTTGATGTTTATCTTATACCCTCCTTTCAAGACACTGTCCATTCCGTTCAACTGCTTTGCTGTCTCTGACAGAATTACAATGTCATCGGCGAACCTCAAAGTTTTTATTTCTTCTCCATGGATTTTAAGACCTACTCCGAATTTGTCTTTTGTTTCCTTTACTGCTTGCTCAATATACAGATTGAATAACATCGGAGAGAGGCTACAACCCTGTCTCACTCCCTTCCCAACCACTGCTTCCCTTTCATGCCCCTCGACTCTTGTAAATGCCATCTGCTTTCTGTGCAAATTCTAAAGAGCCTTTCGCTCCCTGTATTTTACCCCTGCCACCTTCAGAGTTTGAAAGAGAGTATTCCAGTCAACATTGTCAAAAGCTTTCTCTAAGTCTACAAATGCTAGAAACGTAGGTTTGCCTTTCCTTAATCTTTCTTCTAAGATAAGTCGTAAGGTCAGTATTGCCTCACGTGTTCCAACATTTCTACGGAATCCAAACTGATCTTCCCCGTGGTCGGCTTCTACCAGTTTTTCCATTCGTCACTTTGGGATTACAATTTTAAATAACTTAGCGATGACATAGATAATGTTGTTGATAAAGCAAACCAAAGACTGCGATTCATTGGCAGAACACTTAGAAGGTGCAACAGGTCTACTAAAGAGACTGCTTACACTACACTTGTTCACCCTATCCTCGAGTACCGCTATGAGATGGGAGTTCGCATCAGGTGGGATTGACGGATGATATCTAAAAAGTTCAAAGAAGGGCAGCTCGTTTTGTATTACCGCGAAATAGGGAAGATAGTGCCACAGACATGATACATGAAATGGAGTGGCAATCATTAAAAAGAAAGACGTTTTTCGTTGCGACTGGATCTTCTCACGAAATTTCAATCACCAGTTTTCTCCTCCGATTGCGAAAGCATTCTGTTGGCACCCATATAAATAGGGAGAAATGATCATCACGTTAAAATAAGAGAAATCAGGGCTCGCACGGGAAAATTTAAGTTCTCGTTTTTCCCGCGCGCCGTCGGAGATTGAAACGGTAGAGAGACAGCTTGAGGGTGGTTCATTGAAACCCCTGTCAGTCACTTTATTGTGAATAGCAATCCAGTAGATGCTTATATAGATATAGATCATGACGTGTTTCGTCCGTCGCCCATGGCATTTCAGTTTGTACTAAAACGCTCCAAAATGCTACACGCGATCTAGAGCGTGTCAGGTCAGCCACAAGACTTTCGCGCCTGCGTGCGTGTTACATATAATTTTCAGAGGTGAGCGAGACTGGAATCTGACTTCATGTCCAACGTGCGGCGTCGGAATTGCACTCCGGGGCCGTGACATAACACAGCTAGGAAAGAAAAGCAATGAGAGAAACCCGCACATAGACTGCGTTTCCATTGCGTCGGCCTTCGGCTCGGGAAAAATTAAATCGGCAACAAGAGCAAATCAGCTCACGCTTGCTATAAAATCCAAAGACACGGCTCAGCTCTCTGGTGAGAATTCACTTCCGCGTATTATTACTGCCCAGTAGTTTTTCCCTGGAGCCGGTATTACCCTCGCAGCTGTACGGCTATTCGCCAGGAGGCAGTAGGCTGTGTTCCTACTTCCTGATGCTCTGCCGCGCACCAACACACTCCGGCGTGACCAGCTGTTCTTTTTTTATATAGCTTCATGTCAGCCAAGGACCAGGAAAAGATAGCAATTTATTTCCTTTATGCTTCTTCAAAACTCTGTCATTTTCTCAGAATGAGGTCTTTTCCTCTCAGCTGACTGCGATTGGTATTCTTGTTTAGCTTGCTAGGTATCTTTACGTTTATGAACTGCCAGTCTGAATTTCTATGCCGAGTAAGGCCTCCTGACCATTTTGACTTGTCATCTATAATGAATTTTCCCGTGTGCAAATAAACATTAATTATCCCGCCTATGTAATGAACCTACCCAACATTGTCCCACATGTATTCTTCATAGTACACTGAGATGACAAAATGTACTGTCTGCCATCGGGTTCCCCTAAATGGCAGGCAGCACCGCATAACAGCCACGCTATGAGGGAAACAAACCAACAGCCAAACAGGCGAAGACATCAGGTAAACACGCCGATGATTCCAGTCGATTAATAGGAACCTTTCCTTGCAGAGTTCACCGCGACATATCCGGCCACGGATTCCTACACCGGGTTTCTATTGGCTCCAGCTGACTATGTAGGCCCGGCCGGTCGAAGGCAGACCAGTCTTCGTCCGCTGCTAATGGCAACCGCCATAGCAGAGTCTCCGAGAAGATATCACCGAAGCCGCTGTACTGCAGTACCAGCCGACCGAGAGGAACTACATCTCCGGCTAGATCGACGGACGTCTACGTCTATTGTACAGCCAGCTATTGTATTGTAGAAGAAGTTACGTTCAATAAACTGTTGAAGAATACAACACAAAAGTCATCAGATAGCAATATCCACATATACGGATGGCTGTGGTATCGCGTATAAAATGGCTCTGCATTGGTGGAGCTGTCAGCTGTACTCAGGTGATTCATGTGAAAGACTTTCCTACGTAATTATGGCCGCACGATGAAAATTAAGATTTTGATCACGAAAGATACCTGCAGCTAGACGCAGGGAACATTCCATTTCGGAAATCGGCAGAGAATTCAATATTCCGAGATGAACGTGTCAGAAGTGTGCCAAGTATACCACATTTTAGGCATAGCCTCTCAGCTTTCTCTTAACGACCGAGAGCAGTGGCATTTGCGTAGAGCTGTCAGTGCTAACAGACAAGCAACACCACGTGAAATAACCGCAGAAATCATTGGGATATACGACGAACGTATCCGTTAGGACAGAGCGGCGAAATCTGGCGTCAATGGGCTATGGCAGCAGACCACCGACACGGGTGCCTTTGCCAACAGCACGACATTAACTGCCTGTTCTGGGATGATGACAATATCGATTAGATTTGAGACGACTTCAAAACCGTGGCCTGATCAGATGAGTCCCGACTTCGTTAGTAAGAGCCGATGGTATGGTTAGAGCGTGGCGCAGAACTCACGAAGGCTTGGAGCCAAGTTGTCAACAAGGCACTGTGCAAGCTGGTGCAGATCCATAACGGCGGGGACTGTGTTTACATGGAATGGGCTGGGTCCTCTGAAAGTGAACCATTTATATCCGGCTAGCTGGAGACCGTTCGCAGCCTTTTATGGACGTTATGTTCCCAAACAACGATGGAACTTTCAAGGATGACAGTACGCTATGTCACCGGGTCACAGCTGTTCGCGATTGATTTAAAGAGCATTCTGGACACATTGAGAGAATGGAGTTGGCCACCCACACCACCCGACATGAATCTCATCGAACATTTATGGGACGTAATCGATACATCAATTCGTGCATAAATTCATGTACTGGTAACACTTCCACAGTTATGAATGGCTACAGGGGCAGGGGACTTTTGACGATTTGTTGAGTCCACTTCGAGATGCTGCACTACTCCTGACAAAGGAGGTCCAAAACGAAATTAGGAGGTATGCCATGACTTTTATCACCTCACTGTAACATTGGTACGTCAGTTTGTCTCAATTCGTAGCAATGTTTCCTAGGATAAGGGGAAGATTCAGTGCATCACACTAACAAGTTGTTACTTACTTTTTCAAATATACACTATCTGATCAAAAGTATCCGGACAACTGGCTGAAAACGGCTTACAAGTTCGTGGCGCCCTCCATCGGCAATGCTGCAATTCAATATGGTGTTGGCCCACCCTTAGCCTTGATGACAGCTTCCACTCTCGCAGGCATACGTTCAATCAGGTGCTGGGTATGGCAGCCCATTCTTCAGGGAGTGTTGCAGTAAGGAGAGGTATCGACGTCGGTCGGTGTGGCCTAACACGAAGTTGGCGTTCCAAAACATCCCAAACATCCCAAGGTGTTCTATAGGATTCAGGTAAGGACTGTGAGTAGGTCAATGCATTACAAGGATGTTATTGTGGTGTAACCACTCCGCCACAGGCCGACCGCTGTGGCCGAGCGGTTCTAGGCACTTCAGTCCGGAACCGCGCTGCTGCTACGGTCGCCTCGAGCATGGATGTGTGTGATGTCTTTAGGTTAGCTATGTTTAAGTAGTTGTAAGTCTAGGGGACTGATGACCTCAGATGTTAAGTCCCATAGTGCTTAGAGCCATCTGAACCATTTTGAACCACTCCGCCACAGCCTGTGCATTATGGACAGGTGCTCGATCATGTTGAAAGATGCAATCGCCATCCCCGAATTGCTCGTCAACAGTGGGGACCAAGAAGGTGCTTAAAACATCAATGTAGGCCTGTGCTGTGATACTGCCACGCGAACCAACAAGGGGTGCAAGCCCCCTCCATGAAAAACACGACCACACCATAACACCACCGCCTCCGAATTTTACTGTTGGCACCACACACGCTGGCAGATCACGTTCAACGGGCATTCGGCATACCCACACCCTACCATCGGATCGTCACATTGTGTACCGTGATTCGTCACTCCACACAACATTTTCTCACACTTCAATCGTCCAATGTTTACGCTCTTGACACCAACTGAGGCATAGTTTTCATTTGCCGGCGTGATTTCGGCTTATGAGCAGCTGCTCGGCCATGAAATCCAAGTTTTCTCACCTCCCGCCTGTCATAGTACTTTCAGTGGATCCTGATGCAGTTTGGATTTCCTGTGTGATGGTCTGGATAGATGTCTGCCTATTACACATTAAGACCCTCTTCAACTGTCGGCGGTCTCTGTCTGTCAACAGACGAGGTCGGCCTGTACGCTTTTGTTCTGTACGTGTCCCTTCACGTGTTCACTTCACTATCACTTCGGAAACAGTGGACGTAGGGATCTTTAGGAGAGAGTAAATCTCGAGTACAGACGTATAACTCAAGTGGCACCCAATCACCTGACCACGTTCGAAGTCCGTAAGTTCTGCGGAGCGCTCCATTCTGTTCTCTCACGATGTCTGATGACTACTGAGGTCGCTGATATGGAGTACCTGGCAATAGGTGGCAGCACAATGCACCTAACGTGAAAAACGTATGTTTTTGGGGATGTCTGGACACTTTTGATCACATAGTATAGCTTCAGTGTCTGGGTATATAGTCCTGCTGCACGATATTCTATGAACTCAGGTCCTGGCTGTTACCGTTAGCTTTACCTGGAAAATTAACACTTTTAATTCATAATTGAAGTTAATTTCTTCCTTCGCATTAGAGTACATGTTTTCCATTGCACAACGTAATAAGCGTTTCTTATACATTAAAAATGCTTCTATCAGAGAAGTGTCTTACCTGGAGAGAAACGTTAAGCACACAATAACAATGCTACCCCCCCGCCCCCCACACACACACACCCTTCTCTCTCTCTCTCTCTCTCTCTATCTCTCTCTCTCTCTCTCTCTCTCTCTCTCTCTCTGTCCCTGTCTATCTCTCTCTCTCTGAACACTAGTCCAACTATATCGACGAACGGTCTGACGCTCTTGGCGCCAAAATACAGTACCTGCTCCCAGTACCTTCTAGCACAGGAAATAGTCTGAATTAGTACAAACATGTCTTCTGTAATTGAAATTGTTTATCAGTTTTAATTTATATATATAATTTTCTGAAAATAATTATTTTAGTGAAGATTTGCAGGCCTAATGGTCATTAGCAAGTAGTAAAATTAACAAAATTATAAAGGACGCTGGAGATATTTTGTTTAAAGATTAACACTGATAAATGCGCATTCTTGAATCTAATGCAGACATTTCAGATAATACACTCCTAAAATGTGACTAACAATTTTGATGGTGTAAAATCGATACTTGATTGTATATAGAAGTGTAAGTAGAAAAATATGTTCACGGGAAGATTTTATTTGACAGTTAGAAACCTTAAAGTTATAAATAATTTACGTAGTAAAGTGAACTCGAGTCCGGCCAACAAAAATGGTGTCAACATTTCATTGCTTGAACAAAAGTTCCGGTGGCGCTAGATTCTTTATACGACCCACCCAGTTTCTTTATTTCTTTGTCTCCCTTCATTCTCTGTAGGTGTCCATAAAGAGTAACATGTCGTTTACTGATCCGATGTGTTACTTTGGGGTTGATTGTGTATATATACTTGTTTGATCTCAAAATACAATTGCTATCTTTGTTCTTAATTACACCTAATGTTTTTCGAAAAGTTCTTCTCTCCTCGTTTTCCAAATATGCTAATGCTATTTAGTATCCAGTTAAAAATAGTGTTTCCATCCGTAGAGGACTTCTGGTTCTACAGCTTTGTTATGATGCATAAATCTAACTTCCCTAGAAAAACATTTTTTACTGCACAAATTTCTCACATTCACGTAGGCTGTTTTCATCTTTTCACCTCTGATTGCAATTATTTCTGTTTCACTTTTATGTTTATACTTTCATCCACGTATTTGAAGTTGTCTGTTTTCTTCATGTTTCCGTACTTGATTTTTGAAATCCCTGGTGAGTTACTTTCATTGGTCATGTGTTTCAAACGATCTTTGCAGGTTGCATTTTCAGCAGTCTCCTTCAAAAGTTCTAATTTTTTCTTTGTGTTCTCTAAGGTTGCTTCTATCATTATCAGATAGTCTGCGAAGATCAAACAATTATATACTTCCTTCGATCTACACAGCTGTATATAGTTTTAACTTCTTTTCCTTCTTGACCTTTTCAATCTCTTATAATTTCTACCAGCACACAGTTGAAGCAAACTCTAATAAATCGTCTCGACGTCTAACTCTTGATACGATTTGGAACGAACCGGAAGTTATCCCACGGAATTGAACTATTCATGTTACCAGGTGTTTGTTTTACCTGGAAAGATTAAGGTCTTCTTTACGTCTAATAAGCCAACCACATAGTTTCCAATTAATGTCTCACAGAAACCCTACCCTAATGCTGGAAGAAGTCAAAGATACAAACTTTATTAATTTCAAAATTTTGTAAAACGAAGAAATCGCGTAACAGTTGCTGAATAATAGTTTTTTTATTGTATACTCGACCGGTTTCGGAACGCTTTAAGTTCCATCATATGGTGTAAATTGTAATATTGAAAATATTGTGTTACAAGACCATAGGAAGGGGTTCTGACGTTTTAAGTGTGAGATAAGGAGCCATGCTGCTAAAATTGCTGAACTGGATTAAAATAAATTAAAAGACATAGCAAGACGTTATTTACAACAACAAAAAATCACTTGACCATCTGAGGTCATCTTTACTCCAGTGTCGTCGTGAGACAAAAGTTTCGTGTCAGAAGGTTTAAAGGAGGACCTAGAGAAAGCCGAAAAAACGGACATTACGATGGGACACTAAAAGTTACTGCGATCTTGAAACATGTAAAATGCAATAAAGAGGGGAAAAAGAATCACATATTGTGTGGAACTACTCACATAAATTCTATAAAAATAGTTCCTCTGCTCCGCCCGAGCGGCAAAAGTAACAGGACGATTATATAACAGTAAACATCAGCTGTCTGAGTCCTGAGGTCCCACGCGACCCATAGCACTGGTGAACTGTTTAAACCGGAAATTTCAAAATATCAAGCTACGAGATATTCTAATACAGAAATGATAATACAAATTATGTTGTAAGTGGAAACATTCTGAGAGAAGCTGATTTCATTAAGCATTAGTTTTAATAGTACACGTGAGGACAATATTCAGCAAACGCATCTGGTTTCGTTTGTTGCGTATTTAATTGGGACTGCTGAGTGACGTGTGATTTTATATTCATGATCTTAGGACGTTTCATGCTATATGTTTAATACGCAAAGAACATTGTAACGTGTTAACATCAACGTAAGGGATGGACGGAACAAATGTTAACTAAGAGAAATGATCTAGTCAAAAGACAACACCTTCAATACACTTTTAAAATGTACTGTGTCTTTCGGAAAACGTTAAATCCATCCTAGTCCATATTAGTGTTATAAGCGGGAAAGTATGTGTCTTACACTTTCGCGACTAAATCGCTGAACCGGTATCCATGAAATTTCGTATGAGATTACTTGAACCCTGAGCAAGAGCACAGGTTACTCAACAAAGCAGCGTTACCCGAATTAACGAAAAACATACACTCTTTTTAAAAAAACCTGTTAATTGATTCACTTTTGAACTTCATCATATTTGTAAAAATGGTTTCTGAAACTGGATGATATGTTCTACATACTATGATTCAACATAATGAGTAGAATGCTTATTCAATTCACAATGTGTTTAATACATACTTTCACACCAAAACTAATATTATTAAACGCGAAAGTAACTCTGTTATGTCTTCACCAGTCTCCAGCTGAACCGATGGCGATGACATTCGGTATCGACGTAGCTTGACATCTGAGGACCCCACAGGCTACTTCTTTAGACAGTTGAATATTTTTGAGTGTCTACATACATAGATACTCCACAAGCCAACGTACGCTGCGTGGCGGGTGGGGGGGAACTGTTTCACTCGCACATTGAGCGAGAGAAAAACGACTGTCCATATCCCTCCATGAGAACCCTAATTTCTCGTACTTCGTCTTCGTGTTGTTTACGAGCAATGTATATTGGCGGCAGTACAATCGTTTGGCATTCAGCTTAAAATGCTGGTTCTCTAAATTTTCTCAATAATTTCCATCAAAAAGAACGTCGCTTACTCTCCAGGTTTATCTACTGGGTCATCAAAAAATCAGTATAAATTTGAAAACTGAATAAATCACGGAATAATGTAGATAGAGAGCTACAAATTGACACACATGCTTGGAATGACATGGGGTTTTATTAGAACAAAAAAAATACAAAAGTTCAAAAAATGGCCGACAGATGGCGCTTCATCTGATCAGAATAGCAATAATTAGCATAACAAAGCAAGGCAAAGCAAAGATGATGTTCTTTACAGGAAATGCTCAATATGTCCACCATCATTCCTGAACAATAGCTGTAGTCGAGGAATAATGTTGTGAACAGCACTGTAAAGCATGTCCGGAGTTATGGTGAGGCATTGGAGTCGGATGTTGTCTTTCAGCATCCCTAGAGATGTCGGTCGATCACAATACACTTGCGACTTCAGGTAACCCCAAAGCCAATAATCGCACGGACTGAGGTCTGGGGACCTGGGAGGCCAAGCATGACGAAAGTGGCGGCTGAGCACACGATCATCACCAAACGACGCACATCTGTCTGACATTTTGTGAACTTTGTTATTTTTTTGCTTCTAATAAAACCCCATGTCATTCCAAGCATGTGTGTCAATTTTTACCTCTCTATCTACATTATTGTGTGGTTTATTAAGTTTTCAAATTTATACTGACTTTTTGATCGCCCGGTACTTATGTCCACTCATCGTGGTTTCTCCTCCTCAAAAAACAAAATAAAAAAATAAAAAAATAGAATTACATACATACAACAATATAATTTAAAAAAGAATATTTGTAGGTCAAAGACAAAGTAATGGAGAGGTTATGTTGGCAACACTACAAAACACAAACATCAACACATACTTGAAGTACGAAAACAAACATAATACAGTGGTGTGTATAAAAGTGTGTTATGAGAAATGCATAGTGCTGCAGAACATCCGAAAAGTAGACGAAAATTATCAGTGTCTAACACAGAAAAACAACTATATGCTAGCAGACGGCGTTTCCCGACGTAAGCGAGAAAGCAGCCGAAAAATCAGCGTAAGTACAAACCAACGTATTCTTAACGAACTGTTTTTCGATCTAAATAGCAAATCAAATGGTTCAAATATGTCTGAGCACTATTTGACTTAACTTCCGAGGTCATCAGTCCCCTAGAACTTAGAACTACTTAAACCTAACTAACCTAAGGACATCACACACATCCATGCCCGAGGCAGGATTCGAACCTGCGACACTAGCGGTCACGTGGTTCCAGACTGTAGCACCTAGAACCGCTCGGCCACCCCGGCCGGCAATAGCAAATCAAAATGTAAATAAACTTAATTACAGGCCACTGGTGATGCTTTACATCAATAAAGCGAAACGTGTCTGGTGAAAAATCACGCATATTTGTAGTTGCAACGATGGCTCAAAAATATCCTCATGAATTATAAAGCAACTACGGACACTATGGCCACACAAATGAAGAACAATTAGTCGTATTTTGAACACAGGCGATACTAGTCTTCTTTGTTCTGTAAACTGTGAGCATGGGTTCTGCCTGTTGTGTACATAGTTCCGCGTAGTCAGCGCGTACACAACTTTCCCAATAGAGCGCGCCCCGCTAAGCACAACAGCTCGTCCGTCTCCGCACTACGAGATGGCGCTGCCATAGAGACGGACCAAATTCTGCTTCCGCCGATCCGCATATTAATATGTAACGCAGCCAATGAGATTGCTGCTAACGTAGAACCTTTTCTCCTTGCAGATCACACTCGCGCAGTGATACCTGAACGCACGAGGTATTATAACGAGTGTACAGACCTCCGATTAGTCAGTCTGCATTAGTCTGCATTAGTCTATAGTCAAGTTTCAGTCTGAGCCTAATAAGATTACCATATTCCTGTACTTAGCCATGAAGATAAATGAATAGACACTTTGTCAAGTATTGGAGATATGTGAGAATAAGATTAACGTACCAATACCAAAGGAACTTCGGTTTGTCAATTGTAAATAGCATCCAGAATCAAGTTAAGTAATTTCTATGCTTTTTATTATTTTAATAAATGAGTGTGAAACTTAATCAAGTTCTGTTTAAAGTTGGTCACCGTCAATCTGCTACTCTAAGCGTGCAAGTGGCATTTCTATCGTCTGACCTAACGACAGAAGATAAACACACCACGATAAGACCACGAGACATATTGCTGACACTCGCCTACTTCGTTAGAGCGACAAGTCAAATAATCTGATGGTGTGTACCGAAGGTCACAGTACGCACTCCACACTGCCAAAAGGTGCATTGTGAATGTTGAATTTCATAATAACCTATTTGTCTTGAAGCATCTATTGGATGGACTGCGAAATTGATTTTCATGCAGTTATATGCGACGAATTGTTCCATTGTTTCTTTATTTATGACGTGTGCTGTACGATGCAGCCAGTTTCGGTGCCGCTGATGACATGAATGTTAAAGAAGAGAATGGCTGACATTACGCCGTTGTATCCGCGACGGACTGACGTAAACAGCGATTACGCGGCCGTGAAACAACTGCAGTCTTCCGGATGTCGCGTGTCACACCACCTCAGAGCTCCTCAAAACACGCGTCCGCAACTCTGACAAACTGACAGCTCACCTTCTCAGTTGTTGTAAAAACATGGTTCAAATGGCTCTGAGCCCTATGGGACTTAGAACTACTTAAACCTAACCTAAAGACATCACACACATCCATGCCCGAGGCTGGATTCGAACCTGCGACTGTAGCGGTCGCGCGGTTCCAGACTGTAGCGCCTAGAACCGCTCTGCCACCCCGGCCGGCTCAGTTGTTGTACACTTGCTTATAGTACACTACGTTCAGACGCTTCTGAATGTTCGCCGTGCCATACAATTCGTTCAATAACCTTCATTCGTACATTTCACAAACTTTCTTATTGTTGAATATCGGCCTCCACACACATATAGGGAACAGCTTCCGGAAAATTGTTGTCTGTCGGCTCTAGGTGGTGTAGTGTGCTACCCGAAGGCATGCGGATTTTAGTGTAATCGTATGACCAAACATCGAGGACACTTTATAGAACTGCTATGTACTATTTTGTTTAGCAAATAAGGAATTACGCAATAATAACTAATGTCTGAAAACTGGGTTGTTTTGGAAATCAGCCTTATGCAAACACAATTACTTTATTTTTATATTTACCCAGACATTTTTCGACATCAGTGTGTAAACTTCTGTTGGTCAAATTTTTATTTCTTAATATTACATCGCTTTCTGAATTGTATTATTATACATCGATTTCAGTGGTCGTTTTCGTCTTCTTTTTTTTTTTTTTTGACATCATGTCATGTGCAAAATTTTTCGTCCTGTTTCGTGTCCCTGGTTGGTGTCTCAATCAACTGCTATTTAGTGCATTGTTTTCACTCAGTTTCTCACAGATTTCTGCTCACTACTTTACCTCACATGCACTTACACAAACTGTGGCGAAATGTGATCTGAGCAGCCACTTCTGACAACATGCTCAGTGTTGCGTTATTTTTTATTTTCTGGTTGAGAAACCTTGTTCTAGCATCAAAATTCCCTCAACAGCGCCATAATTTAAAAAAGCCTTTCATCCCCTAATTCACCATGTTACGAGTGGAATTTCGGACAATCCCTCCATAAGCCATGCACCCAGTATAATAACCACACCCTCTCCAAGTTTTTATCCTTTTTGCGAAGGGCGATGCTAGGTCAGTGGATCGCCCTGACCGTATTTCACCGCGTTATGAAATGAATTTCCAAAAATAGTGAGACACGTATTCTTTTTATTTGTAACTCAGATTTCTAATACCAGCGTCCATAGCTTATACTTAAGCAGTTCTATAATAAAAATATATTTAAGAAAAAAGTATTTCACTCACTACTTCACCCCTACAGGGTTAAATTTCCAGAATTTCTGCAACACCTATTTCTTTATTTCTGACTGAGAAACCAAATACCAATTTATCGTAGGTCTAGCTTCGAAACTGCCTTAATATTTTAGGACATCTTTTTTAGGAAACTCTCCATCCCAACCCCGTGGGGTTGGAATTTCGAAAAAATGCCTTGATAAACGACACCTTCCCCAAATTTCAAGTTTCTACCCTTACCAGTTTGCGCTGGGCAATGATGAGGTAGTGAGACAGGACAGTGCCTTTTGTATATAGAGAAGAAGTCTGTTGGAGGGAGCAGTATTTGTCTTGACTCCTTGGCAATACGTGAATCACCTATAGCAGGAAGCAGTACGCTTTCAGACTTGTCATCACGTGAAATGTCTGTTCCTGAAAACAGTACGTTTTTTGACTTCTCATTACGTGAGATGTCTGTTACAAGAAGTATTATGTTTCTTGAATCTATGTCATTGTACCAGAGGTCTGTTGCTTGAAGCTGCAGATTTTTTGATTCACTGTGATTACACCAGATATCCATTGCAGCAAGTTGTGTGTTTCTTGGCCCGGTGTTACTAAGCAAGACGTCTGTTGGAGGATGCAGTACGTTTCTTGACTCATTGTCAATACACGAGGAGTACTTGATTCGTTTTGAAATTTGTGGGAATAGGGCTCTTCATTTTCTTTCAGAGCTTCCCAACTCCAATGTGTCGAGTATCTCTGCGACCCCCACGAAACAAACTCGAGGTAAACCGTTCAGGTTTTCTTTGAAAATGTTTTTCTTCCTGTCTCTCTCCTGTTTACCAAACATGTAAAGTTTCGGAGGACCCAGAACGATACTGAAGGTCTGGTCCAATTTGGGTTATGAAGGAAATTGAATTACACTATCTTATAATTGTTATGGTAAATCTGATTTTGAGGTAATTCCCGTTGGATTTCGTCTCGTGTTAGTCTGCCGAGGTTTGTTTAATGGTTTTACTGACTTTTTCCAGCACGAGTGGCTCGCAGTAAGAACTTCCCTCCATTGTCGGTGGTGAGTTGTAGTAGAGCCCACGGCCGGAGATTGTGTGTAATTTCCACGCCAATGTCTGAGGGCTTTTTCTTGGTCATTACCACTGTGGTGCTCCCCTTTTTACTAGCGACGTCGTTCGCTGCAGCACGTTTTAAGAAAAAGTTTTTTCATATTTCTTGTTAAGACATCAGAAAAGTCAGTAAACAAAGCTCAGGCGAAGAACCCGAAATGAAAGCTAGCAAGTGGTCATGAAAGACTCAATAATTTTGTAAATATGATTTTGATTTCTGCCTCATCAATGGCGAGATGTAAATTGTCATTCCTGATTACACTGTATAGAAACACACTCGGTTAGGTACTTGATGGCTACGACGAGATCCATATAATGATAGCTAATCATGAATTGAACTATTACTGGCCTTTCCATGTATTCTCGCTTGTTCCTTTACATTCCATGCCATATATGGACAATCAGTAAATAATGCATTGTAGGAGGAAAAAAAACAACGCTCCATGAAGGAATTAACCGAATGGGACGATATCAGTATATGCGATGCACGTGTACACAAGAACAAATGATTACAATTCGGCAAAAAGTGGATGGTTTATTCAATAGAAAAAGCTTCAAAATTGAGCAAGTCAGTAAAGCGTTGGTTCACCTCTGGTCCTTACACAAGCGATTATTTGGGTAGGCATCGATGAATAAAATTCTTGGATGTCCTATTGATGGACAGTGCCAAATTATGAGCGATTCGTGCGTTAGATCGTCGAAATCCCTAGATAGTTGGAGTGTTGGAGGTCCCCAGAAGTTCTCAACAGGGAAGAAATAGGACGACTTTCCTGGCCTAGGTAGGGTTTGGGAAGCACGAAGACAAGCAGTAGAAACTCTCGTCGTGTGCGGACAGGCATTATCTTGCTGAAATGTAAGATCAGCACGGGTTGCCATGAAGGCCAAGAAAAGTGAGGTGGAGGGGGGTAGAATATTGTCCACATGTCGCTGTGCTGCAAAGGTCTACGGATGACAAGCCGGTCGGAGTGGCCGAGCGGTTCTAGGCGCTTCAGTCTGGAACCGCGTGACCGCTACGGTCGCAGGTTCGAATCCTGCCTCGGGCATGGATGTGTGTGATGTTCTTAGGTTAGTTAGGTTTAAGTAGTTCTAAGTTCTAGGGGACTGATGACCCCAGATGTTAAGTCCCATAGTGCTAAGAGCCATTTGAACCATTTTTTGATCGGATGACAACCAAAGGGTTCCTGCTATTAAAAGGAGTGGCGCCATAGACAGTCACTCCTGGTTGTCAGGCGACTTCGCGGGCGACAGTCAGATTGACATTCCAACGCTATCCGGGGCGTCTACATACACGTCTTAGGCATGGAATCTCATTGAGTGGAGCAGAATTGTAGAAGAAATTCTCGGATATCTTGCCACATACCATGTCACTTCAGGGTGAAGCATAGAGCTTTCGACAACTACTTCCATCGTCTTCGTTAGGAGCAACTGAATCGAGTAGACCTGTCTTCAGTGATGAGCCCCACTTCGAATTAAGCTCTGATGCCCAGCTAAGATGCTCCAGACAGCAGTGGGATATCAAGCTGACTGCCTGCCTCCTTATAGCCCGACAGACAGGATTGGTGGTCTGGGGTCCCATTTCCTTGAATAGCAGGACTCCCTCTGTTTTCATCTACAGCAGTCTTACAGCACAGCGGTAAGTTGGCGGAATTCTCTGCCCAGGTTTGTTGCACTTCACAGCAACCAATCCTGGGCTAGATAATGCCCATCCATACACAACAGGAGCCAACAGTTCCCAAAAGACCAGCAATGTTAAGCACTATCGGGCTGGGCTAGCATTTGGATGGGTGACCATTCACTCTGCCAGGTGCTGTTGGCAAGTGGGGTGCACTTAGCCCTTCTGAGGCAAACTGAAGAGCTACTTGACTGAGGAGCACTGGCTCTGGTTCCGTAAATTAACATACGGCCAGGAGGGTGGTGTGCTGACCATGTGCCCCTCTTCATCCAGTGAAGCCTGTGGTGTAAGGATGACACGGCGCCCGATCAGTACTGTTGGGTCATCATACCCTGTTTAGGAAGAATTTAGTTTAGTTTATTCACGACAAGAGTTCATGCTGCATGCATTTATGGTTGCCAAAACCTGCCTTGGCCAGCGTGGTTGCTCCATCTCTTCCCAATTGAGAATTTTTGGAGCGTTACAGGCAGGGCCCTTTAACCAGCTTGGGATTTTGACTATCTAATGCACCAGCTGAACAAAATCTGGCACGACATTCCTCAGGACGACACCCAACAACCCTGTCAATCCCAATCCCCAACTGAGAACGTTTGGAGAGTTACAGGGAGGGCCCTCCAACCAGCTTGGGATTTTGACCATCTAATGCACCAGTTGGACAAAATTTGGCACAACATTCCTCTAGATATTACCCAACAACCCTGTCAATCCCAATCCCCAACTGAGAACATTTGGAGAGTTACAGGCAGGGCCCTCCAACCAGCTTGGGATTTTGACCATCTAATGCACTAGTTGGACAAAATTTGGCACAATATTCCTCAGGATGACGCCCAACAACCCTGTCAATCCCAATCCTCAACTGAGAGCGTTTGGAGCGTTACAGGCAGGGCCCTCCAACGAGGTTGGGATTTTGACTATCTAATGCACCAGTTGGGCAAAATTTGCCATGAGGTTTCTCAGGACGACACTCAACAACACTATTAATTCCAAGCCAAATAACTGCTTGTTAAAGGCCCTGAGGTGGGCCAACGCATTACTAACTTGTCAATTAGTGAGGCTTTTTCTCTTGAATAAATGATCCATTTTTAAAAAAATGTAATTTTTTGTCTGTCTGTGCACGTAAATCATATCTACCGATTTTCGTCGCATCCGGAATATTCCTTCGTGGTGTGGCGACTTATTTAGAGTGTACGGTCAGTGTAGTAATGGATGCACGTGTGTGAGGTGGAAATTGTAGAGGACTCCAGTACGCAGATTCAAGCTGACGCAGGTTGCTGTAGTAATGCAGGATAGACTGCCGTGGAGAGCTGCATCAAACCAGTCTCAGTTAGCAACAACACGATCTCTCTGCAGAACTGAATAATTTGAAAATCCCTTAAGTAACATGACAATGGTCTTGGCGCAGTGGTAACACTACCTCCCATCAGATCAACGAAATTCTGTCGGCTATCACTTGGATGGGTCACCATCCAAGTCTGCCGAGAGGTATTGGCAAGCAAGGTGCACTCAGCCCTAGAGAGGCCAAGTGAGGAGCTATGTTAGAAGCACTGGTCATGAAAACTGACCACGGCCGGGAGAGCGGTCTGCTGACCACATGCCCCTCCATATCCGAATCTGGTGACGCCTAAGGGTTCAGGGCGACACGGCGGCCGGTCGGTACCGTTTGGCCTTCAAGGCCTGTTCTGACGGTGTTAGTTTTTTTTATGAAGTAACATGCGAAGCAGATGTAGTGCTGAAGACATTGAGCTTGGAAGAGACGGATGGTGTGCGCATAAATTTCTCGTTGTGACCGGACCTTCATAGCCAGCCCCACTCAACAAAGCAAGTGTTGGCCTTGAGAGAACAAAACTGAGTGACGTCTTCCCAGCCTTCACGTCGCGTCTCTCCTCTTGTCTCCGCTGTCACGGCCGCCTCTGCTGGTTGCGTAACAGCCGCCGTTAAAGCTCTGCCCGCTCTAAGCGGCTGAATTACCCGCTTCGGGTAACAAGGGGGCTTCCATTACCTCCCGAGAGACGTGCCCCGTATCCTATCCCGGTGGCCTTGCAAACTGGCCGACTCAGCTGTCACTAATCGGAAGCAGTTTTCCTTTTCTTTCTAGTAAGTTGCCTATATAAAAGGAATTACGCCAGTGAATTAACAAGAAATTAGCAGTCAGTGAATAGGAGGGAACATATTAGTGACTCGGGACAACATTACGAGCAGATTCCCACCGAGGTTCCCTTTCGCGACCACCACTGTTCCATATTACACACTAAAGGGAAAAACTCGCACCACCAAAAAAAAAAAAAAAATTAATATACAGTAATGAAATTTCTGGAATACATTTGTGTAGGTAACATACATTATGTGATCAAAAGTATCCGGACACTCCCAAACCGAGCGGTCTAAGGCGCTGCAGTCATGGACTATGCGGCTGGTCCCGGCGGAGGTTTGAGTCCTCAGGCATGGGTGTGTGTGTGTTTGTCCTTAGGATAATTTAGTAGTGTGTAAGCTTAGGGACTGATGATCTTAGCAGTTAAGTCCCATAAGATTTCACACACATTTGAACATTTTTGAACACCACCAAAAACATACGTTTTCCGTATTAGGTGCATTGTGCTTCCACCTACTGCCAGGTACTCCGTATCAGCGACCTCAGTAGTCATTAGTCAACTCACGGGCTTCGAACGTGGTCAGGTGATTGGGTGTCACTTGTGTCATACGTCTGTACGTGAGATCTTCACACTCCTAAATATCCCTAGGTCCACTGTTTCCGATGTGATAGTGAAGTGGAAACGTGAAGGGGCACGTACAGCACAAAAGCGTACAGGCCGACCTCGTCTGTTGGCTGAGAGACCGCCGACAATTGAAGAGGGTCGTAATGTGTAATAGACAGACATCCATCCAGACTATCACACAGGAATTCCAAACTGCATCAGGATCCACTGCAAGTACCATGACAGTTATGCCGTAGGTGAGAAAACTTGGATTTCTTGGTCGGGCGGCTGCTCATAAGCCACACATCACGCCGATAAATGCCAAACGACGCCTCGCTTGGTGTTAAGGAACGTAAACATTGGACGACTGAAGAGTGGGTAAACGTTGTGCCGAGTGACGAATCATGGTACACAATGTGGCGATCCGATGGCAGGGTGTGGGTATGGCGAATGCCCGGTGGACGTCGTCTGCCAGCGTGTGTAGTCCCAACAGTAAAATGCGGAGGCGGTGGTGTTATGGTGTAGTCGTGTTTTTCATGGAAGCTTCTTGCACCCCTTGTTGTTATGCGTGGCACTATCACAGCACAGACCTACATTGATGTATTAAGCACCTTCTTGCTTCCCACTGTTGAAGAGCAATTCGGGGATGGCTATTGCGTCTTTCGAAGCGATCGAGCACCTGTTCATAACGCACGGCCTGTGGCAGAGTAGTTACGCGACAATAACATCCCTGTAATGGACTGGCCTGCACAGAGCCCTGACCTGAATCCTGTAGAACAAATCTGGGATGTTTTGGAACGCCGACTTGGTGCCAGGCCTCAGCGACCGACATCGATACCTCTCCTCAGTGCAGCAATCAGTGAAGAATGGGCTGCCATTCCAGCACCTGACTGAACGTATGCCTGCCAGAGTGGAAGCTGTCATCAAGGCTAAGGGTGGACCAACACCATACTGAAGTCCAACATTACCGATGGAGGGCGCCACGAACTTGTAAGTCATTTTCAGCCAGGTGTACCGATGCTTTCGATCACATAGTGTACTTAAGTGATTACTATAGCAAGATCACTGCTTACTGTAAGCGCGAGATAAACCTTTGAAAATGTGATATGCTGGTACATTAATAACCAGTGCAACCACCACAATGACGAGTGCAAGCTTGCAAATGTGGATGTATTTTGTTGTACAGATGCCGTATGTCAGCTTGTGGGACGGACTTACTTACATATTGCACTTGGTCGGTCAGTACGGGGACGCTAAATTTGCCGTCCGATGACGTTCCATATGATCTCGACTGGAGACAGATCTCGTGACCGAGCAGGCCAAGGCAACAGGCCGACAATCTGTAGAGCATCGTGGGTTACAACAGCAGAATGTACATGAGCGTTATCCTGTTGGAAAACACTCCCTGCAATTCTGTTCATGAATGACAGCACAACAGGTCGAACCACCAGACTGACGAACAGTTTTGCTGTCAGGGTGCGTGGGATGGCCACGCGAGTGCTTCTGCTACCTTAACGCATTATTGTTGTCAAGACAGACGCAAAGCCCACGCCTACCACAGTAGCACAAGTTCATATGCAAACTAGCTCCGCAGATGACGAAGAAATTGAAGAAATGTATGATGAGATAAAAGAAATCATTCATATTGTGAGGAGAGACGAAAAAGTAATAGTCGTGTGGGACTGGAATTCGATAGTAGGAAAAGGAGGAGAAGGAAAAGTAGTAGGTGAATATGGACGGGGGGTAAGGAATGAAAGAGGAAGCTGCCTGGTAGAATTCTGTACAGATCCTAACTTGATCATAGTGCAAGACGTCCGGAGACACTGGAAGGTTTCAGATACATTTTATAATGGTAAGACAGAGATTTAGGAATCAGGTTTTAAATTGCAAGACTTTTCCAGGGGCAGATGTGGACTCTGACCACAATTTATTGGTTATGAGCTGTGGACTAAAACTGAAGAAACTGCAAAAAGGTAGGAATTTAAGGATATGGGACCTGCATAAACTGAAAGAACCAGAGGTTGTAGAGAGTTTCAGAGAGAGCATGCGGGAAAGAAATGAAGTAGAAGAAGAATGTGTAGCTTTGAGAGATGAAGTAGTGAAAGCAGCAGAGGATCAAGTAGATAAAAAGACGACGACTAGTAGGAATCCTTAGGTGACAGAAGAGATATTGAATTTGATTGTTGGAATGAGAAAATATAAAAATGCAGTACATGAAGCATGTCAAAAGGAATACAAACGTCTCAAAAATGAGATCGACAGGAAGTGCAAAATGGCTAAGCATGGATGGCTACAGGATAAATGTAAGGATGTAGCGGCATATATCACTAGGGTAAGATAGATACTGCCTACAGAATGATTAAAGAGACCTTTGGAGAAAAGAGAAACACCTGTAAGAATATCAAGAGCTCAGATGGAAAACCAGTTCTAAGCAAAGAAGGGAAAGCAGAAAAGTGGAAAGAGTCTATACAAGGGTGATGTACTTGGGGGCAATATTATGGAAATGGAAGATGACGTGGATGAAGATGAAATGGGAGATATGATACTACGTCACGAGTTTGACAGAACACTGAAAGACCTGAATCGAAATAAGGCCCAGGGAGTAGATAACAGTCCGTTAGAACTACTAATAGCCTTGGGAGAGCCATTCCTGAAAAAACTCTACCATCTGGTGAGCAAGATGTATGAGACAGGCGAAACACCCTCAGGCTTCATGAAAAATAAAAGTACAATCCCAAAGAAAGCAGGTGTTCTCAGGTGGTAAATTTACCGGACTATCAGTTTAATAATTCACGAATGCAAAATACTAATACGAATTCTTTACAGACGAATGGAAAAACTGGTAGAATCCGACCTTGGGGAAGATCAGTTTGGATTCTGTAGAAATATTGGAACACGTGAGGCAATACTGAACCTACGACTTATCTCAGAAGACAGATTAATGAAAAGCAAACTTACGTTTCTAGCCTTTGTAGACTTAGAGAAAGCTTTTGATAACGTTGATTGGAATATTCTTTTTCAAATTCTGAACGTGGCAGGGGTCAAATGCAGGGAACGAAAGGCTATTTACAATTTGTACAGAAAGGAGATGGCTGTCATAAGAGGGGCATGAAAAGGAAGCAGTGGTTGGGAAGGGAGTGAGACTACGTTGTAGCCTCTCCCCGATGTTATGCAATCTGTATATAGAGCAAGAAACAAAAGAAAAATTTGCAGTAGGAATTATAATCCATGGAGAAAAAAATTTGAGTTTTGCCGACGACATTGTCATTCTGTCAGAGACAGCAAAGGACTTGGTAGAGCTCTTGAACGGAATGGACAGTGTCCTGAAAGGAGGAATTAAGACGAACATCAAAAAAAGAAAAATGAGGATTATGGAATGTAGTCGAATTAAATCAGGTAATGCTGAGAGTATTAGACTAGGAAATGAGACACTTAAAGTAGCAGATGAGTTTTTCTATTTGGGGAGCAAAATAACTGATAATGGTCGAAGTAGAGAGGATATAAAGTGTTGACTGGTAGCGCCAAGGAAAGCTTTTCTGAAGAAGAGAAATTTGTTAATATTGAATATATATTTAAACGTTCGGATGTCGTTTCTGAAACTATTTGTACGGAGTATAGCCATGTGAAACAAGGACGATAAATGGTTTAGACAAGAAGAGAATAGAAGCTTTCGAAATGTGGCTACAGAAGAATGCTGAAGATTAGATGGGTAGAACAGATAACTAATGAGGAGGTATTGAATAGAATTGGGGAGAAGAGGAGTTTGTGGCACAACTTGACTAGAAGAAGGGATCGGTTGGTAGGATATGTTATGAGGCATCAAGATCCAAGATGCCACTCCAGGCGGGTGTAAAATGAATGTGCGCAACGGAAAATAATAAACGTTGAAATGAAGATTTGGCCCTGTCTGACTACCTGCTGAAGCAGATCTTAGGATCTCTTAATTCTATAAATTAGAATCTAAACATAAATGAATAATTAAGGCTACTAATCGTACTAAATGATAAACGTTGTTCCTGCTTATATATTTATTGTAGATTTAAAAAAAAAACATTTACATTACAAAGTTTACATTTTCTAAGTAAAAGAACTAATCAATTGCCCAGCTCTGCCCCTTATTATGACTGCTTGGTCTAATATCAATAACGCGAAATGACTGACATCATCCACGTACCAAACACTAGAAGACACTACTTTGAAAGATGATCTACGGTGGTGTGGAACCTCATTAGAGATAATCTAACGTGATCACAGCTGTTTAGCTTTATAGCCCTAATAAGCCGAAGCAGTTTGCGATATCACCGTATGTATGGTGCGTCGAAGTGATGGTTCTCGTACTCGTCTGCGACGATGGAAGAACTCCAGCCACGAATAAACTCTTTCAAACACTAGGACGGCAGAAGGCGGTCCTCAGACTAATATACTCGAATACTGTCTTCTCCTCTCTGTGTTCTACAGACGAGAAACGCGAACTCCCAGCCACAAAGACGGAGATGAGATAACATATCAACGTAAGTATAAGCAGAGGAAGTGCTCTCAATTACTGAACGCTGCGTACTCAACGACGATTTCTAATCCGTAGGTGAAGTCCAGAATCGTATAGGTTCGCAACAGTACAGTGCCTAACTGTTCTAACTCTAAACTGTCCTGAGAGCAAAGACAGCAAGTCGGTGTGTACCAACAAAAGCTGATATCGAGTGACCGTCTCCACCACTGGCCTCCCAGCAAGGCTCGGCTCCCCACCACCATAATTCCGAAAAACGAATCATATTCCCGAAACCACGGAATATTCGCCCTCTCTACAGATTATTCCTAACGCCGACCAACCTTATTTTATTCTTTTGTCGTCCTGCGAGGAAAGTTTGCTGGGAAAAACCTATACTGGTACAATGGTACGCTTCTGAGCAAAAATCCTTGGAAATACCCCAGCCTGTGTGGTTTCCGATGTGCCGCTTCTTCGTTCCTCTCACCTGCGTCCAAGATTTTCAGTATTATCCGGTTATCCTTCCGGCCCGTACTACAATAGAGGCCGGCCGTCACCCTATTGTGCTCCAGAGCTCAGGTGCCACGACGTCCGCCTAGCTACTTCCTATTTTTAAGCAGGACCAACACCTGTGTGGGCCTTCCACCCAGAGCTTCAGTTCTGCCTACCGTTTCATCTCAACTGGCGTTCCTGCCTCTGCTAGTATAGGCAATCATTCATTACGCCGTTTTTATAATAAAGACACTCCGTCACCTTTCATGCAATAATTATTTACAAAACGTACGTGACAATGTTAGTCTCCTTTATACACTCCTGGAAATGGAAAAAAGAACACATTGACACCGGTGTGTCAGACCCACCATACTTGCTCCGGACATTGCGAGAGGGCTGTACAAGCAATGATCACACGCACGGCACAGCGGACACACCAGGAACCACGGTGTTGGCCGTCGAATGGCGCTAGCTGCGCAGCATTTGTGCACCGCCGCCGTCAGTGTCAGCCAGTTTGCCGTGGCATACGGAGCTCCATCGCAGTCTTTAACACTGGTAGCATGCCGCGACAGCGTGGACGTGAACCGTATGTGCAGTTGATGGACTTTGAGCGAGGGCGTATAGTGGGCATGCGGGAGGCCGGGTGGACGTACCGCCGAATTGCTCAACACGTGGGGCGTGAGGTCTCCACAGTACATCGATGTTGTCGCCAGTGGTCGGCGGAAGGTGCACGTGCCTGTCGACCTGGGACCGGACCGCAGCGACGCACGGATGCACGCCAAGACCGTAGGATCCTACGCAGTGCCGTAGGGGACCGCACCGCCACTTCCCAGCAAATTAGGGACACTGTTGCTCCTGGGGTATCGGCGAGGACCATTCGCAACCGTCTCCATGAAGCTGGGCTACGGTCCCGCACACTGTTAGGCCGTCTTCCGCTCACGCCCCAACATCGTGCAGCCCGCCTCCAGTGGTGTCGCGACAGGCGTGAATGGAGGGACGAATGGAGACGTGTCGTCTTCAGCGATGAGAGTCGCTTCTGCCTTGGTGCCAATGATGGTCGTATGCGTGTTTGGCGCCGTGCAGGTGAGCGCCACAATCAGGACTGCATACGACCGAGGCACACAGGGCCAGCACCCGGCATCATGGTGTGGGGAGCGATCTCCTACACTGGCCGTACACCACTGGTGATCGTCGAGGGGACACTGAATAGTGCACGGTACATCCAAACCGTCATCGAACCCATCGTTCTCCCATTCCTAGACCGGCAAGGGAACTTGCTGTTCCAACAGGACAATGCACGTCCGCATGTATCCCGTGCCACCCAACGTGCTCTAGAAGGTGTAAGTCAACTACCCTGGCCAGCAAGATCTCCGGATCTGTCCCCCATTGAGCATGTTTGGGACTGGATGAAGCGTCGTCTCACGCGGTCTGCACGTCCAGCACGAACGCTGGTCCAACTGAGGCGCCAGGTGGAAATGGCATGGCAAGCCGTTCCACAGGACTACATCCAGCATCTCTACGATCGTCTCCATGGGAGAATAGCAGCCAGCATTGCTGCGAAAGGTGGATATACACTGTACTAGTGCCGACATTGTGCATGCTCTGTTGCCTGTGTCTATGTGCCTGTGGTTCTGTCAGTGTGATCATGTGATGTATCTGACCCCAGGAATGTGTCAATAAAGTTTCCCCTTCCTGGGACAATGAATTCATGGTGTTCTTATTTCAATTTCCAGGAGTGTATATTCATATATACGATGTACAACCTATCTCATAATACCTAATTGTGTTTGTAGATCACGGGAAAGTATGTGGATGAGTTGTTGTAAGGTCCGAAATTATAGTCACATTACAAAGGGGTCACCAATTTGGTACTGGGGCAGCGTGGAGGGTAAAAATCGTAGAGAGAGACCAAGAGATGAATACACTAAGCAGATTCAGAAGGATGTAGGTTGCAGTAGGTACTGGGAGATGAAGGAGCTTGCACAGGACAGAGTAGCATGGAGAGCTGCATCAGACCAGTCTCTGGACTGGAGACCACAACAACAATGTTATGTAGACGTAAACAAATAATATGATTAACAAAATGTAACATAGCATTCTAAAACTATTTTGATTGTAAGACAGCCCGCATACATTTGTCATTGAAAATGGATTTCAGGTAAGCTAGTTGTCTGCAGTTGTATTGCAGAAGTGTATGAGCAACTGTAATTACTATTACTTTTTATTACAATAATCATTCGACTGAAAATGAATTTTAATTTGTCTTATTTTGAATTTCTCTCACCCGTGACCTTCTCGGAATTCATGGTGCAAGGATAGGACTCTGCTGATGGTTAACGACTCGGGTAAGTTAAGTTTCTCTCACCTAGTTTGTTCTTTGACTAATTACACTGTAACGTTCCAAACGCTACGAAGACGCAGGCATGCCTATCGCACATCTACAAAAGTACTTTTTCGTTCCTACTTTGAGATGCGTTGTTTGTGTTACAAAGTAGTGCTTATTATGAGATCCATTTTTGGCAACACCCTGTTCTTGATTAACGAGCAGCTTGAATAAAGTTGGGCTACACAACATTCTTCATTCTTTCCAAAACCTTCTTGCGACCATATACTTGCACGCCCACTTTCGTCTGGACACATATTACATCATCATTTTCGTCGCAAAACACTCTGGTATTTGCGCGCCAACACATACGTCTGATCCACACCACAGATGCTTCGCACCAACGATGTTCTGCATCTACATCCACATGAATACTCTGCAAATCACATTTAAGTGTCTGGCGAGGGTTCATCGAACCACCTTCACAATTCTCTATTATTCCAATCTCGTATAGCGCGTGGAAAGAACGAACACCTGTATCTTTCCGTACGAGCTCTGATTTCCCTTATTGTCCCTATGTAGGTCGGCGTGAACAAAATATTTTCGCGTTCTAAGGAGAAAGTTGGTGATTAGAATTTCGTGAAAAAACGCTTTTTAGTGATGTCCAGCCCAAATCCTGCATCATTTCAGTGACACTCTCTCCCATATTTCGCGATAATACAAAACGTGCTGTCCTTCTTTGAACTTTTTCGATGTACTCCGTCGGTCCTGTCGGGTAAGGATCCCACACCGAGCAGCAGTATTCTTAAAGAGGACGGACAAGCGTAGTGTAGGCAGTCTCCTCAGTAGGTCTGTTATGTTTTCTGTTATTGTTACACGAAAGGTATTTCCTGTGCTCTACACTTACGAGCCAAAACGTTATGATCACTGCCTACCACACCTTGGATGCTGCCTGGTAACGTTGCAGTCAGGTGACGTGGTAACAAAAGTATGTCAACGGAGCAGACACGGACGGGGGATAACCCTAGTGAAGTTAAAGGCTGCAAATGGGGAAATCTACATCTACATCTACATCCATACTCCGCAAGCCATCTGATGGTGTGTGGCGGAGGGTTCTCCTATTGTTCGTGGAAAGAAAGATTGTCGGTATACCTCTGTGTGGGATCTAATATCTCTGATTTTATCCTCACGGTCTTTTCGCGAGATGTACGTAGGAGGGAGCAATATACTGCTCGGTGAAGGTATGTTCTCGAAACTTCAACAAAAGCCCGTACCGAGCTACTGAGCGTCTCTCCTGCAGAGTCTTCCACTGGAGTTTATCTATCATCTCCGTAACGCTTTCGCGATTACTAAATAATCCTGTAACGAAGCGCGGTGCTCTCCGCTGGATCTTCTCTATCTCTTCTATCAACCCTATCTGGTACGGATCCCACACTGCTGAGCAGTATTCGAGAAGTGGGCGAACAAGTGTACTGTAACCTACTTCCTTTGTTATCGGATTGCATTTCCTTAGGATTCTTCCAATGAATCTCAGTGTGGCATCTGCTTTACCGACTATCAACTTCATTCCATTTTAAATCACTCCTAATGCCTACTCCCAGATAATTTATGGAATTAACTGCTTCCAGTTGCTGACCTGCTATATTGTAGCTAAATGATAAAGGATCTATGTAGTCGCAGCACATTACACTTGTCTACATTGAGATTCAAATGCCATTCCCTGCACAATGCGTCAATTCACTGCAGATCCTCCAGCATTTCAGTACAATTTTCCATTGTTACAACCTCTCGATGTACCACAGCATGATCCGCAAAAAGCCTCAGTGAACTTCCGATGTCATCCACAAGGTCATTTATGTATATTGTGAATAGCAACGGCCCTATGACACTCCCCTGCGGCACGCCTCAAATCACCTCGAAAGACTTCTGTCCATTGAGAATGACATGCTGCGTTCTGTTATCTAGGAACTCTTCAATCCAATCACACAATTGGTCTGATAGTCCATATGCTCTTACTGTGTTCATTAAACGACTGTGGGGAACTGTATCAAACGCCTTGCGGAAGTCAAGAAACACGGAATCTACCTGGAAACCCGTGTCTATGGCCATCTGAGTCTCGTGGACGAATAGCGCGAACTGGGTTTCACACGATCGTCTGTTTCGAAACCCATGCTGATTCCTACAGAGTAGATTTGTAGTCTCCAGAAAAGTCATTATACTCGAACATAATACGTATTCCAAAATTCTACAGCTGATCGACGTTAGAGATATAGGTCTATAGTTCTGCACATCTGTTCGACGTCCCTTCTTGAAAACGGGGATGACCTGTGCCCTTTTCGAATCCTTTGGAACGCTACGCTCTTCTAGAGACCTGCGGTACACCGCTGCAAGAAGGGGGGCAAGTTCCCTCGCGTACTCTGTGTAAAATCGAACTGGTATCCCATCAGGTCCAGCGGCCTTTCCTCTTTTGTGCGATTTTAATTGTTTTTCTATCCCTCTGTCATTTATTTCGATATCTACCATTTTGTCATCTGTGCGACAATCTAGAGAAGGAACTACAGTGCAGTGCAATATCCATTGACGTAGGCGGCGCTGATAGATTATTATTAGGCAGAGCCTGTGGACGAGTATTTCGAAAACGGTGAAGCTGGTCGAATAGTCGCGTGCTACTGTCGTGAGCATCTACGGAAAGAGCTAGGTTAGTGAGACTGACACTAGAGGCTAAATAGTTGGTCGTCCAAGGCTCTTCACAGAACGTGAAGTTCGGAGGCTTGCCTGCTCTGTACAATAGGGCAAATGATCTGCGACGTATCTGCCGAAAGAAACCCTGGCATACGCACAAGGGTTTCGGAGCACACCGTTCATCGTACATTGTTGAGCATGGAGCTCTGCAGCAGACCGTCCCTATGTGTTCACATGTTGACCCAGCTACATCGTCAATTACGACTGCAGTGGGCGTGGGACAATCGGGATTCCACAGTAGATCAATGGAAACGCGTCGGCCCTTCGGGTGAATCACATTTTTTTTTTTTTTGTGGTGAACGGCGGTTCGAAACGTGCGGCGAGCCTCGGTCGAAAACTGGTGGGAACAGTATTACGCTATGGGAGACATTCTCCTGCGCTTGCTTGGGACCTGTGGTAGTTTTCTGTGACGCGCTGACAAGTGCGAAACACCGGCATCCCTCCATGCTTGGTGCCTTCCCCGACGTCCATGTCATCTTTCAGCAGGATGATTGTACGTGACCTGGAGCCATGACCTTCCTACAGTGATTTGAGGCGCATTGTAGTGAAATCACATTGATGCCTCAGCCACCAAATACGCCTGATGTAAATCCTATGGAACCCATCTGGGTCGCTGTCGGGAGCCATCACCGCGTACGCAAATCAGCGCCCGTTATTTACGGAAACTGCATGACCCGCGAGTACACATCTGATGCCGCACACCTCCACAAACCTACCAGCAAACTGACTTGCAGAATCAGTGATGTATTTCGTCACAATGACGGTCAAATAAGCCATTAAATAGGTGGTTATACCGCTTTGGATCATCAGCGTATACATTAAAAACTTCCAGGACACGGCCAGCGCGATTACTGCAATTTGACATGAGAAACTCTTTCTTATTCTATGATTACTGCAATTTGGCACGAGAACGTCTTTCTTATTGCAGTCTTGTTGCAACCCTTGTTCATTCAAGTATGAGCAGCCCTTAGCGGTTCGCCATCTTATTTACAACTATTTATGACGTCGCCTTTCCGGCTTAGATTGTTTAAAATGTGACTTGTTAGTACTGCATCTCTTTCCAGTCAGTACAAACTTTAATTTTATTAATGTATTATATACCTAATATATTTTAGAACAGTTAGTTTAATTCTGAAGACGACGCTCATAGTAGCGTCGAAATCTCGTCAATTTTGACTTAATATTTGTGACCGAGGGCTGATTTCTTCTAATATCTTTCTTATTCTATCAACATATATTACATTTTCAGAAAGACTAGTTACTGAGAATGCTGGAACAGAAATAAGTCAGCAGTTAATTTGAAATTTGGTTCTTGTTTTAAATTTTAAGCTCATAATCATACAAACAGCAACAGTTCAGTACAAATAGTATAACTTTTATACATATTGACTCCAGCTTAAATAAAAAGAATCTGCTTTTACTAATATTCAAGGCCGCGTTAATGTAAGAACAGAAATGAGTCAACATTTCATTTGAACTTTTATTCTTGGTTTTAAATATAAAGTGCATGGTCATACAAACAGCTTTAGTTCATTACAGGAACAATAACTTTTACACATATTACCTTTAGCTAAAATAAACAGAATGTACCCATACTAATATTACAGATAACGTTAATGTAAAAACAGAAGTAAGTAAGCAGTTCATTTGAAGTTTTGTTATTCTTTTAAATTTGAATGTAAAGTTCATGTTCATACAAACAGCTGCATTTAATACTGAAATACTATAACTCTGTATTATTTTATTCCTGCACATTCATGTTAATGCCGACCTTGATTAAAGTATTTTCTCATTAATTGACTGATTAGACGTTAATATACGAATAGAAATAAGTCTTCAGATCACTTGAAGTTTATTCGTGTAGTAATTCAATTATTTATTTATTTTCTTTCGAGATCTCATGTTAGCGCCAGTCTGATTAACGTATTTGCCAATATATCGACCTTAATACATGCAAACAAAAACAAATAACGTCTCTGAGCAAAATTGGCCTATGTCATATCTTTTTTTCAAGATCTTTGTAACAAGCAACAATTGTATAGCACATGCTGGATACTGGGAAAGTGTCGCTATCACAGTGTCAATGTATACAGCTTGTGTAAAAGTGTGTGAAGTGGTGTACCAGCTGGCCGTGAAAATGGAAGTAGACGGATGGACAGTAACAGAAGCAAGCCACTCACAGTGTCGCACTAAGAACAAAACCAATATTTTGTATCCTTATCGACAGAGAAACAATACTCACTGGGATACATTAAAGAGTGTTTCATCTTCTTGTCACAGAGCCAGCATCCAGCATGCTAGAAAGAGTGATGTAACTCCCAGAAAACCATCTGAATATCAACCTGAAAAGGTTTGAAAACCAGTTCACGGAATAATAAGTAACTAGTCAAAAAAGTGACTGGTTGCAGTTTTATGTATTTACATTAAATGCACTGTGTTGTTGTCCTTTCATGTTGTGCTGACGGTGCTAAAATTAATACAACGACCATTTTCAGGAGCAAAACAATGCCAAAAGATTCTGAAATACCGCCAGGTGTTGTTCACGTACATGGAAAGGGTTGGATGCACAAGGCTGGTGTGGAATTAAGGATTAACAGAGTGCGGGAGAGGAAAAGGACCTTTATTGAAGTAGAGTTCTCGTCTCGTGGTAGTTCGGTTTAGGAGTAAACCGAAAAATTCTGTGAAACAGAAATTGAGAGAGGGAAATACAGAGCCTGCTGTTATTCCAGGATGACTTACTGCACAATTGCAACCTCTTGATGTCTCGATAAACGAACCATTTAACATGTATATGAGATGGGAATGAAACAAGCGGAAGATGGATGAAACCCAGCATGAATGCACGCCGAAGCGAGCTTTAAACGATGTACAATCAAACGAGAGTGAGAGAAGACATTACTGTTAAATCTTTCTAGAAGTGCGCTATACAGGTCACACCATTATTCAACAAAGGTAGTAAGAGTAATCCACTAAATTACAGGCCCATATCGTTAACGCCGATATGCAGCAGGATAGTGGAACATATATTGTGTTTGAACATTGTAAATTACCTCCAAGAAAACGATGTACTGACACACAGTCAACACGGCTTTAGAAAACATCGTTCTTGTGAAACACAACTAGCTCTTAACTCGCACGAAGCGTTAAGTGCTATTGATAAGGGATTTCATATCGAGTCCGTATTTCTGGATTTCCGGAAGACACTACCACACAAGTGGCTTGTAGTGAAATTGTGTGCTTATGGAATAACGTCTCAGTTATGTGACTGGATTCGTGATTTCACAGTTCGTAGTAATTGACGGAAAGTCATCGAGTAAAACAGAAGTGATCTATGGCGTTCCCCAAGGTAGTGTTATAGGGCCTCTGCTGTTCCGTATCTATATAAACGGCCTGGGAGACAAACTGAGCAGCCGTCTTAGGTTGTTTGCATATGAGGCCTTTGTTATCGACTACTAAAGTTATCAGATCAAAACAAATTGCAAAACGATTTAGAAAAGTGTCTGTATGGTCCGAAAAATGACAATTGACCTCAAATAATGAAAAGTGTGGGGCCACCCACATCAGTGCTAAAAGGAATTCGTTAAACTTCGGTTACACGATAACTCAGTCAAATCTAAAGGCCGTAAATTCAACTAAATACCTAGGAATTACAATTACGAACAACTTAAATTGGAAGGAAACATAGAAAATGTTGTGGGGAAGGCCAGACTGACTGCGTTTTATTGGCAGGACGCTAAGAAAATGTAACAGATCTACTAAGGAGACTGCCTACACTGCGCTTGTCCGTCCTCTTTTAGAATACTGCTGCACGTTGTGGGATCATTACCAGATAGGACTGACGGAATACACCGAAAAACTTGAAAAAAGAGCAGCACGTTTTGTATTATCGCGAAATAGGGGACAGACTCTCACTGAAATGATACAGGATTTGGGCTGGACATCATTAAAACAAAGGCGTTTTTTGTTGCTGCGGAATCTCCTCACGAAATTTCAATTAGCATCTTTCTCCTGCGAATATGAAAATATTTTGTTGACTCCGACCTACATAGGGATAAATGAGCACCATAATAAAATAAGGGAAATCAGAGCTCGCACGTAAAGATCGTTTTCTCCGCTATACGAGATTGGAATAATAGAGAATTGTGAAGGCGGCTCGGTGAACCCTCTGCGTGGCAGTTAAATGTGAGTTGCAGAGTATCCATGTATGTGTAGATGTAGATGCAGAAGTAACGCTCTCTGTGGCAGTGAAGATCATCTTATACACTCCTGGAAATTGAAATAAGAACACCGTGAATTCATTGTCCCAGGAAGGGGAAACTTTATTGACACATTCCTGGGGTCAGATACATCACATGATCACACTGACAGAACCACAGGCACATAGACACAGGCAACAGAGCATGCACAATGTCGGCACTAGTACAGTGTATATCCACCTTTCGCAGCAATGCAGGCTGCTATTCTCCCATAGAGACGATCGTAGAGATGCTGGATGTAGTCCTGTGGAACGGCTTGCCATGCCATTTCCACCTGGCGCCTCAGTTGGACCAGCGTTCGTGCTGGCCGTGCAGACCGCGTGAGACGACGCTTCATCCAGTCCCAAACATGCTCAATGGGGGACAGATCCGGAGATCTTGCTGGCCAGGGTAGTTGACTTACACCTTCTAGAGCACGTTGGGTGGCACGGGATACATGCGGACTTGCATTGTCCTGTTGGAACAGCAAGTTCCCTTGCCGGTCTATGAATGGTAGAACGATGGGTTCGATGACGGTTTGGGTGTACCGTGCACTATTCAGTGTCCCCTCGACGATCACCAGTGGTGTACGGCCAGTGTAGGAGATTGCTCCCCACACCATGATGCCGGGTGTTGGCCCTGTGTGCCTCGGTCGTATGCAGTCCTGATTGTGGCGCTCACCTGCACGGCGCCAAACACGCATACGACCATCATTGGCACCAAGGCAGAAGCGACTCTCATCGCTGAAGACGACACGTCTCCATTCGTCCCTCCATTCACGCCTGTCGCGACACCACTGGAGGCGGGCTGCACGATGTTGGGGCGTGAGCGGAAGACGGCCTAACGGTGTGCGGGACCGTAGCCCAGCTTCATGGAGACGGTTGCGAATGGTCCTCGCCGATACCCCAGGAGCGTCCCTAATTTGCTGGGAAGTGGCGGTGCGGTCCCCTACGGCACTGCGTAGGATGCTACGGTCTTGGCGTGCATCCGTGCGTCGCTGCGGTCCGGTCCCAGGTCGACGGGCACGTGCACCTTCCGCCGACCACTGGCGACAACATCGATGTACTGTGGAGACCTCACGCCCCACGTGTTGAGCAATTCGGCGGTACGTCCACCCGGCCTCCCGCATGCCCACTATACGCCCTCGCTCAAAGTCCGTCAACTGCACATACGGTTCACGTCCACGCTGTTGCGGCATGCTACCAGTGTTAAAGACTTCGATGGAGCTCCGTATGCCACGGCAAACTGGCTGACACTGACGGCGGCGGTGCACAAATGCTGCGCAGCTAGCGCCATTCGACGGCCAACACCGCGGTTCCTGGTGTGTCCGCTGTGCCGTGCGTGTGATCATTGCTTGTACAGCCCTCTCGCAGTGTCCGGAGCAAGTATGGTGGTTCTGACACACCGGTGTCAATGTGTTCTTTTTTCCATTTCCAGGAGTGTATGTGAAGAGGACCACGACGACAACGAAGAGCAAGAAGAGGAAGAAAGTTCAGATGATTTTCAGGGATTTTAAAGGTCAGTTCGGATTTATAAACTAAGGATTCTTTTCATTCTGGCTTCGTGATCTAATAATAAAAATGGTAAAAAGTGTTATTTTGAAAAAAAAACATTGCTTGAAAATAATGGGCGTCCTATAGTCTGTAAAATACGGTACGTCGTGCCGCCTAGCCCAGGGCACGGACGAACTGACAAATCGAAATAACAGTCCATTAAATTTCGGCCATCCACCCGCGCAGATAAAATTTCTTCCACTGATGTTTCGGCCGCTTATCGTCCGGTCATCCTCAGAGTGAGTCCTGAGACTCATGCAGAGGATGGCCCGACGATACCCGGCCGAAACATCAGTGGAAGAAATTTTATCTGCGCGGGTGGATGGCCGAAATTTAATGGACTATTCATTATGCCGCGAGAAGTTGAAAATGCACAGTCGAAATAATAGTGCTTCAGTCCCGTGCGAACCTCGTGAGGTAAAATGTGCGGCATGTGAGCAAAGGTAGTGGCTAGGTTCGCTGTTTCCTCCACAACTTCCCAAAAATTTTGTGAAATTTCTTCTCCGCCATGTCAGCAATAGTACAGAAGCAGCCCCTCCTGCTGGAATTTCTGAGAGATTGGAATGCGGACAGAAGGAAGGAATGTTTAGGGGGTTCGGTGGTTGAGATCGAGGGACACGATCAGTGATAGAGAGGAGACGACAGCACTCTGTTGACTTGGAGCAGAGGTAAATTTTCGCAATGCATGGTGAATAAAAATTCTACTAAAAGCAGACTTGATTTAAATTTAGAGATGTTTAACTCGTCCTGTAGCTTTCCTGAGTGGTTAACGTAAAGGTAACCTGTTACACTGTCGTGCTCAAACACACATGCTCCACCACAGATAAAAATCTTCAAATTAAGAGAGTCCCACTTCAAGATATTTGCAGCAGCATTGACTATCAGCTCGGAGACGATGACTGCGCCTACCCTTGACGCTGCATCAGAGACAGGATCGCCTGCGATGGTGTACTCAACGACGAACCTGGGTGCACGAATGGCAAAACGTCATTTTTTCGGATGAATCCAGGTTCTGTTAACGTCATCATGATGGTCACATCCGTGTTTGGGGACATCGCGGTGAACGCACATTGGAAGCGTGTATTCGTCATCGCCATACTGGCGTATCACCCGGCGTGATGTTATGGGGTGTCATTGGTTACACGTCTCGGTCACCTCTTGTTCGCATTGACGGCACAGTGGTTGTTACATTGCAGATGTGTTACGACCCGTGGCTCTACCCTTGATTCGATCCCTGCGAAACCCTACATTTTAGCAGGATAATGCACGATCGGATGTTGCATGTCCTGTACGGGCCTTTCTGGATACGGAAAATGTTCGACTGCTGCCCTGGCCAGCACATTCTCCAGATCTCTCACCAACTGAAAACGTCTGGTCCATGGTGGCCGAGCAACTGGCTCGTCACAATACGCCAGTCACTACTCTTGATGAACTGTGGCGTCGTGTTGAAGCTGCATGGGCAGCTGTACATGTACACGCCATCCAAGCTCTGTTTGACTCAATGCCCAGGCGTATCAAGGCCGTTGTTACGGCCAGAGGTGGTTGTTCTGGGTACTGATTTTTCAGGGTCTATGCACGCAAATTGTGTGAAAGTGTAATCACATGGCAGTTCTAGTATAATATATTTGTCCAATGTATACCCGTTTACCGTCTGCATTTCGTCTTGGTGTAGCAATTTTAATGGCCAGTAGTGTATATACTGTCGAGCTGTGGTCAGACACACATGCTCCACCATAGATAAAGATCTTCAAAGTAAGACAGTCCCACTTCAAGATATGAGAAGCTAATTTTACGGCTAGTTTATGAGAAGCTAAATTCATGGCTAGTTTTGCTAGTTATTTACTTGCTGGTATAGTTGGAGGCGTAGCGCCCTGACTTGCGAGGCAGGCGGTGTGCCAGCCCTATATCCGATTCGCATACCGGATGAACGACTGTTGGTCTTGTAGCTCGGCTAGCACGATATTTAGGCCGTTTTCGACGTTCATCGCCTTGGATACACACAAACAGTTAAAATACGGTAAAAAACAGAACAAGGTTTACACGAGAGAGGTGGTTATTCCCCCCCCCCCCCCCCCCTTGTTGCCCAGCCTCCTCCCCCAGCCTCTAGCAATTGATGGATGCAACGACAAGAATGGCATCCGGACGCAAAGTTGTTGTTGTTGTGGTCTTCAGTGCAGAGACTGGTTTGATGCAGCTCTCCATGTTACTCTATCCTGTGCAAGCGTCTTCATCTCCGAGTAACTACCGCAACCTTCATTTTACTGAATCTGCTTCGTGTATTCATCTCTTGGTCTCCTTCTAGGATTTTTGCCGTGCACGTCTCTGCGATGGAGGTCATAAATGCGACACCGAGCGTTGAAATCATGCGGTTTTCTCACGCGTGTCCGAGGAAACCATTTCAGACGCACCGTCGCTCGAGACAGACCCGAAAAGCCCTCTCGGGGTGGCATAAGAGGCGTCAGTGAGACTACTCCTTTCCTTGGGGCATTGATTCGTACACGTTTCGCGGTGGAAAACGGCAGTTCGCAGCACGGTGAACAATGCAGTCGTTCTTGACAACCTTTGACACTGCTAACGTTTCAGCCTTTTTATAAGGAAGTTATGGTGCTGCATTCCTATTGAGCGTGATAGCACGCCTTTGAGGAGCAGCCTGACCGCAGTTTATTACTCTTGTGTACAGGTTGCGACCACTAGGAACCGTTAAAAGCCATTCGACGAAATTTAAACGTGATCCAAACATCGAAGGGTATCGTTGCATTTTCAACCTTCTGTTATCCACCCACGTGTGATATGATCACGCATGAGTGTAACATTAACATGTGTGTGAATAAACCGGCAGTGGGTCCCTACAAGAGCCCCCAGTTCGGCAACACCATCGCTACCACCCACGCAACTTTCTGGCTCCAGAAATTTCGACGTCTAGCGGCTGAAAGTTAGGCAACCCCTTCCACACTCCTTCTGTGCGGTTTGCCTACTTTCAGGTGCCAGAGCAGTCGCTAGGCTGAATTGGCGTCGAAGTCCCTGACAGATAAATTTGTAGCGCGCTCAACAAACTCATCTTTTACTTTTGTTGTACACTGTATCAACATAATAGACAAGCCTTTTAAAGAAAATGGAGCCACGCAGGGGAAACTTTGCATCTGACGGTTTCGGATAATGTCACTACTTGTTTGTTTTTTAGTCGCTATACGTTATTACACCAATTAGAAAGTCATAACCATACCTTCTGGACTACTCATCTTATTTGATCCTGGGAGCTGAACAGGATCGCTGTCATATTCTCCTATTAAACAGCCCATGCAAACGATATGTGATGAATCTGTCATTTCTGAATCTCTGTTTACTGGTAACTATCACAGCACCTATCATATCAAATTGTAACTGAAATGCCACCGCAGCATTGCACAAGTAAGCACAAGGGCAATCTACAAAAAAATTCTCGTGACTTAAGTTGGAACATACAGCTGCTTCTATCCTGCCCAGGTTTTGAAACAAGTTGATCTAGTGTAGACAGGGTAAATACTACGAAACAGATGTTGGTCGAAATTCATTCTCATGAACTTCAGTTTTACAAGTTTAAAACTGGATAAAATTCTTCAAATTATCTCCAGTAAAAAGTCTTGCGTGCCAGTAGCACGTGGTTCCACGCACCTAAGATGAATTTCGAAATGTACATGAAGATGTATCTTCGAGGATGCTAATAACTGGACGGTTCATCAAAGGAAAGAATCAAAGGAGCTGAACTGATTCTGGTAAGCTAGTTAACGTTTTCACAACTAAGAGTTGAGCGTGGCTGAAAACGAGTGCTTGTAATCTGTCTGTGCCAGATATTTAGATTTATGGCAGTCGGATGGGGAAAGTACACTCCTGGAAATTGAAATAAGAACACCGTGAATTCATTGTCCCAGGAAGGGGAAACTTTATTGACACATTCCTGGGGTCAGATACATCACATGATCACACTGACAGAACCACAGGCACATAGACACAGGCAACAGAGCATGCACAATGTCGGCACTAGTACAGTGTATATCCACCTTTCGCAGCAATGCAGGCTGCTATTCTCCCATGGAGACGATCGTAGAGATGCTGGATGTAGTCCTGTGGAACGGCTTGCCATGCCATTTCCACCTGGCGCCTCAGTTGGACCAGCGTTCGTGCTGGACGTGCAGACCGCGTGAGACGACGCTTCATCCAGTCCCAAACATGCTCAATGGGGGACAGATCCGGAGATCTTGCTGGCCAGGGTAGTTGACTTACACCTTCTAGAGCACGTTGGGTGGCACGGGATACATGCGGACGTGCATTGTCCTGTTGGAACAGCAAGTTCCCTTGCCGGTCTAGGAATGGTAGAACGATGGGTTCGATGACGGTTTGGATGTACCGTGCACTATTCAGTGTCCCCTCGACGATCACAAGTGGTGTACGGCCAGTGTAGGAGATCGCTCCCCACACCATGATGCCGGGTGCTGGCCCTGTGTGCCTCGGTCGTATGCAGTCCTGATTGTGGCGCTCACCTGCACGGCGCCAAACACGCATACGACCATCATTGGTACCAAGGCAGAAGCGACTCTCATCGCTGAAGACGACACGTCTCCATTCGTCCCTCCATTCACGCCTGTCGCGACACCACTGGAGGCGGGCTGCACGATGTTGGCGCGTGAGCGGAAGACGGCCTAACGGTGTGCGGGACCGTAGCCCAGCTTCATGGAGACGGTTGCGAATGGTCCTCGCCGATACCCCAGGAGCAACAGTGTCCCTAATTTGCTGGGAAGTGGCAGTGCGGTCCTCTACGGCACTGCGTAGGATCCTACGGTCTTGGCGTGCATCCGTGCGTCGCTGCGGTCCGGTCCCAGGTCGACGGGCACGTGTACCTTCCGCCGACCACTGGCGACAACATCGATGTACTGTGGAGACCTCACGCCCCACGTGTTGAGCAATTCGGCGGTACGTCCACCCGGCCTCCCGCATGCCCACTATACGCCCTCGCTCAAAGTCCGTCAACTGCACATACGGTTCACGTCCACGCTGTCGCGGCATGCTACCAGTGTTAAAGACTGCGATGGAGCTCCGTATGCCACGGCAAACTGGCTGACACTGACGGCGGCGGTGCACAAATGCTGCGCAGCTAGCGCCATTCGAAGGCCAACACCGCGGTTCCTGGTGTGTCCGCTGTGCCGTGCGTGTGATCATTGCTTGTACAGCCCTCTCGCAGTGTCCGGAGCAAGTATGGTGGGTCTGACACACCGGTGTCAATGTGTTCTTTTTTCCATTTCCAGGAGTGTATTAAAAAGTTGCGGGTTGATCAGCAAGGAATGCAGAGATTCGTTTTGGGAAATGCTAGGAGAGTCAGAAAAACAAGTGGACCAGGGAGCAGATTGTAGCGGAAAACCGTGACGTAAATAAAAGTTTGTAGGGCGTACTAGATGGACCAGTTAAGCTGTTTGCTGGATTCTAAGTGTTGTTAAGGTATTGACACTACAGCTTGGAAGATAGCAGACAGATAACATCAGATAGCATGCAGGAGGGTAATTGGCGCAGGTCAATAAAGATTGAAGTCTAGAGGTGGTTTCGACAAAAAGTGGATATTAAATGGATGGTGATGAAGGTGATGATGACATTGATGATGATAATATTGATGATTGTGACATTTATGAGTCTGATGTTGATGACAGTGACATAGAGGATGGTGATGTTGATCATGTGACAATTTATGGTGCTGATGTTCATATTGCTGATGGTGACATTCATAGATTGTGACATGATGGATGGTGACAGTGACGTTGAATGATAACATTGATGACGGATGGCGGTGATGAACAATGGTAGTGTTCATGAAAGGTGATGATGTTGATGATGGATGGTAGTGAACAATCATCATACAATGATTTTATCTACATTATTGGCCATGAAAATTGCTACACCGAGAAGAAATGCAGAAGATAAACTGGTATTCATTGGACAAATACAGTATACTAGAACTGATATGTGATTACATTTTCACGCAATTTGAGTGCAGAGATCCTGAGAAATCAGTACCCAGAACAACCACCTCTGGCCGTAATAACGGCCTTGATACGCCTGGGCATTGAGTCAAACAGAGCTTCGATGGCGTGTACAGGTACAGCTGCCCATGCAGCTTCAACACGATACCACAGTTCATCAAGAGTAGTGACTGGCGTATTGTGACAAGCCAGTTGCTCGGCCACCATTGACCAGACGTTTTCAGTTGGTGAGAGATCTGGTGAATGTGCTGGCCAGGGCAGCAGTCGAATGAAGGGTAGAGCCACGGGTCCTAACAAATATGAAATGTAATGTCCACTTTTCAGAGTGCCGTCAATGCGAACAAGAGGTGACAGAGACGTGTAACCAATGGCACCCCATACGATCACACCGGGTGATACGCCAGTATGGCGATGACGAATACACGCTTCCAATGTGCGTTCACCACGATGTCGCCTAACACGAATGCGACCATAATGATGCTGTAAACAGTACCTGGATTCGTCCGAAAAATGACGTTTTGCCATTCGTGCATGCAGGTTCGTCGTCGGGTACATCAAAGCAGGCGCTCCTGTCTGTGATGCAGCGTCAAGGGTAGCCGCAGCCGTGGTCTCCAAGCTGATAGTCCATGCTGCTGCAAACGTCGTCGAACTGTTCGTGCAGATGGTTGTTGTCTTGCGAACGTCCCCATCTGTTGACTCAGGGATCGAGACGTGGCTGCACGATCCGTTACAGCCGTGCGGATAAGATGCACGACCGCATGTTGCAGGTCCTGTACGGGTCTTTCTGGATGCAGAAAATGTTAGACTGCTGCCCTGGCCAACACATTCTCCAGATCTCTCACTAAATGAAAAGTCCGGTCAATGGTGGCCGAGCAACTGGCTCGTCACAATACGCCAGTCACTACTCTTGATGAACTGTGATATCGTGTTGAAGCTGCAAGGGCAGCTGTACCTGTACACGCCTTCCAAGCTCTGACTCAATGCCCAGGTGTATAAGGCCGTTATTACGGCCAGAGGTGGTTGTTCTGGGTACTGATTTCTCAGGATCTCTGCACTCAAATTGCGTGCAAATCTAATCACATGTCAGTTCTAGTATAATATATTTGTCCAATGAATACCCGTTTATGATCTGCATTTCTTCTTGGTGTAGCAATTTTAATGGCCAGTAGTGTAAATTTATGGCTAGTTTTGCTAGTTATTTACTGACTTGCTACGTACGGATTCCATATTCTGCTAACAGTCATTGGATATCGACCAACGCGAGCAGCAATGTCGCAATACGATAAACCGCAATCGCGATAGGCTACAATCCGACCTTTATCAAAGTCGGGAACGTGATGGTACGCATTTCTCCTGCTTACACGAGGCATCACAACTACGTTTCACCAGGCAACGCCGGTCAACTGCTGTTTGCGTATGAGAAATCGGTTGGAATCTTTCCTAATGTCAGCACGTTGCAGGTGTCGCCACCGGTTCCAACCTTGTGTGAATGCTCTGAAAAGCTAATCATTTGCGTATCGCAGCATCTTCTTCCTGTAGGTTAAATTTCCCATCTGTAGCCCGTCATCTTCGTGGTGTAGCAAATTTAATGGCCAGTAGTGTAATTTATAGACAGTGCTGATAATGGATGCTAACACTAATGAGTAACATTGATGTTGATGTTGGATGGTGATAATGGTGCATGGGAATTTACAGAGATTGTTCTATGTCAGCCATAGACGAAGCTGATGACAGGTGCTAACAACGATGATGGTGGTGGAGTGTGGAATCTTATGGGGCTTAACTCCTACGGTCATCCGTCCCTAAGCTTACGCACCACTTAACCTAAATTACCCTGAGGACAAATACACACACCCATGCCCGAGGGAGGACTCGAACCTCCGCCGGGATCAGCCGCACGGTCCATGACTGCAGCGCCTTAGACCGCTCGGCTAATCCCGCGCGGCTTGGTGGTGCATCATGATGCTACAAATTGATGGTGACATGTCTGACCGACAGTGGAGAGTGGGACAATGACGATGATGGAGAGTGATGTTGAAGACGAATGGTGATGGTGATGCTGGACAGTGGTGGTGGTGGTGGTGGTGGTGGTGGTGGTGGTGGTTATCATTGTAGTCACGATGGAGCAGCATGATTCATTACCTGTCAGCCTTGCAAGGAAGTAGACCCAACTCGGTTTATTTATTCATGAGACCCAGAAAATATTAGATACAGGCTCCCAGGCAGATGCTATTTTCCTTGACTTCCGGAAGGCGTTCGATACAGTTCCGCACTGTCGCCTGATAAACAAAGTAAGACCCTACGGAATATCACACCAGCTGTGTGGCTGGATTGAAGAGGTTTTAGCAAACAGAACACAGCATGTTGTTATCAATGGGGAGACGTCTACAGACGTTAAAGTAACCTCTGGCGTGCCACTGGGGTGTGTTATGGGACCATTGCTTTTCACAATATATATAAATAACCTAGTAGATAGTGTCGGAAGTTCCATGCGGCTTTTCGAGGATGATGCTGTAGTATACAGAGAAGTTTCAGCATTGGAAAATTGTAGTGAAATGCCGAAGATCTGCTTCGGATAGGCAGTTGGTGCAGGGAGTGGCAACTGACCCTTAACATAGAGAAATGTAATGTATTGCGAATACATAGAAGGAAGGATCTTTTATTGTATGATTATATGATAGCGGAACAAACACTGGTAGCAGTTACTTCTGTAAAATATCTGGGAGTATGCGTGCGGAACGATTTGAAGTGGAATGATCATATAAAATTAATTGTTGGTAAGGCGGATGCCAGGTTGAGATTCATTGGGAGAGTCCTTAGAAAATGTAGTCCATCAACAAAGGAGGTGGCTTACAAAACACTCGTTCGACCTATACTTGAGTATTGCTCATCAGTGTGGGATTCGTACCAGGTCGGGTTGACGGAGGAGATAGAGAAGATCCAAAGAAGAGCGGCGCGTTTCGTCACAGGGTTGTTTGATAAGCGTGATAGCGTTACGGAGATGTTTAGCAAACTCAAGTGGCAGACTCTGCAAGAGAGGCGCTATGCATCGCGGTGTAGTTTGCTCGCAAGGTTTCGAGAGGGTGCGTTTCTGGATGAGGTATCGAATATATTGCTTCCCCCTACTTATACCTCCCGAGGAGATCACGAATGTAAAGTTAGAGAGATTCGAGCGCGCACGGAGGCTTTCAGACAGTCGTTCTTCCCGCGAACCATAGGCGACTGGAACGGAAAAGAGAGGTAATGACAGTGGCACGTAAAGTGCCCTCCGCCACACACCGTTGGGTGGCTTGCGGAGTATCAATGTAGATGTAGATGTAGATGTAGAAGTTCGCAAGAGCGAGGACAGAGCACATTCCTTCCGCCAGCCTTGCGACTCTTACGAAAGCGCCCCGCTTCTAATGGCGTCGCCGCCTAGAGCAGATTAAAAAGTGGCAGAAGGTGAGTATTACGCTGCGAGCCTTTCTCCTGCCTTGAAATCTTCAGCGGAACGCGGCGGCCACGGCAGCTGCACAGCTGGCCTCAGACACGGCTGCGTCTGACTCTGAGGTATTTCTGGACTCCATTGTTTTCATTCGTTCTGCGTTTACACACCTTTCCCATTCAGCCTTCAGCCGAGAACAATAATTCAGCTCTGTTTCTTACCCGTACTTCTTTCGAGAATTCTTAGCTTCCCACACGACCCTTGATCTATGCCAAAGTGACGACATAAATAAAAATACGCTATTTTAAGTTGCTAGTTCACTAGTGACTATCTGTCAGTAAACAACAGAGGCACTGATTATTCCAATAGTTATTTGCTGGACTAACGGATTATACAGGGTGCCCGAAAAGTCTTTCCCTGATTACATAAATTGATAACTCAGGCTAGAAGTAAGATACAAATATGAAACTTGTGTCGAATTGTTTACAACTATCAAGTTTTTTTTCTGTTTTAGGTTCGCGGTACGTAAGTAGTGGCTCAAATGGTTCAAATGGCTCTGAGCACTATGGGACTTAACATCTGTGGTCATCAGTCCCCTAGAACTTAGAACTACTTAAACCTAACTAACCTAAGGACATCACACACATCCATGCCCGAGGCAGGATTCGAACCTGCGACCGTAGCAGTCGCGCGGTTCCGGTCTGAGCGCCTAGAACCGCATGGCCACCGCGGCCGGCCCGTAAGTAGTGGATGAGGTGCAGTGCCCAAGAAGCCATGTTAACCAATCAGGAGAAGGCAGGGTGTGTCCTGTGGTACCATGAGACACGATCACCAACCACAGTGCACAGACACCTCCAGACAACATGTGGTGTGCGTACTGTAAGACCTTCGGTACACACACCATCAGATTATTTGACTGGTCGCTCTAACGAAGTAGGCGAGTGTCAGCAATATGTCTCGTGGTCTTATCGGGGCGTGTTTATCCTCCGTCGTTAGGTCAGACGATAGAAATGCCACTTCAGCTCACAATTGCTGCAGATTTCAATGCTGGGTCAACAAGTGTCAGTGTGCGAACCAGTAACGAAACATCGTCGATATGCGCTTTCGGAGCTGAAGGCCCACTCGTGTCCCCTAATTACTCCACGACACAAAGCTTTAAGCCTAACCTGGGCTCGTCAACACTTACATATGACTGTTGATGACTGGTACATATTGCTTCATCAGGCGAGTCTCGTTTCAGATTTTATCGAGCGTGTGGACGTTTCTGGGTATGGACACAACCTCATGGGTCCACGGACCCTGCATGTCAGCAGGGGACTGTTCAAGCTGGGGGAGGCTCTGTAATGGAGTGGGCGTGTGCAGTTGGAGTGATGAGGGACTCCTGATACGACTCTGACAGTTGACACGTACGTAAGCACCCTGTCTTACCACGTGAGTCCACTCATACGCATTGTGCATTACGGCGGACTTGGGCAAATTCTGTAGGACAATGCTACACCCGATATGTCCAGAATTGCTACATAGTGGCTCCAGGAACACTCTTCTGAGTTTAAACACTTCCGATGCCCATCAAACTCCCCAGCATATGTAGGGTGCCTTGCAAAGTGCTGTTCACAGCAGATCTCCACCCCTTTGTACTCTTACGGATTTATGGACAGCCCTGCAGGATTCATGGTGTCAGTTCCGTCCAGCACTACTTCAGACGTTAGTAGAGTCCACGACACGTCGTGTTGCGGCACTTCTGCGTGCTCGAGGGATCCCTACACGATATTAGGCAGGCGTACCAGTTTCTTTGGCTCTTCAGTGTGCGACGTGCGCGAGCCGCTCTACGCAGACGAGACGTACACATCAAAGTCAACACCCAAGACGCTCTGATCACATCGATGGCTAATCACCCTCGCCTTAAGATAGCAATGTTGTAGTTATACGTTTCAGAAGCTGTTTTTATGGGAAAATGTTTACTAGTAAGAAACGTACTTTTAGTATCGATCGGAATTTAAGTTCCTGGACTAAATTACAGCATTCCTCGTGGCTTGAAGCGAAGTATCAGACTTCAGTGTCCGCCAATCAGTTTCTGTCATAATTACGGTAGTTTAATTACTACACTTTGAAAACTTAAATGATGTCTGAGCCCTTAGGAACGCAATACATTGTGGTGACTGATCTTAAAAGTTTGATACAGTTAACTTTCAGTAATAAATATTGAAAAGTTTAAATACTTGGTGTTGATAATTAGCATACCGTGTTAATATAACTCCAATATTAATAAAATAAATTGAAAAATTACAGTATTAAATGGAAAATTCCACAAAAATTTAAACTTAAAATTAAGCCATTCTCGAAAGGCTTGGAATTCTCGGGACTGATATCTTGCTGGTACTGATATCGATAACATGGATAAATCGTCGAGATTCTGGATTTCCAGGATGAGTGAGCTGTCTATACTGGATGGATCACCTAAAGCTTTCATCACAGATACTGCGGAAATGGTAAGTGCAAGTGCACTTGTAGTCAGGGGCTCGTATTTATAGCCTTTTAGTCAGTAAATAGATTGCAATAATGCATGTATTAAACCGGGGACCTGGAAACGACGGAGAGACTTCGAATCGCCGTAGCCCTCAGTGGTTCACAACCCCACAACAGCCCATAGCAGTCCACCCACCCCACCGCGCCGCCCCACACCGAACCGAACCCAGAGTTATTGTGTGGTTCGGCCGCAAGTAGGCCGCGCTCCCCCCCCCCCCCCCTCCCCCCCTCCCCAGGGAACGTCTCACACCAGACGAGTGTAACCCCAAATGTTTGCGTGGTACAGTAATTATGGTGTACGTGTGCATGGAAATGGTGTTTGCGCAGCAATGACCAACACAGTGTAACCGAGGCGGAATGAGGGGAACCAGCCCGCATTCGCCACGGCAGATGGAAAACCGCCTAAAAACTATCGACAGGCTGGCCAGCAGACGAGACTTCGACACTAATCCGCCGGGTTGATTCGTGCCGGGGACCGGCACGCCATCCCGTTCGGGGAACAGCGCGTTAGACCGCGCGGCTAGCCGGGCGGGCTATATGGTAATAATAGAAAGGGCATTTTATGTGGAAATGTGCACTTTTTTAAATGTACACTTTTTTTTAAATGGAACAACACCTATAGACTTAAACAAACTAAAACTTTTGTAAATTAGAATGTAATTCCAGGATGAGATTTTCACTCTCCAGCACAGTGTGCGCTGATATGAAACTTCCTGGCAGATTAAAACTGTGTGCCCGACCGAGACTCGAACTGGGGACCTTTGCCGTTCGCGGGAAAGTGCTCTACCATCTGAGCTACCGAAGCACGACTCACGCCCCGTCCTCAAAGCTTCACTTCCGCCAGTATCTCGTCTCCTACCTTCCAAACTTTACAGAAGCTCTCCTGCCAACCTGCAGAACTAGCACTCCTGAAAGAAAGGATACAGCGGAGACATGGCTTACCCACAGACTGGGGGATGTTTCTAGAATGAAATTTTCACTCTGCAGCGGAGTGTGCGCTCATATGAAACTTCCTGGCAGATTAAAACTGTGTGCCGGACCGCAGAGTAAAAATCTCACTCTGGAAACATCCCCCAGGCTGTCTCCGCAATATCCCTTCTTCCAGGAGTACTAGTTCTGCAAGGTTCGCAGGAGAGTTTCTGTAAAGTCTGGAAGGTAGGAGACGAGGTACTGGCGGAAGTAAAGCTGTGAGGACGGGGCGTGAGTCCTGCTTGGGTAGCTCAGATGGTAGAGCACTTGCCTGAGAAAGGCAAAGGTCTCGAGTTCGAGTCTCGGTCGGGCACACAGTTTTAATCTGCCAGGAAGCTTTTAGAATGTAATTGGTGTTTATTGCAGGATTCTACCGTGAGTCGTGCACGAGATATCGTGTTGTGCGAAGCTCCCACAGTGACACTTGTTTGTGGCATCCAGCCTGAGTAGTTGGTGGTTACGATGCTGTCGTGTTTGCTTACAGTGTGCTCGTGTGTTCCTCGAGTGCGTTGCTACTTGCTAGTCAGTGTGCGTGACAGTCCAAGCCATACGTCGTGAGTGGACGGTGGAGATTCACCAGTGCAGGAAACGCCGACATGCTCGTGATGTACGCGCAGTGTATGAAGAATGCAGTTCTTGTAGGTGTATGCGACAAAATGTTCCAATAGACGTCAACCATCTCGGCAGTTATTTATCAGCCTCTCCAGTCAGTCACGTGAAAGTGACAGTGGAACACGTACTCAACGTAACAGAAGTAAACAAGTGACGACAGAAAAGGGGGGAAAGTAATGTCCTTGCTGCTGCTGCTGCTGCTGCTGTCGCAATCGCACGAGGAACTACCATGGGTCAGGCGAGTGTCCTCCACATTCTCCATCGACATACGTTCCATCCCTATCACATTTCCCTCCATCAAGACCTCTATGAAAACGATTACCAGAATCGTATTAACTTCTGTATATGGTCTAACATTCTGCGTGGTGTCTGTCTGTTCTAAGTCGTGTCTCCCTACCACTTTCCCGCAACGACGCTCTGAGCGTGTTTTTTAGGGAATTTACTAGTTTGAACCTGTGACCTGTTGCTGCTAAGGAGACGCCAGACCACACATGACATGTAGAGTTCAGAAGAGTTCAGCGAGACTAGCGATGATATAACCAAATACTTAATGATTTCAGCGTCAGCTCCACTGCACTCCCTGTAAAAGAATCTTAATACTAACTAAATTTAGTGGAAGGGGTTCAAGGCTTTCCTATTTTTAGTTAACTGGTAAAATAACGTCGAAAAAGCAGTTAAGTTTACCATTGGAAATTTTATTCTACTCACAAAACATTGTTTATAAATTGCACTATTGATAAAATTGTTCAAATGGCTCTGAGCACTATGGGACTTAACATCTATGGTTATCAGTCCCCTAGAACTTAGAACTACTTAAACCTAACTAACCTAAGGACAGCACACAACACCCAGTCATCACGAGGCAGAGAAAATCCCTGACCCCGCCGGGAATCGAACCCGGGAACCCGGTCGTAGGAAACGAGAACGCTACCGCACGACCACGAGATGTGGACTATTGATAAAAGGAAATATTTTAATACAGGATGATAAAAACCAACTGCGTTCAACAAAAATGTGAACGAATATTCCCTGAGTGAGTTTTCAAGTTCTACAATGGATCGAAGGATGACCTATGCCATATCACATCTATAATCTAGGTTTAAATTAAGTTTCACAAAAGAGAAAACTATCAAAATGGTCTACAGTGACCCTCAATTATCTTTAATTACTTATCTAACTTGTCGTAAATTACAGTGGCTGATGTGGCTTCTCAATAATTATATAACAGAAAAATCATTGCGTTTCAGATTTTAACTTACGTAGCAAATGTGAATACCATGAGCTTCAATTGACGATCGACACTAGTATTACGTAAAAAGGGGATGTAACAGATGAGACTTCTGCAGTTCTGAGTGAAGCCTTATGCGCTCAAAAATGCGGCATCGCGTGCGTTCATTACCTTGTCGGTGTTCGTCAGGGGGCGGCGGGCAGCACAGCTCCGTCCAGCTAGCCCTCTCGGAAGCAACTCTCTCCTCACTTCTCCTTACTACAATTTACCGAAGTTGGTTTGAAAAAAACTATCTGGCTGTGTTTTCATCTGACCAATCAGGGTCTCAATGTTAACCTTAAGCTCCGCCTACAAAAATTCTGTCTATCCAATGAGAAACATTATACTTTTCGTGGTGGGGCAATGTTTTTAAAGTTTGCAACGTAACAGAGACGCGAAAAAGTCTCACGCTAAAACTTGCAACTGATGTTGCCCTTTTAGTGTTATCGTAAGATCTATACTGTTCTTCCGGAGGGCTCTATCTTTTGACATGGGCTAGGGGGTGGTCCTGGTGGTTGGCTGGCAACGTGGGTGTCCGTCCCTTATCGTACGGCCTTCTAGCTTAACATGGCTCTGCTCTCGGCTTCTGATCTGGTTTCTTCCCTCGGAACTGCGTCTGTTTCACGTTGGGACATGCATTTAGACGTTCTTGTGTTAGTCTGTGGTATTCCATTTGCTCACTCGTTGATCGTATTACTTTGGTTAATTTAATGTCAGGTTTATTCGGAGCTATGTGACATACTGCCGGATTTGCTTATCATGTCAGGGTTTTCATGGAAGGTGTTGGATTTGCCTGACACCTTACAATGGGCGTTAAGATACAATACTGCAGATACACCATTTACCAACCAGTGACACGTGCGCTATTGGACAGTCCCCACTGACGCCGGCCGGTGTGGCCGAGCGGTTGTAGGCGCTTCAGTCCGGAACCGTGCTGCTGCTACTGTCGCGGGTTCGAATCCTGCCTCGGGCATGGATGTGTGTCATGTACTTAGGTTAGTTAGGTTTAAATAGTTCTAAGTCTAGAGGACTGATGACCTCAGATGTTAAGTCCCATAGTGCTTGGAACCATTTGAATCCCCACTGACTACGGCAGCGTCCATGGAGTGTGAACGTGTGGTGTGCGATAGTAAACCATCAACCCATAGGCCCGTTTTTCATACACGGAACACTGAACACTCAAGTATCACACCTTCTGACAGACCATCTTCCGCGGATGCTAGAAGACATTCCTCTGCAGACTAGGAGGGAACCTCTGGTACCAACACGATGGCTGTCCAGCTCAAAGCGCATGAAGTACTACAGCATTTCTTCATGAATTGTTTCCAGATCTTTGGGTTGGACGCAGAAGACCTATACTTTGGCCGGAGCATTCCAAGGTTTTGACGTCTACACCGGTGCTCTAGCGGTACCGCCTTTGATTCGTCATCGAAACGTCCTCGGTTTCTGGTTCCAACTCCGCCACAGCTTAAATTTTGAATAAAAATCATCAGCAATGAAGGCCAAAGACTTCCAGCGTCAGAAATCACACTCACTCAGCCAGACGGCCGTGTAAAAGAGGGTGGAGGAGTGGGTAGAGTTTCAGGGCATTCTCTTGCCATTGGCGAGGGAAATTGCTCCTAAAAGAGGAAGAATCAGCAATGATTAACGGCATGAAGATGCACAAGGCAATGGAAACCACTGCATTAAAGACACATGACGATTATCCACAGGACATGTGGTCTATAATTTGAAAAGTGTCATGATGATCTCTCCCGTGGCAAAAGATTTCGGTCCGCCCCGATAGCTGAGTGGTCAGCGCGGCGATCTGTCACGTCTAGGGGCCCGGGTTCGATTCCCGGCTGAATCAAAGATTTTCTCCGCTCAGGGTGTTGTGTTGTCGTCATTATCATTTCATCATCATCGGTGGAAGGCAACGGGAAACCACCACTGGAATCGCTTCCCCAGACGCTCATGTGGTGATCCTCTCTGAAAAGGCTTCCCATGACAAGACTCGCCGTAAGGCAGGAACACAAAGTTAAAAAAAAGATTTCGGAATACTCTCCATTTGGATCTGTGGCAGGGGACAGAGGGTACATGGGACGGGACCGCCCCGGGGGGAAGTGACCATGGGAAAAACACTGAATGACCAACGAAAGGATAACGTTCTACTAGTCGGGGCATGGAGTGTCAGAAGTCTGAACCCGGTAGGTTCAAAAATCGCTCTGAGCACTATGGGACTCAACATCTTAGGTCAGCAGTCCCCTAGACTTAGAACTACTTAAACCTAAGGACATCACACACATCCATGCCCGAGGCAGGATTCGAACCTACGACCGTAGCAGCAGCGCGGTTTCGGACTGGAGCGCCTAGATTCGCTCGGCCACCGCGGCCGGCGAACCCGGTAGGGAAGCCAGATAATCTGAGAAGAGAAATGCTAAAGGTCATATGAGAATGCAGGCTTTCTCGGCGAATCTCGATGATAAAATCTTCTCGGTTTGATAGCCGAGTCGATGCGTTGCTCTCCAGCAACGTTTCAGGAAGTTTCTTGCTTCGCCTGAAGCTGCCAAGTAAGAAACATATTGAAATGTTGCAGGAGAACAACGCATCGACTCGGCTATCAAACCGAGAAGATTTTATCACGCTAAGAATCAAGCTAGATATAGCTGGGGTCAGTGAAGTGAAATGAAAGACAAAGATTTTTGGTCAGACACGTATACGGTAATATCAGCAGCTGCGAAAAATAGTACGAGGGTGAGTCAAATGAAAACCTTAAATTTCTAATAACAAATCGAAATTTCGCGCCGTTATCCTGTAAGTTGGTAAGCGTGCTACAAACAGCGTGCAGAATGGCCTGTAGGTGGCAGCATAGTGCAGATGCACACATACCGTCGCAGTATCAGTATAAAGATGGCCGCCCCACTTGCGACTTGCACCAGGGAAAAACAGCGTTCTGTTGTTCGGTTTTTACGTAGTGAAGGTGTGAACCCTATTGAAATTGATCGACGAATGAAGGCTCAGTACGGTGATGCATGTTTGTCACAGCAGCAAGTCTACGAATGGAGTAGGAAGTTCGCAAATGGTGTGACTTCAATGGAAGGTGCTACTCGTCCAGGTCAGGCACAACGAGTTGTGACTCCATAGAACATTGCAGCAGTTGAAGCCATAGTGAAGGAAAACCGCCGAGTGACACTGAATGATATTGCAGCACGTTTACAGATTAGTCATGGGTCAGCACACCACATTGTGCACGATGCGCTCCAGTTTCACAAAGTGTCTGCAAGATGGGTGCCACGGCAGCTGACTCCTGAAATGAGAGAACGACGTGTTGATGCTTGTGAAGAATTTCTTCGGCGCTTTGAACGATAAGGTGATGGCTTTCTTGCAAGAATCGTTACTGGGGACGAAACCTGGGTTCACTTCCACCAACCGGAAACGAAGAGAGTGAGCAAGGAATGGTGCCTTTCCTCATAACCAAAACCAAAGAAGTTTCGAACAGAACCATCAGCAGGGAAGGTTATGCTGGCTCTCTTTTGGGGCGAAAAAGGCGTCATTTTGGGCATTACATGCCTAGAGGGACCACTGTCACCAGTGCATTATACACAATCTCCTAAATAATCATCTGCTGGCTGCAATCAAATCAAAGCGACGTGGATTGCTGTCAGCAGGTGTCCTTTTGCAACATGACAATGCAAGGCCCCACACTGCCCGTAAAACAGTCGCAACAATCACAGACCTGCATTTTGAGTGTCTTCCTCATCCACCATACTCACCAGACCTTGCCCCAAGTGATTTCTATATGTTAGGTGTAGTGTTGGCAGAAGAGCCAACACTGTTTTTCTAGAGGAGGCCGAAATGCACGCGTTTAATTACACGCTGACTGGCGTGAGGTCTGGAACAGTTAAAGGAATTAATAGTAGCAAATAAAGTAAGTAGTTGATATAATACTTAACTTTAATCCACAATTGTAGAACATCGCTCTTGATGATACATGCTTCACATAATAAATATCAATTGAATACGGCGCCCTGCTAGGTCGTAGCAAATGTAGCTGAAGGCTATGCTAACTATCGTCTCGGCAAATGAGAGCGTAATTTGTCAGTGAACCATTGCTATGAACGTCGGCTGTGCAACTGGGGCGAGTGCTAGTAAGTCTCTCTAGACCTGCCGTGTGGTGGCGCTCGGTCTGCTATCACTGACAGTGGCGACACGCGGGTCCGACGTATACTAACGGACCGCGGACGATTTAAAGGCTACCACCTAGCAAGTGTGGTGTCTGGCGGTGACACCACATTAGGACCACTCAAAGACGCAATGGGAGGAAAGAAGTTCCGTTCTGATGAAGAGGTACGCCACGCGGTGCATGAGTGCTTTTTTTCTAAAGGAATTTATGCACTTCGTAAGCGCTGGACGACTTGCATTGAGTGTGGGGGAGATTATGTTGAAAAGTCATACACCTTTGTACCAGTTCTGCACAATAAATAATATTTAAAAAAATATTTAAGGTTTTCATTTGACTCATCCTTGTATAACGGGAATACGATTAGTTAAGAACAGGAAGGTAGAACAGAGAATGAGTTACTGTGAACAGTTCAATGATAGGCTTATCCTTGTCAGAACTGACAATGAAGAGATAGAGAATGTATAGGAGGATATTGAACGGTGATTCAGTATGTAAAGGGGACTGGAATGCAGTTGTATGGGAGGTAGTAGAAGAAAGGGTTACGGGACAGTATAGACTTGGTAGTAGAAACGAGAGAGAGGATGGGCTAATTGAGTTCTGCAATAAATTTGAGCTAGCAGTAGTGAACACTCTGTTCAAGAGCGGAAGGCACGGGAAAGTTTCAGTTATATTCCACCATGCTCAGTCAGAGATTCTGAAATCAGAAGCTGGGTTGTAAGACGTGAGTGAACAGGAGTAGATATATATTCAGATCACAATTTAGTAGTGATGAAGAGTGAGCGCAAAGAAGTCGGTCACGTTAGTACTAAGGAATAAAGAGATACGTTGGAAGTTCTCTGACGCTATAACCACTGCTATTATGGACAGTACAGTTGAAGAGGAACAGACATGTCTAAAGAGGGCAATCACAGAAGTTGGAAGAAAATTGTAGGTTCACGGAAGGCAACTGCCAAGAAATCATGCATAACAGATGAAATACTTCAGCTAATCGACGAAAGAAGGAAATAAAAACATTTTCATGGAAATTCAGGAATACAGAAATACAAAAAGCTTAGGAACGAAATAAATACGAAGTGTTTGAAATAAAAGACCGGAAAGTTTTGAGGAAAATCCTTGGCGCTATCAAAGAAAACGGAGAATACCGCCGAAGACACAACTATGAATTATACGATCGTACAGAGTACATTGTAACCAGCATGAGGAAGCGGAGAATGATGTTCTTTGGTAATCTGGGAAGAATGAAACCGCAAAGACTTACTCATCGCATACATTCATCAATTTCAAAAACAAAATCGTATTCAAAGTGGGCAAGTCAAGTTAAAAAGGATTTACAGGAAGCTGAAATTTCATTTGATGACATTCAGGATCGAGAAGTTTTCAGAGAAAACTTCAAAATTACTAAAAACCTTATTTCGCTTACTACGCCAGTTTCACGTCCTGCCTGCAAATGGTCAAAACAGAGAAAAGAAGCACAGTCAGCCAAAATGAAAATCTACTGGCAAAAGATGAAAACACAATCAGAGAAGAGATAAAAATCTTCGTGGTCCAAGTACGGTCGAAACGATAGCAAAAAAAAAAAAAAAAAAAGTGAAGTGCAGTAAAGCTAAGGCAAAATCGGTGCATAAAAATTGTGTAGACATCGAAAAAAAATGTAGGAAGGGCGCATTCAGGATTTAGGAAAGTCAAAATAACGTCCGGTCAAATTAAATGCAGGAGGGATAACGTTAAGAGTTCAGTGAAAATTCCATTGTTAAATGCAGAGGAGAGAGCGGATATGTGGAAAGAGTGTGTGTCTATGACTGCGAGTACTTATTTGACAACAGAAGAAGAAATAAGAGACAACAGGGACGAGTTATGGGATCCAGTATTAGAATCAGAATTTAAAAGAGCTTTGCAACACTTAAAATCAAATAAGGCAGAAGGAACAGATGACATTCCACCGGAATTTGTAAAATCGTTGGGGGAATTGGCAACAAAACGGCTATTCACGTTGATGCGTAGATTGTATGAGGCTGGCGATATACCACCAGACTTTCGGAAAAATATCATCCACACAATTCCGAAGACGGCAAGAGCTGACAAGCGCCAGAATTATCGCACAATCAGCTTAACAGCTCATGCTGATAAGAATAATATACAGAAGAATGTAAAAGAAAATTAAGGATGCGCTAGATGACGAATACGGCTTTAGGAAAGTTAAAGGCATCAGAGAGATAATTCTGACGCTGCAGTTGATAAAGGAAGCAGGACTAAAGAAAAATCAAGACACGTTGATAGGACTGCCGATCTGGAAAAAGCGTTCGACAATATAAAATGGTTCAAGATGAGCAGAATTCTATACTGATCGAATGTTAGAATTTTGTGTAATGACAACGCGTCGCAACACTTATACAGGGTGGTCCATTGATAGTGACCGGGCCAAATATTTAACGAAATAAGCAACACACTAGAAACCTACAAAGAACGAAACTCGTCTAGCTTGAAGGGGGAAACCAGATGGCGCTATGGTTGGCCCGCTAGATGGCGCTGCCATAGGTCAAACGGATATCAACTGCGTTTTTTTAAATACGAACCCACATTTTTTATTACTTATTCGCGTAGTACGTAAATAAATATGAATGTTTTAGTTGGACCACTTTTTTCGCTTTGTGACAGATGGCGCTGTAATAGTCACAAACGTATAGGTACGTGGTATCACGTAGCATTCCTCCAGTGCGGACGGGATTTGCTTCGTGATACATTACCCGTGTTAAAACGAGCCGTTTACCAGTTGCGGAAAAGGTTGATATCGTGTTGATGGATGGCTATTGTGATCAAAATGCCGAACGGGCGTGTGCTATGTATGCTGCTCGGTATCCTGGACGACATCATCCAAGTGTCTGGACTGTTCGCCGGATAGTTACGTTATTTAAGGAAACAGGAAGTGTTCAGCCACATGTGAAACGTCATCCACGAGCTGCAACAAATGATGATGCCCAAGTAGGTGTTTTATTTGCTGTCGCGGCTAATCGGCACATCAGTAGCAGACTAATTACGCGAGAATCGGGAATCTCAAAAACGTCGGTGTTGAGAATGCTACATCAATATCGATTGCACCCGTATCATATTTCTGTGCACCAGGAATTGAATGGCGACGACTTTGAACGTCGTGTACGTTCTGCCACTGGGCACAATAGAAATTATGGAATGATGACAGGTTTTTTGCACGCGTTCTATTTAGCGACGAAGCGTCATTCACCAACAGCGGTAAAGTAACCGGCATAATATGCACTATTGGGCAACGGAAAATCCACGATGGATGCGACAAGTGGAACATCAACGACTTTGGCGAGTTAATGTATGGTGCGGCATTATGGGAGGAACGATAATTGGCTCCCATTTTATCGATGGCAATCTAAATGGTGCAATGTATGCTAATTTCCTACGTAATGTTCTACCGATGTCATTACAAGATGTTTCACTGCATGACAGAATGGCGATGTACTTCCAACATGATGGATGTCTAGCACATAACTAGCGTGCGGTTGAAGCGGTACTGAATAGCATATTTGATGACAGGTGGATTGGTCGTCGAGGCACCATACCATGGCCCGCACGTTCACCGGATCTGACGGCCCTGGATTTCTTTCTGTGGGGAAAGTTGAAGGATATTAGCTATCGTGATCCACCGACAACGCCTGACAACATGCGTCAGCGCATTGTCAATGCATGTGCGAACATTACGGAAGGCGAACTACTCGCTGTTGAGAGGAATGTCGTTACACGTATTGCCAAATGCATTGAGGTTGACTGACCTCATTTTGAGCATTTATTGCATTAATGTGGTATTTACAGGTAATCACGCTGTAACAGCATGCGTTCTCAGAAATGATAAGTTCACAAAGGAACATGTATCACATTGGAACAACCGCAATAAAATGTTCAAACGTACCTACGTTGTGTATTTTAATTTAAAAAAGCCTACCTGGTACCAACTCTTCGACTAAAATTGTGAGCCATATGGTTGTGACTATTACAGCGCCATCTATCACAAAGCGGATAAAGCAGTCCAACTAAAACATTCATATTTCTTTACGTACTAAACGAATATGTAATTAAAAATGTGGGTTCGTATTTAAAAAGAACGCAGTTGATATCCGTTTGACCTATGGCTGCGCCATCTAGCGGGCCAACCATAGCGCCATCTGGTTTCCCCCTTCAAGCTAGACGAGTTTCGTTCTTTGTAGTTTTCTAGTGTGATGCTTATTTCGTTAAAAATTTGGCCCGGTCACGATCAATGGACCACCCTGTATAACGAAAGTTGGATACAGATACAGTGTACCGTGAACTAATCAGGATACACCACAATGCCACGAAGTAGTGGATCTATCAGACTGTCCACTAAGTAGGGCACTAACTGAGTAACAGAAGGAGTAGTGTACTGCTGACGTGGTATTTGTCGCTCGAGAGTTTTGTCTCTGTTCACTTTGTTTGAACCACTGTGTGTTATGCTTAATTTGTTTCTCTAGGGAGGAGTTTTGCTTATCTGCAGTCATATTTCGGGAGTCATGTGCAGTAGTGACATTTCTCTAACCTGTCATTTATACGACTCATTGTAATTCTAGTTCTACACTCAAGCTCATAAATTAAGGATAATTGCAGAATGTGGTGCCACACAACGTGGTACTACACAAAACTGGCGCTGACAGCATAGGCACACAGGGAACAGACACGACACAGATCTGTAACTCCACGGTATTGGAGAAAATCTTCCCGAAACATATTTGCTACAAAACGCCACTGTTTCCTGCGCATGTACCCCGACATCGGTATGGGATATGATCACCGTGCACACGTACACAGGCCGCACAACGGGTTGGCATACTCTGGATCAGGTGGTCGAGCAGCTGCTGGGGTATAGCCTCCCATTCTTGCACCACTGCCTGTCGGACCTCCGGAAGTGTCGTAGGGGTTTGAAGACGTGCAGCGATACGTCGACCGAGAGCATCACAGACGTGCTCGATGGGGTTTAGGTCTGGAGAACAGGCAGGCCACTTCTGTTTCAAGGTTCTCCTCCAGGATGGCAGCTCTATGGGACCTTGCGTTACCATCCATCAGGAGGAAGGTGGGATCCACTGCACCCCTGAAAAGGCGGACATGCTGGTGTAAAATGACGTCCCGATACACCTGACCTGTTACAGTTCCTCTGTCAAAGACATGCAGGGGTGTACGTGCACCAATCGTAATCCCACCCCACACCATCAAACCACGACCTCCATACAGGTACCTTTCAAGCCCATTAAGGGGTTAGTATCTGGTTCCTGGTTCACGCCAGATGAAAACCTGGCGAGAATCACTGTTCAGACTACACCTAAACTCGTCTGTGAACATAACCTGGGACCACGGTTCCAATGACTTTGTACTGTGTTCTTGACACCATGCTTTGCGGGCTCTCCTGTGACCAGGGGTCAGTGGAATGCACCTTGCAGATCTCTGGGAGAATAAACCATGTCTATTCAGTCGTCTGTAGACTGTGTGACTGGAGACAACTGTTCCAGTGGCTGCGGTAAGGCCCCGAGCAAGGCTACCTGCAGTACTCCGTGGCCGTCTGCGGGCACTGGTGGTGAGATATCGGTCTTCTTGTGGTGTTGTACACTGTGGACGTCCCGTACTGTAGCGCCTGGACACGTTTCCTGTCTGCTGGAATCGTTGCCATAATCTTAAGATCGCACTTTGTGGCACACGGAGGGCTCGTGCTACGACCTGCTGTGTTCGACCAACCTCCAGTTGCCCTAGTGTTCTAATCCTCATAACGTCATCAATATGTGCTCTTTGAGCCATTTTCAAAACACACTCACCATTAGCACGTCTGAAATCGTCTGCACACTTACTCGCTGCGCCATACTCTGACATGCACCAACACACCTCTGCGTATGTGGACTGCTGCCAGCGCCACCGTGCGACGACCGCAGGTCAAATGCGCCGCATGGTCATACCCCGAGATGTTTTAAACAAGCAAACCGCCCACCAGAGCGTTGTTTCACCATGTATCAGCATTATCCTTAATTTATGAGCATGGGTGTAGGAAGGTGCGAATCTTCTACACAGACTCTGAAAATAAAAAAAAAATTAGAAAAAGTAATAACCTAACATTCTATCTATGAAATGAACACTTAGGTAAATAACAAGTAACAGGAGTTACTGTAAATTACTTGGACGTAGAGTATGAAAATATGAAATGCCAATGTAAATAAGAAGAAATAGAAGAACGGTAACCAAATAAACCCGAAACGAAAATGAGTGACTGTTGGGATGGTGATGAGTGAGCCTCTTGGAGTGAAGAAAAGGTGCTTTTGCGTGTAATCTCTGTCCCTGGCGGAATGCTAAAAAACACTGGGACAGGAGAGCAGCATTCCTGCTGTGTAAAGGTGAGGTGTGTGCACTTTTCTTGTAGAAAGCTAGAACTGCTTATGCGTGGGAGAGTGTCATCAAGGGGAAGCCGAAGCACAGGGCTTCTTAAAACACGTCTCTGACAGCAGCCTTCGACAATGAAAGTCTGGAACATGCCAATACGGCTAGTGAAACGAGCTGAGAGCTCGCTAACAGTAGAAGCGATTGTCGCGCACGTACAACGTGTGGCGCAGTTGTACCGGTATGAAATGAGCGTCTTTTTTTTGTGAAAATGAAACACTACTTTTCAATTGAAAAGTAAAAACATTTTGTCCAAAGTACTGACCATTGCTTCCTATACATTTTGACCTCCTTTCTGGCAACTTGTGGACACCACGCCAATAGAAATGTTCGTCTTTTGAAGCAAACCAATCAGACACCCAATTTTCGACTTCTTCGAAGAAATCGAAGTGTTCCTCAGCCAACGCGTGTCCCATTGGTGAAAACAAATGCTAGTCGGAAGGGGACAAGTCTGGTGAATACGTCGGGTGGGGTAGCAGCTCCCAGCCAAGAGTTTTGATTGTATTCTGAATCAGTTTTGCTTTGTGTGCAGGTGCATTGTAGTGTAAAAAAATTACTTTGCCATGTCTTCTGGCCCATTCTGGTGTTTTTTCGATCACTGCATAGTTCAAATTGATCATTTGTTTCTGTAGCGATTAGTATTCACAGTTTCACCGGATTTTAGAAGCTCATGATACACCACACCTTTCTGATCCCACCAAACACAGAGCATTGTCTTCTTGCCGAATCGATCTGGTTTTGCAGTCGATGTTGATGGTTGTCCCGGATTAACCTATGATTTTTCCCGTTTAGGATTCTTAAAATACACTCCTGGAAATTGAAATAAGAACACCGTGAATTCATTGTCCCAGGAAGGGGAAACTTTATTGACACATTCCTGGGGTCAGATACATCACATGATCACACTGACAGAACCACAGGCACATAGACACAGGCAACAGAGCATGCACAATGTCGGCACTAGTACAGTGTATATCCACCATTCGCAGCAATGCAGGCTGCTATTCTCCCATGGAGACGATCGTAGAGATGCTGGATGTAGTCCTGTGGAACGGCTTGCCATGCCATTTCCACCTGGCGCCTCAGTTGGACCAGCGTTCGTGCTGGACGTGCAGACCGCGTGAGACGACGCTTCATCCAGTCCCAAACATGCTCAATGGGGGACAGATCCGGAGATCTTGCTGGCCAGGGTAGTTGACTTACACCTTCTAGAGCACGTTGGGTGGCACGGGATACATGCGGACGTGCATTGTCCTGTTGGAACAGCAAGTTCCCTTGCCGGTATAGGAATGGTAGAACGATGGGTTCGATGACGGTTTGGATGTACCGTGCACTATTCAGTGTCCCCTCGACGATCACAAGTGGTGTACGCCCAGTGTAGGAGATCGCTCCCCACACCATGATGCCGGGTGTTGGCCCTGTGTGCCTCGGTCATATGCAGTCCTGATTGTGGCGCTCACCTGCACGGCGCCAAACACGCATACGACCATCATTGGCACCAAGGCAGAAGCGACTCTCATCGCTGAAGACGACACGTCTCCATTCGTCCCTCCATTCACGCATGTCGCGACACCACTGGAGGCGGGCTGCACGATGTTGGGGCGTGAGCGGAAGACGGCCTAACGGTGTGCGGGACCGTAGCCCAGCTTCGTGGAGACGGTTGCGAATGGTTCTCACCGATACCCCAGGAGCAACAGTGTCCCTAATTTGCTGGGAAGTGGCGGTGCGGTCCCCTACGGCACTGCGTAGGATCCTACGGTCTTGGCGTGCATCCGTGCGTCGCTGCGGTCCGGTCCCAGGTCGACGGGCACGTGCACCTTCCGCCGACCACTGGCGACAACATCGATGTACTGTGGAGACCTCACGCCCCACGTGTTGAGCAATTCGGCGGTACGTCCACCCGGCCTCCCGCATGCCCACTATACGCCCTCGCTCAAAGTCCGTCAACTGCACATACGGTTCACGTCCACGCTGTCGCGGCATGCTACCAGTGTTAAAGACTGCGATGGAGCTCCGTATGCCACGGCAAACTGGCTGACACTGACGGCGGCGGTGCACAAATGCTGCGCAGCTAGCGCCATTCGACGGCCAACACCGCGGTTCCTGGTGTGTCCGCTGTGCCGTGCGTGTGATCATTGCTTGTACAGCCCTCTCGCAGTGTCCGGAGCAAGTATGGTGGGTCTGACACCCCGGTGTCAATGTGTTCTTTTTTCCATTTCCAGGAGTGTAAATCCATTTTTCATCGCTAGTAACAATTCGATGCAAAATTGATTTTTTTTCATGTCTTTGAAGCAAAATTTGGCAAATGGTTTTTTGGTTTTCAATCTGTCTTTCATTCAATTCATATGGCACCCATTTTCCACACTTTTGTATCTTTCCCATAGCTTTCAAACGGTCAGAAATTGTTTGTTGTCCAACATTTAGCATTGCTGCCATTTGCTTCTGACTCAAAGTATCATCTTCATCCAATATTGCTTGCAATTCGGCGTCTTTGAACGTTTTTGGTGGTCTTCCACGTTCTTCATTTATTACATCAAAATCATTATTTCTGAACCGTTGAAACTATCTTTTGCATGTTGCTTCTGATAGAGCATGATCACCATATGCCTCGACAAGTATTCGATGCGACTCTGCAGCACTTTATTTCAAATGAAAACAAAATATAATGCTTTCCGCAAATCATCACTTTCTGGTACAAAATTCGACATTGTTAACACGATAAAAACATACGATGTTTGTTCTATGACTTGATGTATAGTAAATATCTTTGACAGATGTCATACCAACCAAACAAAAAAAATAAGGCTCGGTCACAGCAAAGGTTCCCTGTCGACACACTTGTATCTTAACCGGTACACCTGTAAAGTGAACACTATAAAATAATAAAAACTGTATGTACTCGTGTAAACCAGTAGACGCACGACTCTTATAGAAAGACGATGGTGAATCTCTATAGAGCAACGTATAGTCTGGGTACGATACCGTGTCAGATGCGCAGTGACAAATTTGGTTATTTATTTGTTCCCAAACTAGTTTCAGTGACATCAGTGGCTTCTCTGACTCTAAAACATGCAGAAACAGCATAGTCATAAAGCAATGTAAAACTTTATTACATGTGTATTTTTTGTTCCACTTATTGATGGCATGAATAATTTCATTATACCTTATTTATTGTTTTACAATAATTACCGCGTTTCCGGCATATTTTCTGTGGATTTTTTTTTTTTTGCCTTTTTTCTCGGCGTGTACAGCGTGAAAAGTATTTAAACCGACAAACTCTGGGAGGTTGTAGGAGACATCAAAACAAATATTTTTCCCTACGGTCATTTTTTCCTATGAGGATTATTTAAACCGTTGGTGGCCGTATTACGCTCTTCAGGTGTAGGCAACTGCTGTACACCAGTGTAGTAGTGCATTGTCTCTGTTTACTAATGGAGCGACACACCTGGAGTGAGTACACTGATATGGTTGGTGCGTACTACGTAGCGCACCATAGAGGACGAGCTGCACAGCGGGTTTATCAACAACAATATCCTAATCGCTGCTGTGTACCAATGTCTGCGTGAGACCGGGTCATTTAGCAGATTACCTGGACAGGGACGCCGTCGCACGGCAAGAACGCTGCAATTTGAGGAAGCTGTCTTGCAGCATGTGGAGCGGGATCCTTCAATAAGCATTCGTGCAATTGCACGTCACATGGGGACAAATCAGAACGAATGTAAGAACAGTCCTTCGAGAGCAATTGTTACGTCCATTTCACTTACAGCGTGTCCACAACCTGGAACCAGTTGATTATCCACCCAGAGCACAGTTTTCGCAGTGGTACCTGAAACAGTGTGAAATGCATTCTACATTTCCATCCTCTGTGTTGTTTACCGATGATTCGGGCGTGATGGAGTCTTCAACATGCACAATTCGCATGTTTGGAGTGAGAATAACCCACATGCCACAGTTACTAGCGCTCATCAAGTGCGGTTCTTCGTTAATGTGTAGGTCGGTGTTCTTGCGGACTGTTTAATTGGGCCGTATCTGCTACCTAGTTGTTGTCTCTTGGTCATAAAAGAACGGGAAAGTGTTTGTTAGTTTAATTAATTTGCCGCCAGAGAAATCTTCCTCTACCGGTTTAAATACTCCTCATAGGAAAAAATGACTTTAGGGAAAAATATTTGTTTTAATGTCCCCTACAACCTCCCAGAGTTTGTCGGTTTAAATACTTTTCACCCTGTAGCATGTCATCTGCAGCTGTATGAGTGGCTGTTAGTAAACAAATACTTAAACGTTAACTTATGTTGTGGGGAAGGCAAACCAAAGACTGCGTTTTATTGGCAGGACACTTAGAAAATGTAACAGACCTACTATGGAGACTGCCTACACTACGCTTGTCCGTCCTCTTTTAGAATACTGCTGCGCGGTGTGGGATCCTTACCAGATAGGACTGACGGAGTACATCGAAAAAGTTCAAAGAAGGGCAGCACGTTTTGTATTGTTGCGAAATATGGGAGAGAGTGTCACAGAAATGATACAGGATTTGGGCTGGACATCATAAAAAAAGGCGTTTTTCGTTGCGAAGGAATCTTCTCACGAAATTCCAATCACCAACTTCTCCTCCGAATGCGAAAATATTTTGTTGACACCGACCTACCTAGGGAGGAACGATCACCAAGTTAAAATGAGGGAAATCAGAGCTCGTACGGAAAGATATAGGTGTTCATTCTTTCTGCGCGCTATACGAGATTGGAATGATAGAGAATTGTGAAGCTGGTTCGATGAACCCTCTGCCAGGCACTTGAATGTGATTTGCAGAGTATCCATGTAGGTGTAGGTGTATGTATGCCATTACAGTGGAAATTGCTTTTGTGCTGTGGATATAGGTTTGGTATGTACTAGAGTGGTACGTAGTTTGTCATGCACTCACGTTCGTTGGATAAATTGCAGATACTTTTCCTCACAGAGAAACATAACTTTAGCACTTTGTTAGTAACCAAAACATTACGCCATCTCGCTGTTAGCGTGTGTTGCAAGATGTGTATCGAATATTGCGACAGGGTTGTGGCAATTGTAGCTGGAGTTCTGACGGCTTCTGTTCCTTATTTATGTCTCTACGTGTTGTGGGGAAGTGATTGTATAGCGCTGACATACATAAGTACACGTTTGTGTGTTCGTTTAATAACAGCCACTCATGCAGTTACAGATGACGTGAAGTATGCCGACAAAAAAAAGGCAGCAAAGAAGCGGAAAAATGACGGAAACGGCGACAACAATTGTAACACCATGCAGTGATGTATAGTAAGTAAGGTATCGTGAAGATATTCAATGAAAACAATATTTGGAACCAAACAGCGGACATTAATGGTTTACAGTAAAACGTAAACATGGTCCATGGTAGGCTGTAATGCGATTTTTAGTTAATGATGCGATTGGCTAATTTCGACTACTCGTCATTGACAAGTGGCTGAAAAACCAACATGGAAAAGCACTACATTGTCTACATACATCCCTTTGTATAAATGACACTTCACAGACGTCGCGTTAAGTTAAAACATCTTAATGTGAGGTGTGAAAGTATTATTTATACATGAGGATGTATGCAGAGACTCTAGAGATTTTCCATGTTGGTTCTACAGCTGCTTGACAATGACAAATAGTCGAAATTAACTAATCGCACGATTAAATAAACGTTTATTAAAGATTTGAAAGCTGTGGATCCCCACAGTTACAAAATTTTAATTTTTTCTAAAGTGCTGTTTCTGCATGTTTTAGACTCAAGGAACTGACATGATGGTGACATTTGCCGCTGAAACTAGTTTGGGAGTAAAGAAATAAATAATAAAAGGGTTTTGCATCAAGGCGGAGCCACAATCCCGTGTTGTGTTTTTTGTATGCAAATACGGACCAATGGAAGAGTTTCAAGATAAAATTATTGACTAATTTTCGTCCAGTGCTCTGTGCGAGTTCGTTCGTTTGTTCAGGAAGGGGCCCCGACGGGGTTTGCCACCTTTTCGGCCGGTCGGCGAAGACAGAATCGAGGCGCACCCGTGCAATCTTTCACGAACGATTTTACATAAACTATTCAGCAAAAAAAAAAAAAAAAATCATTTTTGTGTTACTTATAGCTTTATATGTCAGGTTCATGATGATGTGCTCATCGTTCCGTTTATTGCCACACTTACTGTGATATTTACATGCAAGTAAGACACTGCGCTAAATTCTAAAAAGTTTACAATGAAAAATAGGGGTCGCTATGATTTAGCGCTTGGTACGTATTACATAATATGTTGCTGAGTATGAAATTCAACTAACATATCGAATTTTGTCTTCAGACTTGGGTGGAGGTCTCTATCTGCCACCAATCTCGAGAAAAATTGATATGTTGCAGCACACTCGTTTGCGATCACGCCGCGCCAGCGGTAAAAAAAAAAAAAAAATGGCTCTGAGCACTATGGTACTTAACTTCTGGGCCGGCCGTCGTGGGCGAGCGGTTCTAGGCGCTTCAGTCCAGAACCGCGCTGCTGCTACGGTCGCAGGTTCGAATCCTGCCTCGGGCATGGATGTGCGTAATGTCCGTAGGTTAATCAGGTTTAAGTAGTTCTAAGTCTAGCGGACTCATGACCTCAGATGTTAAGTCCCATAGTGCTTAGAGCCATTTGAACCATTTGAACTTAACTTCTCAGGTCATCAGTACCATAGAACTTAGAACTACTTAAACCTAACTAACCTAAGGACACCAAACACATCCATGCCCGAGGCAGGATTCGAACCTGCGACCGTTGCGGTCGCGCGATTCCAGACTGTAGCTCCCAGAACCGCACGGGCATCCCGGCCGGGCCAGTGATAAAGCCAGAGTGAAATATCCACAACATTCCTCATATGTCATAAAAGGTTTGAGGTTTCGAAATGAGATTTTGGCAGACGACAGCACGCAAAGAGGATAGTATTTTCCCATATCTTTATACGCAAAACTTCATTGTCTGCCGTGTTATTCCACTAACTACGTGCTTTTATAATGTAAGAATTTAATTTTTAAGGGCCATCCGTAGCTGGCGGAACGAGAAATGCAGTGGTTTCTGGAACGACGTAAGCGAAGATATTACACGTTTTTGTACTGACAATGTGCTTTTTCATAACTTATTAACCCTACTTTTCCTCAGTTCCTCATGCAATAAACTAAATAATCCACTATTACGGTATACTGATAATTTTACTTATGGGCCGTCTGACAGCAACTGAATAAAACAATTTTAGTGCCATACGCGTTTCGCTTTTATTTTCTGCAAGGCATCATCAGTGGCCTGGAATATGTACATATGTCAGCTATATATAAGCCTGGGCAAACCCTCCAGTCACACCTAAGCCAACCAGCTACCAAGAGGGACAAATTCCAACAATCAGGAATATATAAATTTGAATGTCAAACTTGTGATGCAGTATACATAGGCATGACATGCAGGAATTTTGAAACACGATACAAAGAACATATCAGATGTTGGAAGTATGAAGCAAACCATTCCACATTTGCAGAACATTTAAAACACCATAACCACCATCCTACAAACATGGAACAAGAAATGAAAATAATGAGGATAAGCAACCATGACAAACATCTTATACAAACGCAAGAAAACTTCCACATCCAGAAAGCCATAGCAGAAAACAAACATGTGATAAATGAACAAAACACACATCAGCACAGGCTCCCTACTACACTTAACAAAGGAAATGATAACATAAAACAAAAAAAACTCTTCCCCCTTCAGCATCTGGACACACACACACACACACACACACACACACACACACACACACACACACACAGCTCACAAAAAAATTATACCACAATAAAATACACACAAACACACACACACAAACACACACACACACACACACACACACACACACACACACAAGCAGTGCAAAAAAAATACCACACCATACACACACACACACACACACACACACACACACACACACACACACACACACACATACACAAACGCACACACAAATGCATACACGAACAGATCACAGATACTTCAATAATTACACTCGAAAGTTTGGCAATAACTTTCAATCTTTGGCAAAAACATTTGACAGTCGGCAACAGAAACGAAAACATTACATTGAAACAAGCGTTCAGTTCATAGTGCTGTGGAATGTGGGAAAAACCACAAATTGGCGTTCCTAAGAAGATGAACTACACCAAAAATGCAACAGGAGCGTAATATGTAAGAAATTGTCCACGCAACCTGTAAGTACAGTTCAAAACATTACTACTTAATAGGAAATACCAACCACCAGAACTGCATATAGCCTATAGCTACAGTGACAAAAATGTAAATTAAATAGCTAACATATGTACATATTCCAGGCCACTGATGATGCCTTGCAGAAAATAAAGGCGAAACGCGTATGGCACTAAAATTGTGTTTTATTCAGTTGCTGTCAGACGGTCGATAAGTAAAAATTATCAATATACCGTAATATTGCACGCAACTGAGGAAGACAGGACTACAAAAGTTAAAGATGTAAATAAACCTGTTTCAAAATTCTCTCGTATTTGTGTGTGCATGGCAGATTAGTGAGCTGACATTTTATAAGTTGTGCTGTGTTTTGGCAAAGGAAACAAATTTTAACGTGACAACAAGAGAAATCTGTAGGTTTTACTCAAAATTCGCCACTCATCACGCTTCTCTGAAAATTATAAACGGTTAACAAGTCAAGCTATTTCATAAGCTATTAACCTTACTTTTCCTCAGTTCCTCGTTCAATAAACTAAATAAACCACTGTTTCAAAATTCTCCCGCAATTGTGCGTTCAAAAAAAAAAAAGAAAAAGAAAAAAGGTTCAAATGGCTCTGAGCACTATGGGACTTAACAGTGTGGTCATCAGTCCCCTAGAACTTACAACTACTCAAATCTAACTAACCTAAGGACAGCACACACATCCATGCCCGAGGCAGGATTCGAACCTGCGACCGTAGCGGTCACGCGGTTCCAGACTGGAGCGCCTAGAACCGCACGGCCACACCGGCCGGCCGCATTTGTGTGTGCATGAGATATTAGTGAGGTGACAGTTTGTAAGTTGTGCTGTGTTTTGGCAAAGGAAACAAATTTTAACATGATAACAAGTGAAATGTGCAGGTTTTACTCAAAATTCGCCACTCATCACGCTTCCCTGAAAATTGCAAACGGTTAACAAGTCTAGCGAAAATAAATAGCTGCATTTTCAATGGAATTCTGTTTTGGATACTAATCAAAGCAGACGTGACACATCTTTTTGAATTGTCGTCATGCGAGTGTGGGTGTGGAGGGGATCTGTTGTGACTTGGTAAGACAGCCAAGTCACTATGAGAGGAAAGCGAAAGGCACGCGTTAAGCTCACGCAGATTGGCGTGAGGTCTGGAACAGTTAAGGGAATTTTTAGTAGCAAATAAAGTACGTAGTTGATGTAATACTTAACTTTAATCCATAAGTGGTGTACATCGCTCTGACGGTACAGGCATCACAAGTTAAATATCTATTGATAATGGCGCCTTGCTAGGTCGTAGCAAATGACGTAGCTGAAGGCTATGCTAACTATCGTCTCGGCAAATGAGAGCATATTTGTCAGTGTAGCATCGCTAGCAAAGTCGGCTGTACAACTGGGGCGAGTGCTAGGAAGTCTCTCTAGACCTGCCGTGTGGCGGCGCTCGGTCTGCAATCACTGACAGTGGCGACACGCGGGTCCGACGTATACTAACGGACCGCGGCCGATTTAAAGGCTACCACCTAGCAAGTGTGGTGTCTGGCGGTGACACCACAGGATCCACTTAATATTTGCAAAAAATGTGAGCTTCGGTGTAGAACAACACTTCCCCTCCAGCACTCAACATTTCCCCTACAGTGCCTTCCCACAACCCCCACCACTGCCGTGCTCCCTACGTATGGCCTGCCATCAGCGTTTCTAACAGCCACGAAATTCTGCACAGATTGTACTTTTAGACTTGACTGAGTTTAAACTTTACTTGTACACTGAGCAAAGTCCAAGTCCATATTTAATTCAAGTCAAATAAAAAAATAAAAGATACTCAAAACTTACAATATCTACAGTAAAAAAAAGGAAATTTGCTAGTTTTATTATGAAAATGAATTTCATGGTTCACGTATTTTATGCATGTTGGTAAAGGTTTTTTAAAGAAACTGTTATACTACACTTGTTGCATGAAATATGGATGACAGCACCGAGAGGGTCAATAACATACGAAGATGTAAAAGCTTAACTGCAGTTGCACACTGACGAAATAGCAAATATATGACGTGAGCCAGACAGCATCTGACGACCAATCGACGTCATCAGCGCCCTATATGACGTCACATCAGCCACACTGAATAGCCCACAGCGCAGTTTGCTTGAAAGTACTGACTGCTCCCCCCCCCCCCCCCCCCCATCTATAATCCAAACAGTAGTGTTTGAACAATATGCTAACGCAATGTGTGGTTCCTCTCAGTGCTAATGATGAAAGTGAAAATTTTCCCAAACGTACCTAACTAGCTACCCAAGTAAAATTAAGAATGTGGTGTCACCGCCAGACACCACACTTGCTAGGTGGTAGCCTTTAAATCGGCCGCGGTCCGTTAGTATACGTCGGACCCGCGTGTCGCCACTGTCAGTGATTGCAGACCGAGCGCCGCCACACGGTAGGTCTAGAGAGACGTCCTGGCACTCGCCCCAGTTGTACAGCCGACGTTCATAGCAATGGTTCACTGACAAATACGCTCTCATTTGCCGAGACGATAGTTAGCATAGCCTTCAGCTACATTTGCTACGACCTAGCAAGGCGCCGTATTCAATTGATAATTAATATTATGAAGCATGTACCGTAACGAGAGATGTTCTACAATTGTGGATTAAAGTTAAGTATTATATCAAATACTTACTTTATTTGCAATTCTCAAGATATTGTCCTGTTCCAGACCTCACGCCAATCTGCGTGAGCTTAACGCGTGCCTTTCGGCTTCCTCTCGTTGTGACTTGGCTGTCTGACTAAGTCACAACAAAGTAGATGGCCCCAGAGGAGGCGAAAGTAATTGTAAGCTTTATTCTTTACTTCCTGTAAGTTCCTTTCGTCCTCCCAGGTAGCGGTCAGCTCTCGGTCTCAGCTTAATTTTCATCAGCTGCTTCTGTATTTCTCAAAATATTCGCTTCTTTGTCGGATACTCTATTAAAAAAGCATTTCTGTGGTGCAGTTTGGCGGGAATATGTTTAGCATTAATAGGATACATGAAGTCGGTCGCCGGTGTCTCGTTAAGGAAGTTATGGAGACTTTTCTATATGTCGTATGCACTACATAGGTATAATGCTTGCGCCTTTCCGTTGACGTCTACAAGATTATGGCCGGCGTTTTCGTAGCCTGCGTCAAGGTGTCGAAGTTAACTTTGGAGACGCGACTACCGCTTAACAAAGCGACCCAACGCCGCACTTCTACATTTACATACATACCCCAAAAGCCATGTGTGGTGCCTGGCGCAGAGTACCTTGTACCGTTACAAGTCATTTCCTTACCTCTTCGCAAAAAGTACGACGATTAAACGGCTGTCTCTGTCACTCCGTGCGAACACTCACTTCTCTTATCTTCAGTCAATATGGTGCAGCAGCGCGGTTCGGGACTGAAGCGCCTAGAACCGCTCGGCCACAGCGGCCGACCCTTGTCTCACAGCGGGATAAATGTTCAAAAAAAAATGGCTCTGAGCGCTATGGGACTCAACTGCTGAGGTCATTAGTCCCCTAGAACTTAGAACTACTTAAACCTAACTAACCTAAGGACAGCACAAACATCCATGCCAGAGGCAGGATTCGAAACTGCGACCGTAGTGGTCTTGCGGTTCCAGACTGCAGCGCCTTTAACCGCACGGCCACTTCGGCCGGCGATAAATGTATTTACAGTTATTGCGTCTACTTTTGAAGTAATAAACTGTTTACTTTCTTTTTTTCCAACTGTTTCGTTTTCAGTTGACTGCCCCTTGTATCTTGGAACAGTTATTCATATTTGGAAAAACCTTATTTTTAAGATTCCGTACCTCATTCGGTTAAAACGGAACCCTCATAAAAGATGCTTTTTTTGTCCTTCTGCCAGTCTTTCCGTCCTGCCGTATTAAATTCCTTTTCTTAGGAATGAATAGGCGTATAAAATTCGAATTTGTCGCACACTAAGATCTATGGTCCTTCGGCGGTGGAAAAGATTTAAGCTTCTACCGTACTTCAGTCAAAAGATACAGCCATTTATGTCACGTATTTTGATACTCAAAACTCTCTCATCAAAACGCGTAGGGTGCTTCCCCTTGACCTAGAAGCATGAAATTTGGCAAGAAGCAAGGTTTCACAGCAGAATGAAGGGAAAAAATTCGACTACTGTTATTTTGTAGTTATATAACACTTTTTGGTTATTTGTCATCCATCTGTCTGTCTGTTCATTTGTTTGTACCCGTTTTTCTTTTGAACAGATCAGCGCATCAAATTCAAATTTATGTCACCTACTGACGTCTATGGTCCACCGGCGGTGGCAAACGTTTAAGCTTCTAAGTCGTTGCAATCGAAAGATGCGATCATTTACGCTACATATTTTGATACTTGAAATCTCACTCATCAAAAGCACTATGGGGCTTAACATCTCAGGTCACCGGTCCCCTAGACTTTGAACTACTTAAACGTAACTAACCTAAGGACATCACACACAGTCATGCCCGAGGCAGGATTCGAACCTGCGACCGTAGCAGCGGCGCGGTTCCGGACTGAAGCGCTTAGAACCGCTCGGCCAAAGCTCATCAGAAGCCGTAGAGACTTCCTGTTCAGCTAGAAACATGAAATTAGCCAAGAAGCAGTCTTTCAGAGTACAAATAAAGTAAACAATATGAAAACTGAAAAATATATTACAAAAAATATATTTTTGCCATTGATACAAACATTGCATTCATAATCCGTCAAAAGCATAAAAGGCGAACATTTCTGCGAGCAAACATGAAATGTAAGTTGCAGTTATGTTTTAGTAAGAATGCTTCACGGTAAATGATGACAGCCAAAACAGTTACAGCCTAAAGATTTACTAAAAATTTTTGACCATGGTTTCGGTATATATAAATATACCTTCATCAGAAGTAAAATACCAAAAATTACATCCTGCAATGGAGATTAATAAAAGAATTGTGCCAAAGGCGTCGTCAGTATTTAAAGCACGTCGCCTTTGACACAATTCTTTCATTAATCCCCATTGGATGATGTAATTTTAGGTATTTTACTTCTGATGAAAGTATATTGATATATACCGAAACCGTGGTCAAGAATTTTTAATAAATCTTTATCCTGCAACTGTTTTGGCTGTCATTATTTACCGTGAAGAATTTCAACACTTGCTGTTTTCAGCCATGTTTAAAATCTTGTTTTAGTAAGAAAATAAAAATATTTTATTAAATCTTCTATATTTATATACATAAGCTGAAGTGCTCTGCTCGTTTCTTTTTGTACGTCCGGTTTAGTCTGAAGAACTACTGTAGAGATTTTCATACCGTCTTGTAATTCCAGGGACCGATATGTTCCTAGTGTCTATACCGAAAACAGCCAAAAATCGTTGTGATTCTCGACTCCCAGGAAGGGTGTATATAGATAATTATGTATACGGAGTGAACTGTAATGAAACCGACAAACCGCAAAGCGGATTCCAGACTATAAATGGAGGAGAAAATCTTCTACGATCATGTCTGGAAATGCATCGTTGCCGCGGTAGATGGTGCTCACGAATGACACTTCCTCTGACACTGTGCCGTGTATTGCTTGTTTGTTGCAGGCTGTGTGAGTAACGCAGCGTACTGTTAAGCAGCTGAATGGTCCGGTATTCGTGTCGACAACAAGCAGAGACAGTGTTTGTGTACGGCCAAGCAGACGGAAACGGTCGAGAGGCAAGTACTCTCACAGACCTCCAGCCACACCACACAACATTTCAAGTCCTTCTTGGGTGTTTGGTTGCTCATGGGTCCTTTCAGACAAACGAACATTAAAGGAAGCGACGGACTGTGCGTGCAACAGATTTGGAGGACCGGGTTCTACACTCCTAGTACACGCTCTAGGTAAGTGCCCCGCCATCATAGTGTAAGCCAAAGTACGATTACGTGTGTGCTGTATGGCAACCGCTACTATCCCTGTCACTTGCAATCCCGTGGAGCGCACTTTGTACATATGTTATGACGTGGATGTGATGCAGCTCTGTATTACGGGACGATTTGTTGCTGAATGCACACCGTCCATTTCCGGACACATGTTCATAGAACCTCTTTTCTTCCATTTCCAGTCAGGAATCCTCCCTTGCAGTTTGTCGGTTTTATTAATGTTCATTACCCTGTTTATATATAAAAACTGTATGGCCTACAGAGATTATTTTGTTTCTATTTAACCGAATTTTTATGTTGTCCATAACGTCCAAAACCTTCTAAGCTTTTCATCCTAATTAAGAAGAAAATGCCTTATTGATATATAACCAACACAAATTCAGAAAATATCGTTCTTGTGCAACTCAGCGAGCTCTTCATTCCCATGAAGTAATGAATGCTGTCGACAAGGGATCTCAGATCGATTCCATATCCCTAGATTTCCAGAAGGGTTTTGATCCCGTTCCTCACAAGCGACTATTAATCAAATTGCGTGCATATGGAGTATCGTCTCAGTTGTGTGACTGGATTTGTGGTTTCCTCTCAGAGAGGTCACAGTACGTAGTGATAGACTGTAAATCATCAAGTAGAATGGAAATGATATCTGGCGTTCCGCAAGGTAGTGTCATAGGCCCTCTGCTGTTCCTGATTTACATAAATGATCTAGGTGATAATCTGAGCAGCCCCCTTAGATTGTTTGCACATGACGCTGTAATTTACCGTCTAGTAAAATCATCAGACGATCAATTCCAATTACAAAATGATCTAGAGAGAATTTCTGTATGGTGCGACAAGGAAAGTGCGAGGTCATCCACATGGGTACTAAAAGAAATCCGATAAATTTTCGGTATACGATAATCCGCACAAATCCAAGGGCTGTCAATTCGATTAAATATCTAGGAATTACAATTACGAGCAACTTTAATTGGAAAGACCACATAGATAATATTGTCGGGAAGGCGCAACAAAGACTGCGTTTTGCTGGCAGAACACTTAGAAGATGCGACAAACCCACTAAAGACACAGCCTACATTACACTTGTCCTTCCCTTGCGCGGTGTGGGATTCCTACCAGGTAGGATTGACGGATGTCATCGAGAAAGTGCAAAGAAGGGTAGCCCGTTTCCTGTTATCGCGCAATAGCGGTGAAAGTGTCACTTATATGATACGGGAGTTGGGGTGGCAGTCACTGACATAAAGGAGGTTTTCTTTGCGGCGATATGTATTTACGAAATTTCAGTCACCAATTTTCTCTTCCGAATGCAAAAATATTTTTTTGTCACCCACCTATATAGGAGAAATGATCATCATAATAAATAAGAGAAATCAGAGCTCGAACGGAAAGATTTAGGTGTTCCTTTCTTGCACGCGCCATTCGAGAGTGAAATAGTAGAGTAGTAGTACGAAAATGGTTCGATGAACCCTCTGCCAGACACTTAAGTCTGAATTGCAGAGTAACCATGTAGATGTAGAAGGCCATTGTCTTTTCCGCATCTACTTCTGACCAAAAAGTGATTTTCGTAGCTGGAGTGCGGAGTTTTTGGTAATCATGCCTTTTGCATTCTGTGAAGATATTTTCATAGCAACATTTATCCCCTAACAAATATTTATGTTTATGTGTAGAGACTAAAGCGATGAGTGAAAATTTGTACCAAGGCAAGGAATCGAACCCGGCCACGACCCTTGGTACTCACCGATTCAGTCTATGTACCGGGTGATCAAAAAGTCAGTATAAATTTGAAAACTTAATAAACCACGGAATAATGTAGATAGAGAGGTAAAAATTGACACACATGCTTGGAATGACATAGGGTTTTATTAGAACAAAAAAAAAATGCTAGATGCGTGAAAGATCTCTTGCGCGCGTCGTTTGATGATGATCGTGTGCTCAGCCGCCACTTTCGTCATGCTTAGCCTCCCAGGTCCCCAGAGCTCAGTCCGTGCGATTATTGGCTTTGGGGTTACCTGAAGTGGCAAGTGTATCGTGATCAACTGACGTCTCTAGGGATGCTGAAAGACAACATCCGACGCCAATGTCTCACCATAACTCCGGACATGCTTTACAGAGCTGTTCGCAACATTATTCCTCGACTACAGCTATTGTTGAGGAATAATGGTGGACATATTGAGCATTTCCTGTAAAGAACACTATCTTTGCTTTGTCTTACTTTGATATACTAATTATTGCTATTCTGATGAGATGAAGCGCCATCTGTCGGACATTTTGTGAACTTTTGTATGTTTTTGGTTCTAATAAAACCCCATGTCATTCCAAGCATTTGTGTCAGTTTGTACCTCTCTATCTACATTATTCCGTGATTTATTCAGTTTTCAAATTTATACTGACTTTTTGATCACCCGGTACATAACATCATATGTGTATGGGACCAGTAAAGTTTCTGAAACAGTGACGTTTCATTTAAATATTTCTTTATATCTAACCGAGAAGTGAAATACCAATATTCATAAATGTAGCTTTAAAATTTGTTTAATGTAACGAAATAATTTCTTAAAAATTCTCATCACCTATTGCACTCCCTTAGGGGCTGAATTTCCTAAAACACTGAAACAAGTATTTTTTAAATTTCTAACCGAGAAGTCAAATACCAGTTGTCATAGATGTAACAGTAAAAAATCTTTAGTAATTATTTATTTTGCAAAAATGTTTCATGCACTATTTTACCTCCTTTGTGGTTGAATTTCAAAAAATGGTTCAAATGGCTCTGAGCACTATGGAACTTAACATGTGAGGTTATCAGTCCCCTAGAACGTAGAACTACTTAAACCTAAATAACCTAAGGACATCACACACATCCATGCCCAAGGCAAGATTCGAACCTGCGACCGTAGGAGTCGCGCGGTTCTTGACTGAAGCGCCTAGAACCTCTCCGCCACAATGGCCGGCGGTCGAATTTCAAAAAATGCTGAAACATGTATTTCTTTCTAGAACGAAATTTTCACTCTACAGCGGAGTGTGTGCTGATATGAAACTTCCTGTTAGATTAAAACTGTTTGCTGGACCGAGACTCGAACTCGGGACCTTTGCCTTTCGCCAGCAAGTGCTCTACCAACTGAGCTACCCAAGCACGACTCACACCCCGTCCTCACAGCTGTAATTCCGCCAGGCAAAGGTCCAGAGTTCGAGTCTCGGTCCGGCACACATTTGTAATCTGCCAGGAAGTTTCACGTATTTCTTTATTCCTGATCTAGAAACGAAATACCAATTTTCGTAGATTTAGCTTCAAAATTGCCTTAACAGTGACATTTTTCAAAAAAATAAAAACCACTTCACCCCCCGTTTCACAACCTTAGCGTTGCAATCTCTAAAACTGCCTTCCTAAACGACGTCTACAGTATAAGACACACACCTTCTCCAGATTTCAAGTTTCTATCCTTAGCGGGGTGGGCTGGCCGATGATGAGTCAGTCGATCAGGCTTTGCTTTTTATACAGGGTGTTACAAAAAGATATGGCGAAACTTTCAGGAAACATTCCTCACACACAAATAAAGAAAAGATGTTATGTGGACATGTGTCAGGAAACGCTTAATTTCCATGTTAGAGCTCATTTTAGTTTCGTCCACCTACGCTCAATGGAGCACATTATCATGGTTTCATACGGGATACTCTACCTGTGCTGCTAGAACATGTGCCTTTACAAGTACGACACAACATGTGGTTCATGCACGATGGAGTGTCCTGCACGTTTCAGTCGAAGTGTTCCTACGCTTCTCAACAACAGATTCGGTGACCGATGGATTGGTAGAGGCGGACCAATTCCGTGGCCTCCACGCTCTCCTGACCTCAACCCTCTCGACTTTCATTTATGGGGGCATTTGAAAGCTCTTGTCTACGCAACCCCGGTACCAAATGTAGAGACTATTCGTGCTCGTATTGTGGACGGCTGTGATACAATACGCCATTCTCCAGGGCTGCATCAGCGCATCAGGGATTCCATGCGACAGAGGGTGGATGCATGTATCCTCGCTAACGGAGGACATTTTTAACAGTTCCTGTAATAAAGTCTTTGAAGTCACGCTGGTACGCTCTGTTGCTGTGTGTTTCCATTCCATGATTAATGTGATTTGAAGAGAAGTAATAAAATGAGCTCTAACATCGAAAGTAAGCGTTTCCGGACACATGTCCACATATCATATTTTCTTTCTTTGTATGTGAGGAATGTTTCCTGAAAGTTTGGCCGTACCTTTTTGTAACACCCTGCATGTAGAGAATATTTACATAGTTTGTAAGTGCACGATTACTATTCGCACTTGGCCAGTTTTGTTTCTATCTGTCTCGTTTTCATTTGACTACCCCTAGTCCCTTGGAACAGGTTTTCGTAATTGGAAAAATCTTCGATTTTCGGAGAAATTTTTATAATTTATGAATAAGACCACAGTACGCAAAACGAATGTTGTGATTTAAAAATGGAATAAAATACATCAAACATCTATCATAGGTGTGGTTACCGGCGAAAGTGTGAAAAGTGTTCCAACATACAACTCTGTCCCTTACCAAGAAACGTAATGAACGTCCACTGAGTTACGCGGATGGATCCAAATGACCATCACCGGTAAGAATTCCCACGTTGGACTGTAGAGTACACGTGTAGCAGTAGACATAGAAGTCACGTAGCAACCGTAAGCTCGGCCATTCGCGCCGGATACCGCGTTTGTGTATCGGACGGCATGTCTGGGAACATCCGCTAGTTTCGTAAACTGGTCTGTTGCTTTGCGTCGCAAGAATGCGCTGTTCTGCAGTCGCTAAACTGTCAGCGGGCGGCGATGTGTGTCGGCTTGCACAACGCGCAGGTGCTGACGTCGACTGTCTGCACGTAACGCGGCCGCTGCGTTTGGCAGAACGGTCGGTGATCGACTCTGTCCGAAGCACGAGGTCACCGACACTGCCGGAAGAAGAAAAAAGAAAAGGATAGCGGGCACTAGCGAGACACAGGTCAACCACACGTCTACCGTCTGTCTGCATCTACGTGGACACTCCATAGACCACACTAAAGTGCGTAGCAGAGGGTGCATCGAACCACCTACACAATAATTCTGGGTTATAGCAATCTCGAACGGCGCACGGAAACAACGAACACCTGTATCTTTCTGTGCGAGCTCTGGTTCCCCTTACTTTATTATGATGTTCGTTGCTCCCTAAATAAAATATTTTCGCACTCGGAGGAGAAAGTTGGTGATCGAAATTTCGTGAGAAGGTTCCACCGCAACAAAAAAACGCCTGTCTTTTAATGATGTCCATCCCAAGCATGTAATGGCACTTCTGGGGAAGGCGGATAGTCGTCTTCGGTTCATTGGTAGAATTTTGGGAAGATGTGGTTCATCTGTAAAGGAGACCGCTTATAAAACACTAATACGACCTTTGGGTTCCCTATCAGGTCGGATTGAGGGAGGACATAGAAGCAATTCAGAGGCGGGCTGCTAGGTTTGTTACTGGTAGGTTTGATCATCAAGCGAGTGTTACGGAAATGCTTCAGGAACTTGGGTGGAAGTCTCTAGAGGAAAGGAGGCGTTCTTTTCGTGAATCGCTACTGAGTGAATTTAGGGAACCAGCATTTGAGACTGACTGCAGTACAATTTTACTGCCGCCAACTTACATTTCGCAGAAAGACCACAAAGATAAGAGAGATTAGGGCTCGTACAGAGGCATATAGGCAGTCATTTTTCCCTCGTTCTGTTTGGGAGTGGAACAGGGAGAGAAGATGCTAGTTGTGGTACGAGGTACCCTCCGCCACGCACCGTATGGTGGATTGCGGAGTATGTATGTAGATGTAGATGAAATCCTGTATCATGTCCGTGACACTCTCTCCCCTATTTCTCGATAATACAACACGTGCTGCCCTTCTTTGATCTTTCTCGATGTACTCTGTTAACCCAATCTGATAAGGATCCCACACCCCGCAGCGGTACTCCAACAAAGGACAGACAAGCGTAGTGTAGGCAGTCTCTTTAGTACATCTGTTGCATCTTCTTCGTGTTCTGCCAATAAAACGCAGTCTTTGGTTCACATTCCCGACAACATTCCGTGTGTGTTCTTTCCAATTTCAGTTGTTCATAATTGTAATTACTATCTATTTACTTGAATTTAAAGCCTTTAAATTTGACTGTTTTATCTCGTAAGTGAAGTAACGGATTCCTTTTAGCGCTTATGTGGATGACCTCACACCTACCATTAGTTAGGGTCAGCCGCCAATTTTGACATTATAGAGAAACCTTTTCCAAATCGTTTTGCAATTTGTTTTGATGTTGACTTTACTAGACGATAAACGACAGCATCTTCTGGAAACAACCTAAGACGGCTGCTGAGGCTGTCTCCTAAATAGTTTTTATAAATAAGGAACAGCTGAGGGCCTATAACAATACCCTGGCGAACGCCAGAAATCTCATCTGTTTTTCTGGACGACTTTTCGTCAATTGCTACGAATTGTGACTTCTCTGACGGGAAATCACGAATCTAGTCACATACTGAGAAGATATTCCATAAGCAAGCAAAAAAATGGTTCAAATGGCTCTGAGTACTATGCGACTAAACTTCAGAGGGCATCAGTCCCCTAGAACTTAGAACTACTTAAACCTAACTAACCTAATGACATCACACAAATCCATGCCCGAGGCAGGATTCGAACCTGCGACCGTAGCAGCAGCGCGGACCGTGGGAACGACTCAGACCGCGCGACTACCCCATCCGGCTTAAATGTCAGGGAGTTGCTGCAAATTTTCGTGGTTTTGTTGGGAAAGAACAAGACCTCCATATAACAAAAGAAAGCACTGAACCACGACTCGCTATAGGATTGGAAGCCGGAGCGAAGTTGAGCTGAAATTTTTACAAAGAACCGGACAGTATACAGGGTGGTCCACTAACAGTGACCGGGCCAAATATAACAGAATACGGTGATGCGGTCGGCAACGCCTATACAGGGTGGTGCATTGATAGTGACCGGGCCAAATATCTCACGGAATAAACATCAAACGAAAAAACTACAAACAACAAAACTCGTCTACCTTCAAGGGGGAAACCAGATGGCGCTATGGTTGGCTCGCTAGATGGCGCTGCCGTAGGTCAAACGGATATCAACTGCGTTTTTAAAATAGGAACTCCCATTTTTATTACATATTCGTGTAGTACGTAAAGAAATATGAATGTTTTAGTTGGACCACATTTTCGCTTTGTGATAGATGGCGCTGTAGTAGTCACAAACGTATAAGTACGTGGTATCACGTAGCATTTCGCCATTGCGGACGGTATTTGCTTCGTGATACATTACCCGTGTTAAAATGGACCGTTTACCAATTGCGGAAAAGGTCGATATCGTGTTGATGTGTGGCATTGTGACCAAAATTCCCAACGGGCGTGTGCTATGTATCCTGGACGACATCCTCCAAATATCCGGACCGTTCGCTGGATAGTTACCTTATTTAACGAAACAGGAAGTGTTCAGCCACATGTGAAACGTCATCCACGACCTGCAACATATGATGATGCCCAAGTAGGTGTTTCAGTTGCTGTTGAGGCTGATCCGCACATCAGTAGCAGACAAATTGCACGGGAATCGGGAATCTCAAAAACGTCGGTGTTGAGAATGCTACATCAACATCGATGCACCCGTACCATATTTCTATGCACCAGGAATTGAATGGCGCCGACTTTGAACGTCGTGTACAGTTCTGGCACTGGGCACAAGAGAAATTACGGGACGATGACAGATTTTCTGCACGCCTTCTATTTAGCGACGAAGCGTCATTCACCAACAGCGGTAACGTAAACCGGTATAATATGCACTATTGGGCAACGGAAAATCCACAATGGCTGCGACAAGTGGAACATCAGCAACCTTGGTGGGTTAATGTATGGTGAGACATTATGGGAGGAAGGATAATTGGCCCCCCATTACATCGATGGCAATCCAAATGGTGCAACGTATGCTGATTTCCTACGTACTGTTCTACCGATGTTACTAAAAGATGTTCCACTGCATGACAGAATGGCGATGTACTTCCAACATGATGGATGTCCGGCAGATAGCTCGCGTGCAGTTGAAGCGGTATTGAATAGTATATTTCATGGCAGGTGGATTGGTCGTCGAAGCACCATACCGTGGCCCGCACATTCACCGGATCTGACGTCCCCGGATTTCTTTCTGTGGGGAAAGTTGAAGGATATTAGCTATCGTGATCCACCGACAACGCCTGAAAACATGCGTCAGCGCATTGTCAAGGCTTGTGCCAAAATTACGGCAGGCGAACTACTCGCTGTTGAGAGGAATGTCGTTACACGTATTACCAAATGCGTTGATGTTGACGGACATCATTTTGAGCATTTATTGCATTAATGTGGTATTTACAGGCAATCACGGTGTAACACCATGCGTTCTCAGAAATGATAAGTTCACAAAGGAACATGTATCACATTGGAACGACCGAAATAAAATGTGCAAATGTTGCTACGTTCTGTATTTTGATTTGAAAAACCTTCATGTTACCAATTGTTCGTCTAAAATTGTGAACCATATGTTTCTGACTATTACAGCACCATCTACTACAAAGCGAAAAAAGTTGTCCAACTAAAACATGCATATTTCTTTACGCACTACGCGAATATGTAATAAAAAAGGGGGGTTCCTATTTAAAAAAAACGCAGTTGATATCCGGTTGACGAATGGCAGCGCCATCTAGCGGGCCAACCATAGCGCCATCTGGTTTCGTCCTTCAAGCTAGACAAGTTTCGTTCTTTGTAGTTTTTTCGTTTGACGCTTATTTCGTGAGATATTTGTCCCGGTCAAAAAAAATGGTTTAAGTGGCTCTGAGCACTATGCGACTTAACGTCTGAGGTCGTCTGTCGCCTAGAACTTAGAACTAATTAAACCTAACTAACCTAAGGACATCACACACATCCATTCCCGAGGCAGGATTCGAACCTGCGACCGTAGCGGTCGCTCGGCTCTAGACTGTAGCGCCCAGAATCGCTCTGCCACTCCGGCCGGCTCTCCCGGTCACGATCAGTGGACCACCCTGCATAAGGAGACGTTAAATACTGTTGGTGGATTGTTTACAGCTGTTAGAAGTAGTCCGTCTTGTAGCGGAATTGAAGTAAATAGTTCCGCTGAATTACTATGGACAGAGGTTATAGTGGATACCGGACTAAATTTGTAATCGGTTCCTGTTACCGACAATGCAATTGGTGAACAGTTTAAAGAAAACTTGAGTCTCGTTTCAAACAGTTATCCCACTCATACAACTGTATTTTTATTTCTCATGGGCCTGCAGCCTTGTATATGTCTTGTAAGGATATCATAGACTGAAGAGCCAAAGAAACTGGTACACCCACCTAATATCGTTTAGGGCACCGCGACCACACAGAATTGCCACAACACGACGTGGCATGGACTCGACTAATGTCTGAAGTAGTGTTGAAGGGAATTGACACCATGAATCCTGCACGGCTGTCATTAAATCCGTAAAGTGTACGAGGGGTAGAGATCTCATCTGAACAGCACGCTGCAAAGCATCCCAGATATACTCAATAATGTTCATGTCTGGGGACTTTAGTGCCCAGCGGAAGTGTTTAAACTCAGAAGAGTGTTCCTGGAGCCACTCTGTAGCAATTCTGGACATGTGAGGTGTCGTAGCATTGTTCTCCTAAACTCCGTCAGAATGTACAATTGACATGAATGGATGTAGGTAATCAGACAGGATGCTTACGTACATGTCACCTGTCAGAGTCGTATCTAGACTCCCATATCACTCCAACTGCACACGCCCCGCACCATTACAGAGCCTCCGCCAGTTTGAACAGTCTGCTGCTGACATACAGCGACCATGGATTGATGAGGTCGTTCCATACCTGTACACGTCCATCCGCTCGATACAATTTGAAACGAGACTCATCCGACCATACAGTATGTTTCCAGATCAACAGTCCACTGTCGGTTTTCACAGGCCCAGGCGAGCGTAAAACCTTCTCTCGTGCAATCAAGGATACACGAGTGTGGATTGTGCCTTGGGTTCCGAAAGCGCATATCGATGATGTTTCGTTGCATGATTCGCACACTGACATTTGTTGATGGATCAGCATTGAAATCTGCAGCAATTTGCCAAAGGGTTGCACCTCCGTGACGCTGAACGATTCTCTTCACTAGTCGTTGGTCCCGTTCTTGCAGCATCTTTCTCCGGCCGCAATGATGTCGGAAATTTGATGTTTTACCGGATCCCTGATATTCACGGTACACTCGTGAAGGGGTCGTACGGGAAAATCCCCACTTCATCGCTACCTCAGAGATACTGTGACACATCGCTCGTGCCCCGATTATAACACCACGTTAAAACTCACAATCTTGATTACCTGCCATTGTAGCAGCAGTAACCGATCTATCAACTGTACCATAACTTGTTGCCTTATATACACTTTGCTGACCGCAGCGCCGTATTCTGCCTGTTTGCCGGCCAGTGTGACCGTGCTGTTCTACGCGCTTCAGTCTGGAACCGCGCGACCGCTACGGTCGCAGGTTCGAATCTTGCCTCGGGCATGGATGTGTGTGATGTCCTTAGGTTAGTTAAGTTTAAGTAGTTCTAAGTTCTAGGGGACTGATGACCTCAGATGTTAAGTCCCATAGTGCTCAGAGCCATTTGAGCAATTTTTCTGCCTGTTTACGTATCTCTGTATTTTAATACTCATGCCTGTACTAATTTCTTTGGCGCGCTGCAGTGTATATTGAAAACCAGTTATGCTGCTATAATGTTTTTTATTGAGCTGTTCTGATTGCTACGAGCTCGTATCGAACCCCATAGCTGTTTTTAAGCTATGTGCAGGAATTTCAATCTTGCAATGAACTTTTTTTTACATTTTCGTTGTTTACAAACTTCGTAACAATTTTGCATTACTTACATCGTTAGGACATCGATACTGCTGGTGCTGCCGAAATGTTACTGTAGGTGGAGACGCATTAACCTTCAGTTTATGCAGGTACTGCTCAATATTTTTGAGATGGTCGATTATTTTTATATTTGACAGGTTCCTTTGATAGCTTTTAACTATGTGCTATGGTTACATCTCTGAATTCTTCTTCCACGTGATTTTGAGATGTTGTAATCTTTGCTTTGTGTACTGGAATATCGTTACTTCACTGATTTACTTTATGGGTTTGCACAGACATATGTCTATGTGGGTTTGTCAGTAGATGTAAAGGTGCGTTTACACTGCCATTTGTATCGGCACATGTATGAGATACATGTATATGCGACTTTGCGACATGTATCGCGACTTGTATGAGTTGACAAGTATCAACGTCATACATGTATGAGCGTGCGTTTACACTGGTTGATATGTATCACTGTGCGATAGCTTTCGACGACGATTTGGAAGATTTCACATTTTTATGTGCTGGTACACTTGCTCTTTTGGAAGATGATACGAAGAAAAGGCGGAGGAAGCGTAGATGGTGACAGAGAGAGTTTCTCGCGAATTAACGCTAGAGGATGGCGCATATTTTAGAAATTATGTTAGGATGAGTATGGAGGATTTCCGCGGTTTGCTATCACTTGTGGCTCCTCTTGTGTCCAAAACCAACACAAACTTTCGGGAAGCGATTCCACCAGAGGATCAGTTGGCAGTAACACTCCATTTTTTAGCCACTGGGGATTCCTCTTGAAACGAAGATTTCATTACAAAACATTTGCATTGTCACGCGATTGCTAATGCCAACGTCTCACACACGATTGTCGGCATCCGTTGTCAACATTATCACGCGAGGCCGCCGGAATAATAGCAAAAAACTGATATACGTTCCAGATGCATGAAAAAATTATAGAATGTATTACATACTCTGATATATATAAAACTTTTACCTTCACTTCTTGGCATAAAACTTGCACAATAGCCTCGCAAACACGAAGAATAATGTTGCATATGGCACTTTTTGATGTTCTATGCAGATACATTAACGTAGAAACGATAGTCGGCACCTCCAAAACTCAAACAGCCGCCCAAGAGCCTGGTACTACGCATGCGCTAATCGTCAAAATAAGCGGCAGGCGACAAGACGACAGGAAATGATAGTACTGCGCATGCGCGAGTTCTTCAAATGTCGCTCATACATGTCGCATATATGGGCAAAAAGCGATATACAAAATGTATACGCGACATGTATGAGCTCGAGGGTCCGCATACAAGTTCCGTGAATTTTTGTATGAGGTGATGTATCGCGACATGTCAAATTGACATGTCGCTCATACATGTCGCGATACATGTATCCCAGTGTAAACGTACCTTAATGTTTATGTTTATTGGTACTATGGTTACGTCTGTGTTATTAATCTGTGGATTTGTATGATTTTGTTATCTTTGCTTTGTTTTCTGGTGGCGTTATCTGTGCTTAATTATTTTTAACCATGGTCAATTTCGTTGATTTGGATCTACTGAAGAACGGGATACCACCCGTCGGCTTTGAACAATGACGTCATACATTACTCATAGATAATAATGTCTTCACTTTCAGCCATAGAGTAAATATCTCTGGAGTGGGCATTCACATGCGCAGAACAGATTTTGTGTTGTCAACATAACATTGCCGGCCTGGTCACGTGATCTCGGGACGTCGTGTGTTTGTCCGTACAGCGCCCTGTATATTTCGAATGTCACTACATCCCTGGTATTGACGGATTCTTTTCGTACGTGTCGTGGATTATTTATATATGTTGCGCAGATATTTTAACAGTATCCATTTGATACCGGGAATAAACCAGCTACGTAAATTTTAAGGGCAAGTGATATTGCATTCTGCTTCTTTGCGATAGGTGTCACCGTTCAGATGCATTCGATTTTTGGTAGTTTTCGGTATGATACGGCTTTTAATAGTATTACAGAGCCTGACGTACATTTTTGCAGTGATAGTCTTGCAAAACGACTTGACAGTACGCTAGTACTATACTTTTGCAAGTGTCCGAAAAACACCGAATTTGCCTATTAGTAATTATATCACTGCTAATTCGTCCTTTTTTCTGCTATTTCTGCGTATTTATTTTCTCGTCTTTGCGACCTAAAGCACAAGTTTTCTTACTGGTGACGCTTTGAAGTGTTTATTTAACGCATTTTACGTACTTGCTCCCAGTTTATTAAATAAATAGTAGACTGAGTTAGAAGGGGGGAAAAAAGGCGATCGGAGAATAAATGTACTGTAAAGCAAATACAGTTGGTCATGCAACAGTCAACCCATATAACACCATTAAGGGAAGTGGAAAGTGACTCAAATGAAAGAGTTTGGGGACATGTTTACTAACATTTTACGCTTCTTAATCAAATGGTGAAGAAAATAAATTGAAGGCAAAATACACCAAAGAAGATGAATGTGTACTTTGATTAGCTACACTATTGTGTTTTTTTATTGGGTTTGTGCCGGCCGCGGTGGTCTCGCGGTTCTAGGCGCGCAGTCCGGAACCGCACGACTGCTACGGCCGCAGGTTCGAATCCTGCCTCGGGCATGGATGTGTGTGATGTCCTTAGGTTAGTTAGGTTTAAGTAGTTCTAAGTTCTAGGGGACTGATGACCACAGCTGTTTAGTCCCATAGTGCTCAGAGCCATTTGAACCATTTTTTTTATTGGGTTTGTGCAGAAAATGTATTTAAGCTGAATGCAAAAATTGGTAGTAGGTGCTGGGGAAAATTAAAAATAGTTGGGATAGCATCTACCTTCAGCCACACACGTCCAAATTTTTCTCATTCCAAACATTCCTCTTCAAAGTGTTTTGAACATACTTTGGAATATTTTGTGGGGACAAAATTACTCCTCCTTATTTTCTGGAGTCACGTCTTTACTCATTGTTTATCCTTCGGGAAACTAAAATATAAAACGCACATAATCATTCTCCATGTCCTAGACACACTTAACATGGTCTCCTACTGTAACTTTACAGTAAACAAAAGGTTTGGACACATATATTATACGAAGACAATTACAGACTCCCATTCTATTCAATTTATCTGTCTCCCGTCTTTCAAATCTATATACATAATCGACAAGTCACTGATAAATGCTTGGAGGATAGTATTTGCTGAAACAACTAACCTTTCCCTTTCCTGTTCCACTAGCAAATTTACGAGAGGAAGCGATTGTTTGTAAGCTTTTGTACGAGCCGTAATACCTATTATATAGTCATAAAATCGTAGAAAAATAGGTCTACAAAATCAAGCCTTAATTATCATGCGTCTCGAAATTTTTAAACATAATACCCATGAAAAGTTACTATCCCTCCTTTCGCATATTTTTCTTCGCATTCGTAGCAACACCAGTAATTCACCATCGCTAGTACACTATCAACAAACGGTGAAAACACAACGAAAACTCTTGATATTAAAAACTTCAAACTCAGAGGAAAGCACACACGCACAGCGTGTCCCGAGAATACGTCACAATCCTGGTTTAATGTTGACAACATGCGCAGAACGCAATGCTCACTCCAGAGATATTTACTCTATGCTCTCAGCCATAGATAATAAAACAATTCTGTGTTCCGAATAATCGCCATCATTGAACATTAAAATAATCGAATGTGATTTTAAAAGAGATCGCTACATATTGGTCAAGATATTCTTCGTGTGCATTTATTGAAATAATTGGTTGTTTGCAATTCATTCGGTACTTAATTTTATTCTTAGTGATATTGAGATAATTTGGACTATTAGTTTCTTATTTTAGGACAATTTTTAGTATCTCATTTTCGATTGTAGGTATGGATTTATCTGTTCCGATGAAGGTGGATGATTTGAGAAAGGCTATGGGCGTAGACATGTTGGCCAAGATTTGTTTTTTGCAAATGTGTGATCTCGTTGCCGAGTATGTTCGATGTCGTGAGTGCGGCGAACGTACGCGCCTCACAAGTGTATCTCGTCGCCGTACTCACGACTTATTCGTATGGCGCTGTAGCACAGATCGGTTGTGACGGTCCATAGACGAGGGACGTGGTTCGAAAAATCTAAGCCCGCATGAGATTTTCACTCTGCAGTGGAGTGTACGCTGATATGAAACTTCCTGGCAGATTAAAACTGTGTGCCCGACCGAGACTCGAACTCGGGACCTTAGCCTTTCGCGGGCAAGTGCTCTACCATCTGAGCTACCGAAGCACGACTCACGCCCGGTACTCACAGCTTTACTTCTGCCAGTACCTCGTCTCCTACCTTCCAAACTTTACAGAAGCTCTCCTGCGAACCTTGCAGAACTAGCACTCCTGAAAGAAAGGATATTGCGGAGACATGGCTTAGCCACAGCCTGGGGGATGTTTCCAGAATGAGATTTTCACTCTGCAGCGGAGTGTACGCTGATATGAAACTTCCTGGCAGATTAAAACTGTGTGCCCGACCGAGACTCGAACTCGGGACCTAGTTCGAGTCTTGGTCGGGCACACAGTTTTAATCTGCCAGGAAGTTTCAATCTAAGCCCGCGTTTAGAGACATTATGAAAATCACGTACTGTTGGTGTTTGAGATATCCTGTGTGTCCATGAATGTCGTGTGGGTAAGCGTACAGTTGTGGATTGGTACCCTTTTTTTGGGGGCCGTTGGGGGGGGGGGGGGGGGGGGGAGGCCGAAGGTACAGTCGAAACTGACGAGTTGCATTTTGGCAAAAGGAAGTGCAACAGGGGGGAACCTCCGGTGGGATTATGGGTTTGGGGGGCTGTAGTTTCAGGTCAAGAGTGTGACGATTTAGTGTTTAGAGTAGTACGCAATCGAAGGAAGGAAGTTTTGGTCAGCTTAATTCAAGATCACGTTGCAGAGGATTCCAGTGTAATTTCAGATGGTTTTTCTTCGTTTAGGGATTCAGGAGAAAGGGGTTGAATCCATAAATTATCGTCAGACTATTAAACTTATCTGGAACATCCTCGGTCCCACTTCGCGACCGCGATGCGGCAGCTGCCTCATGATATTTCGTTATTGTTATGGTTCCTTCGTTCAGACATTCATTACATTCAAGAAACACACAATAACATCGAAAATTGTTTTACTGCTTAATAAGTAATTCAGCTGGGGCGAGCATACGACACAACGGCTCTCACTTCGATTGTACACACCTATTTACATTTAGCTTTCACGTTATCGGTGCAACCTGTGTAGTACAACTGCAAAGATCGATATACGTTCTCATGTAGTCGATGTAGGTTATTTACGTCACGATGACGCAGCGTTACGTCACCACGACGTAGGGGTGTCCTCATCTAGCGTGAGATGAATGCTACCCCTGTTAATACGATGTACGGAACATCGAACTAACAAGGGGAGACCACGACGTTTGGAACGCGGATTTACTGCAGCCTTCGTACACTCGCAGTACTCCATGAGGACAACAAAATGTGTAAGAAGTAGCGCGTACTTCTCAAGCGTTACTGAGAAAATCGCAAGATAATCTCGGTCGTCGAATATATATCTGTGCGTGACCATTTCAACCATGAAGCGGCTGCATCCGAGTGGATTGCCGGCACGATAGCTCAGCGTGTTCGGTCAGAGAGCGTGTTGGCTTCTGTAATAAAAAACAGTGGAAGGATCAACAAAACGAACTTGAATGGATGTCATGCGACATCCGCAACGACCAAACACAACGATCATCAACGAACAAAATGCAAAAAAAAAATTTAAAAAAAGTGGTTAGCGTTCGAGCCCCGTAACCATTGGGTCACTGGATCGAGTCCCGTTCGTCAGTTCTTTTTTTCTTTTCAACAGTCATATTTTTACTATTTATATTACAATTAATATAATGAGAAAAATAAGTGTAATCGGATAAACTTTTATTAAATTTACAATGTCATTTGGCAGTCTACAAATTTTTATTATCACAAGTAATATAATATTCAAAACTGTCGACTAGTAAACGACCAAAAGCATAAAGTGATACTGAAAATGTATGCTTGTCCGAGTCTCCGTGTCTTAAAAATTGTTCGTATTTAATCGAAAGAGAACGAGTAATTGCTTCTCGTGAAGGCGCTATTAAAATAAACTCGATACTGCATGACCAATTATCAGCGCCGATATTAAGAAAATACTGCGTTATGCATGGTTTGCTTCCAAATTATCGGCTGAAAGAGAGGTTTTTGAAAATGTTAACGAGGGTTGTTTTTCCACGGAAAACCTCAAAAGACCTTGCGTATGCGGGAACGTAGCATTTATTCAATGCAGCTGGTGCCGTCTAACTTTGTTTTCCATGTTTTTACAAAAAATACCATCCAGCTACTTGTAATGTCGAAAGTGACGATTAATTGTACATGTTTTGAAAGCCGTCTATGCCGATCAAAATTTAGAGCTAACAAGTCGTTTCGGGCTCCTTCCAGATATAAAGGATTTCTCAAATCACGTAGAAGCATACATTTTCAGTATCACTTTATGCTTTTGGTCGTTTACTAGTCGACAGTTTTGAATATTATATTACTTGTGATAATAAAAATTTGTAGACTGCCAAATGACATTATAATTTAATAAAATTTTATCCGATTACATGTATTTTTCTCATTATATCAATTGTAATATAAATAGTAAAGAAAATGACTGTTGAAACCTCCCCTTTGAACAATTATACATGACTGTGCTTAAACTGACATACAATATTTTTAGCGCAACGCAATCTGACTTTCAAAAATCCCTGCAAAAGAATGGCCCTGAGTAACATTAAACTATACCTTTCACAAATCACTTACCTCACAAAAATCTTCGCTACTCAAGCTACTGCAATACAGCGAGCGCCACTACTGCCAGCTAAATAAAAGATTCAAACACTATGGAAGGCACTAACTACTGATAGGGATAGTTAGCAAATGAAAGATATTAATAGAGAACAAACAATGTATTTACCTTGATATCATCATATATAAATATAGCAGTTCATGACAAATTTCAAAACTCCGCCATCTCTCTCCCCACATCCACCACTGCTGGCGGCTCACCTCCAACTGCGCAACGCTACGCGCTGTTCACATCCAGCTGCCGCTGCCCAACACTACAATGGCGAGTACTACAACAATGCAAAGCAGCCACAGACTGCACGCAGCACAGCCAGTGATTTTCATACAGAGGTGGCGTTACCAATAAAAAAACCTAAACAGCCTACTTACACTGTGTTGAAAATAAAAAAAGAAACTGACGAACGGGACGCGATCCACCGATCCAGCTATTACGGGGCTTCATCGCTAACCACTCGGTTGCCTCCACTTCACGTAAAAATGACCACGCACAGCTATATACCGTGTGATCAAAAAGTCAGTATAAATTTGAAAACTTAATAAACCACGGAATAATGTAGATAGAGAGGTACTAATTGACACACATGCTTGGAATGACATGGGGTTTTATTAGAACAAAAAAAAAAAAAAAACAAAGTTCACAAAATGTCCTACAGATGGCGCTGGACAGCAAAACGTCAGTGACTGCGCATGACAATCGTGTATAAAAGGAGCTGTAATGAGAGAGAGTATCACAGCATGTTGACGTTACCTGAAAAGGCGCTTTTAGTGAAGCTGTATTATCAGAATGGGGAATGTGTTAGTTTAGCGTTACTATCCTATCGCCATAGGAAGGGGATTCGAACGGGTAAAGGTCCGTTGACAAATGCAGCTGTGGCGAGAATGATTTCGAAGTTCGAAGCCACGGGTTGTTTAGACGATGGACCCCGTAGTGGCCGACCGAGCACAAGGAGTAATGCTGCTGAGACAGTTCAGGAAGAAACGGAGACTGTAGCGGGTTCGTCTATGCGCAGGGAAGTCAGCGCTCGTGCAGTCGCACGTCGCACCGGCATTCCATACACTACTGTTTGGTTGGCACTTAGGCGTACCCTCCCATGCTATCCGTACAAAATCCATCGGCATCATGAACTGTTACCTGGCGATTTAGTGAAGCGGAGGGTATTTGCAGTGTGGGCGTTTCAAAAGATGGCGGAAGATGACGATTGGTTGAGTAACGCGTTGTGGACCGACGAAGCTCATTTCACGCTCCGAGGGTCTGTCAGCGCCCACAACTGCAGAATTTGGGCTACCGAAAATCCTATAACTGTCGCGGAAAGTCCATTGCACGACGCGAAAGTCACGGTATTGGTTTGATTTACCACATCTACCGTTATCGGACCTTTTTTCTTCCAGGAAATGCGTGATTCTGGCTTTGTAACTGCTACCGTGACGGGTGAGAGGTACGCCGATATGTTACAGAATCGCATCATCCCCAGCCTGGCTGATAAACAACTGCTGGAACGTACGATGTTTTTGCAGGATGGCGCTTCACCCCATATTGCTAGACGCGTTAAAGATCTCTTGCGCGCGTCGTTTGGCGATGATCGTGTGCTCAGCCGCCACTTTCGTCATGCTTGGCCTCCCAGGTCCCCAGACCTCAGTCCGTGCGATTATTGGCTTTGGGGTTACCTGAAGTCGCAAGTGTATCGTGATCGACCGACATCTCTAGGGATGCTGAAAGACAACATCCGGCGCCAATGCCTCACCATAACTCTGGACATGCTTTACAGTGCTGTTCACAACATTATTCCTCGACTACAGCTATTGTTGAGGAATGAGGGTGGACATATTGAGCATCTCCTGTAAAGAACATCATCTTTGTCTTACTTTCTTATGCTAATTATTGCTATTCTGATCAGATGAAGCACCATCTGTCGGAAATTTTTTTGATCTTTTGTATTTTTTTGGTTCTAATAAAACCCCATGTCATTCCCAGCATGTGTGTCAATTTGTATCTCTCTATCTACTTCATTCCGTGATTTATTCAGTTTTCAAATTTATACTGAATTTTTGATCATCCACTATTTGACGACCGAAATTATCTTGCGATTTTCTCAATAACGCTTGAGAAGTACGCGCTACTGCTTACACATTTTGTCGTCCTCATGGAGTACTACGAGTGTTAGAAGTTTGCAGGAAATCCGCATTCCAAACGTCGTGACTTCCCCTTGTAAGTAGCCAACTAAGTAACTGTGGTGTCACCGCCAGACACCACACTTGCTAGTTGGTAGCCTTTAAATCGGCCGCGGTCCGTTAGTATACGTCGGACCCGCGTGTCGCCACTGTCAGTGATTGCAGACCGAGCGCCGCCACACGGCAGGTCTAGTCTAGAGAGACTCCCTAGCACTCGCCCCAGTTGGACAGCCGACTTTGCTAGCGATGGTTCACTGACTGCATACGCTCCCATTTGCAGAGACGACTGTTTAGCATAACCTTCAGCTACGTCATTTGCTTCGACCTAGCAAGGCGCCATATTCAGTTACTATAATCTTGACAGGTAATATTGTGACTAATGTACCGTCAAGAGCGACGTTCATCATTAATGGATTAAAGTTAAGTATCAAACTAACTACGTCTGCTTTCTGAATTCTAATTCCTTGTCATGTTCCAGACCTCACGTCAGTATAGTTCTTCCCTCTTCACGCCAGCCTGCGTGAGCTAAAAAGCGTGCATTTCGGCCTCCTCTAGTAACACGGTGTTGGCTCTTCTGTCAACACTACAGTAACTATCTTACCGTTTTCGTCCTTCGGCTTTTAAGATCTACTACTGGTTTCTGTTCTGTGTTCTCGGACGTTCCGTGTGCAAGTATTTTGTTTACTAGGGAAGTGTGTCGAAGACTTTCCGGAAATCACACTCAGCATCAACCTGATCTCCATCTACTGCCTTGTGTATCTCGCGACCGAGGAAACAAGGCAGTGAAGACCACAACAAACGACAAAAGACGTGTAACAATAGCAACAATTTTGCTGACAGTCGGCACTCGGCGAACGGTACGTGCTTCGATTTGCGCCGCCGCTACGAGGAATCGGAGCATGGCAGGTGAGTGTTTGCGAACCTGCGAGAGGCAATGGCCGAGCACTGAACCGCCGAGGGGGCTTCGTCAGCAAGTGCGAAACGCAGTCGCACGCATTCTCACGCTCCGCCGCTGCCGATGCGCTATTGTCTGTCGCCAGTCGCGGGCCAGGTGTTTAACCGCACGCACCCCTCTAGCCGCCGCGTGTAGCGTAACCGCGCCGCTTAGACCCCGCCCTGTTTGACTAGCCCGTATGTGTGTGTGTGTTCCCTAGTTGTGTTGCGAGCGCGCGGCATGAAGAGCTCGGTCAGTGACGCGCCCGAAGAACTGACGTCGTGGGAAGAGCTCAAGTCGCACTGGGCCACCGAGACGTCGTCGTATTTCGAGACGACGTGGAGTGTGGCGACGCCGGGCGTCGGGGCGACACTGGAGATGCGGCTAGCTCGCTGGCATCTGGGAGCGTCCTCCGAGGAGATCGTCAGCCACTGCGCATGCGCCGTTTCCATCTGCGCCTACAGCCAGCGATCGCAGCTGCGCTTCTGCGCGTGGACCGAGAAGTCTCGCGTCAGCTTGACGATGACCTTGACGGAGGCGAGGCTAGAATTCTGCAAGCACCGGTGGCTGGCTTCTTCGGCGACCCATTACCGTCGCTGTGGCGCTGCCTCCTCCTACACGTGCACCGTCGACGTCGAGATCTTCGAGGTCAGCACCGGCCCCGAGTGCCTCTGCGGTGGAAGAGGGTTCTTATGACGCCTGTGAACTGCTCGTATGTACTGCAGTCGAACGAGTCGTGAATTACCTTAAAGTACCTTGTGAACACATTGTGGAGTTACTGCCAAAAACTGGATTTTTAACGTTTAACAAATCACCAAGTTCATCGTCTGCGACACCGTTCGACCGACATTAAATTTTATCCATTGAAAATAGTTGATGAAAACCTACGAACTGTAAAAACAGCGCTTCTGTTTCTTATAAAATACTCAGTAACGTGATCTTTCGTTTTTGTACGACACTGGCGTTTATTCCACCGGGTACGACAGAACTTCGCCCAGTGATGCCCTGCTTTCGTAGAAAATTTGCCGAAAATTTGTACTATTGTGATGAATGTTGCACATAGTGAAGCCTGTACACGTAAATAAAATTGTTTAACAGTTCTTCTAATTGGATTTATATCGTCAGTAGACCAAATTACAAAGTTTCTCACCGACGTTTCTTACATTCCAGCCCAAAGTACCTCCTCTCACACCGATACATTTACAGCATGTGTGGATAAAAGCCTGCGTCAAGTTCGGAAATTATTGGCGGCCGGAGTGGCGGAGCGGTTGTCTGGAACTGCGCGACCGCCACGGTCGCAGGTTCGAATCCTGCCTCGGGCATGGACGTGTGTGATGTCATTAGGTTAGTTAGGTTTAAGCAGATCTAAATTCTAGGGGACTGATGACCTTAGAAGTTAAGTCCCATAGTGTTCAGAGCCATTTGAACCATTTGTCTTTACTGATTACTGACTTCGGCTCATTACCGAGTCGTCCTTAAAAAAAATTGTTCAAATGGCTCTGAGCACTGTGGGACTCAACTGCCGTGGTCATCAGTCCCCTAGAACTTAGAACTACTTAAACCTAACTAACCTAACGAAATCACACACATCCATGCCCGAGGCAGGATTCGAACCTGCGACCGTAGCAGTCGCGCGGTTCCAGACTGAAGCGCCTAGAGCCGCTCGGCCACCACGGCCGGCTTAGTTGGTTATGTAAATTTACAATGTTGATAACTAATGAAATGTTGCAGTGTCCATTTTGCCACGTATGTGTACAAACGATTATTTGTGAGAGTTTTTTCTTTTTGGAAGAAATTTCGGCCATTTGACTGTTGATTGTTAATTAATTTTACATGATGATGATGATTTCGGCTTTGTGGCCATTCTCAGATGCATGATGTACATAAGTGACGATGCAGGTTACGAGACTGTATGGGCTGTTAAATACATCGTACTGTATATTAACTGTGCACACTGTCAGCCATATTACGTATTTTCGATATGTACTCATACTTTCTCACACTGGTCCTTAGGCCAGAAAAATGTTTTTTTCTCGACGACAGGCAGGTCAGATATATTGTAACATTTCATCATGCACTTGAGAATGCCAATAAAGCCAAAATTGCGATGGTATAAAATAAATGAACAATTAACACTCAAACGGCTGAAATTTTTTCCAAAAAATTCTAAATGACTGCGGCCGCCCACAAAGGAAAGATCAATGATTTCTGAGATGATTTAGGTCAAGTCCATGGGAACACCCTTCATACTTCCCTATAAAATGACCAAAGTTGTGGTGCCTGATAAAGCTAAAGTGCCTGAAACGGAAATATCACTACTTGTTACAACCAATTGTGCATCGGAAATTCAGTACACGGCAATGTAACGACCATCTTTTGATTCTATTTCCGTCAGATGTATTAATAATTGTCGCGACTATACAACAATGATCACGTGAAATGGTAAAGAAATACAACAATCAGCCAAAGGTAGGGTATAAAAATTTTACTCACGTATAACCATTACCGGTCTCAAATAAAAAAAAATCCATTTTTATATGATTCTTAGAAGTTATACTTACGGAATAAATGAGACTGCAAAATGAGGAAACTGCACAACAGTTGCTTAATACACAATCTTTCACTGTGAGGGCGACCTGTTTAGGAACACGTAAAGTTCCATGAAAATTGTTATAATAAAAAGTACTCGCTGGTAATAATTGCCAATGCATAGTTTTCCTGTTCGCGGTCGCGGTTGCGCAGCGATGGGGGACGCTTTTTATGGAATTTATGTAACTTAAGTCCATGCAACACGCGATTTTCCTCCCGTCCATTTTTATTGCATTTTACGTGTTTCCATATCCTGGTAACTTTTGGAGTCCGTCGTGATACACGTTTTTTCGGATTTTTCTAGGTCCCTTTTACCCTTTTTTTGCGTTTCTTCATTTTACTAAAAAAAGGTTCATAGATACTTCCATGTTGGAGTCTTGCTTTTCGCTTGTTAATTGTTTGGTGCTCTAAATTAAACAATTTTTGTTGGTATTCGACGCTATCATCTTCACTTCCAGGGATTAGACTACCTGGATGTTCTGTCTTCAAAAGTCACTGAGTCTATATTATTTTGTGCCTATCAGCGCTTTCTCTTCCTCTCAGATTGTGCCTCCACAGCTGTTTTGTTAGTTTTCCTTCTGGCATTCTGCACATACATTTTTCTATACTTCTTTATTGTGTTGTTTATCGCTTCAAAACTCAGTTCTTCTTTAATTTGTCCATTCGTAATCCGGTATTGGCGTGTGCCACCTTTCAGTGTTCTTCTAAATCTCACTAACCCAGAGACGGATGACCTCGATGTTTGGTCTCTTCCTCGAAACAACCCAACCCCCCTCACTCACCCAAGTTACACTCTCATACAACATAGATGTAACAACCACAGTTCATACAACTTTGCCTTTGTTTCGCTTCTAATTCCAGTCTTCAACGTTCTGTTAATAGTGTCACATGCATAGTAAAACTGAGGAGGCTTATTTTGTGTCTTTAGGTAATTAAAGATGTTAACTTGCTTAGTTACTCTGTTATTAATAACAATTTTAGGTATAACAAGCGCAATTCCTTTAAAATGCTATTACCTCCGTTTCCTCCGTCTTTCCTTTCACCTGATTTTGGGGTATGTTATATCAATTACTTTTCAATGTTCTGTGACTTCCTGTTGGTCCAGTATTGTTTAGTTCTTCAAAAGCTTGGATTGTTTGGTTTGGTTTGGTTTGGTTTTCTGCTTGGAACTCTCCCCTCACCACTCTCTCTCTCTCTCTCTGTCTGTGTGTGTATGTGTGTGTGTGTGTCTCCCTCGCTGTTTTTAAACCAATTTGGTTCAGTTTTTTTGTTGACAAGTAGTCAAATTTCGGTTGGTCCATATGTATTCACTCTGAGGCAAAGCCGATAATGAATCAATTCGTATAGTCGTCATTGCCGGCCGGAGTGGCCGTGCGGTTCTAGGCGCTACAGTCTGGAACCGAACGACCGCTACGGTCGCAGCTTCGAAGCCTGCCTCGGGCATGGATGTGTGTGATGTCCTTAGGTTAGTTAGGTTTAAGTAATTCTAAGTTCTAGGGGACTGACGACCTCAGATGTTCAGTCGCATAGTGCTCAGAGCCATTTGAACCATAGTTGTCATTGTGTCTGAGAATTTTTCGGCTCTTCGGTTGGGTTTCATTTCTTACCTGGATTAGTTTGATACGGTATTTGTGGGTCTAGTATTTTTCTTAATGTTCCTGTGACTCGCAGCCTTTCAGTTGGACAATAGTTGATGATAGTATTCCGGCTACATATAGGGCTTCCGCGTTTATTACCATGTGTGTCTTATTTTTGTATTCCATAAAGGGGACTTTTTGTCATACGTGTGCTTATTGAGTTGGAAGGCTAGTTTTATTGAGATATCCATATTGCATTCTTTGCCCAGCAGGTGCAACTTACGTATGGCGCATTGAAATTTCTTTTTATCGCCAGTTACAATAAACTAATAGCCCGCAAAAGGGAGATGTTTATGGTTCTATGTTGTGATATCTGTAACGCAGGATGTACGTTATTTTTCCACCTTCTTAAGACGTCGGCAGTGTACATATTAAATAATTTCGGGGATGAACTGCATCTTTGTCTGACTCCCTGCTTACGGATGTCATATCTAAATTTCTTGCACCTCTTTTATTCATTATTTTCGGGTCTGTGAGCATATCGTTCAGTACCCGTCGTGTTTAGCCTCATTTTCGTAATACGCACCATAGTATTTGTCATTTACACAGTCGAAGGATTGTACGTAATCTATAAAGGGTACATACGTTTCCGTATTAAATTCGCACCTTTCTTTATTAACCATTTTAGAATGTATACACCTTTTGCGCTCGAACTTCCCGTCCTGAAACCACTCACTTATTCCCAAAGAAGTGTGTCACTCGGAACCTGTACGCTGTTGTCAGTCACTCTAGCATATCTGTGTCTATCAAATTTCTTTCTCTGTAGGTATCAAACGTATTCCGTTTTCGTTTCTCTAAAAAGAGGAAGACAATTTCTTGTTTGTGCTACAGCACCGAGCAAGTAACAAGCGCAAAGCAAGAATCTAGCATCCAAGTCTCAAAGTGGATGGATTTTTAAAATTCTGAAGTTGGTACTGATTAGATGTGACTGTTTTTTTTTTTTTTTTTACAGTTTTTGGCTGGCTGTTGTACTGAAGTTGTAATCCTTACAATTCTACTACATGCACGATTCCGGTAATATCTGTCATGGTAACGACTCACTTGCTAATGTGTTACAAGCGACTGAAAGTTAGTTACGAGGACATGGACTAGCAGATACTTGTGGTAACTACGAACTTCTCCATATTGTCTGTGAATGGCATAATTCGGCAGAAACAGAAAATTAGAAGAAAACAAATTATCTGATCTAGGCTATCCTTGGTTCATAACATTATAAAATAAGATCAGTGCTGGACAAGATGGAGACGGTGGATGTAAGTTAATAATTACAACAAAATTCGGCATAGCTTACGCAAAATTTGTGAGAAGCAAGGCCAATATGATCTGTAATCTGCTTGACAATATTTCTACTTGGATCACGAATCTAGAACGAAAAATATGTGTTTAAAGATAACCTGGTGTGCAGTTCACTACTCTACAGAGGGCAATACACAACATTCTGCTAGTAATACAGAATAAATGTTGAAGTAAATATTCAACTCGTAATAAACCAAACGGCATACCGTGGGCAAAAAGAGTTTTGATTTTCACAAATTATCTGTAACAAAATTAGGATCTGTGCTAAAACATTCCTGTCTCTCACTTTTCTGGTTGCTGACTGAACAACTACTACAACTCAGCTTAAGACAGTGTTAAAAAATATATCGGCTCAACCACTTGTTCATAGTGTCAAACACTAAGATTGGCGCGTTTCGGAAGTCAAGCTTCCATCATCAGAATAATAAAAAGCAAAAGAACCTGTTAAAACTCGCTAATCCAAGGAAGAATACCGCAAATAATATTACGAGAGTCACAATACCATACTTCGGTGATATTTCGCAAAAAGTGGCTAACATTTTCAAACCTCTTTAAGTTGATACCGCTTTTCAGACCAATAATACGCTGCGGTTTAAATTAAGAAATAATTTGCAGCAGGAAAGCGATAAATATGAGACAGACGGGGTCTATAAAATTCAGTGTAACACGTGCAAGGTAAGCTATGTACGCCAAAGTGGTAGGTCCTTTACAGTACGTTACAAAGAACATAGCGATGCTTTCCGACATAATAATTTCGAAAAGTCAGCTGTAGCCACGCATATTTGGGAAACGGAACACCCCATTTTGGGAATAGATCAGGATCTCGTTATTTGACATAGACAGGACAAAGGCAAAAAGCTGGATCTATTAGAACAGCTGGAAATTACGATACATAGCGTGGATAATCAGAACACACTGAATGAACAGGTAACTGGCAATACAAATAACTTCTTCAAACATTTCACTGGTTTCTTTTAGTAACTACATTTTTAGCAATTGGTAGGCTACCATCATTTCTTGAGGTCCTTGGAACATGTATACGTTATCTGTTTGTATAGACATCTCTGTGACTTCCTTGTTTACTCACTCGCGTTTCAGTGTCGTGTTTGTCTACGTGGTGTGTGGTATCAACGAAGACGCACGGGCGGTTTACGTCGATAGAGGAGAGAGCCATGTGGTTAGATGATGAACACCATAGGCGACACCATTTTAGAGTTTTTTATATTTTGACGACTATGTGGAGATGCACCTTGGAAGACACGGCTCCAACAAGGGAAGTAGCCACGATGTTTTAATTTTATTATCAATTTTATTGTTCCTGGTGCATGTTCCATTTTAGCGAGTTTTAACAGGTTCTTTTACTTTTTATTATTCTGATGATGGAAGCTTGAGTCCCGAAACGCGCCAATCTTAGTGTTTTACACTATAAACAAGTGGTTGAGCCGATATATTTTTTAACATTGACATTCACAACCACGACCTCTCATCCAATATGGATGAAATCGCAGCTTAATACAGTTGTATGAAATTTCCAGTAGCTTGTAAACATTTGATGGGCATACATTATACTGTCACTGTACTGAACCAATATTTAGGTAGCCTGCAGTCTTCCCACACGGAATTGAGCTTGGGTTCACAGAGTACAGTACACTGTCGTCACACCACCTGGCTATCTATATATTATTTGAAATGCTACGCCTCTTCTCTCAAAATCTATTAATTGCAGAAATCTTCTAACCTGACCGAATGTGTTTCATCGAGCCAGTTGATATTTTTTCACCTGACGGATATAATCCACGCGCCACACAGATACTCCCACAAAAAAGAAGGTTCAGATGGCTCTGAGCACTATGGGACTTAACTTCTGAGGTCATCAGTCCCCTAGAACTTAGAACTACTTAAACCTAAGTAACCTAAGGCCATCACACATATCCATGCCTGAGGCAGGATTCGAGCCTGCGACCGTAGCGGTCACGCGGTTCCAGACTGTAGCACCTAGAACCGCTCGGCCACCCCGGCCAGCAGATACACCCATATTTGCAAAACACAGAATACAACAAAACATATCGAACAGATAAAATACACAAAATATTTTGGCTTCAGTTGTAGTGATAACTGCTATATGTTAACAGTAAAGTGCGATAATAAATGCATGGGAAAGTTTCTCAAACATGTTTCCTGGAATAATGATGGAGAGAATAAGTCAGCAGAATAGTTTTGCTGACGTGCGTAGGCAGATAAGTGGAGGAAAAGTTCTGATCACTCATAATAACCAAGTCTCAGTTGTCAGTTGTTTGCAGTGGAAGTTAATGGTACCTTTGAATGTAACTAGTAACAACTTGAAACAGCTGTCAACGACACAAAAATCTGTTACGCTTCACAACGAGGTCACCATTAACTTTGATTACATGAGTAAATTACTATACTCTTTTAATCTCATCTGCAGCTCTCTCAAAACGCATTTAACTTAATAATTCTCGTAATGTGAAGTATGACAAAAAAGGAAGGAAGAAGATATTATGAAACGTCAAGTGTGACGAACGAGGAAGAAAGACGATATTACTCAGTGCAAATCCGGTAATTCCCAAGACTGTTTGCCTATCGAAGCCGCGGGCTCCAAACGATAGATATCGAACGTGCGATTCTAAATCGATCATGCGACTGCGGTGGTGGGCGTTATGAACAGAGTTTATGGTAGTCACTACCGCAACGACAAAAGAAGAACGTTGACTAAAATACTTGTTATTGCAAAGGAAATGACTTGCCTCACACGCCGTCGGTGTTGTCGTCATGAGTAAGTGGATTTGATGTGTGTGCTTCGGGAAGCATTTATTCCGTTTTTGCCAAAACCTTGACTACGTCATGCAAAAATTTATGTAGAGTGTCACATGCGCCAACTTTTCCTTGCAACCGCAAGTTATGGAAATACAGATACTGGTCTCTTTCAACAACTTTATTTGGTCCACCTATCTGTACAGTGTCGTTAGTCACTATTACATAATACACTTCTCTGCAAAACCCGAAGTAGTCGCACACGGTTTTGGTAGATAAGTCAGTTTCCGATGCTGTTGCTTACAGGATGCAGTCCTTAATCTAGCAAAATACAAGAATTATGCTGGTCTGGAGCGATGATTTTGAATAGTCAAAACCGTGTATTCATCCTGATATTCGTTCGTTTACCACAGATTCCACAATGAAATTGTAAAAGTATTTCACTATCAGAACTCTTCAAACGAACTTTTATAGACTTAGCCCCACCGCAGTCAACACACTCCCTCCTTTCCTCATCCGGTATTAGTTCAATTTTTACAACAAAAATTCAAACAGTTTTCTACATTACGTAAGAATGAAATTAGATTCTTTCTCTTGAGGCAACGGGCCGAAGAAACGTCTACTACTGCAGACATTCCAACTCACTACGGACATAAATCAGGCCGGCCATGGTGGCCAAGCGGTTCTAGGCGCTTCAGTCTGGAACCGCGCGACTGCTACGGTCGCAGGTTCGAATCCTGCCTCGGGCATGGATGTGTGTGTTGTCCTTAGGTTAGTTAGGTTTAAGTAGTTCTAAGTTCTAGGGGTCTGATGACCTCAGATGTTAAGTCCCATAGTGCTCAGAGCCATTTGCACCATTTTTGAACATACAGTAAATCATGTAGGTTTCCCTTGCAGCTTCATCATAACGCCCGCCACCGCAGTGGCGTGATAGGTTCAGAATCGCGCGTTTGATATCTATATCGTTTTGTTCCAGTCGGCTCCGACAGATTAGATTAGATTAGTACTTGTTCCATAGATCATGAATACGACACTTCGTAATGATGTGAAACGAGTCAGGTTAATAAAAGGTGTCTATACAAGATATTACATTACACAAAATATTACATGACAATTAATATTTATTTTGGTTGGGGTGGGGAAATTACCCTCTTACTGTATCTAAAAATTCATCTAATGAGTAGAAGGAGTTGCATTCAGAAATAAATTTCGTTCAAATGCTATATGGCTAACTGTCAGACGTTTGATGCTATTAGGTAAGTGACCAAAGACGTTTGTGGCAGCATAATTTACCCCCTTGTGAGGCAAAGTTAGATTTAACCTTGAGTAGTGAAGATCATCCTTTCTCCTAGTGTTGTAGCCATGTACACTGCTATTACTTTTGAATTCGTTCGGATTGTTAATAACAAATTTCATAAGTGAATATATATATATATATATATATATATATATATATATATATATATATATATATATATATATTATGAAGCTACAGTGAAGATCCCTAGCTCTTTAAATAGGCGTTTGCAGGATGATCCTGGAAGAGCTCCAGCAATTATTCTGATTACACGCTTTTGTGCAATGAACACTCTTTTACTCAATGATGAGTTACCCCAGAATATGATGCCATACGAAAGCAGAGAACGAAAATAGGCGTAGTAAGCTAATTTACTGAGATGTATATCGCCAAAATTTGCAATGACCCTAATAGCATAAGCAGCTGAACTCAAACGTTTCAGCAGATCTTCAGTGTGTTTCTTCCAGTTAAACCCCTCATCAATGGTTCAAAATGATTCAAATGGCTCTGAGCTCTATGGGACTTTATATCTGAGCTCATCAGTCCCATAGACTTACAACTACGTAAACCTAACTAACGTAAGGACATCACAAACATCCATGCCCGAGGCAGGATGCGAACCTGCGACCGTAGCGGTCTCGCGGTTTCAGACTGTAGCGCCTAGAACCTCTCGGCCTCATCAATGTATACACCTACAAATTTTGAATATTCTACCTTAGCTACCGATTTCTGATCGAAGTCTATATTTATTAATGGTGTCATTCCATTTACTATGTGGAACTGTATATACTGTGTTTTGTCAAAGTTTAATGAGAGCCCATTTGTACAGACCACTTAATGATTTTCTGAAAAGCTTCGTTTACAATTTCATCAGTTAATTCTTGTCTGTTGGGTGTGACAGCTGCACATGTATCATCAGCAAACATTATTGAAAATTAGCGCAAAACTTCTGAGGTAAGCACAGCTCCGGTTATATCATCTGATTGTGAGGTTGTCACTACGAGAGAAAATTATGTGCCGCTGACATGCAGATAACATTGTTACATATTTCTTACGAAAATCACTATCACCATCTGTGAAGTTCGTCTCAGTGAATCTACAGTCAGGATAATGATTTTGTTGTTACGTGATACTAACGAAGTCAGGTTTGATGTATTCACTTGTTTAACGTGTGTTTCCGCTGTCGTGAGAGATGTGTTCCGGATCTGACGTCTACTTTTCTCGAAGACCGCTGAACTTCTACAATATGGCGATGACGATCTTGATAATTATTGAAATAATGACAAAACCTAAATTAAAATTTTTACTACTGACTCGTAGCTTCGATTAGCAGCAAAAAACGTTAAGGAAATAAACTCTATTTTGAGGCTGAGTATGGGACTGACTTTAACAATGTCAGCAGCAGTCGGTTTATTATTGCAGTCAAAACGAAAGGCTGGACACCTGACCCTCACACTTCTAAACGCAGTTTTGTACAAAGCAAAGCAAAAGACAGTTCGATGTGCTGAGTGATATCAGTCATATTTCTACTCGTCAGTAACGCGAAACAACAAAATCAACTTTTGTGGTCTTGTCTTCCTCAGTTGCGTGTAGTATTACGGTATACTGATAATTTTTACTTGTGGACCGTCTGACCCGTATGGCACTAAAATTGTGTTTTATTCAGTTGCTGTCAGACGGTCAATAAGTAAAAATTATCAATGTACCGAAACAACAAAGTTCACACCCACTAGCTCGTCTTACATATCACAAGAATTTAGTTTTGTTGGCTGCTCATTGCCAGCATACATCACTATGAAACAGTGTTCAGCAAACTGTTTCTTATTTCCACACAAACAACTCTTCTCTTCACAAACTAACAGACTTTTCTTACAACTGCTCCGTATTCGCGATTTCCCGTCTTACACATCTCAGTCTCCTTGAACCAATTCGTTCATCAATTGTCTCCTTTTCGTTCGTAAAAGCGACCAAACACGCAACTGCATGCTTGACAGGTACGTTCGCGCAACCTACAGACGGTTTCAAGCCTGCTTGTGCAAGCAGTTTGTTTATCAGAGAAAGTAGAGCTTACTCAGACTACAATGCGCTGGCTTTGGCAACCTTTTTGCTTGTGTTGAGATAGAAGACATGTGACACGTGGAATAAAGAATGGTTAAAGAAACCAAAACATTATCCCCATGTCAACTATTCGGGGTAGATACTATAGGGAAACTATTTCACCGTACTGTTGATTTTCTTCTATTTTTCTCCATTATACTATTGTGTTCTTTGACTTGGCCTACAGTACAGTATGACCTTTATAAAGAATGTTACTTAAAAGAACCAAATGAGAATTAAATCAAGCCAGACAATGACAAATGCTTGCATAAGCTTCCTTATTCTTGGTACACACGCTCAAGCATACACACGCTTGAAGGCTTGCACAAGCATGCATAATCGAAATTTGATCAAGCATCTAGCTGCCCGTACAGTACTACTGCTTGCGCACATTTATCCTACACACCATCAAGCAAGCTTGGGCAAGCATGCTTGCGCAAGTGTGCTTGTCAAGCATGCAGTTATGTCTGGGTCACCTTAAAACTTTTTACATATATCATTTTTTCTGCTGAGCCTAAACTTCCAGAAACATAACGATAATATACACAGGTACGTTGCGAACAATACTGCAACACAAAATAATAGCATCAATTTACTTAACAGTTTCTCATTACAGGTCAGTACACATAACGCATAAGATGACTGAGAACAGTAAGAAGAAAGAAAGTAGTGAAAATATACTGTTTCGTGTTGCTGTCTACATCGACTTAGTGAAACACTCCAACAACGGAAAAAGGACGGCCACAATACGCTGGTCAGAGTACATACTAACAGATGAAAATGGAATAATTTGGAAGCGACAAGTATGTTCACTCAATTCGGCGTAATCTGGGATTAATGTATGGTTCAAATGGCTCTGAGCACTATGGGACTTGAAATCGGAGGTCATCAGTCCCCTAGAACATCGCACTACTGAAACCTAACTAACCTAAGGACATCACACACATCCATGCCCGAGGCAGTATACGAACCTACGAACGTAGAGGTCGCGCGGGTCCAGACTGTAGCGCCTAGAACTGCTCGGCCACTACAGCCGGCGGGATTAATGTAGCAGATACAGTTTTAGTAGGTGTGATTATGTGATGTTCATAGTTGATTTTGGTTTGAAGCAGGACATGGCTAGGAAAAGAATGAACTCAGTAGTGGAGGACATGAAAAGCTGGGGTATGCCGCGTTACATCAGAAAGGAGACATTTGGATTTGCTGATTTTTACTTTGGAGAAAGAGGTACAACTGAAGAATGGGGATAAGAAACGGAAAATTGGCGGGAAACCATGGAGGAGGTTAGTGTGTAGTTAGAGAATAGAATGAAAGCTTAAGGGAAAGTAAGTCTGAAAAAGTACAATGATAAAAACGACTAAACCAAGTACGTAACGTTGCAGAGATTTTCATTATTCGAAGTTCATTTACTACCCATTACTACGCATAAGATGAAGTTCGGAGAGTTAGTATTTTTCTAATCTTGTATATTGTACATTTGTCATGTTCACAAGGAAACCAACAGTAAATTGAACAGCCAGTCTGACTATGAAATGTTGTTCATGGCTGTGTAAAAATGGTTCAAATGGCTCTGAGCACTATGGGACTTAACTTCTGACGTCATCAGTCCCCTAGAACAGAACTACTTAAACCTAACTAACCTAAGGACATCACACACATCCATGCCCAAGGCAGGATTCGAACCTGCGACCGTAGCGGTCGCGCGGTTCCTGACTGTAGCGCCTAGAACCGCTCGGCCACTCTGGCCCGCTATGACTGTGTAGTTTTGGTTAAAAATATTGGTTAAAAACAGTCTTGGTTGCAATTTTTTTATTTTTCGACGACGCGTTTCGCCTTATTTAGGCATCTTCAGGTTATCTTTTCTAGATGGACACGAGAGGCAACAAGATCTGCATAACGCGGTCGCGTAGTCACTACCTGAGCCCCCATCTTACTCTGTTACTCGCTCCTGTGAACGCGAACGCGTTATGCAGATATTGTTGCCTCTCGTGTCCATCTAGAAAAGATAACCTGAAGATACCTAAATAAGGCGAAACGCTTTGTTGAAAAATAAAAAACTGCAACCAAGATTGTTTTTAACCAATGTTGTTAAGCACTGGTTTGCTGTATGCGACACATGGATTGGAAAAATTTCGGCAGTGTATTTATTAACATCTCCACATGCCACCTACGGAGGATTGGTATGTTCCTTACTAATTCTGAGAAATACACTACTGGTCATTAAAATTGCTACACCAAGAAGAAATGTAGTTGATAAACGGGTATTGATTGGACAAATATATTATACTAGAACTAACATGTGATTACATTTTCGCGCAATTCGGGTGCATAGATCCTGAGAAATGAGTACCCCGAACAACCACCTCTGGCTGTAATAATGGCCTCCATACGTCTGGGCATTGGGTCAAACAGAGCTTGGATGGCGTGTACAGGTACAGCTGCCCATGCAGCTTCAACACGATACCACAGTTCATCATGAGTAGTGACCGGCGTATTGTGACGAGCCAGTTGCTCGGCCGCCATTCACCAGACGTTTACAATTGGTGAGAGATCTGGAGAATGTGCTGGCCAGGGCAGCAGTCGAACATTTTCTGTACCCAGAAAGGCCCGTACAGGACCTGCAACATGCGGTCGTGCATTATCATGCTGAAATGTAGGGTTTCGAAGGGATCGAATGAAGGGTAGAACCACGGGTCGTAACACATCTGAAATGAAACGTCCACTGTTCAAAGTGCCGTCAATGCGAACAATAGGTGACCGAGACACGTAACCAATGGCACCCCATACATCACGCCGGGTGATGATGAATGCGCGCTTCCAATGTGCGTTCACCGCGATGTCGACAAACACGGATGTGCCCATCATGATGCTGTAAACAGAGCAGCAATGTCGCGACACGATAAACCGCAATCGCGATAGTCTACAATCCGACCTTTATCAAAGTCGGAAACGTGATGGTACACATATCTCCTCCTTACACGAGGCATCACAACAACGTTTCACCAGGCAATGCCGGTCAACTGCTGTTTGTGTATGAGAAATCGGTTGGAAACTTTCCTCATGTCAGCACGTTGTAGGTGTCGCCATCGGCGCGAACCTTGTGTGAATGCTCTGAAAAGCTAATAATTTGCATATCACAGCGTCTTTTTCCTGTCGGTTAAATTTCGCCTCTGTAGCACGTCATCTTCGTGGTGTAACAATTTTAATGGCCAGTAGTGTAAATATCTATTCGTACTAACCACTTTCGTTAATTTTGTTCACCTTGGGAATGTGTCATGTTGTAAAATGCTTTCAGTTTCCACATGAACATTTACATATCGATACCCAATAATAACAGATCTAAACACATCGACGTGGCCTGATGTCGAAATTAAATAATGTTTTTCTACGTTTACATGCGAAACGGCTTCCGAAAGCCGAAAACCGAATTTCGTAAACCGTTTCTCGCTGCCGTGTTTACATGTGAAAGTCCGAAGAGCATTTGCTAGCCCAGTGAAATATGGTGTCTGGAAAACAACTATTTCAGTTTCTGATTTAGTCAATACAATAGCTATTTCTCTTCACTGAAATATTACTGTTTCGTGTTCTGTCTAATATTTCTGCGTCTCCTTCTCAGCACAATAAGTCGCTCCGTCCATATTAGTCGAAATTTTGAAAACAAGACGTAACCTGACAATCCAAGCACGTTTCAAAAACAGTTGCGCGTTTACGTGGGAGCGAAAATCGATTGGAAAATGGAAAACTGGCAGCCAGAAGCGGATTTCCAGAATCGATTGTTGAGTTCACGAGCGTATTTTTGATCCGTTGTTCCAACTACGAAAATGCGTGATTTTTTTCACCATACGCGTTTAGCTTTATTGAGGTAAAGCATCATCAGTGCTCTATAATTAAGTTTATTTACATTTTGATTTACTTTTATATCGAAAAAAAGTTCGTTAAAAATAGGTTGGTTTGTACTTACGGTGATTTTTCGGCTGCTTTCTCGCTTACATCGGAAATTGCCGTCTGTTAGCACTTCGTTGTTTTTCTGTTTTAGACACAGAAAGTAGGTACAGTTGCATCCCTCTTAATGAAACCATAAAAATAATTGAAGAAAACCTGAAAACTTACAACCAGCTACCTCATGAACACACAGGCGAAGCCACAAAATTATTGCTGTTAATAACACAAGAAAATTATCTTGAATTCAACAAGAATACTACATATAAGAAGAAGGTTTACACATGGGTTCACCTATCTGAGGAACATTAGAAAACATTTTCATGAAACACATAGAAAAACTAATATTTGAAGACATGATAACAAAGGAAAGTTACATCATCATCTACTGGTACAAATACATGGATGACATAATACACATGGTAGATGAACCTAAAAACAGAATGCAGCAAGTACACAGTGACATAAATACTGTACACAGAAACATAAAGTTCACAAAAGAAGAACAAGAAAACACTCTCAACGTTTTAGACATAACGATAAGAAAAGACAATAACAAACACTCATTCGACATAGAGAGAAAACCCACAACAAGTGACATTATCTTAGATGCAACTTCAAACTACCTACAAAACTACAAACAAGCAACAGTCAGATACATGTTACACAGGTTGAACATGACCCCCCAAAACATTTCTAATTACCAAAAAGAGTTAGCAATTATAAAACAAATAGCATTAAAAGTGGACTCAAAGAAACAATGGTAGACAAATTAAACAAAAAATAAAGGGACAAATAAGGAAGAAAACTAACCAAACCACACTACCTTGTACAACTTGCATTACAACAAAAATGGGCTTACATTGACTTACCACAACAAGTTCACTCATAAAATAGGAAACATATTCAAAAAATAAGGCATGAACATTGCTTACAAAACAGACAATTCCATACAAATGCCTATCCCAAAACTAAAATCAAAACTAGTCAGATACCAACAATGTGGTATCTATCAGCTCAGTTGCAGAGATTGTGAGAAGATATACATTGGAATGGCTGACAGGACATTTGACACAAGATACAAAGAACACATCAGTGCATTAAAATACAGTACAAGTCATTCAATATTAGCGGATCATCTAAAAGTTGAACACTATAGACCAAGCAATATTGAAAACGATACGAATATCATAAAAATCAGTAAAAACAGACACCTCCTTCATTTCCAAGAAAATTTTCTCATACAAAAAGCGTTAACACAAAATAAACAGTTGCTCAATGACAAGATAAATATTGGAAACCAGGCTCTATGTAGAATAATTGATGAAATCATATGAAAAAGAAAAGAGCCTTTTCCATCTTTCACACCCACCCTCTCTCCCACAACGCCCTTCCTCCCACTCACAGTTTAATTTCACCTCTCGCTCCTCACCTTCTTCTCTAACTCAAACTGCGTCACACTGCTATATAATTCTCCACTCATCATGGTTTCTCCTCACCCATACCCCCCCCCCCCCCAAAAAAAAAAAATTCTCCATCGCTATTCCTTCGCTATTCTTACGGAGTATATGAATACACAGAAACATACTTAAATAAAATTATACACAAACAATAATCTAATTTAAAAAAGAATATTCGTAATAGTGGAAAGGTTACGTTGGCAACACTACAACATACAAAGATCAACACGTACTTGAAATACGAAAACAAACAGAATCCAGTGGTGTGCATAAAAGTGTATTGTGAGAAATGCATAGTGCTGCAGAACATCTAAAAAGGATTTTAATGTCTATTATATGTTCTACCAGTTGTGAGGTATTTCTAATTGTTCTGTCATTTTCTAGTTGTGGAGTGTTTATGTGACCAATCAAAAACAGGATTGTGGAATCGGTACCTCATGTAAACATAGTGAATGTAGAAAATGGTGTAAAAAGCGAGATCCAATATTTATAAACAATGAATACGATGAGTATGGAATTTATTAAAAATGAAGCAATAATAAGCATTACACATCCGACTACTTTTTGTCCACAGTATGTAACAATTACCTTTTCTATGTACATTTTCCCATGAATCGAAATAAATGTTACTTTTAGAAACATCATTAGAAGCTGACGATTTGGATAAAGAACTCGAGCCTTTAATGACTTTTTTGTAGTTTTGGATTTGTAGTAGCAATTTCTAATGGATCTTATTCAGAACCAACGAGACGATCTACGTTACAACTATCATTCTACATTTGTTTCTATTACAGACTATAAACTATTTTCTCTTGTGCTATTTTATTCTTTTCTCTTCGCAAATCAGCTTTAGATTCGGCGTTTTTCCGTAACGTACTAACACATTGTTCTCTCTCGCTGGCCGACGATACGGTTACAATAAAGAGAAAATATAAAACATAGAGCAATACTACACATGGTAGTAAGAGAAGTGAAGATTAAATAAAGTAAAATATAAAAACAGAGAAAAAAATGTTCATTTAAAACAGCTGGTATGATAGTTTGGGATTACAATCTTTATATCCCATGTGAAGTCCAGTACATTGCAGTATGTACGACCGTGTCATTTGCTGTTAGTAGGTCCTGTATCGTGCAAGGATGGTAAAACTTCCTGCAGACAAGTAGATGTGGGTCTTGCAGTTCTCCACATTCGCACTGCACGTCTGTACTGATATAGAGCCGGCCGGTGTGGCCATGCGGTTCTAGGCGCTACAGTCTGGAACCGCGCGGCCGCTACGGTCGCAGGTATGAATCCTGCCTCGTGGTTAGTTAGGTTTAAGTAGTTCTAAGTTCTAGGGGACTGATGACCTAACATGTTGAGTTCCATAGTCCTCAGAGCCATTTGTACTGATATAGCTCCATTTCTTCAGGTTTAATTTGCATCGTGATACACCAGATCTTAATCTGTATAAGGCTTTCCAGATCGTGTATGGAACTTCGAAGCCGGCTACAGGTTCTTCCCTGGTCCTTCTGGTTCCGAGTTTCGCCAGAAACCGTCGTGGTTTAGGCGGTAAAGGGATTGGATCAGCAGAAAACTCTTCCATGATTTATGTCTTTTAGATTGTGGATAGTGTCCAAATATTGGATGACTGGTGTGGTGTCACCGCCAGACACCACACTTGCTAGGTGGTAGCCTTTAAATCGGCCGCGGTCCGTTAGTATACGTCGGACCCGCGTGTCGCCACTGTCAGTGATTGCAGACCGAGCGCCGCCACACGGCAGGTCTAGAGGCTCCCTAGCACTCGCCCCAGTTGTACAGCCGACTTTGCTAGCGACGGTTCACTGCCTACATACGCTCTCATTTTCAGAGACGACAGTTTAGCATAGCCTTCAGCTACGTCATTTGCTACGACCTAGCAAGGCGCCATATTCAGTTACTAATTCAAGAATGTATTCTGAACATATAATATTCTGAAGCATGTGCCGTCAAGAGCAACGTTCATCATTAATGGATTAAAGTTAAGTATCAAACTAATTACGTCCGCTTTGTGAATTCTAATTTTTTGTCATGTTCCAGACCTCACGTCAGTATAGTTCTTCCCTCCGCACGCCAGTCTGCGTGAGCTAAAACGAGTGCATTTCGGCCTCGTCTAGTAACGCGGTGTTGGCTCTTCTGTCAACACAACAACTGGAATGTGTTTCTTGTTTTTGTTTCTCGATTTCTACAGCTGCTCTGCTTCTGATGTCTGGAGAGGGTACTCCCATAAGGGGGTACGGCTGGTTTTCGTGAGTTGGATGGTGGCAGCCTATTATGAGGCGTCCTGTCTCATTCACAGCTATATTTGCTTGTTTTACACGGGTGGACTTTTACCACAAGCGGAGAAGCATAACGCTAGAGACGACATTCGGAGAACTGTGGGTTGACCTCCCCATCTACTATTTGTACGCCTGCGGATGATAATGTTCCTGGAACTCACTTTTATCCTTGTGTCTGAACAGTGATCCTTGAAGGTGAGAACACGGTCGAGTTTCACTCCAAAGTGTTTTGTGTGTCGCAATGAGACAGGAGCTGTCCCCTCCAGGTAGTTGTTTTTGTGGTCTGCAGTCCTGAGACTGGTCTGATGCAGCTCTCCATGCTACTGTATCCTGTGCAAGCTTCTTCATCTCCCAGTACCTACTGCAGCCTACATCCTTCTGAATCTGCTTAGTGTATTCATCTCATGGTCTCCCTCTACGATTTTTACGCTCCACGCTGCCCTCCAATGCTAAATTTGTCATCCCTTGATGCCTCAGAACATGTCCTACCAACCGGTCCCTTCTTCTTGTCAAGTTGTGCCACAAACTCCTCTTCTCCCCAATTCTATTCAATACCTCCTCATCCCCATCTAATCTTCAGCATTCTTCTGTAGCGCCACATATCGAAAGCTTCTATTCTCTTCTTGTCCAGACTATTTATCGTCCATGTTTCACTACCATACATGCCTACACTCCATACAAATACTTTCAGAAACGACTTCCTAACACTTAAATCTGTACTCGATGTTAACAAATTTCTCTTCTTCAGATACGCTTTCCTTGCCATTACCAGCCTAGATTTTATATCCTCTCTACTTCGACCATCATCAGTTATTTTGCTCCCCAAATAGCAAAACTCTTTACTACTTTAAGTGTCTCATTTCCTAATGTAATTCCCTCAGCATCACCCGACTTAATTCGACTACATTCCATTATCCTCGTTTTGCTTTTGTTGATGTTCATCTTATATCCTCCTTTCAAGACACTGTCCATTCCGTTCAACTGCTCTTCCATGTCATTTGCTGTCTCTGACAGAATTACAATGTCATCGGCGAACCTCAAAATTTTTATTTCTTCTCCATGGATTTTAATACCCACTCCGAATTTTTCTTTTGTTTCCTTTACTGCTTGCTCAATATACAGATTGAATAACATCGGGGAGAGGCTACAACCCTGTCTCAATCCCTTCCCGACCACTGCTTCCCTTTCATGTCCCTCGACTCTTGTAACTGCCATCTGGTTTCTGTACAAATTGTAAATAGCCTTTCGCTCCCTCTATTTTACCCCTGCCACCTTCAGAATTTGAAAGAGAGTATTCTAGTCAACATTGTCAAAAGCTTTCTCCAAGTCTACAAATGCTAGAAACATAGGTTTGCCTTTCCTTAATCTTTCTTCTAAGTTAAGTCGTAAGGTCATTATTGCCTCACGTGTTCCAACATTTCTACGGAATCTAAACTGATAGTTCTGTCACTTTCACATCTGTCAACACCTGCTTTCTTTGGGATTGGAATTATTATATTCTTCTTGAAGTCTGAGGGTATTTCGCCCGTCTCACACATCTTGCTCACCAGACGGTAGTTTTGTCAGGACTGGCTCTCCCAAGACCGTCAGTAGTTCTAATGGAATGTTGTCTACTCCCTGGGCCTTGTTTCAACTCAGGTTACCCAGGTTACGTTGAGCCTTCTCCTGGCCTCTCTTCTGCGCAGGTGAAAAGCGCAGACCTGGATCTTTGATCGGTTTCCTTTAGGTTCTTACGGTCATAGAACTCAGCTAGATTCCCAAGCACTGTTGTCAGTTTTCTTTCAACTTCTTCAAACGTTTTGCCCTGAGCAACAAAGACTGTTTCATCTGCGGAGATGAAGGAGCGAGCATCTTCACTAATCGGCTGGTAATTGGCGTAGTTTTACATCAGTGGGGCAAGGACACTACCCTGGGGCAGTCCGTTTTGCTGGGTCCACCATCGGCCTGTCTTTGTCTCCAGCGTAACAAAGTAGCGTTTGTTCTGCAGCGGGCACTGGATGAATTGCGCCAGTCGGTAATCCCTCGTGGTGTTACATATTTTTGATATTAACTTATTATGGTCAATGGTGTCATACACGCTGTAAGGTCGATAGAAGCTAGACCTGTGATTTGTTTCCGTAGCCATCTTCTACACTGTTGGCCATTAAAATTGCTACACCACGAAGATGAGGTGCTACAGACGCGTAATTTAACCGACAGGAAGAAAATGCTGTGATATGCAAATGATTACTTTTTCAGAGCATTCACACAAGGTTGGCGCCGGTGGCGACACCTACAACGTGCTGACATGAGGAAAGCTTCCAACCGATTTCTCATACACAAACGGCAGTTGACCGGCGTTGCCTGGTGAAACGTTGTTGTGATGTCTCGTGTAAGGAGGAGAAATGCGTACCATTACGTTTCCGACTTTGATAAAGGTCGGATTGTAGCCTATCGCCATTGCGGTTTGCCGTAACGCGACATTGCTGCTCGTGTTGGTCGAGATCCAATGACTGTTAGCAGAATATGGAATCGGTGGGTTCAGGAGGGTAATACGGAACGCCGTGCTGGATCCCAACGGCCTCGTATCACTAGCAGTCGAGATGTCAGGCATCTTACCCGCATGGCTGTAACGCATCGTGCAGCCACGTCTCGATACCTAAAATGGCTCTGAGCACTATGGGACTTAACTGCTGTGGTCATCAGTCCCCTAGAACTTACAACTGCTAAAAACCTAACTAACCTAAGGACATCATACACATCCATGCCCGAGGCAGGATTCGAACCTGCGACCGTAGCGGTCGCGCGGTTCCAGACTGTAGCGCCTAGAACCGCTCGGCCACTTCGGCCTGCTCTCGATACCTGAGTCAGCAGATGAGAACGTTTGCAAGACAACAACCATTTGCACCAACAGTTCGACGACGTTTGCAGCAGCATGGACTATAAACTCGGAGACCACGGCTGCGGTTACCCTTTACGTTGCATCACAGACAGGAGCGCCTGCGATGGTGTACTCAACGACGAACCTGGGTGCACGAATGGCAAAACGTCATTTTTTCGGATGAATTCAGGTTCTGTTTACAGCATCATTAAGGTCGCATCCGTGTTTGGCGGAATCGCGGTGAACGCACATTGGAAGCGTGTATTAGTCATTGCCATACTGGCGTATCACCCGGCGTGATGGTATGGGGTGCCATTGGCTACACGTCTCGGTCACCTCTTGTTCGCATTGACGGCACTTTGAACAGTGGACGTTACATTTCAGATGTGTTACGATCCGTGGCTCTACCCTTCATTCCATCCCTGCAAAACCCTACATTTCTGCAGGATAATGCGCGACCGCATGTTGCAGGTCCTGTACGGGCTTTTCTGGATACAGAAAATGTTCGACTGCTGCCCTGGCTAGCACATTCTCCAGATCTCTCACCAATGGAAGACGTCTGGTCAATGGTGGCGGAGCAACTGGCTCGTCACAATACGCCAGTCACTGCTCTTGATGAACTGTGGTATCGTGTTGAAGCTGCATGGGCAACTGTACCTGTACATGCCATCCAAGCTCAGTTTGACTCAATGCCTAGGCGAATCAAGGTTGTTATTACGGCCAGAGGTGGTTGTTCTGGGTACTGATTTCTCAGGATCTATGGACCCAAATTGCGTGAAAATGTAATCACATGTCAGTTCTAGTATAATATATTTGTCCAGTGAATACTCGTTAATCATCTGCATTTGTTCTTGGTGTAGCAATTTTAATGGCCAGTAGTGTATGTGCTGTGTAAGGTTCAAAATTTGCCCATAGCATGACCTTCCAGGGGAGAAATCTGCTTGCTCTTTAATAATATTCTGGTCTACATGTCCGCAGATGCGGTTGAGGACCATTCTTTCTAGGACTTCATAGATCTGGTAGAGGAGGGAGATAGGCTGAAAAGTTTTGGTATCTGTGGGGCTCTTTCCATATTTTGGCATAGCTGCTATCTTTGTCTTCTGACGGATGTTGGGATCTTCATTTACAGGACGTATTTGTTTATCATATCTAATAACTACCTTCTGGCAGTGTGTCCGAACTTTTTTATTCGCTCTGGAAGTGGATCATCTAATCCAGTAGATTTACAATTCTTGATTAGAGAGATTTCTGTGTCTTCCAGGGTAAAGAGAGTGCGTAGGTAGTCTTCTTGGTGAGTGAATCTCTGAAGCTCCTTTTTCGCATATTTGCTGTTGGTTTAGCCATTGAGTAGGAGCTGATGCACTATTTATATTTTGAATGTTAGTTGGGGAGGATTATTATTGATGTTTTCAAGAAAGAGCCAGGCCTTTCGTCTATTCTGTTTCATGCCTACGCCTGTAATTAAGTTACACTATTTCGCTCTTCTTGAGTCTGATATAGCCCGGAAGAGTTCTCTTCTCACGCCGCGCTTGCTTCTTCTGGAAACGGGTTTCCTTCAAAGAGCTGTTCCAGGAGAACCTTTGAGTTTTTGTCGAGACCAGGTATATATGTAGCTCTACAACCTCGGAGGACTCTTTTGCGTTAGACTGTTCTAAGTAATTCAATAAATATATCAAATTTTTTCGGGCTCGCTTCTAGGTTCGGGACCGCTTTGTCAAGTTCTTCGGTAAATTTGACCCGCTGGGCATGTTTCAATTTAAAACGTCTTTTGAATTGAGTGGTTGCTGGTTTGACAAGTGCCTCTACCAGGCATACATTACTGGCCATGAAAATTGCGACACCAAGAAGAAATGCATATGGTAAACAGGTATTCATTGGACAAATATATTATACTAGAACTGACATGTGATTACATTTTCACGAAATTTGGGTGCATAGATCCTGAGAAATCAGTACCCAGAACAACCACCTCTGGCCGTAATAACGGCCTTGATACGCCTGGGCATTGAGTCAAATAGAGCTCGGATGGCGTGCACAGGTACAGCTGCCCATGCATCTTCAACACGGTACCAAAGTTCATCAAGAGTAGTGCCTAGCGTATTGTGACGAGCCAGTTGCTCGGCCAACATTGACCAGACGTTTTCAATTGGTGAAAGATCTGGAGAATGTGCTGGCCAGGGCAGCAGTCGAACATTTTCTGTATCGAGAAAGGCCTCTACAGGACCTGCAACATGCGGTCGTGCATTATCCTGCTGAAATGTAGGGTTTCGCAGGGATCGAATGAAGGGTAGAGCCACGGATCGTAACACATTTGAAATGTAACGTCCACTGTTCAAAGTGCCGTCAATGCGAACAAGAGGTGACCGAGACGTGTAAGCAATGGCACCCCATACCATCACGTCGGGTTATACGCCGGTATGGCGATGACGAATACACGCTTCCAATGTGCGTTCATCGCGATGTCGCCAAACACGGATGCGACCTTAATGATGCTGTAAACAGAACCTGGATTCATCCGTAAAAATGACGTTTTGCCATTCGTGCACACAGGTTCGTCGTCGAGTGCACCATCGCAGGCGCTCCTGTCTGTGTTGCAGCGTCAAGGGTAACCGCAGCCACGGTCTCCAAGCTGATAGTCCGTGCTGCTGCAAACGTCGTCGAACTGTTCGTGTAGACGGTTGTTGTCTTGCAAACGTCCCCATATGTTGACTCACGGATCGAGACGTGGCTGCCCGATCTGTTACAGCCATGCGTATAAGATGCCTGTCATCTCGACTGCTAGTGATACGAGGCCGTTGGGATCCAGCACGGCGTTCCGTATTACCCTTCTGAACGCAACGATTCCATATTCTGCTAACAGTCATTGGATCTCGACCAACGCGAGCAGGAATCTCACGATACGATGAACCGCAGTCGCGATAGGCTACAATCCGACCAAGTCGGAAACGTGATGGTACGCATTTCTCCTCCTCACACGAGGCATCACAACAACGTTTCACTAGGCAACGCCGGTCAACTGCTGTTTGTGTATGAGAAATCGGTTGGAAACTTTCCTCATGTCTGCACGTTGTAGGTGTCGCTACCGACGCCAACATTGTATAAATGCTCTGAAAAGCTAATCGTTTGCATATCACAGCATGTTCTTCCTGTCGGTTGAATTTCGCGTCTGTAGCACGCCCTCTTCGTGGTGCAGCCATTTTAATGGCCAGTAGTGTATTATGGATTGATGTTGTGTACATGGGAGTACATCCTTCCTGGTTTGATGTGGAATGTGTTTTCCGACGAAAATGTTATCAGCATTGTGACCTCGGTTCCACTTGCTGTTGTTAAAGGAGGATGGAAATTTGGGATCGTGTATTAATTTCAGTCCAGTTGAGTCTCTTCAGGTTTCGAGGTCCTCTCCGCTTTTGTGTATGTGGCTGTATCAACAGACTAAGCTATGGCACTTGAAATCGCCCATTCCAAGTTCCGTTGGCTGTAAGCCGAAGTTGGACGGTTCATTGAATCTGAAATCGCTGTTCGGTTGCTTGTAGATAGATGTCACAGTACAGGATTGCATCTCTACAGTCAAGATTTCGATGTCTTGCTGAGGTGTCAGTTGTGCAGGGATTATGTCTAAGTGGTTTTGGCGAAGACTGCGCTGCCGTATTGCCCATGTGACCTTTCCATTACTAATTTCATTCCGCGGATTTTCGGTCTTCTACTGTTTGGGCCGCTATGGGCCTCTTGAATTAGTAGGAGATGTCACTTGTGTCTTTCACATACTTCAGCGAGTAATACCCCTTTCTCATGTAAGAACTCTTCAGTGCTTATGGACATCATCGTTAAAGTTGGTTTTGGTAAAAACCGTTTGGGGATGTGGTGTTGAAAGGACTGGCCGTTAGGCAAAAACTTAACTTTAACCAGGGTACGCCAGATCGCTGTCACGATCTTCGACAGGGCTCCTTTCGTGTACCCCTGTTAGGTAACTGCTATTATTGTACAACGCATGCTTACTCGAGTTGTCCGTTGGCTCGCATGCTTCATATCTTATAACTGTTAACTTTTAAAAATTGAAGTTACAAATTTTTAACCCTAGATTACTAGACCCTTGTAAAACTTACGATTGGAATAGGGTATAAAATAGGGCACTTTGCGCTTAATTTGGTACGTAACATACCATTGCAGGTGTAACAACTGTAATTAAGTAATACATACCCTATATATTATGACTTTCTTTGAAAAAGGTTGGAGTAGTAAAATTTACGATGGTTTAATACCAGTGTAACATTTTCTCCTCTTTTGTGGCCCAGGAGTAACATCGCTGTAGCGATGTTGCAATTATCTCCGTATCGAAACTGGATTAGCAATATTTTGTAAATGTTACGGTCCTGGTTCGGCGTGTCCCTTTCAAATCTCTAGCCGCTAGCGCCAAATACAGTGTCAAGCTTATCAGTGCTACACACTGCAAAGCAATGATCGTACGAAAGCTGTCTGGGTTCAGATCGATATTCTGCATTTCTGTAATTTATATGATCCTCTTAACACGGTACGCAGTCGTCGATTTTGGGCTTTCCAGTACAATGGTCCAGTAGACGATGTTTCATGCTGATGTAATTATTCACGAGTTATTTTCACTGTGGACAACGTTTTCTGGTGTTCGTGTGAATACATAACTCTAACGATTCTGCATCAGCATGCAGCATGACTGCTCACTTTCGGAAAGTTTATACGAAGCAAGAGTAATAGTCTGAACTCCAGGATCCTAGTTGCCTATGTTGTAGTAGAAGAGAAATAATTGTTTATATATTCCTAGACCAGTAATTTCACATATTTCTAGCACCTAGCCACCAGTGTAAACAGTGGGTACCAGGTTATAATGTTGCCTATGCGGACCACGTTTATCGTATCTAAACTTCCACCATGTTGTGCATTTTCAATTTCTTACTTTTGTCGTGGTATCATTACACACCAAGGTGTCTTACAGGACTCTTTATCTCTTATCGGCCAACATTTTGATAGGAACATTACGGCCTTATTTGAACATGTGCTTTTATCGCCTTATTTTCAGTTTAATGGTGAGTTTTATGAGCAGATTGATGGCGTTGGAAGCTAATTTATACATGGAAGTCTTCGAGGACAAGGCACTGGAATCAGCAAGTCTTAAACCAACGGTCTTCTGGAGGTACGTGGGCGACACATTTGTGGTATGGCCGCACGGGATGGATGAATTACATCGGTTTCTTCAGCATTTGAATTCTATCCATGCTAGTATCAAATTAACTATGGAAACAAAAAAAAGACGGCTGCCTTCCCTTTTTGGATGTTGTCGTTCGCCGTAAAGTTGATGGCACACTAGGACAAGCCGGAAATCAACACACACAAATCTATATCTACATGCCGGTACCTGCCATCACCCTTCACAGACCATAGGTGTCTTTAAGACCTTAGTGCATAGGGCGAGCCGGCCGCGGTGGCCGAGCGGTTCTAGGCGCTTCAGTCTGGAACCGCGCGACCGCTACGGTCGCAGGTTCGAATCCTGCCTCGGGCATCGGTGTGTGTGATGTCCTTAGGTTAGTTAGGTTTAAGTAGTTCTAGGGGACTGATGACCTCAGATGTTAAGTCCCATAGTGCTCAGAGCCATTTGAACCATTTTGCATAGGCCGCACTGTACATACGATTAAGATAATTTGCAACAACAGCTCACATTCCTCAAGAGCATTTTTAAATCGAATGGATTTTCTCCTCAACAAATTCGTAGAACATTCAGTGTAAAACCCAGAATGCGGGTATGAGATGGGGAAGAAGATAGTAATTCCTTCAGATCTAGTGGTTCAAATGGCTCTGAGCAATATGGGACTTAACTGCAGAGGTCATCAGTCCCCTAGAACTTAGAAGTACTTAAACCTAACTAACCTAAGGATATCACACACCTCCATGGCCGAGGCAGGATTGGAACCTGCTACCGTAGCGGTCTCGCGGTTCCAGACTGAAGCGCCTAGAACCGCTCGGTCATTTCGGCTCAGATCTAGTGCGTTTTCGCCCTTTGTGGGTGCTTTTTCCTCGAAGAAAGGCCGTATTCTTGAGAACCACTGCGCTAAGGTGAATTTCCGGCCCCCCCCACGAAGCTTGCAGCTTTACTCGGATCTGTGAAGGACGATTTACAGCTTCGTAAAGCGGGTGTGTATAAGATTACTTGTGGAAATTGTGGGAAGTCGTACATAGTTCAAACAACACGCACCGTTCATGAGAGACTTGTGGAACATCTCAGATACACAGTCTTAATACAGGCAGACAAGTCAGCTGCGGCCGAACATTGTATTGATACAGGGCATTCCATGAATTATAATGATACAGGGAGTTTCAAAAATGACCGGTATATTTGAAACGGCAATAAAACCTAAACGAGCAGCGATAGAAATACACCGTTTGTTGCAATATGCTTGGGACAACAGTACATTTTCAGGCAGACAAACTTTCGAAATTACAGTAGTTACAATTTTCAACAACAGATGGCGCTGCGGTCTGGGAAATTCTATAGTACGATATTTTCCACATATCCACCATGCGTAGCAATAATATGGCGTAGTCTCTGAATGAAATTACCCGAAACCTTTGACGACGAGTCTGGCGGAATGGCTTGACATGCAGATGAGACGTACTGCTTCAGCTGTTCAATTGTTTCTGGATTCTGGCGGTACACCTGGTCTTTCAAGTGTCCCCACAGAAAGAAGTCACAGGGGTTCATGTCTGGCGAATAGGGAGGCCAATCCACGCCGCCTCCTGTATGTTTCGGATAGCCCAAAGCAATCACACGATCATCGAAATATTCATTCAGGAAATTAAAGACGTCGGCCGTGCGATGTGGCCGGGCACCATCTTGCATAAGCCACGAGGTGTTCGCAGTGTCGTCTAAGGGAGTTTGTACCGCCACAAATTCTCGAAGAATGTCCAGATAGCGTGATGCAGTAATCGTTTCGGATCTGAAAAATGGGCCAATGATTCCTTTGGAAGAAATGGCGGCCCAGACCAGTACTTTTTGAGGATGCAGGGACGATGGGACTGCAACATGGGGCTTTTCGGTTCCCCATATGCGCCAGTTCTGTTTATTGACGAAGCCGTCCAGGTAAAAATAAGCTTCGTCAGTAAACCAAATGCTGCCCACATGCATATCGCCGTCATCAATCCTGTGCACTATATCGTTAGCGAATGTCTCTCGTGCAGCAATGGTAGCGGCGCTGAGGGGTTGCCACGTTTGAATTTTGTATGGATAGAGGTGTAAACTCTGGCGCATGAGACGATACGTGGACGTTGGCGTCATTTGGACCGCAGCTGCAACACGGCGAACGGAAACCCGAGGTCGCTGTTGGATCACCTGCTGCACTAGCTGCGCGTTGCCCTCTGTGGTTGCCGTACGCGGTCGCCCTACCTTTCCAGCACGTTCATCCGTCACGTTCCCAGTCCGTTGAAATTTTTCAAACAGATCCTTTATTGTATCGCTTTTCGGTCCTTTGGTTACATTAAACCTCCGTTGAAAACTTCGTCTTGTTGCAACAACACTGTGTTCTAGGCGGTGGAATTCCAACACCAGAAAAATCCTCTGTTCTAAGGAATAAACCATGTTGTCTACAGCACACTTGCACGTTGTGAACAGCACACGCTTACAGCAGAAAGACGACGTACAGAATGGCGCACCCGCAGACTGCGTTGTCTTCTATATCTTTCACATCACTTGCAGCGCCATCTGTTGTCGAAAATTGTAACTACTGTAATTTCGAAAGTTTGTCCGCCTGAAAATGTACTGTTGTCCCAAGCATATTGCAACAAACGGTGTATTTCTATCGCTGCTCGTTTAGGTTTTATTGCCGTTTCAAATATACCGGTCATTTTTGAAACACCCTGTATGAAGATTTTAGTATACACCTCTTCCTTTTGGGAATCTGTCTTCAAGGAAGCTATAGAGATTAGATTAGCTAACAATTTAATAAATAGAGATAACGGTTTTAATTTTGACAAAGCATGCAATCCGGCTCTTGGGGTAATTAAACTGCAGAGAATTCGTCACGGTGTCGCCGCCGCTTATCATACGTAGATAAGCGAACTGAATGTCTGTACGTCTTCTCCTCAGGCGGCGCATGTGTAAGCGTACTTCTCTGCCGCCGACCAACATGTGTGAACCGCATGCGCAGTACCGCCGCGATGGAGCAAATAAGGCCGTGCTTGGCATCTTGTTGTCATTCTTGTGACTCACTCTGAGAATGGCTGGACGATACGCGGCCGAAATATCAGTGAAGGAAATTCTATTTCCGCAGCTACATGCCTGAAATTTAATGGACTTCCTACAATGTTGTTTCAGAAGTTTTCCGTTGAAACGAGTTTAGCGGTCATTTCGACGTATTTGACCGGAGAAAGTGGTGCCATTGTCTTTTTTTGCTTTTGGCACATATTAATCATCTGTTATAGCGTCTGTTCTTTGCATAAACCTATTTTGTGTTTTCATGTGTCTTGGATGTATAATGTAATCAGATCATAAATTGTTTGATTCTAATCGGATTGGTTTTTATATTGAAAATAGCTAACCTTTCGAAATGAGCAGATACAGTGCTGTTCTTCGTTAAAATTTGCAGCGAGTCAATTGGTATCGTTATAACTCTTCCTTCAGTTAGGAGCGTACAGCCTGATAATGGTCGGCGGTAAGAGAGCTACTTCAGCTAGTATCAGCACTTCATTCTTATACAGCATTAAATGTTTGACATATAGTTTGCAGATAACATTTGTAATGTTTCGACGGGAACGAATTTCGTCACGAACCATAAATTATATTCATTTTTCGTAAACTCAGATTGTGTAACTGTTAGGTTTTAATGGACGCCAGGGAAAATCCAGCATTGGTTTATTCCACTCATGTTTTCAGGTTTTGTTGAAAAGAAAAGTTGACGCATACTTCCTGTGTATACTGTTAGTAATTTTCCGATGATGCTGCAAAGGCTATTTTTTGACCGCCTGTGCGTGGCATCAAAAATAGCAATATAGTGACGCTAAATTATGAAGAATGGGAGTGCCCAATGGCTTTCCTTTTAGGAGCACACTACACGCGTTGTTATCTGTAATCGTAAAAATCATTTCTTGCTTCAGTACCTACACACGCTAAAGTAAGTTTCCCATTCTGCGTATGACAATAACTAGCATTTACTGATACATTAAAGCACCAAAGGCCAGTGACTATGATAGAGATGAGATGTGATCGACTACATTTCTCTTGTTTTGTTCATTATTCATTTGTATTCAGAATGTCGGAGATATTCTTATTCATAGTTTCATTAAATACGTATGTCCGCTGATTCATATAGAAATTCACTAGCCACCTACCACGCAACTGAAAGCAGCAATTAATTTTTCTTCTTGTATATATCGGTGCTGCCTTCCGAAGATCTTCATCAATGAACGAAAAATTATTTTCAGGTATGAACTGCCGTAATAAAAATCGGAAATTAAACTTCTTAGCAATTTCGCAGTATTTTTGCAGGTCTACTTGCAAACAATATACAAGAACCGACATCACTCAAACAGTCGTTCAGTTGCTCTTTCCATGAGGCTTATTCGAGTCCTGTCATATAAACAGTATTTGTCGACAAAACTGACAACATGAACTCTTCAGAACGGTAGTACTGAACTCATCATTCTGGAGGCCTGAGGTTCAATGACCCGTCGGAACTTGCAAGTTCAGGCTTTTCGTATCACCCGTAAATCCCCTAATGGGATATCCAGCATAGTTCGTTTGGAAATAATTTTTCCCCATTCTTGTCCTGTCGGAACTAGAGATTTTTCCCTATTTAATTTGTTGTCGACAGGAAGTTGAGGCTTATTTTTCCTTTCCCTTTTGTTTTCTTTTCAAAAATATCCCTTTCCCATTCACCGTCTTCAGTTGTCTCCATTTCAGTTATGCTGTACAAAGTCATTACGCAGCATTGCTTCGTTCTGTCACATTTCACACCTAGGTTTTTGTCTTGTGCCCCGTTCTGTAGTGTCTAAACGCCTTTGATTTTGCGTTTTTACGTTTCCGATTTTTTTCAGTATTATCATCAATGTTGCGAGAAATTTTTAATCAACAGTAATTCTGGAAACTAATTATGGTTTTTTCCATTAACTCGGTGGTTAAGTATCGAATTACAAATTCAAAATTATAGTGTTCGATATACAGATGATCCCATGGTTCCTTTCTCTAACACTTGTTCCTTCCCTCACCTCTGCCAATGATTTGCCAGTGTGAAAGAAAGTCATCTCGAATCAAAGGATACACTCGTAGAATGAAGGAGAAATATTTAACAGCGGGTATGGATTGCAATATCCGCCTCCTCCTGTGCGGTGATGCAGAAGAGGAATTTGTGACGCAGCGTGAGGATGACTCGGCGGTCGGATGGTCCCGGTAGGCCACTCGTGGCCTGAAGACGGAGTGCTTTTGACTAGAAGAAGGGATCGGTTAGCAGGACACGTTCTGAGGCATGAAGGGATCATCAGTTTAGCACTGGAGTGAATCGCGGAGGTTAAAAATCGTAGACCAAGAGATGAAACACTAGCAGTGGTTACTCGGAGATGAAGAAGCTTGCACAGGATAGAGTAGCATGGAGAGCTGCATCAAACCAGTCTCAGAACTGAAGACCACAACAACAACAACTGTGCGGTGGCACTCGACGGAGAGGTAATCTGGTTCGAATCCTGCTGCTGCGAAATTTCGAGTGGAAAAAGCCAAGTGGTATATCCGATTTCCCAAAAACTTCGCTCAGTGAAAGAGGAGCCAAAATAAGCGAACGTGTGTCTCCGCTTATCCGTAGATACTCGACCGTGTGTGAGAAAACGACCCTCAGAGTTTCCAGCGTTCTTTAGACGGCTTTTAGCGAATAAATAGTTCAACTGAAACTGTGGTACAATGGCTAGTGTCATGGCTTCGCACTTTCATGCCCCATGTTCGAAACCCGACTGTTTTCTCATTTAGCTACCCAACCGGTGGAAGATGCTACACAAATATTTTCCTGTGTATGCTAATATGAACCCCATGAACCATGGACCTTGCCGTTGGTGGGGAGGCTTGCGTGCCTCAGCGATACAGATAGCCGTTCCGTATGTGCAACCACAACGGAGGGGTATCTGTTGAGAGGCCAGACAAACGTGTGGCTCCTGAAGAGGGGCAGCAGCCTTTTCAGTAGTTGCAGGGGCAACAGTCTGGATGTTTGACTGATCTGGCCTTGTAACAATAACCAAAACGGCCTTGCTGTGCTGGTACTGCGAACGGCTGAAAGCAAGGGGAAACTACAGCCGTAATTTTTCCCGAGGGCATGCAGCTTTGCTGTGTGAGCGTTTCTGAAGAAGAGAAATTTGTTAACATCGAGTATAGATTTAAGTGTCAGGAAGTCGTTTCTGAAAGTATTTGTATGGAATGTAGCCATGTATGGAAGTGACACATGGACGATAAATAGTTTGGACAAGGAGAGAATAGAAGCTTTCGAAATGTGGTGCTACAGAAGAATGCTGAAGATTAGATGGGTAGATCACTTAATTAATGAGGAGGTGTTGAATAGAATTGGGGAGAAGAGGAGTTTGTGGCACAACTTGACTAGAAGAAGGGATCGGTTGGTAGGACATGTTCTGAGGCATCAAGGGATCACCAATTCAGTGTTGGAGGGCAGCGTGGAGGGTAAAAATCGTAGAGGGAGACCAAGAGATGAGTACACTAAGCATATTCAGAAGGATGTAGGTTGCAGTAGGTACTGGGAGATGAAGAAGCATGCACAGGATAGAGTAGCATGGAGAGCTGCATCAAACTAGTCTCAGGACTGAAGACCACAACAACAACAATGCTAATATAACGTTGCCATTGTTCGTCTACTAATTGTATGTCTGGTGAATTAATTTTAAAAAAATAGCAAGAAAAGAATAAATGAATGGAAAAATTATATGAAATTGTATTCGGTGAAATTCCTGTAGTATATCTTGGTTTATAATCGGTTACAATCTCCGGTTTTCGGAAAACTGGCCCGTTATGGGTTGTTTGCCGCTAAGTTATTGCCAATGCGTTAACGCTTCAGCAATGTTAATAACATTTCTTTCGCAAATGAGATTAATAAGGAAAAAACCTTATTGTGGTAAGCATGCCCTCGCTCGATGCTAGTCGTGTTCCGAATTTCTACGTTTCGAATGTTTCTACCACAGGTATCATCCAAGGGAATGCAGAAAATCTTCCTGAAGAACGAACATAAGGATAAAACATGAGAATTAGAAATTAATATAAGGATGAGATATAAGAACATGTGAATTTAAAAGAATAATAATCCCTGAAAATACCATACACACCTTTATTATAAACGTGTATAATGTCTTGATAAGAAACCTTGTAGTAACTTTCTACGGACGTGAGTAGATGAATGAGAAAAATAAAATAAAATAGAATGAATGAAAACAGTAACTGGGCTTCGAATGCGGAACGCAAGAGACCGTGACACCAGCCACAATGCCACGAGTTGGGCAGATCTTATAGCGCGCTAAATGCCCTCTAAATTACGTCGGAGACTTTTATGGTGGTTTTCTAAGAAATGTTCGAGTATCTACGGATACGTCGAGACACGTGTTCGCTTATTTTGGCTCCACTTACGCTGAGCGGAATTTGTTGGGAAATCGGGTTATGGCACTTGCCGTGATTGTTTAGCCTGCAAGACGTGGAGAGAGAGCGACGTAAATTTCCTGGTCATCAGCATTTACGCCAGCGTCCCGGTTTAAATTTCAGACTTCTCCGCAGTGTCTCGAGATGTGGGGGCATTTGACACTGTTGATGGTGACCTGCCTGTCAGATGGGGACGTTAAGCTCGTGGCCCCCTTGATGCTATTCGAGAGGGGTAGTGTATGTGCAGGCACCGCCAATACAAACACAACGCAACAGCGTGCCCTACAAGGACGCATCGCAATCATCGACACTACACAGGTATAAACCTGACGCTTCCTCACAGGTAGGAGGAAGGCAACAGCAAACCACCTCCACCTGGATTTTATCATGTGCAACGATGCTACTAAATTCTTGCATCTGCTCCCTCTACGCTCATATCCTATGTGACCAGTTGGACTTCGACATGAACAGCTATTTCTAGTGCACTGCGTTTTCATCGAAAAACCAATTTCTCATTTCAGTGGCTACATACAATTTTATAGTGACTGAAAGTATTTCTTTTTATCCTGCAGCATCAAGGACGACGATATGCAATTCTACTGCCAAACATCAGTGCCAGTTCAGCGTGTTAATTCTTGTGCCTTATCCTACATGATCATTACACAAAATTTATTACCCACAAAAGTTCTTACCGTCTCTGATAGAGGCACTATCAGCCAGGTTCAAATTTGCAGCAACATATTTCGAATTATAGTAATAATAATCTCATCAATTTCAAAAGATGGTCTTAAGATTATGTAGCCAAATCTTGAGATGAGAAACGTTAGACCATGCTAGAATGGTGTATCGTGATTATTACGACACTTGTTCTGTACTATCGGACAAAAAAATGCACTTATTCTTTTACTTTCTACAAATCTACCTTCCTTTATATGTCAAGCAGAATGTGTGATACATTCATTAATTTCAGCATCCCCAACGCAACGCAACACTTTTCCTTCTTCTCTAGTTAAAAAAAAAGTGGTTCAAAAATGGCTCTGAGCACTATGGAACATCTGAGGTCATCAGTCCCATAGAACGTAGAACTACTTAAACCTAACTAACCTAAGGACATCACACACATCCATGCCCAAGGCGGATTCGAACCTGCGACCGTAGCAGTAGCGTGGTTCCGGACTGAAGCACCTAGAATTTTTTAATGTTCTATGCCTTTTTATAAATCAAGTATTCTTTCATTCATTCTGACATTGCTCTGCCTTCTACTTCAGAGATTTGGATGTTCGTCTGGTTTTCACTGTGACTTGGAATCTCTCTTCCGTGCTTTTGCTTATGTTTTTGTATTTTTATCTAAGCGCATAATTAGCATATTTTCTGCGATTTAGAGTTCTCTTAAGTCCTCCTCCGTTCCCTTAAGCAGTTTCTTTCTTTTTTTTTGTGGAAATAGTTAAAAATTTTTTGTTCGTTTGCAACGGCTCGATCTGAGGATGTCCAAAAAAATTTATTGTTCTTTTTCTCACTGTGTCTGAGAGTTTTTCGGTACTTAGGTAAAGGGTTTCGTTTTTTGGTAAAACCTTTCAGCAGTCTAGATTGCATGTACGAGGGTTGGCAACTACTTATTTCCAGCTCGTACAAAATAGATATGTGTTTCAAAGTTTTACTGACCTTCAAAGTAGTCACCGGCATTTTGTATAACCCGTTGCCAGCGATGTGGAAGTCGTAAGATACTCTTAGCAGTTGAAACACGTATGTAACATAGCAGCGATGGCGAGACATTGTAGCATCTGTGACAAGAGAGTATGCGCTTGACCGCGCGAGTGTTGCGAGCGGTTCTCAGTCTGTCTGTCAGTCGTTGCGAGTCTGTAGCTCTGTCTAGTTGGGTACAGTACTCTGTCAGTAGTCGTCGCGAGCAGTAGCTCTGTTCAGTGCCGTGCAGTACGCCAGTAGTCGTCATGCAGAGCGGTCGGTCAGTGGTAGCAGTCCAGTGGGGTTGCGTGATGTGGTCTGGCGACAACACTGGTCAAGATGCTGAATGAGGTATACTGTTAATTAAGATAATCATCGGATAATGTAAAGTTTAACTATTGTAACTAATTTTCAACAAGTACCCCCAATAATAACTTTGATTTCAAAAGCAATTTTACATAAAATTTTCATTTAATTGAAGTAACTATCTCGTTCCACTTCCCTTAAACAAAAGTTTCAGTTTTCAATTAGATTACAAAAAAAAAGGGGGAATATTATTATTTGCAATGCAGTTCCTCCAAGCGGTGCGCAACAACAAGAGCAGAAATTTGACTAGGTGTTGCAATGAGGTAAGAATTTAATTTTGATTTTTCCACAGGGCCAAAGGCCGATATTTCGGTTTAATTGAATCATTATTATCACTGAGATTTTCTTATCACTGAATGGACTTTAATTTTTTATGAAGAACTTATACTTGAGTCAGATTGCGATTCTCACTTTTATTGTTATTAAATTTAATTGCAGGGAGGTTACGTTTGGCTCCCATTCATTTATTATTTCTGTCTTTAAAATTTCAGTGGAGAGGTTACACTTAGCGCAATGTCCATTGGCATTCCTAAATAATATTTCTGTCTTGTAAAAATTTTTGTGGGGAGGTTACACTTGGCGACACCCAGTCCAGGATCGAATTTCGTTGAGAGTCTTTTGAGCAACAGTCAGATATCTGCTCTTATTTGCTTAGATATAATTAGGATTTGGCGCTACGCTTTTATTAACTTGTGACTTTCTTTCTACAGGTCAACGGCAATTCGTTGCTCTGTTGTATTTGTGTGTTGCTTTTGTATTATGCTGATTTATTTTGTGAAAAATTGTGACTATTGTAAAAATGCCGCGAAAGACTGTGAATAGTGTATCGCGAGGTATTACGAACGAAACTACCGATTTAAACAACTTTACCGATAGGACATGTGACACGCAGTGTAATGATGTCAATCCTGCGTTCACTAACAATCAGTGTATTACAACCACTAATGATGACTTTTATCTTAATGATGAACAAACGAACTCAATTGTCTCGTCTGTTAATTTGACGACAATTGATGACGCGGGACGCTCTATTGTAATGAGCGCTGCCGAGCTTAAGACACCCGATTTGGAAAATTCAAGTAACATTCAGACAAATATTTCTAATGAAAGTGGACAGTGTACTGAAAGTACGACGGATCTATTTAATTCCGAAATAAGGTATGACAGTGAACATCCGACTGACAAACCTTTTTCTAAATCTCAGAATAACCAAATGGTTACAGTCAGCGAGACAATTCCAGATCCACCACTAAACAGCACAGAGAGTATAAACGCTAATTTTGGCTTTGAACGAATTATGGCAAGATTGTTACAACAACATAGTGAGAAAATAGACAACAACATCAAACAACTTAGTGAACAGGTCAAACAACAGAGTGTAGAGAACAAACAAGATAATGAAAAACTCAAACAATACTTGAATGAAAAATTAGACAATAATAATGAAAATCTCAAACAACTTAGTGAACAGGTCAGACAACAGAATGAAAAATTGGATGACAATTCCAAACAGCTTAGTGAACAAATTAGAGCCGTTGCCGCGCAGTGCCATGACACTAAGGAACAGTTGCGCGTGGAAATTGAGGCTTGTTCACGAAAAAATAGCGAAGAAATTAAGTCTGTTGCGCAAGAATTAAGGGAAATGCAAACAGCCGCAACAGAAACACTCAGAGACGAAATTAGCGGAGTCGCTAAACAATGCTCTGAAAAAGCTACACAATTACGTGACGAGTTTAAAGCAATGACAGTAGAACTTTCGCGCACAATGGATGAAAAGATCGACGCGAAATTCGACCAGCAGAACACTCAGATTGACGAACGCTTTAATCTTCACATACACAACAGTGATACGCGTTTCCGTAAATTTATTCAGGATCAAAACAAAGTAAAACGACAAGTAATGGAAACAATCACAGCACAGAGACAGGAAGACAAACGTAAAATGTTTGCGAAGGCAAAAACGTATGTAGACAATAATATTACTACAGTGTCCGACAAAATTAATACCATAGAACAGTTGAACGCGGAATTACGGGATGAAATTTCTGATCTTAAATCAAAAACAGATACACACACAGTAAATATTCAAACAGTGACAGACAGATTCGAACAATTAGATCTAACACAGGATTGCGATGTCATCAAAGCTGATGTTAAAAAACTGAGCGAAACTACGCGCAAGTTGCAAAAACAGATTAATGCGTCTGATTCTAAAACCGATGATCAGGTTAAAATACTGACTGAAAAATGTGATGAATTGGCCAGTCGTATTGATGTTATCGAAAATACTAATGACAATAAATCAGACGATACTGCACCGGTTTCATTTATCCAAACACCTGAATTTCAAAATATACAGCAGACAATTAATGAGATCGATTCATCTAACAACACGTTACGTAGGAAGTTATCAAATTTACAACAAGAAGTAACAGAGATGAAAAACATTTCAGTTAATAACATGCCACAACAGACGCCACTTTATGAACATGTGTCAGACTCACGCAGCGCGTATAATTTGGGTAATCTACAGAGAGTACGGGACTTAGATTCCGATCAACCACAGTTCAATAGATTCTCTTACGATCCTGAACATGTTCCATTACACAGAGATGATAATTTCGATTACAAACATTTTCTGTCAGTGAGAAAGTTTAAAGTTTTTAAAAACGATAGAACGCAGATTCACCCACTGGATTGGATTCAACAATTTAGCTTTGCTCTTCCACCGACTTGGCCTGTAACACACAAACTTGAATTTATTTGCAGTTTTTTGGAAGGCGAACCGGCAACTCGTATGAGACCGATCGCGAGACAGTGTTACTCGGTAGAGGAATTTCAGAATGCTTTTCTGTCAGCGTATTGGTCGAAGACGACACAGCGCGGAATTAAAGATCAACTAATTAGTTTGCCAAATTATGAGAACTCCAATTTTCCCAGTGTCACGCAATTTTTTGAGCACATGGTACAACAAAACCAGTACCTAAGTGAACCGTACAGTGAATCCGCACTTATACAATTATGCATTTCCAAATTACCACGGTCATTACGAGTGTCACTTCTAACGGGCCAGCAAAAAGAAAACATTTCAGCATTCAGAGATCTTTTACAGCTCTTGGAAGTACAGCAATCTGATTATTCTTTTGTAAACAAAAACTTTTCGTGTAATAAGCAAGGTCAACAAACTTACGGTAATTATGATCAGGGACGTAATTTCAATAGGAAAAGTAACAGACGCTTTAGGAACGACAACTACCAGAACTTAAATCACAGACAAAATTCAGATTATCAATATCGTCAAAATTTTCAGCAACAGGAAGCACATTTTGGTAACAATAGACGTTTTCCACCACAACAGCATGAAAGTCAACCGGTTAGCATACGTAACCAACAATGTAATGCACAAGGTCAACCAGGCTTTAATGTTCCGCCGCGAGCACGTATAGTCCATGATACAACAAATAGTAACGTACGTCAGCAAGGAAACAACTACGTACAAAGAAGACAGTATTTCAATTCGTATCGTAATGCACCGTATAGGAATGACTTTCACGACAGACGTAAAAACGATGAGCACAATTATCAGCGTACATCTAACAACAGTCGGTCATACCAACAGCAGAATTATCCGCAAGAACCTATTCTCGTGAACGAACCCGACAGTAGGTACCATCCAGAGCGTAATACGTGTTCTCGTATTATGACGTTCTTAGATAATACAAATCTCCTTCATCATAACCAACATGGATTCCGCAAACAGAGATCATGTGAAACTCAGCTCGCCCTATTTGCCCAAGAAATTCACAGTGCCGTAGACACTGGCGAGCAGATTGATGCCGTATTCCTGGACTTCAGGAAGGCATTTGATACGGTTCCGCACTTACGTTTAGTGAAAAAAATACGAGCTTACGGAATATCGGACCAGGTTTGTGATTGGATTCAGGATTTCCTAGAAGAAAGAACACAACATGTCATTCTTAACGGTTCAAAATCTGCAGATGTAGAGGTAATTTCGGGAGTACCGCAGGGAAGCGTGATAGGACCTTTATTGTTTACAATATACATAAATGACTTAGTTGACAACATCGGTAGCTCCGTGAGGCTATTTGCAGATGACACGGTTGTCTACAAGAAAGTAGCAACATCAGAAGACTCGTACGTACTCCAGGAGGACCTACAGAGGATTAATGCATGGTGCGACAGCTGGCAGCTTTCCCTAAACGTAGATAAATGTAATATAATGCGCATACATAGGGGCAGAAATCCATTCCAGTACGATTATGCCATAGGTGGTAAATCATTGGAAGCGGTAACGACCGTAAAATACTTAGGAGTTACTATCAGGAGCGATCTGAAGTGGAATGATCACATAAAACAAATAGTGGGAAAAGCAGGCGCCAGGTTGAGATTCATAGGAAGAATTCTAAGAAAATGTGACTCATCGACGAAAGAAGTAGCTTACAAAACGCTTGTTCGTCCGATTCTTGAGTATTGCTCATCAGTATGGGACCCTTACCAGGTTGGATTAATAGAAGAGATAGACATGATCCAGCGAAAAGCAGCGCGATTCGTCATGGGGACATTTAGTCAGCGCGAGAGCGTTACGGAGATGCTGAACAAGCTCCAGTGGCGGACACTTCAAGAAAGGCGTTACGCAATACGGAGAGGTTTATTATCGAAATTACGAGAGAGCACATTCCGGGAAGAGATGGGCAACATATTACTACCGCCCACATATATCTCGCGTAATGATCACAACGAAAAGATCCGAGAAATTAGAGCAAATACGGAGACTTACAAGCAGTCGTTCTTTCCACGCACAATTCGTGAATGGAACAGGGAAGGGGGGATCAGATAGTGGTACAATAAGTACCCTCCGCCACACACCGTAAGGTGGCTCGCGGAGTATAGATGTAGATGTAGATGTAGAAGAAGTAATAGAGCAGTTCAAATAGTAGAAATGCCACAGAATCCTCCTAATAATAATAACACGTCAGATAGAATCTGACTAGATACTGCACAGGACGCATCCTCTAATAACACAAGCACTACCTTTGACACGCAAAATGTTGTTCACGTAAATGTAATTACTTTTGACGATATCAGAGACACTCTCTTGCAGGAAAGACCAGTTATTCAGAAAACCATTTCACATCCTGTTATCGAAATTAAGATTGGTTCATCGAAATTCTCAGCAGTAATTGATTCCGGCTCACCTATATCTGTAATAAATGAGGAGACTTTCAACGAGTGCAACAAAGAGAATACCTATCCGACATTACCTTTAGGCAAAACAAAAGTGAAGGGAGCAGTATCGAGTAAAGGTGTAGACGTTAAATTACAGACACATTTATCATTTTGTATTGGAGGTCATACTTTCCACTCTAATTTTTGGATTGTTCCTTTATTGACAACAGACGTAATTTTAGGTACGAATTTTCTCGTACAACACGATGCAGTAGTTGATTTTCAAAATTCTTATTTAATGTTAAAGGATGAAAATGTACAATTGGCTTCAGAATTTCAGCACTATTTATCTGCGGAAGAACAAACAATTAACCGCACAGAGGTCATTTCCGCAACACGTAACATAGACTGTAATCCCACATTGTTCACGGATACGTACGTACACAACTATAATACTCCAGACGAAGCTGACTACGACGTAACGCAATTGATTTCTGATAAGGTTAAAGAGAGCAGTGCAACTACAGACGACGAACGAACGCACTTACACAAAATTCTTTTACAGCAAGCTTCAGTTTTTGACAACATTCCTGGTACTATGTCCGGATTTATGTATGAATTTCAAGTGAAACAACACGATACATTTAAAGCTAAGCATTATCCTATTCCGTATATTCATAGAGAACAAGTTAAAAAAGAATTGCAGGATATGCTCGATCAAGGAATTATTGAACCAGCAGTTAGTCCATACATAAACCCGCTACATATTGTCAAGAAAAAAGATGGCTCACTTCGCCTTGTACTTGATTCACGTCACATTAATGACATTATTATTAACGAAACAGATCGACCACAGACACTAGAGGAACTTTTACAGAAATTTCACGGTACAGTTATTTATTCCACATTAGATTTGAAATCGGGATTTTGGCAAATTCAACTTCATCCGAATTGTAGAAAATACACAGCATTTCTTTGTTTTGGCGACTGTTATCAATTTTGCAAATTACCGTTCGGCTTAACTATTTCTTCTGCAGCTTTTATTCGCGGTTTGAACACAATACTTCCGACAGAACTTAAAGACAGAATTACGACGTATGTAGACGATATCCTTATTGCAGAAGCTAACTGGTCTGAACACAATATGATTCTTGAACAACTGTTGCAAACTTTTCCTGCACAAGGACTTACAGTTAATCTTAGTAAATCGCACTTTGGCAAAACTTCCATAAAATTTCTTGGACACGTAATTTCAGCAGAAGGCATTGCACCAGATCCGGAAAAACTTCAAGCTCTACGTGACATTACTGTTCCTACGACGAAGAAGCAATTACGCAGTTTTTTGGGCTTAATTAACTTTTTTCGTAAATTTATTCATCATTCTGCTTTAGACACACCCAGATTATGTCAATTAACAGGTAAAAACAGTATTTGGTCTTGGGATAAGCAAGCACATTCTGAATTCATGAACCTGAAACATGCTCTGTTGAATGCTCCACTTTTATCGCACCCCGATCTTACTAGAAATTTTTCCATTGCCACCGACAGTTCTAACACCGCTTTAGGCGTACACATTTTCCAGGAAATTGAAGAAGATGGTTCTACAGTAATTAAAAACATCGCATTTGCAAGTCGCATTCTGTCACCTGCTGAACGAAATTATTCCGTCACAGAACTTGAAACATTATGCGTTGTATGGGCTTTTACGAGATTTAGGCACTTTCTTTATGGCAGACACACCACCGTCTACACAGACCACAGAGCGATACAATTTTTACTTTCGGCTAAATTCACTCACGACAGGTTAAGTAGATGGAAACTATATTTACAAGAATTTAATTTTACGATTGTTCACATTCCCGGCACACAAAATGTTATAGCAGACGCACTATCGCGTTCTCTCAGCAACAATCAGCAAGACGTAGCAACCAACTTCTGCAAAACAAATTTCAGTGTCATGTACATTCAGCAAGTCGCATTTGAAAACTTTATTTCATCGTCATTACAGGACATAGCACAAGAGCAAAATAAGGACAATGTGTGGAAAGAAATTAAACACCTTTGGCAAGATAGGAAAAATGTTACGATTAGGAACCACTACACTGTACGCAATGACATTCTGTTTCGCCGCTCTCATCCTGACAGCAACAATTGGTTATTATGCATTCCTGACGAACTGGTTAACAAATTAATCTGGTAGACTCATTTAAGTTACGCACATTACGGAGCACGAAAATGTTTTCTTATACTGAGACAGAACTGTTATTTTACTAACATGGAGAAACGTATACGACGAGTTTTAGCGTCTTGTAAAATTTGCCAGAAAGCTAAATCAGACACCACTTCACATATTCCTCCATTATATCCCATTATACCTGTTAAATTAAGACACATGGCCGCAGTAGATATTTTTGGTCCGATTCCGAGAACTAACAGAGGTTTTTGCTACATCTTTGTCGCTGTTGAGCTCACTTCAAAATTTGTTACTTTCACTCCGTTACGTAAAGCTACTGCTAAAACTGTTTCGAAAGCATTTGTAAAACATTTTCTATTTCATGTAGGGCATGTGATGAAAGTAATTTCTGACAATGGATCTCAATTTCGTAGTAGTGTATGGACACGCATGTTACGAGCCAGAAACATTTCTCCGATTTATATATCCAAGTACCACGCTTCTTCGAACCCCTGTGAAGGATTAATGAAAGAAATTGGTAAGCTGTGCCGAATATACTGCCACAAAAGACATATTGATTGGGATACACACATACTCTCATTCCAAGACGTAATTAATTCCATTCCAAATGAATCCACTATGCTATCTCCGTCTGTTATACTGAAAAACGTTGAACCACCAAACAAAATTAAAGAATTAGTAAACTTCCCTAAATGTCGTCGACTAAGACACCACGAAATAATTGACATTGCGCTGAACAACATCAAACGTGCCGCAGAGCGCCGGAGAAGACAGCAAAAACAGGTTTGTACACGCCGAGACTTTCACGTTGGACAGAAAATATTAGTACGTACACATTATTTATCCAGTAAATTAAAAGGTAAGTGCAGTAAATTTGAACTTCTATACGCAGGTCCATATCGGATTCGCAGCATCCCTCACCCCAATGTTGTATACGTCGAAACTTTGAGAACTAGAAAATCGAAAGGCAACCACCATATCTCAAACATTAAACCGTTTATTGAATGAAGACACTTTATGATTCAACACACTATGATGTCATTTATTAATGCAATTATTTCACTTGACTAATTACTGATGATTATCGCATTTTTTCTTGGCAAGTGCCCGGCAAGGTAAGGTTAGCAGGTCGCTTTTCTTGTCGTTACACATCAGACCGTGCACATTTTCCACTTTTTTGTGTATATGATTGTATTCCAGTTTTGTTTATATGCACTGTGAAATAGTTAAGATATAACACACACCAGTTGACTTTGACATTTTTTTTTGCCTTATGACATCTCAACATCGTGACTGTTTTACATTTTGCTGCTGCATTGTATTATTCTGTGTACATTTTTGCATCTGAACACTGTCAATGTCTTTGACATATTACGTTTTCTGTCATGTTATGCTGTATGGTTAATTATGTCACCATAAACCAGTCATTATTTAATGGGTATATGATTTAAATGTAAGACATTAATCTCTGTCATCAATTTCAGAAAGAAATGGTGCGTGTAAGAAATAAATTCAACAGAAATGGGAATTTCACCTACGGAATAAACGAAAGAAGATGCAATAACTTTATGAGGAAGAGTAAATGGATCAGGATTAACAAGCATTAACAAGAATATACTATACTCATCGTAGAATAGCAGTCTTAACTAATTTTTTCTTTCAGAATACAAGGTGATTGATGCAGGCTGTCAGACTGAACTACACATCTTAGTTTTAGTGATGAAATATGCTAGAGATAAGGAATAGTTGTATAATGAGTAATGAAGTGATTTTTTGCAGATGATAATGAATACTGATGAATAATGATGAAGGATATGGTATTATGAATAATGAAGTTTTTATTTACAGGTGATGATAATAGTGAAGTTATGATAATATGGATAATGAAGTGATTGATAATGAAGTTTTTTTTCTTTACAGATGAGGATAATGTTGGAGTTTTATATTTATGCTATGTAGTTATTTAAGTATTTGTTGCAGTTTGTTTTGACAGCAGGTGTTATATTGCATAGTAGGATGACGGAAAGTTTTGGAAAGGACAGCTATGGAACACATTTTATACACATTTCACTAGTTGTTAATTCGAAGTTCACTACTTTTCAGCATAGTGTGCGTTTCTTCTTTCAGGTCAATAATCCATTTTGTATTTTTTCCAGGAGATGCTTTTCATGATACTTACTAAACCTGTTACTTATTATACCTGTTCTAGTACTTGCATTTTTTTTTTATTTTTACCCATTTGTGTTTATCATTTATAAGTGTGATCACGTATACTGCCTTGTTACATAACCTTGCTACAGCTGACTCATGACGAATGACGTTACCTATCCTCATTGGCAGCAATAGGTCAAAAGCAAAAAGTGTTATGCCTCAGCAATTAATTATCGATCCCAACGCAATGCATTGCTAACAAAAAAAAAATGTATTAACAGTCCCAAATAGTGATACCAGTTTGAGAAAATTCTGAATAATACTGATTAGCTCTGAATAGTATGTCACTTGAGTAATGACTTCTTAATGAGACAACAAAAATACACATATATATATAAAATAATGCTTAGTAACTGGCTAGTAATTGCCAATGTTATTGTAATGAGACTACTTATAATCCCCATGATTATTAATGCTATGACTATAATTAACTGATTTTTAATAATGACTTCGTAATGATCTGAATAATAATGAATGAGGAACAATGCTTTATACTATTCGCTACCTGATGGCCACTAATTAGTGTCACTTAATGAATTGTTATTAATTATGCCATTAATTAGCTCTTGTTTTCAATGTTCATGCTTTATAATTGGAAATGAATGTGACTGTTTAATAATGCTTTGTAATTAGAAGAAGGCTAATGATTCTTACTAGATTGGAATGACACATAATTAATTAACTATGCTATTGTTTCATAATGCTTTGTGATTAGGAAAAAGCTAATGATTATTACTATTGGAAGACAAATGATTAATTAATTATGCTATACTTTATAACTGGAAATGAATGCGATTGTTTCATAATGCTTTGTAATTAGAAGGCTAATGATTCTTACTATATTGAAATGACAAATGATTAATTAACTATGCTTTATAATTGGAAATGAATGTGACTGTTTTATAATGCTTTGTAATTAGGAAAAAGCTAATGATTCTTACTATTGAAATGACAAATGATTAATTAACTATGCTTTATAATTGGAAATGAATGTGGCTGTTTAATAATGCTTTGTAATTATGAAAAAGCTAATGATTATTACTATTGAAATGACAAATGATTAATTAACTATGCCATACTTTGTAACTGGAAAAGAATGCGATTGTTTCATGATGCTTTGTAATTAGGAGAAGGTTAATGATTAATACTATATTGAAATAACAAATGATTAATTAATTATGCTTTATAATTGGATAAGAATGCGACTGTTTCATAATGCTTTGTAATTAGAAAGCTAATGATTATTACTATTGAAATGACAAATGATTAATTAACTATGCCATACTTTGTAACTGGAAAAGAATGCGATTGTTTCATGATGCTTTGTAATTAGGAGAAGGTTAATGATTATTACTATTGAAATGACAAATGATTAATTAATTATGCTTTATAATTGGAAATGAATGTGACTGTTTAATAATGCTTTGTAATTAGGAAAAAGCTAATGATTATTACTATTGAAATGACAAATGATTAATTAACTATGCCATACTTTGTAACTGGAAAAGAATGCGATTGTTTCATGATGCTTTGTAATTAGGAGAAGGTTAATGATTAATACTATATTGAAATGACAAATGATTAATTACCTATGCTATACTTTGTAACTGGAAAAGAATGCGATTATTTAATAATGCTTTGTAACTAGGAAAAGAGGAGTACTGATTCTATGTAAAACAATTAATGAACATTTTTCTGTAATACTACATACATGGTACAGAAATGTTCAATAACTGGGCTATGAATGCCGCAAACTACTACTGTAATTGACAATATTATGTGACTTAATGTCCTTCACCTTATGAGCTAACTACCCTGAATTACTGCAATGTCCATTTGTCCTGTTTATCCTAGTGATCATGGAGCACTATCTTTAGTTTTGCACTAATTCTACGTTGGTGTGCCTTGTAAGAGCGTGGTGTTGACACGACATGCTGTCCACCACCGTGAGCGATGAAGACGTTATTATGGTCCCACTGTTTGGTGTACCTAATATACTGCCAAAATAAAAAAAAATGGAATATTACTACGACAGTTCAGTGTCTTGGCTACGCTGATAAATTCTGAGGGGGAAAAGAACTTCAAGTTGTGTCACTTGGTGTTGTACTTCTGTGGAAAGATATGGACTTTCAAAACAGCTGTGTGCAATCTAAAGTGCTACAACCATGATGCAATCCTTCCCTTTCCTATCCTAATTCTTGTCACATAGTGAAAATCATTTTTTGCTAACATTATTTATGTTCATGGGTTATACGATTTTTTTCGATTCGCTAAAATCCAGTGCGAGTACACTTGTCACTGGTCGACATGATATTTTTTTGCTATTATGTTTATTTATTGCCAAAATGCTAAAGACATTTTTTTGATTTGTTCTGAAGTACGGTATATGTGCACTTTTGTCTTTTATATTGTATATACATTTTTTATTTTCTGAACTACAGTGCATGAGCACTTCTGTTAGGTGTTAATATGTTTTCTACTGAACTTCAGTGCCTGTACACTTTTCTCATTTTTCAATATGATTTCTACTATTCTGTATATTCAATACTTTAATGCGTATGCACTTATGTCATTTGTTACTAATTGTACATACATTTCATCAATTACTGATATGTTCTCAACTGCAGTGCATGTGCACTCATGTCACTTGTCAACATAATATTTTGCCAGTCTGTTTATTTGTTCTGAATATGCTAAAGAATTTTTTTTTCAGTGCCTGTGCACTTTGTTATCTGTCAAATAATTTGTATATACATTTTTCTGATTTGCTACTATGTTTTGTACTCACATTTTGTCTTTGTCTGATATATTTTGTACTTAGTGCATGTGCACAACATTTAAATATTCTGTAAGTTGTAGAATTTTGTTAATTAAAGAAAAATTTTGCCGCGCTTGGCAAGTCCAAATGACTCACCATCGCTGCCAAATTTTTGCCCCCCCAGTGGAGGGTTATGAAACACGTATGTAACATAGCAGCGATGGCGAGGCATTGTAGCATCTGTGACCAGAGAGTATGCGCTTGACCGCGCGAGTGTTGCGAGCGGTTCTCAGTCTGTCTGTCAGTCGTTGCGAGTCTGTAGCTCTGTCTAGTTGGGTACAGTACTCTGTCAGTAGTCGTCGCGAGCAGTAGCTCTGTTCAGTGCCGTGCAGTACGCCAGTAGTCGTCATGCAGAGCGGTCGGTCAGTGGTAGCAGTCCAGTGGGGTTGCGTGATGTGGTCTGGCGACAACACTGGTCAAGATGCTGAATGAGGTATACTGTTAATTAAGATAATCATCGGATAATGTAAAGTTTAACTATTGTAACTAATTTTCAACAAGTACCCCCAATAATAACTTTGATTTCAAAAGCAATTTTACATAAAATTTTCATTTAATTGAAGTAACTATCTCGTTCCACTTCCCTTAAGCAAAAGTTTCAGTTTTCAATTAGATTACAAAAAAAAAAGGGGAATATTATTATTTGCAATGCAGTTCCTCCAAGCGGTGCGCAACAACAAGAGCAGAAATTTGACTAGGTGTTGCAATGAGGTAAGAATTTAATTTTGATTTTTGCACAGGGCCAAAGACCGATATTTCGGTTTAATTGAATCATTATTATCACTGAGATTTTCTTATCACTGAATGGACTTTAATTTTTTATGAAGAACTTATACTTGAGTCAGATTGCGATTCTCACTTTTATTGTTATTAAATTTAATTGCAGGGAGGTTACGTTTGGCTCCCATTCATTTATTATTTCTGTCTTTAAAATTTCAGTGGAGAGGTTACACTTAGCGCAATGTCCATTGGCATTCCTAAATAATATTTCTGTCTTGTAAAAATTTTTGTGGGGAGGTTACACAGTGCCAGTTGTGTTGACAGTTCGAGCGGCGCGGTCTTTTTGTAGCAGTTCTGAAGCGAATGCCGTGTAGTGTTTCCTTCAGTTTAGAAATCGAGTTGAACTCACGAGGGCTTAAGCAGGGGAGTGCAGTAAGTGGTATAGCACCTGGCAGCCCCATCAGTCAAACAAATCAGTAAGAGCTTGCACTGTACGTGCTTGAGCATTGTCTTGCAAAATGATTCTCAGGTCCTGCAGAAAGTGTCATCGCTTCTGGTCGTACGTTGTGTTCCAAAAATGAATCTCTGACGACGACCACTTAGTCTGAATTGCCGAACTTAAAATGTGTTTGTCGGGGAAAATGGATACAGCAAAAGAGACATCGCAAACGCTTCCAAGGGCCACCGACCAAAGACACCTGGTGAATCAGTAGAAGAGGCCAAACGGAGTGTATTCCTGCCGTACTGTGGAGTAACTAGCAGTAAGTTAGGACGTCTGCTGCAGAAACATGGGTTAAGATCAGTGTTCCGACCCGCCCCCAAGATACGACCTATGTTGCGCCCTGTTAAGGACGACATTCCTCTTCGAGTGTCTACATCTACATCTACACGACTACTCTGCAATTCACATTTAAGTGCTTGGCAGAGGGTTCATCGAACCACAATCATACTATCTCTCTACCATTCCACTCCCGAACAGCGCGCGGGAAAAACGAACACCTAAACCTTTCTTTTCGAGCTCTGATTTCTCTTATTTTATTTTGATGATCATTCCTACCTATGTAGGTTGGGCTCAACAAAATATTTTCGCATTCGGAAGAGAAATTTGCTGACTGAAATTTCGTAAATAGATCTCGCCGCAACGAAAAACGTCTTTGCTTTAATGACTTCCATCCCAACTCGCGTATCATATCGCCCACACTCTCTCCCCTATTATGTGATAATACAAAACGAGCTGCCCTTTTTTGCACCCTTTCGATGTCCTCCGTCAATCCCACCCGGTAAGGATCCCACACCGTCCAGCAATATTCTAACAGAGGACGAACGAGTGTAGTGTAAGCTGTCTCTTTAGTGGACTTGTTGCATCTTCTAAGTGTCCTGCCAATGAAACGCAACCTTTGGCTCGCCTTCCCCACAATATTATCTATCTGGTCTTTCCAACTGAAGTTGTTAGCAATTTTAACACCCAGGTACTTGGTTGAATTGACAGCCTTTAGAATTGTACTATTTATCGAGTAATCGAATTACAGCGGATTTCTTTTGGAACTAATGTGGATCACCGCACACTTTTCGTTATTTAGCGTCAACTGCCACCTGCCACACCATACAGCAATCTTTTCTAAATCGCTTTGCAACTGATACTGGTCTTCGGATGACCTTACTAGACGGTAAATTACAGCATCATTTGCGAACAACGTAAGAGAACTGCTCAGATTGTCACCCAGGTCATTTATATAGATCAGGAACAGCAGAGGTCCCAGGACGCTTCCCTGGGGAACACCTGATATCACTTCAGTTTTACTCGATGATTTGCCGTCTGTTACTACGAACTGTCCGGTGTGTATGGTGTACCCTGTGAATGTGGCAGCATGTGCATTGGGCAGACAATTCGCACGGATACGGAGCGTTGTACAGAGCACAAGCGCCATATAAAACAAAGGGAGCTCGACAAGTCGGTCATAGCGGAGCATTGCCTAGAAAACGGACATGAAATAGTTCGAAAATGCAAAAGTGTTGGCTCATATGTCTACGTGTTGGAAGCGGCCGAGATTCGTTTAAACAACAACAATTTCAACAGAGACCAGGTGTACACACTCAGCAGGGCATGTGGGCGGGCGTTGACATCGAAAGAAAGCCGGAGCGGCAGTTTCAAACGTGGCGCCTGCCCCTGGCGCCACCTGACGTCACCGGTGCTGCCACGGGCAATAGCTCTGCTAGCTGTCCGGGTCGACTTACCCTCGCGCGCACCACATTGGGTCGATCTGATTGGCTGCTGACAATGTCATCATGCCTATATAAGTGAGAAACCTTAGCAGCCCCGGCCTCCTTTCGTCTCCATGATTTCTACCTCACCCTTTATGGTTGTCCCATCCAGCTCACCCCCACCCTGAGATACCTTGGCCTCACCCTCGACCGACACGTCACCTGGACCCCTCACCTCCAGACCATCCAGCAGAAAGCCCATTCCCGCCTCCGCCTTCTGAATGGCCAGACATGGGGATTGCATCCTTCTACCATCCTCCACACATACAAATCCCTCATCCGTTCTATCCTCTGTTATGCCAGCGTTGCCTGGATCTCCGCATCCACCCGCTTTTACAAGGCCCTCCAAATCCGAGGCCCTCCAAATCCTCGAACACCATGTGCTCCACCTGGCCTTCTGTATCCACCTTCCTTCCCCCACACGGCTCCTGTATGAACTCATCCCCTTCCCCCACCTCCTCCTGTTCCTCCAACATCTCCGCATCCTTTACCCTCCTTCCTCTCCACCCCCCGCCCATTGCTGCGCCTCTATCGCTTATCCCTCCCTCTCTCTATCTCCACACCCTCCATCAGGGCAATTTCCAACGCCTACCCCTCCCAGATTATGAACTTTGCTGTGACATCTACCCTTCCTTCCCACTGTAACCTGGCCTTGTTCCCCCCCTCCCCAAGCGCCCCCTATTTCCTCTCCCCTCCTTGCTCCCAGAGCGGATTTTCCTCCACCCCCCCCTTAGACCCTGCACCCCGTACTTGCCTCTTTCCTTCCCACATCCCCCCCTACCTGGCCCTCTCCAGCGCGCCCCCCACTCATCTACCCCCTCTCTTCTCCTCCCTCCCTCCCTCCCTCCCTTCTTCCGGTCTCCCTCATCTCCTTGCACCTGGCAGATCCTCCGTTTTGATCATCGTCAGTGTGCCACATCAGTGTTGTGTTTAGTGCTGTTTCTCCTGTGCATCAACAGGTGTGATTTTACTTGTGTGCTGCCTTGAGGCCCACTGTCAGTTGTTTGTTATGTGCTACGCCATCGTCGATACTTTTATGCTCCGGTCATACTGTGCCTTGTGTTCTTTTAATTGTCCCAGTGTGTGGTTTTTTGTGTGTGCTACTTTTTTACTGTTTTTATCTCCATTTCACAGTCGCCCCTTTTTTTGTCTATTGCCTTCCATGATGTTTCCCCTTTTTTATATCTATGTTCACCATATTCTCTCCTTTGTATATTTTTAAATGTCTTCTCTTCTTTGTTCTGTGTCTTTCGGCGCAGCGCATATGCTCCTGCCAGCCCGCCCCCATGGGGAATCGAAACACAATAAAGAAAAAAAAAAAAACAAGGAGCCCCGGCAGTCAATGAACTCCTGACGATGATGGGGAACATAGTCATCCAAAGTTCGAGGATTTTATTTGATTTAATGTGACAGAGAAACCGAGAACGTTTTATTCAGTGTACCCACAGGTTGGATTTACCATTATAGATTGTAGTCTACTGTTTTGTCAATGAAGCTGTGACAAACTACAATATGGTGGTGATTTGTTTAGCCTACCGAACATGTAGAAATTTATTTGTTGCTGGTGTAATTGCCGGGGGTGCTGCGGTTGTATTACAATAGGCCGTAATTTTTCCTTGGTCTATGGACTACAGTATGATATGAGTGACCATACACTGATGAGCCCAAACATTATGGCCACTGTCCACAGCGAGGTTGAATGCTTCCTGGATGCATTGCGGACACGTGACACACTAAGGAAAGAATGTAGGCGAAGAGAGACGAATGGGCAGCCATTATGGCGAAGATGCAGGCCTCACTTGCGGAAATCCACTGTATCGATGATTTCAGCCGTAAATAGAAATATTAAAAAAGGTAGGAAGATTTTTCTGTTTAGCAAAAGTGACAAAAAGCAGATTACAGAGTACCTGACGGCTCAACACAAAAGTTTTGTCTCAAGTACAGATAGTGATGAGGATCAGTGGACAAAGTTCAAAACCATCGTACAATATGCGTATGTGCCAAGCAAGAAGATGGAAAAGAGCCACCGTGGTACAAAAACCGAGTTAGAAAACTGCTGCGGAAGCAAAGGGAACTTCACAGCAAACATAAACATGGCCAAAGCCTTGCAGACAAACAAAAATTACGCGAAGCGAAATGTAGTGTGAGGAGGGCTATGCGAGAGGCATAAATGAATTCGAAAGTAAAGTTCTATGTACTGACTTGGCAGAAAATCCTAAGAAATTTTGGTTTTATGTCAAAGCGGTAGGTCGATCAAAACAAAATGTCCAGACACTCTGTGACCAAAATGGTACTGAAACAGACGATGACAGACTACAGGCCGAAATACTAAATGTCTTCTTCCAAAGCTGTTTCACAGAGGAAGACTGCACTGTAGTTCCTTCTCTAGATTGTCGCACAGATGGCAAAATGGTAGATATCGAAATAGACGACAGAGGGATAGAGAAACAATTAAAATCGCTCAAAAGAGGAAAGGCCGCTGGATCTGATGGGATATAAGTTCGATTTTACACAGAGTACGCGAAGGAACTTGCCCCCTTCTTGCAGCGGTGTACCGTAGGTCTCTAGAAGAGCGTAGTGTTCCAAAGGATTGGAAAAGGGCACAGGTCATCCCCGTTTTCAAGAAGGGACATCGAACAGATGTGCAGAACTATAGACCTATATCTCTAACGTCGATCAGTTGTAGAATTTTGGAACACGTATTATGTTCGAGTATAATCACTTTTCTGGAGACTAGAAATCTACTCTGTAGGAATCAGCATGGGTTTCGAAAAAGAGGGTCGTGTGAAACCCATCTCGCGCTATTCGTCTACGAGACTCAGAGGGCCATAGACACGGGTTCCCAGGTATATGCCGTGTTTCTTGACTTGCGCAAGGCGTTTGATACAGTTCCCCACAGTCGCTTAATGAACAAAGTAAGAGCATATGGACTATCAGACCAATTGTGTGATTGGATTGAAGAGTTCCTAGATAACAGAACGCAGCATGTCATTCTCAATGGAGAGAAGTCTTCCGAATTAAGAGTGATTTCAGGTGTGTCGCAGGGGAGTGTCGTAGGACCGTTGCTATTCACAATATACATAAATGACCTTGTGGATGACATCGGAAGTTCACTGAGGCTTTTTGGAGATGATGCTGTGGTGTATCGAGAGGTTGTAACAATGGAAAATTGTATTGAAATGCAGGAGGATCTGCAGCGAATTGACGCTTGGTGCAGGAATGGCAATTGAATCTCAATGTAGACAAGTGTAATGTGCTGCGAATACATAGAAAGATAGATCCCTTATCATTTAGCTACAATATAGCAACTGGGAGCAGTTAATTCCATAAATTATCTGGGAGTACGCATTAGGAGTGATTTAAAATGGAATGATCGTATAAAGTTGATCGTCGGTAAATCAGATGCCAGATTCATTGGAAGAATCCCAAGGAAATGCAATCCGGATACAAAGGAAGTAAGTTACAGTACGCTTGTTCGCCCACTGCTTGAATACTGCTCAGCAGTGTGGGATCCGTACCAGATAGGGTTGATAGAAGAGATAGAGAAGATCCAACGGAGAGCAGCGCGCTTCGTTACAGGATCATTTAGTAATCGCGAAAGCGTTACGGAGATGATAGATAAACTCCAGTGGAAGACTCTGCAGGAGAGACGCTTAGTGGCTCGGTACGGGCTTCTGTTGAAGTTTCGAGAACATACCTTCACCGAGGAGTCAAGCAGTATATTGCTCCCTCCTGTGTATATCTCGCGAAGAGACCGTGAGGATAAAATCAGAGAGATTAGAGCCCACACAGAAGCATACCGACGATCCTTCTTTCCACGAACGATACGAGACTGGAATAGAACCGATAGAGGTACTGGGGGTACCCTCCGCCACACACCGTCAGGTGGCTTGCCGAGTATGGATGTAGATGTAGATGTAGGTGTAGATATAAGCGATTTTCACAAAGGGCACGTTGTTGTGGCGAGAACCTCTGAAACGCCGAAGCTGGTCTTCTGTTGGCATACTGCTGTCGTGAGCACCTGTGGAAAGTGGTCGAAGCATGGTCGAGTTACGAGTAGCCGGCCGCTGTGGCCGAGCGGTTCTGGGCGCTTCAGTCCGGATCCGCGCAGCTACTACGGTCGCAGGTCCGAATCCTGCCTTGGGCATGGATGTGTGTGATGTCCTTAGGTTACTTAGGTTTAAGTAGTTCTGAGCTCTAGGGGACTGATGACCTCAGATGTTAAGTCCCATAGTGCTCAGAACCATTTGATTTGAGTAACGACTAGGGCATAGAGTTCGGACGACCCCTCGCTGTGTAATCCAGGATAGGCGATTTGTAGCAGATTTGACGACAGAATACAATGCTGGTACTCGGTGCACACCGTTCAAAGGTCATTGTTGACCATTGAGCTAAACATCACTCGCCCCCTATGTGTTCTTGTGCTGACCCAACGACATGGTCAGTTACGATTACAGCATCACTGACTTTTCACCGTGGATCAATAGAAACGTGTCGCCTGCGGAATGAATCGTATTTGTTATTGCAACAGGTCGATGGTTGGGTCCCTACACGCCGTCAGCGAGACAAATCGCTACTTGAAACGTGCACTGCGTCACAGATGCAGGCTGATGAGAGCTGAATTATGTCAGCGCTTCTAAGAGACCGATGGAATTTCTCGTAGACATCGTGACACAGTGGAGTACGTGAAAGTTATTGCGGACCACTTGTATCTCTTCACGGTTGAAGACTTTTCTGACGGAGATGACATCTTCCAAGAGGATATCTCTCCGCGACACAAAGCAAGAATCGTGCTGCAGTGGCTTGAGCTCACATTGATGTCTTAGTCAGCAAATGCCCCTGATCTGTTCCCACTGGAACACACATCAGGCGCCAACTGTATATCCATAAACCACCGTCTCCTAATTTGCGTGTGTCCGCAGCTCGTGGTCGTGCGGTAGCGTTCTCGCTTCCCGCGCCCGGGTTCCCGGGTTCGATTCCCGGCGGGATCAGTGATTTTCTCTGCCTCGTGATGACTGGGTGTTGTGTGGTGTCCTTAGGTTGGTTAGGTTTAAGTAGTTCTGAGTTCTAGGGGACTGATGACCATAGATGTTAAGTCCCATAGTGCTCAGAGCCATTTTTGATCCTAATTTGCGGGAATTTAGTGACCTATGAGAAGACACCTGGTGCCACATACTTCGGGAAACCTATTGTAGAGTCCATGCCAACCAGAATCGCTGCTGTACTGTGTTTGAAAAGTAGAACAACACGCTATTAGACAGGTGGTCAAAATGTTTTGACTCATCGGTGTATTGTCAAGTCTTCGACTGATAATTACTGAAAAGTAGGAACTGCTAGAGCCGATATATAAAAGGTGTATGGGCATCGCGTGATATAAAATTAGTAGCGAAAGATAATGATCCCATGAACGCTCTGTGCCAATAACATGGAAAATATGAGCTTAGAAGAGCTTTTCAAAGGAATGCACAGAATATTTGTAAAGTATACAGCGTAAGGATGAAATAAGCATAGCTGAATGTGATCGAAAGTGGCTGAAAATAAGATTTTATAGGATGGCCGAAGCAAAAAATATATGAGAAGTACATCGGCGGAAGGGAATAAAACTTACCTGCATACGATTCTTACTAATATAAAATATCCTTAGTAATACAAAATACTGGTATGGAACCCATAAATTGCTAGTAGTGTTCATCTTGAGCACAGCATAGTGTGGAAATAAAACGTGGACCACTGGAAATCCAGAGAAAGAGAAATTGTATTTGTTTGAAATTTTTTGCCATCGAAGAATGTTAGAAATTGGCAGATGTAGCACATAATGAATTAGTAGGTCAGGGAAAGTTAATGTAAGTGGATATATGTTACAGCATCTAGGAATAGTTAACTTGGCTTTGGAAGGAACAGAAGAGAGCGAAAATAGTAGTAGGCACAAGAACAGTGCATAAGGTTATTGATCTTAAAACCCTAGCATGATATGATCTTTGCCTCGACTCCTCATGAAATAGATTCTGGTAAAGTATTGCAGAAACCAAGGTGACACATCAGTATAGTTATTTCATGAACCATGTACATGATCATCAGTCTTCAACTCATGTTGTTCATTAGTTCCCCTAACTCTTGTAACTAACCGATATAGATATGAAGGATTGTAACCTCCACCGTATGACAGAAGGTGAAGAGCCCAACAGGGGAGGAATAAACGGAATGAAACTAGAGGTGTTGAGAGAGTATGTGATGTTCCTTCAGTGATGACAAAATTTACCCTTAGCTGTGTAAGCCTACTCATCAGTAAGACATTGATACCATTTGGTCTACATTCATTTAGGTAGGATCTCATAAAGCGTTGTATACTCTCCTGAAGGAAGTTGGCCTGTAGGTTCTGTAAATGTTCTTCAATATCCTGAATACTAGCATTGCGGCAAAGTTGATGTCCGAGCTAGTACCACACATTTTCTATTGGGGATAGATGTGGGAATCTTGTAGGGCACTATTGTACCGCAACATCGTACAGTCTGCTCATAGGGACATGGGACATATGTGGGAAAGCATTGTCCTATTGAAAAATAGCACCATGATACTGTCATATGAGAGACAACACATGACGAATCAGAATGTCTGTGCTGTACCGTTGTGGTGTCAGAGCACTACCAGGCATAACCTGACGTCATACCCTGACACCAGGAATAACACCACGTGCGTCTCCAAAACACTGTTAGAGTGGGACTGCACAGCCTTGTACCGCAAGGAAGCAAGGGAGAGGATGTTGTTATGGGTGGGCAGTATCCTCTTCCTACAAAACATATGCGCACGTGGATTAATATGGTACTTTGTTTACATGAACTGGAAACAGTTACTGAACTTGATTAGAGTCCATGTGTAGTGGTACAAGGTCATCAGTAATAGTCATCTTGCAGACTTTTCTTTAATTTAAAGTACAATTCTCGTTGACATAAACTAGACCTGCTCCAGTCACTAACCTGGTCGCTATGTACTGTTGTAGCGGGTGGTGAACTAAGCCTGCTCTGCGAGTAAAGTGACAAACGCCAAACTGGTCGACTGGGTTAATGTGTGAGGCCCTTTGGTCAGCAGAGGCCACCTAAATACATGCTGTCGAGAGGGCGTTGGCGGCTTCTTGCTTGTGGGTGTGTCTTTGGCCTCTCTCGTGATGGGGACACTTGATCCAGCACCTTCTAATTGCTGTCTGGTGTCTCCTGGCAACAGTTTACGCGAGCACAGTGGACTCTTCCCAAGTCCTGAAAATACTCGCCGCCAATGGTCACTTGGAGGTGGTGCAGAAAAGGTGGTGCAGAAACACGATACATCGACGAAAACAGTGGGATGCCATGGTTGGTTGGTTGGTTGGTTGCTTGGTTTATTTGCAGGAGGGGACCAAACAGTGAGGACATTTGTCCCATTGGATTAGGAGATGATGAGGAAGGACATCAGCCATGCCCTTTCAAAGGAAGCATCCCAGGACGCTATGCATCAGCAGTCCATGCTCCCTGATCGCGACAAATGCAGCCATTAGTCTTGTGGTGTTAATGGCAGCCCTGTGTGTGGGATAGCTATTCCATAGTCCAGTAGCTGTTAATGTTCGACCAATGGTGCGGGTGGCACAGAATGTCGCTGGGGGTCAGTTACTCGTTCTCCGATGGCAGAGGCAGGTGTGAAGACGTTACCATGTACTTGGGGCACAATACGGCGGTGCTTAGTTGAGCTGATCGGGTGTGGTAGAAAGGAACAATGACAAGCAGTACATCTGCCTTCATGTTCCCATGCCTGCCACCACCAGGCCACTGCCACATTCTAATTCCACATTAATATACATCTTGCATGATTCGGCCAGCTTGCCAATAGGAGACCGCGCAATGAGGCTTGTTTCAAACTCTGTCAGATGCTGACAACGCTGCCTCACATATGTACGTGGTATCTCTTTATCCTCCACAGTGATCGCTCAACATCTGACGCTGTGTATGTCTCTTATATACACTACCTGGCCTCATACCATCACTAAATATGAGCAACACTGATGTAGAGCACCTGCCCGCAAAAGGCAGAGGTCCCGAGTTCGAGTCTCGGTCCTCCACACAATTTTAATCTGCCAGGAAGTTTCATATCAGCGCACACTCCGCTGCAGAGTGTAAATCTCATTCTGGGACACTGATGTACGCTGGTGGCCTTTCTACCAACCACAGAAAACTGCAAGTTCGATGATTCACATATTTTGTACATATGTGTTCATGTGCAAAGTTGGCTTATGACTGTTCCTTGTCGGTGCTCCACATTTTTTGTCAGACAGTGCACTTGCATGAGAGGCAGTTAGCAATGTTAGAACACAGTTCTGATACGTAAGACCTAACATGGTGAAGTGAGACAGAGGAAGCGATCTCTGTAATTATTATCAGTTATCGCGACTGGATCTACAGCTTTATGCGCTATAAAAATACTGTGACAACCTTGTAATACTGGCAAGTTACATTGAGTAACGATGTGCTTAGGTACTAATTATACTGCAAGCATGATCTACGGATGGTCGCCACTCAACCGTAACCTGTTATAATGTAGTTGTTACCACATTATATTGCGATCAAGATCATTAAAATTTCTAATAACTATTCCGGTACTAGAGCGTAGCTCATGAACAGTGACTGGCGCAAACCAGTTGCGAATGGCCAGTGGCTGTCGTTGCCGTTGTCCAAGACGCCTATTTAAACACTCGCGATGGAATTTTTGCTGAAATAACTTACAAAACATTAGGTTGGTGCATAAGTTCGTTTTTTCGTAAGTTAAATGAACACAGCAAATACACGTAACTCAGACTTCAGTCGTAAGTAATACATTCTACTTCACTATTCACAACAGCCTGCACCGCGGCTGATTTTCAGGCGAAGAACTCATCTAGCAACATTCAGAGTACATTTTCATCCGCAAACGAAGTTTGAATGTTGTTCGATAGAGAATGGTAAAGGTGAAACCCTAGGTCGTAAGGTCAGGTGAATAACGTGGATCTGGAATGCCTCCCCCACACAATTCCGGCAAGGTGTTTTCTGTCAGTCTAGCAGAATGCGGGCGGGGGTGTTATCACTTCATACAGTCCTCACGGTCGCTGTTCTAGGACCACGTCTGCAAGTTTCAGTTGTTGACAATAAATGCCAGCAGTCATGGTTACACCTTAGGGAAGCAATTAGTAGTACACACCCGTCGCTGTTGGGCCAGATGCCTAATGCACGCTCCATCCAAAGAAACTGGTACACCTGCCTAATATCGTGTAAGGCCCCGGCGAGCTCGAACAAGTGCTCCAATACGACGTGGCATGAACTCGATTGATGTCTGAATTTGTGCTGGAGGGGATTGATACCATGAATCCTGCAGGGCTGTCTATAAACCCGTAAGAGTACCAGGGGGTGGAGATCTCTTCTGAACGGCACGAGACAAGGCATCCCAGATATGCTCGATAGTGTTCATGTCTGGGGAGTTTGGTGGGCAGCGGAAGTGTTTAAACTTATAGCAGTCTCCCTGGAGCCACTCCGTAGCAATTCTGGACATGCGTCGTGTCGTATTGTCCTGTTGGAATTGCCCAAGTCCGTCGGAAAGCACAATGGACATGAATGGATTCAGGTGATCAGACAGGATGCTTACGTACGCGTCACCTGTCAGAGTCGTATCTAGACGTATCAGGGGTCCAATACCACTCCAACTGTACACGCCCCAGTCCATTACAGAGCCCCCAAAATGTTGAAGAGTCCCCTGCTGACATGCAGGGCCCATGGATTCATGAGGTTGTCTCCATACCCGCAGACATCCATCTGATACAATCTGAAACGAAATTCGTCGGACTGGGCAACAACAATAACGGTCCGATGTCGGTATTGACGGGCCTAGGTGATGCGTAAAGCTTTGTGTCGTGCAGTCATCAAGGGTACACGAGTGAGTCTTCGGCTCCGAAAGCCCATACCGATGATGTTTCATTGAATGGTTCACACGGTGACACTTGCTGATGGCCCAGTTTTGAAATTTGCAGCAATTTGCGGGCGGGTTGCACTTCTGTCACGTTCAACGATTCTCTTCAGTCGACGTCGGTCCCGTTATTGCAAGCTCTTTTTCCTGCCGCAGCGATGTCGGAGATTTGATGTTTTACAGGATTCCTTATGTTCACGGCACACTCATGAAATGGTCGCACGGGAAAATCCCCATTTGATTGCTATCTCGGAGAAGCTGTATCCCATCGCTCGCGCGCCGACTATAACACTACATTCAAACTCACTTAAATCTTGATAACCTACCATTATAGCAGCAGTAAGCGATCTAACAACTGCGCCAGACACTTGTTGTCTTATATAGACGTTGCCGACCGCGACACCGTATTCGGCCTGTGTACGTATCTCTGTATTTCAATACTCATGCCTATACTGGTTTCTTCGGCGCTTCCGTGTATTAGCTTATGTGGATAAGCACAAGTCTTTTTCAGTTGCTGCTTGTTTTTTGGGCTCAACCATTCCATTCTTTCCTTCACGTTAGCAAAAAGACACCATTTCTGATCCCGAGTAAAGATACAGGATCGGAATGGTCGATGTCGTTCATGTGGCAATAAAATACGAGCAAGCAGAGATGCATTATGGCCACCTGCTCATTTTAGGGATTTTGTCTTGAAGCATGTGGTACCCATAACACTGATTTTTGAACATTGCTCATTGCATGCAAATGTCGCATGATGGAGGAATGATCACAGTTCACCATATCCGCCACTTCTCGAGTACACTGAGGTGGACCACTGTGGGTTAATGCGTGTAAACGATCTTCATCAAAACTCAAAGGTCTTTCTGGACATGCAGTATCACAAATGTCAAAGCCATTCTCCTTAAAGGAGGAATACATTTTCTTGCAGTGCTCTGTCCAATGGCGTTATCCCCATGCACAGCGGAAATACTTCTGGTTGTCTCCCCTGCTGTCATTCCTCTGCTGAACTTGAACAGAAGAATATGTCGAAAATGTTCCGATTTCTCCGGTTGGTGCTCCATTTTCTAGGATCGACAGCTCCATTCAGTATCTTCTAATGACAAAATAACGATATGTAGACTCAAATAGCAGCAGTCAACTACACTACTGGCCATTAAAATTGCTACCCTGAGAAGATATGCAGATGATAAACGGGTATTCATTGGACAAATATATTATGCTGGAACTGACATGTGATTACATTTTCACGCAGTTTGGGTGCATAGATCCTGAGAGATCAGTATCCAGAACAACCACCTCTGGCCGTAATAATGGCCTTGATACGCCTGGGCATTGAGTCTAAAAGAGCTTGGATGGCGTGTATAGGTACAGCTGCCCATGCAGCTTCAACACGATACCACAGTTCATCAAGAGTAGTGACTGGCGTATTGTGACGAGCCAGTTGCTCGGCCACCATTGACCAGGCGTTTTCAGTTGGTGAGAGATGTGGAGAATGCGCTGGCCAGGGCAGCAGTCGAACATTTTCTGTATGCAGAAAGGCCCGTACAGGACCAGCAACATGCGGTCGTGCATTATCCTATTGAAATGTAGCGTTTCGCAGGGATCGAATGAAGGGTAGAGCCACAGGTCGGAACACTGAACTGTAACGTCCACTGTTCAAAGTGCCGCCAATGCGAACAAGAGGTGACCGAGACGTGTAACCAATGGCACACCAGCCGGCCGCGGTGGTCTCGCGGTTCTAGGCGCTCAGTCTGGGACCGCGCGACTGCTACGGTCGCAGGTTCGAATCCTGCGTCGGGCATGGATATGCGTGATGTCCTTAGGTTAGTTAGGTTTAAGTAGTTCTATGGGACTGATGACCACAGATGTTAAGTCCCATAGTGCTCAGAGACATTTGAACCAATGGTACCCCATACCATCACGCCGGGTGATACGCCAGTATGGTGATGACGAATACACGCTTCCAATGTCCGTTCTCCGCCATGTCGACCAACACGGATGCGACCATCATGATGCTGTAAGCAGAACCTGGATTCGTCCAAAAAAATGACATTTAGCCATTCGTGCACCCAGGTTCGTCGTCGAGTACACCATCGCAGGCGCTCCTGTCTGTGATGCAGTGTCAAGGGTAACCGCAGCCACGGTCTCCCAGCTGATAGTCCACGCTGCTGCAAACGTCGTCGAACTGTTCGTGCAGATGGTTGTTGTCTTGCAAACGTCCCCATCTGTTGACTCAGGGATCGAGACGTGGCTGCACGATCCGTTACAGCCCTGCAGATGAGATGCCTGTCATCTCGACTGCTAGTGATACGAGGCCGTTGGGCTCCAGCACGGATCGTGACTGCTAACACTCATTGGATCTCGACCAACGCGAGCAGCAATGTCGCGATACGATAAACCGCAATCGCGATAGGCTGCAATCCGACCTTTATCGAAGTCTGAAACGTGATGGTACGCACTTCTCCTCCTTACACGAGGCATCACAACGGCGTTTCACCAGGCAACGCCGGTCAACTGCTGTTTGTGTATGAAAAATAGGTTGGAAACTTTTCTCATGTCAGCACGTTGTAGGTGTCGCCACCGGCGCAAACCTTGTGTGAATGCTCTGTAAAGCTAATCATTTGCATATCACAGCATCTTCTTCCGGTCGGTTAAATTTCGCGTCTCTAGCATGTCATCGTCGTGGTGCAGCAATTTTAATGGCCAGTAATGTATGTTCAAATCTTCTTTTCGTATACGAAAACTCTAATTTAGATATAGGATTCTGTAAAGATCAATGAAATGGACAGGAATTCCATATAGGCTTACAATATTTCATGATAATTCTAGGGGTAAACTGTCAGACGCTTTTTTTAAAAAAAATCAGCGAAGCTTAGGTGCAATGGACACTTGGATTCTATGCGTTGTTGTGTTACGTCCAGCGGATGAAATGTTTGTTCAGCACAATGCTGCCTCACCCACTTAGAAAGCCAACCTGCTCTTCACGTAGTCGACTATCTACTGCTTCTCGTAACCTTTCCAGATAAACGAGGCAAAAGACCTTGCCTGGAAAGTTTCCAGGTTATACATTCGGATATTCAATTCCTCAGTAGTTTAACAGTGACGCTACGCCTCCAGTCTTCTAGAACTTGTGTTATTTGCCAACAGCTATTACGCAGGCAGTGAATTAAGTTCAGACACTCATATTTCAGATTTCGGCTGAGATTTTATCGAAAACCAGCTGCTTCATTTCTTCTGATTTTTACGATTGGCCTCGCACTCCTCTGCTTCTGTGGTATCATCTGTCTTTACCATTTCCTTTTGCGTTTTGAGCTAATTTTCAAAGCTGTAATCATTAATTGGGTTGGGATGATATAAAGTGTCCTTGAAGCACTGAACCTATCGACCAGCTTGTTCATCTTGTCTGACGACAAGTTTGCCATGTTTGTTCTTGATGGAGCCATTTGAAAAAGTATTGGCTCCTGCAAGTTCTCTTTCTTTCTTATTTTTTGTTACATCAGCTCGAGAATAGCTTTTGACTCAGCGGTCTGACTAGCCATAGTTTCGTCTAGCTACTTGCTCTTCTCGAACTTTGGCTTGGTCACGCTGTCGCTTTATCTTCTTTGTTTAGTCTCTGAGATGCCGTTCGATCTTCAACTCATGATTCCTTCTGCGTTTCTCTCCATTGTCGAATTCTGTGTTGTTTTCAATGAATCGTTGAATTTAAACCCCTACGTATTAACGCTGCCGGGTGGATCTTAAAGGACTCGCATTCGAGAGGACGACGGTTCAATTCCGTCTCCGGCCATCCTGATTTAGGTTTTCCGTTATTCCCCTAAATCGCTTCAGGCAAATGCCGGGATGGTTCCTTTGAAAGGGCACTGCCGATTCCCTTCCCCATCCTTCCCTCACCCGAGCTTGCGCTCCGTCTCTAATGACCTCGTTGTCGACGGGACGTTAAACACTAATCTCCTCCCCTTCCTCCTCCTCCTCTCCTCTGCAAGTCCTACAACTTGGTTGGGATCTTAAAGTACTTGGAGTCGATTTCCAAGACTGATTACGAAAGTATTTTCTGCTTTCTTGTCTTTCAATTTGTTGATGTCGAGTATAAATTTAAATATTAGAAAAACATTTCTGAAATTATTTCTTTAGCGCGTGGCGTTGTACAAAAAGTGGCCTATAAACTAAGGTAAAAAGGAAGCATAACAATTTCAAGTTTGATACTAGGCAAGAATGCTGAAGAGTAGATCGACTAAATAATGAAGAAATACTGAACTGCATTGGGTAGAAAAGGAATTTTTGGTTCAGCTTGACTGAAAGAAGCAACAGATTGCTACAAAACATCCTGGGGCGTCAAAGTACAGTTAAATTGTGGAGGGGAGTGCTGGGGGAGAGCGCATGTTCAAATGGATGCAATATTTATGGAGAGAAGAATATGCTCGCAAAAGGATAAATCAGCGTGGAAAGCTGTCTCAAACCGGTCACCAGAGCAAAAAGCACCACCACAAGAATAACAGAAAAGGTTACGACGTTGACGACAACAACTGATTATATAAGAAAATTAAAAAAAATAGCATCAATGTTAAGAGAGATAGTTGAGCCATGTCAGATATTCCACCTTGCTACGCGAAAACAGGTTGGGCATACTAATTAGGTATAAATAGTAACGATCAGCGGAAGGTAGAAAAAGATGCAGGAGAACATCAAATCAGTAGAAAGGCTGATCTGAGGAAAAGTAAAATAACAACCGTATATTACGCTGAAACGATAAAAACACAACACAGCCTCAACCGCACACACTGTTGTGAAACGGTATTCAGCAGGAAACACCGCGCGATAAGGTGAAACCTAACCGCACGTACCTTTTACGTAACGGACATCACGTCTGACAAATCATAAACGATCACATTACTCCCGATATAACTTACCTTTAAACGTTGTTGTTCATTTGCCTCAGCCACCAGTTGAGGTGTTTCCAGAATGAGATTTTCACTCTGCAGCGGAGTGTGCGCTGATATGAAACTTCCTGGCAGATTAAAACTGTGTGCCGGACCGAGACTCGAACTCGGGACCTTTGCCTTTCGCAGGCAAGTGCTCTGCCATCTGAGCTACCCAAGCACGACTCACGCCCCGTCCTCCCAGTTTTACTTCTGCGAGTATCTCATCTCCTACCTTCTATACTTTACAGAAGCTCTTCTGCGAACCTTGCACTGGCCCGCGAAAGACAAAGGTCCCGAGTTCGAGTCTCGGTCCCGTACACAGTTTTAATCTGCCAGGAAGTTTCAGTTAAGGCGTTGTTTGGAATATTAATTGTGCTATAAACGTAAAAGAGCTTTATTTTGTCCATTTTGGTTAGAGAACACCGCAACTGTTTTTGTAAATTACACTGTAGGAGCCGGCCGGTGTGGCCAAGCGGTTCTAGGCGTTTCAGTCCGGAACCGCTCGACCGCTACAGTCGCAGGTTCGAAACCTGCCTCGGGCATTGATGTGTGTGATGTCCTTAGGTTAGTTAGGTTTAAGTAGTTCTAAATTCTAGGGGACTGATGACCTCAGATGTTAAGTCCCATAGTGCTCAGAGCCATTTGAACCATTTTTGAACACTGTAGGAAATAATGCGAAAATACGGAAATCTCCTGATACGAGCAGTTCTGATAAAGGGAGCATTGTTGTGGCGTTGAGACTGGAAACGGTAATCTCTGAAACGGCGACGCTGGTCCCCTGTTGGCGTACTGTTGTTATGAGCACCAATGGAAAGTAGTTGGCTGGTGGAATAATGAGTAAGCCGTATGGTACAAGACGTCCACGTCGCGTCACAAAACGTAGGGGTCAGAGTATCCCCCACTGTGTGATCCAGGATAGGCAGCCATCTGTGGCAGATCTAACGACAGAATACAATTCTGGTGTGTTTCAGTTGACACCGTTCAAAGGCCATTGTTGAAAATGGACCTCCACATCATACGAGGCCAACGTGTTCCTGTGTTGACCCCACGACACTGTCAGTTCTGATTGCACTGGGCACAGCATCATTGAATTTTTACCGTGGATGAAAAGAAACAGATCGCCTATCGAATGAATCGCATTTCTAGTTACAGCCGGACACGCCGTCATCCAGGCAAATGGCTGCACGAAACACGAACCGCGCCATAGATGCAGGCCGGTGATGGAGGAATTAAGCTATGGGTGCACAGAGTTCGGCTTCCATGGGATTTGCAGTGGTAATTGAAGGCATCAAGACAGCAGTGAACTGCGTGAACATTATTGTGCGTCACTTCATGTCTGAAGTCGCCCGCTATGGGATGACATCTTCCAGTAGGATAACTGACCGTGTTTCAAGGTCATAATCGTGCTGCAGTGGTCAGAGGGCCATTATGGTGAACTCACATTGATGTCTTGACCAGAAAATGTGTCTGATCTGTGCCCACTGGAACAGGTATCAAGTGCCAGTTGCCTGGCTGTAAACCACCACCCCATAATTTAGGGGAATTGCGTGACCTGTAGGTAGACATATTGGAGCCATATGCTTCTGGCATCCTCACAAGGACTTGTGGAATCCATGCGCAGCAGAATATCTGTTCTAGTGTCTTTGAAAAGTGGAACAACAGGTGGTCATAATGTTTCGGCTCATCGGTGAATAAGTGTACAACTATGATATCACGAAACTTCATCATATTTTACGACGCAAATGTAAAGCCTTTTGTAAACTATGCATCGCAAAAACGTTGTTATTTTTAAGCAGAAATGAAAATCTTGCAAAGAAGTGAATGCTTTCGTCTGACGATGGGTACAGCCCTGAAGCTAGTAATGGTACAATGAAATCATTTCAGAACACTTGTGGGTGGTTGCAGTATTTCCTATCGTGTAAAACAGCTGCCTACACCTTTAGTCTTTCATGGGAGGTCAAGCCACGAATTATTGACTGTTAATGAATTTAAAAGGCTGTAAAACGACCGTTTGGCGACTCGCTCAGTTATCAGTCAGCAGGTGAACAGAGGGCCTGTCTCCCATAATCTTTGGATTGTTTTTGTGCTCACTGTCAACAATGAACAAAGGAATTTTAACGGCGGAGGTTAAATGCTTTTCGAATTTGACGGCTTCCGGCTCTCCACCGTGTACAACATTTTTACTGCTGCGCCATTCGAATGCTATCTTCTCGCTTAAGTCATTCACATTCCGCTGTGCAAAAGGAATTTTTGTCAGCAGCTTCAAGAGGAAGTGTCAGATTTTGGTACGAAATGTGACCGTACTACTTTGCTAAGGGAATTGTGATTCTAGAGAAACAATAACTGTAGAGCTGCTTGAAGTACCGCTATGACAATGTTATATCATCTAAGTCGCTTGTAGTTTCTATCCCTTTTCCGCACAAACAAATGCCCGAGTTAATTTTTTGCTTCTTTCATCTTATAGTCGGCTGCTGTGGCCGAGCGGTTCTAGGCGCTTCAGTCTGTAACCGCGCGACCGCTATGGTTACAGGTTCGAATCCTGCCTCGGGCATGGATGTGTGTGATGTCCTTAGGTTAGTTAGGTTTAAGTGGTTCCAAGTTCTAGGGGACTGATGATCTCAGATGTTAAGTCCCATAGTGCTCAGAACCATTTGACCCATTTTTTTCATCTTGTATGACTGATATCTGTTCGAAAGTATCTGGACATCTAAAAAACAATGAAACAACATCCAGACAGGCCGTGAAAACCCAATTATACCGATCGGATGGTGTGTCATCCTCAGCTCTTAGGTATCAAATGGTTCAAATGGCTCTGAGCACTATGCGACTTAACTTCTAAGGTCAACAGTCGTCTAGAACTTAGAACTAATTAAACCTAACTAATCTAAGGACATCACACACATCCATGCCCGAGGCAGGATTCGAACCTGCGACCGTAGTGGTCGCTCGGTTCCAGACTGTAGTGCCTAGAACCGCACGGCCACTCTGGCCAGCTCTTAGGTATCAACAGATGTGGGTATGGAGGGGCATGTAATCAGCACACAGCTCTCCCAGTTGTTGTCAGTTTTCCTGACTGGTACCGCTACCTCTCAGTCAAATAGCTCCTCTATTGGCCTCACAAGGGCTAAGTGCACCCCACTTACCAACAGCACTTGACAGATCTGGATGGTGACCCATCCAAATGCTAGCTAAGCCGGACAGCATTTAACTTTGGTGATGTGGCGGAAACCGGCGTTACCACCGAGGCAAGGCCATTGGCATCCGGCGATCTATCAGTGAACATGAATAAGGGGTGTGTCCACTCTTCGTCTTTATGACTGAACTCGGCTGGGAAGAGATTCAATGTCTTAATGTCTGTGGAGGAAACGCAAGCTATTTTTCTGTAAGAGGTGAAACCAGAGACGATTGTGGACTGGACGCTAGGCTCTGGTGCGAAGTAGACCCTGTAACTCATCCAAAAGGTTCAAGATGGGGATCTGGACATTCCAGGAAGAACATTGCTTCACACATACAAGTTCATGATAATGGTGGATTGCCCTGCTCTTGAGATCAGCGTTTCTGAACTGTTCCCATAAAATGTGTTCATCTCTTTCTGCACTTAGAGTTTTCTCAAGCACAAATAAGGGGATCACATCCTGACCACGACAAACACACCCACATCATAACACCATTTCCTCTGCACTTGGCAGACCTGGATGGTGACCCATCCAAATGTTGTACACAAGATGGTAGGTAATGCCCTCCAAAATTTTTCCAACCTCTTCCACTGGATTGTCATTTACCACTCATCACTCCAAATCACTCGTCAGTCAGCCACTGTCCAGCAGGATCGCTGTATGGAGCATCTGGAGCGTCGCTCAGGGTTACGTGTGGCTTATGAGGAGCTGCTTGACCATTGGACCTCATACTTTTTAACTACCTACGCACAGCATTTAAATTCACATAATTTGCTGTCAAATGTACAGTTTGGTTTTAGAAATGGCTTAACAACTGAAGATGCTATATTCTCTTTTCTCTGTGAGGTTTTGAACGGATTAAATAAAAGGTTGCGAACGTTAGGTGTTTTCTTTGATTTAACGAAGGCTTTTGACTGTGTTGACCACAAAATATTACTGCAGAAGTTGGAACATTATGGAGTAAGGGAAGTAGCTTACAATTGGTTCGCCTCTTCCTTTAAGAACAGAAAGCAGAAGGTAATTCTCCGCAATATTGAGAGTGGTAATGATGTTCAGTCCCAGTGGGGCACTGTTAAATGGGGCGTTCCCCAAGGGTCGGTGCTGGGGCCACTGCTGTTTCTTATTTATATAAATGATATGCCTTCTAGTGTTACAGGTGATTCAAAAATATTTCTGTTTGCTGATTACACCAGCTTGGTAGTGAAGGATCTTGTGTGTAATATTGAAACATTATCAAATAATGTAGTTCATGAAATAAGTTCGTGGCTTGTGGAAAATAATTTGATGCTAAATCACAGTAAGACTCAGTTTTTACAGTTTCTAACTCACAATTCAACAAGAACTGATATTTTAATCAGACAGAATGGGCATGTTATAAGCGAGACGGAACAGTTGAAGTTCCTAGGCGTACGGATAGATAGTAAGCTGTTGTGGAAAGCCCATGTTCAGGATCTTGTTCAGAAACTAAACGCCGCTTTATTTACCATTAGAACAGTATCTGAAATAAGTGACATTTCAACATGAAAAGTAGTCTACTTCGCATATTTTCATACGCTTATGTCGTATGGTATTATTTTTTTGGGGTAATTCTTCTGATTGAAAAAGGGTATTTTTGGCTCAAAAACCGGCTGTTCGAGCTATGTGTGGTGTAAGTTCGAAAACCTCTTGTCGACCCCTATTCAATAGTCTGGGAATTTTGACATTGCCCTTACAGTATATATTTTCTTTAATGTCGTTTGTTGTTAGCAATATTAGCTTATTCCCAAGAGTTAGCAGCTTTCACTCAGTTAATACTAGGCAGAAATTAAATCTGCATGTGGAATGCACTTCCTTGACTCTTGTGCAGAAAGGAGTGCACTATTCTGCTGCATCCATTTTCAATAAGCTACCACAAGAACTCAAAAATCTTAGCAGTAGCCCAAACGCTTTTAAGTCTAAACTGAAGAGTTTCCTCATGGCTCACTCCTTCTATTCTGTCGAGGAGCTCCTGGAAGAGCTAAAAAATTAAGCAAATTCCAGTGTTACATTCTTGATTTTCTTCATTTAAACTAACGACGTGTCGCCTGAATATGTTTCTTATATTTCATTTTATCTGTTTCTACAATCTACAACTGAATATGTTTCTTATATTTCATTTTATCTGTTGCTACAATCGTGTTATAATTTCATGTATTGACTCGTTCCATGACCACGGAGACTTCTTAAAGTGGTCCCACGGAACAATAAATAAATAAAAATAAAAAAACAGTCTTTGCACTAGGTTGACTGCAGGTAATAGTTTGGAATTAATGAGTGATTCCTTCCGCTGGTTTAATGTGATTTTTTACTAGCGCCCTGAGCAAAGGTCGACGATCCCCGGCCGTCAGCACATCAGGTCTGCCTAGTCTCGGTTTAGCTGCAATCGTTCCTTCACGTCTGCCCTACACAATTAAACTGAAGCGTCAAAGAAACTGGTATAACCATGCGTATTTAAATACAGAAATATGTAACTAAACAAAATCGGCGCTGCGGTCGGCAACACCTACATAAGACAACAAGTGTCTGGCGCAGTTGTTAGATCGGTTACTGCAGCTAGAACGGCAGATCATCAAGATTTAAGTGAGTTTCAACGTGGTGTTATGGTCGGCGCACGAGCGATGGGACACAGCATCTCTGAGGTAGCGATGAAGTGGAGATGTTGCCGTACGACCATTTCACGACTGTACGGTGAATATCAGGAATCCGGTAAAACATCAAATCTCCTACATCGCTGCGGCCGGAAAAAGGTCCTGCAAGAGCGGGACCAGCGACGACTGAAGAGAATAGCTCAATGTGACAGAAGTGCAACCCTTACCCAAACTGATGTAGATTTCACTTCTAGGTCTTCAACAAGCGTCAGCGTGCGGACCATTCCACGAAACGTCATTGATATGGGCTCTTTCGGAGCCGAAGGCCCACTCGTGTACCCTTGATGACTGCACAAAGCTTTACGCCTCGCCTGGGCCCGTCAACACCGATATTGGACTGTTGATGACTGGAAACATGTTGCCTGGTCCGACGAGTCTCGTTTCAGATTGTATCGAGCGGATGGACGTGTACGAGAATGGGGACAACCTGCATGTCATCAGGGGACTGTTGAAACTGGTGGAGGCTCTCTAATGGTGTGGGGCGTGCGCAGTTGGAGTGATATGGGCCCCCTGATACATCTACATACGAGTGTGATACATGACACGAAGGTTAGCATCCTGTCTGATCACCTGCATCCATTCATGTCCATTGTGCATTCAGACGGACAATTCCAGCAGGACAATACGACACCCCACACATCCAAAATTGCTACATACTGGCTCTGGGAACACTCTTCTGAGCTAAAACACTTTCGCTGGTCACCAGAGTTCCCAGACATGAACATTATTGGGCATATCTGGGATGCCTTGCAACGTGTTGTTCAGATGAGATCTCCACCCCACTGTACACTTATGGATTTATCGACAGGCCCGCAGGATTCAAGATGTCACTACCCTCCAGCACTACTTCAGACATCAGTTGAGCCCATGCCACTTCGTGTTGCGGTACTTCTGCGTGCTCGCAGGGGCCCTACACGATATTAGGCGGGTGTACCAGTTTCTTTGGCTCTGAAGTTACATCACAAGCAGTCGACTTGGGCTACGTTAGAAAGGTGGAACGTCCGTAATGGATTTGTTACTCAGGGGACATCCAATGACTAATACCCGTTCGGAGTCATTCAGCTCTCCGGACTGAACCATTTGCTGATACTGCTTCACTGCTGAAAACATAAGATGCCAAGAGCGCCAACAATAAGTAAGGAAAGAGGGATATAATTCCAAAGTTGTTTAATTAAGATGTTGGTAATTACTATTTTTCTGGTGAAACATGTAGGGAAATATGTAAAGCTACGTCTGTGACAATATTAGTATTCTGATTGAGAACAAGAAAACAGAAATTTATTAATCTTCCTATAAATCAAGAAAATCAAATTCTCTTGTATCTGACCGCGATTACCAAAATATTTTCTGACACCTCCTAACAATTAGTACCGACAGACAACTTACCTCGTCTTGCCGCTGAAACTGCGTGAATATGCTGCATCCAGCGACATGCTAAACTAATTCAAAAAGAATACTGCGATCCATGCAGACTGCAATTCATGGTCAACAACAACTGACACAGCAATTTTTATATAGAAATTGAGTGATCAGAAGGGGTTTGGTCAACAAGCCTTAAGCGGTTAAAAAAAAAAAAATAGACTTTCCTTTTCCTCGGCTGTATGATTAGCAATTATTCCACAATGTCTACAATCAATGCTCACGTATCTGGTCACAACAAAGATACCAATATTACACTATATGTATTGCACACACAAATCTGTAAAAAGCTCTTCAGTACGTAAGCAAGCAAAACTACATGTAATAAAAAGGCAAATTACCGAAAATCCTCAATTAATACCAAAGTATCCTCCAGTGTTCCTAGCAAGGTCACGAAAAGTAGCGACCTCTCAAGTCGCGCGGCTTCCCTCCACCGCAGGCAGCTTTCGACTACTCTCAACTAGACTTGGCCACTGTTTCTATGTTTCGATACAGTGTATCGATACGTGGTACTGTTTCGGTGTTCCGGAACGGCTACGGTTCACTGTTTCGAAACAATGTTGTTTCATTCCACCCGTGTCTCGGATAACTGGACCAGATTCGGTCTCGAGCCAGACACAGAAACTGTATCGTTGTTTCAGAATAAGTCTGTTTCAGTCCACCAGTGCTTGGAACGGACTAATTGTATCGAAACAGTGATGTTTCATTCCCCTCTGTGTCGGACGAGATTCGGGCTCGGCACAGGTACTGAAACACATTTAACATACCACTTCATGAAACACTTTCAAGAGCGTCAAAATCTTTTTGACAAGCAATAGCATGAAGCTTAAGATATCCGAAAATAAAGCTTCGTTTCTTAGCTGACCGTCATATTCCGAAATGGCGTAACATCTGCTTTATAAACACTAACCAAGCAATAAAACAACGCATACTATTCACATTCAAAATAATAAATATGTGAAAATCATTCAGTTAAATTACACTTTTTGATAACATACGCTTCTCTGTTCATGTACAGCAATCATATTAAGAAACGTAAGTAAGCCTACAACATTTCGAATAAAAAAAGGCGTAGAGTGACAGTTATTAGACATATACATAAATTTGATGTAGGTATGATTGCAAGCAATCTGTTTCACATCACTGATAGTGTAATGGTGAACTAGAAGGATTAGGAAGCATGGTGAATTTATAGTAACGGTTCGAAACACCTTGAAAGACAAAATTTTTTCTGTTATATTTTGTTATTTATTCGAATTATTTGGCGTTATTTGCGAGTCTATAGTTACTGTGCCTATTATCCTCAATGATTCCCTTTGTGTGCATGGAAATTAGCAGGATGGGTATATTACCCATACTAGCGGAATGTGGGAATCCCAGTAGCATATCCGTTGTTTCTGCAGTTTGCTCCCACCTCCAGTTCCGTTCGTGGTGGCTCTTCTGTCTTCAGCTATGGCTGTCCTCAGCCAATTGAAAAATATGAAAGTCACACGACACGAAAGCAGCGCGCTATGGCTGTCCTCAGCCAATTGAAAAATATAAAAGTCACACGACACGAAAGCCGCGCATTTGCTGCAGAAATATGAAACTGCCAAGACGCCTAAGTGATAATTTCATACTTTCTGCGATATGATTAGCGCTCTGGCACCTCATTTGTGTTTATGTGGACATACTTATACAGTAGACAGACAAGATGATAAATTGTGTGGGTTTATTAGATTACAAAACACAAACTGTTTCACTGTTTCGAAACAGCGTATCGAAACATTACATTGTACTGTTTCATTTGTTTCGAAACAGTTACGTGTTTGTTTGCCCATCTCTAATTTCAACAACAGTTCGCTCACTGCCACTCGCGATAATAATATCTCAGTCTCCAGAGTTTGTGTATGCACACCACAAAAGAATCAGCGGCCAACGTTCCAAAGATATAGCACACTCCAGCTTTCAAATCCACAATGAAAAAGTTTTCAGCCGGTGTTAAGATCTTGAAATGTCAAGAGTTGCAGTCTACAAGTGCATCACTACTATGCAATTCACACTTAAGTGCTTGGCAGAGGGTTCATCGAACCACTTTCACACTTCTTCTCTACAGGTCCACTCTCTAACATTGCGCGGGAAGAACAATCACTTAAACTATTCCGTGAGACCTCTGATTTCTCTTACTTCACGACAATGATCATTTATCCTTGTGTAGGTGGGCGCCAACTAAATATTTTCACATTTGGAGGAGAAAGTTGGAGATTTAAATTGCGTGAAAAGGTCTTCTGATTAATCATGAAAATTTTGTGAAGGGAATCTTTGGAAAAGTGATACTGGAAAAAGTAATGTCATTTTACGAAAATAAATAAACACGAGATTCAAACTGACGCTAGTTAAAAATTTAAGTTATCTTTGTTTTCTAAAAAATCACGCAAGAGATGAAATGGAGTTTATTAGTCTGATTGGTGATAGGAAATCAGTTCAGACTGATAATTGATACTAAAGTATTCTGTAGTTAGAACATTCTAAACAGTTCGGTGCTAAAATTTTAGCCTGATTTCCATTTAATATGAAAGTTGGATATTACGTATCAGAGTCTATATTAATCGACTGCACAAAAGTGCTTATAATCTATGGCGAAAACAAATTACGCGGATTTTAAACAAGAACTCAAATAAAGTTTTCAGTCGGTTTTAAGATCTTGAAATGTCAAGATCAGACATCAACAAATATCGTGCGAGAATAACGCGAAGATCCGGCAGAAAACCCGTTTTCTCAGAACGTCAAAAATGTCGGAAACGGTAATATTGACCCCCATACCTCCGATAAGCCAAGAATATTTCAAATAAAATAGTCAATGTTTATAAACTTATGTTTTGTAATTCCTTCAGCTAACATTTTCTTTATTTCATTTGTGAATTTAACGTAAGAACAAATCATACCGCAACTGTCTTCCTCTACAGTTTTTGCCCTCCACAGTTCCCTCTAGTTCCAGGGAAGTCATTCCCTCATGTCTTAACAGGTGTCCTACCATCCTGTCCTTTCTCCTTAGTGTTTTCCACATATTCCTTTCCTCTCCTTTCTGCGCAGAACCTCCTCTTTCCTTACGTTATCAGTCCACCTAATTTTCAACATTCGTCTATAGCACCACATCTCAAATACTTCGATTCTCTTCTCTTCTGTTATGGTTTTCCCACAGTCCATGTTTCACTACCTACACTCCAGACGTACATTCTGAGAAATTTCTTCCTCATATTAAGGCCGATACTTGATATTAGTAGACTACTTTTGGCCAGGGACGCCCTTTCTGCCATTGCTAGTCTGCTTTTGATGTCCTCCTAGCTCCGTCCGTCATTGGTTATTTTACTGCCTAGGTAGCAGAATTCATCTACTTCGTGATCATCACTCCCAATGTTAAGTTTCTCGCTGTTCTCATTTCTACTACTTCTCATTACCTTCGTCTTTCTCCGATTTGCTCTCAAACCATACTGTGTACTCATTAGACTGTTCATTCCGTTCAGCAGATCATTTAATTCTTCTTCACTTTCACTCAGGATAGCAATGTCATCAGCGGATCATACCATTGATATCCTTTCACCTTGAGTTTTAATTCGAGTCCTGAACCTTCCTTTTATTTCCATCATTGCTTCCTCAATGTACAGGTTGAAAAATAGGGGCGAAAGGCTACATCCTTGTCTTACACCCTTTTGAATACGAGCACTTCGTTCTTGATCGTCCACTCTTATTATTCCCTCTTGGCTGTTGTACATATTGCATATGACCCGTCTCTCCCTGTAGCTTATCCCTACGTTTCACAGAATTTCGAACATCTCGCACAATTTTCAGTTGTGGAACGCTTTTTTCAGGTAGACCAATCCTATGAACGTGTCTTGATTTTTCTTTAGTCTTGCTTCCATTATTAGCCGTAACGTCAGAATTGCCTCTCTCGTCCCTTTACTTTTCCTAAAGCCAAACTGATCATCACCTAGCGCATTCTCAATTTTCTTTTCCATTCTTCTGTATATTATTCTTGAAAGCAGCTTCGATGCATGAGCTGATTGTGCGATAATTCTCGCACTTGTCCGCTATTGCCGTCTTCGGAATTGTGTGGATGATGCTTTTCCGAAAGTCAGACGGTATTCTACAGACCAACGTGAATAGTCGTTTTGTTGCCACTTCCCCCACCAATGATTTTTGAAATTCTGATGGAATGTTAGCTATCCCTTCTGCCTTATTTGACCTTAAGTCCTCCAAAGCTCTTTTAAATTCTGTTTCTAGATCTGGATCCCCTATATCTTCTAAATCGACTTCTGTTTCTTCTTCTATCATATCAGACAAATATTCCCCCTCATAGAGGCTCTCAAAGTATTCTTTGCAGCTATCCGCTCTCTGCTCTGCAGTGGAATTTCCGTCGCAGTCTTAATGTTACCACCCTTGTTTTTAATGTCACCGTTCTAGGCGCTTTAGTCTGTAACCGCGCGACCCCTACGGTCGCAGGTTCGAATCCTGCCTCGGTCATGGATGTGTGTGATGTCCTTAGGTTAGTTAGGCTTAAGTAGTTCTAAGTTCTAGGGGACTGGTGACCTCAGATGTTAAGTACCATAGAGCTCAGAGCCATTTGAACCATTTTTTTATAATGTCACCGAAGGTTTTTTTGACTTTCCTGTAGGCTGAGTCTATCTTCTTGTTTTCTTTTTCGATCACATTCTTCTTGCAGCCATTTCCACTTAGCTTCCCTGCACTTCCTAATTATTTAATTCCTCATAGACTTGTATTTCTGCATTCCTGAGATTCCCGGAACATTTTTGCACTTCCTCCTTTCATCAATCAACTGAAGGATTTCTTCTGTTAACCATGGTTTCTTCGCAGTTACCTTCTTTGTACCTGTGTTTGCCTTTCCAACTTCTGTGATGGCCCTTTTTATAGATGTCCATTCCTCTTCAACTGTACTGCCTACTGCGCTATTCCTTATTGCTGTATCTATAGCGTTAGAGAACTTCAAACGTATCTCGTCATTCCTTAGCACTTCCGTATCCCACTTCTTTGCGTATTGATTCTTCCTGACTAATGTCTTGAACTTCAGCCTACTCTTCATCACTACTATATTGTGATCTGAGTCTATATCTGCTCCTGTGTACGCCTTACAATCCAGTATCTGATTTCGGAATCTCTGTCTGACCATGATGTAATCTAACTGAAATCGTCCCGTATCACGCGGCTTTTTCCAAGTATACCTCCTCCTGTTGTGATTCTTGAACAGAGTATTCGCTATTACTAGCTGAAACATGTTACAGAACTCAATTAGTCTTTCTCCTCTCTTATTCCTTGTCCCAAGCCCATATTCTCCTGCAACCTTCTCTTGTACTCTTTCCCTTACAACTGTATTCCAATCTCCCATGACTATGAGATTTTCATCTCCATTTACGTACTGTGATACCCTTTCAATATCCTCATACACTTTCTCTGTCTCTTCATCTTCAGCTTGCGACGTCGGCATGTATACCTGAACTATCGTTGTCGGTGTTGGTCTGCTGTCGATTCTGATTAGAACAATTCGGTCATTGAACTGTTCACAGTAACACACCCTCTGTCCTACCTTCCTATTCATAACGAATCCTACACCTGTTATACCATTTTCTGCTGCTGTTGATATTACCCAATACTCATCTGACCTGAAATCCTTGTCCCTTTCCACTTCACTTCACTGACCCCTACTATATCTAAAGTGAGCCTTTGCATTTCCCTTTTCAGATTTTCTAGCTTCTCTATCACGTTCAAACTTCTGACATTCCACGCCCCGACTCGTAGAACGTTATCCTTTCGTTGATTATTCAATCTCTTTCTCATGTTAACCTCCCCCTTGGCAGTCCCCTGCCGGAGATCCGAATTGGGGACTATTCCGGAATATTTCGCCAAAGGAGAGATCATCACGACACTTCTTCAATTACAGGCCACATGTCCTGTGGATACACGATGCGTGTCTTTAATGCAGTAGTTTCTGTTGCCTTCTGCATCCTCATGCCGTTCATCATTGCTGATTCTTCCGCCTTTAGGGGCAATTTCCCACCCCTAGGACAAGAGAGTGCCCTGAACCTCTATCCGCTCCTGCGTCCTCTTTGACAAGGCCGTTGGCAGAATGAGGCTGACTTCTTATGCCGGATGTCTTCGGCCGCCAATGCTGATTATTTATCAAAATTTAGGCAGTGGCGGGAATCGAACCCGGGACCGAAGACGTATTGATTATGAATCAAAGACGCTAGCCCTAGATGTTGTATGGTGTTTATATATTATTTTATAGAGGATTTGTTAATGGTATTTTGTACAGCGTATGTCGTTGATCCTATGAGTACTCATAATGATCATAAAACAATTTGAAAACAGTTTTTCAGGCTTTTAGGAGCACGTTTTTTTTTCTTTTTTTTTTTTTAGCTGTAGTTGCAAAAGTCATACATAGATTTTTAAAGTACGTGTATATGGGAGACTGTAATTGTTTTACAGAAAATTTCTTTATTAAGCCATGTAGGTCTTCGTTCCTATGCCCATTTGATTATCTCTCATCGTTGGTATAAATATGACTGCATGTAATTCCCATAAAAGAAATGTTTCGTCGTCCCAGGTAATGTGTTGCAATTTTTATACGGGAACAGTAGCGATTCTTACCAAAATTGCAGCGTATAAAGAACTTAACTGAATGAGAGTATAACTTAAGATCCTGCATTTTATATATATATATATATATATATATATATATATATATATATATATATATATATATATATATCGTGTGAGTGTGGAATTATAAGATGAATGTGATATTTACACAACGTACGACGTAATGTGCATAAGTTGATGTCATGCCTGTGCTTGAAAAACGACATAGTATCGAAACTAGTTAATCGCACAAATTAAACAAAGAAAATTAAGACGCTTCACGGCCTGCAACAAACTGTGTTGTAAAATCGTAAATGTAATCAGATTAATACGTTCTAAGCGATTCTTGACCTATTGCTGGTTTTACAGTGTTATAAGCTACTATTACGGCGCACTCAAATATTAATGTGTCGTTATTAACTCTTTAACACCTCTGATTTTATATGAAATGACAAAATAGATGTTTGATTTTTTTAATAAGAAAATAATGTCTCTTTTTTTGTTTATTGTGTGGTTAGCTGCTCTCGTATTACTGAAATGTCATAGAGCAGCCATTTGCATTAGAAATATTTTTGAAGAAAGAGCCTATAATTTTTTATCCCAAAATTTATTTCTCGTTTGACTGACTTCCTTTTAGCTATGTCCTTAAGACGTTTGCAGGATCTGAAGTTATACTCACATTCAGTTATGTCCTTCGAATTTAAAAATTGCAATTTTGGTAAGAATAGTTATTGTTCCTGTATAAAAGAATAGGAACCCTTATCTTGGATCACGAGGTAATTCTTTTATCAAAACTTGTACATTGAACGTCATGGCATTGAGTCAAAAGCATATAATTATACAAATATGTTCAGACTAAGCTTTTCTATGAAAAAACTAAAATCATAAATATGCTTTTCCTCTTCACGCGCTGCCATCTATCAATCATAAGATATAACATCGTTTAATATGATATTGTCTGATATTCTGTCAACCATTCTCAAACGTTGATATGGATGCAATCTTGTGCATCACAGAATTCTCAACTCTGGCTTCGACTTCCCACACAAGATAAAAACTTACATCGACGTGTTATTACGGACAAATTCTAAATCACGGCAGTAACTATAGTAACAAAGGCCTTCGCCGTCAATGGCCGCAGTTTTCCAGCCGTCTGCCGGCAACCGACACGTGGTGCAGGTTCTCTCTGGTAGGTGGCTCCGCTGTCGCCACAACTCGCTCAGGCACCGTAAAATCCATGTAACAGAATAATTACGAGTACAGCTGCAATTAACATAAGATAAAATATTATGGAAATGGAAGAGGATGTAGGTGAAGATGAAATGGGAGATACGATACTGCGTGAAGAGTTTGACAGAGCACTGAAAGACCTGAGTCGAAACAAGGCCCCCGGAGTAGACAATATTCCATTGGAACTACTGACGGCCGTGGGAGAGCCAGTCCTGACAAAACTCTACCATCTGGTGAGCAAGATGTATGAAACAGGCGAAATACCCTCAGACTTCAAGAAGAATATAATAATTCCAATCCCAAAGAAAGCAGGTGTTGACAGATGTGAAAATTACCGAACTATCAGCTTAATAAGTCACAGCTGCAAAATACTAACACGAATTCTTTACAGACGAATGGAAAAACTAGTAGAAGCCAACCTCGGGGAAGATCAGTTTGGATTCCGTAGAAACACTGGAACACGTGAGGCAATACTGACCTTACGACTTATCTTAGAAGAAAGATTAAGGAAAGGCAAACCTACGTTTCTAGCATTTGTAGACTTAGAGAAAGCTTTTGACAATGTTGACTGGAATACTCTCTTTCAAATTCTAAAGGTGGCAGGGGTAAAATACAGGGAGCGAAAGGCTATTTACAATTTGTACAGAAACCAGATGGCAGTTATAAGAGTCGAGGGACATGAAAGGGAAGCAGTGGTTGGGAAGGGAGTAAGACAGGGTTGTAGCCTCTCCCCGATGTTATTCAATCTCTATATTGAGCAAGCAGTAAAGGAAACAAAAGAAAAATTCGGGGTAGGTATTAAAATTCATGGAGAAGAAATAAAAACTTTGAGGTTCGCCGATAACATTGTAATTCTGTCAGAGACAGCAAAGGACTTGGAAGAGCAGTTGAATGGAATGGACAGTGTCTTGAAAGGAGGATATAAGATGAACATCAACAAAAGCAAAACAAGGATAATGGAATGAAGTCTAATTAAGTCGGGTGATGCTGAGGGAATTAGATTAGGAAAAGAGGCACTTAAAGTAGTAAAGGAGTTTTGCTATTTGGGGAGCAAAATAACTGATGATGGTCGAAGTAGAGAGGATATAAAATGTAGGCTGGCAATGGCAAGGAAGGCGTTTCTGAGGAAGAGAAATTTGTTAACATCCAGTATTGATTTAAGTGTCAGGAAGTCATTTCTGAAAGTATTCGTATGGAGTGTAGCCATGTATGGAAGTGAAACATGGACGATAAACAGTTTGGACAAGAAGAGAATAGAAGCTTTCGAAATGTGGTGCTACAGAAGAATGCTGAAGATTAGATGGGTAGATCACATAACTAATGAGGAAGTATTGAATAGGATTGGGGAGAAGAGAAGTTTGTGGCACAACTTGACCAGAAGAAGGGATCGGTTGGTAGGACATGTTCTGAGGCATCAAGGGATCACCAATTTAGTATTGGAGGGCAGCGTGGAGGGTAAAAATCGTAGAGGGAGACCAAGAGATGAATACACTAAGCAGATTCAGAAGGATGTAGGTTGCAGTAGGTACTGGGAGATGAAAAAGCTTGCACAGGATAGAGTAGCATGGAGAGCTGCATCAAACCAGTCTCAGGACTGAAGACCACAACAACAACAACAACAACAACAACAACAACAACAACAACACAACTTGGTGTTACATTTCAATTGTGTGTCGGACCGAGACTCGAACTCGAGACCTTTGCCTTTTACTGGCAAGTGGTCCACCGACTGAGCTACCTAACAACAACTCACCACCTGTCCTGATTCTGTAATTAATATACATTGCAAAACATAATTTTATCATTGTACGATATTCTGAACAGCGGATATTTATAGAAAGAAAGAAAATACAAAGGGAACCCTCCATTCTATAGATCACGGATATTGATGCGCTTCAAATATGTTGTGGATTCAGTTAGTATTTTTTTCAAATATACATTCCGTTTGTGATTGGTATCATATTCTCCCAAATCATCTTCTTCGTTGAAATCTATCAATTCATCATCAATAATGATCTGTCTTTCGACCAAGAGATCCTGTATTGCGATACAGATCTCATCGGCAACTGCAACGGAATTTTCAGAGATCACGCTCGGCGGTGTTGTGGTTACGAGATTCAAATCGCGGAGTAGATTTTCGGCGTATTTAATGGCATTTGTGATTTCCCCTTTTGATTCTTCGTTCAACTCCTCTGCTTGTGGATCTTCTTCTGGCTGCACTACAGCAGAAACACTTGGTTCTTTCATTTCACAGAATTTTTCTAACACGCGGCACTAGAGACGGTTTGCGTACAAGTGACGCTGTAGTTAGATGCGAACGCAAAGGAATGCAATTCGCATCCTCGTCGGCCTAGGGGCTAGGGTTCCCATTATGGCTAACGCTATTCACGGGAGAGGGGACGATAGTGGGTGGAGATCGATTTCAGGTAATACAAGAAGTAACGTTGTATGAACGTTTGGAACTCCAGCTGCGAACCACAAATGGAATGAATATTTCAAAATACATCTTAATACATCTTTATAATTTCGCACACCTTACACTGTTTGTTGATATTCTTTGAAATGAAATCGAGACATTCAGTCGAAAAAAAAAAAATACATGAGCAAGTTTCGAACACGGAACCTCCAGGATGGTAGCCGTGAACCTTTGACGCTGCGTTACGCTGACTTGCCCGAAATGTTGTAATTTTGTTGCATTAATTTGAGGTGTAAGTGGTGCTGATATTCAAGACCATAAAATTGGGTTAAAAGCTGTGAGCTATGTGAGGAAGTTAACCTTGCATTACTGCGCAACTGTTTCACCAGGTATCCAGTCTAGCTTACCAAATTCCCAACCAGACTAACATTTATTATAATCTTTTAGTATTCATCTTACGATAACCGGTGATATACATATAGAAAGACAATTTAAACAAAAAGAAATAAATCAGTTTATATTTGGACATTTATTTTAACATTGATCATTGTTCCGTTAAAATTTCAGCATATCAAACTTGATTCATAACTAAACTGGTGCCTTATTTAGGATTGTGAAAATGTGAGTTTGTAATCTTACAGAACACATCAAATATGAAGCCAAGATTGGGAGACTGCATACAACACTGCATTCATAAAATAACACACGAAGAACGTTGAAACATATGCAAGAGAAAATTAACCACAACCAACCGATTCAATTTTCACCCGAAGAAGTTACGTTCGTAGCGCAATCCTGTCCGTCATGAAATTACCACACACTGGTATACTAAATTCATACTAACTCTCTGTGAAATCTTCCCGAAAAGAATAGCCGAGGGGTGCTTTGATGATTACACCACATGCTTCACGTGGTCAACTTGGTTTACACAAAGAGTGTAACTCCACAATAATTTTGACAATTAAAATAAATTAGATCGAAAAGCAATTTACAAAAGAAAAACCTCGAACTGGTTACTAACGTCTTACTATTAACCTGATGGGTCAAGCAATTATATAGGCACGTGGTAATGGTCTCACAAAGTACACCCCACGTGGGTTGAACATAAAGAAAAGTTGCTATATTGAAAAATATTGTCAAGACGAGACGTTATAATCTCACGCACATTCGCATTGATGATCTTAGTTAGAGTTACTGATCAACACGTGGGTCCACTTTACTCACAAAGTAGTGACAAAGCAACTACTGGAAGATATTCTGAACTTCACACTCGAAATACACTGCTTTGCAATTTAAGATAACATAAGATATTTTAGATCTAAACATGAAATAAAGGTGATTAAATTTTCAGTTTGGCTGAACTTAAGAAATCAATTGTCCTACGGACTTAGCAGACACGCGCTTAGCCGGGGATCTTACAACTTCAGACGCTCGCCGCGGACAGACTGACCTGGGCCCCTACCGAGCGTTCTTCACAGATACAAACGGAAGTGACCAGAGAGGCAGCTTCCTATACCAACATGACAAGGGACGGACAGGACCATACTAAGAATGGAAACCTCTCTGCATTTAGAAAGCGTAGCTACCTGCTCCGACGTTGATCCTACTGTTGTCTAGCAGACAGGCTTGTCTGCTACCATCAAGCATGCAACTAGAAATACATTTGCTCATTCATCCTTTCACACAGAAGGGAAGGGGGATGACAGTATCTTATCATATACAGTATCTTATCATATACAGTATATAAAAGAAAGCGGATGTAGTTTCCGTATGAGACTGTGTGACGTGAGTTACATGTAAACTGTGATTTAAAGTCTAGTAGTGTGACAGATCTACTTGTTTATGTGTAAAAGTAACACGTTCCACTACTCAGACTCCTCCCAGATAGTGAGGAACGCCACAGTAAATTTAGAAGAGGAATTTATGCCGTAAATGACAACAGATTTAAGAAATTAACATGAAAGGAATCCAACAGAGACCTTTCAATGTGTGTACTGTTACGGATGTACACATCGCGCAATGACTGTCAAAATCGATTTTCTCAAAAACTAAGGCTCGTCGCTAAAAATGCGGGTAGCCAGGTACTCAGGGTAATTGCCTCTACAACATAGTTGAAGCGCATCAAAAACTTACAGTATTGAGGGTCCCCTTTGTCAGTTAAACCAGGAGAACAACGTGCTGTCTTACAATACGGCATCAACCTGAGCGCCTTTTTTTCAACTGCGCGTGTTTTCAACACGGCGAGCTGACATTTGTAAGATCTTCATTCGTAGCATCTAGGTTGATTTTTATACAAGAGATTTCCATCTTCCATAACCCTCATAATGTGTGAGAAGAAAATATGTTCCATAATTATAGTGCAGATTGCCTTCAGCAGTACAGGCTTACAACTTCCGTGCCTCTGTCCGACGGAGACGGCGATAACGTGCGCTTCTATTCCAGTCGCTAGGTACGCTGCATTGCTCTACTGACCTACAATAAACTGCTAATGGCAGTGGAGCAAGGTCTTCCGCTTAACCTCGGTACAACCTCACAGGTTATCCCATCCGGACCAGTTCCCCATCCACTATCGCACACTTTCGTTGATTTTTCTACTCTGCGACCTTTTATTTAAGTATCTGCCACATGTAGGAGTAATCCACTAAATTAGAGGCAGACATCATTAACGTCGATATGCAGCAGCATTTTAGAACATATACAGGGTGTTACAGAAAGGTACGGCCAAACTTTCAGGAAACATTCCTCACACACAAAGAAAGAAAATATGTTATGTGGACATGTGTCCGGAAACACTCACTTTCCATGTTAGAGCTCATTTATTACTTCTCTTCAAATCACATTAATCATGGAATGGAAACACACAGCAACAGAACGTACCAGCGTGACTTCAAACACTTAGTTACAGGAAATGTACAAAATGTCCTCCGTTAGCGAGGATACATGCATCCACCCTCCGTCGCATGGAATCCCTGATGCGCTGATGCAGCCCTGGAGAATGGCGTATTGTATCTCAGCCGTCCACAATACGAGCACGAAGAGTCTCTACATTTGGTACCGGGGTTGCGTAAACAAGAGCTTTCAATTGCCCCCATAAATGAAAGTCAAGAGGGTTGAGGTCAGGAGAGCGTGGAGGCCATGGAATTGGTCCGCCTCTACCAATCCATCAGTCACCAAATCTGTTGTTGAGAAGCGTACGAACACTTCGACTGAAATGTGCAGGAGCTCCATCGTACATGAACCACATGTTGTGACGTACTTGTAAAGGCACATGTTCTAGCAGCACAGGTAGAGTATCCAGTATGAAATCATGATAACGTGCTCCATTGAGCGTAGGTGGAAGAACATGGGGCCCAATCAAGACATCACCAACAATGCCTGTCCAAACGTTCACAGAAAATCTGTGTTGATGACGTGATTGCACAACTGCGTGCGGATTCTCGTTAGCCCACACATGTTGATTGTGAAAATTTACAATTTGATCACGTTGGAATGAAGCCTCATCCGTAAGGAGAACATTTGCACTGAAATGAGGATTGACACATTGTTGGATGAACCATTCGCAGAAGTGTACCCGTGGAGGCCAATCAGCTGCTGGTTCTCCCGTAGCACTCTCCATACAGTGACGTGGTCAACGTTACCTTGTACAGCAGCAACTTCTCTGACGCTGACATTAGGGTTATCGTCAACTGCACGAAGAATTGCCTCGTCCATTGCAGGTGTCCTCGTCGTTCTAGGTCTTCCCCAGTCGCGAGTCATAGGCTGGAATTCTCCGTGCTCCCTAAGACGCCGATCAATTGCTACGAACGTCTTCCTGTCGCGACACCTTCGCTCTGGAAATCTGTCTCGATACAAACGTACCGCGCCACGGCTATTGCCCCGTGCTAATCCATACATCAAATGGGCGTCTGCCAATTCCGCATTTGTAAACATTGCACTGACTGCAAAACCACGTTCGTGATGAACACTAACCTGTTGATGCTACGTACTGATGTGCTTGATGCTAGTACTGTAGAGCAATGAGTCGCATGTCAACACAAGCATCGAAGTCAACATTACCTTCCTTCAATTGAGCCAACTGGCGATGAATCGAGGAAGTTCAGTACGTACTGACGAAACTAAAATGAGCTCTAACAAGGAAATTAAGCGTTTCCGGACACATGTCCACATAACATCTTTTGTTTATTTGTGTGAGAGCAATGTTTCCTGAAAGTTTAGCGTACCTTTTTGTAACACCCTGCATTGTGTTCGAACATAATGAATTACCTCGAGGAGAACGGTCTATTGACAAACAGTCAGCACAAATGTAGAAAACATGGTTTTTGTGAAACACAACTAGGTAGGTCTTTGCTCACACCAAGTGTTGAGTTCTATTGACAAGGGATTTCAAATTGATTCCCTCTTTCTAGGTTTCCAGAAGGCTTTTGACACGGTACCACACAAGCCGCTTGTCGTGAAATTGGGTGCCTACGTAACATCGTCTCAGTTATGTGACTGGATTTGTGATTTCCATTCAGAGGTCACAGTTCGTAGTAATTGACGGAAAGTCATCGAGTAAAACAGAAGTTATTTCTGGCGTTCCCAAAAGTGGTGTTATAGGCCCTTTACTGTACATTATTAGTACAAACGGTTTGGGAGACAATCTGAGAAGCCGTCTTAGGTTGTTTGCAGATGGTTCAAAATGGTGGCTCTGAGCACTATGGGACTTAACATCTATGGTCATCAGTCCCTAGAACTTAGAACTACTTAAACCTAACTAACCTAAGGACAGCACACAACACCCAGCCATCACGAGGCAGAGAAAATCCGTGACCCCGCCGGGAATCGAACCCGGGAACCCGGGCGTGGGAAGCGAGAACGCTACCGCACGACCACGAGATGCCGTTTGCAGATGACGCCGTCGTTTATGGACTAATAAAGTCATCAGAAGATCAAAACAAATTGCAAAAACATGTAGAAAAGATATCTGAATGGTGCGAAAATTGGCAGTTGGCCCTAAATAACGAAAAGTGTGAGGTCATCGACAACAGTGCCAAAAGGAATCCGTTAAACTTTGGTTACACGGCAAGTCAGTCAAATCTAAAGGCGATAAATTGAACTAAATACCTAGAAATTACAAATACGAACAACTTAAATTGGAAAGAACACATAGGAAATATTGGGGGAAGGCAAAACAAAGACTGCTTTTTATTCGCAAAGCACTTAGAAAATGTAACAGATCTACTGAAGTGACTACCGACACTTTGTTTGTCCGTTCTCCTTCGGAGTATTGCTTCGCGGTCTGAGATCCTTACCAGATAGGATTAAGGAAATACATTGAGAAAGTTTAAAGAGGACTAGCACGTTTTCTGTTATTGTGAAGGAGGGGAGAGAATGTCACGGACATGAAACAGGATTTGGGGTGGAGACCATTAAAACAAATGCGTTTTTCGTTACGGCGGAAACTTCTCACGAAATTTCAATGACCGAGTTTCTCTCCCGGATATGAAACATTTTGTTGACTGCTACCTACATAGTGAGAAGCGATCATCATAGTAAAATAAGGGAAATGATAGCTCGCACGGGAAGATGTGGGTGTTCGTTTTTCCCGCACGCTGTTCGAGATTGGGATAATAGAGAATTATTGTGAAGATGGTTCTATGAACTACCAGTCAGGCATTTAAGTGTGATTTGCAAAGTATCTGTGTAGATGTAGATGAGCATTCGTGCGTTGATTGAAAGAAGCAATGAGATTACAATCTTCCGAAAGTGAAACAATTTCGGACGAGGCTTTTTCTCTGTTACCAGTAAATTTACGTCCCACTATCTTTCTTAGATTCCAGAACGGATGAACGAAAAAACTTTAAATTACAGCAACCACAGAGTGTGTAAGCTGATAGTCTTCTCCTTGAAATATGTATATAATTATGTGCAGAGAGAGAGGAATAGATTTGCTCCCAAGGGAGATTAATATTGTAAGAAAGTAAACTAATTTTTCCAATTATCTTTAAATCTGGATTTAACACTGTTTCCTGTATTTTCACACGTCGCATAGCCGGGATTATAGCTGGCGTCCAATACAGACTAACTTTCCAAACATTTCTTTTTCCCTGCAGGTGGTTGATTTTTGCCGTTCTTTTAAAAATGATATTTTGCTGTGTGCAATTCTAATGGAAAATGATCGGGTTGTTTAGCTGTGCTTTGTTCTTTTCCGTCGCTCATCAACATTTGCATACCGGTTTTTAAATAAATGAAACAGGCGATATGTCAAACTTTCTTGAGGTATATTTCAAAAAAAAAAATGTACAAATTTTGTCATGAATTATTGAGACAGGCACTACTTTACGTGCAGATCAAAAAATGGTTCAAATGGCTCTGAGCGCTATGGGACTTGACATCTGAGGTCATCAGTCCCCTAGAACTTAGAACTACTTAAACCTAATTAACCTAAGGACATCACACAACACCCAGTCATCACGAGGCAGAGAAAATCACTGACCCCGCCGGGAATCGAACCCGGGAACCCGGGCCTGGGAAACGAGAACGCTACCGCACGACCACGAGCTGCGGACACGTGCAGATCATGCAAGAAAACAGCTAACAGAAGATAAAACAAGATTGAAAAAGTTCATTTTAATTAAGATACCTTTGACCTCTTCAGCGACGGCACGATCCATTCCAAGTTGCTGTGTCAGGATTTCATGACATGATCCAACTAAAACGTTACATTCCTCCGCAATCTCTCGGACAGACAGTCTTCGATTGGCAAGCACAATTTCGGTGACGCTTCCTAACATGATCGTCGTCGGTATCCGTCGAATAGCATCCTGAACGAGTGTCGTTTTTCACTTCCGTCCGACAAATTTGTAAACTGTGTGAACCATTCGTAAAACTGAATACGGGTTAAGCACTCATTACCGCAGACTTGTTGCATCATTTGGTGTGTCTCTGCAAAGGTTTTTTGAGTATCACTCAAAATTTAATGCAGGCGCGTTGCTTTTCTATGTCATCTAGAAATTTGCGAACTGTGCGACCCAACGCTCTACTCAGTACACTACTGAACTATAATTAACAGACGTACAATATTAAAATTGCCGACATCTGCACATTAAACACAGGCGTGTGCAGTGATGCCAACCGCATTTCGCTCCAAGGCACTACTGCTGCAAAATCCCCAGTGTTCTGGAATTCTTTGAACAGACCTCATCTACTAGTTTTCCTTGAAGCGATTAGGAGCTTCTGCGGTAACGCCCACGCACGGACGAGTGTTGCAGAAGGAGCAATGTTAGAACCACTATTATACACTACTGACCATTAAAATTGCTACACCAAGGAGAAACGCAAATGATAAACTGGTATCCATTGGACAAATATATTATACTAGAACTGACATGTGATTACATTTTCACGCAATTTGGGTGCATAGATTCTAAGAAATCAGTACCAAGAACAACCACCTCTGGCCGTAATAACGGCCTTGATACGCCTGGGCATTGAGTCATACAGAGCTAGGATGGCGTGTACAGGTACACCTGCCCATGCAGCTTCAACACGATACCACAGTTCATCAAGAGTAGTGACTGGCGTATTGTGACGAGCCAGTTGCTCGGCGACCATTGACCAGACGTTTTCAATTGGTGAGAGATCTGGAGAATGTGCTGGCCAGGGCAGCAGTCGAACATTTTCTGTATCCAGAAAAACCCGTACAGGACATGCAACATGCGGTCGTGGATTATCCTGCTGCAATGTAGGGTTTCGCAGGGATCGAATGAAGGGTAGAGCCAAGTGCGTAACACACCTGAAATGTAACGTCCACTGTTCAAAGTGCTGTCAATGCGAACAAGAGGTGATAGAGACGTGTAACCAATAGCACCCCATACCATCACGCCGGGTGATACGCCGGTATGGCGATGACGAAAACACGTTTCCAATGTTCGTTCAGCGCGATGTCGCCAAACACGGATGCGACCATCATGATGCTGTAAACAGAAGCTGGATTCATCCGAAAAAGTGACGTTTTGCCATTCGTGCACCCAGGACATCGGAGGCGCTCCTATCTGTGATGCACCTTCTTGGGTAACCGCAGCCACGGTCTCCGAGCTCATAGTCCATGCTGCTGGAGTCGTCGTCGAACTGTTCGTGCAGATGGTTGTCGTTTTGCAAACGTCCCCATCTGTTGACTCGGGGATCGAGACGTGGCTGCACGATCCGTTACAGCCGCGCGGATAAGATACCTGTCATCTCGACTGCTAGTGATACGAGGCCGTTGGGATCCAGCACGGCGTTCCGTATTACCTTGCTGAACCAACCGATTCCATATTCCGCTAACAGTCATTGGATCTCGACCAACGCGAGCAGCAGTGTCGCGATACGATAAACCGCAATCACGATAGGCTACAATCCGACCTTTTATCAAAGTCGGAAACGTGATGGTACGCATTTCTCCTCCTTACACGAGGCATCACAACAACGTTTCAGCAGGCAACGCCGGTCAACTGCTGTTTGTGTATGAGAAATCGGTTGGAAACTGCTCATGTCAGCAAGTTGTAGGTATCGCCACCGACGCCAACCTTGTGTGGATTCTCTGAAAGGCTAATCATTTGCATATCCCAGCATCTTCTTCCTGTCGGTTAAATTTCTAGTCTGTAGCACGTCATCTTCGTGGTGTAGCAATTTTAATGGCCAGTAGTGTACGTGGTCAACTCAGAATTCCGGACAACCATGTCTAATTCTGCTCTGGGAGAACAGTTTCCTCGGTCGGCGTCTCACTCAGATAGCTAGGACGCCTGCGGTCGGGCGTTTCCCCGCACTCGCCGGGCCACGCTGACGCAGACGTAGACACCCCACTGCGGCTGCCGTGTCTCGCGGCTGCTCCACGCCTCGTTTCGACACGTCGCCTTCAGCTATTCTGTGCCGCGGCAGTCGGGGCCCTTGAACCGAGCGCTGTTTCGGATTTCTCTTCACTTACCTTCATGCCCAGATTTACTCGTTCGCCACTTGAGCCTTGTAATCATTACCCGCCATTGAGCGGCTCGTAACGCCGCCAGGCGGTTTTTACGTATACGTTTTAATGTCCTCCCTGTTTGTTCCACTTGCTGCCTTAACGAGCCCTCTGTTTCTCAGCACGAACTGCTGCCTAACAGTGACGAATGGAGGGTGACACCGAATAAGCGTATAAAATAAGTTCTGCTGTGCCGAACACTTTACCTGCCAACAAGTTTATATTCTGCAGAATACGCTTGTTGTTGGGTACAATAATTGCACTGATCACGGCAACCGCAACAGGAGAACGAATGATGGCGTGCGATGTGGGTGAACATTACAATAGCAGTTCGGCATTTGGGTACACCCAGAATGAGAACTTGCTGATTTCGAATACAAGTGACTGAAGTTTATTTCTGTCTGTATCTGCATCTTCATCTACACTCCGTAAGCCACCTTTCCTTCTGTACCGGGGGGTACCTACGAGCGTCACTCCAAAACAAATGCACACTATTTTTTTTAAACCCATTTTTTATTCTACGTGTTTGACAGTTTTACAGTGTGTAGATACGTCCTTCAGGAGCAATGTTTTCATTTCTCCACATAATTCCCATCGCTCTCAACTGGCTTACGCCATCTTGGAACCAACACCTGTATACCCACACGGCAAAATCCTGGACCAGCATGTTGGAGCCACTGTTTGGCAGCGTGCACAAGGGAGTCATCATCTTCAAACCTTGTTCCATGAAGAGAGTCTTTCAGTTTCCCAAAGAGATGATAGTCACATGGAGCCAGGTCGGGACTGTAAGGCGGGTGTTTCACTGTTGTCCATCCGAGTTTTGTGATCGCTTCCATGGTCTTTTCACTGATATATGGCCGTGCATTGTCGTGCAACAGCAAAACATCCTGCTTTTGGCGATGTGGTGGAACACGACTCGGTTGAGCTTGAAGTTTCTTCAGTGTCGTCACATATGCATCAGAATTTATGGTGGTTGCACTTGGCACGATGTCCACAAGCAAGAGGCCTTCGGAATCGAAAAACACCGTAACCACAACTTTTCCAGCAGAAGGTGTGGTTTCGAATTTTTTTCCTTGGGTGAATTTGTATGATGCCACTCCATTGATTGCCTATTCGTCTCTGGTGAAAAGTGATGGAGCCATGTTTCAATCATCTGTCACAATTCTTCCAAGAAATTCATCTGCACCATCTCGTACTGTTCCAAAACCTGGCCGCATACAGTTTTTCTTGTTTCTTTGTGAGCCACTGTCAACCTCCTGGGAACCCACGTGGCACATACCTTTTTTAACGCCAACACTTTCAGTATTCTGCAAACACTTCCTTCCCCTATCCCAACGTAGCGTGACATTTCGTTCACTGTGATGCGTCTGTCAGCAGTCACCAACTCGTTAACTCTCTGCACATTGTCTGGAGTGTGTGCAGCACGAGACCTGCCGCTGCGAGGACAATCCTCAATATTGCCGTGCCCGCTTTCGTCACGTAACCTGCCTGCAATCGACAGCAGCATCTCCATACACCTTTTTGAACCTCTTGTGGATGTTTCCCACTGTCTCTTTGTCACAGCACAGGAATTCTATGACAGCACGTTGCTTCTGACGAACGTCAAGTGTAGCAGCCATCTTGAAGACATGCTCTGACGGCGCCACTCACGGGAACAGGTTGAACTAACAAGGGAACCTCCCCATCGCACCCCCCTCAGATTTAGTTATAAGTTGGCACAGTGGATAGGCCTTGAAAAACTGAACACAGATCAATCGAGAAAATAGGAACAAGTTTTGTGGAACTATGAAAAAATAAGCAAAATATACAAACTGAGTAGTCCATGCGGTAGATAGGCAACATCAAGGAGCTTGTGACCTCAGGAGCGCCGTGGTCCCGTGGTTAGGGTGAGCAGCTGCAGACCGAGAAGTCCTTGGTTCAAGTCTTCTCTCTGGTGAAAATTTTACTTTCTTTATTTCATTGACGTCGCTGTTCACTGTAATAAGTTTAGCGTCTGTGTTTTGCGACCGCACCGCAAAACCGTGCAATTAGTAGACGAAAGGACGTGCCTCTCCAATGGGAACCGAAAGCATTTGATCGCAAGGTAATAGATCAACCGATTCCTCCACAGGAAAACACGTCTGATATATTGTATACGACACTGGTGACGGCATGTGTGTCACATGACAGGAATATGTTGTCGACACACGTAACTTGTACATTTGGCGAATGGGTAAAAAGGTTCTTCTACCTTGCCTGATTTAGGTTTTCTTGTGAATGTGATAATCACTCCCAAAAAAGTGATCGCATCGGACGCACAGACAATAATTGTCTGAAAATAAAAAATTAAACTTTTCACTCGAGGGAAGACTTGAATCAAGGACCTCTCTTTCCACAGCTGCTCACGCTAACCACGGGACCACGGCGCTCCTGAGCTCCCACTATCCTTGATGTTGCCTATCTTGCGAATGGACTACTCAGTTTGTATATTTTGCTTATTTTTTTTTCATAGTTCCCCACAACGTCTTTCTGTTTTCTCGATTGAACTGTGTTCAGTTTTTCAAGGCCTATCCACTGAGCCAACTTATAACTAAATCTGAGGGGGGTGCGATGGGGAGGTTCCCTTATATAAGTTTGAAAACATGCGGGAAGGATGTATCTACACAGTGTAAAACTTTCACACGTGCAGAATGAAAACTGTATTTTTACAAAAATAGTGTGCATTTCTTTTGGAGTGACCCTCGTATGTCGGCCGTGGTGGCCAAGCAGTTCTAGGCACTACAGTCTTGAACCGTACGACCCCTACGATCGCAAGTTTGAATCCTGGGTCGGGCATGGATGAGTGTGATGTCCTTAGGTTAGTTAGGCTTAAGTAGTTCTAAGTTCTAGGGGACTGATGACCTCAGAAGCTAAGTCCCATAGTGCTCAAGGCATTTGAACTATATATATATACACTCCTGGAAATGGAAAAAAGAACACATTGACACCGGTGTGTCAGACCCACCATACTTGCTCCGGACACTGCGTGAGGGCTGTGCAAGCAATGATCAGACGCACGGCACAGCGGACACACCAGGAACCGCGGTGTTGGCCGTCGAATGGCGCTAGCTGCGCAGCATTTGTGCACCGCCGCCGTCAGTGTCAGCCAGTTTGCCGTGGCATACGGAGCTCCATCGCAGTCTTTAACACTGGTAGCATGCCGCGACAGCGTGGACGTGAACCGTATGTGCAGTTGACGGACTTTGAGCGAGGGCGTATAGTGGGCATGCGGGAGGCCGGGTGGACGTACCGCCGAATTGCTCAACACGTGGGGCGTGAGGTCTCCACAGTACATCGATGTTGTCGCCAGTGGTCGGCGGAAGGTGCACGTGCCCGTCGACCTGGGACCGGACCGCAGCGACGCACGGATGCACGCCAAGACCGTAGGATCCTACGCAGTGCCGTAGGGGACCGCACCGCCACTTCCCAGCAAATTAGGGACACTGTTGCTCCTGGTGTATCGGCGAGGACCATTCGCAACCGTCTCCATGAAGCTGGGCTACGGCCCCGCACACCGTTAGGCCGTCTTCCGCTCACGCCCCAACATCGTGCAGCCCGCCTCCAGTGGTGTCGCGACAGGCGTGAATGGAGGGACGAATGGAGACGTGTCGTCTTCAGCGATGAGAGTCGCTTCTGCCTTGGTGCCAATGATGGTCGTATGCGTGTTTGGCGCCGTGCAGGTGAGCGCCACAATCAGGACTGCATACGACCGAGGCACACAGGGCCAACATCCGGCGTCATGGTGTGGGGAGCGATCTCCTACACTGGCCGTACACCACTGGTGATCGTCGAGGGGACACTGAATAGTGCACGGTACATCCAAACCGTCATCGAACCCATCGTTCTACCATTCCTAGACCGGCAAGGGAACTTGCTGTTCCAACAGGACAATGCACGTCCGCATGTATCCCGTGCCACCCAACGTGCTCTAGAAGGTGTAAGTCAACTACCCTGGCCAGCAAGATCTCCGGATCTGTCCCCCATTGAGCATGTTTGGGACTGGATGAAGCGTCGTCTCACGCGGCCTGCACGTCCAGCACGAACGCTGGTCCAACTGAGGCGCCAGGTGGAAATGGCATGGCAAGCCGTTCCACAGGACTACATCCAGCATCTCTACGATCGTCTCCATGGGAGAATAGCAGCCTGCATTGCTGCGAAAGGTGGATATACACTGTACTAGTGCCGACATTGTGCATGCTCTGTTGCCTGTGTCTATGTGCCTGTGGTTCTGTCAGTGTGATCATGTGATGTATCTGACCCCAGGAATGTGTCAATAAAGTATCCCCTTCCTGGGACAATGAATTCACGGTGTTCTTATTTCAATTTCCAGGAGTGTATTTTTTTTTTTTTTTTTTTTTTTGCCCTTGTATTTCAATTCCAGTCGTGTACGGATCTCAGCAGGACAGTCTCTGTCGTTTCTAGCCACCCAGTCAACGTATAATACAATACAATCACGCTGTTGCAGTCGTGAGTCCGAAGACCGGTTTGATGCGCCTCTCCACGACTCTGAATGAGATTTTCACTCTGCAGCGGAGTGTGCGCTGATATGAAACTTTCCTGGCAGATTAAAACTGTGTGCCGCACCGTGACTCGAACTCTGGCAAGTGCTCTACCAACCGAGCTACCCAAGCACGACTCACGCCCCGTCCTCACAGCTTTACTTCTGCCAGTACCTCGTCTCCTACCTTCCAAACTTTACAGGAGCTCTCCTGCGAACCTTGCAGAACTAGCACTCCTGAAAGAAAGCATATTGCGGAGACATGGCTTAGCCACAGCCTGGGGACGGGGCGTGAGTCGTGCTTGGGTAGCTCAGTTGGTAGAGTACTTGCCCGCGAAAGGCAAAGGTCCCGAGTTCGAGTCTCGGTTCGGCACACAGTTTTAATCTGCCACGAAAGTTTCATATCTGTGTAAACCTTTCATTTCCGTAACGAGTGGCAACCTACATGTATTTGAACCTGCGTACTGCAATAGACAGTTGTACTACGGCTAAATTTTTCTTTGTATATAGAGTGAAGCGGCGGGTGAAAATTTGTACCAACATGGGGAATCGAACCCGGTTCCCCTGCTTAATAGTCAGGTGCGTAGCTACTAATCCATACTGGCGCAGGGGTTCAGATAACTGCGTGGATTAGCCTGGCACGCCTCCCTCCTAGATACAAAATCTCAGTGGCACCCCAGCCTACTTTAAATTCCCCCCTGACACACGTCTAGAAATGTCCAGACTCTTAATGTGTTGGAAGAGCACCCCAGCACCGAACGTAAATGGGAGATCGAGCCTGAAACCCACGTGCAGGCACTTATACAAATGAAATGACGCAGTGTCAGAGACATTACTGGTCTCATACGTGTATGATTTTATGTATTTAGACTCGTGATGACTGGGTGTTCTGTGATGCCCTTAGGTTATATTGGTTTAAGTAGTTCTAAGTTGTAGGGGACTGATGACAATAGATGTTAAGTCCCATAGTGCTCAGAGCCATTTGAACCATTTTTATGTATATAGACTGCGAGGGTAATCCACGCAGTTGGGTAAACCATCACTGTGGCAATGTGGGCTGCCAGCCAGCACGGTAGCTTAGCGTGTTCGGTCAGAGGGCTGCTCGCTCTTTGTAATAAAAAAAACTATGAGTAAAAGAATCAGCGATCAATTTGAACGCATGTCTTGTGACGTCCGCCTAGACCAAACGCAACGAACAAAAAAAAAAAAAAAAAAAAGTGTGTAGGGCACCTGTCCCATAAACAGGGGACCTAGGTTCGATTCCCAGTCTTGACAAAAATTTTAACTCGCTGCTTGCGTCTTCATACGTAAAATTAAATATGTAAGGACCAGTAAAGTCTCTGTTACTGTGTGATTTCATTTTTAAAATTTTTGTCTCCTTCCCCTGGCCCCATTTTATTCCATAAAGAAACTATAATTTGATCAAATTGAAATTCTTCCATATCATATGTGGCATACAGCAAACCAGTGCTTAACAGTAATGGTTAAAAACAGTCTTGGCTGCAATTTTATTTTTTTATTTTTCAACGACGCGTTTCGCCTTATTTAGGCATCTTCAGGTTATCTTTTCTAAATGGACGGGAGAGGCAACAAGATCTGCATAACGCGGTGGCGTAGTCACTACCTGAGCCCCAATCTTACTCTGTTACTCGCTCCTGTGAACGCGAACGCGTTATGCAGATCTTGTTGCCTCTCGCGTACAACTAGTAAAGATAACCTGAAGATGCCTAAATAAGGCGAAACGCGTCGATCAAAAATAAAAAACTACAATTGCAACCAAGACTGTTTTTAACCAATACTGATCAAATTGAGACTATTATATATACCTGCGATCGAAAGCTGGGAGACTCGTGTTTCAGTCCATGATCTATTGTATCGCGCACGATTTATTGACCGCGCTATATTGGTTGAAACGTTTCAGGCGGGCGCAAATCGTCCATAACTGCTGTGTCCGTGCAAGCAACAAGGAAGCACGGCTCCACTTTACAGACGGTGACAAGAGCGCGTTTTTCCTGTCACTGTAGCAAAAAAATCTGATGACTGCAGGGGCCACTTACCTCCGCTCGGCCTCCCCCCCCGCACCCCACCCGTGATACACACACGTGAGTACAACGACAACGAACTGTTACTGGAGTAAACTGAATACTTCATATTCCACCTCACAATTGCATTTGGTATTTCACAATATGTTGCCTCTCTCACTCACTCTCTCCCTACCTCCTGCACCCCCCTCTCTCTCTCAGCAATTATAATTCCATTCCTGAACCTTTCTTTTATTTCCATCACTGGTTTATACCGTTCTTAATTCGAGTACTTCCTTCTTAGACTTCCTGTGTTACTGTTCCCTCGTGATTCTTGTACATAATGTGTATCACCGTCTTCACCTGTAACTCACCTATATTTTTCTCAGAATTTCGAACATCTTGCTCCATTTTAAGTTGTCGAAGGGTTTTTCCAGGGTGGCAACATACACTTCTAGCCATTACAATTGCTACACCAAGAAGAAATGCAGATGATAAACGGGTATTCATTTGACAAACATATTATACTAGAATTGACATGTGATTACATTTTCACGCAATTTGGGTGCATAGATCCTGAGAAATCAGTACCCAGAACAACCACCTCTGGCCGAAATAACGGCCCTGATACGCCTAGGCATTGAGTCAAACAGAGCTTGGATGCCGTGTACAGGTACAGCTGCCCATACAGCTTCAACACGATACCACAGTTCATCAAGAGTAGTGACTGGCGTATTGTGACGAGCCAGTTGCTCGGCCACCACTGACCACACGTTTTCCATTGGTGAGAGATGTGGAGAATGTGCTGGCCAGGGCAGCAGCCGAACATTTTCTGTATCCGGAAAGGCCCGTACAGGACCTGCAACATGCGGTCGTGCAATATCCTGCTGAAATGTAGGGTTTCGCAGGGATCGAATGAAGGGCAGAGCCACGGGTCGTAACACATCTGAAATGTAACGTCCACTGTTCAAAGTGCCGTCAGTGCGAACAAGAGGTGACCGAGACGTGTAACCAACGCCACCCCATACCATCACGCTGGGTGATACGCCAGTATGGCGATGACGAATACACGCTTCCAATGTGCGTTCACCGCGGTGTCGCCATACACGGATGCGACCATCATGATGCTGTAAACACAACCTGGATTCATCTGAAAAAGTGACGTTTTGCCCTTCGTGCACACAGGTTCGTCGTAGAGTACACCATCGCCGGCGCTCCTGTCTGTGACGCAGCGTGAAGGGTATCCCCAGCCATGGTCTCCGAGCTGATAGTCCATGCTGCTGCAAACGTCGTCGAACTGTTCGTGCAGTTGGTTGTTGTCTTGCAAACGTCCCCATCTGTTGGTCAGGGATCGAGACGTGGCTTGTACGATCCGTTACAGCCGTGCGGATAAGATGCCTGTCATCTCGACTGCTAGTGATACGAGGCCGTTGGGATCCAGCTCGGCATTCCGTATTACCCTCCTGAACCCACCGATTCCATATTCTGCTAGCAGTCATTGGATCTCGACCGACGCGAGCAGCAACGTCGCTATACGATAAACCGTAATTGCGATAGGCTACAATCCGATCTTTATCAAAGTCGGAAACGTGATGGTACGCATTTCTCCTCCTTACACGAGGCATCACAACAACGTTTCACCAGGCAACGCCGGTCAACTGCTGTTAGTTATGAGAAATCGGTTGGAAACTTTCCTCATGTCAGCACGTTGTAGGTGTCGCCACCGGCGCCAACTTTGTGTGAATGCTCTGAAAAGCTAATCATTTGAATATCACAGCATCTTCTTCCTATCGGTTACATTTCGCCTCTGTCGCAGGTCATCTTCGTGGTGGAGCAATTTTAATGGCCAGTAGTGTAACAACGCATCTTGATTTTTTTTTTAGTCTTGCTTTCATTATGAACCGCAACGCCCTTCTGGTGCTTTTACCTTTCCTAAAACCAAACCAGATCCTCAATTTTCTTTTCCTTTCTTTATTATGGTATTGTTGTCGTCGACTTGGATGCGTGAACTGTTAAGCTGATTGTGCGATACTTCTCACAGCTGTCGACTGCTGTTACCTTCGAAAATGTGCGGATAATATTACTGAGAATGTTCGATGGTATATCGCCAGCCTCATACATTCTACACTCCAATGTGAATAATCGATTTTTTTGCCACTTCCCGCAATGATTTTAGAAATTCCGTTGGAATATTATCTATCTCTATGTGCCATGTTTTCGCTGTTAGCAATGTAATTCCCGTTTCAGTCTTAATATTACCTTTGCAGTGGACACATAATGGCCGGCCTCGGTGGCCGAGCGGTTCTAGGCGCTTCGGTCCGCAACCGCGCGACTCTTACGGTCGCAGGTTCGAATCCTGCCTCGGTCATGGATATGTGTGATGTCCTTAGGTTAGTTAGGTTTAAGTAGTTCTAAGTTCTAGGGGACTGATGACCTCAGATGTTTAAGTCCCTTAGTGCTCAGAGCCATTTGACACATAATGTTTTGCGGCGTGATCACTCTGTTCTATAAATAATTCAAAAGCCAAGATCGCTTGGATACTGTTTTCTAGATAATCCATTTCTACACACAAAAGTGCCATCATCGGATTTGTGCAGCATAACATGACAGGTTTGAGGGAGAGCTTAAATGAGTTATACTATATACATTACTGTTAATACAGAATCACATACCTGAATGTAGCTTCTTTTTGTTGTGGTCTTCAGTCCTCAGACTGGTTTGATGCAGCTCTCCATGCTACTCTATCCTGTGCAAGCTTCTTCATCTCCCAGTACCTACTGCAGCCTACATCCTTCTGAATCTGCTTAGTGTATTCATCTCTTGGTCTCCCTCTATGATTTTTACCCTCCGCGCTGCCCTCCAATACTAAATTGCTGATCCCTTGATGCCTCAGAACATGTCCTACCAAACGGTGCCTTCTTCTTGTCAAGTTGTGCGACAAACTTCTCCCCAATTCTATTCAGTGCCTCCTCGTTAGTTGTGTGATCTACCCATCTAATCTTCAGCATTCTGCTGTAGCACCACATTTCGAAAGCTTCTATTCTCTTCTTGTCTAAACTATTTATCGTCCACGTTTCACTTCCATACATGGCTACACTCCATATAAATACTTTCAGAAACGACTTCCTGACACTTAAATCTATACTCGATGTTAACAAATTTCTCTTCTTCAGAAGCACTTTCCTTCCCATTGCCAGTCTACATTTTATATCCTCTCTACTTCGACTATCATCAGTTATTTTGCTCCCCAAATAGCAGAACTCCTCAACTACTTTAAGTGTCTCATTTCCTAATCTAATACCCTCAGCATCACCCGACTTAATTCGACTACATTCCATTATCCTCGTTTTGCTTTTGTTGATGTTCATCTTATACCCTTCTTCAAGACACTATCCATTCCGTTCAACTGCTCTTCCAAGCCTAACGTGTATAAATGATTTGGATATAACGATAGATGAGGCAGACGAGCTGATATAAAACCATTGTCCCAGAAATAAAAATTAAAAAACAACTGCTCTCATGGTCATTCTATTCTATCAGATTGTAATATTGCTACAGGAATTTTGCTATGCTGAAATCGGGTGCTAATAGTAGAATAAAAGCGGGTTAAAAGCTGTGAGCTGTCTGGGGAGAAGTTAACCGTGCATTACTGCGCAACTGTTTCACCAGGTAACTAGTCTAGGTTTACCACATTACCAATCAGACTAACATTGATTATAATCTTTTACAGTCATACAACAACCGGTAATATATCTACACTACTGGAAATGGAAAAAAGAACACATTGACACCGGTGTGTCAGACCCACCATACTTGCTCCGGACACTGCGAGAGGGCTGTACAAGCAATGATCACACGCACGGCACAGCGGACACACCAGGAACCGCGGTGTTGGCCGTCGAATGGCGCTAGCTGCGCAGCATTTGTGCACCGCCGCCGTCAGTGTCAGCCAGTTTGCCGTGGCATACGGAGCTCCATCGCAGTCTTTAACACTGGTAGCATGCCGCGACAGCGTGGACGTGAACCGTATGTGCAGTTGACAGACTTTGAGCGAGGGCGTATAGTGGGAATGCGGGAGGCCGGGTGGACGTACCGCCGAATTGCTCAACACGTGGGGCGTGAGGTCTCCACAGTACATCGATGTTGTCGCCAGTGGTCGGCGGAAGGTGCACGTGCCCGTCGACCTGGGACCGGACCGCAGCGACGCACGGATGCACGCCAAGACCGTAGGATCCTACGCAGTGCTGTAGGGGACCGCACCGCCACTTCCCAGCAAATTAGGGACACTGTTGCTCCTGGGGAATCGGCGAGGACCATTAGCAACCGTCTCCATGAAGCTGGGCTACGGTCCCGCACACCGTTAGGCCGTCTTCCGCTCACGCCCCAACATCGTGCAGCCCGCCTCCAGTGGTGTCGCGACAGGCGTGAATGGAGGGACGAATGGAGACGTGTCGTCTTCAGCGATGAGAGTCGCTTCTGCCTTGGTGCCAATGATGGTCGTATGCGTGTTTGGCGCAGTGCAGGTGAGCGCCACAATCAGGACTGCCTACGACCGAGGCACACAGGGCCAACACCCGGCATCATGGTGTGGGGAGCGATCTCCTACACTGGCCGTACACCACTGGTGATCGTCGAGGGGACACTGAATAGTGCACGGTACATCCAAACCGTAGTCGAACCCATCGTTCTACCATTCCTAGACCGGCAAGGGAACTTGCTGTTCCAACAGGCCAATGCACGTCCGCATGTATCCCGTGCCACCCAACGTGCTCTAGAAGGTGTAAGTCAACTACCCTGGCCAGCAAGATCTCCGGATCTGTCCCCCATTGAGCATGTTTGGGACTGGATGAAGCGTCGTCTCACGCGGTCTGCACGTCCAGCACGAACGCTGGTCCAACTGAGGCGCCAGGTGGAAATGGCATGGCAAGCCGTTCCACAGGACTACATCCAGCATCTCTACGATCGTCTCCATGGTAGAATAGCAGCCTGCATTGCTGCGAAAGGTGGATATACACTGTACTAGTGCCGACATTGTGCATGCTCTGTTGCCTGTGTCTATGTGCCTGTGGTTCTGTCAGTGTGATCATGTGATGTATCTGACCCCAGGAATGTGTCAATAAAGTTTCCCCTTCCTGGGACAATGAATTCACGGTGTTCTTATTTCAATTTCCAGGAGTGTATATATAAAAAGGAGAATTTAAATAAAAAGAAAGAAATCAGTTTATATTTGGAAATTTATTTTAAGATTGTTCATTGAAATATCAGCATATTATACGTGAGTTATAACTGAGCTGGTGCCTTGTTTAAGGATTGTAAAAATGTGAGATTTTAATCTTACGGAACACATCAAATATGGAGCCAAGATTGGGAGACTGCCTACAACACTGCATTCACAAAACAACACCCAAAGAACGTTGAAACATAAGCAAGAAGAAATTAACCACAACCAACAGATTCAGTTTTCACCCAAAGAAATTACGTTCGTAACACAATCGTGTCCGTCATGTAATTACCACACACTGGTATACTAAATTCATATTAACTCTTTGTGAAATCTTCCCAAAAAGAATAGCTGAAGGCTACTTTGATGATTACACCACATGCTCCACGTGGTCAACTTGATTTACAGAAAGCGTATAACTCCGCAGTAATTTTGATAATTAAAATAAATTCGATCGAAAAGCAATTGACAAAAGAAAAACCTTGAACTGGTTACTAACGTCTTACTATTAACCTGATGGGTCAAACAGTTATATAAGCACGTGGTACTGGTCTCGGAAAGTACACTCGGCGTGGGTTGAACATAAAGAAAAGTTGCTATATTGAAAAATATTGTCAAGACGAGACGTTATAATCACACAAGCATTCACATTTAAGATTGATGAACTTAGTTAGAGTTACTGATCAACATGTGGTTCCACTTTATTCACAAAGTAATGACAAAGCAATTACCGCAAAATAATCTGAACTTCACACGAGAATTACACTACGCTGCAATTTAAGATAACCTTAGATATTTTAGAGCTAAACCCGAAATAAAGATGATTAAATTTTCAGTTAGGCTGAACTTAACAAATCCATTGTCCTATGGACTTAGCAGACACGCGCTTAGCCGGAGATCTTACCACTTCAGACGCTCGCCACGGCCCCACAGCAACTGCCCTACCGCCGAGCGTGCTTCCTGACGGTAGCTCACAAACACCAACGGAAGTGGCCAGAGGGGCAGCTTCCTATACCAACATGACAACGGACGGACAGAACCATACTAAGGATAGAAACCTCTTTGCTTTAAGAAAGCGTAGCTACCTGTTCCAACGTTGGTCCTACTGTTCTCTAGCAGACAGCCTTGTCTGCTACCCTCAAGCATGCAACTACAAACACATTTGATCATTCATCCTCTCACACAGAAGGGAAAGGGGATGTCAGTAACTTATCATATACAGTATATAACAGAAAGCGGATGTAGGTTCCGTATGAGACTGTGTGACATGAATTAGATATAAACTGTGTTTTAAAGTGTAGTAGTGTGACAGATCGTTCTTGTTTACGTGTAAAAGTAACACGTTCCACTACTCAGTCTCCTCCCAGATAGTCAGAAACGCCACAGTAAATTTAGAAGAGGAATTTATTCCATAAATGACAACAGATTTAAGAAATCAAACATGAAAGGAATCCAACAGAGACCTTTCAAGATATATAAAACCGAAATCACAAGATAAAACTATTTGACACTTGACCGCTGCGGTTAAGCTACATTGAGGTATGTGGTACTGTACTAATAGTAATGTATACAGTGCAACTCATGTAAGCCCTCCCTCAAACCTGTCATGTTACATCTTCACAGATCCGATGATGGCACCTTTAGTGTGTTGAAACCGGTCATCTAGTAAAAAGTATTTAAGCGATCTCGGCTTTTGAATTATTTCGTAATATTACAGCCCTTTCTTCCAATTTCGGTGGAGTTTGTTTCTACTTTTCTACACGCCGAGTGCTTTTTTTCTACAGTCATTACTTCTTAGATTTCTTCAGATTGTTCCTGCAGCCATTTCGCCTTAGCTGGCTTGCACTTCCTATTTATTTCGTTCTCAAGGGTCTTGTATTTCTGTATTCCTGAATTTTCCTAAATATTTTTGTCTTTCTTTCGCTGATCGCCTGAAGTATTTCATCTCTCACCCATGTTTTCTTCACAGTTCTCCCCCGTGTGCCTGTTTTTCTTGCCAAAGTCTGTCTTTGAGCTTTTTGGAGATGTCCATTCCTCTTTAACTGGGCTGCTTACTGAGCTATTCACTATTGCAGTTTCTATAGCAGTGGTTCCAATCCTGGAGGTAATTACCTCCTGAGGCGTAAAATACGCATTTCTCCTCCTTACACGAGGCATCCCCACAACGTCTCACCAGCCAAGGCCGGTCAACTGCTGTTTGTGTATGAGAAATCGGTTGGAAACTTTCCTGATGTCAGCACGTTTTACGTGTCGCCACCGGCGCCGGCCTTGTGTGAATGCTCTGAAAAGCTAATCATTTGCATATCACAGCATCTTCTTGGTGTCGGTTAAATTTCACGTCTGTAGCTCGTCATCTTCGTGGTGTAGCAATTTTAACGGACAGTAGTGTATGATAACAATTGTCTGGCGCAGTTGTTACAGTGGCAGGTTATCAAGATTTAAATGAGTTTGAACGTCGCGTACGACCGATGGGACACAGCATGTTCGAGGTAGCGATGAAGTGGGGATTTTCCAGTACGACCATTTCACGAGTGTAAATTGAATATCAGGAATCTGGTGAAACATTAAATTTCGGTCATAGCTGGTACCGGAAACAGATCCCGCAAGAAATGGATCAACGACGGCTGAAGAGAATCGTTCAGCGTGACAGAAGTGCAACCCTTTCGCAATCTGCTGCAGATTTCAGTGCTGGGCAATTAACAAGTGTCAGCGTGCGAACCATTCACCGAAACATGATCGATAAGCGTGAGACAAGGCCCACTCGTGTCCCCTTGATGACTGCACGACAGAAACCTCTATTTAACTTTTTATAGCTGCGATTCACAGTCATATAGAACTTTATAACATCATATTTACGCCAGTAACTGTAACACTTCCTTTATTTCACGATTGCAATTTGGGCCTTACGCCATCATCAAGTAATGACAACGACATATACGAGGGCAGTTCAATAAGTAATGCAACACATTTTTTTTCTCGGCCAATTTTCGTTGAAAAAACCGGAAATTTCTTGTGGAATATTTTCAAACATTCCCGCTTCGTCTCGTATAGTTTCATTGACTTCCGACAGGGGGCAGCGCTGTACGGAGCTGTTAAAATGGCGTTTGTAACGGATGTGCGTTGCAAACAACGCGCAGTGATAGAGTTTCTTTTGGCGGAAAACCAGGGCATCTCAGATATTCATAGGCGCTTGCAGAATGTCTACGGTGATCTGGCAGTGGACAAAAGCACGGTGAGTCGTTGGGCAAAGCGTGTGTCATCATCGCCGCAAGGTCAAGCAAGACTGTCTGATCTCCCGCGTGCGGGCCGGCCGTGCACAGCTGTGACTCCTGCAATGGCGGAGCGTGCGAACACACTCGTTCGAGATGATCGACGGATCACCATCAAACAACTCAGTGCTCAACTTGACATCTCTGTTGGTAGTGCTGTCACAATTGTTCACCAGTTGGGATATTCAAAGGTTTGTTCCCGCTGGGTCCCTCGTTGTCTAACTGAACACCATAAAGAGCAAAGGAGAACCATCTGTGCGGAATTGCTTGCTCGTCATGTGGCTGAGGGTGACAATTTCTTGTCAAAGATTGTTACAGGCGATGAAACATGGGTTCATCACTTCGAACCTGAAATAAAACGGCAATCAATGGAGTGGCGCCACACCCACTCCCCTACCAAGAAAAAGTTTAAAGCCATACCCTCAGCCGGTAAAGTCATGGTTACAGTCTTCTGGGACGCTGAAGGGGTTATTCTGTTCGATGTCCTTCCCCATGGTCAAACGATCAACTCTGAAGTGTATTGTGCTACTCTTCAGAAATTGAAGAAACGACTTCAGCGTGTTCGTAGACACAAAAATCTGAACGAACTACAGCTTCTTCATGACAACGCAAGACCTCACACAAGACTTCGCACCCGAGAGGAGCTCACAAAACTTCAGTGGACTGTTCTTCCTCATGCACCCTACAGCCCCGATCTCGCACCGTCGAATTTCCATATGTTTGGCCCAATGAAGGACGCAATCCGTGGGAGGCACTACGCGGATGATGAAGAAGTTATTGATGCAGTACGACGTTGGCTCCGACATCGACCAGTGGAATGGTACCGTGCAGGCATACAGGCCCTCATTTCAAGGTGGCGTAAGGCCGTAGCATTGAATGGAGATTACGTTGAAAAATAGTGTTGTGTAGCTAAATGATTGGGGAATAACCTGGTGTATTTCAATGCTCAATAAAACAACCCCTGTTTCAGAAAAAAAATGTGTTGCATTACTTATTGAACTGCCCTCGTAAATGTGTCAGCTCATTTTAGGTTGACATGGCCTAATAGCCACATCATCTTCACTTGATCTTGGCCTAAGGCCGAAATTGCAATCGTGAAATAAAGAAAATGTTCAAGTCACTGTCGTAAATATGACGACTTTTACAAACCTTTATGCCTCGTCTGGGGCCGTCAACGCCGACTTTGGGCTGTTGATGACTGGAAATATGTTGCCTGGTCGGACGAGTCCCGTTTCAAATTTTATCGAGCTCATGAACGTGTACGGGTATGTAGACAACCTCATGAATCCAGGGAACCAACGTGTCAGCAGGGCCTGTTCAAGGTAGTGGAGGCTCTAATGGTGTGGGACGTGTGCATTTGGAGTGACATGGGAGCCTTGATACCACTAGATAGGACTCTGACGAGTGACACGTAGGTAAACATCGTGTCTAATCACCCTCATCCATTCATGTCCATTGTGCATTCCGATGGACGGGCAATTTCAGCAGGACAATGCGACACCCCAACGTCCAGAATTGCTACAGGAACACTCTTCCGAGTTTTAACACTCCCCTGGCCACCAAACTGCCGAGACATGAATGTTAACGTGCTGTGCAGAAGGAATCTCCAACCTCTCGTACTCTTCATGGTCTCAGTTCCCTCCACCATTCCGTCCGACATTAGTCGAGACCATGCCACGTCGTGTTGCGGCACTTCTGCGTGCTCGCGTGGACCCTACACGATATTAGGCGGGTGTAACGGTTTCTTTGGCTCTTCAGTGTAACCTGAAACCCATTGTACAGTGCCGGCCGGTGTGCTTCCCTATTCAGATTTTCTAGCTTCCCTATTGCCAGTCACCTCTAAAATTAAGAAAAGTGCATTATGCCTCTGCCAACGGCCTTGCCGCAGTTGTAACACCGGTTCCCGTCAGATCACCGAAGTCAAGCGCTGTCGGGGTGGCATAGGACTTGGATGAATGACCATCCAGTGACGCCTTTGGGGGAGGATGACACGGCGGCCGGTCGGTATCCTTTGGGCCTTCATGGCCTGTTCGGACGGAGTATAGTTTAGTAATATTTTCCCTCAAAAATTAAAACTCATATGTATTTGACGGTGTTTCCCATAGAGTACAGAAGATCTGTTCCAGTATAGTAAGCTCTATCTTATCTATGTAATGCATCACTGATTCGGGACATTTTTCCAGAGAGACTGCAACACAACGTTGTTATTCCGCTCTACACACAAAGGTGATAAGAGGTACGTCAATGATTGCCGACCTGTTTCACTAGCGACATCATTTTCCAAAATTTTTCAGAAAGTGATGTATTCTACAATAGTATCCCACCCGAGAAACAATAATATCCTCAGTAAATCACAGCCTAGAATTCAAAAGAGATGCTCTACTGAGAATGCCATTTACACGTTCACTGGCCAGATTTTACAAGCATTAAATAACGCAGGCCGGCCGGGGTGGCCGAGCGGTTCTAGGCGCTTCAGTTTGGAACCGCGGGACCGCTCCGGTCGCAGGTTCGAATCCTGCCTCGGGCATGGATGTGTGTGATGTCCTTAGGTTAGTTAGGTTTAAGTAGTTCTAAGTTCTAGGGGACTAATGACCACAGATGTTAAGTCCCATAGCGCTCAGAGCCATTTGAACCATTTTGAACCATTGTCCAGGGAATGGCGGGGGGACTTGGTGGCAGCATTACCGATTTCCTTGCAGTTTGAGTAACTAACTGTCTGAGACGCAGCCGTAATGAGCGGTAGGTAGTTGTGCCGCTTTCCACTGGGTGCAGGCGTTTTCCCCCGACTCGGCGCTTCTCGACGCTCAAGGCAGGCAGCTGGCCGTGCACTGGCCACGTCCCTTCCGCTACGCTGATCCATTCGCCAGGCCGGAACTCTCTCGCCCGAAGTCAGTCAGAACTCGCTGCCGCCTCGGTTTCACTCCTTACCGACAACCTGACAAGAAACGCAGTTTACCACGCCTTGCCGTGCCACAGATGGCGGTGAGCACCTTTTCTGTGTCGTAGTGAGCTCCAGGCTACAGGTACTGGACAAAAATAGCGAAACATCGGAAGAAACGCATGCTCGAACATAAATCTACACTCCTGGAAATGGAAAAAAGAACACATTGACACCGGTGTGTCAGACCCACCATACTTGCTCCGGACACTGCGAGAGGGCTGTACGAGCAATGATCACACGCACGGCACAGCGGACACACCAGGAACCGCGGTGTTGGCCGTCGAATGGCGCTAGCTGCGCAGCATTTGTGCACCGCCGCCGTCAGTGTCAGCCAGTTTGCCGTGGCATACGGAGCTCCATCGCAGTCTTTAACACTGGTAGCATGCCGCGACAGCGTGGACGTGAACCGTATGTGCAGTTGACGGACTTTGAGCGAGGGCGTATAGTGGGCATGCGGGAGGCCGGGTGGACGTACCGCCGAATTGCTCAACACGTGGGGCGTGAGATCTCCACAGTACATCGATGTTGTCGCCAGTGGTCGGCGGAAGGTGCACGTGCCCGTCGACCTGGGACCGGACCGCAGCGACGCACGGATGCACGCCAAGACCGTAGGATCCTACGCAGTGCCGTAGGGGACCGCACCGCCACTTCCCAGCAAATTAGGGACACTGTTGCTCCTGGGGTATCGGCGAGGACCATTCGCAACCGTCTCCATGAAGCTGGGCTACGGTCCCGCACACCGTTAGGCCGTCTTCCGTTCACGCCCCAACATCGTGCAGCCCGCCTCCAGTGGTGTCGCGACAGGCGTGAATGGAGGGACGAATGGAGACGTGTCGTCTTCAGCGATGAGAGTCGCTTCTGCCTTGGTGCCAATGATGGTCGTATGCGTGTTTGGCGCCGTGCAGGTGAGCGCCACAATCAGGACTGCATACGACCGAGGCACACAGGGCCAACACCCGGCATCATGGTGTGGGGAGCGATCTCCTACACTGGCCGTACACCACTGGTGATCGTCGAGGGGACACTGAATAGTGCACGGTACATCCAAACCGTCATCGAACCCATCGTTCTACCATTCCTAGACCGGCAAGGGAACTTGCTGTTCCAACAGGACAATACACGTCCGCATGTATCCCGTGCCACCCAACGTGCTCTAGAAGGTGTAAGTCAACTACCCTGGCCAGCAAGATCTCCGGATCTGTCCCCCATTGAGCATGTTTGGGACTGGATGAAGTCTCGTCTCACGCGGTCTGCACGTCCAGCACGAACGCTGGTCCAACTGAGGCGCCAGGTGGAAATGGCATGGCAAGCCGTTCCACAGGACTACATCCAGCATCTCTACGATCGTCTCCATGGGAGAATAGCAGCCTGCATTGCTGCGAAAGGTGGATATACACTGTACTAGTGCCGACATTGTGCATGCTCTGTTGCCTGTGTCTATGTGCCTGTGGTTCTGTCAGTGTGATCATGTGATGTATCTGACCCCAGGAATGTTTCAATAAAGTTTCCCCTTCCTGGGACAATGAATTCGCGGTGTTCTTATTTCAATTTCCAGGAGTGTAGATGGCGGTCAACCCTACAGGTTGCGCTCTCTTATTTGACCACGATAGGCACCATATCTTCAGTAAGATGCAGGTAACAGTCCGTCTTCAGAATAGTGTTCTGTGTAGCTGATTTACCAAAATCTTTATTACCAATTTCAAACATATGATAGGTACATCTCTATAACTAAAACTTTCAAGACCAGGTACACTAGAAACTCCGCTACCTGCTCTTACTATGGCAACGGTGAACAATCCATTTCCATGTGAGAAAGTATCGTTAATATCCAAGCTAAAATTAAGAGAACATCCAAGAAATACACAAGAAGGATCGCATTCCAGTGAAGAGTGTTGCAGCCCACGCCCTCGTCGATGGACCTTGTGTATTTCTTGGATGTTCTCTTAATTTTAGCTTGGATATTAACGATACTTTCTCACATGGAAATGGATGGTTCACCGTTGCCATAGTAAGAGGTGGTAGTGGAGTTTCTAGTGTACGTGGTCTTGAAAGTTTTAATGATAGAGATGTACCTATCATATGTTTGAAATTGGTAATAAAGATTTTGGTAAATCAGCTTATGACTCAACATCTCCTCTTGTTTTGTATGCTCGTAGCAAAAGAAAAATTAATCAAAATGAGTCTGTATTTATTTGGGTTAAAGGTAAAGGTGTATGTGAATATGTAAAATTTGTAGCTGATTGTACTTTATATTTCCGTAAATAAAGATCTGTACATCCAGAACTGGAGGCTCAAGGATGCAACAGTTTTGTTCGAACTTTTTCATGGGGCACCATATCCAAGATTTATACGAAGGTGACTCCAAAAGAAACGCACACTATTTTACTTTTAAATCCATCTTTTATTCTACATGTTTGAAAGTTTTACAGTGTGGAGATACATCCTTCATTTCTCCACATAATTTCCGTCCCTCTCAACTGCCTTACGCCATCTTGGAACCAGCGATTGTATACCCGCACAGTAAAATTCTGGACCAACCTGTTGGAGCCACTGTTTCGCAGCGTGCACAAGGGAGTCATCATCTTCAAACCTTGTTCAACGAAGAGAGTCTTTCAGTTTCCCAAAGAGATGATAGTCACACGGAGCCAGGTCAGGACTGTAAGGCGGGTGTTCCAGTGTTGTCCATCCCAGTTTTGTGATCGCTTCCATGGTTTTTTGACTGACATGTGGCTGTGCATTGTCGTGCAACAGCAAAACATCCTGCTCTTTCCGATGTTGTCGACCACGACTCAGTCGAATTTGAAATTTCTTCAGTGTCCTCACATTTGCATCAGAACTTATGGTGGTTCCACTTGGCACGATGTCCACAATCAAGAGCCCTTCGGAATCGAAAAACACCGCAGCCGTAACTTTTGCAGCAGAAGGTGCGGTTTTGAATTTTTTTTTCCTTGGGTGAATTTGCATGATGCCACTCCATCCTTCCAAGAAATTCATCTTCACCATTCTCGTACTGCTCCAAAAGTTCGCTGCATACCGTTTTTATTGTTTCTTTGTGAGCCACTGTCAACTTCCTGGGAGCCCACCTGGCACAATCCTTTTTTAACGCCAACACTTTCAGTATTCTGCAAACACTTCCTTCCCCTATCCCAACGTAGCGTGACAATTCGTTCACTGTGATGCGTCTGTGAGCAGCCATAAACTCGTTAACTCTCTGCACATTGTCTGGAGTGTGTGCAGTACGAGGCCTGCCGCTGCGAGGACAATCCTCAATGTTGCCGTGCCCGCTTTCGTCACGTAACCTGCTTGCCCACCGACTAACTGCACTGCGATCGACAGCAGCATCTCCGTACACCTTTTTCAGCGTCTTGTGGATGTTTCCCACTGTCTCGTTGTCACAGCACAGGAATTCTATGACAGCACGTTGCTTCTGACGAACGTCAAGTGTAGCAGCCATCTTGAAGACATGCTGCGACGGCGCCACTCACGGGAACAGGTTGAACTAAGTTTGAAAAGAAGCGGGAAGGATGTATCTACACACTGTAAAACTTTCACACGTTCAGAATGAAAATTGTATTTTTACAAAAACAGTGTGCATTTCTTTTGGAGTGACCCTCGTACTACCGCATACAGGCAAAGCGGAAGAACATCGTCCGCTAAGTCACAATGCCGACGACTTTGTCTGGCATGGTCGTGACCGACGATCATTAAAGAGGGCTTGATGACAAAGAAGAGGACGAGAGTTACAAAAGTCGGTGCAGAACCGAATGTGGCACTCCCGAACTCTGTCAGCATCAGAAGACGAAAGGACCTCTATAAGCAAGGCGAGCAGGAATTCTAGAACCACTCGCCAGTCATGCAAATGACCATAACAGAAAAACGTGGTGCCGAAGCCATAAAGAACTGGACTATGCAGCAAAGAAAGAAAGTCATTTGGTCAGGTGAGTCCTGTTTCACACTTTTCCCAATATCTGGCAGAGTGTACGCCACGTGAGTGAAACATTGTGGAGGTTCGGTGGTGATTTGGGTAGCCATATCGTGATATTCCATGAGCCCCATAATTACTCTGAGAGGTCGCATTACTGTCAAAGATTATGTGGCCATTATGGCTGATCAATTCCAATCCCAAAGAAAGTAGGTGTTGACAGATGTGAAAATTACCGAACTATCAGTTTAATAAGTCACAGCTGCAAAATACTAACGCGAATTCTTTACAGACGAATGGAAAAACTGGTAGAAGCCGACCACGGCGAACATCAGTTTGGATTCTGCAGAAATGTTGGAACACGTGAAGCAATACTGACGCTACGACTTATCTTAGAAGCTAGATTAAGGAAAGGCAAACCTACATTTCTGGCATTTGTAGACTTAGAGAAAGCTTTTGACAATGTTGACTGGAATACTCTCTTTCAAATTCTAAAGCTGGCTGGGGTTAAATACAGGGAGCGAAAAGCTATTTACAATATTTACAGACACCAGATGGTAGTTATAAGGGTCGAGGGGTATGAAAGGGAAGCAGTGGTTGGGAAGGGAGTGAGACAGGGTTGTAGCCTGTCCCCGATGTTATTCAATCTGTATATTGAGCAAGCAATAAAGGAAACAAAAGAAAAGTTCGGAGTAGGTATTAAAATGCATGGAGAAGAAATAAAAACTTTGAGGTTTGCCGATGACATTGTAATTCTGTCAGAGACAGCAAAGGACTTGGAAGAGCTGTTGAACGGAATGGACAGTGTCTTGAAAGGAGGATATAAGATGAACATCAACAAAAGCAAGACGAGGATGAAGGTAGTCGAATTAAATCGGCTGATGCTGAGGGAATTAGATTAGGAAGTGAGACGATTGACGTAGTAAATGTTTTGCTATTTGGGGAGCAAAATATCTGATCATGGTCGAAGTAGAGAGGATATAAAATGTAGACTGGCAATGGCAAGGAAAGCGTTTCTGAAGAAGAGAAATTTGTCAACATTCAGTATAGATTTAAGTGTCAGGAAGTCATTTCTGAAAGTATTTGTATGGAGTGTAGCCATGTGTGGAAGTGAAACATGGACGATAAATAGTTTGGACAAGAAGAGAATAGAAGCTTTCGAAATGTGGTGCTACAGAAGAATGCTGAAGATTAGATGGGTAGATCACATAATTAAGGAGGAGGTATTGAGTAGCATTGGGGAGAAGAGAAATTTGTGACATAACTTGACTAGAAGAAGGGATCGGTTGGTAGGACACGTTCTGAGGCATCAGGGGATCATCAAATTAGTACTGGAGGGAATCACAAAGGGTAAAAATCGTAGAGAGATGAATACACTAAACAGCTTCAGAAGGATGTAGGTTGTAGTAGGTACTGGGAGATGAAGAAGCTTGCACAGGATAGAGTAGCATGGAGAGCTGCATCAAACCAGTCTCAGGACTGAAGACCACAACAACAACAACAACGGTGTTCCATACAGACTTAATTATATGTCTATAGACCCACCATCTATCCCGGGAACCAATAATCTCGACGATTTTTACCTGTTATCGATATCGTTACTGCCAAGATATCTATGCAAGGAATTTTAATACTTTTCGAGAACGACAAAAAATATTTTTTCGTGTGATTTAATTACAAATTAACAATTTTAGAATTTCTACCTTTACTTGTAAAGCGCAGTCTCGCTTCTTGCCAAATTTCATGATTCCAGGTCATCGGTAAGAACCCTATGACTGAGTTTGCGAGCATTAAAATATGTGACATAAATAGCCGTATCGTTTCCAGAATGAGATTTTCACTCTGCAGCGGAATGTGGGCTGATATGAAACTTCCTGGCAGATTAAAAGTGTGTGCTGGACCGAGACTCGAGCTCGGGACCTTTGCCTTTCGCGGGCAAGTCTCGGTCCGGCACACAGTTTTAATCTGCCAGGAAGTTTCATATCAACTGTATCGTTTTTTGTACTGAACTAAAAGCTTATGTCTTTACACCACCTCGAGACCATGGACTTTAGTGTGCAACATCAGTTTCAACATGTGTGCCTACCCGTTCCTGACCAAAAAGATTTTCAACTGTGGGACAGACAAACGAATGAACAACAAAGTGGTCCTATTGAGGTTCCAATTTTACTAATACGGATATGGAATCCCAAAATTGATGAATAGTTGGCTGACAGGCCCCCCACCACGAACAGTCGCTAACAGGTTACCGGAAGATGCGAACCGGTGGTGAACTCCCGAGTTCCCATATATCCTATACCGCACTGCAGTCAACTGGGAGTACTGTGGTGTGCGTACAGGTGGGACAGAGACAATGGGTGTTCAGTGAGGAGTTCATATTTTGCTCGAGGCTGTCAAGGCGACGTCAACCTCTTGGTATGAATGATGAAATTCACAGGAAATTGCGACCCTTCAGCTCCTTGAGTCATGATGTGGGCAGCTATTGATGGGCGGTGATACGTTCGCCACTGTATGGAAAGAATAATTAATGAACACTGCTGTGATTCCTCTGGTGACCGGGGCACGAATGTTGCGATTATGCCACATCCCTTCCCGCGTTTACTACAATTTTTCTTGCTACGTTTCAATGCCCACTGTAGGAGGATTTTGCTACGGGAGGCTAGCGAGTTGATATGATCACAAAGGCAGACTCATCAAACGACGCACCAGATGGTGACATAGCGTGGGAACGGACGTGCGAGCGAGAGCAGTTCAGTACTGGCAGGAGCAGAGGGGGACGCTGGGGATTCACTTACTACGCTGGACGCCAAGAAGCGAATCTTCTATTATTTATATTTACTGTTTTGGATATTAATATACAGTTCCAACCGTGCTGGAGACGTTACTTGTAGTGATCAATAATTATTTCAATATGACTCAGTTCATCAGGAAATGCTAATTACAAATTTTAATTACTGTCAGTGCCTACTGATGGAAAGGATGGACCAATCACAAGTGCGACCCGAAAGAGCAAGCGCAAAACTGCTAAGATAGCTCACTAGGCAGTCTGTGATCAGTTTCCGAGGAGGTAATCATAATCCGTGTATAAAATCTGATCTCATGAACAGACGGAACACTTTGTTTAAAATCTGCCCCGGATGACGTACTTGTTCTGCGTTGTGTTAAACCGAGGCAGTCCACGGTCGGTTTTCGAGTTGCCAACACGCTAACTAGTATTTGAATTTCAGCTCCGAGTAAAGACGTAATTAATTGTTAAAACAGCCTCATATAACGTATTTGTGCTATCTCGCATGGGTTCTAAGGTCGTGCGAAGAATCTTAGTGACTTTTGTGGCGCTCACGAAGTCATGATTAATGACTGGGAATCTTGTTATGAATATTAATGATAGATTGGCTCTAAAGATCTCTCTACTAATTTTGTGATTAATCAAAGAAAACAAAACTAGTTCGCATTCTATCATTTTACGGTTATTATTATTCTCCCATTTAAAACCTACCCATTTGTCAGATTATTCGACACTCTGTATCGAACGATTTAAGAAGGATGTCTGTATGGTGTGAAAATTGGCAATTGACTCCAAATAATGAAAAGTGTGAGGTCATCGATATGAGGGCTAAATGGGATCCGTTAAACTACGGTTACAGGATGAATCAATCAAATCTAAAGACCATAAGTTCAAGTAAAACTTAGGAATTACAAACAAATGGGAAACAACACATAGAAAATGTTGTGGGGAAAGCCGACCAAAGACTGCGTTTTATTGGCAGAAGACTTAAAAGATACAACAGGTTTACGAAAGAGACAGCCCACACTGTTTGTCCGTCCCCCTTTGGAATACTGCTGCAGGGTGTGGGATCCTCACCAGATAGGGTTAACCGAGCACATCGAGACAAAGAACAGCAGCACGTTTTTTACTATCGAGAAATAAGGAGAGAGTGTCACGGACATGATACGGTATTTGGGGCGGACATCAGCAAAACAAAGGCTTTTGTTGCTGCGGAGGGATCTTGTCACAAAATTTCAGTGACTTTTTCCTCCGAATGGGAAAATATTTTGTTGACGCCGACCTACGTCGGAAGAAATAATAATCATAATAAAATAAAGGAAATTGGAGGTCACACGGAAAGATATGGGTGTTTTTTTTGTCACTCTTCGAAACTGGAATAACAGAGAATTATTGTGAAGTTGGTTCAATGAACCCTCTGGTAGGCACTTAAGAGTGATTTGCGGGGTATCGATGTACATGTAGATGCAGATGAAGCGTTACAACTCGCCACCGGCGGAGAAGAAATCAATTGGGCGACATCTACGTCATGCAAGTTAATCAAGCTGGCTACAATCCAGATACAAGTAATAGTGAACAGACGCACTAGACTTTCATCTGTAAATCCTCGTAGCATCACTGTGCGTCCCTGTGTCCACATTGTGGCAAAATATTTCTAACATTCACGTCTTGTCTGCTGTGATACTGTTACACCAGGTGGCAAATTTCAGCAGAATAATGCAAGACCTCGCATGGCGTTTTACACCACGAACGTCTTGAGTAATATATAGCTGCTCGACGTATCTGCCAGGACTGCTAATTTGTCACTCTTAGAGCGTATCTGGGATACAACATAACGACGTATACTTTCATATCAGCCTGCAGCAAGCATTGTTAATAAAGTCACGTATTACGTAACTTCGTGGCAGATTAAAACTGTGTGCCGGACCGAGACTCGAACTCGGGACCTTTGCCTAAACCTTTCTGTTCGCGCTCTGATTTCTCTTATTTTATTTTGATGATCATTCCTGCCTATGTAGGTTGGGCTCAACAAACTTATTTTCGCATTCGGAAGGGAAAGTTGGTGACTGAAATTTCGTAAATAGATCTCGCCGCGACGAGAAACGTCTTTGCTTTAATGACTTTCATCCCAACTCGCGTATCATATCCGCCACACTCTCTCCCATATTACGTGATAATACAAAACGAGCTGCCCTTTTTTGCACCCTTTTGATGTCCTCCGTCAATCCCACCTGGTAAGGATTCCACATCGCGCAGCAATATTCTAACAGAGGACGAACGAGTGTAGTGTAAGCTGTCTCTTTAGAGGACTTGTTGCATCTTCTAAGTGTCCTGCCAATGAAACGCAACCTTTGGCTCGCCTTCCCCACAACATTATCTATGTGGTCTTTCCAACTGTACTTAGTTGAATTGACAGCCTTGAGAATTGTACTATTTATCGAGTAATCGAATTCCAACGGATTTCTTTTGGAACTCGTGTGGATCACCTCACACTTTTCGTTATTTAGCGTCAACTGCCACCTGCCACACCGTACAGCAATCTTTTCTAAATCGCTTTGCAACTGATACTGGTCTTCGGATGACCATAGTAGACGGTAAATTACAGCATCATCTACGAAAAGCCAAAGAGAACTGCTCAGATTGTCACCCAGGTCATTTATATAGATCAGGAACAGCAGAGATCCCAGGACGCTTCCCTGGGGAACACCTGATATCACTTCAGTTTTACTCGATGGTTTGCCGTCTATTACTACGAACTGCGACCTTCCTGACAGGAAATCACGAGTCCAGTCGCACAACTGAGACGATACCCCATAGGCCCGCAGCTTGATTAGAAGTCGCTTGTGAGGAACGGTGTCAAAAGCTTTCCGGAAATCTAGAAATACGGAATCAACTTGAGATCCCCTGTCGATAGCGGCCATTACTTCGTGCGAATAAAGAGCTAGCTGCGTTGCACAAGAACGATGTTTTCTGAAACGATGCTGATTACTTATCAATAGATCGTTCCCTTAGAGGTGATTCATAATGTTTGAATACAGTATGTGCTCCAAAACCCTACTGCAAACCGACGTCAGTCTGCGCATTGCGTTCGTGCCGTTTGTTGCTTGACAGCTTGTCTTTGCGGTGCCGCCGTCTCGTTTCTTATTCGATTTACTGCCGTCACTAAGTTGCTGGTTTGCTTGCCCGTGAGTGGCAGAAGTAGCTCTTATCGATAAGTGCACTGTCGCACGATCTCTTTCGGAGTTGAGTCGGGACGCAGCGTCAGTGAGGTCCGGACAACCAGTACTCGCCGACTGTCCGACGGAAGGAGACTGGAGTGGGGACGACCGTTGGTTTGTCGTTCAGTCGTCTCATCGGGCGATGTGTATTTGGTCTTCTGACCGCTTCTGGGCCTCGTCATCTTCCGGGACGTTGGTCGGTTCCTTCCTTGAGCAGAGATGTCGGGTGGCCAATGGGCAAGTGTTGCCTCTACATGGTTGGGTCCGAGCCAGTGCGCCGGTTCGCCGTGTCTCCGAGTTCCGAAAGGACATGGAGTTGAGTCAGGGATGGAGCTGCAGTGAGGTCCTGACAGCCAAGACTCGCCCGACTGTTGCTGACACACATGACTTGAGTGGGGCGACCTCGATTGGTCGTTCGGTCGGTCGTCTTCTTGGATGACGTATATTTGGTCGTTGACCGCTTCTGGTTCTCTGTGTGTGTCGACTTGTCATTCGTCCAGGTTGTTCCACAGTGATTGCTTTTACGATTGTCCGAGTTCTTGTGGAAGTGTTTTCGTGGAACTGTGTCTGTGTTGTTGTTGTGGTCTTCAGTCCAGACACTGGTTTGATGCAGCTCTCCATGCTACTCTATCCTGTTCAAGCTTCTTCATCTCCCAGTACCTACTGCAACCTACATCCTTCTGAATCTGCTTAGTGTATTCATCTCTTGGTCTCCCTCTAAGATTTTTACCCTCCACGCTGCCCTCCAATACCAAACTGGTGATCCCTCGATGCCTCAGAACATGTCCTACCAACCGATCCCTTCTTCTAGTCAAGTTGTGCCACAAACTCTTCTTCTCCCCAATACTATTCAATACCTCTTCATTAGTTATGTGATCTACCCATCTACAGCATTCTTCTGTAACACCACAATTCAAAAGCTTCTATTCTCTTCTTGTCCAATATGTTTATCGTCCACGTTTCACTTCCATACATGGCTACACTCCATACAAATACTTTCAGAAGCGACTTCATGACACTTAAATCTATACTGGATGTTGACAAATTTCTCTTCTTCAGAAACGCTTTCCTTGCCATTGCCAGTCTACATTTTATATCCTCTCTACTTCGACCATCATCAGTTATTTTGCTCCCCAAATAGCAAACTACTTTACTACTACTTTACTACTTTAAGTGTCTCATTTCCTAATCTAATTCCCTCAGCATCACCCGACTTAATTCTACTACATTCCATTATCCTCGTTTTGCTTTTGTTGATGTTCATCTTATACCCTTCTTTCAAGACACTGTCCATTCCATTCAACTGCTCTTCTAAGTCCTTTGCCGTCTCTGATAGAATTACAATGTCATCGGCGAACCTCAAAGTTTTTATTTCTTCTCCATGGATTTTAATACCAACTCCGAACTTTTCTTCCGTTTCCTTTACTGCTTGCTCAATATACAGATTGAATAACATCGGGGAGGGGCTACAACCCTATCTCACTCCCTTCCAAACCGCTGCTTCCCTTTCATACTCCTCGACTCTTCTAACTGCCTCTGCTTTCTGTACAAATTTTAAATAGCCTTTCGCTCCCTGTATTTTACCCCTGCTACCTTCAGAATTTGAAAGAGGGTATTCCAATCAACATTGTAAAAAGCTTTCTCTAAGTGTACAAGTGCTAGAAACGTAGGTTTGCCTTTCCTTAATCTTTCTTCTAAGATACGTCGTAGGGTCAGTATTGCCTCACGTGTTCCAGCATTTTTACGGAATTCTAACTGATCTTCCCCGAGGTCGACTTCTATCAGTTTTTCCATTCGTCTGTAAAAAAATTCGTGTTAGTATTTTGTAGCTGTGACTTATTAAACTGATAATTTGGTAATTTTCACATCTGTCAACACCTGCTTTCTTTTGGATTGGAAATTTTATGTTTTTCTTGAAGTCTGAGGGTATTTCGCCTGTCTCATACATCTTGCTCACCAGATGGTAGAGTTTCGTCAGGACTGGCTCTCCCAAGGCTATCAGTAGTTCTAATGGAATGCTGACTACTCCGGGGGCCTTGTTTCGACTCAGGTCTTTCAGTGCTCTGTCAAACTCTTCACGCAATATCACATCTCACATTTCATCTTCATCTACATCCTCTTCCATTTCCGTAATATTGTCCTGAAGTACATCGCCCTTGTATAGACCCTCTATATACTCCTTCCACCTTTCTGCTTTCCCTTCATTGCTTAGAACTGGGTTTCCATTTGAGCTCTTGATATTCATACAAGTGGTTCTCTTATCTCCAAAGGTCTCTTTAATTTTCCTGTAGGCAGTATCTATCTTACCCTTCGTGAGATAAGCCTCTACATCCTTACATTTGTCCTCTAGCCATCCCTGCTTAGCCATTTTGCACTTCCTGTCATATCTCATTTTTGAGACATTTGTATTCCTTTTTGCCTGCTTCATTTATTGCATTTTTATATTTTCTCCTTTGATCAATTAAATTCAATATTTATTCTGTTACCCAAGGGTTTCTACTAGCCCCCGTCTTTTTACATGTGTCTGGCTTGTATGATTGCGACTGAGCAGTTACGTTAATGCTGCCTGGGTGCTGTAGTCAGTCGGTCGGCTGGGACAGAGTGCGGCACGCCGTGTAGTTCGGCAACCTTTGGTGTTCATATTTTTTTCTTAGAGTGGTTATTGTGCCTTGGCTGTTTTTGGACGCCAATATTTGAAGACGTAGTGCTGCTGGTATCTTCGTCCTCGCTGACATTTTACGTTGTCATGGCGCTGGTCGGGCGGAAGGGAATTGATTAGGTGGTTGGTCTGTCTTTCAGCCGTCTCTGGGTCGGGTTGCCATCCAATTATTTAATCTCACTTTTGGCTCCTTATCTCACCTAACTTTACGTTAGAGCTGCTTCCTCAGGCCGACCCTTAGAACACTTTTGAGCACCACTGTTCTATTGGTTTTAGATGGTGGTTTTCATTTTAATCTGAAGTACTGTCCGAGGCCTTCAGTCGTCTATTAATTTAGTTTTAATTTTTTTTTAATAAGGCCTTCAGCAGACTTAAATTAAAATTTGAAGTTTGATTTGTTTAAAAACTAAATTTTGAAATTCTGTTCTATCGGAAATTCTTGTTATCCAGGCCTTAAGCCCTGAGTTATTCAATGTCCAGCGTGTGGCCTTCAGCCGAGCTTTTACGCGAAATATTTTTAATTAAGGCCTTCAGCCGCGTGTATTCCTTGAAACGTCCCCTTAGAAAAGTTAATGAATTACTGTGCTGATAAATCTCTTACGTTATTTGATTTTCAAACAGTTGAGCAAAACTGAACGTACTCAGACATTTCTCTCTTTACTTATTCTGATCATCACTAAACTGACACACAATATTTTTAGCGCAACGCAATCTGACTTTCAATAATCCCTACAAAAGAATGGCCCTGACTAACAATAACCTATACCTTTCGTGAATCACTTACCTCACAAAAATCTTCGTTACTCGAACTACTGCAATATAGCGAGCGCCAATACTGCCAGCTAAATAAAAGATTCTAACTACTGAAGGCACTAACTACTGATAGGCATAGTTAGCAAATGAAAGATTTTGATAGAGAACAAACAATGTATTTACCTTAATAGTGCTCAAAACTCATAATATATATATCAGTTCATGACATCCAGTCTCACAAATTTACTGTTTCTGATGGACACACGTCCAGATCATCCGCTCTCAAAACTCCGCCATCTCTCTCCCCACATCCACCACTGCTGGCGGCTCACCTCCATCTGCCCAACGCTACGCGCTGTTCACATCCAACTGCCCAACTCTACAGTAGAGAATATCCCAACAATGCTAACCAGCCACAGACTGCACACAGCACAGCCAGTGATTTTCATACAGAGCGCTACGTGGCGTTACCAACATAAAAACCTAAACAGCCTACTTACATCCTTAAAGCAATTTTAATAACTTGTGTTCAGGATTTCAGTCGTATTGTTAGAGTCCTTTTAAGGGCATGTGTGATTAAGTGTTTTTAGGAAAATAAAGTTTGAGTGTTTTGCGCAACTCACATTAACTGATTTGGCCCACTTTGCACAACTATAACCTGATCCGCTCTGTCCTGCGAAACCACTTTTCCGCAGTATAGCTTCTTTTAGCAGAGCTAATCCCGGAAGGTATGCAGGCGAACTTCTGTGAAAGTTGGGAGGTAAAGAGAGAGAGGTTCTAGCTGAAGCAAGGCTGTGAAGACAGTTCCTGAGTCGTCCTTGCATGTTCAGTCGGTAGGGCACTTACCTGCGAAAGGCAAAGTTCTGGGTTCGAGTCCCAGTTTTAATCTGCAAGGAAGTTTCACAATCAGCGCGGACTCCACTGAAGCGTTAAAATTGACTGCTTTTGACCGGCAAGTTAATGTAACAGAAATCTTAACTGGCAGACAGTCGGCGAACGGCGGCGTATATCACGCTAAAAGCTGCTTGTAAAGCTATAAGATGACTTTTTCAGGGCAGAATTACGGGTATCCTAGGCATATACTCCGTACACATGGTGCAGATAAGAGCAGATCTTAATGTCTCGTACAGAAGCGTACCTGCAGTGACTTGTGCTACGTGCCACCTATGCCTGGAGCACCCAGAAACCTTATTATGTGTTAGAATAAAAATTAACCATAATTCTATCCAATGCTGTCAGTGTTTCTTTCGTGACTATGTTACCTTCGTAAAATAGAGAACAGCCGCCTTCAGTCGCAATCGTCATTTTATTTCAAAAATGGTTCAAATGGCTCTGAGCACTATGAGACTTAACTTCTGAGGTCATCAGTCCCCTAGAACTTAGAACTACTTAAACCTAACCAACCTAAGGACATCACACCCATCCATGCCAGAGGCATGATTCGAACCTGCGACCGTAGCGGTCGCCCGGTTCCAGACTGTACCGCCTACAATCGCACGGCCACCCCGGCCGGCTTTTATTTCAGTGCGCGAAATGTTTCAAGCCCCGGGCTCGAATATTCAGGTGCTTTGACGTTCGACATCACTATTTTTTTCCCAAAATTAGCTTAATTCTGGTCCTGGTAAGTTTAAATGGTATAGTAAAAATTGGCACATTGAGAGTATGAGTTCACAAAACTAAAATAAATTGAAAAATAATTCATTATTGTCAGTAGTCGATACATGGATTGAAGTACAATCTTTATCTATATACCGGCTGATCAAAAAGTCAGTATAAACTTGAAAACTGAATAAATCACGGAATAATGTAGATAGAGAGGTACAAATTGGCACACATGATTGGAATGACATGGGGTTATCATTAGAACCAAAAAAATACAAAAGTTCAAAAAATGTCCGACAGATGGCTCTTCATCTGATCAGAATAGCAATAATTAGCATAACAAAGTAAGACAAAGCAAAGATGTTCTCTACAGGAAATGTTCAATATGTCCGCCCTCATTCCTCAACAATAGCTGTAGTCGAGGAATAATGTTGTGAACAGCACTGTAGAGCATGTCCGGAGCTATGGTGAGGCATTGGCGTCGGATGTTGTCTTTCAGCATCCCTAGAGATGTCGGTCGATCACGATACACTTGCGACTTCAGGTAACCCCGTAGCCAAAAATCGCATGGACTGAGGTCTGGGAACCTGGGAGGCGAAGCATGACGAAAATAGCGGCTGAGCACACGATCATCACCAAACGACGCGCGCAAGAGATCTTTCACGCGTCTAGCAATACGGGATGGAGCGCCATCCTGCACAAACATCGTACGTTCCAGCAGGTGTTTATCAGCCAGGCTAGGGATGATGCGATTCTATAACATATCAGCTTACCTCTCACCCGTCACGGTAGCAGTTACAAAAGCAGAATCTCGCATTTCGTCGAAAAAAAAGGCCCGATAACGGTATATCTGGTAAATCCAACCCATACCGTGACTTTCTCGGCGTGGAATGGAGTTTCCACGACAGTTCTAGGATTTTCGGTAGCCCATATTCTGCAGTTGTGGGCGCTGACAGACCCTCGGAGCGTGAAATGAGTTTCGTCGGTCCACAACACGTTACTCAACCGATCGTCATCTTCCGCCATCTTTTGAAACGCCCACACCGCAAATGTCCTCCGCTTCACTAAATCGCCAGGCAACAGTTCATGATGCCGATGGATTTTGTACGGATAGCGTGGGATGGTACGCCTCAGTGCCAACCAAACAGTAGTGTATGGAATGCCGGTGCGACGTGCGACTGCACGAGCGCTGACGAACCCGCTACAGTCTCCATTTCTTCCTGAACTGTCTCAGCAGCATTACGCCTCTTGCTCGGTCGGCCACTACGGGGTCTATCGTCTAAACAACCCGTGGCTTCGAACTTCGAAATCATTCTCGCCACAGCTGCATTTGTCATCGGACCATTACCCGTTCGTATCCCCTTCCTATGGCGATAGGATTTAACGCTGAACTAGCACATTCCCCACTCTGATAATACAGCTTCACTAAAAGCGCGTTTTCAGGTAACGTCAACATGCTGTGATTCTCTGTCTCATTACAGCTCCTTTTATACACGACTGTCATGCGCAGTCACTGATGTTTTGCTGTCCAGCGCCATCTGTCGGACATTTTGTGACCTTTGTTTTTTTTTGGTTCTAATAAATCCCCATGTCATTCCAAGCATGTGTGTCAATTTTTACCTCTCTATCTACATTATTCCGTGGTTTATTAAGTTTTCAAATTTATACTGACTTTTGATCATCCTGTATTATTGCAAGGAGTCAATACATGGATTGAAGTACAATAGGAGTAGACATCTTTATCTACATATATACACATTCCATTATACAGGGCGTATGTAAACACAAGTAAAAACAAGCGAAGGAATTTCAGATGTATATATGCTGCATTTCTACAAGTACACAACTGTTATTTCAGAGAAGATACAAAGCTGTTGTATAAACAGTAATACATAGCTACCGCTGTGTTGCAATGATGCCGCTCATGACAAACAAAGAGGTCCCGCTGTGACGTGAAATGGCGCCCTACACCGTCACACCTGTTTGTCGGGCTGTACAGTGGACGACAGTTAGGCTGCTATGCCATCTACACTACTGGCCATTAAAATTGCTGCACCACGAAGATGACGTGCTGCAGATGCGAAATTTAACCGACAGGAAGAAGATGCTGTGATATTCAAAGCATTAACTTTTCAGAGCATTCACACAAGGTAGCGCCGGTGGCGACACCTACAAAGTGCTGACACGAGGAATGTTTCCAACCGATTCCTCATACACAAACACCAGTTGACCGGCGTTGCCTGGTCAAACGTTGTTGTGACGCCTCGTGTAAGGAGGAGAAATGCGTACCATCACGTTTCCGACTTTGATAAAGGTCGGATTGTAGCCAATCGCGATTGCGGTTTATCGTATCGCGACATTGCTGCTCGCGTCGGTCGAGATCCAATGACTGTTAGCAGAATATGGAATCGGTGGGTTCACGAGAGTAATACGGAACGCCGTGTTGGATCCCAACGGCCTCGTATCACTAGCAGTCGAGATGACAGGCATCTTATCCGCATGGCTGTAACAGTTCGTGCAGCCGCGTCTCGATCCCTGAGTCAACAGATGGGGACGTTTGCAAGAAGACAACAATCTGTACGAACAGTTCGACGACGTTTGCAGCAGAATGGACTATCATGTCAGAGACCGTCGCTGCGGTTACCTTTGACGCTGCATCACAGGAGCGCCTGTGATGGTGTACTCAACGACGAACCTGGGTGCACGAAGGGGAAAACGTCACTTTCTCGGATGAATCTAGGTTCTGTTTACAGCATCATGATGTCGCATCCGTGTTTGGCGACATGGCGGTGAACGCACATTGGAAGCGTGTATTCGTCATCGCCATACTGACGTATCACCCGGCGTGTTCGACTGCTGCCCTGGCCAGCACATTCTCCAGATCTCTCACCAATTGAAAACGTCTGGTCAATGGTGGCCGAGCAACTGGCTCGTCACAATACGCCAGTCACTACTCTTGATGAACAGTAGTATAGTGTTGAAGCTGCATGGGCAGCTGTACCTGTACACGCCATCCAAGCTCTCTTTGACTCAATTCCCAGGCGTATCGTTATTACGGCCAGAGGTGGTTGTTCTGGGTACTGATTTCTCAGGATCTACGCACCCAAATTGCGTGAAAATGTAATCACATGTCAGTTCTAGTGTAACATATTTCTCCAATGAATACCCATTTATCATCTGCATTTCTTCTTGGTGAGCAATTTTAATGCCCAGTAGTGTATGTCTGGGACGTTTCCAGACGTCTTAGCTGGTCATACCGGTGCTCAGTTCGAAGCGGAATCCATCACTGAAGACAATTCTACTCCAGCCAATAAGGCTCCAGGCCAAAGACGTGTCTGTAAACGCCCCTCGTAGCGGTGGGATAAAAACCTCACTGTCGCCTGTAATACGATCCGACAACTGTGACTGGTGGTGTGGATCGTCATTTCATTGCACAGCAGGCAGGACCCCTCTGGTTGTCATCAGCGTTACGTCGACGACCTTCTGTGCCCCTTCTGTTGCTAGTCATGGCAAGACACCCTGGGATTACATTTCGGGAAGATAATGCCCGGCCCCACACGGCAAGAGCTTGTCTGCTTGGTTGCCAAACCATAGCTTGGCCAGAAAGGTCATCAGATCTCCCCCCAGTTGAGAACGTTTGCAACACTGTGGGCAGGGACCTGCAACCAGCTCAGGATCTCGACCATATGACACGCCAGTTCGGCCGAATTTGGCACGATATCCTTCAGGAGGAGTTACGTTAATTCGGTTAATCAATTCGGAGCCGAATAGCTGCTTGCATAAGGACCAGAGGTGGACCAATGCGTAACTGACTTGCTCAATTTGTGATGCTCTTTCATTTCAATAAATCGTCCAATTTTTCTGAAATGGTAATCATTTGCTAACCTTTATTACATTACACCTAACGATTTCCATTCAGATAATTCATTCGTGGTACTTCTCAACATGTCAGATGTGGCTGCATGTTATCAACTCGTTGCGCTGTTAAATATTTGTGCAGTCGGGAAAACATAAACTTGAAAAATTTTAGAACGCTTCGGATGCTATTAATGCTATTTCCAAATTCTACGACGTAAGATGTTTAATTTATCAAACGAAAAGTCTTGTATGTGGGTATACAGGGTTGTCCATTGATAGTGACCGGGCCAAATATCTCACGAAATAAGCATCAAACGAAAAAACTACAGAGAACGAAACTCGTCTAGCTTGAAGGGGCAAACCAGATGGCGCTATGGTTGGCCCGCTAGATGGCGCTGCCATAGGTCAAACGGATATCAACGGCGTTTTTTTTAAATGGGACCCCCCACGTTTTATAACATATTCGTGTAGTAAGTAAAGAAATATGAATGTTGCACCACTTTTTTCGCTTTGTGATAGATGGCGCTGTAATAGTCACAAACGTATAAGTAAGTGGTATCACGTAACATTCCGCCAGTGCGGACGGTATTTGCTTCGTGATACATTACCCGTGTTAAAATGCATCGTTTATCAATTGCGGAAAAAGGTCGATATCGTGTTGATGTATGACTATTGTGATCAATTTGCCCAACGGGCGTGTGCTGTGTACGCTGCTCGGTATCCTGGACGACATCATCCAAGTGTCCGGACCATTTGCTGGATAGTTACGTTGTTTAAGGTAACAGGAAGTGTTTAGCCACATGTGAAACGTCAACCACGACCTGCAACAAATGATGATGCCCAAGTAGGTGTTTTAGTTCCTGTCGCGATTAATCAGCACACCAGTAGCAGACACCCCATTTTATCGATGGCAATCTAAATAGTGCAATGTATGCTGATTTCCTACGTAATGTTCTACCGATGTTACTACAAGATGTTTCACTGCATGACAGAATGGCGATGTACTTCCAACATGATGGACGTCCAGCACATAGCTCGCGTGCTGTTGAAGCGGTATTGAATAACATATTTCATGACAGGTGGACTGGTCGTCGAAGCATCATACCATGGCCTGCACGTTCACCGGATCTGACGTCCCCGGATTTCTTTCTGTGGGGAAAGGTGAAGGATATTTGCTGTCGTGATGCACCGACAACGCCTGACAACATGCGTCAGCGCATTGTCAATGCATGTGCGACCATTACGGAAGACGAACTACTCGCTGTTGTTAAACGTATTGCCAAATGGATTAAGGTTGACGGACATCATTTTGAGCATTTATTGCATTTGTTGTGTCTAGACAATACAGCCTAGACACAATGAGAGGAAGCGGAAAGGCACGCGCTAAGTTAAAGCAGGATTGCGTGAGGTCTGAAACAGGATACGTGATGAATGCTATAAAGAAAAGTACGTAGCTTCTGGAATACTTAACTTTAATCCATCCTTTTGGTACATCTGGAGATTGTGGCTATACAAGTGAGACTCTTTAGATACATGCAATGTTACTAATGGCGCCTTGCTAGGTCGTAGCCATTGACTTAGCTGAAGGCTATTCTAACTATCTGCTCTGCAAATGAGCGATGCTTCGTTTGTGTAGTCGCTAGCAAAGTCGTCCGTACAACTGGGGCGAGTGCTAGTCAGTCTCTCGAGACCTGCCTTGTGGTGGCGCTCGGTCTGCGATCACACAGTGGCGACACGCGGGTCCGACATGTACTAATGGACCGCGGCCGATTTAAAGCTACCACCTAGCAAGTGTGGTGTCTGGCGGTGACACCACAGCATTAATGTGGTATTTACACGTAATCACGCTGTAACAGCATGCGTTCTCAGAAATGATAAGTTTACAAAGGTACTTGTATCACATTGGAACAACCGAAATAAAATGTTCAAACGTACCTACGTTCTGTATTTTAATTTAAAAAACCTACCTGTTACCAAGTGTTCGTCTAAAATTGTGACTCATGTGTGTGTGAGTATTACAGCGCCATCTATCACAAAGCGGTCCGACTAAAACATTCAGATTTCTTTACGTACTACACGAATATGTAATAAAAAATGGGGGTTCGTATTTAAAAAAAAACAGTTTATATTCGTTTGGCCTATGGCAGCGCCATCTAGAGGGCCAACCATAGCGCCCCGTTGAAGCTAGACAAGTTTCGTTCTTTGTAGTTTTTTCGTTTGACGCTTATTTCGTGAGATATTTGGCCCCGTGACGATCAGTGGACCACCCTGTATATTGAAGTAAGCACAGTTCAAACACTAAAATCGCTTTTTCTCGAGTTTTATAAAAATTGACATCTGGCTCTTTCCAGTGTCTCTTCTATTGCACCGAATTTTAAACTGTACTACTAACATATCTGGGAACCTCCCCACATGATTTTGCGGTCTGTTGGACAGAATGTGTATTAGGCTGTGTGTAACTGTTGTATGAAACCAGTTAATAGTTCATAGATTAGCCCTTGCAGTTGTTCAAGTTCGTCTTGTGCTCTGAGGAAGTAAATATTTGTTTCTTAAGCTAAGGATATGTGCTCTTACTCTGGGGTCATTGGGTAGGGTTGGGTTGGGTTGTTTGGGAAAGGAGACCAGGCAGCGAGGTCATCGGTCTCATCGGATTAGGGAAGGATGGAGAAGGAAGTCGGCTGTGCCCTTTGAAAGGAACCATCCCGGCACTTGCCTGGAGCGATTTAGGGAAATCACGGAAAACCTAAATCAGGATGGCCGGACGCGGGATTGACCCGTCGTCCCCTCGAATGAGAGTCCAGTGTGTATATGTACTCTTACAGATATGTAAAGTAAATGTGTAATTTACGTAAAATATAACTCATCTTCTTCGGTGACAATAAAGCATATATACATTTAAAATCACCCTAGCCTCTGTACAGTAAAAAGTAAGGTGAAAAGTATGAAGTCGTCTAGTAAACTGTGCTACCACTTTCTTTATTCGCTTATCAGCTAGAACATTATGACCACCGACATATTATGGATATAAACCAATCTAGTCGATAGCAACGTCACCTGGAGAGGAATGACTCCGTGTGTAATGAGGGAGGTGGCGCAGTGGTTAGACACTGGACTCGCATTCGGGAGGACGACGGTTCAATCCCGCGTCCGGCCATCCTGATTTAGGTTTTCCGTGATTTCCCTAAATCGCTCCAGGCAAATGCCGGGATGGTTCCTTTCAAAGGGCACGGCCGACTTCCTTCCCCGTCCTTCCCTAATCCGATGAGACCGATGACCTCGCTGTCTGGTCTCATTCCCCCAAACAACCCCAACCCCAACCCAACACTGTGTGTAGAATGGGGAAGGTGCGCAGTATATCTGGCTTTGACTGAGGGCAGAGTGTGATGGCCGAGAGGCTCGGCACGAGCGTTTCGTGAACTTCACGACTTGTCGGGTGTCCGAGGAGCGCTGTGGTGAGTGTCTTCAACACGTGGCTAAACGGAGGTGAAACCACGTCTGGACTGGTGAGGCTGGGAAGCAATGCCTCATTACAGATGGCGGACGTTGCAGGCTGGGGGACTGATAAAGCAGGACAAACGGCGAACTGTGGCGGAACTAAAGCCAAACCTTAATGCTTGGCAGAGTACGAGTGTGTGTGAACACACAGAGCACCAAACACTCCTGAGGATGGGCCTCCGTAGCCAACGACCCGTGCCCGTGCTAGTGTTAACACCTGACATCCGTAACCACGGCTGAAATGGGCACGTGACCCTTGGCACTGAATGTTGGCTCATTAGCATGGTCTGTTGAAGTTGGATACCTTATTCATCATGCCAATGGGAGAGCACGAATCCGTAGTCTTCCAGTGGAACAACTCCTTGACACCTGTACCGCAGGATGGAGACAAGCCGGGGGCAGCTCTGTTAGGCTCTGGTGAACATTCATGTGGGTATCTATTGATCCAGTGGAGCTCGCACGAGGCACCGTGCCGGCCAAGCAGTATAGTATACTGGATACAGACCACGGACACAATTTGATGACCATCATCTTTTATGTTATTGTACGAGGTGCATTCAAGTTCTAAGGCCTCCGATTTTTTTTCTCCGGACTGGAAAGAGATAGAAGCATGCGCATTGTTTTAAAATGAGGCCGCGTTTATTGTCAATACGTCCCAGAGATGGCAGCACAGTTCGGCAGATGGAATTTTACCGCCAGCGGCGAGAATGAGAACTGTTTTAAATACTTAAAATGGCGACGATTTCCTTACTTGAACAGCGTGCAATCATTCGTTTTCTGAATTTGCGTGGTGTGAAACCAATTGAAATTCATCGACAGTTGAAGGAGACATGTGGTAATGGAGTTATGGATGTGTCGAAAGTGCGTTCGTGGGTGCGACAGTTTAATGAAGGCAGAACATCGTGTGACAACAAACCGAAACATCCTCGGGCTCACACAAGCCGGTCTGACGACACGATCGAGAAAGTGGAGAGATTGTTTTGGGGGATCGCCAAATGACTGTTGAACAGATCGCCTCCAGAGTTGGCATTTCTGTATTCTGTAGGTTCTGTGCACACAATCCTACATGACGACCTGAAAATGCGAAAAGTGTCATCCGGGTGGGTGCCACGAATGCTGACGGACGACCACACGGCTGCCCGTGTGGCACGTTGCCGAGCAATGTTGACGCGCAACGACAGCACGAATGGGACTTTCTTTTCGTCGGTTGTGACAATGGATGAGACGTGGATGCCATTTTTCAATCCAGAAACAAAGCGCCAATCAGCTCAATGGAAGCACACAGATTCACTGCCACCAAAAAAATTTTGGGTAATCGCCAGTGCTGAAAAAATGATGGTGTCCATGTTCTGGGACAGCGAGGGCGTAATCCTCACCCATTGCGTTCCAAAGGGCACTGCGGTAACAGGTGCATCCTACGAATATGTTTTGAAGAACAAATTCCTTAGTGCACTCCAACAAAAACGTCCGGGAAGGGATGCGCGTGTGCTGTTTCACCAGGACAACGCACCCGCACATCGAGCTAACGTTACGCAACAGTTTCTTCGTGATAACAACTTTGAAGTGATTCCTCATGCTCCCTACTCACCTGACCTGGCTCCTAGTGACTTTTGGCTTTTTCCAACAATGAAAGACACTCTCCGTGGCCGCACATTCACCAGCCGTGCTGCTATTGCCTCAGCGATTTTCCAGTGGTCAAAACAGACTCCTAGAGAAGCCTTCGCCGCTGCCATGTAATCATGGCGTCAGCGTTGTGAAAAATGTGTACGTCTGCAGGGCGATTACGTCGAGAAGTAACGCCAGTTTCATCGATTTCGGGTGAGTAGTTACTTAGAAAAAAAATCGGAGGCCTTAGAACTTGAATGCACCTCGTATTGTACACCTAGAACTGCTGTTCATTGTTGGTGTATAAAACATTAATGAAGTATGTACGTATTTTTTCAATATTTTTTCTTACTTACCTTGGATTATAATGTATTATAAAGTACATATTGCGTAGAATCAATATTATTATTTATATAGTACTGTTGTTCCCATGTATTACGTGATTTCGTTGTAATTACAGGAACTTCGGTCCATTTGTAAAATTTATATCGGTGGAGAGTGTTAAAAGGGACAGTTGAGGAGCCATAGTGAGTGATGGAATGTTGCAATTACGAGAAAATCTGAACATTACGAGTGAGATGAACGGTCGTCATTCCTGACAGTGAATTGTGCATGGTCAGATTCTGTGGGCTCAAAAGTGAATCTAAAATTTATATTTGAGGGCGGAGTTTCTAAACAATTTAATTCTGGCGTTGTGAAAAATAAACGGACTGACGGCACGTCAAGGTGGATATTTGGCGAGCCCGTTGTTTGCTGGAAATCATCTTGTGTTCATAGTATTAAAATTACTCTATCAGCCTGTCCTGGATTTTTGAAACAGAGAAAGTTTACTATGGAGTATTTCGATGTGTCAGTGAACAACGAGACAACGGAGCATCGTCACCAGAGATCCTACAATAGTAGTCTCAAGTAGACAGCTGCAGCACAGACGTCTCTGCAATCACATTGACGATTGTCAACCGGTATTACATTGCTGCCAGTTGTCAATGCCAATGCCCATCGCTAAACATTATTAAAATGCATTAGCAAATTTAAGTCAGGTTTTTATTTCTCCAGTAACACCTATGATTAAATTTAGGTTATGTGCTGTAAAAGGCTATTGCGAATGTCCGACTTTGCGTAGTTGACTCATAATGAAGTGTTTTGACACAAACGTTTATGCCAAGGCCTTTACAATCAGTTATCTAACACCATATCGCCACTAATTCTTTAGTGCTGACATTACCTTTATTCCAGTCAGGGATAATTTATTTGTTTGTTGATTGCTCTGCTTAATAATTTAAATTTACCACCGAGGGCATTCTGAATTCTAACATCTAAACTGATAACATTAATAAGCCGATACGCACCAAATTAAATAACTTGATGAAAGGACCTTTCTGTATAACAAACTTTCATGTCCTTCCCGCATTTCCAGGGGCATTTACTGCCACAGTAGCTGTTGCTAAATAGTATTTTATTTGTTTATCTGTCTCACTTACATGTGATACCTCGTAACTAGGTTTGGGATAGCTGTAAGGGAAAAACATGGAAGGTGGACCAACACATTTTGTCATCTGTCGTCTCATGAGATACACTTTATTGTTTATCAACAACATTAACACTACAATTTAAAAATCACAATTCTCGTCAAAGTTTGAACAGGCTCAAATCATTCTGAAAAACAACTTTAACAGTTGTACCATTAAGAGCAGAACATGAAAATCGAAGTACAGAATTGCCAAAAACAACTAGGCAAGCAAGTTCAGGAAATAATTTTATCAACCAAATGAATTACAATAACAGGCGTTTAATGTACCAACAATTGCTCTATTGCTTTAAAAAACAGCTTTAACAACTGTACCATTAAAAGCAGGACATGAAAATCGGAAGTACAGAGTTTCCAAAATCAAGAAAGTCCCATCAACTGGCCGTGGCTGCAAGCAGGTTGAGCAAACAATTTTACCAAATGAATTACCTTAAGAGCGGTTAAATGTACTAACAAACTGCTTGTTTAGGTAACCGTTACACAACTGGACAATATTCACCGAAATACATGCCGCTTGGCAATGCATAATCCTTAATAAGAAAACCCCCTAAGCCACAAAATACACAGTCCCTCGAGCAGACTAACTGGAAAGGAATAAAATTTGAACATAGCAGCCCAGCCATATATTCCAACCAAACAACAACCCTTAATAATGTTAACTGAATCTACCGTCAGTTCTTGGTAAAAAAAAACATTATAACAAATGAAAAGCGCTAGTCTGTTTTTGTACTACAGAATTACTTTCATTGTGTTAACCGGTATTCGGCTTACATGGCCGTCTTCAGACATTTAGTGAGTACAGTCACCAAAAAAGTTACAATGTTTGTTAACAACACTGAACGAGAAGTTACACATCTAGATTGAAGGAGAAACGTACAGTAAATATAATCTTTGACAATGTGGTGAAATGCAATGTAAAAAGTAAAACGTTGAACAGTAAATAAATAAAAGCGGAGTAAACAGGAAAAAACTTTAACACAAAATAGGAACTGCAAGCCTACATATTAGTTTATATTAACAAACAAGACCAATAAAATAAAATAAAATTAGTGCTTGACAAGGCTGCTTTTGGAGGTATAGAGCGTGGAACCAAAAGAAGAAAGAATTAGCAATATAATTACAGAATATATGAGGAACTTAAGCAATATAATAAGATAAACAGAAATGAATAAATGCAGGAAAATGCAGGAGTGTAAGGGAACATACCATAAATACAATCTTCTTCGAGTGTGGCGGTACTGCATTTTAAAAGGTAAAAAAGGCTGAACAATACACAAATACAAAAGGAGAAAACAGGAAAAACATTAGCAATATACTCAAAACCGTGCCTGTCTAACCGTTTGTATTAAGTAGATGAACCAACTAAAATAAAAACAATACTTGATGAGACAACTACAAGAGGCATTAAACATGGAAGGTAATACAAGTACCAATTAAAAGTAATCTCACAGTCCAGGTCTGATCCTAAATGACCAGACACAGCTTAATACTTCTCTCTTAAACTTCACACAATCCTCTCTTTTTTTCATTACTTCCAACACTATATGTGCCTACATATTCCCCCATTGCCCTGTATTTACTGAGTTCTTTAAATTTTATTGAACTTGTCTATGTAATTATATAGACTATACTTTCAATTGTTGAAGCTTCCTTTTAACTGGCAGTTGTATTACTTTCCATGTTTAACACTTCTTGTAGTTGTCTCATCAGGTATTGCTTTTATTTTACTGCTTCATTTATTTAATGCAAACTATTAGTTAGGCACCGTTTTGAGTATACTTTTAATGTTTTTCCTTTTGTATTTGTGCATTGTTTAGCCCTTTTTACCTACCAAAATGCAGTACCAGCACACTGTCAAAGATTTCGTTTACTGTATGTTCCCTCACACTCCTCCATTTTCCTGCATTTATTCATTTCTGTTTATCTTAGTGATATTGCTTAAGTTCCTTATATATTCTGTAGTTACACTGATAATTCTTTCTTCTTGTAATTGGTTTGTGTATCACTCTCCATGCTTTATACCTCCTAAAGTAAACTTGTCAAGTACTAATTTTATTTTATTTTTTTGGTATTGTTTGTTAATGTAAAGTGTTATGTAGGCTTGCTGTTCCTGTTTCGTGTTGAAGTTTTTTCCTGTTTACTCAGTTTTTATTTATTTACTGTTCAACATTTTACTTTTTACATTGCATTACCAACACATTGTGAAACATGATTTTACTGTACGTTTCTGCTTCATTATAGATGTGTAACTTATTTTCCAATGTTGTTTAGAAACGTTGTAACTCCTTTGGTGACAATACTCAGTAAATGTCTGAAGGCGGCCTTGTAAGCCAAAAACCGGTTAGCACAATAAAAGTGATACTGTAGAACAAAAGCAAACTAGCGCTTTTCATTTGTTATAAACTACAATAAGTATACAATTGCCCAAAATTCACGATAAGTTGGAAGTACATGCAATTGAAATGTACTTCCAAGTGGTACCCACCAACAGAAACTTTGACACAACTGTAAAATTGGCCAAAATTCAAAGTAAGCTGGGAGTTACAGCAGACGGCTATCGCAGCCAACAAGAAACGAGCAGCCAAATTTAGCAGCAAGTCAGTGACACAAGTAATTGAAATTAACGTAACGAGGTGGCAGTACGGCAGAAGCAGGATGTTAAATAAGAGCTGGCACGATCACGAGCCGCGATCTGCTTTAGCAGTGCACTTACGCGACGAGTGCCATGGCATCACAAGGCTTTCAGAAAATTTAAAAATATTTCACGAGAAAAACAGACGTATTTGGAATATACAACAGGAAGTGGAAATTTTTAGGCTTATAACGGAATACGCACAGTCCACGTTGAATAAACAATTGGAATTAAAGAACCGTATCATTCTGACTAATTTTGATTGTTTGTATGATTAGGTGCTAGTATGTAATAAAATTCTGCATCGTTGTAGCTTGTAAAGGTAGCGATGCATATATGAATATATGACGTCACGGTGACCACATGGATAGCTCCCGCACCGCAAGCCGGTTAGTCTGCCTTTGTTGTTCATGCGGGACGCTATTGCCTTGCCTTGCCTTGCACTCAGCTGCCCTGCTGCTAAGAGACTGCCACCTGATACTTTCCACATAGTAGTTTGCGTGTGCTGCGACTAATCATGTTAGCAGTGACAATTCTTTACCGTCAATTCGGCCTCTTTTTTTAAAATAATTTCTTTTTCTTTTTAGGTGCAGGCAATTTTAAAGAATGCAGCACGTCTTCTTTGCGTTTCGTTCGCTATCGTATTGACGACATTCTCTGAATAGTAAATTTTACCATCTATGAGCGAAGTTCTTCCTAACATCGTGGCTGCAGTTTCCCGGAATATAAAATACTTCATCTCCACGCTCAGAATGGATTGTCACAACTCTACACGCTCCTGTTCATCACTGCCCTACAGGGCTTGTACGAATTTAACCCCATACAGGGTGGTCCATTGATCGTGACCGGGCCAAATATCCCACGAAATAAGCGTCAAACGAAAAAACTACAAATAACGAAAGTTGCCTAGCTTGAAGGGGGAAACCAGATGGCGCTATGGTTGGCCCGCTTGATGGCGCAGCCATAGGCCAAACGGATATCACCTCCGTTTTTTGAAAATAGGAACCCCCATTTTTTATTACATATTCGTGTAGTACGTAAAGAAATATGAATGTTTTAGTTGGACCACATTTTCGCTTTGTGATAGATGGCGCTGTAATAGTCACAAACATATGGCTCACAATTTTATACGAACAGTTGGTAACCGATAGGTTTTTTAAATTAAAATACAGAACGTAGGTAAGTTTGGACATTTTATTTCGGTTGTTCCAATGTGATACATGTACCTTTGTGAACTTACCACTTCTGAGAACGCATGCTGTTACAGCGTGATTACCTGTAAATACCACATTAATGCAATAAGTGCTCAAAATGATGTCCGTCAACCTCAATGCATTTGCAATTCGTGTAACGACATTTCTCTCAACAGCGAGTAGTTCGCCTTCTCTAAAGTTATATTCACAATGCGCTGACGCATGTTGCCAGGCGTTGTCGGTGGATCACGATAGCAAATATCCTTCAAGTTTCACCACAGAAAGACATCCGGGGACGTCAGATCCGGTGAATGTGCGGGTCACGGTATGGTGCTTCGACGATCAATCCACCTGTCATGAAATACGCTGTTCAATACCGCTTCAACCGCACGCGAGCTGTGTGCCGGACATCCATCATGTTGGAAGTACATCGCTATTCTGTGATGCAGTGAAACATCTTGTAGTAACATCGGTAGAACATTACGTACGAGATACACTGACCATTTAGATTGCCATCGATAAAATGGAGGCCAATTATCCTTCCTCTCATAATGCCGCACCATACATTAACCCGCCAAGGTCGCTGATGTTCCACTTGCCGCAGCCGTCGTGGATTTTCCGATGCCCAATACTGCATATTATGCCGGTTTACGGTACCGCTGTTGGTGAATGACGCTTCGTCCCTAAATAGAACGCGTGCAAAAAATCTGTCGTAGTGGGAGAACTGTACACGACGTTCAAAGTCTTCGCCATGAAACTGATCGATGCTGATGTAGCATTCTCAACGCCGACGTTTTGGAGATTTCTGATTCTCGCGCAATTTTTGTGCTACTGATGTGCGGATTAACCGCGACTGCAGCTAAAACACCTACTTGGGCATCATCATTTGTTGCAGGTCGTGGTTGACGTTTCACATGTGGCTGAACACTTCCTGTTACCTTCAATAACATAACTATACGGGGATTGGTCCGGACACTTGGATGATGTCGTCCAGGATACCGAGCAGCATACATAGCACACGCCCGTTGCGCATTTTGATCACAATAGGCATACACCAACACGATATCGATCTTTTCCGCAATTGGTAAACGGTCCATTTAAACACGGGTAATGTTTCGCGAAGTAAATACTGTGCGCCCTGGCGGAATGCTACGTGATAGCATGTACTTATACGTATGTGACTATTACAGCGCCATCGCAAAGCGAAGGAAGTGGTCCTACTAAAACATTCATATATCTTTACGTACTACACGAATATGTAATAAAAGATGGGGGTTCCTATTTTAAAAAACGCAGTTGATATCCGTTTGACCTATGGCAGCGCCATCTAGCGGACCAACCATAGCGCCATGTGGTTTACCCCTTCAAGCTAGACGAGTTACGTTGTTTGTAGTTTTTTCGTTTGACACTTATTTCGTGGGATATTTGGCTCGGTCACTATCAATGGACCACCCTGTATGTTTAAAAATACAAACGTCGCTACAAAACACACCAGACGCATGAACAATGGCTGATTCTAGGGTGGCCTCTGTGAACTGTGTGAAAGGCCGTCGAACGCACTGTACTCGGGGTCGACTTGCGAATTTGCCCGTGCATAAAAAACCCGTGCCTTGAAACTATTTGTGACATCGTCGAGTGTTTTGAGCTGTAGGAGGTACAGTGCCGCACTATTCATGAAAATAATTTAACTGAATTGCACCTACCGAAAAGGTGAACTTGGGACGCCTTCTATAGCTATGTCATTGCCATCTCCGCACCCGGCTCGAGGCGCGGCTGCTAATGAGTGACGGAGCGAGTGAGTTAGCTAGGCCAGTTAGATCCTCTACCGGGAATTGCATGGACCGTCAACTTGCTGCTGGCGTTAAAAAGGGTAAACTTTACTTTTCGCTTTAAGTTAAAATTGAGCCAAGGATTCTCTCTTCATTCGTGTAGCAGACATAGCCTTGAGGATTCGGCTGAATCCATTTTAAATTGTCCATGCATGAAAACCGTACGTAGTACTGTGATTCGCAGAGTATGTAGTGTAAGGAAACGGCTACATCTAGAGATAAACTTGTTAGAACCGATGTGACAAGGTATTATAGATGAGTAAACAAGACACCCGCATCAGAAGTATCCACATGGTCGCCAAATGTCATCACGCGTTTGTCTGCATAGTCGTGTGGCCTTTCCCATTCTTTGGGTAGTGATTCCCAGAGCAAGCAGGATAGGAATGAGGCTTGACCGAGAGATACACTTGTTGGAATCTGGTGGAGGACAATATAGGTGGCTAAACACGAAATCTGCCAACGGCCTGGCCGCAGTGGCAACACCGCTTCCCGTCAGATCACCGAAGTTAAGCGCTGTCGGGCTGGGCTAGACCCTGGATGGGTGACCATCCGGTCTACCGAGCGCTGTTGGCAAGCGGGGTGCACTCAACCCTTGTGAGACAAACTGAGGAGCTACCTGACTGAGAAGTAGCGGCTCCAGTGTCGTAAACTGACAGACGGCCAGGTGAGCGGTGTGCTGACCACATGCCCCTCCATATCCGCATCCAGTGACGCCTGTGGACTAAGGATGACACGGCGGCCGGTCGGAACCGCTGGGTCTTCCGAGGCCTGTTCGGACGGAGTTTAGTTTTAGTTTAGTAAGTACGAAATCTGCGACAGAGTCATCGCGTGTTTACATGGCGGATTGCCGGTCGACTGCACAGTGTACTGCGAATTCGGATGCATCTTATTTAAAATTCCCTCTATATTATTCAATAAGAAGCACCCTCTCCGTTACACTGCACAACGATCCGCCAAGTGTGTAGTGTAGAAGTGCGGCCGCAGCTGGAGATACGCTTATCTGAATCGCTGGGACAAGATAATGTAGGTGACCAAAAACGAGACCTCCAATATACCTTCGCACGTGGTTGTCAAATGTCATGTGCAACCTGCTGCACAGTCTCTTGTGAACTCGGACAAATATTTTTGAAATCCCGTGAATATACATACCAGGCAGTGATTCGCAGAGTATGTAGTATACAAATGAGGCTGACATTGGGTATACACATATTCAAATCACTGAGACAAGATATTACAGTGAACACGAGACCTCGAACGTCGCTTCCCACGTGGTCGCCAAATGTCATCGTGTGTTTGTTTACATCTCTGAGTGCCAGCCAGCTGCACAGTGTTTTGAGGATGAGATTACATCTTTCTGAAATCTCATATGTGAGATTCAATAAGGACCAGCCTCGGCCGAATACTGCGCACTGACTCACCAAGCATGTTAATGTACAGGGTGATCAAAAAGTCAGAATAAATTTGAAAGCTGAATACATCACGGAATAATGTAGATACAGAGGTACAAATTGACACACATGCTTGGAATGACATGGGGTTTTATTAGAACAAAAAAAAAAAAATTACAAAAGTTCAAAAAATGTCCGACAGATGGCGCTTCATCTGATCGGAATAGCAATAATTAGCATAACAATGAAAGACAAAGCAAAGATGATGTTCTTTACAGGAAATGCTTAATATGTGCACCATCACTCCTCAACGATAGCTGCAGTCGAGGAATAATGTTGTGAACAGCACTATAGACCTATATCTCTAACGTCGATCAGTTGTAGAATTTTGGTACACGTATTGTGTTCGAGTATAATGACTTTTCTGGAGACTAGAAATCTACTCTGTAGGAATCAGCATGGGTTTCGAAAAAGACGGTCATGTGAAACCAGCTCGCGCTATTCGTCCACGAGACTCAGAGGGCCACAGACACGGGTTCCCAGGTAGATGCCGCGTTTCTTGACTTCCGCAAGGCGGTCGATACAGTTCCCCACAGTCGTTAAATGAACAAAGAAGAGCATATGGACTATCAGACCAGTTGTGTGATTGGATTGAAGAGTTCCTAGATAACAGGACGCACCGTGTCATTCTCAATGGAGAGAAGTCTTCCGAAGTAAGAGTGATTTCAGGTGTGCCGCAGGGGAGTGTCATAGGACCGTTGCTATTCACAATATACACAAATGACCTGGTGGATGACATCGGAAGTTCACTGAGGCTTTTTGCAGATGATGCTGTGGTGTATCGAGAGGTTGTAACAATGGAAAATTGTACTGAAATGCAGGAGGATCTGCAACGAATTGACGCATGGTGCAGGGAATGGCAATTGAATCTCAATGTAGACAAGTGTAATGTGCTGCGAATACACAGAAAGATAGATCCTTTATCATTTAGCTACAAAATAGCCGGTCAGCAACTGGAAGCAGTTAATACCATAAATTATCTGGGAGTTGGCATTAGGAGTGATTTAAAATGGAATGATCATATAATGTTGATCGTCGGTAAAGCAGATGCCAGACTGAGATTCACTGGAAGAATCCTAAGGAAATGCAATCCGAAAACAAAGGATGTAGGTTACAGTACGCTTGTTCGCCCACTGCTTGAATACTGCTCAGCAGTGTGGGATCCGTACCAGATAGGGTTGATAGAAGATATAGAGAAGATCCAACGGAGAGCAGCGCGCTTCGTTACACGATCATTTAGTAATCGCGAAAGCGTTACGGAGATGATAAATAAACTCCAGTGGAAGACTGCAGGAGAGACGCTCAGTAGCTCGATACGGGATTTTGTTAAAGTTTTGAGAACATACCTTCACCGAAGAGTCAAGCAGTATATTGCTCCCTCCTACGTATATCTCGCGAAGAGACCATGAGGATAAAATCAGAGAGATTAGAGCCCACACGGAGGCATACCGACAATCCTTCTTTCCACGAACAATACGAGACTGGAATAGAAGGGAGAACCGATAGAGGTACTCAAGGAACCCTCCGCCACACACCGTCAGGTGGCTTGCGGAGTATGGATGTAGATGTAGATGTAGATAAAGCATGTCCGGAGTTATGGTGAGACATTGGCGTCGGATATTGTCTTTCAGCATCCCTAGAGATGTCGGTCGATCACGATACACTTGCGACTTCGGGTAACCCCCTAAGCCAACAATCGCACGGACTGAGGTCTGGGGACCTGGGAGGCCAAGCATGACGAAAGTGGCGGCTGGGCACACGATCATCACCAAACGACGCGCGCAAGAAATCTTTCACGAGTCTAGCAATATGGGGTGGTTCTAATAAAACCCCATGTCATTCCAAGCATGTGTGTCAATTTTTACCCCTCTATCTACATTATTCCGTGGTTTATTAAGTTTTCAAATTTATACTGACTTTTCGTCACCCGGTACAACCTGAAGATACACTTACTCAAATCGCTGAGACAAGATAACATGCGTGAGTAAACACCTGCGACAGAGCTTCTCACGTGGTCACCATCTATAATCGTGTGTTTGTTTGTATCGCAGAGTACCGGCTGGCTGCATTGTGTCTTGTGAATTCGGATGAACCTTGGTTAAATACGACATACGTGATTTAGTAGGCCATACACTGCACAGTGATTCGCAGAAAATGTACAGTAAAATGCGGCTGCACCTGGAGACACAACAGTTCGAATAGCTAAGGCAAGATAGTATAGTTGAATAAACAGGAGAGCTGCACACTGCTTTCCATGTGGTCACCAAATGTCACGCGTGTTTGTTTACATCATGGAGTGCCGGCTGGCTGCACATTTCTCGTGAATTCGGCTGAATCTTCTTGAAATCCCTTTAATGTGTTTCAATAAGAAGCATCCTGTGCCATATACTACACAGTGGTTCGCAGAGCATGTACGGCTGAACAGATACACTTATTTGAATCGCTGAGACTGTAGGTGAATGAACTCGAGAGCTCCAACATGCCTCCCCACGTGGTCGCCAACTGTCAATCTGTGTTTGCTCCAACGTGCCTTCCCACGTGGTCGCCAACTGTCAATCCGTGTTTGTTTATACAGTGGCGCCCCCCTTTACCATAGGCTGCACAGTGATTCGCAGAATATGAAATGGAGAAATCCAGCAGTACCTGGAGATACCCTTGTTCATACTACAGGTGAGAAAACACGTGGTCTGCAACATAGCTTCCCACGTGGTCCCCAACTGTCGTCGCGTGTTTGTTTACATCGCGGAGCGGCTGCCCCCTTCGCAGCGGCGGCGGCGGCAGGATGGGAGCGGGCCAGCCTAGCGCTCGCCGTTTCGTTCCCCCACCTCCGCCCCCCGTTCCCCTCCCTCGGTGCCCCCTGCCCCCCTTGCAGAGTGCTGTAGCGCTCTTCGCCGTCCGTCACGGCGCGAGCCGCCAGTCGCCGCCAAACCATGACAGAGACGGGACAGCCGATTCGCGGGGGCGGCAAGTCGCCGGCGGCGGAGGCGGAGGACAAGCCGCGCGCGCCGCTGTGGAGGCGGGCTCTGGCCAACGTGACGGTGGAGCCGCTGGTGGCCGGCTACGTGATGCCGTCCGTGTTGGCGTCGCTCGCCACGCAGAACCTCAACCTGCAGAAGGCCTGCTCCGTCAACCTCGCCTTCAACGACACCGTCTGTGACGCGCTCGCCCTCAAGGAGAGCGGCGCCTACCAGGAGCAGGTTAGACGCCCCTACCGTAGCAGCTTGCGATGCTTCGTACTGGTAGAACCACCCTGCCAGACTCGAGACTGGGTCCACAGGTGATCCTCCCATCTACTCACAAGGAAACCTCCCCATCGCACCCTCCCCCCTCAGATTTAGTTATAAGTTGGCACAGTGGATAGACCTTGAAAAACTGAACACAGATCAATCGAGAAAATAGGAAGAAGTTGTGTGGAACTATGAAAAAAAATAAGCAAAATATACAAACTGAGTAGTCCATGTGCAAGACAGGCAACATCAAGGATAGACTGAACTTTCGAGCGCCGTGGTTAGCCGGCACGGTAGCTCAGCGTGTTCGGTCAGAGGTTTAGATGCCCTTTGTAATAAAAAAACTGAGTTATTCGGTCAACGATGAACTTGAATAAGTATCATGGGCCTCCGCTCCGAACAAATAGAACGAACGAAAACGAACAAAATGAGATAACAAAAAAAATTGAAAAAAAGTGGTTAGCGAGAGCAGCTGCGGAACGAGAGGTCCTTGGTTCAAGTCACCCCTCGAGTGAAAACTTTAACTTTTTGTTTTCAGACAGTTATTATCTGTCCGTCCGTCCGTCCGATGGACATATGCAGGATTTGACGGTCTACACACGGAAAAATTTGAAAACGTTAAAAACATATGTTTTGACAGAGCACAGGGAAAACGGCGACTATGAAACTGTTGCATTCATTTGTTGCAGTTTATGTGACAAACTCTTATGTTTTCATTACTTTTTTTGGGAGTGATTATCACATTCACAAGAAACCCTAAATCGGGTAAGGTAGAAGAATCTTTTTACCCATTCGCCAAGTGTACAAGTTAGGTGGGTCGACAACATATTCCTGTCATGTGACGCACATGCCGTCACCAGTGTCGTATAGAAAATATCAGACGTGTTTTCCTGTGGAGGAATCGGTTGACCTATGACCTTGCGATCAAATGTTTTCGGTTCTCAATGGAGAGGCACGTCCTTTCGTCTACTAATCGCACGGTTTTGCGGTGCGCTCGCAAAACACAGACACTTACTACAGTGAATGAACGGACAGATCATAACTTTGCGAAAATAAAGAAAGTAAACTTTTCATTCGAGGGAAGACTTGAACCAAGGACCTCTCGTTCCGGAGCTGCTCACGCTAACCACGGGACCACGGCTTTCCTGAGCTCACACTATCCTTGATGTTGCCTATCTTGCGCATGAACTACTCAGTTTGTATATTTTGCTTATTTTTTTCATAGTTCCACACAACTTCTTCCTGTTTTCTCGATTGATCTGTGTTCAGTTTTTCAAGGCCTATCCACTGTGCCAACTTGTAACTAAATCTGAGGGCGGTGCGATGGCGAGGTTCCCTTGTCAGGTATCTAGCTACGTCTCGTGGATGAAAATCCACATCTGAAAATAAGACGCACTAAACAAGGTGGTCCTCTTTTTGGGCGTGTGTAGTGAAGATATAGAGATAGGCTTACCCTGCCCAACTCCGACATCAACTCTGCCCCTACGGAGATGATGCTCTCAACTTCATACTTTTCCAGCCACGCCTCACGGTTTTCATCCAAATATGAAGCTAGGAGACTCCAAATGAGGTTATCAGCTACTGGACAAGTACAGTGATCACATAGTGACAGACCTTACCAGCTAGAGTCAAACCTGTACCCTGTCCTTCCACAGGTCATGGTCTCATCTAATCATCTATCCTGGAATATTTTATGGTTTTCACTCAAATATGGAAATAAGAGACACCACAGTAGCTGGTCCGCTGGCTTTCGGACATGTACAATGATCATATAGTGAGAGATCTACCCTGCTGAACTTAAATCGGGACCCTACATTCCACAGGTGATGCTCTCAACTACTTACTTATACAGCCATGTCTCACAGTTTTGATGCAAATGTGAAACTAAAGGACACCAAATAAGGTCGCCCGCTGGCTACTTGATATTTATAGTGATCGTATAGTGACCTACCTAACATGCTACTCAAACCCGGGCACTTCTCTTCCACAGGTGATGCTCTCAACTACTCACCTATCTAGTCATGTTTTATGGTTTTCATGCAAATCTGGAAATAAGACACCCAAACGAAGTGGTCCATTGACTTTAGGATACGTATAGTGATCATATAGTGATAGGCCTTCCCTGCTGGACTGCACCTACACCTTTCCCTCTCACGAGTAGTGCTCTCATCTATTCATCTACCAATGCATGTCATCTACATCTACATCCATACTCCACAAGCCACCTGACGGTGTGTGGCGGAGGGTACCTTGAGTACCATTATCTGTTCTCCCTTCTATTCCAGTCTCGTATTGTTCTTGGAAAGAAGGATTGTCGGTATGCCTCTGTGTGGGCTCTAATCTCTCTGATTTTATCCTCATGGTCTCTTCGCGAGATATACGTAGGAGGGAGCTATATACTGCTTGACTCTTCGGTGAAGGTATGTTCTCGAAACTTTGACAAAAGCCCGTACCGAGCTACTGAGCGTCTCTCCTGCAGAGTCTTCCACTGGAGTTTATCTATCATCTCCGTAACGCTTTCGTGATTACTAAATGATCCTGTAACGAAGCGCGCTGCTCTCCGTTGGATCTTCTCTCTCTCTTCTATCAGCCGTATCTGTTACGGATCCCACACTGCTGAGCAGTATTCAAGCAGTGGGCGAGCAAGCGTACTGTAACATACTTCCTATGTTTTCGGATTGCATTTCCTTAGGATTCTTCCAATGAATCTGTCTGGCATCTGCTTTACCGACGATCAACATTATATGATCATTCCATTTTAAATCACTCCTAATGCCAACTCCCAGATAATTTATGGTATTAACTGCTTCCAGTTGCTGACCTGCTATTTTGTAGCTAAATGTGAAACGTCCCCTTTGAACAATTATACATAACTGTGCTTAAACTGACACACAATATTTTGTTAGCGCAACGCAATCTGACTTTCAAAATTCCCTACAAAAGAATGGCCCTGACTAACATTAAACTATACCTTTCACAAATCACTTACCTCACAAAAATCTTCGCTGCTCAAGCTACTGCAATACAGCGAGCGCCACTACTGCCAGCTAAATAAAAGATTCAAACTATGGAAGGCACCAACTACTGATAGGGATAGTTAGCAAATGAAAGATATTAATAGAGAACAAACAATGTATTTACCTTGATATCATCATATATAAATATAGCAGTTCATGACAAATATCAAAACTCCGCCATCTCTCTCCCCACATCCACCACTGCTGGCGGCTCACCTCCAACTGCGCAACGCTACGCGCTGTTCACATCCAGCTGCCGCTGCCCAACACTACAATGGCGAGTATTACAACAATGCAAAGCAGCCACAGACTGCACACAGCACAGCCAGTGATTTTCATACAGAGATGGCGTTACCAATAAAAAACCTAAACAGCCTACTTACAAATGGTAAAGGATCTATCTTTCTGTGTATTCGCAGCACATTACACTTGTCTACATTGAGATTCAATTGCCATTCCCTACACCATGCGTCAATTCGCTGCAGATCCTCCTGCATTTCAGTACAATTTTCCATTGTTACAACCTCTCGATATACCACAGCATCATCTGCAAAAAGCCTCAGAGAACTTCCGATGTCATCCACCAGGTCATTTATGTATATTGTGAATAGCAACGGTACTACGACACTCCCCTGCGGCACACCTGAAATCACTCTTACTTCGGAAGACTTCTCTCCATTGAGAATGACATGCTGCGTCCTGTTATCTAGGAACTCCTCAATCCAATCACACAATTGGTCTGATAGTCCATATGCTCTTACTTTGTTCATTAAACGACTGTGGGGAACTGTATCGACCGCCTTGCGGAAGTCAAGAAACACGGCATCTACCTGGGAACCCGTGTCTGTGGCCCTCTGAGTCTCGTGGACGAATAGCGCGAGCTGGGTTTCACACGATCGTCTTTTTCGAAACCCATGCTGATTCCTACAGAGTAGATTTCTAGTCTCCAGAAAAGTCATTATAGTCGAACATAATACGTGTTCCAAAATTCTACAACTGATCGACGTTAGAGATATAGGTCTATAGTTCTGCACATCTGTTCGACGTCCCTTCTTGAAAACGGGGATGACCTGTGCCCTTTTCCAATCCTTTGGAACGCTACGCTCTACTAGAGACCTACGGTACACCGCTGCAAGAAGGGGGGGCAAGTTCCTTCGCAAACTCTGTGTAAAATCGGACTGGTATCCCATCAGGTCCAGCGGCCTTTCCTCTTTTGAGCGATTTTAATTGTTTCTCTATCCCTCTGTCGTCTATTTCGATATCTACCATTTTGTCATCTGTGCGGCAATCTAGAGAAGGAACTAGAGTGCAATCTTTCTCTGTGAAACAACTTTGGAAGAAGACATTTAGTATTTCGGCCTTTAGTCTGTCATCCTCTGTTTCAGTACCATTTTGGTCACAGAGTGTCTGGACATTTTGTTTTGATCCATCTACCGCTTTGACGTAAGACCAAAATTTCTTAGGATTTTCTGCCACATGGTTTTTGACCCAGACCTGAAACTGGGATAAACAACATAACGTGTCACACTGGCTTTTGGACACGTTTCCAAGAAAAATACAGATGATTGGTTCAAATGGCTCTGAGGACTATGGGACTTAACATCTTAGGTCATCAGTCCCCTAGAACTTAGAACTACTTAAACCTAACTAACCTAAGGACATCACACAACACCCAGCCATCACGAGGCAGAGAAAATCCCTGACCCCGCCGGGAATCGAACCCGGGAACCCGGGCGTGGGAAGCGAGAACGCTACCGCACGACCACGAGATGCCGGCAAATGCAGATGAGGATGGTGTGTTAGAAAGAGTTTTCAAAACAGGTGAAGTGTACCTGTATTATATCTGCCTGCGGAGTGTACAGTGGGGAAGTGTGTCCTGTAGTGATGTCCTATGCTGTGCTACCAATGAGACTTCAAAAATTCAACTCTTTCTTTTTGTAAAACAACGCTCTCACTTACTGCCCGTGCAGGCAAACCACAGCTGTTTAGCCCCAATCTCGAAATGAGCTAAATAATACGCACAACTTTGAACATAGCCGCTAAGGTTCAGGGACCGTGTCAGAATTATATTAGAACAAATAAAGCCTCGGTCATAAATATTAAGTCAAAATTGACTAGGTTTCGACGCTACTGTGAGCGTCGTCTTCAGAATTAGACTAATTGTTCTAAAACACATTAAGTATATAATACATTAATAAAATTAAAGTTTGTACTGACTGGAAAAATATGCAGTACTTACAAGTCTCATATTAAAAAAGATAAAGCCGGAAAGGCGACGTCTTGAATAGTTGTAGGTGAGATGGCGAGCCGCTAAGGCTTAGATCTTTTTTAATGTGTGACTTGTAAGTACTGCATCTTTTTACAGTCAGTACAAACTTTAATTTTATTAATGTATTATATACTTAATATGTTTTAGAACAGTTAGTCTAATTCTGAAAACGACGCTCATAGTAGCGTCGAAACCTGGTCAATTTTGACTTAATATTTGTGACCGAGGGCTTATTTGTTCTAATATCAATAATGTGCTATGATTCACTGGAAAAACTATTGAATACATAGTTTGGAATGCTAGGGTTCGAGATGTAAATCCACAACACGTATTTAAAAAAAACCGTGTCTTATGAGCTCGACTTAAATTTTGAGCAGGGAACAGAGAGTGTAAGTTAGCCCTCTGGTGAAGCAGATGTACTTGTGGCGCAGGGAAGATGATGAGTCTACATCTTTGTGAACGTATATACCCCGCAAGCCGCCATAAGGTGCATGGCGGAGAGTACCCTGTACCACCACTAATCATTTCCTCTCCTCTTCCGCTCGAAAATGGAGCGAGGGTGAAGTCCTAATTTCTCGTATCTTCTCGTTGCGGTACTTGCGCGAAATGTGCATTGGCGGCAGCAGAGTCGTTCTGCAGTCAGCCAAAGATGCCAGCTCTGTAAACGTTCTCAATACAGTTTCGCGAAAAGAACATCGTTTCCCCTCCAGGGATTCTCAGCTATGCTATACGCAGCATTTCCGTAACGCTCGCGTCTTGATCGAACTAGCTGTAATAAATCAAACAGCACGCCTTTGAATTTGGGGTCCGCCTTTAATCTGACCTAGTGGGGTCTCAAAGATTCGAGCAGTACTTAGGAATTGGTGAAGCTAGTGTTACATACCCGGTTTCCTTTCTGATGAGTCACAGTTTCCTAGAATCTCACCATCCACCTTCCCTAAGTGAAATAAACAAACATTAACTACCGTTCATACAAGCTCGTTCGATTTCATATCGCTTAGTAACATTACTCCAACATATTGAATCGATGAGGCAGTGTCAAGCTGAACACGTTCGCCATTTTTGTCTGAAACAGTAGGCTGCATTTTATTTTCTTTTTTGAATCATCAGTCAGAAGAGTGGTTTGATGCAGCTTGCCACGAAGTCCTGTGCTATCCATTCAGAGTAGTACTTGCAACCTACGTCCTCAATTATTTGCTTGACGTATTCCAATCTCTGTCTTCCTCTACAGTTTTTGCCCTCTACGTCTCCCTCTACTTCCATGGAAGTTATTCTCTCATGTCTTAACAGATGTCCTATCATCTTGTCCCTTCTTCTTGTTCGTGTTTTCCACATATGAATTTCCTCCCCGCTTCTGTGCAGAACCTTCTCATTCCCTACCTTATCAGTCCACCTAACTTTCAACAATCTTCTGTAGCAACACATCACAAATGCTTCGACTTTCTCCTGTTCCAGTTTTGCACAGTCTGTGGTTCACTAACATACAGTCCTGTACTCCGTTCTCATAAATTTGTTCCTCAAAGTGAGGCCTATATTGGATAGTAGTATACTTTTGTTGCCGGCCGGGGTGGCCGTGCGGTTCTAGGCGCTATAGTCTGGAACCGCGTGACCGCTACGCTCGCAGGTTCGAATCCTGCCTTGGGCATGGATGTGTCTGATGTCCTTAGGTTAGTTAGGTTTAAGTAGTTCTAAGTTCTAGGGGACTGATTACCTCAGAAGTTAAGTCCCTTAGTGCTCAGAGTCATTTGAACCATATATTTTTCTTGGCTATGATAGCCTTTTCTCCCAGTACTAGTCTATTTTTTTTAATGTTCTTCTTGCTCCATCTGTAATTTGTTATTTAGCTGCCTAGGTAGTAGAAATCTTAACTTCATCTACTTCGTGACCACCAGTCCTGATGTTAAGTTTCTCGCTGTTCTCATGTCTGCTACTTCTCATTACTTTCGTCTTTCTTCGATTTACTCTAAAGGCATATTGTGTACTGACTAGGCTGTTTACTTCATTCAGCAGATACTGTAATTCTTCTTCACTTTCACTCAGGATAGCAATGTCATCAGCGAATCGTATCATTGATATCCTTTCACCTTGTATTTTAATTCCACTCCTGAACCTTTCTATTATTGCCATCATTGCTTCTTCGATGTACAGATTGAAGAGCAGGGGCGAAAGGCTACAGCCTTGTCTTACACACTTTTTAATCTAAGCAATTCGTTTCTGGTCTTCCACTGTTATTACTCCCTCTTCGCTCTAGTGCATGTTGTATTTTACCCACCTCTCCCTATTTTCTCAGAATTTCGTACTCCTTGCACCATTTGATATCGTCGAACGCTTTTTTCACGTCAACAAATCACATGAACGTGTCTTGATTTTTCTTTTGTCTTGCTTCCATTGTCAACTGCAACGTCAGAACTGCCTCTCTGGTGCCTTTACCTTTCCTGAAGCTGCCCGCCACTAAAGCTCTGTTCGAAAATTACGGGGTTGTTTTTCATACTCATCCGCATCAAGTTATATTTTTCCACATTTAGAGCTAGCTGCCATTCCTCACACCAACTACAAATTTTCTCTACGTCATCTTGTATCCTCCTACAGTCACTCAACTTCTACGCCTGACGACATCCTTGTCTCTGACGAACACTTGCGTCGAGGACAACATACTGGGTTCTATTGCATAAGAAATCTTCGAGCCACTCGCGTATCTAGGAACCTGTTTCGTATGTTCGGGCCTTCGTTAACTGTCTGCAGCGGCGAGCGGTGTCAAACGCTTTCCGCAAAGTTACACTACTGGCCATTAAAATTGCTACACCAAGAAGAAATGCAGATGATAGACCGGTATTCTTTGGACAAATATATTATACTAGAACCGACATGCGACTACATTTTCACGCAATTTGGGTGCATAGATCCTGAGAAATCAGTACTCAGAACAACCACCTCTGGTCGTAATAACGGCCTTGATACGCCTGGTCTTCGAGTCAAACAGAGCTTGGATGGCGTGTACAGGTAAAGTTGCCCATACAGCTTCAACACGATACCACAGTTCATCAAGAGTAGTGACTGGCGTGTTGTGACGAGCCAGTTGCTCGGCCACCATTGACGAGGCGTTTTCAACTGGTGAGAGATCTGGAGAATGTGCTGGCCAGGGCAGGAATCGAATATTTTCTGTATCCAGAAAGGCCCTTACAGGACCTGCAACATGCGGTCGTGCATTATCCTGCTGAAATGTAGGGTTTCGCAGGGATCGAATGAAGGGTAGAGCCACGGGTCGTAACACATCTGAAATGTAAGGTCCACTGTTCAAAGTGTCGTCAATGCGAACAAGAGGTGACCGAGACGTGTAACCAATGGCACTCCATACCATCACGCCGGGTCATACGCCAGTATGGCACACGCTTCCAATGTGCCTTCACCGCGATGTCGCCAAATACGGATGCGACTATGATGATGCTGTAAACATAACCTGGATTCATCCGAAAAAATGACGTTTTGCCATTCGTGCTCCCAGTTTCGTCGAGTACACCATCGCAGGCGCTCCTGTCTGTGATGCAGCGACAAGGGTAACCGCAGCCACGGTCTCAGAGATGATTGTCCATGCTGCTGCAAACGTCATCGAACTATTCGTGCAGATGGTTGTTGTCTTGCAAATGTCCCCATCTGTTGACTCAGGGATCGAGACGTGGCTGCACGATCCGTTACAGCCGTGCAGATAAGATGCCTGTCATCTCGACTGCTAGTGATAGGAGGCCGTTGCGATCCAGTACGGCGTTCCGTATTACCCTTCTGAACCCACCGATTCCATATTCTGCTAACAGTCATTGGATCTCGACCAACGCGAGCACCAATGTCGCGATACGATAAACCGCAATCGCGATAGGCTACAAGCCGACCTTTATCAAAGTCGGAAACGTGATGGTACGCATTTCTCATCCGTACACGAGGCATCACAACAACGTTTCAACAGGCAACGCCGGTCAACTTCTGTTTGTGTATGAGAAATCGGTTGGAAACTTTCCTTATGTCAGCACGTTGTAGGTGTCGCCACCGGCGCCAAACTTGTGTGAATGCTCTGGAAAGCTAATCATTTGCATATCACAGCATCTTCTTCCTGTCGGTTAAATTTCGCGTCTGTAGCACGTGATCTTCGTGGTGTAGCAATTTTGATGGCCAGTAGTGTAAAATGTGCGAATGGCACTCGCACACTGAGTGTACGACATGGACTTAATTACGTTCACAGACAGTGCATCCATACCGGAAATCGAGGATCTCGACCATTTTTTGCCTGTTATCGACTTTGATACTGGCAATATACCGGTCCCAGTGATTGCGAGACTTTGGAGAATGTTTTCATTTCTAGTATGAAATCGGATAACAAATTACAAATGAAATACCATTTTCATGTGATAAAATTAGAAATTAACAGTTTTCGGATATTTTTCCTTTAGTTGTACTGTGAAAAACATTAATTCTTGCCAAATTCCGTGATTCCAATGCAAGGAGAAGTGCTTTATATATTTTAATAAGTGAGTTAGCGAGTATCAAAATATGCGACATAAAGGGCCGTATGTTTTGACTGCATTGACTTAGAAGCTAAATAATTTTTACACCTCGTATAAACAGCATAATGAAACATGAATTTCACTTGATACGTCTTCACGTTCCTAAGGAAAAGGGTTCTTAGTAACCGAACCGACTTACAGATAGATAGATAAACAGATGTGCGTTTTTGCCGATTGTACATCAACATCAAAGCCGGCGGTTCTAGGCGCTTTAGTACGGAAGCGCTGCTGCTACGATCGCAGGTTCGAATCCGGCCTCGGGCATGGATGTGTGTGATGTCCTTAGGTTAGTTATGTTTAACTAGTTCTAAATCTAAGGGACTGATGACCTCGGATGTTAAGTCCCATAGTGCTGAGAGCCATTTGAACCATTTATACGCTGCAAACCACTGTGAGGCATATGGCAGAGGTTACGTGTCATTGTTACAGTTATTATTGTTTCGTCCTGTTCCATTTACATATGCAGCACGGGAAGGATGATTGTTTGAATGCCTCTGTGCGCCAGTAATTATTCCAAAAGGTTCAAATGGCTCAAATGGCTCTGAGCACTATGGGACTTAACGTCTGAGGTCATCAGTCCCCTAGAACTTAGAACTACTTAAAACTAACTAACCTAAGGACATCACACACATCCGTGTCCGCGGTAGGATTCGAACCTGCGACCGTAGCGGTCGCGCGATTCCAGACTGTAGCGCCTAGAACCGCTCGGCCACTCCGGCCGGCAATAATTATTCCAATCTTATTCTCACCATCCCTACGTGAGCGATGCGTAGAGGGTGTACCGTATCCCTAGAGCAATCATTTAAAGCCGGTTGTTGGAATTTTGTGAATAGGCATTATCGGGATAGTTGAGGTCTTTAAAAGTCTGCCAGTTCATTTGCTTCAGTGACACTGTCCCACGGATTAAACAAACCTGCGACTATCTGTGCTACCCTTCTCTGTATGCGTTCATCACCCCCCGCCCCCCCCCCCTGTTAGTCCTGTCTGGTATGGGTCCAACACACTTGAGCAATATTCTAGAACCGGTCGCCCGAGTGATTTGTAAGCAATCTCTTTTGTGGACTGATTACACCTCCCAGTACTCCACCAATAAACCGAAGTCTATCACATGCTTAACCCACTACAGAATTTACGTGATCATTCCATTTCATATCGTTACAAAGTGTTACACTAGGCATTTGTATCAGTTGGCCGATTCCAACAGTGACTCCTTGATATTATAGTCATAGAATACTACATTTTTTCATTTTGTGAACTGCAAAACTTTACATTTCTGAGCATTTGGAGAAAGTTCCCCATCTTTGCATCACGTTGAAATCTTATCGAGATCTGACTGAATATTTATGCAGCTTCACTTAGGTAGTACATCATTATAAATAAATGCATCATCTGCATTGACTGATATACGCGACCCTAAAAGTGCGTACATATGAAATACGAAAAGATATATCATTCAACTGAAATATTACTAATACACAGGACTCAGTATTCCGTTATTTGAAAGAAGAGGATAGTCGGAAGCGATGGTAGAGTCCTGTGTTCCTCAGGCCTGTGTGCTAGGACCACTGCTCTGCACGAGATACGTAAATGACCTGAGGGATGGAGTCTGCAGACATTTTCGATAGATACTGTTATATAGAAAGATGTGCCATCGTTAAAAGCTTGTGTTGGATGTAGAGAAACATGCAGAGCATCAGCGATTCTTGTGACGATTGGCAGGTGACAGGAAAGTGTAACAGGAATACGGAATGAGATTTTCACTCTACAGCGGAGTGTGCGCTGATATGGAACTTCCTGGCAGATTAAAACTGTGTGCCGGACCGAGACTCAAACTCGGGAGTCGTAGCTCAGATGCTAGAGCACTTGCCCGCGAAAGGCAAAGTTCCGGAGTTCGAGTCTCGGTCCGGCACACGGGCCTGGAAGTTTCATAACAGCGCACACTCCGCTGCAGACTGAAAATCTCATTCTAGTGTATTTAGAAATAGGTGCATTTCTTCTCTTTACTACTCCTAAATACTTGTTTTATTTGCCTGGATAATTGGCACACATTAATCCTGTGGTCAGAGGACATGGCGCTGTTACGTTTTCTGAAGCACTCGAGTGCGTTAAAAACTTGTCTGGTGCCGTTGCACCAGGCTGATGATGTTTCTTTGTCGTTAGTGGTTAATACTGCAGTTTTTACTGGATATAATTTTGCTCTTAGATAATTGCATCGCCTGTAGTGATAGTCATCTTCAGGCATCTGAGTTAATGTCTGCCGTGTCCCGGGGCAGTGTGATAGCATCGTTGCTGTATGTCTTCCGTGTTTGCGACGAACTGAGTGGTAATATATGAAAACCTGAACACAGATCAAGCATATAAAGAGGAAGAAAGTGTACTGAACTATGGAAAAGAAGCAAAATCAAAGTAGTGAAGAGTCCGACCTCAAGATGTGCAATTCCAGCCAATTGCAAGAATCACAGCGGCGTGGTTGGGAGGTTGTGTGGTCACTGTCTTGGACTGCAAAGTAGGAAACCCGTGTTCAAGTCTCCTTCCTGCCACATCATTTTCTCTTTTCTTTTCAGGAAGTTACGAAGTTTCCGTCCGGTCACTGATATGTCCATTCTACATTTCTTGGCAATTGTTTTGTTATACACTCGTTATAGAATATGAGTCATATGGTAAGAAAATATTACTGTCAGAAGCAAATGTGATTAATAGGGCAGGCGAGATACCGCACAGACCTCTTACACAAATGAAAACAACAAATAAAGAGGTGTAAATTATGTTATAGCAAGGGAATTCAAGAGTGAAAACTTCCAAAACGGATCATCTGTGTGGTAACATCTGATACTTGTGTAGAACAAATAGGAGGCACGTATATTTGGAGGTCCCTTTCTAACACCTCGCTGTAGCAAACGGGCGTTACACCACGACAGAGAGATTTAAATACGGCACCGATGAGTGGACGGACAGTTCACAGTCTTGGGAAGAAATAAATATGGGCCACGAGGGAGATCTCCCCTTTCCCTACCGTGACCATTTTGTCGCCTGGCCACCAAGAGCTGTTGCATAGCGATTTGATTCACGGATCCAGTTATATGGCTCCTTCCGTGTATAGCGATTTTACGACTACGACGAATGGGGCCTAAAGATGGCATCTGTGTAATGCCGAAACTGGTAGCATATAAAAAGTTGATAAAATAAATTTCTACAATACATACGGCTGTTGGTAAATTATTGCATCAAGAAATACATGGCAGCCGTTGTCCCACGGTCCATCAAGGATCAACAAAGACACATACACGATGTGGCAGCTATTCAAATTCACTCGCTATTGCACTTCTTATTGTTGGACTGGTAGAAGCCGACCTCGGGGAAGATCAGTTTGGATTCTGTAGAAATATCGCAACACGTGAGGCAATACTGCCCCTACGACTTATCTTAGAAGCTAGATTAAGGAAAGGCAAACCTACGTTGCTAGCATTTGTAGACTTACAGAAAGCTTTTGACAATGTTGACTGGAATACACTCTTTCAAATTCTGAAGGTGGCAGGGGTAAAATATAGGGAGCGAAAGGCTATTTACAATTTGTACAGAAACCAGATGGCAGTTATGAGAGTCGAGGGGCATTAAAGGGAAGAAGTGGTTGGGAAGGGAGTGAGACAGGGTTGTAGCCTCTCCCCGATGCTATTCAATCTTTATATTGAGCAAGCAGTAAAGGAAACAAAAGAAAAATTCGGAGTAGGTATTAATGTCCATGGAGAAGAAATAAAAACTTTGAGGTTCGCCGATGACATTGTAATTCTGTTAGAGACAGCAGAGGACTTCGAAGAGCAGTTGAACGGAATGGACAGTGTTTTGAAAGGAGGGTATAAGATGAACATCAATAAAAGCAAAACGAGGATAATGGAATGTAGTCGAATTAAGTCGGGAGTTGCTGAGGGAATTAGATTGGGAAATGAGACACTTAAAGTAGTAAAGGAGTTTTGCTATTTGGGCAGCAAAATAACTGATGATGGTCGAAGTAGAGAGGATATAAAACGCAGACTGTCAATGGCAAGGAAAGCGTTTCTGAAGAAGAGAAATTTGTTAACATCGAGTATAGATTTAAGTGTCAGGAAGTTGTTTCTGAAAGTATTTGTATGGAGCGTAGCCATGTATGAAAGTGAAACGTGGACGATAACTAGTTTGGACAAGAAGCGAATAGAAGCTTTCGAAATGTGGTGCTACAGAAGAATGCTGAAGATTAGATGGGTAGATCACATAATTAATGGGGAGGTATTGAATAGAATTGGGGAGAAGAGGAGCTTGTGGCACAACTTGACTAGAAGAAGGGATCGGTTGGTAGGACATGTTCTGAGACATCGAGGGATCACCAATTTAGTACTGGAGGGCATCGTGGAGGGTAAAAATCGTAGAGGGAGACCAAGAGATGAATACACTAAGTAGATTCAGAAGGATGTAGGTTGCAGTAGGTACTGGGAGATGAAGAAGCTTGCACAGGATAGAGTAGCATGGAGAGCTGCATCAAACCAGTCTCAGGACTGAAGACCACGACAAAACAACATTGTTGGACTGTTAACTGTATATATTTGGTTTCTTTTTTCACAGTTCAGTGTGGCTTCTTCCTGTTTTCACGCTTGATCTGTGTTCAGTTTTTGATGGGCTATCCTCTGAGCCATCTTATCACTAAATCTGAGGGGTGTGCAATGGGGAGTTTTCCTTACTAGAAAGCAGTCGGCAACTGACGAATACACAACCGCAACCACTGCTGCAGTTCTTCGTCCGACTGAAACCGACGTCCAAGCAAGTTTTTCTTCTGGCTCTCAGAATCTTGAAAGCCACACGGTGAAAGATCGAGTCAGTAGAGAGAATACTGCAGTGTTTCCCTACCAAATCGCTGAAGTATACAGGGTGTTACAAAAAGGTACGGCCAAACTTTCAGGAAACATTCCTCACACACAAAGAAAGAAAATATGTTATGTGGACATGTGTCCGGAAACGCTTACTTTCCATCTTAGAGCTCATTTTATTACTTCTCTTCAAATCACATTAATCAAGCCCTGGAGAATGGCGTATTGTATCACAGCTGTCCACAATACGAGCACGAAGAGTCTCTACATTTGGTACCGGGGTTGTGTAGACGAGAGCTTTCAAATGCCCCCATAAATGAAAGTCAAGAGGGTTGAGGTCAGGAGAGCGTGGAGGCCATGGAATTGGTCGGCCTCTACCAATACATCGGTCACCGAATCTGTTGTTGAGAAGCGTACGAACACTTCGAGTGAAATGTGCAGGAGCTCCATCGTGCATGAAGCACATGTTGTGTCGTACTTGTAAAGGCACATGTCCTAGCAGCACAGGTAGAGTATCCCGTATCAAATCATGATAACGTGCTCCATTGAGCGTAGGTGGAAGAACATGGGGCCCAGTCGAGACATCACCAACAATGCCTGCCCAAACGTTCACAGAAAATCTGTGTTGATGACGTGATTGCACAATTGCGTGCGGATTCTCGTCAGCCCACACATGTTGATTGTGAAAATTTACGATTTGATCACGCTGGAATGAAGCCTCATCCGTAAAGAGAACATCTGCACTGAAATGAGGATTGACACTGTGGTGTCGCCGCCAGACACCACACTTGCTAGGTGGTAGCTTAAATCGGCCGCGGTCCATTTAGTACATGTGGGACCCGCGTGTCGCCACTGTGTGATCGCAGACCGAGCGCCACCACAAGGCAGGTCTCGAGATACGGGATAGCACTCACCCCAGTTGTACGACGACTTTGCTAGCGACTACACTGACGAAGCCTTTCTCTCATTTGCCGAGAGACAGTTAGAATAGCCTTCAGCTAAGTCCATGGCTACGACCTAGCAAGGCGCCATTAGCTTTACATAGTTTGATAGTTATCGTATGAAATGTCTCATCAAGAATGCTGTATTCACAACAAGGATAAATAAAAGTTAAGTATTCGAGGAGCTGCATACTTTTCTTATTAGCATTCAATACTTATCCTGTTCCAGAATTCACGCCCGTCTGCGTTAGATAGCGTGCATTTCGGCCTCCTCTATCTAGAAGGTGTTGGCACATTTACCAACACATCAGACACATTGTCGGATGAACCATTCGCAGAAGCGTATCCGTGGAGTCCAATCAGCTGCTGATAGTGCCTGCACACACTGTACATCGCACGGAAACGACTGGTTCTCCCGTAGCACTCTGCATACAGTGACGTGGTCAACGTTACCTTGTACAGCAGCAACTTCTCTCACGCTGACATTAGGGTTATCGTCAACTGCATGAAGAATTGCCTCGTCCATTGCCGGTGTCCTCGTCGTTCTAGGTCTTCCCCAGTCGCGAGTCATAGGCTGAAATGTTCCGTGCTCCCTAAGACGCCGATCAATTGCTTCGAACGTCTTCCTGTCGGGACACCTTCGTTCTGGAAATCTGTCTCGATACAAACGTACCGCGCCACGGCTATTGCCCCGTGCTAATCCATACATCAAATGGGCATCTGCCAACTCCGCATTTGTAAACTTTGCACCGACTGCAAAACCACGTTCGTGATGAACACTAACCTGTTGATGCTACGTACTGATGTGCTTGATGCTAGTACTGTAGAGCAATGAGTCGCATGTCAACACAAGCAGCGAAGTCAACATTACCTTCCTTCAATTGGGCCAACTGGCGGTGAATCGAGGAAGTACAGTACATACTGACGAAACTAAAATGAGCTCTAACATGGAAATTAAGCGTTTCCAGACACATGTTCACATAACATCTTTTCTTTATTTGTGTGTGAGGAATGTTTCCTGAAAGATTGGCCGTACCTTTTTGTAACACCCTGTATAGCTTTCTCCCCCGATTAGCAGCGTTCGGATGGGCGTTATCGTCCAGCAGGTTGATTCCGACAGTATTTAGAGAGCCCGTGGGCAAATGGCGAAGCCAATAGTCGGAATATCTCGCATGACCCTCGACAAAGAAATCCAAAGCTGTTCACGGAAGTTCCGGAGAGGTCACGATGACCTCCTTCGACTGCAGCGGCCCCCTGGAAGTCGAGTTCGTCGAGCGTTGAAGCACAGTCAGCGTGCAGCTCTATGAAGACAGTTCGCAGAAACTGCGAGGCTCCCTAAAGTTAAAACTCCGAGGAATGCTATCGTACAGAGTCATCCTGTTGCGCGATAACGACCGCTCCGTCGCTGCCAGTATGTATAAGGCGTACAGCAGCGACGCTGTCACACTGCCCTGGGACGCGCCAGGCATTACTTCAGATGCCTGTAGGTGGCTCTCCACCTAGGACAACGTACGGTGCCCTGCCTGTCAGCATATATTCGATCCGGTAGCAAAGTCGTTAGGATCCCTAGAGAACTGTTGGCGTGAAAACGATTCAAAAGCTTTTCGACAGTCTGTAATCACCGTGTGAATTTCCTCCTCAGATGTAGTCCCCCCCTCCCCCCCTACTCACCCCTGCATCTTCACAGTAAAATTAAAATTGCAAAAACTCTGTCACTGAGTCGAACTTGAATCGTTGGCTTTCACGTTGAGTACTCTTACAAGCTGAGCCATGCAAGCTTGCTAAATGGGCAGACACAAAGTTTTAAATAGGAATGGCGGAACTCTGCTGCCCGTCATCTGCGGCACTGTACTCATATACACTATGTGATCACCTGGCTGAAAATACAGGTTCGTGGCGCCCTCCACCGGTAATGCTGGAATTCAGTATGGTGTTGGCCCACCCTTAGCCTTGATGACAGCTTCCATTCTCGCAGGCATACGTTCAGTCGGGTGCTGGAATGTTTATTGGGGAATGGCAGCCCACTTTTCACGAAATGCTGCGCCTAGCAGAGGTATCAATGTCGGTCGGTGCGGCCTGGCACGGGGTTCCAAAACATTCCATACGTGTTCTATAGCATTCACGTCAGAATTCTGTGCAGGCGGGTCCATTACAGGGATGTTGTGTAGCCACTCCGCCACAGCCCGTGCATTATGAACAGGTGCTCGACCGTCTTGAAAGATGCAATCGGCATCCCCGAATTGCTCTTCAACAGTGGGAAGCAAGACAGTGCTTAAAACATGAATATAGGCCAGTGCTATGATAGTGCCACGCAAAGCAACAACGGATCCAAGCCCCCTCCATGAAAAACACGACCACACCATAACACCACCGCCTCCGAACTTTACTACACACGCTGGCAGATGACGTTCACCGGGCGTTCGCCATACCCACACCCTGCCATCGGATCGCCACATTGTATACCGTGATTCGTCACTCCACACAACGTTTTTCCACTATTGAAATGTCCAATGTTTACCCTCCTCGTCGTTTAGCATTTACCGGCGAAATGTGTGGCTTTTGAGCAGCCGCTCGACCATGAAATCCAAGTTTTCTCACCTCCCACCTAACTGTCACAGTATTCGCAATTGATCCTGATGCAGTCTGGAATTCCTGTGTGATGGCCTCGATAGATCTGCCTATTACACATTACGACCTCCTTCAACTGTCGGCGGTCTCTGTCAGTCAACATACGAGGTCGGCCTTTACGCTTTTGTGCTGTACGTATCCCTTCACGTTTCCACCAGACTATCACATCGGAAACAGTGGACCTAGGGATGTTTAGGGCTGTGGAAATCTCGCGTACGGACGTATAACACAAGTTACACCGTATCACCTGACCAAGTTCGAAGGCCGTGATTTCTGCAGAGAGCCCCATTCTGCTCTCTCACGATGTCTAATGACTACAGAGGTCGCTGATATGGAGTACCTGGTAGTAGGTGGCAGCAGAATGCACTTAATATGAAAAACGTATGTTTTTGAGGGTGTCCGGATACTTTTGATCACGCAGTGTAGCTAAGGAAAGAAGTTTATTTTTTTCGTGTATTGATTTGAGCCGATGAGAAGATATTTATACCCTCTCTTGCATCTGGCCACGGTTGTATACATACAAAACGTTTTGCATTAGAATTTAGTAAATAAAGGTAATTGTTGTGACTTTACAAATAATAGGTTGACATTAAATATCCTTGTAATAATAGAGACGTGATGATTAAAATCATATTTGCACGTATGTAAGTCTTTTAGCACTAAAATAGTACTACCATCTGTAATAATACCAATAATAATAATTATAATAACAGTAGGATATGAAATAACTTTACGGGTGCGCAAAAGTGATAAATTTAGGTGTGTTATCCTAGCTAGGGTATCTGGGAAGTAAGAAAGTTCTCTTGAGAAAGGAGCATACTTAGGTGTAAAGTGGCGATTGTGCATTCGTAAACAAGTCCACACACTATTGTTGTTTTTGGAGATACATTCGTTCTCTTTTGAGATGTGAAATAAGTTCTCTGATGTAGTGAAGGAGGTCATTTCAGAATCGGGAACCTTTTACTGTAAATTGCTTAGCCACTGATAAAAACCATTCGAAAGTCAAGATCGCGCAAAATATTTTTTATTCAAGACAATAGTGTTAGATGTCATCTTCAGATCTCAAACATTTTTTTTCTTTTTCTTGCAGTGAAACGTGTTCGTTTTACGCTGAACTACTGCACAAGGTGTCAATTGGATAATACTCAGCACATAATAAACATTGGTCATCGCTCAAATATTTGAAAAAACTACACAGAATCTTGTGCAAAACATGTCAATATACAAATGGCTTACAGGGGCTTGTTACATGATACAAATAGAGATCGCCCGTCAATACTCTCATAGTGAGAAAATTCAACTTGGAGTCTGAGTGAAGGGATGGGACGGAAAGAATTTTTCTCTGAGGGGAACAACTGCTTCTACTGTGTTATTCCGACAAGATCCTTAAGGTCACGGAGAGATGTGAACGTCTGTATACGTTGAAAATACAATAGATGAGACGGAGTATGTGAAAGTATTCCCGCATGCACGCACGTAGCCATAACAGCCTTACGTAATATGGTCAAACATGATCAAAGTCACAGATACATGGAACACATGAGTTCATCACTGCCCCAAACATCATACGTTTCCTGAGAAAGACCTTGAACGATAGCATCGCCTTGTCCAAGAACTGGAAATATAGGCGTTTGTACGCGTTTCTCTTTGAGGTCCAAGGTGAGGAGTTCTTTTACATTGTTATTGTGCATGAAGAGGTACGAATGGCACACCTAATTGAGCCGATAAAAATCTCCTGTTGGGGGACGTAAGACGAAGGTGAGTCAGATGATTAAAGCAGCGGAATCGCAACAAGGACGCGCAAGGCAAGAAATACAGCGGTCGATCACTTCCTTCACAAGTAGTTGAACCTTCCCGAAACAAGATAGCTCGCTTGCCGACAACATTCTGCAATCTGTACACACAAGACTACAAATCATGTCATTACAATAGACGATTCGTTATTCGGCTACGGCGTGTAAGCATTGATGAAACATTCTGATATCAATCGAAATGGTAATTTTGACGAAGTCTCTAACCCTGACCCTTAATATTATCCGATCGTACTCTTTCCAGCTGAGCTATGACGTCATAGAGTCCACGCCGCAGAAATGGCAGTCTACGTTGGGTTGGGTTGTTTGGGGAAGGAGACCAGACAGCGAGGTTATCGGTCTCATCGGATTAGGGAAGGAGCCGGCCAGTGTGACCGAGCGGTTCTAGGTGCTTCAGTCTGGAACCGCGTGACCGCTACGGTCGCAGGTTCGAATCCTGTCTCGGGCATGCTTGTGTTATGTCCTTAGGTTAGTTAGATGTAAGTAGTTCTAAGTTCTAGGGGACTGATGACCTCAGACGTTAAGTCCCACAGTGCTCAGAGCCATTTGAACCATTAGGGAAGGATGGGGAAGTAAGTCGGACGTGCCCTTTCAAAGCAACCATCGTGGCATTTGCCTGGAGCGATTTAGGGAAATCACGGAAAACCTAAATTAGGATCAATTGAAAGAAAAACAGTCCTCGGTCACTATTTTTAACGAATTAACGAGTTTCAACACTGCTAGGAGTGTCTTCCTCATAATTTAAATCAAAGAATGGTGTTCATTCTATAACATGGTCACAGAATTATGCCTAAAAACTTACGACAGAGTATAAGTACGGAATTATCGTGAAAGACTGGCAGTCATTTATAAAATAATAAATATGCCGAAAGGGCATTAGTCACAAAGATATTTAAGATGAAGAAAACTGTGATGGTGAGCCACTAAGGGCTGCTCGTTACTTGCGTGGTGCAGGTTACAAAACGGACTTTGACTTAAATTCTGAGGAAGACACTCCTAGCCAGGCAAATAAAACAAAGAGTGGAAATGCACCTACTTCTAAATACACTAGAATGAGATTTTCACTCTGCAGCGGAGTGTGCGCTGTTATGAAACTTCCTGGCAGATTAAAACTGTGTGCCAGACCGAGACTCGAACTCGAGTCCTTTGTCTTTCGTGGGCAAGTGCTCTTAATCTGCCAGGAAGTTTCATATCAGGGCACACTCCGCTGCAGAGTGAAAATTTCATTCTGTTTGCTCGATATTGAGTTGTACTTCCGTGGCCAGTAAGACACCCAGATTCATCCACAATGGAACACGTGTGGGACCCGCTCAGACATCACCTCCATCCCAATATCAGTAACCATGACATCAAGGACCAGTTACAATACTTGTGTGGCACTTTCTCTCAGAAGAGAATGTAACAGCTTTACACTGTCTAAACTACTCCCGAACAGGTCGTGAAGGCCCAACGGTACTGACCGGCCGTCGTGTCATCCTCAGCCGTCACTGGATGAGGATATGGAGGGGCACGTGGTCAGCACACCGCTCTCCCGGCCGTGTGTCAGTTTCCGACACCGGAGCCGCTACTTCTCAGTCAAGTAGCTCCTCAGTTTGCCTCACAAGGAATGAGTGTATCCCACTACACCGCTCGGCAGAGCAGATGGTCACCCATCCAACTACTAGCCCAGACCGACGGCGCTTGGGTGATCTGACGCGAAACGGTGTTGTCATTGTGGCAAGGCCGTTGGCCAACAGCTGTACACTTCAGTGACAAAAGTCATGGAATACCTCACAATATCGTGTCGGACCTCCTTTCTCTCGGCACAGTGCAGAAACTCGACGCGGTAGGGACTGAACAAGTCGTTCAAAGTCCACTGCAGAAATATTGACCTGTGCTGCCCTTATAGCGGTCCATAATTGCGGCAGTGTTGCCGGTGCAGAATTTTGTGCAAGAATTGATCTCTCGATTATGTCCCATAGATGTTCGATGGGATTCATTTCGGGCAATCTGGATGGCCTAATGATTCCCTCGACTTCTTCAAACCAATCGCACACAACTGTGGCCTGGTGACAGGGCGCACTGTCATTTTATAAAAGTTTCATCTTCGTATAGGGACATGAAGTCCGTGAAAATGATTGGAAATGGTCTCCAAGTAGCCGAACATAACCATTTCCAGTCAATGTCCAATTCAGTTGGACCAGAGGATGCAGTCCACTGCATCTAAACATAGCTCATACCATTACCGAGACAACACCAGCTTGCACAGTGCCTTGTTCCATGGCTTTGTGGAGTATACGCCACAATCGAACCCTACCTTTGGCTGACAAGTGAAATCGGTACCCATCAGGCCAGGCTACGGATTTCGAGTCGTCTAGGGTCCAAGCGATACGGTCAAGAGCCCAGGAGAGGCGCTGCAGGCGATGTCGCGCTGTTAGCAAGGGCACTCGCGTCGGCCGTCTGCTGCCATAGCTCATTAACATCAAATTTCGCCACAGTGTTCTAACGGATACGTTCGTCATATGTCTGTCATTGACTTCTGCGGGTTATTTCACACAGTGTCGCTTGTCTGCTAGCACTGAGATTGCGGCCAAAATCTCGTCGAAACCGTTTTCACATTATTCTGACTGGATAATCTAAAGTCTGATGGTAAAACTAAGAACTTTCATTTTGTTTTACCCACCTCTTTTCAGTGCTTCTTTTTTGCCAGTCAGAGTGTGTGTTTAGCATGTATGAAACTGGCTATCATTAATTCAGGGTGGTCAATTTATAGTGACCGGGCCAAATATCTCACGAAATACGCATCAAACGAAAAAACTACAAAGAACGAAACTGGTCTAGCTTGAAGGGCAAAACCAGATGGCGCTATGGTTGGCCCGCTAGATGGCGCTGCCGTAGGTCAAACGGATATCAACTGCGTTTTTTTAAATATGAACCCCCATTTTTTATTATATATTCGTGTAGTACGTAAAGAAATATGAATGTTTTAGTTGGACCACTTTTTTCGTTTTGTGATAGATGGCGCTGTAATAGTCACAAACGTATAAGTACGTGGTATCACGTAACATTCCGCCAGTGCGGACGGTATTTGCTTCGCGATACATTACCCGTGTTAAAATAGACCGTTTACCAATTGGCGGAAAAGGTCAATATCGTGTTGATGTATGGCTATTGTGATCAAATTGCCCAACGGGCGTGTGCTATGTATGCTGCTCGGTATCCTGGACGACATCATCCAAGTGTCCGGACCGTTCGCCGGATAGTTACGTTATTTGAGCAAACAGGAAGTGTTCAGCCACATGTGAAACGTCAACCACGATCTGCAACAAATGATGATGCCAGGTCGATGCACACCTACCATATTTCTATGCACGAGGAGTTGCATGGCGACGACTTTGAACATCGTGTACAGCTCTATCACTGGGCACAAGAGAAATTATGGGATAATGACAGATTTTTTGCACGCGTTCTATTTAGCGACGAAGCGTCATTCGCCAACAGCGGTAACGCAAACCGCCATAATATGCACTATTGCGCAACGGAAAATCCACGATGGCTGCGACATGTGGAACATCAGCGACCTTGGCGCGTTAAAGTTATCGATGGGCATCTAGATGGTGCAATGTATGCCGAATTCTTACGTAATGTTCTACCGATGTTACTACAAGATGTTTCACTGCATCACAGAATGGCGATGTACTTCCAACATGATGGATGTCCGGCACATAGCTCTCGTGCGGTTGAAGCGGTATTGAATAGCATATTTCATGACAGGTGGATTGGTCGTCGAAGCACCATACCATGGCCCCCACGTTCACCGGATCTGACGTCCCCAGATTTCTTTCTGTGGGGAAAGTTGAGGGATATTTGCTTTCATGATTTACCGACAACGCCTGACAACATGCTTCAGCGCATTGTCAATGCATGTGCGAACATTACGGAAAGGGACCTACTCGCTGTTGAGACCAATTTCGATACACGTATTGCCAAATGTATTGAGATTGACGGACATCATTTTGAGCATTTATTGCATTAATGTGGTATTTACAGGTAATCACGGTGTAACAGCACGCGTTTTGAGAAATGATAAGTTGACAAAGGTAGATGTATCACATTGGAGCAACCGAAATAAAATGTTCAAACATACCTACGTTCTGTATTTTAATTTAAAAAAACCTATCTGTTACCAATTGTTCGTCTAAAATTGTGAGCCATATGTCTGTGAGTATTAGAGCGCCATCTATCACAAAGTGAAAAAAGTGGTCCAACTAAAACATTCATATTTCTTTACGTACTACACGAATATGGAAAAAAAATTGGGGTTCCTATTTTAAAAAAACGCAGTTGATATCCGTTTGACCCATGGCAGCGCCATCTAGCGGGCCAACCATAGCGCTGTCGGGTTTCCCCTTGAAGCTAGACAAGTTTCGTTCTTTTTAGTTTTTTCGTTTGATGCTTATTTCGTGAGATATATGGCCCGGTCACTATCAATGGACCGCCCTGTATAATTTTACTTAGCATAAGACTCTTTAACTGAAACAGTATTCTCCAAATACCCTTAATGTATTGTTCAGTTCTTGAATATGTTGAATTTGTAATGTTTACAAACTCTTTGCAAGAACAAACACTGAACCAATGCGACTATGGCTCGTGGACTGCGAGGCCGGCCGGTGTGGCCGTGCGGTTCTAGGCGCTTCAGTCTGGAACCGCGTGACCGCTACGGTCGCAGGTTTGAATCCTGCCTGGGGCATGGATGTGTGTGATGTCCTTAGGTTAGTTAGGTTTAAGTAGTTCTAAGTTCTAGGGGACTGATGACCTCAGAAGTTAAGTCCCATAGTGCTCATAGCCTCGTGCACTGAGGTTCCGACAATACTTAATTATGTACTGATAGACAGAGCATCCATCCCGGGAATTGATTATACTGACAATGTTTGCCTGTTATGGACATTGATAGTGGCGAGATATCGCCCTAGATGTTCCAAGACTTAGTAGAATGTTTTAATTTGATAGTTGAAGTCGGATAACAAATGACAATGAAATACGTTTTTCTTATGATGTATTTACAAATTGAGAATTTAACATTGTTTCCATTTACTGTGGAACCTTGCTTCTTGGAAAATCTCATGACTATAGGTCAATGGGAAGTACCCTATTACGTTTTGCTGAGTGAGTTTTTGAGTATCAAAATGTGCGAAACAAATGGCCATATTTTTTGACTGAACCGACCGCAATTTTCACACTGCCGAGGGCCCTACAGCTTAATATGTGATACAGATTTGAGCTTGACACGTCCACCCGTTCCTGAAAAAAAAAAAGGGTTCTCAAAAGTCGAGTAGACAGACGGGAAATCTTATAGGGGTTTTGTTTTAACTGATTAAGAAATGAAACCCTAAAAACAGTAGAAAACAGCGGAAACTGTTCATGGTAGTCTCTGGTGCGCGCATCTTCATCAGATCCTGAAATACATCGCTGGATTGGAACACCGATCGTGGAACAGCAAGTGCTCCTAGCTACACTGTCCAATAGGTACGACCCTCTCCCCTAAATACTACATGGTGCACAACGCCGCTCTTGCAGCGTCTGCGAGCCGCAGTTGTACCAGCATCTCCGTGGCGTTTTCGCGGCTATTAAATGGGTACAATTCGTTGACCTTGGCGATATCTGCATATCAGTTTGCTGCAGAATGAAAAGCTTATAGAAGGTATACAGACACAGAATCAAGCTGATGTTTGTGAATGGCAATGAGGACGCCGTGTGCCAAGAGCCTGAGCTGAATGTTCAAAATGTGTGTGAAATCTTATGGGACTGCTAAGGTCATCAGTCCCTAATCTTACACACTACTTAACCTAAATTATCCTACGGACAAACACACACACCCATGCCCGAGGGAGGACTAGAAACTCCGCCGGGACCAGCCGCACAGTCCATGACTTCAGCGCCCGAGCTGAATTTCGGGTGGTGGATGCTCTGCGGAACCCACGCTGATTTCTATGGAGATAATTACATTTTCCCCAGACACATCGTAGTATTGGAGATCACCGTAGAAAACTCAGAACGCCACGTAAGCGAGTAAGATTGTGTACTATCGTGTGCTGGCTTCTCTGTGGACGCTTCTCTCAGCCACTCTTGACCTTAGTCGGATACTCCTCAGGTGAGAGGGTTCGTGTTTACTTTGCCGTGTTTATGCTAATGTGGAAGGTAAACAAAGAAGGATACGCTTCTGCAGCCGAGGTCGCTGTATTGTCGCTAAAGCACAACAGCGTTCTGTCCCTTCGTACAGTGGTAGCATTTTACAACTTCATAGATGGTACACTCATGTTCAGAAGAAACAGAACACCTTGAACGACTAGAGATATGACGTCCATATTTACAGGACATGTACATTAGTATGTTCTGCAGAAATGATTAGCATTTGAAGCATGTCGGCCCAAGGGTTCAAGGTCAACATCGATATCGCGGCACAAAACCATCTTCCGGCACAACATCCTCCTGCAGCTCTCGTTGTCGCTATAAGGTAATGAATCAGTGCGACCTGACATACGTGCAGGATGTCTCGCAGATTATGCGCGAGCCGGCCGCTGTGACCGAGCGGCTCTAGGCGCTGCAGAAGCGCGCTGCTGCTACAGTCGCAGGTTCGAATTTTGCCTCGGGCATGGATGTGTATGCTGTCCTTACGTTAGTTAGGTTTAAGTACTTCTAAGTTCTAGGGGACTGATGACCTCAGATTTTAAGTCCCATAGTCCTCAGAGCCATTTTAGACTATGCGCGAACCGTCGGATCAGAGGATTTGAAAGAGGATGCACTATTGGCATGAGGGAATGTGATGCATCCATCCAGGAAATTGCTGTTAGTGTGGGACGAAGTGTTTCTGCAGTGCATCGAGTGCATGCGGAATGGTTCACGGAAGGCCATAGAACACGATGAGATTGGTCAGGGCGCACCATCCGGACCACCCACTGAGAAGATCGACACCTCATCCGAATGCCATTGCAAGACAGGTCTGTGTCCTTCTCGCCTCTGGGGCAACAGTAGAACAGTGTAACACATCGTACACTATCAGGGGTGAAAGTCCGTCGCCGTTTATTAGGCATGGGTTACGTGCGCGTCATCTACTTCTCCACCTACCTTTGACTAATGTACAGAAACAGCCTAGATAGCAATGGTGTATGGACTGACGTCTCCGGGGACAGGAATGGCATCAGATAGTGTCTTAGGACGAATCCAGGTTTTATTTGTCTGAAAATGATGGCCGCGTTTTGTCAGGGGGAGTTGCATCACAGTGACTGCATTCACACTAGACATACAGCGCCGACTCAAGACCTTACAGTGTGGGGTACTATTGGGTACAGGCAAAAATCACGGTTACTGCATCTTCAGGTCGTTATGACTAGTGTGACACGTAGCCATAGCCTCTCTGCACAATACTGCAGACGCCATTTTTCATCAAGACAACGCACGACCACATGTTGCTGCAAAAACATGTGCCTTCTTGGCGTGACAGGATGTCATCCTTTTGCCCTGACCCTCAAGATCACCAGGCTACACACTAGTCGAAAATGTGTCTGATACAGTAAAACGACAGGTGCAGTGCCCATGAATGGCCATACCACAGAACGCCATTCACACTCATATAGGCGGCGATGCCATCACGCATCGGACAAGTTATCAGGGTCCATAATGGATCTTGTGCCTAGTAGGCAATGCTGAACTGACGTGCCTGAAATGCTTATCATACTAATGTACATGTCCTGTCTCTAGTCCTCCGAGGTGTTCTGTTTTCTTCTGAAGATGAGTGTGCTATTTTCCCCACAACCGCCAGGTTAGCCAAGAGCGCTGATGTGCTGCTTCCTGTACTCGGGTAGGCGCGCCATCCGTGGATCGTATACACCCGGTGGATTAACGACGAGGGCCAATGTGCCAGCCAGCCTGGATGTGGTTTTTAGGCGGTTTTCCACAGCCCACTAGGTGAATACCGCCCTGGTCCCCATGTCCTGCCTCAATGACACAACTTGTAGACTGAAAAGTTCGCACTATTTCATGGCTTAAGCTCGACACAGACAGCTGGGGTACACTACTTCCGTCCCAGGGGGTACATGGTGGCGACAGGAAGAGCATCTGGCTACCCTCTGATACTAACATTACCAGTTCCATAGTAACAGCGCCGACCCCACGCTGGAGTGGGACATAGGTCCAACAAAATTATGATGATGAGCGTGCAGTTTTCACCACCTGTGTAAAGTGGGAAGACACGATGAACTGCAACGATATCTGCAGAAATCTGCATCCCCCAGAAGATATATTTATAGGCAGGGGTGCGCTGTACACTTGTCTTTTGAGATGACCTCAGACTAAAAAATGCAGAGCGTTGAGGTCAGGTAACCTTGGCGGCCACTGTGCAGTCCCTACTCACCTTATCCACCTCGGTCCATATTCCCACTTTAGTTGGTCAGCAGCAAAACGTCTGGGTGCGCCATAATGCATGCACCAAATTATCCCAGCATGGTCTATGGGTGAAAATTCCTTCTAAGAATGGAAGTAAGGTGCACATCGGGTGGAGTTTTCACATAATTTAAAACAGCTGATCTAATAAAAAGTTTTCGATGATGCTAGGCTCACTAGTCCAACGCCAGTTACATTTAAATGCACGTTTACAGAAATAAGCATGCAATTCCTGATAATGACTCATCATAAGCGTATAAGTACTTCTTCTTCCAATAAGAGGAACATCAACAAAAGTAAAGCAAGGGTAAGTGAGTCAGCCACTGATGAAGGAATTGGATTTGGAAATGAGACACTAGAATCAGAAGATGAGTTTTGTTTTTGGGCAGTAAAATACCTGATGATGGCCGAAGAAAGAGATGAAATAAATTCAGACATTCCATATCATCAAAAATTTCAAAATTACATAACAAAGATAAAGGTGGTTACAGCTATACAACCGTACAAAGACAAGGTGGTCTTTAATAGTCTTACCAAAAATCTCGAAAAGCTCTTGACTGATTTACTTCGGATTTTTACATGAGACTCTAATGAACATTCGGATGGACAATGGCTATACACTAGCAATGTATGCATTCAACACATATACTGGGCGTACCTCCTGCTCCTTACCTCTTAGTCATCTTCCACCTCGTCGTCCTTCTGTCTGTCCACCTCATCCTGCCTTCTTTATTTGTCCATCTCCTACTCCCTGCTCTCTCTTTCTCTTCATCTTCTACTCCACCTTCTCTGTCCACTTTCTCCACCACCTCTCTCTCTTCTCCACCATATCTTCGTTCCCCTCTCATCTCTCCCTCCTCCCCTTCTTTTTCTACCTGACCACCACTCTTATACACCTTCCATATGCCTCATCCATCTCCCTCACCTCCCATCTCTCTGCCCATTTCCTCCTCACCTTCACTCTGTCCATTCCCTCCACTCTCCACCTCAACCTTTCTACAACCATGCTCATCAGCACATTTAGACCCTGCAATACAATTCAATGAAACAGGCAGATATTACTCCCACATCACACCTGTCATGCAGGGCAGGCTCAATTTCAGTAATTTGACAATCATTTATTTGCCCCTGACATACAGGCCATTTTGTATAGCAGTTAGATAAAGCAGGCCAATACTAGTTCAACACAACACAACTGTAATGCAGGGTCCAGAAAACTGTTTCTTGCTCATTATATGTGGGCTATCCTTCAATGTAGGTTGATTTGGCAAGCTGATACTGTTCCAACACAACATGCCTGTTGTACAGAGCAGCCTGTATGCCAACTGCTGGAAAAACACATTTTTGTCCATATCTCCTTTCTACTGGGGCCAGAAAGTTATAAACCAAACAGTGCTGATTCTCGTGACATGTACTGTTTCTAAACCAAATTTGTTTCAAATATATCCAGTGAGGTGGCAGGAGATCTTGGGCATACACACATAGACTCCACTTTACACAAAAACACCGAAACACACCAACCCACCCACTCATCCACCCACCCATACACAGATATATGTAGTCTTCCAGAAAATCCAGAGAAGCAAAGAAGTAAGTTCGTAAAATATTTTATTTATTAACTACTTGCCCCAATTTGTTTTTTAGATTCCAGACAATTGCACAAAGTTTTCAACAGAAGTTGTAGAGAATTTAATTTTGGAAAAATGGTTGTAATAATGTTAACTAAAACTGTATGAATGTGTCAGATAATCTGCTTTTATTACTACTGTAGCACACATGAATTCATATGAAAAAAAAAACCAGAGATGAGCGTTAAGAAAGTTGTACAGTGTACATACAGTTTCACAATACATTCGCAATAAATGTTCAAAAATGTCTCCAGCGAGATAAATACATTTAGTTGCAGGTGTATGAACAGATTTTGTTGCTCGTTTCAGTTTAACAAGGTTGTTATTAATTTCGTCTATTGCATTCACAGTGCGAGCAACTAATGCCTCACGTGTAGTGACTTTGCCTACTGCAGATACATGACTGGGACATGTTTTATTAGATTCACCAGACCAATAACAACAAAATAAATGGAAATCATGGTTTACTTTAACCTCGTACAGTTTAGCGATGGTTTCATATTAGCGAAGTTGCTAAATTTCAGGCAAAATCTTTTATCAGCCGTGACTCTGTAACTAAACATTCGCAGACCCATGTTTATCTGAACTTATTTTTGTAGTTTTATTTGTAGAATGACATATTAAAGTATTTGCATATGTTCGTGAATCACCATGTATATATGCTGTGCTCTGCTGAGGAAATGTGAGGGTCTGCTTTCTTTGTTGCCGGCAGTTTAAACTATGTTAAAGACATTTAAATCATGAGACAAACTGTTTATTTTTCATTAGATATATTTTTAAATAAAAATTGTGTACACAATGATGCGTTGTTTTGGTTTCTTCCTTGCAGATGATATTCATAGAAAACAGAAAATCTGCAGTCGTGGATTATTCCTTTATGATTAGAAAACTGTTATGGAATCTGAATTTGCATTAACGATAAAAAAGGCTCAAGATTAGAGAGAGGAGGTTGGAGTAGATGGAAAGAGAGGCGGGGCAGGAAGTGATGATGGAGACAGGGAAAAAAGAGGTGGGGGAGAGAGGTGGGAAAAGATGGAAAAAGGTGGGAGGAGTGAAAGGTACGACAGAGGGCTGGAGGAGATGCTCAGTGAGAGGGTGAAGAGGTGATGAAGAGAGAGAGGATCGGGAGAGAGAGAGGTGGACAGAGAGAGGGGATGATGGGGATATACAGAGAGAGGGTGAACAGGAAAACAATGGGACGTATATCCGGCTGTCATACATACTGAGACTATGTGAAACATTGCCAGGTTCGTGTGGTGTGCATACTGTAAGACCTTCGGTACACACACCATCAGATTATTTGAGTTGTCGTTCTAATGAAGTAGAGTCTCGTGGTCTTATCGTGGTGTGTTTATCTTCTGCTGTTAGGTCACAGGATAGAAATGCCACTTGCACGCTTAGCGTAGCAGATTGACGGTGACCAACTTCAAACAGAACTTGATTAATTTTCACACACATTTATTAAAATAATAAAAAGCATAGACATTACGTAACTCGATTCTGGATGCTGTTTACAACTGACAATCTGAAATTGCTTTGGAATTGGTACGTTAATCTTATTCTCACATATCTATGATACTTGACAAAGTGTGTATACGTTTATCTTCAGGGCTATGTACACGAATATGGTAATCTTATTAGACGCAGACTGAAACTTGACTATAGACTGGTACAGACTAATGCACACTGGTACAGACTGGTGCAGACAAATGCGGAGTGACTAATCGGAGGTCTGTACACTCATTATAATACCTCGCGCATTCAGGTATCACTGCGCGAGTGTGATCCGCGAGGAGAAAAGGTTCTACGTTAGCAGCAATCTCATTGGCTGCGTTACATATTAATACGCGGATCGGCGGAAGCAGAATTTGGTCCGTCTCTAAGGCAGCGCCATCTCGTAGTGCGGAGACGGACGAGCGCTGCGCCTGCGCTGTTGTGCTTAGCGGGGCGCGCTCTAGTGGGAAAGTTGTGTACGCGCTGAACTATGTACACAACAGTTCGCTAGTGTAATACAAAGTCCAGACTGACATTTTTACTTTGCACCGGAGTGTGCACTCACATAAAACTTCCTGGCAAATCAGTAGTGCGTATTTGACCGAAATTCATACTCGGGGCCTGTGCGTTTTGTGGAGATAGGAGATGAGGTGCTGGCGGAAGTAAATCTGAGAGGACCGGTGGTGAGTCGTAGAGAACTTTCGCGCCAATCGCGAAGGTTCCGAGTTCGAGTCTCACAAAGGGAGGCCACGACATTTGGAACGCAGATTTACTGCGAGGTTTGTACACTCGTCGTATTCCATGAGGACAACAAAATGTGTAAGCAGTAGCGCGTACTTCTCAACCGTTACTGAGAAAATCGCAAGATAATTTAGGTCGTCCAATATATACCTGTGCGTGGCAGTTATTATCACAAAGCGGTGGTCGTTATTAACACGAAGGGGCGGCAGCTAAAGCCGGCACGGTAGCTCAGCGTGTTCGGTTAGAGGGTTAGCTACCCTCCGTAACAAAAAAAAACTGAGTCAATGGATCAACGAAGAACCTAAATGTGTGTCATCGCACGTCCGCCCAGAACAAATTCAACAAATAACATAGAAGAAAATTAGATTAAAAAAAAGTTGTTAGCGTCTCTAATAACCCTAACACAACAAAGGTCAGCATTTAATAACGATTGTGGTGTTGCTCACGCTGCTAAATACTGCATTTTCGGGCAACATCAGTCATATTATGTGGCAGGTGTCATTAGAGCACAGTTAATAAAGTCATTTCATGTTGGTGTTGTTGTGGTCTTCAGTCCTGAGACTGGTTTGATGCAGCTCTCCATGCTACTCTATCCTGTGCAAGCTTCTTCATCTCCCAGTACCTACTGCAACCTACATTCTTCTGAATCTGCTTAGTGTATTCATCTCTTGGTCTCGCTCTACGATTTTTACCCTCCACGCTGCCCTCCAATGCTAAATTTGTGATCCCTTGATGCCTCAAAACATGTCCTACCAACCGATCCCTTCTTCTAGTCAAGTTGTGGCACAAACTTCTCTTCTCCCCAATTCTATTCAATACCTCCTCATTAGTTACGTGATCTACCCACCTTATCTTCAGCATTCTTCTGTAGCATCACATTTCGAAAGCTTCTATTCTCTTCTTGTCCAAACTAGTTATCGTCCATGTTTCACTTCCATACATGGCTACACTCCATACAAATACTTTCAGAAACGACTTCCTGACACTTAAATCTATACTCGATGTTAAGAAAATTTCTCTTCTTCAGAAACGCTTTCCTTGCCATTGCCAGTCTACATTTTATATCCCCTATACTTCTACCATCATCAGTTATTTTGCTCCCCAAATAGCAAAACTCCTTTACCACTTTAAGTTTCTCATTTCCTAATCTAATTCCCTCAGCATCACTTGATTTAATTTGACTACATTCCATTATCCTCGTTTTCCTTTTGTTGATATTCATCTTATATCCTCCCTTCAAGACACAGTCCATTCCATTCAACTGTTTTCCCAAGCCCTTTGCTGTCTGTGACAGAATTACAATGTCGTCAGCAGACCTTCAAGTTTTAATTTCTTCTCCATGGATTTTAATCCCTACTCCGAATTTTTTTTTGTTTCCTTTACTGCTTGCTCAATATACAGATTGAATAACATCGGGGAGAGGCTACAACCCTGTCTCACTCCTTTCCCAACCACTGCTTCCCTTTCATGCCCCTCGACTCTTATAACTGCCATCTGGTTTCTGTACAAATTGTAAATAGCCATTCGCTCCCTGTATCTTACCCCTGCCACCTGCAGAATTTCATGTAATAATCAAAAAGTAGGCACTCATCTTTTTGTGTTTCCCACGCTAGTCTCGTCGTAAATTCATGGCTCAATCGTTGAAAATCTAGGTGGTTATGATTCCAAGCTCGGATGCAAAGAGGCCTAGGTTTTATTCTGCTATATTCAAAAGTTTTGTAGATTCGCTTCACAAACCATTCTTTGAGATTACACTTTTGCTGGACAATGGTGATGTAAAAAAATAATCAGCACTCCGAAATTAAGTTACACTTCCTTTTAATTGCTTTTATTGCAATATCTAGGCGCTCAGTCAGGAACCGCGTGACTGCTACGGTCGCAGGTTCGAATCCTGCCTCGGGCATGGATGTGTCTGATGTCCTTAGGTTAGTTAGGTTTAAGTAGTTCTAAGTTCTAGGGGACTTATGACCACAGATGTTGAGTCCCATAGTGCTCAGAGCCATTTTTTGCAATATCACGTGACACACAAAACATCACTTCGCAATGCAAAACATACTTGAAAACATCTTCCTCACATTTTATAAGCCAACTACAATACGCATCTTTCCAACATGACGTCCAAGACTTGACTTTCTCCACGTCCGATTCTCTAACAACTTAACAACTAACTAACAATCGCTTACGCGCCCAAAAATCAGAGGTTCAAGTACGTCAAAGATCATAGTGACGAAAGAAAGAATACGCATAAGAATAATATCATTGCAATATAAACATATCGATGCATCACAAATGAAATCAAATGTGAATGTTGTCTCAGAAATATGTTAAGTAGTTAACAGAAACACAGTAGAATATTACTGGTATCAAGAAGATCAGATAAGGTGCCGTAATGGTTACGTAATTCAAGTACCATTACACGTCCAAGCCCCATAATCGTAGGTAGTTGGTCGCTGGATCGAGTCCTGTTCGTGACTTTTTTGTTTTTCTTTTTTTCCAACACAGTCATATTCTTCACCATTTATATTACAGTTGATGTAACGGGAAAAATACGTGTAATCAGAAGAAATTTTATTACATTTACAACGTTATTTGGCAGCCTACAAAGTTTTATTATCACAGATAATACAATATTCATGACTACCGACTTGTAAACGACCAAACGCATAAGTAGTAGTAGTAGTAAGGTATTCTGGCTTACGGTAGGTCTTGTCATGGGTTAAGCCTCTTCCACTTTGGTCTGTTCATAGCCAGTCTTTTCATTTCTGAATATTTGTCTCCTTTGATATTGTCCAGCATTTGATATATTCTTCTTCGCCGGCCGCGGTGGTCTCATGGTTCTAGGCGCGCAGTCCGGAACCGCGCGACTGCTACGGTCACAGGTTCGAATCCTGCCTCGGGCATGGATGTGTGTGATGTCCTTAGGTTAGTTAGGTTTAAGTAGTTCTAAGTTCTAGGGGACTGATGACCACAGCTGTTAAGTCCCATAGTGCTCAGAGCCATTTTTATTCTTCTTCCTCTTCCCCTTTTTCCCTCCAGTATTCCTTCTATTCCTTCCTTCAATAAACAGTCCCTCCTCAAACAATATCCAGTCCAGTTCTGTTTTCTCTTTCTGGTAACTTTCAGCGTGTTTCTTTCTTCTCCAAGCCTTCTTAATACTTCTTCATTCGTTACTCGGTCTTCTTATTTCACTTTTTCGAGTCTCCTCCATATCTACTTCTCTAGTGCCTCCAATCTTCTTTCATCTTCCTTCCTCAATGTCCAGGTCTCCGCACCATATCAACCATATAAACACATAAAGTGATAATGAAAATGTTTGCTTGTCCGTGATTTGAGAAATCCCTTATACTTGGAAGGAGCCCGAAAGTACTTGTTGCCTGTAGACAGTATATATATATAAACAGTAAAGAATACGACTGTGTTGTAAAAAAAAAAGGGGTAACGAATGTGACTCCATGCACCGACCAACTACCTACGACTACGGGGCTTGGACGCTAACAGCTGCCGCCCCTTCGTGTTAATAACGACCGCCGCTTTGTGATAATAAGTGGCACGCACAGGTTACATATTTGACTACCGAAATTATTTTGCGATTTTCTCAGTAACGCTTCAGAAGTAGGCGCTACTGCTTACACATTTTGTTGCCCTCATGGAGTTTGCAGTAAATCCGCATTCCAAATGTCGTAGCCTCCCCTTGTCAGTCTGACACACAGTTTTAATCTGCCAGGAAGGTCCATTAAATTTAAGTGTGAGAAATTCTTTCTGGATCGCAGACTTGTACAGAAGTGAAAATGGAAGACACGAAGTTCAGACAAGAAGAGAATAATGCTGGTGGTTAGATGGGTAGAACGCGTAAGTAATGAGCAAGTACTGAACCGAACTGGTAAAGAACGAAATTTATGGCACAACTTGGTTAAAAGTAGGGATCGGTTGACAAGACACACCCTGAGGTGCAGCCGCGAGGGCGGGGTTGGGGGGAGGGAGGTAAAACCTATAGAGGGAGACCAACAGATGAATACAGTATGCTGGTTTACACTGATGTAGGTTGCGGTAGTTAGTCGGAGATGACGGGGCTAGCACGGGACAGAGTAGAATGGAGATCTGCACCAAACTAGTTTTCGGACAGAAGGCTACAAGAACAACGACTTCCAGTCTAGCGTTCAAATTGCGGAAAATTCACGTTGTAGACTGAAAGGTCATGGCTTCGACAGACGTGACACAACCTCAGGCTAATGCTTCTTGTAGTAAGGTTTTATCTTTACCATCCAGGCTGGAGAGAAGTCTTCCGAAGTAAGAGTGATTTCAGGTGTGCCGCAGGGGAGTGTCGTAGGACCGCTGCTATTCACAGTATATATAAATGACCTTGTGGATGACATCGGAAGTTCACTGAGGCTTTTTAGGGATGATGATGTGGTATATCGAGAGGTTGTAACAATGGAAAATTGTACTGAAATGCAGGAGGATCTGCAGCGAATTGACGCATGGTGCAGGTAATGGCAATTGAATCTCAATGTAGTCAAGTGTAACGTGCTGCGAATACACAGAAAGAAAGATCCCTTATCATTTAGCTACAATATGGCAGGTCAGCAACTGGAAGCAGTTAATTCCATAAATTATCTGGGAGTACGCATTACGAGTGATTTAAAATGGTATAAAGTTGATCGTCGGTAAAGCAGATGCCAGACTGAGATTCATTGGAAGAATCCTAAGGAAATGCAATCCGAAACCAAAGGATACCAGATAGGGTTGATAGAAGAGATAAGATCCAACGGAGAGCAGCACGCTTCGTTACAGGATCATTTAGTAATCGCGAAGGCGTTACGGAGATGATAGATAGACTGCAGTGGAAGACTCTGCAGGAGAGACGCTCAGTAGCTCGGTACGGGCTTTTGTTAAAGTTTCGAGAACATACCTTCACCGAGGAGTCAAGCAGTATATTGCTCCCTCCAACGTACATCTCGCGAAGAGACCATGATGATTAAATCAGAGAGATTAGAGCCCACACAGAGGCATACCGACTATCCTTCTTTCCACGAACAATACGAGACTGGAATAGAAGGGAGAACTGATAGAGGTACTTAAGATATCCTCCGCCACACACCGTCAGGTGGCTTGCGGAGTATGGATGTAGATGTAGACGTAGATCGCGCGTACGCTGATGTAGGAACAGATGATTTTATTGTAGTCCAGTAAGCTGCGGAGCCGGTCGCGGTGACCGTGCTTTTCTGGCAGTGCAGTCCGGAACCGCGCGACTGCTACGGTCGCAGGTTCGAATCCTGCCTCGGACATGGATGTGTGTGATGTCTTTAGGTTAGTTAGGTTTAAGTAGTTCTAAGTTCTAGGGGACTGATGACCTCAGATGTTGAGTCCCATAGTGCTCAGAGAGAGTAAGCTGCGGCTATATCTGACAGCTTCTTCAGAATATTAGTTCCACCAGAATCACGTACCATTGCCTGTCTACTACGGCTGCCAGTCTGTTTATCTTGATTTCTTGGAAGAGTGCCGGCCGCTGTGGCCGAGAGATTCTAGGCGTTTCAGTCTGGCACCGCGCGACCGCTACGGTCGCAGGTTCGAATCCTGCCTCGGGCATGGAGGTGTGTGGTGTCCTTAGGTTAGTTAGGTTTAAGTAGTTCTTAGTGGACTGATGACCTCAGATGTTAAGTCCCGTAATGCTTAGAGCCTTTTGACCCATTTTTCTTGGAAGAGTCTACAGCAGTGCTGTATACATACAACAATAACTATCGTCTCCTAGCGACTCGCTTCTCGGAATGGGCTTGCCTGAACGCAATACCACTCGCGCGCCTTCCGGTGCGCGACGAGGTCTGTTACTTCGTGAGGTCACCGTCTGTGAGCTAACCTCTTTGGTTTACAGGAAACTACGTGTCCCGCTTATCTGCCTCTTAACCGAGGAATGTCCTCCGACGTAACACGCTCGCCAACTCTTATACACTGAAAAGCCAAAGCAAGTGGTACACCCGCCTAATATCGTGTAGAGTCCCCGCGAGCAAAGCGCCGCAACACGACTGTGGCATGGACTCGACTAACGTCTCAAGCAGTGCTGCATGTAACTGATACCATGAATCCTGCAGGGCTGTCCATAAATCAGAGTACGAATGGGTGGAGCACGTTGCAGGGAATCCCAGATATGCTCAATATTATTAATGTCTCGGGAGATTGGAGGCGAGCGGAAGTGTTTAAACTAAAAAGTGTTCCTGGAGCCACTCTGTAGCAATCCGGGACATGTGGGGTGTCGCATTGTCCTGCTGGAATTGCCCCAGTCCGTCGGAATGCACAATAGACGTGAATGGATGCAAGTGACCATGCAGGAAGCTTGCGTACGTGTTGATGATGATCGTATGGCATTGTTGCCCGGAAGGCCCCATGTGGGGAAGTTCGGCCGCCGTATTGCAAGTTCTTTTTAGGTGACGTCACTTCGGCGACTTGCGTGCGTCAATGATAATGAAATGATGATCAAGAACACAAAACACCCAGTCTTCACGAGGCAGAGAAAATCCCTGACACTGCCGGGAATCGAACCCGGGACCCCGTGCGCGGGAGAACGCTACCTCAAGACCACGAGCTGCGGACGTGTACGTGTTACATGTCAGAGTCGTTTCTAGACGTATCAGGGGCCTCATATCACTCCGACTGCACACGCCCCACACCATTACAGAGCTTCAACCGCCTTAAACAATCCGTTGCTGATATGCAGGGTCCATGGATTCATGCGGTTCTCTCCATACCCCTAGACGTCCATCTGCTCGATATAATTTGAAACGAGACTCCTCCGACCAGGCAACATGTTTCCACTCATCAACAAACCAATTCCGGTTTTGACGGGCCATGGGGACGCGTGAAGCTTAGTGTCGTGCAGTCATCAACGGTACACGAGTGGGCCTTCTGCTGCGAAAGCCCATATCGATGATGTTTCGTTGAATGGTTCACACGCTGACACTTGTTGATGGCCTACCATTGAAACGCCGCGCGGAGTGGCCGCAAGGTTTGAGGCGCCATGTCACGGATTGCGCGGTCCCTCCCGCTGGAGGTTCGAGCCCTCCCTCGGGCATGGGTGTGTGTGTCGTTCTTAGCATAAGTTAGCTAATTAGTGACCTCAGCAGTTTGGTCCCTTAGGAATTCACGCACATTTGAACATTTTGAACATTGAAATCTGCAACAACTTGCGGAAGGATTGTACTTCCGTCACGTTGAACGATGCTCTTCAGTCGTCGTTGGTCCTGTCCTTGCAGGATCTTTTTCTGGCCGCACCGATGTCGGAGGTTTGATGTTTTACTGGATTCCCGAAATTCACGGTACACTCGCGAAATGGTCGTACGGGAAAATCCCCACTTCATCGCCACTTCGGAGATGCTGTGTCCCATCTCTCGTGCGCCGGCTATAACACCACGTTCAAACTCACTTTAATCTTGATAGCTTGCCATTGTAGCAGCAGTAACAGATCTAACAACTGCTCCATACACCTGTCGTCTTATGTAGACGTTGCCGTATTCTGGCTGCTTACGTATCTGTGCCTACACCAGTTTCCTTGGCGCTTCGTGTAAATCTTATCAAAGCTTCCCTTAGCCTCTTTCTGTCTGTCTCTTTCTCTCTCTCTCTATCTCTCTCTATCTCTATCTCTCTATCTATCTCTATCTCTCTATCTATCTCTATATATCTCTATCTCTCTGTCTCTATCTCTATCTCTCTATATATATATATCTCTCTCTCTCCTAAGCATAGGACGATTTTTCAGATTCCAACTTCATAGAGAGCTGAATGTGGTTTTAAACTAATTTTTAGTGTAGGGACTCTCAGTCAAGTTCGTAGGTCCTAGCGACAGTAAACTGTAGTGGACCATTTGTTATGTATCATAGACGCCGATTGAGAATAGATTTTGCAAACTTTAGCCCCTAAGAGGGTGCACTGGAATTCAGTTTCTTACACTGCCATGGGGCACATCTGTGATTCCCCATGTCAACGCCAAAACTAAGCCACTGGTTCCAGGAACAGTACATTTATAGGGTACCATCGTTATAAATCGTAGGCATACACAGACAGACACTGAGTTTTTAATTCCGCCCTTAGTGCGACAAACTGGTGTATACTGCGTGTTAAAAATTCCGTTCCACAGTTTGCACCGCAAACTATTCCGCGATATGGGATGCACTGTACCCACTTGACGAAATAAATCACCATATCAAGCCACTGTACAGTAACACGACACGAAAATCAGATTCATGTGATATGATGAGTGTTGGCTCATTCATAATTTTGATGGGAAGCACCAATTGTCAGGGTTTCTATGAAACTCGCTATTGGAGATAACAGTAAACACTTCGGTTACAGTACTTTTTATATACCATTTGTATACAAGAACCAATTTGCCTGGTGTACTTTTATACCATCTTTAATCAGACTGTTCTAACTGAAAGTGATGTCACTTTTAAAACATAATTTTGTATGTGGCATCAAGTGGTGAAAGGTGGGGCCCTTCAAACAACTCATAATGCGCTTGTAAGCTCGGTGCCTTTTGAGCTTTCAGTTCAGTTGATGACTGCGCAATCACACTTGTATAAGAAATTGGTTGTGAGAGGTTACCCCCTCCCTGCCACTGTTCCTGATCTTCTCCACCTTTCTGAATAATATAACTAGATTGCAGACTATTTGGAAGCCACCGGCAACCAAATTTAGTTTATGAGTTGCCGAGGTCTTTATTTTCAAATGGTATCAGCGCAGTTTGTAATCGTGCGCGTAATTTTTGTATTTTAACTTCCGTGCAGACCTCTATTTGTACATTGTTGCTCTCTCGTGCATTTTATTATAGTTGTTCACTGGCGCTATTGTACATACCGGTGGTTGTATTGTGTTTGTCATTTTGGGTTTTTCTTGAAGCACGTCTATCTGTATTCTACAATCTCACATTGTCATATGTTGTTATTTGCAAAGCTGTTCTCCAGCTGTTGTCGTACTTATTGTGTGATACACGGCATTTGCCCTTTAATGTTTTGTTTTTTTCTATAACAGCATGTGCGTGTTTGTCATAGTGTTGCTGCAGAGTGCTATTCATAATTCTACTTCAGTGTTATTGACATCACTGCCGTCGGATTAGATTAGATTAGATTAGTTTTTCGTTCCATAGATCCGTGCTGAGGAGATCCTCGTGGATGTGGAACGTAATTTATTTTTTTCTTTTTAAGCTGAAATAAAAATACTAATAGTATGAATATATAAAAGACATCATTTGTTTCTATTAAAAAATTCGTCAATGGAGTAGAAGGAGTTGGCCACTAGTAAGTCTTTCAGGCTCCTTTTAAACTGATCTTCATTTGTAACTAAATTTTTTATGTTTACTGGCAAATTATTGAAGATAAGTGTTCTTGAGTAGTGGATCCCTTTTGGAACTAAAGTAAGTGCTTTTAAGTCCTTGTGCAGATCATTTTTGTTCCTGGTATTGTATGTATGAACTGAGCTGTTTGTTGGAAAAAGAGATATATTATTTAGGACAAATTTCATTAATGAGTAAATATACTGAGAGGCAGTAGTTACTATACCCAGTTCTTTGAAGAGGTTTCTACAGGACGTCCGTGAATTTACTCCACAAATAATACGTATTACACGCTTTTGGACTCTGAAAACTTTTGTTTGTCTTGAAGAGTTACCCGAAAATATTATACCATATGACATTATGGAATGAAAGTAGGCAAAGTATGCAAGCTTTTTCATTTTTATGTCGCCTATGTCTGCTAACACACGAATCGCAAATACAGATTTGTTAAGGTGTTTCTGCAGTTCTGTGGTGTGCTCTTCCCAACTGAATTTATTATCAAGTTGTAATCCCAGGAATTTAAGACTGTCAACCTCTTCTATCTGCTCTTCTTCATACTTTATGCATATTCTGGGTGGAAACCTCTTACAGGTTCTGAATTGCATATAGTGAGTCTTTTCGAAATTTAATGTCAGTGAGTTGGCTTTAAACCATTTATTAATATCCTTGAAAATATCATTAGCAGATCTTTCTAGAACTAAAGTAGACATACTATTTATTGCAATACTTGTGTCATCTGCAAACAAAACGAACTCTGCTTCTGGCAGTGTAACTGATGAGAGATCATTAATGTACACAAGAAATAGCAATGGCCCTAAGATGGATCCTTGTGGGACACCACATGTAATTTCTTCCCATTCTGATGATGACTGATCACTTAATTCACTAGTCCCTTGCACTGACACCCTTTGTTTCCTGTTAGTCAGGTATGACTTGAACCATTTTGCAGCACAGCCCGTGACACCATAGAATTCTAATTTACTTAAAAGGATGTTGTGGTTCACACAATCAAATGCCTTTGACAAATCACAGAAAATACCTGCTGCTTGTAATTTGTTATTTAATGAATTAAGTACATTTTCACTGTAGGTGTAAATAGCCTTCTCGATATCAGAACCCTTCAGAAATCCAAACTGTGTTCTTGATAATATGTTATTTGTAGTCAGATGGTTGATCAGCTGCCCGTACATTACTTTTTCCAAAATTTTTGAGAATGCTGGCAAAAGTGAAATCGGTCTGTAGTTTGATGGTATCTCTATATCCCCTTTCTTGAATAGAGGCTTAACATCTGCATATTTTAGCCAGTCAGGAAATATCCCAGTTATAATTGACTGGTTACAAAAGTAACTTAGAATTGTACTAAACTCACAAGAACATGTCTTAATTAACTTTGATGATATTTCGTCGTACCCACTAGAATGCTTTGTTTTTAAAGATTTTATTATTATTGTACTGTACTTTCTGGTGTTTGTCTAATCGCGCTTTTATTTTACTTTAAGAGTGTGTGTGTATGCTAACTTCGTCATTTTGTGCTATTCTGCTTTGCTGCGATTTGGTTTCTTTGGTACTTTACAACCGTTGTTGGTTGTATGGTCCTTGTAACCCAAAGTCAAAGAAGAAAGAAATTGTCTGTTGAGAGTTTTACCTCTGAAGAAGTTTTCCTTAAGTGGGGGTGAAAATTTGTAAATAGTTTTATGCATTAACTGCAACTCTCTCCCTGGATGTGAAGGCCTTCACGTAATTTTATCTCCTTATCCAGGGCGAATATTTTTGTGTGTAGTATCTCGATATGTGATCACATCAAAGTGGTGCTTGTTGCCTCTCTGTATCGAACAGTCACCCCACAAACACGTCACAAACCTTACGACCTGATGTTTTCTGCAGAGCCGTTACTGCCCAACTAAGTTCACTACTCCTGCCAGTATAGATTGCCCGTTTTATGAGCATACGTCTACACTTAAACACATCACCTGCTGCCCGGCAGAAAATAAACATTAATGGGTTGCACTTGTAACATGTACTTATAGGTACTAACCAACCTAAAAACATACAACATCTACATCTACATCCATACTCCGCAAGCCACCTGACGGTGCGTGACGGAGGGTAACTTAAGTACCTCTATCGGATCCCCCTTCTATTCCAGTCTCGTACTGTTCGTGGAAAGGAGGATTATCGGTATGCCTCTGTGTGGGCTCTAATCTCTCTGATTTTATCCTCAAGGTCTCTTCGCGAGATATACGTAAGGGGAGCAATATACTGCTTGACTCCTCGGTGAAGGTATGTTCTCCAAACTTCAACAAAAGCTCGTACCGAGCTACTGAGCGTCTCTCCTGCAGAGTCTTCCACTGAAGTTTATCTATCATCTCCGTAACGCTTTCGCGATTACTAAATGATCCCGTAACGAAGCGCGCTGCTCTCCGTTGGATCTTCTCTATCTCTTCTATCAATCCTACCTGGTACGGATCCCACACTGCTGAGCAGTATTCAAGCAGTGGGCGAACAAGCGTACTGTAACCTACTTCCTTTGTTTTCGGATAGCATTTCCTTAGGATTCTTCCAATGAATCTCAGTCTGGCATCTGCTTTACCGACGATCAACTATATATGATCATTCCATTTTCAATCACTCCTAATGCGTACTTCCGGATAATTTATGGAATTAACTGCTTCCAGTTGCTGACCTGCTATATTATAGCTAAATGATAAGGGATCTTTCTTTCTATGTATTCGCACCATGCATCAATTCGCTGCAGATCCTCGTGCATTTCAGTACAACCTCTCGATATACCACAGCATCATCCGCAAAAAGCCTCAGTGAACTGCAGATGTCATCCACAAGGTCATTTATGTATATTGTGAATAGCAACGGTCCTACGACACTCCCATGCGGCACACCTGAAATCACTCTTACTTCGGAACTCTTCTCTCCATTGAGAATGACACGGTGCGTTCCGTTACCTACGAAGTCTTCAATCCAATCACACAATCGGTCTGATAGTCCATATGCTCTTACTTTGTTCATTAAACGACTGTGGGGAACTGTATCGAACGCCTTGCGGAAGTCAAGAAACACGGCATCTACCTGGGAACCCGTGTCTATGGCCCTCTGAGTCTCGTGGACGAATAGCGCGAGCTGGGTTTCACACGATCGTCTTTTTCGAAACCCATACTGATTCCTACAGAGCAAATGTATAGTCTCCAGAAAAGTCATTATACTCGAACATAATACGTGTTCGAAAATTCTACAACTGATCGACGTTAAAGATATAGGTCTATACTTCTGCACATCTGTTCGACGTCCCTTCTTGAAGACTTGTAATAACTGTAGATTTGATTCTCCTAGTAACGTAAATCCTGATGTAACATTATTCAGCACACCATCCTCAGTCACCAATAGAAACACCTGTACTTATACTCATTAAATCCTGTATAAGAACAAGGCTAATTAACATCAGTCATTATTGAAATTTACTTTCGTCTAACAAGACAAAGTTGCCAACTTGTACGAGGTGTCTGAGATAATGTATAGCAAAATAGGGCAATGCTTCTACATGCTGACAACTTAAGTAAAATGTCCGGGAGCAGACGAACTTGAGCGCTATAAAAACTGTGCCATTCAGGCAGGAATTCAGTGCAACCCAGCACCTGTTCTGCAGTCCACCGACTATTTCACCCGGGTAAGAAACCTGTCGTAGATTTCTGACTGGTTCGATGCCGCGAACTCCAAACTTGAGCCAACGTCATCATTTTGGAGGGCAATTTCCAACGTACAGCACATTCACTGACGTCATAAGCCATCTCTTATCATCCCAACTCTCCTCCTTGAGCCGGCCGGAGTGGCCCAGCGGTTCTAGGCGCTACAGTCTGGAAACGCGCGGCCGCTACGGTCGCAGGTTCGAACCCTGCCTCGGGCATGGATGTATGTGATGCCCTTAGGTTAGTTAGGTTTAATTAGTTCTACGTTCTAGGGGACTGATGACCTCAGAAGCGCACGAGCGATGGGACACAGCACCTCCGAGGTAGCGATGAAATGTACGACCATTTAACGAGTGTACCGTCAATACACGAAATCCGGTAAAACATCAAATCTCCGACATCGCTGCTGCCGGAAAAGGATTCTGCATGAACGGGACCAACGACTTACGAGAATCGTTCAGCGTGGCAAAAGTGCAACCCATCCGGAAATTGCTGCAGATTTCTGTGTTGGACCATCAACAAGTGTCAGTGTGCGAACCATTCAAGGAAACATCATTGATATGGGCTTTCGGAGACGAAGGCCCACTCGTGTACCGTTGATGACTCCACGACACAAAGCTTTACTCGTCGCCTGCGCCCGTCAACACTGACATTGGACTGTTGATGACTGGAAACATGTTGTCTGGTCGGACGATTCTCGTTTGACGATTCTCGTTTGAAATTGTATCGAGTGGATGGACGTGTACGGATATGGAGATAAAACCTCATGAATCCATGGATCCTGCGTGTCAGCAGGGGACTGTTCAAGCTGCTGGAGGCCCTGTAATGGTGTGTGGATGTGGGAGGCGTGCAGTTGAAGTGATATGGGACCCCTAATACGTCTACATACGACTCTGACAGGTGATACTGTAAGTAGGCTGTTTAGGTTTTTATGTTGGTAACGCCACGTAACGCTCTGTATGAAAATCACTGGCTGTGCTGTGTGCAGTCTGTGGCTGGTTGGCATTGTTGGAGTATTCGCTATTGTAGTGTTGGGCAGTAGGATGTGAACAGCGCGTAGCGTTGCGCAGTTGGAGGTGAGCCGCCAGCAGTGGTGGATGTGGGGAGAGAGATGGCGGAGTTTTGAGAGCGGACGATCTGGCCGTGTGTCCGTCAGAAAAAGGAAATTTGTAATATTGGATGTTATGAACTGCTATATATATTATGACTTTCGAACATTATTAAGGTAAATACATTGTTTGTTCTCTATCAAAATCTCTCATTTGCTAACTGTGCCTATCAGTAGTTGGTGCCTTCAGTAGTTACAATCTTTTATTTAGCTGGCAGTATTGGCGCTCGCTGTATTGCAGTAGTTTGAGTAACGAAGATTTTTGTGAAGTAAGTGATTCATGAAAGGTATAGGTTATTGTTAGTCAGGGCCATTATATTGTAGGGATTATTGAAAGTCAGATTGCGTTGCGCTAAAAAAAAAATCTTGTGTGTCAGTTTAGTGATGATCAGAATAAGTAAAGAGAGAAGTGTCTGAGTACGTTCAGTTTTGCTTAGCTGTTTGAAAATCAAATAACGTAAGAGGATTATCAGCACAGTAATTCATTAATTTTTCCAAGGGGACGTTACAATACATACGGAAGCACCCTGTCTGATCATCTGTATTCATTAATGTACATTTGGACAGACTTGGGAAAGTCCACTAGGAGAATGCGACACTCCACACGTCCAGAATTCTTACGGAGTGGCTCCATGAACACTCTTCTGAGTTTAAACACTTCCGCTGGCCACCAAACTCCCCAAGCATGAACATTACTGAGCATATCTGGGATTCCTTGCAACGTGATGTTCGGAAGAGATCTCCACCCCCTCCCACGGATTTATGGACAGCTCTGCCCGACTCATGGAGTCACTTCCCTCCAGCTCCACTTCATAGTCGAGTGTCCGCCCTCGGTAGGTGAGTGGTCAGCGCGACATAATGTCAATCCTCCGAGCCCGGGTTCGATTCCCGGCTGGGTCGGAGATTTTCTCCGTTCAGTGACTGGGTGTTGTGTTGTCCTAATCATCATCATTTCATCACCATCGACGCGCAAGTCGCCGAAGAGGCGTCAAATCGAAAGACTTGCATCCGGCGAACGGTCTACCCGACGGGAGGTCCTAGTCACACGGCATTTGATTGGACTAGTCGAGTCCATGCCGCGTCGTTCTGCGACACTTCTGCGTGCTCGCGGGGGCCCTACACGAATTTAGGCAGGTGTACCAGTTATCAATCGCACTGTTTCCTGTGGTAGCCTGCACTTTGTATACTCTTCGCTTCGTCTGTTGTTATATTCCTTAGAGAGAGCAAAATTTTCTGACTAGTCTCATTTCTGTTACACCTCTCTCGTGACCTTACCATTCCGAAAGACAAATTGAGCGTCACCTAAAATATCCTCAATTCTAGAATGAAATTTTCCCTCTACAGCGGAGTGTGCGCTGATATGAAACTTCCTGGCAGATTAAAACTGTGTGCCAGACCGAGACTCGAACTCGGGACCTTCGCCTTTCGCGGGCAAGTGCTCTACCAGGGTTCGCAGGAGAGTTTCTGTGAAGTTTGGAAGGTAGGAGACGAGGTACTGGCAGAAGTAAGGCTGTGAGGACCGGGCGTGAGTCGTGCTTGGGTAGCTCATTTGCTAGATCACTTGCCCGCGAAGGGCAAGGGTCCTGAGTTCGAGTCTCGGTCCGGCACACAGTTTTAATCTGCCAGTAAGTTTCATCCTCAATTCTGTTTACCATTATTCTTACCTGCAGAACGGCCAAAAGCTCCTCAGTTGCATATAGCAGCGGCAGGTAGCAGCACGCCTTACATCACTTCGAGACCTCTTCTTGCCTGCGAGCGTTTACAACGGCAGCTTTACTGCCACTGCGGAATGTATGATAAGAGAAACGCCTTTACCCTAGCGCCACCACCCGCAGCCTCGTAAGCAGTCTGGCGCATACCAAACCTAGAGTATGTGTATGTGTAGCTGCAATCTAGGGGCTGAGAATGCATGATGTAAATCTACATCCACATCTACATCTACACTCAGTACGCCTCCTTACGGTACGTGGCGCCAACGTATTTCTGGTACGACTATCACTGACGTCCAATTCCCAACACCACACCCCTTCTCACTGTTGCAATCGCATATGGTGTTCCGTGTTGGTTGAGCTGTATAACATACACTTAAGTTGTTGTACGTCCTATCCCCTGGTGACTCACAGACAAGGAAAGCTTCCTATAAGACCACACAATTTTAAGAAAAACCATATCACACAGTGGATAACACCTTCTTGAGTGATTATTCCCAGGAGTGGTCCACTTAAGCATGAAAGTACGTACACCACACGTCTCACGGATATACAGGTGATTCACGAGCCTATGCAAATATACTACTGCTCATTAAAATTGCTACACTACGAAGATGAGGTGGTACAGACGCGAAATTTAACAGACAGGAAGAAGATGCTGTGATATGCAAATGATTAGCTTTTCATACACACAAGGTTGGCGCCGGTGGCGACACCTACAACGTGCTGATATGAGGAAAGTTTCCAACCGATTTCTCATACACAAACAGCAGTTGACCGGCGTTGCCTGGTGAAACGTTGTTGTGATGCCTCGTGTAAGGAGGAGAAATGCGTACCATCACGTTTCCGACTTTGATAAAGGTCGGATTGTAGCCTATCGCGATTGCGGTTAATCGTATCGCGACATTGCTGCTCGCGTTGGTGGAGATCCAAAGACTGTTGGCAGAATATGGAATCGGTGGGTTCAGGAAGGTAATTGGAAGGCCGTGCTGGATCCCAGCGGCCTCGTATCACTAGCAGTCGAGATGACAGGCATCTTATCTGCATGGCTGTAACGGATCGTGCAGCCACGTCTCGATCCCTGAGTCAACAGATGAGGACGTTTGCAACACAACAACCATCTGCACGAACAGTTCGACGACGTTTGTAGCAGCGTGGACTATCAGCTCGGAGACCGTGGCTGCGGTTACCCTTGACGCTGCATCACAGACAGGATCGCCTGGGATGGTGTGCTCAACGACGAACCTGGGTGCACGAATGGCAAAACGTCAATTTTTCGGATGAATCCGGATTCTGTTTACACCATCATAATGGTCGCATCCGTATTTGGCGACATCGCGGTGAACGCACATTTTAAGCGTGTATTCGTCATCGCCATACTGGCGTATCACCCGGCGTGATGGTATGGGGTGCCGTTGGTTACACGTCTCGGTCACCTCTTGATCGCATTGACGGCACTTTGAATAGTGGACGTTACATTTCAGATGTGTTACGACCCGTGGCTCTACCCTTCATTCGAAACCCTGCGAAACCCTACATTTCAGCAGGATAATGGACGACCGCATGTTGCAATTCCTGTACGGGCATTCCTGGATACAGAAAATGTTCGACTGCAGCCCTGGCCAGCACATTCTCCAGATCTCTCACCAATTGAAAACGTCTGGTCAATGGTGGCCGAGCAACTGGCTCGTCACAATATGCCAGACGCTACTCTTGATGAACTGTGGTATCGTGTTGAAGCTGCACGGGCAGCTGTACCTGTACACGCCATCCAAGCTCTGTTTGACTCAATGCCCAGGCGTATCAAGGCCGTTATTACGGCCAGAGGTGGTTGTTCTGGGTACCGAACTCTCAGGATCTATGCACCCAAATTGGGTGAAAATGTCATCACATGTCAGTTGTAGTATAATATATTTGTCTAATGAATACCCGTTTATCATCTGCATTTCTTCTTGGTGTAGCAATTTTATTGGCCAGTAGTGTATGTTTGTATATCAAAAACATGGCTCTGGCAGTATTCAACATCAGGCTGGAAAACATGCTTCCGCAACCAGTTCGAACACTTGCGAAAGGGTATAAATTTCAAAGACGAATATTTGAAGAACCTTTAAGACGATTTCCAGCAGACAAATTTATCTTGCCTTGCTTTTGTGAAAGATTCGAAATAATGCGTAAGACTGGCACAAAAAATTTTGCTTTGCGTCAGTATTGTGGAGTATTTTCTATTTTCCGGCAGTCTGTAAGAAAGTGGGTGGAACTCAACTGTCTGCGAACACATACCGTGGCTCCAGACATCGGCCTGCTACCATAGCTTTCCCTGCGAGATGCGGCAGTTCCTCCTGCTGCAGGGATCGTCAAAGTGGAACGACCCATTGTGCGCTCCGTGCTGTGCACTCGCTTATTGCGGCACTCACCGACCCGCATTGCCCAACGTGCGCCTCCGTCCTTTCCACGTACAAGCGCACACGGCACCCGTAATTAACAGCCTTGGCCTAGACTAACACGAGGGTCGTTCTCAAAGTAATGCCTCCTGTTTTTATGCATGAAAACTACAGCACAACTAAATAGAGCAATATTTCAGCTGCAGACTGCCCTCTTTCCACGAAGTCACCACCATTCGTTATGTATTTTTTGCCAACGATGAATCAGATTCTACACGCCGGAAACAGCTGAGGCTAACTACACTACTGGCCATTAAAACTGCTACACCAAGAAGAAATGCAGATGATAAACGGGTATTCATTGAACAATTATATTATACTAGAACTTACATGTGATTACATTTTCACGCAATTTGGGTGCATAGATCCTGAGAAATCAGTACCCAGAACAACCACCTCTGGCCGTAATAACGGCCTTGATACGCCTGGGCATTGATTCAAACAGAGCTTGGATGGCGTGTACAGGTACAGCTGCCCATGCAGCTTCAACACGATACCACAGTTCATCAAGAGTAGTGACTGGCGTGTTGTGAAGGGCCAGTTGCTCGGCCAACATTGACCAGGCGTTTTCAATTGGTCAGAGATCTGGACAATGTGCTGGCCAGGGCAATAGTCGAACTTTTTCTGTATCCAGAAAGCCCTGTACAGGATCTGCAAAATGCGGTCGTGCATTATCCTGCTGAAATGCAGGGTTTCGCAGGGATCGAATGAAGGGTAGAACCACGGGTCGTAACACATCTGAAATGTAACGTCCACTGTTGAATGTCCCCTCAATGCTAACAAGAGGTGACCGAGACGTGTAGCCAATGGCACCCCATACCATCGCGCCGGGTGATACGCCAGTATGGCGATGACGAATACACGCTTCCAATGTGCGTTCACCGCGATGTCGCCAAACACGGATGCGACCATCGTGATGCTGTAAACAGAACCTGGATTCATCCGAAAAAATGACGTTTTGCCATTCGTGCACCGAGGTTCGTTGTTGAGAACACCGTCGCAGGCACTCCTGTCTGTGATGCAGCGTCAAGGGTAACCGCAGCCACGGTCTCAGAGCTGATAGTCCATGCTGCTGCAAACGTCGTCCAACTGTTCGTGCAGATGGTTGTTGTCTTGCAAACGTCCCCATCTGTTGATTCTGGGATCGAGACGTGGGTGCACGATCCGTTACAGCCATGCGGATAAGATGTCTGTCATCTCGACTGCTAGTGATACGAGGCCGTTGGGATCCAGCACGGCGTTCCATATTACCCTCCTGAACCCACCGATTCCATATTCTGCTAACATTCATTGGATCTCGACCAACGCGAGCAGCAATATCGCTATGCGCTAAACCGCAATCGCGATAGGCTACAATCCGACCTTTATCATAGTCGGAAATGCGATGGTACGCATTTCTCCACCTTACACGAGGCATCACAACTACGTTTTACCAGGTAACGCCGGTCAACGGTTGTTTATGTATGAGAAATGGGTCGGAAACTTTCCTCATGTCAGCAAGTTGTTGGTGGATGGGCTCGTTGCTGACATCGAGTGTAAATATATTTAACGCGTCCCGCGTTATTATGGGAAAAGATTCACCTCTGTTCGGTATGCTAGTGACGAAAAATCACTAGAAACAGTAGTTATCATCAAATACCTGGCAATAACTATCTGTAGCGGTCTAGACTGGAACTACTGCACAAAATAAATAGTAGGGAAAGCAGATGCTAGGATGAGATTTCTTGAGGAAACGTAGTCTCATCCACGAAAGAAGTGGCTTAATTTTTGGAGCGATTCTTGAGTATTGTTCATCAGCCTGGGACCGTTACCAAGTTGGACTAATAGGAGAGGTTGAGAAGATCCAAACAAGAGTGTTGCGATTCGTCACAGGTTATTTTAGAAGGCGAGAGTGCGTTCTGGTTCTGGAGATATTCAGCAAATTATAGCGCCACCCGTTACAAGGGAGGCGTCATGCGTCTTGATGAGGTACACCACTGAAATTCCGAGGTCCCGTCGGATCACCGAAGCCAGCGCTGTTGGGCTTGGTTAGCTCTTGGACAGGTCACTCTCTGGGTCTGCTGAGTGCCATTGGCGAGCGGACTGCACTCGGCCCTTGTGGGGCCAATTGAGGAGCCTCTTGACTGAGAAGTAGCGGCTCTGGTAACGAAAGCTCACTGCCACCGGGAGAGCGGTTTGCTGACTATATGCCCCGTCGGTAACGCCTAAGGGCTGAGGATGACGCGGCGGCCGGTCGGACCTTCATGGTCTGTTCGGACAGTGTTTGTTTATTGAAATTATGAGAGAGGACATTCCGCAAAGAGTCGGTCAACATACTACTTCCTTCCACATACATCCTTGCAAAGGACCATAACGGGAAACTGGCGCTAATAGGGAATTTTATCGACAGGTATTTTTTCCACACACCTTTCGAAAATGGGCTGAGAAGACGGAAAAATATAGAAGAACCTTCCACCAGACACAGGAGATGGTTTGCACAGTACTGATGTACATGTAAATATCTTCAAAGACTAGACTAAAGTAGGAAGCGTTATTATTAGGGTCACATGATACGGTGTAAATGCTTTCGTTGTATTTATTCCATAGCGAGTTTTCATTTCTCTTGCGTACGATGACTCTTGAAAATGAACTTTGACCGCGAAACAGGAGGAGAACACGGCCAATGCCATAACCCGATTTTCCAGAAACTTGGCTCAGTGGAAGAGCGATCGAAATAAGCTTATCAGTAGTGAAATAAGCTTGTCCGTAGGTAGGCGACCGTTTCAGAGAAAACGTCCGATAATGCTTTCAGCGCAGTTTCGGTGCCTTTTTGGGGGCCATACGCTCATCCCAGGTGGTGGCAAAGTGGATAGGGGCGCGGGCTCTCACTTTCACGTCCCGTGTTCGGAACCCGATTACCGTTTTCATTTATATTTTTGATTTTTTTGCCCATATCCTTAGAAGATCTCTTGTCAAGCTGGGGGCTACAAGGGCATTATATTAACTGCAAAATTACGACTGTGACACACATGTGTCTACAACATATTCAGGGTATACGATCTTTTTAAATTCTAATATTCTTATATTTCGTTCGTATATCAATTTTTATATTAATTCTTGTACGGTATCATACATTTATTATATGACATATGTGTATATGACATTTTCACGGTTTACAATCTTTTTAAATACTAATATTTTTTATACTTCATTCATATATCAATTCTTGTATTAATTATTGTATCATATTCTTATTTTTATTCTTCAGGAAGATTTGGGCCATTCCCTTCGTTGATTCCGATCGTAGAAATATTCGAAACAGAGAAATTCCGAGCACCGTGAATATTGCGCCGAGGCAGATTTGCCACAGCGTCATTGCTTCGTATGAATGTCGCTTGGGAAAGAAAAGTCGGCGACACTGAAGAAGATTTCGCACGTTGTTAATAATTTCCCGACAGACCAACCATAACGGATCACTTTCCGGAAAACTGGCGCTTGCAACTGATTATGAATCAAGATACTCCACGGGAGATTCACCGAATATAATTTCAAATTATTTTCCGATTCATTCACCATATATGCAGTTAGTAGACGGTTATGGACAGAGTTATTACAATATATAACGGAAATTATTCGTGTCTATATCTACTACGGGCATCGCTAGGTAAATGAAAAACAAAAATAATATCCTGGTTTCGAACAGCCGGCGCATGTGTTTAACCGCGGTGCTACTTACTGTGACACCGCTCCCATCAAAAATGGCTCTGAGCACTAAACATCTGAGGTCATCAGTCCCCTAAGAAACTACTTAAACGTAACTAACCTAAGAACATCACACACATCCATCCTCGAGGCAGGATTTGAACCTGCGACCGTAGCGGTAGCGCGGTTCGAGACTGTAGCGCCTAGAACCGCTCGGCCACACCAGCCCGCCCACTTCGGTCGAAATATGTACTCGCTAAAAGAAACATCAAGTACCACGGCTAAGTCGAGGTACTTGTTTTCTTATTTTACCCCCTCTTCCACTGAGTGAAGTTTATGGGAAATCTAGTTACGCCACTCGCTATGTTCTCTCCGTCAGAAAGTGGCTGAAGATGGCGTCATCTGAGCAAATTCTATTGGCTGCTCGGGAAAAGACCCCACTCAGGGTCTAAGACGAATAGGCTATTGCTGAAGTAAGTTGGACAATACTTGCAGACGTAGATGACCTCGTCAAGGAGCTTCCAGGTTGCTGAAAAAAAAAATTATGTCAGGCTACGCAACATCTTGAAAGCAAAAATTACCAGTGATTCCAACGGAACGACAAAAGTAAGCGAGAATGTGACAAACAGTCCCCCGACGAGCAAAACTGGATTGTTGTCACTTGCCGAGCATGTGGCTCGTATTACGTAGAAAAAACAGCGACATGTGTATGCTCCAGACTGATATAACATCGCAGATGCACCAGAAAAACCCCTTGCCGTAGCGCGGTGAGGAAATATCGTTCTGTAAAAGCTCAAGGTGCAAATTATCCAGCGCGACTGGCTGTCGCGGAAAGCGCAAGTCATGCCCACAGTCAAATGGCGCGGCCTGAAGGATGGCTCGGGCTCCACGTACGATGTCCTAACTGCGTCCTTCAGCTGAGGTAGCTCGGTGTTTGGCCCCGCGTATCTGAAAACAAAACCTCAGCGAGTACTGCCTTGGGCCCGATAGGTCAGCGCTACTTGTTGCTATGGGCAACTGACGCGTCGTTCCTCTAAAGACCAGATGTCTCATAAGATCAACGAGCAACGTGCCTGGGGACACTCGATAATTGGAGAAACGGTATCAGATGGAGCATAAGCAAATCTTGAGAATTTTGTGTGTACTCGTGGTCGGTCGTTCTCCTGTTGGAGTACTGTCTTATTTATGAGGTGAGTTGTGGATTTACAAACACCTGCAGCTGAAACTTCCTGGCAGATTAAAACTGTGTGCCGGACCGAGACTCGAACTGGGGACCTTTGCCTTGCGCGAGCAAGTGCTCTACCAACTGAGCTACCCAAGCGCGACTCATGCCCCGTTCTCACAGCTTTACTTCTGCCAGACTCGGTCGGGCACACAGTTTTAATCTGTCAGGAAGTTTCATATCAGCGCACACTCCGCTGCAGAGTGAAAATCTCATTCTGGAAACACCTGCAGATTTTTAAGGACACCATGATATATTATTTTCGTGCTATACTAGAACTTCGGCCTTAGGCCAGTTTCAAGTATTTAGATATTTATGATGCATATAAACAGACCGATGCGACGAATGTAAATTTGTACCAAGGCCGGGATTCGAACCTGGGTCTGCTGCTCCCTAGGTAGGTGCACAAACCACTACGCCATCCTGGAACAGTGAATTTGCACACCTACACGAACTACGTTTACCCAACTCCCTCCTCAATTCAAATTCCCGTTTACGTCACAGTCCACTTAGCATAACCTTCAAACTCGAACAGTGTCGCACATGCTCTCCAACTGTATTGGAACAGCACCTCAACATCGGATGAAACGGAGGATTCTGCCTGAAACACAGCCGTAGGTGCTTAAATTAGAAGTAACTATAAGGTTCTAAAGATGTTCTCAAGGGTCAAACGTCTATGATGTACAGAGTGATTATAATTAAAGTTAAACTTCGAAACCGCTGTAGAAATAAGGCCACTGGTCAGAATGACGTCAAATTGCAAAGGAATATTATCGGAGAAGGGGGAACACGTATGGCAGAAGAAAAATAAATAGTTACAAAACGTAGCAATAGATGGCGCTGTAAGCATCATAATTTAATAGTTCCTGGAACTCCTGAAGGTAGACGTTGACTGTGGATATTGTATCACAGACACTGAATGTTCAGAGATGTCACTAAACCCGCCCAAAGACGTAAACAACTACGCATGAGTAGCGCCTTTTAGACGGAGGGAGTCCGACAGCCGATCAGTTCCAATCATTCCACCACGAAGGAGGTACACGGCTCTAGTTATCCGAGGTCCAACCAGGCCTAGACGGTCAATACCGCGGTTCGATTGCGTCCGCATTGTTACTTTTGTGCCAGGAAGGAAGGGCTCTCAACAAGAGAAGTGTCCAGGCGTCTCGGAATGAACCAAAGCGAAGTTGTTCGGACATGGAGGAGATACAGAGAGACAGGACATGCCTCGCTCAGGCCGCCCAAGGGCTACTACTGCTGTGGATGACCGCTTCCTACGGATTATGGCTCGGGGGAACCCTGACAGCAAGGCCACCATGTTGAATAATGCTTTTCGTGCTGCCTCATGACGTCGAGTTACGACTCAAACTGTGCGCAATAGGCTGCATGATGTGCAACTCAGATCCTCGGCGAAGTCCATCTTCGCAACGACGACACCAGATTGGTCCAACAACGTGCCGAATGGACCTCTCAGGATTGACGTCACGTTCTCTTCACTGAAGAGTGTCGCATATGTCTTCAACCAGACAATCGTCGGAGACTTGCATAGAGGCAACCCGTTCAGGCTGAACGCCTTACGGCGAGTGCAGCAAGGTGGGGCTTCCCTGCTGTTTTGGGGTGGCATTATGTGGGGCCGACGTACGCCGCTGGTGGTCACGGAAGGCGCCGTAATGGCTGTACGATACGTGAATGCCATCCTCCGACCGATAGTGCAACCATATCGACAGCATATTCGTGAGGTATTCGTCTTCATGTATAACGATTTAGGCCCCCATCGAGCGCATCTTGTGAATGACTTCCTTCGGAATAACGACATCGCTTGACTAAAGTGGCCAGCATGTTCTCCAGACATGAATGCTATCGAACATACCTGGGATAGATAGAAAAGGTCTTTTTATGGACGCCGTGACCCATCAACCAATGAGGGATCTCGCCGTTGAGGAGTGGGACAATCTGGACCAACAGTGCCTTGACGAACTTGTGGATAGTATGCCACGACGAATAGAAGCATGCATCAATGCAGGAGGACGTGCTGCTGGGTATTAGAGGTACTGGTGTGTACAGCAGTCTGGACCACCACCTCTGAAGGTCTCGCTATATGGTGGTACAACATCCAATGTGTGGTTTTCATGAGTAATAAAAAGGGCGGAAATGATGTTTATGTTGATCTCAATTCCAATTTTCTGTATAGGTTTTTGATGTGTGTACATACATACACATGAAGAATGATGGTGCAGGGTGTTAACAACGTTTGTTTTACTTTAAAATGTTTATGATTTTGGACATAAAAAATTCTGAGGCATTACTTTTCAGTGATTCCGCCTGCGATGCTACGGAATGGCTCTGAGCACTATGCGACTTAACATCTGTGGTCATCAGTCCCCTAGAACTTAGAACTACTTAAACCTAACTAACCTAAGGACACCACACACATCCATGCCCGAGGCAGGATTCGAACCTGCGACCGTAGCGGTCGCTCGGCTCGGCTCCAGACTGTAGCGCCCAGAACCGCACGGCCACTCCAGCCGGCGATGCTACGGAATCAAAATACGATGACGCAGATGCGACTGCTACATGTGAAAGTACAACCACTCGATAACTCGATTCAGTCGGGTCGACTGACGAAAGAAACGAACGAACAGGATGCGAGCTGATTGGCGGGGGCGGCGAGGGTGGAAATGCTGGAGGCTCCGCCAGGAGGGGGGAGGGGGGCACATACAGGGTGGTCCACTGATCGTGACCGGGCCAAATATCTCACGGAATGAGCGTCAAACGAAAAAACTACAAAGAACGAAACTCGTCCAGCTTGAAGGGGGAAACGAGATGGCGCTACGGCTGGCCCGCTAGATGGCACTGCCATAGGTCAAACGTGTATCAACTACCTTTTTTTTTTGAAATAGCAACCCCGATTTTTATTATATATTCGTGTAGTACGTAAAGAAATATGAATGTTTTAGTTGGACCACTTTTTTCACTTTGTGATAGATGGTGCTGCAGTTGTCACAAACATATGGCTCACAATTTTAGAGGAACAGTTGGTAACAGATAGGTTTTTAAATTAAAATACAGAACGTAAGTACATTTGAACATTTTATTTCGGTTATTCCAATGTCATACATGTACCTTTCTAAACTTCTCATTTCTGAGAACGCATGTTGTTACAGCGTGATTATCTGTAAATACCACATTAATGCAATAAATGCTCAAAATGATGTCCGTCAACCTCAATGCATTTGGCAATTCGTGTAACGACATTCCTCTCAACAGCGAGTAGTTCGCCTTCCGTAATGTTCGCACATGCATTGACAATGCGTTGAAGCATGTTGTCAGCCGTTGTCGGTGGATCACGATAGGAAATATCCTTCAAATTTCCCCGCAGAAAGAAATCTGGGGACCTTAGATCCGGTGAACGTGCGGGCCACGGTATGGTGCTTCGACGACCAATCCGCCTGTCATGAAATATGCTATTCAATATCGCTTCATCCGCACGCGAGCTATGTGCCGGACATCCATCATGTTGGAAGTACATCGCCATTCTGTCATGCAGTGAAACATCTTGTAGTAACATCGGTAGAACATTACGTAGGAAATCAGCATACATTGCAGCGTTTATTTTGCCATCGATAAAATGGGGCCAATTATCCTTCCTCCCATAATGCCGCTACATACATTAACCCGCCAAGATCGCTGATGTTCCACTTGTTGCAACCATCGTGGATTTTCCGTTGCCCAATAGTGCATATTATGCCGGTTTACGTCACCGCTCTTGGTGAATGATGCTTCGTCGCTAAATAGAACGCGTGCAAAAAATCTGTCATCGTCCCGTAATTTCTCTTGTGCCCAGTGGCAGAACTGTACACGACGTTCAAAGTCGTCGCCATGCAATTCCTGGTGCATAAAATATGGTACGGGTGCAGTCGATGTTGATGTAGCATTCTCAACACCGACGTTTTTGAGATTCCCGATTCTCGCGCAATTTGTCTGCTACTGATGTGCGGATTAGCCGCAACAGCAGCTAAAACACCTACTTGGGCGTCATCATTTGTTGCAGGTCGTGGTTGACGTTCCCCATGTGGCTGAACACTTCCTGTTTCCTTAAATAACGTAACTGTCCGGCGAACGGTCCGGACACTTGGATGATGTCGTCCAGGATACCGACCAGCATACATCAACAAGATATCGAACTTTTCCGCAATTGGCAAACGGTCCATTTTAACACGGGCAATGTATCACGAAGCACATACCGTCCGCACTGGCGGAATGTTACGTGATACCACGTACTTATACGTTTGTGACTGTTACAGCGTCATCTACCACAAAGCGAACGAAGTGGTCCAACTAAAACATTCATATTTCTTTACGTACTACACGAATATGCAATAAAATGGGGCTTCCTATTTTAAAAACGCAGTTGATATCCGTTTGACGTGTGGCAGCGCCATCTAGCGGGCCAACCATAGCGCCATCTGGTTTTCCCCTTCAAGCTAGACGTTTCGTTCTTTGCAGTTTTTTCGTTTGATGCTTATTTCGTGAGATATTTGGCCCGGCCACTGTCAATGGACCACCCTGTATATCCGCCATTGGTTGAAACAAGTGCCGATTTTCCTGAGAGCACGAGTTAGTGCGTCTTCTACGCGACCTGCAGACGCTATGTAAAGTACGCTGCTAGCACGGAGCGAGAAACTTCATCGATGAACAGTTTGCAGCCATGTTCGCTTACATTTTAAAGTGTATTCTTACGCTGGCATATACAAGGGAGGGCGGAATACAAAAAACACATTTGGGAAAAGTGTTTATGTCTACAAACAAACTATCCCAGGTGACTTGTTAAGTACTGGTGTAGGCGCCAGGATGTTGAATGAAAGCATCCAATCATGGACGCGTTTTGTTGTACAGGAGACGGCAGTGAGTTTGTGGGATGTAGTTCCATCCCTGTTGCACTTGGTCACTCAAGCATGGACTGTTAATGAGCCTACAGTGTAGGCTTTCACGGGCTTAAAACTAGTCCGCCCCCGATAGCAGAGTGGTCAGCGCGGGAGACTGTCAAAGCAAAGGGCCCGGTTCGATTCCCGGCTGGGTCGGAGATTTTCTCCGCTCAGGGACTGAGTGTTGTTTTGTCCTAATCATCACCATTTCATCCCCATCGACGCACAGGCCGCCGCAGTGGCGTCAAATCGAAAGACCTGCACCAGGCGAGCTGTCTACCCGACGGGAGACCATAGTCACACGACATTTCATTTCATTTCACCTAAAACTTCCGGGCTGATATGCCATGGTCGGTGTATAAAACTCGACGATTCGTCTCCGACTGCGAGAGACATCCTCCGAGGTAAAGTGGCGAACTGCAAATATAACTCGGGCGGACGGAACGTTGGGCCATAAGGTGAATAGGAAAGCCACACATGCTGATCGTTATCTGCATAAATATTCAAACCACCACCTTAGACAAAAAAAGAGGTGTAATAAAATCCTGGGTAGACAGGGCGTACAGAATTTGTGAACCTGTTTATTTAAAAGCTGTGACTGAACATTACGGTCAAATTTCGCGAGGAATGGCTATTCGAACGCTGATATAGATCGAGCACTTCGCTCTAGGCAGAGAATCAAGAGCAACTACGAACAGCCCAACGGCAAGGTTTTTCTTCCCGTTCATTAGTAAGGTCACAGATCGCATTGGGGAAACGTTAAGCAAGTATTGGGTGGAAACAATTTTCAGACCCACCAGGGAAATAAAAGAATATTTAAGATCGGCAGAAGATGCATGACACCCTTGGGCTATATCGGGGGTGTATAAAATTCCTTGTAGCTGTAGGAACACCCGTATTGTTGAACATAAGACGAATTGCGGCCTTGGTCACACGGATAAATCAGCCGTAGCAGAACATGTTTACTAGGAAGGTAATCATGAAATAAAAGTCAGCGAGACGAGCGTTATATTTGAAAACTCGTTTTATTATGCGTGCATATATAGGGTGTTACAAAAAGGTACGGCCAAACTTTCACGAAACATTCCTCACACACAAATAAAGAAAAGATGTTATGTGGACATGTGTCCGGAAACGCTTAATTTCCATGTTAGAGCTCATTTTAGTTTCGTCAGTATGCACCGTACTTCCTCGATACACCGCCAGTTGGCCCAATTGAAGGAAGGTTATGTTGACTTCACGTCATCAACACGGATTTTCTGTGAACGTTTGGGCAGGCATTGTTGGTGATGTCTTGATTGGGCTCCATGTTCTTCCACCTACGCTCAATGGAGCACGTTATCATGATTTCATACGGGATACTCTACATGTGCTGCTACAACATGTGCCTTTACAAGTACGACACAACATGTGGTTCGTGCACGATGGAGCTCCTGCACATTTCAGTCGAAGTGTTCGTACGCTTCTCAACAACAGATTCGGTGACCGATGGATTGGTAGAGGCGGACCAATTCCACGGCCTCCACGCTCTCCTGACCACAACCCTCTTGACTTTCATTTATGGGGGCATTTGAAAGCTCTTGTCTACGCAACCCCGGTACCAAATGTAGAAACTCTTCGTGCTCGTATTGTGGACGGCTGTGATACAATACGCCATTCTCCAGGGCTGCATCAGCGCATCAGGGATTCCATGCGACGGAGGGTGGATGCATGTATCCTCGCTAACGGAGGACATTTTGAACGTTTCCTGCAACGATGTGTTTGAAGTCTCGCTGGTACGTTCTGTTGCTGTGTGTTTCCATTCCATGATTAATGTGATTTGAAGAGAAATAATAAAATGAGCTCTAACATGGAAAGTTCAAATGGTTCAAATGGCTCTGAGCACTATGGGACTTAACATCGGTGGTCATCAGTCCCCTGGAACTTAGAACTACTTAAACCTAACTAACCTAAGGACATCACACACATCCATGCCCGAGGCAGGATTCGAACCTGCGACCGTAGCAGTCGCGCGGTTCCGGACTGCGCGCCTAGAACCGCTAGACCACCGCGGTCGGCTAACATGGAAAGTAATCGTTTCCGGACACATGTCCACATAACATATTTTCTTCCTTTGCGTGTGAGGAATGTTTCCTGAAAGTTTGGCCTGTTATTGTAACACCATATATATATATATATATATATATATATATATATATATATATATATATATATATATATATATATGCTATCGACATTGATAGGCACCGTAATAATTTTAACAGGAAAGCCGAAGGCATTAAACTGGATCAAATTTGGATGTCAGCGTTGCACCGCAAGCTTGACGATCGATTACTTTCAATCGACAATGTTGGTATTACCAGAGACGATCTCATAGCAGACGCCACGTGATGGACAGTGACCCTCTCTGCAATGCCTATATAATCGGCGCTTGCCCGAGTTCTCCTCGCAGTTCGCCGCTTATCTCGGAGGATGTCTCTCAGTCGGAGACGAAACGTCATGGGAGAGTTTTATACGTCGACCACGGGCTATCGGCCAGGAAGGTTTAAGTGAAGATGGACTGATAATGCTGTTTGTGGATGGCTCTGGAGATGTCGTCCGATGATTCCCCTTACGGACTCGATTGAAGACAGATCCGGTGATCTAACAGGCCAAGGTAACATTTCGACACTTTGTAGAACATGTTGGGTTGTAACGGCGGAATGTGTGCGAACCTTATCTACATCTACATCATACTCCTTTGTATGGCGGTGGATACTTCCGGTACCATTAACTGATCCCTGTAACTCTGCTCCACTCGCGAATAGTGCGTGGGAAGAATGATTGTCGGTAAGCCTCTGTATTCACTCTAATTTTCTCCTCGTGGTCTACACGCGAGATGTATGTGGGAAGGGGGGGGGGAGGGAAGAAATATGTTGTCCGGCTCCTCCTGAAAAGTGCTGTCCCGAAATGTCAATAGTAAATCTCTCCCTGATGCACAACGCCTCTCTTGTAACGTCTGCCAGTGGAGTTTGTTCAGCATCTCCGTAACGCTCTCTCGCCAGCTAAACGATCCCGTGACGAAACGCGCCGCTCTTCGTTGGATCTTCTCTATCACCTCTATCAGTCCTACCTGATAGGGATCCCACATAGGTGAACAGTACTCAAGAATCGGGCGAACAAGCGCCTTATAAGCCACTCCTTTCGTGGATGAGTTACTCTTCCTTGACATTCTTCCGATGAATCTGAGTCTGGTATCTGCTGTCCCCACTATCTGTTTTACATGGTCATTCCACTTAACGTCACTCTGGATAGTTACGCCTAGGTATTTTACAGCAGACGCTGTCTCCAGCTGTTTGTCATCGATAGTGTAGCTGTACACAGTGCATTTATTTTCCTATGTATGTGCAATTTGTTACATTTTTTTACGTTCAGGGTCAACTGTCAGAGCCGCAGCGGGAACACCGGTTCCCGTCAGATACGCGAAGTCAAGCGCTGTCGGGCTGGGCTAGCACTTGGATGGGTGACCATCTGATCTGCCGAGCGCTGTTGGCAAGCGGGGTGCACTCGGCCCCTGTGAGGCAAACTGAGGAGCCACTTGAGTGAGAAGTAGCGGCTCCGGTCTCAGAAACTGACATACGGCCGGGAGAGCGGTGTGCTGACCACATGCCACTCCATATCCGCATCCACTGACTCCTGTGGGCTGAGGAAGACACGGCGGCCGGTCGGTACCGTTGGGGCTTCCAGGACCTGTTCGGACAGGAGTTTAGTTTTAGCATCGAATGATAGCACTTTAGCGACTTTCAATAAAACTGGGCACGTAAATTCAAACGTAGAAAACTTTTTTCCGCTGACACTACACTCAATATAGTGAAAGGAAAACAGTCTGTCGCCGTTCATGGAGTAAAGCTTCACCATCAAGTATGACGTTTTGATTTATTACTCCGTTACTAGTAATACTAGTCGCAACGTATTTTGCAGACAATATCTTCATATACAACTGAATGTACCTGAAAAAAAAAAATGGTTCAAATGGCTCTGAGCACTATGGGACTTGACATCTGAGGTCATCAGTCCCCTAGAACTTAGAACTAATTAAACCTAACCAACCTAAGGACATCACTCACATCCATGCCCGAAGTAGGATTCGAACCTGCGACTGGAGCGGTCGCTCGGCTCCAAACTGTAGCGCCTAGAACCGCACGGCCACTCCGGCCGGCTGTGTACCTGAAAAATTTTATCATTGTACGACACATAGTTCAGAGGACAAACGGATGTTTTATACACGGGAGTTCGATTCTTTAAGGACAGACTTAAGACAAAATGCATTCTTATACTTAAACATATATATCTCCAAAATATTACAGCTAAAATAGTAAAACTTGAGACTATTATGTACAACATAATGCTTGATATTCTGTGCAGTTGTTGTTAGTAAATGCGCATCGGCAGACATTTCATAAGGATTTAAATTTTTAATTACCCCAGTTTCTATAATACACCTTCTCTCGTAAACTAATTAAGCAGTAAAACTGGAATTTCACAGTTTGCCTCTGCAAAAGAGGCTAATAAAACGTGTGGAACATATTTTTATTGAAGATCCTAGCTGCTTTTAGATTTTTCAACTTTGTGTTATCCGGGACTGCTCTATCTATCCCATATTTTAGGAGAACTTTCCTCAGAGAAAAGGTAACAGAAAACTGCTGCACACGATTATTCAGGAAGTAGTTCTTAAGAAGTACTCCAAGTTTCAGGATGTTAGCTTCTCTGGTTCCTGAGAAAAGGTGTATTATAGCAGAAAAAAGTCAATTTACGACAATTAATTTTTTTAAAGTTTTTATTTCAATTTTTAACAGTATTGCCATATCTGTAGTGACTAATGTTGTCCGTATCCATAATCTTTATTCTCTTCTTCGTCTTCCCAGAGCATCTCTTCCCCTGCCTTCTTTGCCTAAGCAACTTTTACATTTTTTTCTTCTGCTGTCTGAGCTTTGTCCATTCGTGCTTCATCGGTGCTTCTGAGTACCTTCACCGTGAACGCACATGTAATATAATAAATTTCGCAATAGCAAAATTCGAATTTTTTCGCCATTTTTGTCTTATGTCTGCCCTTAAAGAATGGGTGGTTGGGCTTGACAAGATGGATTCGCTAGTAGTTTTATTTTCTTGTTCCGCTACGTGCTGCGTACACCCTGAAACTGCCATACGAGGCATGACGAATGAAATGCGCTTAGTCTGTGGAGGCACTTAATCCAGCCTGCGTGTCCATTATTGAACACTAGATAGGCATCACATGGAGCTATAATGACAACAATCGAGGACACAAATACTGTTTTTAGACATCCGTATAACGTCATTTTAGCATTCATTTGTATTCTGTGTTTTCTCATATATACACTTTTTAAGCAGTTCAGGATTGGTCAGGTACCTGGAAGTTGATATTGTAACACCTAAAACAGGAAGTGGCAAACCATGGGGGTCTGTAGCTTCCCACTGGCTTCTGTCTGAAAATATTTGCACCACGACATGTCACGAAGAAAATGTTATGGATAATCATTTGTGGAAAGTTTGTGGAAGAATATTGCCTGCGCCCTTTACACGTTAAATTCGACATTCGCTCCCTTTTTTGAATATGCGTCAACTGTCACGACCCATTTCGAGCAAAACCGGTTAATATATGCAAAACTACAAACTAAATAAGTTTGTAGCGCGTACTATTAAAAAAACCACGTTGTAAACAAAGGAACAAGCAATCTTTCTCGCAGTACTCTTGACTTCTTAAGTAATAGAACTCAGTACGTTGTCCTCGATGGTGAGTGTTCATCGGAGGTGAGGGTATCATCTGGAGTGCCCCAGGGAAGTGTGGTAGGTCCGCTGTTGTTTTCTATCTACATAAATGATATTTTGGATAGGGTGGATAGCAATGTGCGGCTGTTTGCTGATGATGCTGTGGTGTACGGGAAGGTGTCGTCGTTGAGTGTCTGTAGGAGGATGCAAGATGACTTGGACAGGATTTGTGATTGTTGTAAAGAATGGCAGCTAATTATAGAAATAAATGTAAATTAATGCAGATGAATAGGAAAAAGAATCCTGTAATGTTTGAATACTCCATTAGTAGTGTAGCGCTTGACACAGTCACGTCTATTAAATATTTGGGCGTAACATTGCAGAGCGATATGAATTGGGACAAGCATGTAATGGCAGTTGTGGTGATGGCGGATAGTCGTCTTCGGTTCATTGGTAGAATTTTGGGAGACCGCTTATAAAACACTAATACGACATATTCTCGAGTACTGCTCGAGCGTTTGGGATCCCTATCGGGTCGGATTGAGGGAGGACATAGAAGCAATTCAGAGGCGGGCTGCTAGATCTGTTACTGGTAGGTTTGATCATCACGCGAGTGTTACGGAAATGCTTCAGGAACTCGGGTGGGAGTCTCCAGAGGAAAGGAGGCGTTCTTTTCGTGAATCGCTACTGAGGAAATTTAGAGAACCAGCATTTGAGGCTGACTGCAGTTCAGTTTTACTGCCGCCTACTTACATTTTGCGGAAAGACCACAAAGATAAAATAAGAGAGATTAGGGCTCGTACAGAGGCATATAGGCAGTCATTTTTCCCTCGTTCTGTTTGGGAGTTGAACAGGGAGAGAAGATGTTAGTTGTGGTACGAGGTACACTCCGCTGCGCACCGTATGGTGGATTGCGGAGTATGTATGTAGATGTAGATGTAGACTCTAGACGATGGAGATACATAGTCATTGTCCCTCGTTCTGTTTGGGAGTTGAACAGGGAGAGAATATGTTAGTTGTGGTACGAGGTACACTCCGCTGCGCACCGTATAGTGGATTGCGGAGTATGTAGATGTAGACTCTAGACGATGGAGGTATATAGGCAGTCATTTTTCCGTCGTTCTGTTTGGGAGTTGAACAGGGAGAGAAGATGTTAGTTGTGGTACGAGGTACGCTCCGCTACGCACCGTATGGTGGATTGCGGAGTATGTATGTAGATGTAGATGTAGACTCTAGACGATGGAGGTAAAAAAGAGAGGGGAGGTACCATTACGTCACAAGCTTGAAGTCGATGTCGGCCATCTTTACTAGCCCAAAGCATTAGATTCGCCGTATTCACACACCCATAGTCCACCGCTGTGACACTTCCCTGTGACGTCACTCTGTGTCGTATTACTAGAGCAAATACGAATTGAACAGAAAAACTTTCGAAACTGCATTGTTGACACTATGTTATTCATGTAATCTCTGTAATTTGATTTGTAGTTTTTATAACAGTTACTGTGCGCGCACGACAGAAATAATTAACAATAAGCTCTCGTAAACAGTAATCTGGTAATGTTTTGGGATGGTTAAATGGCGCCCATTCTGGCTTAGAAATAACGTACAGCCCTTCGTAGTGTCATCTCCCTTCTTCTTTTTACTTCCACATTCAAGACTCATCTGCAGTTCGTTTAGACTAGGTGAACGAAAAATTTACGCTCAAAAAATGTCGTATCGTAGAGAAGGTGTGGATCACACCATAGGAATAGGGGATGTGGCAAGTGAGACTTCCAGACTTTTTTAAAATACATTTCTAGCAAGGACTACGAAACTTTGCAATGTTATTCTTAAAGAATCAATATCGCAGTAGCAATACTCGAATTTTTTCGCCATTTTTGTCTTATGTCTGCCATTAAAGAATCGGTGGCTGGGCTTGACAAGATGGATTCGCTAGTAGTTTTATTTTCTTGTTCCGCTAGCTGCAGCGTACACCCTGAAACTGCCGTACGAGGCATGACGAATGAAATGGGCCATGCGGAAACCACATTAAGGCCGGTTCCCTGTTAGCTGAAACGGCTTCATTTAGCATTGAAGTGCGTCCCGAGTTCGAAGGTCTAGGGTACCGGCGAGTTCCGTAACAGGGCAGACATCCTTGGCTTTCACAGCCATTCCGATAAATGAGTGGCGGACCGTCCTGTGCACTTCTACTCCAGAACAGGTTTCCAGGCTACCGTGCGCCGCCATTCTATTGCATCCTCAGTTCGGAGCACGAAAGACCTGTAACGCCCGTACTAGAAGTTTACTCGGTTTGTTTTGCTCTCTGCGCTGTAATACTATTTAGGAGTGTGTCTGTTATAACGTCCGCAGCTCGTAGTCTTGCGGTAGCGTTCTCGCTTCCCGCGCACGGGATCCCGGGTTCGATTCCCGGCGGGGTCAGGGATTTTTCCTGCTACGAGATACTGGGTGTTGTTGAGTCGTCTCTGTTGTGTCTAGACGAGACAGCCTAGACACAATGAGAGGAAGCCGAAAGGCACGCGCTAAGCTCAAGCAGATGGGCGTGAGGTCTGAAACAGGATACGTAATGAATGCTATAAAGATAAGTACGTAGCTTCTGGAATACTTAACTTTAATCCATCATTTGTATACATCGTTCTTGATGAGACAAGGAAGACTCTGTAGATACATGCAATGTTACTAATGGCGCCTTGCTAGGTCGTAGCCACTGACTTAGCTGAAGGCTATTCCAACTATCTGCTCTGCAAATGAGCGAGGCTTCGTCAGTGTGCACCGCTAGCTACGTCGTCCGTATAACTGGGGCGAGTGCTAGTCCGTATCTCGAGACCTGCCTTGTGGTGGCGCTCGGTCTGCTATCACTGACAGTGGCGACACGCGGGTCCGAAATGTACTAACGGACCGCGGCCGATTTAAAGCTACCACCTAGCAAGTGTGGTATCTGGCGGTGACACCACAGTCTCCACATCATCATTCATAACAAATACGGTCGGAGGAAGGCAATGGCAAACCACCTCCACTAGGATCTTGCCTAGTAGACCCTTGAGTGTGGCACCTCGTCATAATCATGTCGTACTGTTGGATATGAAACACGCGGTAACTGATTGGGGACCACCGCTTATACCAAAGGTAATTTTCGACGTAATATCGTGCAATCACCACGAGAAGTCCGCCCCAGTAGCTGAGTGGTCAGCGTGACGGATTGCCGTCCTCTGGGCCCGGGTTCGATTCCCGGCTGGGTCGGAGATTTTCTCCGCTCAGGGACTGGGTGTTGTGTTGTGTTCATCATCATTTCATCCCCATCCGGCGTGCAGGTCGCCCAATGTGGCGCCGAATGTAATAAGACCTGCGATATGGCGGCCGGACCTGCCCCGCGAGGGGCCTCCCGGCCAATGACGCCAAACGCTCATCATCATCACCACGAGAAAAAAGATTGATTCATGTGGGTGTTATGAAGAATAAAATCATATTAGTGCTCTGCCTAAAGGCAGGTTGTCACGTGGTAACTCTCCGCCTTCTCCTGTGTTCTGCCATCCGCTTCAGGTCCGCGTAGTTTCAGCTTCCCTTTCATGTCGACTATCAACAACTATCTCATACTTCCTCTCAATCTCCTCCTACAAACTAGACTTTCCAAAACGTCTGTTAGCTTCAGGTCCGCGTAATTTCAGCTTCCCTTTCAAGTAGTCTATCAACCAGTATCTCATACTTCCTCTCAATCTCTTCCCAGAACGTAGACTTTCCAAAACGTGTGACAGCTTCAGGTCCGCGTAATTTAAGCTACCATTAAATGTCGTCTATCGTCTCGATCTCACACTTCCTCTCAATCTCCTCCCACAAACTAGACCTTCCAAAACGTACGTTAGCAGGCACTGCCATCCTTATGAATCTGTCCTCCAGTTCTTCTCCATTTCTCTTATCACCTGTAGCAGACTTCTCCTCTCACCAACACTGTTTCGTTACTCTTTCCATCCAGCTTATCCTTTCTCGTCGACATCCACGTCTCAGAAGTTCTAGCTTGTTTCCATCCTTGTGTCTTATCCACCCTTCTGTCCAATGGAGTTACACAGTGCGTATAAAACACTTGCCAAGTCTTTTCCCCAGACATTTATCTATCAGGTTGGTGCAGAAGTTCGTAGCGTTTTTCCATAAGTTTATTAAACACAACAGGTACACGTAACAGGACTTTTGTCTCGGGTTCGATTTCCGGTCTATCCGGATCCTTATAATAATTAGAGATGGGGCCCCTCCACGCCCGCACCAACGTGATGACCAGACCAAAAGTTCTACTGTCACCTCCGTAAACATGTTAGTTGTCTAGTAAGTGGATCACAGGATGTTGGGCTGTGATGTTATCCGTGCGTCTGGGTGAGACTACGCATTAACACGGTCCATCAGGTGATAGATAGTGGACGAAACGAGTTAGGGTAGCGATTTGAAGAGCAGAGGGAAAAAAATGCCACGGCTCGTGGCGTGGGAAAAAACCTATGCGACAGTGGGATGGGTAGTAAGAGCAGTAGTGGCTTACTAGCTGCGATAGCTCATGCAAGGTTGGATTTGTTAGTATAGGTATCGTGCATCATTACCGTGGCAAGCGATGGTGATGTGTCCCAGTTGCTGCAGCCGCTACATTCCTGGAACAATCGAGATCGTTATACAGTAGTGGGAGATCGGCCATAGATCATCTCACTGTGTGGGTGAACGCATTATTGTGGCCAAGATAGATACGAAGCCCACACCTACTACAGTAGTACAAGTTTATATGCCAACTAGCTCTGCAGATGACGAAGAAATTGAAGAAATGTATGATGAAATAAAAGAAATTATTCAGATTGTGAAGGGAGACGAAAATTTAATAGTCATGGGTGACTGGAATTCAAGTGTAGGAAAAGGGAGAGAAGGAAACATAGTAGGTGAATATGGATTGGGGGACAGAAATGAAAGAGGAAGCCGCCTGGTAGAATTTTGCACAGAGCACAACATAATCATAACTAACACTTGGTTTAAGAATCATGAAAGAAGGTTGTATACATGGAAGAACCCTGGAGATACTAAAAGGTATCAGATAGATTATATAATGGTAAGACAGAGATTTAGGAACCAGGTTTTAAATTGTAAGACATTTCCAGGGGCAGATGTGGACTCTGACCACAATCTATTGGTTATGACCTGTAGATTAAAACTGAAGAAGCTGCAAAACGGTGGGAATTTAAGGAGATGGGACCTGGATAAACTAAAAGAACCAGAGGTTGTACAGAGATTCAGGGAGAGCATAAGGGAGCAATTGACAGGAATGGGGGAAATAAATACAGTAGAAGAAGAATGGGTAGCTTTGAGGGATGAAGTAGTGAAGGCAGCAGAGGATCAAGTAGGTAAAAAGACGAGGGCTAGTAGAAATCCTTGGGTAACAGAAGAAATATTGAATTTAATTGATGAAAGGAGAAAATATAAAAATGCAGTAAGTGAAACAGGCAAAAAGGAATACAAACGTCTCAAAAATGAGATCGACAGGAAGTGCAAAGTGGCTAAGCAGGGATGGCTAGAGGACAAATGTAAGGATGTAGAGGCCTATCTCACTAGGGGTAAGATAGATACCGCCTACAGGAAAATTAAAGAGACCTTTGGAGATAAGAGAACGACATGTATGAATATCAAGAGCTCAGATGGAAACCCAGTGCTAAGCAAAGAAGGGAAAGCAGAAAGGTGGAAGGAGTATATAGAGGGTCTATACAAGGGCGATGTACTTGAGGACAATATTATGGAAATGGAAGAGGATGTAGATGAAGATGAAATGGGAGATACGATACTGCGTGAAGAGTTTGACAGAGCACTGAAAGACCTGAGTCGAAACAAGGCCCCCGGAGTAGACAACATTCCATTGGAACTACTGACGGCCGTGGGAGAGCCAGTCCTGACAAAACTCTACCATCTGGTGAGCAAGATGTATGAAACAGGCGAAATACCCTCAGACTTCAAGAAGAATATAATAATTCCAATCCCAAAGAAAGCAGGTGTTGACAGATGTGAAAATTACCGAACTATCAGCTTAATAAGTCACAGCTGCAAAATACTAACACGAATTCTTTACAGACGAATGGAAAAACTAGTAGAAGCCAACCTCGGGGAAGATCAGTTTGGATTCCGTAGAAACACTGGAACACGTGAGGCAATACTGACCTTACGACTTATCTTAGAAGAAAGATTAAGGAAAGGCAAACCTACGTTTCTAGCATTTGTAGACTTAGAGAAAGCTTTTGACAATGTTGACTGGAATACTCTCTTTCAAATTCTAAAGGTGGCAGGGGTAAAATACAGGGAGCGAAAGGCTATTTACAATTTGTACAGAAACCAGATGGCAGTTATAAGAGTCGAGGGACATGAAAGGGAAGCAGTGGTTGGGAAGGGAGTAAGACAGGGTTGTAGCCTCTCCCCGATGTTGTTCAATCTGTATATTGAGCAAGCAGTAAAGGAAACAAAAGAAAAATTCGGAGTAGGTATTAAAATTCATGGAGAAGAAATAAAAACTTTGAGGTTCGCCGATGACATTGTAATTCTGTCAGAGACAGCAAAGGACTTGGAAGAGCAGTTGAATGGAATGGACAGTGTCTTGAAAGGAGGATATAAGATGAACATCAACAAAAGCAAAACAAGGATAATGGAATGTAGTCTAATTAAGTCGGGTGATGCTGAGGGAATTAGATTAGGAAATGAGGCACTTAAAGTAGTAAAGGAGTTTTGCTATTTGGGGAGCAAAATAACTGATGATGGTCGAAGTAGAGAGGATATAAAATGTAGACTGGCAATGGCAAGGGAAGCGTTTCTGAAGAAGAGAAATTTGTTAACATCCAGTATTGATATAAGTGTCAGGAAGTCATTTCTGAAAGTATTCGTATGGAGTGTAGCCATGTATGGAAGTGAAACATGGACGATAAATAGTTTAGACAAGAAGAGAATAGAAGCTTTCGAAATGTGGTGCTACAGAAGAATGCTGAAGATTAGATGGGTAGATCATGTAACTAATGAGGAAGTATTGAATAGGATTGGGGAGAAGAGAAGTTTGTGGCAAAACTTGACCAGAAGAAGGGATCGGTTGGTAGGGCATGTTCTGAGGCATCAAGGGATCACCAATTTAGTATTGGAGGGCAGCGTGGAGGGTAAAAATCGTAGAGGGAGACCACGAGATGAATACGCTAAGCAGATTCAGAAGGATGTAGGTTGCAGTAGGTACTGGGAGATGAAAAAGCTTGCACAGGATAGAGTAGCATGGAGAGCTGCATCAAACCAGTCTCAGGACTGAAGACCACAACAACAACAACATCCAGTAATGGCGTCTGATTAACACGAGCTCGCCTGTGCCGTTATGTTTGCGTATGCTTGGCCATAGATGTTATGTCCTTACAAGTATGTCTTTTGGTCTTTTATGTTTCCGTCTATGGTTGTGGTCGACGTTCCCCAGATTCAGAATAAACGGGTTCTGCGAGTGTCTGGAGTTTCTGTATAGTCTTGTGGTGAGTTTGTGGATTACTTCCGTGAGAGTCTCAAGTCGGTGTTCCCGGTGAAGGTCCGCGACGCGTGTGTATCGTGGAGCATTGCTTATGATTTTGAGTACTTTGTTTTGTATGAGCTGCAGACGGCACAGGCGTGTAGGCGCAGCGTATCCCCAGACAGGAGCTGCGTACGTCATCAGGGGTCGGATAAGTGTCATGTACATGGACCTCGACACCCTTCTGTTCAGTGTGCTACGCCTGTTAAGCATAGGATAGAGCTGTTTGAGCCTCGCGCTAGCTCGGTTGGTCATGTGTTGTATGTGGTCTTCACTCATGGACTAGGCCTTTGCGTTGACTTCATCATTTCATCTCACCTTCGTCGACGCTCAAGTTACCGACGTGATGTCAAACAGTAACACTTGCATCCAGAGGCCTCGCAACCCCTGTCAATATCAACACGTGATCATTTAGGGGAAACACCGAAGTATGGCTGTCGGGCTTTGCTAGCACTTGGATGGGAGACTGCCCGATTCTGCTAAGTACTGTTGGCAAGCGGGGTGCACTCAGCCCTTGTGACGCAAACTGAGGAGCTACTTGACTGAGAAGTAGCGGCTCCGGTCTCGGAAACTGACATACGGCCGGGAGAGCGGTGTGCTGACCACATGCCCCTCCATACCCGCATCCGGTGACGCCTGTGGTCTAAGGATGACACGACGGTCGGTCGGTACCGTTGGGCCTCCAAAGCCTGCGCGACAAGCGTTTACATTTTGTAATATATTAAATCGATTTGCATTATATTGTTAATTCTTCAGGTACAGAATCATGTGGTAATATCCTATATGCTTCTACAACTACGTCTTAACGAGGTGCATTCAAGTTCTAAGGCCTCCGATTTTTTTTTCTAATTTACTCACCTGAAATCGACGAAACTGGCGTTACTTCTCGACGTAATCGCCCTGCAGACGTACACATTTTTCACAACGCTGACGCCATGATTCCATGGCAGCGGCGAAGGCTTCTTTAGGAGTCTGTTTTGACCACTGGAAAATCGCACAGGCGAAAGCAGCACGGCTGGTAAATGTGCGGCCACGGAGAGTGTCTTTCATTGTTGGAAAAAGCCAAAAGTCACTAGGAGCCAGGTCAGGTGAGTAGGGAGCATGAGGAATCACTTCAAAGTTGTTATCATGAAGAAACTGTTGCGTAACGTTAGCTCGATGTGCGGGTGCGTTGTCTTGGTGAAACAGCACACGCACAGCCCTTCCAGGACGTTTTTGTTGCAGTGCAGGAAGGAATTTGTTCTTCAAAACATTTTCGTAGGATGCACCTGTTACCGTAGTGCCCTTTGGAACGCAATGGGTAAGGATTACGCCCTCGCTGTCCCACAACATGGACACCATCATTTTTTCAGCACTGGTGGTTACCCGAAATTTTTTTGGTGGTGGTGAATCTGTGTGCTTCCATTGAGCTGACTGGCGCTTTGTTTCTGGATTGAAAAATGGCATCCACGTCTCATCCATTGTCACAACCGACGAAAAGAAAGTCCCATTCGTGCTGTCGTTGCGCATCAACATTGCTCGGCAACATGCCACACGGGCAGCCGTGTGGTCGTCCGTCAGCATTCGTGGCACGCACCTGGATGACACTTTTCGCATTTTCAGGTCGTCATGCAGGGTTGTGTACACAGAACCCACAGAAATGCCAACTCTGGAGGCGATCTGTTCAACAGTCATTCGGCGATCCCCCAAAACAATTCTCTCCACTTTCTCGATCTTGTCGTCAGACCGGCTTGTGCGAGCCCGAGGTTGTTTGGGTTTGTTGTCACACGATGTTCTGCCTTCATTAAACTGTCGCACCCACGAACGCACTTTCGACACATCCATAACTCCATCACCACATGTCTCTTTCAACTGTCGATGAATTCCAATTGGTTTCAAACCACACAAATTCAGAAAACGAATGATTGCACACTGTTCAAGTAAGGAAAACGTCGCCATTTTAAGTATTTAAAACAGTTCTCATTCTCGCCGCTGGCAGTAATATTCCATCTGCCGTACGGTGCTGCCATCTCTGGGATGTAATGACGTTAAATGCGGCCTCATTTTAAAACAATGCGCATGTTTCCAGTCCGGAGAAAAAAAATTGGAGGCCTTAGAACTTGAATGCACCTCGTATATGACATGTTGACCCCTACTTCGACATCATACACCATCTTGTACGGAGTCTGTTGAAAAAAATTCCGGAGCATTCGTAACTTCACCACAAGGTGTGTGGAGCGAAATGCGGTTAGCACCCCTGCACACCTCTACGTTTAATGAAGTGCCGGAAGTTTCATTGTTGTATATCTGTTATTGTTCAGTGTTGTATTGAGTAGAACGTTGTATCGCACAGTTTGGCATTGTTGGAGAACCAACGCATCTGCGTGAAGATTTGCGTGAAAGTCCAGAAAATCTTTACAGAGACACGCCAGATGATGGAGGAAATCTGCGCTGCTGAGTGCTTAACCCGTACTCGGTGTTAAGAACAGTTCACAGGGTTTTAAAATAGTCGGACGGAAGTTAAAGCTGTCCCTCGTTCAGGACGCCCTTCGACATCCACCGACGCCGCTCATGTCAGGAATGTCAACGAAATTGTGCGAGCCAATGGAAGACTGACTGCCCGAGAGATTGCAGAAGAATCTGACATTTCAGTTGGATCGTAGCACGAAATCATGACACAGCACCTTGGACTGCATCGCGTTGCCGCCAAGTTCGTCCCACCGCTCACGAATCACGACCAGAAAGTTGGAGTCTCTGAAGAGCTTGTGGATCCCCCAAATGAGAACGAGGCGCCTAGAGGATCGTAACTCGTGATAAGAGGTGGATCCAAGGTTATGGTGTAGAGACCAAGATTGCATCGATATACACTACTGGCCATTAAAATTGTTACATCACGAAGATGACGTGCTACAGACGTGAAATTTAACCGACACGAAGAAGTTGCTGTGATATGCAAATGATCAGCTTTTCAGAGCATTCACACAAGGTTGGCGCCGGTGACGACACCTACAACGTGCTGACATGAGGAACGTTTCCAAACGATTTCTCATACACAAACAGTAGTTGACCGGCGTTGCCTGGTGAAACATTGATGTGATGCCTCGTGTAAGGAGGAGAAATGCGCACCATCACGTTTCTGAATTTGACAAAGGTCGTATTGTAGCCTATCGCGATTGCGGTTCATCGTATCGCGACATTGCTGCTCGCGTCGGTCGAGATCCAATGACTGTTAGCAGAATATGGAATCGGTGGGTTCAGGAGGGTAATACGGGACGCCGTGCTGGATCCCGACGGCCTCGTATCACTAGCAGTCGAGATGACAGGCATCTTATCCGCACGGCTGTAACGGATCGTGCAGCCACGTCTCGATCCCTGAGTCAACAGATGGGGACCTATGCAAGACAATAAGAATCTGCACGAACATTTCGACGACGTTTGCAGCAGCACGGACTATCAGCTCAGAGACCATTGGCTGCTGTTACCCTTGACGCTGCAACACAGAAAGGAGCGCCTGCGATGGTGTACTCGACGACGAACCTGGGTGCACGAATGGCAAAACGTCATTTTTTCGGATGAATCCAGGTTCTGTTTACAGCATCATGATGGTCGTATCCGTGTTTGGCAACATCACGGTGAACGCACGTTGGAAGCGTGTATTCGTCATCGCCATACTGGCGTATCACCCGGCGTGATGGTATGGGGTGTCATTGGTTACACGTCTCGGTCACCTCTTGTTCGCGATGTGTTACGACCCGCGGCTCTACCCTTCATTTTATCCCTGCGAAACCCTACATTTCAGCAGGATAATGCACGACCGCATGTTGCAGGTCCTGTACTGGCATTTCTGGAAACAGAAAACGTTCGACTGCTGCCCTGGCCAGCACATTCTCCAGATATCTCACCAACTGAAAACGTCTGATCAATGGTGGCCGAGCAACTGGCTCGTCGCAATACGCCAGTCACTACTCTTGATGAACTGTGGTATCGTGTTGAAGATGCATGGGCAGCTGTACCTGTACACGCCATTCAATCTCTGACTCAGTGCCCAGGCGTATCAAGGCCGTTATTACGGCCAGAGGTGGTTATTCGGGGTAGTAATTTCTCAGGATCTGTGCACCCAAATTGCGTGAAAATGTAAACACATGTCAGTTTTAGTATAATACATTTGTCCAATGAATACCCGTTTATCATCTGCATTTCTTCTTGGTGTAGCAATTTTAATGGCCAGTAGTGTATAATAATGCATATCCTGGGTGGCGTGTCAATTTATTCCACTATGCGCCAAATGCGTACACTGCAAGAGAGCCTAGAAGTGACGTCACTACGTCACAATATGCATGCTGTCTCCTTGCAATTAGAGCTCAGTGTTCAGGTAAGAACCAAGAACCGGCATAAGAGTAAGTTCCAATTAATTATTTAAAAAGTTGATAGAATTAATCAAGAATAAGCAATTTACTCATCTTTCATGTTCAATATTTACATTTACATACAATTTTAAATTAGAACAGTACGTCAAGAACAGATACCGACGACTGTAAGAACAAAAATTAATTTAGTAATGGAATGGAAATTAGAAAGAAAAAAAATTCTCTGCATGTCAGACTACAAATAGACACGGGTTCCCAGGTAGATGCCGTGTTTCTTGACTGCTGCAAGGCGTTTGATACAGTTTCGCACAGTCGTTTAATGAACAAAGTAAGAGCATATGGACTATCAGACCAATGGTGTCATTGGATTGAAGAGTTCCTAGATAACAGAACGCAGCATGTCATTCTCAATGGAGAGAATTCATCCGAAGTAAGAATGATTTCAGGTGTGCCGCAGGGTAGTGTCGTAGGTCCGTTGCTGTTCACAATATATATATAAATGACCTTGTGGATAACATAGGAAGTCCACTTAGGCTTTTTGCGTATGAAGCTGTAGTATATCGAGAGGTTGTAACAATGGAAAATTGTACTGAAATGCAGGAGGATCTGCAACGAACTGACGCATGGTGCAGGTAATGGCGATTGGATCTCAATGTAGACAGGTGTAATGTGCTGAGAATACTGTGGTGTCACCGCCAGACACCACACTTGCTAGGTGATAGCCTTTAAATCGGCCGCGGTCCCTTAGTATACGTCGGACCCGCGTGTCGCCACTATCAGTGATTGCAGACCGAGCGCCGCCACACGGCAGGTCTAGAGAGAATTCCTAGCACTCGCCCCAGTTGTACGACCGACTTTGCTAGCGATGGTTCACTGACAAAATACGCTCTCATTTGCCGAGACGACAGTTTAGCATAGCCTTCAGCTACGTCATTTCCTAGGACCTAGCAAGACGCCATATTCAGTTACTATGTCTTCTGAACAGATAATATTGTGACTCATATACCGTCAAGAGCGACGTTCATCATTTATTGATTCAAGTTCAGTATCAAACTACTTACGTCCGCTTTCTGAATTCTAATTCCTTTTCATGTTCCAGACCTCACGTCAGTATAGTTCTTCCCTCCTCACGCCAGCCTGCGTGAGCTAGAACACGTGCATTTCAGCCTCCTCTAGTAACACGGTGTTAGCACTTCTGCAAACACAACAAATACACTCCTGGAAATGGAAAAAAGAACACATTGACACCGGTGTGTCAGACCCACCATACTTGCTCCGGACACTGCGAGAGGGCTGTACAAGCAATGATCACACGCACGGCACAGCGGACACACCAGGAACCGCGGTGTTGGCCGTCGAATGGCGCTAGCTGCGCAGTATTTGTGCACCGCCGCCGTCAGTGTCAGCCAGTTTGCCGTGGCATACGGAGCTCCATCGCAGTCTTTAACACTGGTAGCATGCCGCGACAGCGTGGACGTGAACCGTATGTGCAGTTGACGGACTTTGAGCGAGGGCGTATAGTGGGCATGCGGGAGGCCGAGTGGACGTACCGCCGAATTGCTCAACACGTGGGGCGTGAGGTCTCCACAGTACATTGATGTTGTCGCCAGTGGTCGGCGGAAGGTGCACGTGCCCGTCGACCTGGGACCGGACCGCAGCGACGCACGGATGCACGCCAAGACCGTAGGATCCTACGCAGTGCCGTAGGGGACCGCACCGCCACTTCCCAGCAAATTAGGGACACTGTTGCTCCTGGGGTATCGGCGAGGACCATTCGCAACCGTCTCCATGAAGCTGGGCTACGGTCCCGCACACCGTTAGGCCGTCTTCCGCTCACGCCCCAACACCGTGCAGCCCGCCTCCAGTGGTGTCGCGACAGGCGTGAATGGAGGGACGAATGGAGACGTGTCGTCTTCAGCGATGAGAGTCGCTTCTGCCTTGGTGCCAATGATGGTCGTATGCGTGTTTGGCGCCGTGCAGGTGAGCGCCACAATCAGGACTGCATACGACCGAGGCACACAGGGCCAACACCCGGCATCATGGTGTGGGGAGCGATCTCCTACACTGGCCGTACACCACTGGTGATCGTCGAGGGGACACTGAATAGTGCACGGTACATCCAAACCGTCATCGAACCCATCGTTCTACCATTCCTAGACCGGCAAGGGAACTTGCTGTTGCAACAGGACAATGCACGTCCGCATGTATCCCGTGCCACCCAACGTGCTCTAGAAGGTGTAAGTCAACTACCCTGGCCAGCAAGATCTCCGGATCTGTCCCCCATTGAGCATGTTTGGGACTGGATGAAGCGTCGTCTCACGCGGTCTGCACGGCTAGCACGAACGCTGGTCCAACTGAGGCGCCAGGTGGAAATGGCATGGCAAGCCGTTCCACAGGACTACATCCAGCATCTCTACGATCGCCTCCATGGGAGAATAGCAGCCTGCATTGCTGCGAAAGGTGGATATACACTGTACTAGTGCCGAAATTGTGCATGCTCTGTTGCCTGTGTCTATGTGCCTGTGGTTCTGTCAGTGTGATCATGTGATGTATCTGACCCCAGGAATGTGTCAATAAAGTTTCCCCTTCCTGGGACAATGAATTCACGGTGTTCTTATTTCAATTTCCAGGAGTTTACATTGGAAGAAAGATCCTTTATCATTTAGCTACAATATAGCAGGTCAGCAACTGGAAGCAGTTAATTCCATAACTTATCTGCGAGTACGCATTAGGAGTGATTTAAAATGCAACGACCATTTAAAACTAATCGTCGATAAAGCAGATGCCAGACTGAGATTCATAGGAAGAATCCTAAGGAAATGCAGTCCGAAAACAAAGGAAGTAGGTTACAGTACGCTTCTTCGCCCACAGCTTGAATACTGCTCACCAGTGTGGGATCCGTACCAGATAGGGTTGATAGAAGAGGTAGAGAAGATCCAACGGAGAGCAGCGCGCTTCGTTACAGGATCATTTAGTAATCGCGAAAGTGTTACGGAGATGATAGATAAACTCCAGTGGAAGACTCTGCAGGAGAGACGCTCAGTAGCTCGGTACGGGCTTTTGTTGAAGTTTCGAGAACATGTCTTCACCGAAGAGTCAAGCAGTATATTGCTCCCTCCTACGTATATCTCGCGAAGAGACCATGAGGATAAAATCAGGGAGATTAGAGCCCACACAGAGGCATACCGGCAATCTTTCTTTCCGTGAACAATACGAGGCTGGAACAGAAGGGAGAACCGATAGAGGTACTCCAGGTACCCTCCGCCACACCCCGTCAAGTGGTTTGCGGAGTATGGATGTAGATGTAGATGTAGAGATCCGATCGCCTTGGGTTCACTCAAATTCGTTTCGCCCCTGTCAGTGTCTGTTACCGTGAAAAACGCGGAATAGCATATTGCTTGCGTGTCCATGTTAAACTGTGAGTACTTGTCTGTGTCAGTCAGGTCAAAGGTAGGTGGAAGGCACAAGTATACCATCCCCAACAGTACCGTTCGTACTAAAGCAGTGCGCTCTTCAGAACAATCTCGTGACTGACGTCTGCTTTACTTACAGTTATTTTTTCATACATTCTCTACACTTTGATGTAAAATTGATAGAGGCTACACGTTTTCTCATATCGTAGCTCAGAATATAGAGCACTTACATAACATGGAAATCTGTCGTGCGGGGATAGCCTCGCCACAGCTGCAACTCGACGCTAGGGACCACGCCTGGGTACAGTGTGTAATTACACCCACGCAGACACAAGTGCAGTCGCATGCACGTTGCATCTGGCTCAGCCGGAACATTTGTTAGCCCCTTGCCAAGCAACAGATTTAACATCTTACAAGGGAATCTCCCCATCGCGCCCCCCTCAGATTTAGTTATAAGTTAAGCAAAATATACAAACTGAGTAGTCCATGCCCAAGATAGGCTATATCAAGGATAGTGTGGGAGCTCAGGAGCGCCGTAGTCCCGTGGTTAGCGTGAGCAGCTGCAGAACGAGAATTCCTTGCTTCAACTGGTCCCTCGAGTGAAAAGTTTAATTTTTTATTTTCAGACAATTATAATCTGTCCGTCTGTCCGTCCGAAGGACAAATGCAGGATTTGACGGTCTACACACGGAAAAATTTGAGAACGTTAAAAACGTATGTTTTGACAGAGCACAGGGAAAACGGTGCGACTGTGAAACTGTTGCATTCATTTGTTGCAGTTTATGTGACAAACTCTTACGTTTTCATCCCTGTTTTGGGAGTGATTATCACATCCAAAAGAAAACCTAAATCGGGCAAGGTAGCAGAATCTTTTTAGCCATTCGCCAAGTGTGCAAGTTAGGTGGGTCGACAACATATTCCTGTCATGTGACGCACATGCCGTCACCAGCGTCGTATAGAATATATCAGACGTGTTTTCCTGTGGAGGAATCGGTTGACCTATGACCTTGCGATCAAATGTCTCCTGTTCCCATTGGAGAGGCACGTCCTTTCGTCTACTAATCGCACGGTTTTGCGGTGTGGTTGCAAAAACAGACACTAAACTTATTACTGTGAACAGAGACGTCAATGAACGAACGGACAGATCATAACTTTGCGAAAATAAAGAATGTAAAAGTTTCACTCGAGGGTAGACTTGAACCAAGGACCTCTCGCTCCGCAACTGCTCACACTAACCACGGGACCACGGCGCTCCTGAGCTCAACCTATCCTTGATGTTGCCTATCTTGCGCATGGACTACTCAGTTTGTATATCTTGCTTATTTTTTTCATAGTTCCACACAACTTCTTCGTGTTTTATCGATTGATCTGTGTTCAGTTTTTCAAGGCCTATCCACTATGCCAACTTATAACTAAATCTGAGGGGGGTGCGATGCGGAGGTTCCCTCGCTAGTGCAACCGTACATAACTTCTCCAGTACTTTTCGTGGTGTCATAGTTATCTCGAGTAGTCTGAGAATGTCCTCTAGTATTTTATATTTGCATATCATTCCATGTCTTCCTGCCGTCACGGACTAAGTATAGTATCTTCGGGATCCAGAGCGACCGTCCTGTAAGTGAATTATTATTATTTTTTATTATTATCGAGTTGAGCCCATATGGACTGCGTGGTAACAACCAATTTCATTTTAGTGTCTAGGTATTCTTCTTTTTCCAGCTTTTACTTCCTGCCAGTATCTTCTGAGCCCATCAAGAAGTGCCTTTTTATGCTCTTCAGATAATGGTCCTCTCTGTCTTTCGGACGTTGATGCCATTTTAATACCTTGGTAGTTGTTCACCAATCTTCTAAATTTGTCCCTGTCAGGAATTTCTCTTTCTGAGATACCAATTTGCCTAAGATCTTTTTCACATTCTTGGAACCATCTTGGCTTTTCTTCCTTAGATTCGATGAAACTCCATTTTCTTTTAGTCAGTCGGTCACCGTCCATCCTCATGAGATGACCGTAAAATAACAATCGTCTCCTGTTAATGGATGCTGTTCCAAGGTTCTGTATTGCTGTAAAAGTCCTCATTTGCTCTCATTCGCCGTTGTCCATCAACCGATCCTTTGCCTAGAATTTTCCTTAATATCCTACCCTCTCGCTTTTCCACCCTCTCAGATTGACCTTGTCTACTCATGGTCAAAGTTTCGGACGCATATAAGCCCTCAGATTTTACAACTGTATTATAATGTCGGAACTTGGCCCCTATACTCAGACTTTTTGTTGTAGGTATTCTTTGTCAGTTGGTATGCTTTGGTCTAACTTCCTCATCCTGGCATTAATTGCTTCTTCTAATCCATTCTCCTGCACGACTTCACCGAGTCACCTGAAATTCTTAACTCGTCCGATTTATCCCAGATTGGTGATCATCCATTCAGGTCCATCACCGATGTTCGTCATATATTTTGTCTTTTGGATAGAGATCTGGAGTCCAACTTTTTCAGCAATTTCTGACGGCCTATTGATCTTGTTGACTGCTGACTATGTTGTTAACAAAAATAGCCAGGTCATCTGCAAAGGCCAAAATTATTATTATTATTATTTTATTGCAACAGTAAACAGAGAAAATGACATCACTATGCTGGATTACGCATTTTGTCACTTCGCGGACCATTCCCAAGCAGATAGGAGTGACGTATCAGCGGATACGTCGTGCAAATCCCAGTAAAGAGGCTTTTTCTAGTTGCCAGTTCCATATTTTACCAACGCCAGCCCAGAATCCAGGGAACCACTTGAACTAGTTTCACTGGTTTTCGCCAGTCACTGTATTTTTGAAAAAAATTTCCGCTGTTTGACTGTAAATTGTTATTCATTTATTTCACACAATCATGATTTCGGTTTTATAGCCATTCTTCTTTCGAAATGTGGTGCAACAGAGTATAGATTTAAGTGTTAGGAAGTCTTTTCGGAAAGTATTGGTATGGAGTGTAGCCATCTATGGAAGTGAAATGTGGACGATAAATAGTTTAAACAAGAAGAGAATAGAATTCTCGAAATGTGGTGCTACAGAAGAATGCTGAAGATTAGATGGCTAGATCACATAACTAATGAGGAGGTACTGAATAGTTTTGGAGAGAACAGAAATTTGTCGCACAACCTGACTAGAAGAACGGATCGGTTGGTAGCATTCTGAGGCACCAAGCCATCACTAATTTAGTGCTGGAGGGTAGCGCGGGCGATAAAAGTGGTAGAGGGAGACCAAGAGATAAATACACTAAGCAGATTCAAAAGGATGTGGTGGTGGTGATGAGGTCCCGTACTCAGAGGAGCGTAGGGGACGATGCAGGAAAGCCGCATCGCTGTACTAGGCAAGGTCCTAGCGGAGGTGGTTTGCCATTGCCTTCCTCCGACCGTAGTTGTGATGAATGATGATGATGAAGACGACACAACAACATCCAGTCATCTCGAGGCAGGGAAAATCCTTAACCCCGGCGGGAATCGAACCTGGGACACCGTGGGCGGGAAGCGAGAACGCTACCGTAAGACCACGAGTAATTCTCGGACATGAAGAGGCTTGCAGAGAATATAATAGGATGGAGAGTTGCATCAAACCAGTCTTTGGACTGAAACAACAGCCATTCTGTCGTGGAACTTTGAAATGTCACAAAATCTTCGTGTTGACTACGATATGTCATCACCGAAATAACGTTATATTTGATCTTATAAACCAGTCATCGTACTACAGCGTTCGAGTACATATCAAAGACACATAACATGACTGACGTTCCGCTACGGTCGCAGGTTCGAATCCTGCCTCGGGCATGGATGTGTGTGATGTCCTTAGGTTAGTTAGGTTTAAGTAGTTGTAAGTTCTAGGGGACTGATGACCTCAGATGTTAAGTCCCATAGTGCTTAGAGCCATTTGAACTATTTTTTTGACTGACGTTGTGCGCAGAAAATAAACATTAACCATTTTCATGAGGTATTTGAGAGACAGTACGTTGTTGTGATCTGCATTCATCACGTCCATATATCATAAATGTTTTTAAATGTACTCAAAGCCTGTAGTTGACGACCGGTTTATAGTATATATGACATGTATACTATATAAGACATGTCATTTAGGCAGGTCAGACATTTTGTAACATTTCAAAAATACGTTTAAGAATGACTATAAGGCCGAAATAATGATCATGTGAAATAAGAGAATTGTTGCTTACAGTCAAATGGCGGAAAGTTCTTTCAAAAAGTGCTGCATGGCTGTGGTAGGACAAAGAGTCACCCCAGCTCGATTTAAAGGCCTCATATCGAGTAAGTTTTTCCATTTGCTTCTCGTCGATTGTGCTATCAGCTGCGATGGCAATATAAATGATCGACACTAGCTGTTTCTCCACGGTTGTGATGTCTGGCGTTTTGTCTTGGAGCATTCGATCTGTCTGAAGTCAAAATTGTCACACAAATTTCGCACCATAGTTTCTGATAACTTTTTTATGGCTCGTGTTGGCACCAAAAACTTGCCTCCGGCAGACAGATGGAAATTTTGGCGTGATTCCCAGTGGATCATTCGTGCCACAGCCCTTATACCTCTGCTTATAGGCTTTCTTACCCATCTTCTTGTAAGAGCTCAAGATATGGTCAACTGTTTCGTCAGCTTCTTTCTAGATGCTGTTTGCGTCATGTGCTCGTTTCTCTGTCCGCAGCTCGTGGTCGTGGGGTAGCGTTCTCGCTTCCCGCGCCTGGGTTCCCGGGTTCGATTCCCGGCGGGGTCATGGATTTTCTCTGCCTCGTGATGACCGGGTGTTGTGTGCTGTCCTTAGGTTAGTTAGGTTTAAGTATAAGTTCTAGGGGACTGATGACCGTAGATGTTAAGTCCCATAGTGCTCAGAGCCATTTTTTTGCTCGTTTCTCTATTCTGGCTTTGATGGCATTAGTTCTGGTGGCTTGCTCCTGTGCAACGGAAATCAGACCTCAACTTTCCTTATTTAGGGTTCCGTCGGTCATCCGAGACCAGGTCTTTTTTCTACGTGTTTTGCCTTCTACCATCTCCAAAACCTGGATCGCTTTATTACAGAGCACGCCAGTCCTACATTGGAGTACAGCTTTCCGGTATTGCTCCTTGGTCTGCCGTGCGTACAAGTTGGGGCGCGCGGGATTAGCCGAGCGGTCTCAGGCGCTGCAGTCGTGGACTGTGCGGCTGGTCCCGGCGGAGGTTCGAGTCCTCCCTCAGGCATGGGTCTGTGTGTTTGCCCCTAGAATAATTTAGAATAAGTAGTATGTAAGCTTAGGGAATGATGACCGTAGCAGTTAAGTCCCATAAAATTTCACACACATTTGAACTTACAAGTTAGAGATGCTGGTCTTGACCTCAATCAGTGCCGATTTTAGTTGTCATTCACATAGTCTACCAATGCATGGTTCTCTTCTTCCACTGTCCGCCTCATTTGCAAGAGTTCCCCACTACCTGTTATTCCGTACAAGTATATCCTGGAGATCGTCTCTTCGGTGGTGAAGAGCGTGATGAATTGGGTATTTGACTGTAATCTGGAAATTGTCTTATATTCTTAATCATGTCATTTTATACTCATAACATGCTTTTTCTCTTGAATTTCAGTGTTCTCTTATAAAAAAAAATTGAATTCCAATAATTAGAAAGCCCCCTAAAACGCCTGATTTGAGTCACGTGATGCCTGTGACGTCACTGACTAGTTCGTCGCTCCTACTGACATACTGTCAATTCACAGTTTTGGAATTTACGTTTCGGAAAATGGGTTACAAATGCTGTATAGTACCACTCTGTACAAATATACCTGTAAAAACCCCTGAGAAAATTTTTTTAAGTGTTTCACAGTACGAGAAGATGCGTAAAATGTGGTTGCACTGTACCGGCAAAATACCAACACGCCGACGCTTAAGTTCGCTGACTTTCTGCAGTTAACATTAATTTACCTCAGAGATATACTTTCTCACTGTTACAAGGAACGACAGCGTGAGTCAACAAAACTAAACTCTTAGTGAAAACTGTGGTTTTGCCCTATTCTGCGCTCTTATTTGGTAGCTCAGCTAGTAGAGCGGTAAACCGTTGAATTTTATAATATGATATTCATAGATCGCTGGTTCAAATCGAGGCCCACAGAATATTTTAACTTACTTGTAAAACGCCTCTATTTCCGCTCACATGAAAAAAAAGAAAAAAACACAGTTACGAATCTTCATAACATCAGAAAGAGAATATTATTGCTTTTTCCTTGGCGTTTACAGGCGCTTACATTTGCAGTCACCGTTCACCGGCCTCGTTCAAATAGATATGTCCTACCAGTTAATGTGACCACGTTTGTTACCTTACTAGAAACAATGTTTTTTGTCAGTAATTAAAACTTCCGGGCTAAGAGGCCGTGGTCCAATAGTAGAAATACTTCTCCCTGACGTTTCTTTGCCAGCTGCGGGCAACATCATCTGAGGTGAGTCTAGACTCACCTCAGATGATGTTGCCCGCAGCTGGCAAAGAAACGTCAGGGAGAAGTATTTCTACTATTGGACCACGGCCTCTTAGCCCGGAAGTTTTAATTACTAAAGACGCCGGCCGTGAAAGCCTACACGCTATGAATGTTTTTTGTCTATGTGCTACCCAGCTAGGATCCTTGTTATTTAAAGTTTCGAAGTTTCATCGCCTTTCATAAAGATGAAGCAAGTCTGGCTTGAGGCACTGAAGTTGGTTTACCCTCAAGAACAGCACAGCCCTTACTTTTCTGTTACCTGCACGTTGTACACGCTTTATATCTCTCCGTATACTAAACCTCACAGTCCTACACGGCACTGTAGAGTGAGCGTATGTTCATATCTTCACTACTACAAATGATTTCCAAAAAAGTGAACTGTTTGTACGCAGAGTACATGCGTTTATACCCAGTTGTTCATTGCTCAGAGTGAGATTAATATGAAACTAAACATAATAGATCCCAGCATCGAAACAAATGCTACAACTACTTCTTCCTGACGCCATTTTCGTATTTCCTGCAAAACTTTAAAAATATATCCCCCTTCAAGGATTCGGACCTGTGTCCTCTATATCTGCAGTCCGATGCGCTATCCGTCGCCCCACAGAACACCTGCTATGTCTGTTGCCTCTGTAGAATGTCGTGTATAAAGGAAAGCAGCTGTAAGAATCGCCAAGGAAAATTTTATTGTGCTTTGACTGATAATTTAGTAGTAAGGTACGGGTCAATTTGAAACAGCTCTACAGTTCTTTAGTTTTGAGGGAGTTTCATGACTCAGCAGTGAGCAGGAAAAAGACTGTCCGTCGTTGAACATATCGCCGCTATAAACGGGGTAAAGGATAAACACATCAACTTTCAGAAGATTCCCACACTCAGGGTTCAAAAAATTCCTTCCTATTGTAATTTAAAACGTCATTGCGTTTTTACACTGAAGAGCGAAAGAAAAGGTACGCATGCCTAATATCGTACAGCAACACAACTTGGCATGGACTGGACTAACGTCTGAAGTAGTGCTGGATGGAACTGACACCAAGAATCTTGCAGGGCTGTCCATAAATCCGTAACAGTACGAGGGAATGGAGATCTCTTCTGAACACTACATTGCAAGGTATCTCAGATATGTTCAATAATGTTCATATCTGAGGTGTTGGTGGCCAGTGGAACTGTTTAAACTCAGAAGAGTGTTCCTGGAGCCACTCCGTAAGAATTGCCGACCCGTGGGCTGTCGCATTGTACTGCTGGAATTGCCCAAGTCCGTCCAAATGCACAACGTACATGGATTGTTGCAGGTTATCAGACGGGATGCTTACGTACGTGTCACCTGTCAGTCGTATTTAGGTGTATCAGGGGCCCCTTTCACTCGAACTGCACACGCCCCACACCATTGCAGAGCCTCCACCAGCTCGAACAGTCCCCTGCTGACATGCAGGGTCCATGGACTCGTGAGGTTGTCTCAGCACCCGTATACGTCCACCCGCTCGATACAATTTGAAACGAGATTCGTCCGACCATGCAACATGTTTAAAGTCATCAACAGTCGAATGTCGGTGTTGACGGACCCAGGAGAAGAGTAAGGTTTTGTGTCGTGCAATCATCAAGGGTACACGAGTGGACCTTCGGCTCCGAAAGCCCATATCGACGATGTCTCGTTGAATGTTTCGCACGCTGACACTTGTTGATGCCCCAGCACTGAGATCTGCATAAATGTGAGGAAGGGTTGCAGTTCTGTCACGCTGAACGATTCTCTTCGGTCGTCGTTGGTCCCATTCTTGCAGGATCTTCTTCCGGCAACAGCGATGTCGGAGATTTGATGTTTTACCCGATTCCTGATATTCACTGTACACTCGTGAAATGGTCGTACGGGATAATCTCCACTTCATCGCTACCTCAGAGATGCTGTGTGCCATGGCTGGTGCACCGACTATAGCACCACGTTCAAACTCAAGATAACCTGCCATTGTAGCAGCAGTAACCAATCTAACAACTGCGCCAGACACCTGTTGTCTTATATAGGCGTTGCCGACCGCAGCGCCGTATTCTGCCTGTTTACATATCTCTGTATTTGAATATGCATGCCTCTACCAGTTTCCTTGGCGCTTCAGTGTAGCTATGCTGTTTGCAAGAAGGGTTCGTAAAAACCTAGAAACTTAGGCTAACACTCCGGGTAATAGACGTACAGCTTCGTCTTACTCCTAGAACGTCAGCCAATAACGTGCCATATCTTTATATGTAATGATTTTTAAGTTTTAATTAGATAAAAATAACGGACATTTTGTCTATTTGAATGTTACACTGTTATAATCACTCGTATTAACAACAAACCGAACCACAGTTTCAATATAGGAAACTCTCCTATTGTCGTACTTTTACCTTTTTCGACTTGTTAGAAAATCGTATTCGTTACGTTGTATGGAAGTGCACTACCTCCTTTGCACAGTGAAGGGTGATAAAATGACAAAAGTAGAAAGAGAGAATGGGGGGGGGGGGGGGGGGGGAGGGGCAGGATGGCCCTAATTTTTATTGCCGCCATTTTATAGTGGAACAACGGCGAACAAGTACTAACATAGCCAAGACCAAAAAAATGAAGCGCATGTCAATGTTACTTTGTACATGTACACACCTCCAGCGAGTATGTAAGTGATTGTAGAATTGCAGTTCTCTGTGCATTACTATTGTTCGTGTTTAGCGCTGTTACCAGGCCTGGTATGGTGTGTAAGGGGCGCGAAGAGCGTCGGAGGATGTTGGGTGATCACTGTCAATGACTCCGAGATGACGTGCACTTCTGTGAGACGGCGCTATCAGCATCTGACAGGCTTTGAAGTAGGCCTCATTGTGGGTCTGTGTTTGGCTGGCTGGAGGAATCGCGTTGTATCCAGATTTGTTGGGCATTCGGATGTGCCATCTGAAGATGGTAACATAGTTTCACCGAAACCGCCCATCTACAATAAAGTTTTTTTTTGCGATCTCGGCTAAGAACTTCTTCCTCTCCTAGGGAATCACTAACCGCTACAGATCGCCCCTTCGTGCTCAGTGAGTAAACTAAAAGAAATGTGTTCCCGACACCGGCTGTAACGAATGCTCTTCAAATTTCAATAATAAATCTCCCCGTGCTGCACAACACCTCTGCCGCAGAGCGTGGCACTCGATTTTGTATGCAAGTTCAGTGACAGTACTTAAAGAAACCGCCGCTGTCTCTCCGCTACTCTCACTCAGCACAAAAAAGCGAGAGCAGGTTCGCGTGCCGAAACTTTCGGCACGGAAGACGGAATGGGGATTGACACAGCTTCTTCCTCACCTTTCCGTCGCCGTCTTGTAAAGCGCATCGTATTCGCCTTTTTTGTTGTCAACCAAGAGCATTTTTCTGCTGATTCCATTCATTTCCCTGCTGCAGCGCGAGATGCTGCCTATGCTGTAAGAAACGAATTCTGTAGATCAGTACAGTTGTCACAGTTTATTTATATACTTTGACAAATACCCTGTAGAGCCAAAGGAAATGGCATAGGCTTTCGTATACAAATACTTACATATGTAAACAGGCGGAATACGGCGCTCGGTCGGCAACGATTACATAAGGCAACAAGTGTCTGGCGCACTTGTTAGATCGGTTCCTACTGCTACAATGGCAAGTAATCAAGATTATGCGGTGTTAAGTCGGCGTACGACCGATGGGACAAAGTATCTGCGATGTAGCGATGTACGTCCATTTCACGAGTGTGCCGTGAATATCAAGAATGTTGTAAAACATCAGATATCGCTGCGGCTGGAAAAAGATTCTGCGAGAACGGGACCAACGATGACTGAAGTGAACCGTTCAACGTGACATAAGTTGCAACGCTTCCGCAGATTGCTGCAGATTTCATTGCTGGGCCATCAACAAGTATCAGCGTCCTAACAATTCAACGAAACAACATCGACATGGACTTTCGGAACCGTTCGTGTGCCCTTGATGACTTCACGACACAAAGCTTTGCGCCTCGCCTGGGCCCGTCAACACCGACATTCGACTGTTGATGACTGCAAACATGTTTCCTCGTCGCCGGCCGGAGTGGCCGAGCGGTTAAAGGCGCTACAGTCTGGAACCGCACGACCGCTACGGTCGCAGGTTCGAATCCTGCCACGGGCATGGATGTGTGTGATGTCCTTAGGTTAGTTAGGTTTAAGTAGTTCTAAGTTCTAGGGGACTGATGACCACAGCAGTTGAGTCCCATAGTTCTCAGAGCCATTTGAACCATTTTTGTTTCCTCGTCGGACGAGTCTCGTTTCAAACTGTATCGAGTGGATGGTCTACATCTACATCTGCATGATTACTCTGCAATTCACATTTAACTGCTTGGCAGAGGGTTCATCGAACCACAATCATACTATCTCTCTACCATTCCACTCGCGAACAGCGAGCGGGAAAAACGAACACCTAAACCTTTCTGTTCGAGCTCTGATTTCTCTTATTTTATTTTGATGATCATTCCTACCTATATAGGTTGGGCTCAACAAAATATTTTTGCATTCGGAAGAGAAAGATGGTGACTGAAATTTCGTGAATAGATCTCGCCGCGACAAAAAACGTCTTTCCTTTAATGACTTCCATCCCAACTCGCGTTTCACATCTGCCACACTCTCTCCCCTATTACGTGATAATACAAAACGAGCTGCCCTTTTTTGCACCCTTTCGATGTCCTCCGTCAATCCCACCTGGTAAGGATCCCACACCGCGCAGCAATATTCTAACAGAGGACGAACGAGTGTAGTGTAAGCTGTCTCTTTAGTGGACTTGTTGCATCTTCTAAGTGTCCTGCCAATGAAACGCAACCTTTGGCTCTCCTTCCCCACAATATTATCTATGTGGTCTTTCCAACTGAAGTTGTTCGCAATTTTAACACCCAGGTACTTAGTTGAATTGACAGCCTTGAGAATTGTACTATTTATCGAGTAATCGAATTACAATGGACTTCTTTTGGAACTCATGTGAATCACCTCACACTTTTCGTTATTTAGCGTCAACTGCCACCTGCCACACCATACAGCAATCTTTTCTAAATCGCTTTGCAACTGATACTGGTCTTCGGATGACCTTACTAGACGGTAAATTACAGCATCATCTGCGAACAACCTAAGAGAACTGCTCAGATTGTCACCCAAGTCATTTATATAGATCAGGAACAGCAGAGGTCCCAGGACGCTTCCCTGGGGAACACCTGATATTACTTCACTTTTACTCGACGATTTGCCGTCTATTACTACGAACTGCGACCTTCCTGACGGGAAATCACGAATCCAGTCGCACAACTGAGACGATACCCCATAGGCCCGCAACTTGATTAGAAGTCACTTGTGAGGAACGGTGTCAAAAGCTTTCCAGAAATCTAGAAATACGGAATCAACTTGAGATCCCCTGTCGATAGCGGCCATTACTTCGTGCGAATAAAGAGCTAGCTGCGTTGGACAAGAACGATGTTTTCTGAAACCATGCTGATTGCGTATCAATAGATCGTTCCCTTCGAGGTGATCATAATGTTTGAATACAGTATATGCTCCGAAATCCTACTGCAAAACGACGTCAATGATATAGGTCTGTAGTTCGATGGATTACTCCTACTACCCTTCTTAAACACTGGTGCGACCTGCGCAATTTTCCAATCTGTAGGTACAAATCTATCGGTGAGCGAGCGGTTGTATATAATTGCCAAGTAGGGAGCTATTGCATCAGCGTAATCTGAAAGGAACCTAATCGGTATACAATCTGGACCTGAAGACTTGCCCGTATCAAGCGATTTGAGTTGCTTCGCAACCCCTAAGGTATCTACTTCTAAGAAACTCATGCTAGCAGCTGTTCGTGTTTCAAATTCTGGAATATTCCATTGGTCTTCCCTGTATACGGGTGTGGACCTCATGGAGCAGGGGACTGGTGAAGCTGGGGGAGGCTCTGTAATGGTGTGGGGCGTGTGCAGCTGGAGCGATGTGCGACGCCTGATAGTCTATATACGACTCTTGACAGGAGACACGCACTTAAGCATCCTGTCTGATCACCTGCTTCCATTCATGTCCATTGTGCTTTCCGACGGACTTGGAGAATTCCAGCAGGACAATGCGATACCCTACAGAATTGCTACAGAATGGCTCCAGGAACACTCTTCTGAATTTAAACACTTCCAGTGGCCATCAAACTCCCCAGACACGAACATTATGGAGCATATCTGGGATGCCTTGCAATGTGGTGTACAGAAGAGATCTCCACCTCCTGGTACTCTTACAGATTTATGGACAGCCATGCAGGATTCATGGTGTTAAGTCCATCCGGCACTGCGTGCCACATCCTGTTGCGACACTTCTGGTTATTCGTGGGGGCCCTGTACAAAGGTTAACACAAAATCTTTAGCTATACCTTTTTTTTTTCGACAATTTACTCAGAGATCGCGATTCTTCAAAACGCCCGGTTTACGATTTGTACTTTAAGAGAGTAAAAATATTATAAGAAATATTTTACTTAATTTGCAGTCTCTCAAGTTTTATACAATTTTTGGCAGTCATTTTAAGCTCTTTCTAGTTATGCTTAGACGCTTTTTGTGCCATTTTTTGTCACTGCACATTTGTGAAGCAGTGACGTGTCCATTATATATAAAAAGAGCGTCATAATGTTTTGTTGGTGAAAAAAAAGGCAACTAAAAACATAGTTTGGAGACAGCACTCTTTCGATATCCCTAGAGTCTTGTCGTGTAATCAATACTTCAGCTAAAGCTACATTCACGCCTCATACCGGTACATTTTTTACGTTCATATGCAGGGGAAATTTGAAATGCTGTATCTCGGTAACGGGTAATGACGTGCGAAAAAAAATTCAGTGTTTCCGACAGCATCAATTTAAGAACACGCAGTAAAAGTTTCGAGGAACAGAAACAGTAGAAGCGACCATCCCCACAACTAGTACTTTTCGTGCCAAAAATCATGATTTTTCCGGATTTTTTTTCTAGGAACATCATATGAACAAGTGGTGCATTTATAGATCTCCTAACGTCAATCCTAGATCAACAATAATGCAAAAGAACCAGCCGATTTCCTCCATTTGCCTGGACCGAGGGAAGTGTGCAATGTTTAAGTTTTTACCCTGAACTGTAACATAGCTAAACTATGCCAATCTACACAGTGTGGAGACTGGCTATGATGTGGGGCCTGTAACATTATGTGATTGCCTTACCAATGTTCAAATGTGTGTGAAATCTTATGGGACTTAAGTCCCTAAGCGTACATACTACTTAAACTAAATTATTCTAAGGACAAACACACACACCCATGCCCGAGGGAGGACTCGAACCTCCGCCGGGACCAGCCGCACAGTCCATGACTGCAGCGCCTGAGACTGCTCGGCTAATCCGGCGCGGCGATTGCCTTATCATTTTAAATCATTCACTAATCGAGCAGTATCTCGGCAACAGCTACAGTTAGCAAATAAAGTTGCGAGAATGTAAAAGGAAAACGTCCTGTGACGTAACGTGTTTATTGTCGAAGCGCCGTCAGAGATGCGGTGAGTTACTGACTTTGAAAACCACGGCGCGAAAAACGGACAGAAGAAGAACACTTCGACACATTCTTTTGATGTACGAGATATTCTCGATTAACAGTTACTCAGTTACTCATTTTTTTCTCTTCCCTTGTCTCTTGTAACTTGTGTCGGACGCGCATGTCTTGCTGCCGTATTATTATTGTTAAAAATATTATTTTTGTGTAAAATAAAAGTGAAATACTGAAAGTGCAATACTGCATAGCAGTAGATTTATTGTGCGACGTGTATGTGAAAACGTCAAAGGAATTATTTTCATTACGAGAAGAGAAATGCCAGTCAAAACGGCATCCATGTTAAATCCTTCATTGCAGTGTAAGTTCATCTATTAGTTGCCGTAAATTCAGAGTTAAATGGAACTGATGTATGGACTATTTATTTAGTACAGAATCTACGTCTCACTCCTTCACGAAGTTATTTAATTTTCTTTATGTTTCTGCCAAATAGAGAGTTCACAGTCACGAAGTCTTTCGTCGAAATCGGACGGAAGTTGCATGCGGCGAAATATTTTCTCCGCGCCATGTTCTACTGCTAAATGCACGATAAACTACGGTCCCTTAGGAAATTCATGTTGAGCTATCCAAAAATAATTATATTTTGAATAGGCATTTACTCTCCTCTGCAATGCAACTTCCGATTGATCAGACGATCCAACAAGAAACAGCCGCACACGGTCGGCGTTCGCAAATATATTTCCAACGTTGATTATAGCTATATGTTACAGCACAAAAGTAAACATATTGTTATAATTAGCGACTACGAACGGGGACATTTATAAATGTATACACATTACGTAAACATATCATTATAGGCCCGAGTCGGGCTCGGTTAAATGGCTCAATGTAGCATTATTTGTACAACAGTTTGTAGGAGTTCTTGTAATTTTATTACAGATCTGAAGATGTTAACTGACTTTTACCGAAACCGATTACCTTCAATAAAGTTTCTTTATAGTGATCTCGGGTTAGAAGTCCTTCTTCTGTTAAGTCACATTTTTCTTCCTACCGGAAACGCCTCTCGATATCGCAACAACTAGAAAATCGGGGAAATTGGACCTCGTACGAATAGTTATCTACAACCGTTTCTCACTCACCATATGTTGACTTGCGGAAACAGACGTGCAGAATATGATAACAGATTCCGCTATAGTTTCTCAGTATTCCAGCCAACTTTAGAAACCTTTTCGCCAAATAATAGTTTCCAGTGTGACAATGGCCCAGCGCTTTGCAGCGTAGTTTTATGAGGCATAAACCTACGAGAATGAGCGTCGGTCCTCGACAAAGCCGCCCTCGTAACGACAGCAGTAACCGGCCTTCTGGGAATGGTTGCATGGGAGATGGTGTGGCCGATGATGCAGACAACTGTGCGACGTCGTTACTCTTTGCTGACGGCCAAATACCGCCTGTGCACGCCTGCGCTCTGCCGAGCACAGAAGCAAGCTTAGAAGAATAGCGTCGTGTGACTTCCACGTCGGTCGAACGGCCCCCCATTGCAAGGCTACATCCGCTTGTAAAATCTCAAAAACTTTATTGTACACGACTGGACCATTACATAATCAGTTTACAGCTGTTAAATTGAGTATTGCTAAACATCTACATAAACGCTTAGTAAGTAATTGTACAGTCCACGAAAGTGACGGAAGTTCCATGCGGCTTTTCGCGGATGATGCTGTACTATACAGAGAAGTTGCAGCATTAGAAAATTGTAGCGAAATATAGGAAAATCTGCAGCGGATAGGCACTTGGTGCAGGGAGTGGCAACTGACCCTTAACATAGACAAATGTAATCTATTGCGAATACATAGAAAGAAGGATCCTTTAGCCGGCCGGTGTGGCCGTGCGGTTCTAGGCGCTTCAGTCTGGAACCGCGTGACCGCTACGGTCGCAGGTTCGAACCCTGCCTCGGGCATGGATGTGTGTGATGTCCTTAGGTTAGTTAGGTTTAAGTAGTTCTAAGTTCTAGGGGACTGATGACCACAGATGTTAAGTCCCATAGTGCTCAGAGCCATTTGAACCATTTTTTTAAAGGATCCTTTGTTGTATGATTATATGATAGCGGAACAAACACTGGTACATCTACATCTACATTTATACTCCGCAAGCCACCCAACGGTGTATGGCGGAGGGCACTTTACGTGCAACTGTCATTACCTCCCTTTCCAGTTCCAGTCGCGTATGGTTCGCGGGAAGAACGACTGTCTGAAAGCCTCCGTGCGCGCTCGAATCTCTCTAATTTTACATTCGTGATCTCCTCGGGAGGTATAAGTAGGGGGAAGCAATCTATTCGATACCTCATCCAGAAACGCACCCTCTCGAAACCTGGCGAGCAAGCTACACCGCGATGCAGAGCGCCTCTCTTGCAGAGTCTGCCACTTGAGTTTATTAAACATCTCCGTAACGCTATCACGCTTACCAAATAACCCTGTGACGAAACGCGCCGCTCTTCTTTGGATCTTCTCTATCTCCTCCGTCAACCCGATCTGGTACGGATCCCACACTGATGAGCAATACTCAAGTATAGGTCGAACGAGTGTTTTGTAAGCCACCTCCTTTGTTGATGGACTACATTTTCTAAGTACTCTCCCAATGAATCTCAACCTGGTGCCCGCATTACCAACAATTAATTTTATATGATCATTCCACTTCAAGTCGTTCCGCACGCATACTCCCAGATATTTTACAGAAGTAACTGCTACCAGTGTTTGTTCCGCTATCATATAATCGTACAATAAAGGATCCTTCTTTCTATGTATTCGCAATACATTACATTTGTCTATGTTAAGGGACAGTTGCCACTCCCTGCACCAAGTGCCTATCCGCTGCAGATCTTCCTGCATTTCGCTACAATTTTCTAATGCTGCAACTTCTCTGTATACTACAGCATCATCCGCGAAAAGCCGCATGGAACTTCCGACACTATCTACTAGGTCATTTATATATATTGTGAAAAGCAATGGTCCCATAACACTCCCCTGTGGCACGCCAGAGGTTACTTTAACGTCTGTAGACGTCTCTCCATTGATAACAACATGCTGTGTTCTTCAATCCAGCCACACAGCTGGTCTGATATTCCGTAGGCTCTTACTTTGTTTATCAGGCGACAGTGCGGAACTGTATCGAGCGCCTTCCGGAAGTCAAGAAAAATAGCATCTACCTGGGAGCCTGTATCAAATATTTTCTGGGTCTCATGAACAAATAAAGCGAGTTGGGTCTCACACGATCGCTGTTTCCGGAATCCATGTTGATTCCTACATAGTAGATTCTGGGTTTCCAAAAACGACATGATACTCGAGCAAAAAACATGTTCTAAAATTCTACAACAGATCGACGTCAGAGATATAGGTCTATAGTTTTGCGCATCTGCTCGACGACCCTTCTTGAAGACTGGGACTACCTGTGCTCTTTTCCAATCATTTGGAACCCTCCGTTCCTCTAGAGACTTGCCGTACACGGCTGTTAGAAGGGGGGCAAGTTCTTTCCCGTACTCTGTGTAGAATCGAATTGGTATCCCGTCAGGTCCAATGGACTTTCCTCTGTTGAATTGTTGGTAGCAGTTACTTCTGTAAAATATCTGGGAGTATGCGTGCGGAACGATTTGAAGTGGAATGATCGTTTAAAATTAGTTGTTGGTAAGGCGGGTGCCAGGTTGAGATTCATTGGGAGAAAATTTAGTCATCAACAAAGGAGGTGGCTGACAAAACAATCGTTCGAGTATTGCTCATCAGTGTGGGATCCGTACCAGGTCGGGTTGACGGAGGAGATAGAGAAGATCCAAAGAAGAGCGGCGCGTTTCGTCAAGGGTTATTTGGGAACCGTGATAGCGTTACGGAGATGTTTAACAAACTCAAGTGGCAGACTCTGCAAGAGAGGCGCTCTGCATCGCGGTGTAGCTTTTTGTCCAGGTTTCGAGAGGGTGCGTTTCTGGGTGAGGTATCGAATATATTGCTTCCACCTACTTATACCTCCCGAGGAGATCACGAATGTAAAATTAGAGAGATTCGAGAGCGCACGGAGGCTTTCAGACAGTCGTTCTTCCCGCGAACCATTCGCGAGTGGAACAGGAAAGGGAAGTAATGACAGTGGCAGGTAAAGTGCCCTCCGCCACACACCGTTGGGCGGCTTGCGGAGTATAAATGTATATGTAGATGTACCAAAATTACCGATTTCCTGTTCTCTTCCATATTTGTGTTTAGAGAAAGAAAAATGTCTTCACTATCTGATGAAAAGGTTTTGGGAAAAACGACTTTTTGCCAATGGAGTGAGTGAATATTTTGTAAAAATTTGTTTGTTTGTTTATAGATGCAATCACATTCTTATGAAACAGTCAAAAACGGTTTCGGCCATACAATTACCATCTTCAGATCCTAAAGCAATACAAAAGAAAATTTGTATTACAATCTAAAAATAAGTTCAATATTTAACCACCTTATTAGTAATCTAACTGAATATATGCGAAATACATACAGTTCATTCCTAAAGGCGGCATACACTGAACACAGGTTGATGCGTTGTCAAAAAAATGGTTCAAATGGCTCTGAGCACTATGGGACTTAACATCTATGGTCATCAGTCCCCTAGAACTTAGAACTACTTAAACCTAACTAACCTAAGGACATCACACACATCCATGCCCGATGCAGGATTCGAACCTGTGACCGTAGCGGTCGCGCGGTTCCAGAATGTAGCGCCTAGAACCGCTCGGCCACTCCGGCCGGGTATTTATTACATTTCCGTGGCAAGTTATGACGCACTAGTCTTTTTAAATTATCGGAAGTCCAAAATGTATTGTTCACGCCGTTTCTTCCGAATATATGTTCGATTTTATCTGATATTTTGTCTGTATATTTCATACGAGCGTACTTATCCTTTTCGGATGTCGGTTTTACCTGCCGCTACTCGCTCCTTTTTATCTTCTTTTTAATTTTGCTATGTATGGAGTTAACTATATCTGGGCCATAATCATTCGCAAGGGCGACCTTTCTTAATATGTCAAGTGATTTTTTCACTTCAGTTTGACATAATGAAAGTTTTACTATTCTGTGGAACACTGAGTAAAAATTAGCATGTTTCTGACGTAGTGGGTGATTGGAGTGGGCATTGATAATCACGGCCGTACATGTTGGTTTCCTAAATATTTGAAACGCATGTCTACCATTTTTGCTATGAATCGTCAGATCTAGGAAGTTTATCTTTATGGCTACTTCAATTTCTGTCGTGAATTTTATCTTGGACTACATACTGCTTAACTTTTGTGCCACATCTTCTATCTGCGTTTTACTGCCTCTATAAAGAATAATTGAGTCATCGGCATATCTTCTGTAATGTACTATATTCGTCAGAATCTCTGGATTCGTCTCGAAGAAAGTCTTTTCTAGCTGGTTAATAAAAATGTCTACTAATTTTCCTGCTAAGCAGTTTCCCATAGCGAGAGAATCGCCTTGTCTTTGATGAATAGGTTTCCGGGCCTATTGGCGGATATTAATATAAGGCACATACATATCTACATCTTCATGGCGGCTGGAACACTTTCAATTAGGTCTGTCTAGCATAATTATAAAAGGTGGTTGCGGGACTTCGGCTGTTCAGTACAGATTGTCAAATCAAACACCTTTCAGTCGTCTAAATTTTCAAATTGTTATTTATTCTGCTGCCAGTTCGGCGATATATACTGAAGAGCTAAAGAAACTGGTACACCTGCCTAATATCGTGTAGGGCCCACGCCAGCACGCACAAGTGCCGCAACACGACGTGGCATCCACTCGACTAATGTCTGAAGTAGTGCTGGAGGGCTCTCGGCTCTGAGCACTATGGGACTCAACTGCGGAGGTCATTAGTCCCCTAGAACTTAGAACTAGTTATACCTAACTAACCTAAGGACGTCACAAACATCCATGCCCGAGACAGGATTCGAACCTGCGACCGTAGCGGTCTTGCGGCTCCAGACTGCAGCGCCTTTAACCGCACGGCCACTTCGGCCGGCAGTGCTGGAGGGAACTGACACCATGAATGCTGCAAAAATCCGTAATAGTGCGAGGGGGTCGAGATCTCTTCTGAAAGGCACGTTGCAAGGAATACCAGATATGCTCAATAATATTCGTGTCTGAGCACATTTTATGCAATTATGAAAAAGTTTGGACATAACTACTACTACTACTACTACCACCACTACTACTACGTGATCAGGCCCAGTGGACCGCACGCATCTACGTTTCCTCCTCCACTGTATTCTGTCCATTGCTGCTATCCGCCATTCGTCCACATCTATTGACACTTGGTTTAAATCTTCATGGAGTCCACCCCCTCCAACGCCTCTTGGGTCTCCCTGGCGGTCTGTTTCCTGTAGGTGTGAAATCCAGGAGCTTCCGAGGCCATCTGTGATCCTCCATCCGGGCCACATCGCCGGCCCACTGCATTCGTTTGGCTTTGACAGCTCCTGCTATGTTGGGCTGCTGGTATAGTTCCTCAAGCTCTTGGTTGTATCTGATCCTCCATTCCCCTGTACCTGCATCCAGAACCGGACCGAAGATCTTCCGAAGCACTTTTCTCTCAAAGACAAGGAGCTTATGGAAGTCCTGTTTCCGGATACTCCATGTCTCACAGCCATATAGAAGAACAGGCTGGATCAGGGTTTTGTATAGTCGAATCTTGAACTGTCTGGAGAGATATCTGGACCGAAGCAGTTGTGCTAGGCTGTGGTAAGATCGGTTTCCTGCTTGTATTCTGGCATTGATCTCTGCTTCACATGACGATTTCTCAGTGAAAAGTGCCCCTAGGTATCATTTGCTCCAACTCCTCTTCCGACCTAGAGAGTAAACAGATGTCGTCTGCGTAGGCTAAGTATGCCAGTCTCTTTCCTTCGATTTCAATCCCTTCGTTCTCTTGGAAGGTCTCGCGTATGATCTTCTCGAGGGCAAAGTTGAACAGGATAGGGGACAACCCATCTCCTTGCCTGAGTCCTGTCACAATTTCAAATTCCTCAGTTACGCGATTTCCCCTTTTCACCTTTGCATGTGTCTCGTTCGGACAGATCTTTATCAGATTGATGAGTTTCTCTGCTATGCCAAACTCCCTTAAACAGTTGAGCAGGCTCTTGCGATGTATGCAATCATAGGCCTTCTTAAAATCAACGAATAAAATATGCGAATCTTTACCCTATTCATCCAGTTTCTCCGTGAGCTGCCGGAGACTGAAGATGTGATCTACTGTTGACCGTCCTGGCCAGAAACCTCCCCGGTACTCCCCAATCACAGATTCTGCCACTGACTGAATTCTATGTATGACGCAATTGGACATGATCTTATAGCAGACGTTAAGCAGGGCGATTCCTCGATAGTTGTCACATTTCAGTTTGTCGCCCTTCTTATGTATTGGACAAATCAGAGCTGTTTTCCATTCTCCTGGTAGTTCTTCTTTGGTCCATATTGCCTGTATCAGTCGGTGTATTTTTTCTGAAAGTTTCTCTCCTCCTGCCAGGATCATTTCAGCCTGTATTCCATCTTGACCTGGACTCTTATTCTGTTTAAGGTGTCTGATTCTGGTTTTTATCTCATCCAGGGTAGGTGGGGGATAGTCTGCATCGGCTGTAATTGGGTACTGGAAATCAAACTGCAGTTCGGGTTCATCACAATTTAGCAGCTGTCGAAAGTACTCTTTCCATCTCTCAGCTATGTCCCTATCGTTCATCAGGATCTTATCAAGGGAATCTTTGACAAATTTCTGCTTGGCCTGGTGACCTTTGCAGAGGTACTTCACCCTCAGAAACATTTCCCTCGTCTTTTGTCCTCTGTTTCTGCTTCAGTGATGATATTCCTTATGTATTTCCTCTTTGCTCTTCTCAGAATTGCTTGTGTAGTCTTTCGGACCTCCTCAAATTGTGCTTTGGCCTATGCCAGATTTGTCCCCTTCAGCCATTTGTTCCTGGCTTCCTTTCTCCTTTCCAGGGCATCTGCACATTCCTCTCCAAACCAGTTTGGACATACCGCTATCAAAAAACCAAAATTATAAAAGTAAGCTAACGAAAAATGAGGAAGACACTTGCCATCCCAATCGGAAGAAATGAAATTGAACAAGGTTGATAAATTTTGTTATTTAGGCACTCTGATTACAGAGGACAACAGATGCACCATCAAAATCAGAAAAAGAATTGCTGCGACTAAACGTGGCTTCAATGAACGAAGAGAACTAACTGCTGTTGAACTAAATGTTTTGTATAGAAAAGAAGACAGCGTGTAGATAGATGACAGAGAGAAAGCACGTAAAAGTGACTGAACGGTCGCTTTGCAGCAGGATAACGTGCAACAACTGTGCAGAAGTAAAATCCATCGAAGATGTTATAAAAAAGCAAATGAGCTGAAAAGCCTTTTAACAGATATCCATAAAAGGAGAACAAAACATTTGGGGCATTCGGGGCAGTTATTGAGCCACATTAACTTTTTGACACACATGCAAAGGGACAAATTTCGGGAGAGGAAACCAAAGAGATGACAAGAAAGAGAATAGTGGACGATTTATTAAAGGTAACCAGTGGTGCCAAAATTATCAAGAGATGGACAATAGAAAATAGGGGAGAATGGTTGTAGCAACTAGGTCACTACGCCTTCAGGAGATGACGATTATAATACAGTGATTATGTTGTGACAATGATGTTTATATGATGACTCTGATTTGCTGACAGTGATAAGATGATAAAATGACAATGAGAAGATGAGAGTGGTGAGATGACAGTGGTAAGATGAAAATGATAAGATCACAAGTAAGATAAGATCACAAGTAAGATAAGAACGATCAGATGATGATTATGGTATGATGACAATGATGTAAAGAAGATCATGATATGATGACAGTACTGTAGTATGACGATGATGATAATGTGATGATGATGATCATGGTGATGATGTTGATAATAATGATGATGTGACGATGATGAAAATTATTAAAATATGGCTGTTAGATTAGGGAGCATTAAAGCAAATAAATGTAAGGCTCGCCCACTACATCTCTTGTCCACCGTCTCGTTTTTTAACTGTTAACGCAGCAGCTTTTTATGTGGCAGGTCACGCACTAAAATACCAGTAGTGAGAGAAGATTGCATCACTCCAGTGTAAGTTACTGCTCAACGTGTGAAGGTTGTAAGAGAGTACGTTAACGTCTCTATAAACCATTGTGGGCTCTAACTCTTTCTTCCTCTTTGCCTTGACAGAAGAATTACTGCTGACACCTGGAATGGCAGCCTCGTACCGTGAAATGAAAAGTGGCTCACGACGAACCAGTGAAAACATACGGCCTCTGAGAGTTAAAGCAGTTGTGATGGAAATCATCCCTTTTCTTTTACGTATTCCGAGTATTTACGCAAGTATTTTAAATAAATTAACACTATGAGCTGGCCAGTGTGGCCGGGCGGTTCTAGGCGCATCAGTCTGGAACCGCGCGACCGCTACGGTCGCAGGTTCGAATCCTGCCTCGGGCATGGATGTGTCTGATGTCCTTAGGTTAGTTAGGTTTAAGTAGTTCTAAGTTCTAGGGGACTGATTCTTGTGTCGGTAGCTGGGCCGACACCGTGAAGTTGAGATGGCTGAAAATGCACGCAAGACTAAAGCAGACGGGCGTGAAGTCTGGAACATGAGAACTTATAAATGAATAAGAAGAAAAGTATGTAGATGCTTATTACTTATCTTTTTATTAGTCCTTGGAATACATCTCTCTTGAATACTCGTAAGCTATAGGCACTGATACAAATGGCGCCTTGCTAGTTCGTAGCCATTAACTTAGCTGATGGCTATTCTGTCTCTCGGCTAATGAGAGAGAAAGGCTTCGTACATCTGGTCGGTAGCTAGGTTCTCGTACAACTGGGGCGAGTGCTCTCTCGTATCACGAGACCTGCCTTGGTGGTGGCGCTAGGTCTGCGATTACACAGTGGCGACACGCGGGTCCGACATGTACTAAATGGACCGCGGCCGATTTAAGCTACCACCTAGCAAGTGTGGTGTCTGGCGGTGACACCACACTGATGACCCCAGATGTTAAGTCCCATAGTGCTCAGAGCCATTTGAACCATAACACTATGAGCTAGACATTTGGGGTACGTACGGTATAAGAACATCGTTGGGAATTTAAAATTTCCATCTGGAAGTTATGACGGACGTTTTGTATAGACTACTTTAGTGGTGTTGCGTGTGTCGATCTTCAGCTCCATATCAGGTGTGTAAACAGGATTATTCAATATTTTGGGAGCTGATAGTATGGACCGAAATAAGACAAAAATGTTCAATAAACATGGGCACTAAAACGCATACTTCAAGAGCTATGAGTATCTCTTTGTCTTCATTACGTTGAATACAGGGGTGGCGGTTATCGCTGAAACAACCGATTTTGGGTTACATCGATTTTTTTTTTCATGCCACTTTAACCTGACTGGTAAAGTCGCGGTTATATAACCGAACTTTTTTATTGCTTTTATTTCCTGTAATAAACGTAGAAATCGAACAAAGAGTGAATAATTTGACTCAGTTTTAAGATACACAGAATCAGAACATCAAATAAAAGAGACAAATAAAAGAAAACTTCGACCGTTCACCGTTCTCAGCTTTTCTGGAAAACTGCAAGTGGGTGAATGCTACAAAAAAATCAGTAGCGTTCTCCAACTGATATCAGTTTTTTGAAACTCTGCTCAAAAATCACGTTGTAACCAGGGAAAATAACACTGTTTGGGGAATAGCAATAGATAGTCCTAAAGAGTGAGATTGAAGAAGTCCGTGTTTCTTGTCAATTTGTCCGTTTTCAAGGACTACAGGTAGATAAAGCTATATTGCACTGAATAGTCAAAGAAACTGGTACACATGCCTAATATCGTGTGTGGCCCCCGTGAGCACGCAAAACGCTGCAACATGACGTGGCATGGACACGACTTATGTCTGAAGTAGTCCTGGGGGCAATTGACACCATGAATCCTGCAGGGCTGTCCATAAATCTGTAAGAGTACGAGGGGGTGGAGACCTCTTCTGAACAGCGCGTTGCAAGGCATCCCAGATACGCTCAATAATGTTCATACCTGGCCACTTTGGTGGCCAGCGGAAATTTTTAAACACAGAAAAGTGTTCCTTGAGCCACTCTGCAGCAATTCTGGGCGTGTGGCGTGTCGCATTGTCCTGCTGGAATTGCCCAAGTCCGTAGAAATGCACAATGGGAAAGAACGGATGCAGGGATCAGACACGATGCTTACGTACGTGTCACCTGTCAGAATCGTATATAGACGTATCAGGGGTGCCATATCACTCCAACTGCACACGCACCACACAATTACAGAGATTCCACCAGCTTGAACAGTCCCCTGATGACTTGCAGGGTCCATGGATTCATACCCATACACGTCCATCCACTCGATACAATTTGAAACGAGACTCGTCCGACCAGGCAACATGTTTCCAGCCATCAACAAAAATCAAATGGCTCTGAGTACTATGGGATTTAACTACTGAGGTCATCAGTCCCCTAGACTTAGAACTACTTAAATCTAACTAACCTAAGGACATCACGTACATCGATGCCCGAGGCAGGATTCGAACCTGCGACCGTGGCGGTCGCGCGGTTCCAGACTGTGGCGCCTAGAACCGCTCGGCCACTCCAGCCGGCAGTCATCAACAGTCCAATGGCGGTGGTGACGGATCCAGGCGAGGGGTAAAGGTTTGCGTCGTGCAGTGATCATGGGTAAACGAGTGGGACTTCGGCTCCGAAAGCCCATATCAATAATGTTTCGTTGAATTCTTTCCGCTGGGACACTTATTGATGCTCCAGCACTGGAATCTGCTGCAATTTGTGGGTAGGGTTACTCTTCTGTCACGTTGAACGATTCTCTTCAGTCGTCGTTCGTCCCGTTCGTGCAGGACCTTTTTCCGGCCGCGGTGACGTCGCAGATGTGATGTTTTACCGAATTCCTGACATTCACGGTACACCCTTGAAATGGTCGTACGGGAAAATACCCACTTCATCGCTACGTCGGAGATGCTGTGTCCCATTGCTCGTGCACCGGCTATAACGTCACGTTAAAACTCACTGCAACGGAATGGCCGCAGTGGTAACACCGGTTCCCGTCAGATCACCGAAGTTAAGCGCTGTCGGGCTGGGCTAGCACTTGGATGGGTGACCATCCGCTCTGCCAAGCGCTGTTGGCAAGCGGGATGTACTCAGCCCTTGTGAGGCAAACTGAGGAGCTACTTGATCGAGAAGTAGCGCCTCCGGTGTCGTAACCTGACATACGGCCGGGAGAGCGGTGTGCTGACCACATGCCTCTCCACATCCGCATCCAGTGACGCCTATGTGCTGAGGATGACACGGCGGCCGGTCGGTATCTTTGAGCCTTCGTGGCGTGTTCGGGCGGAGTTAAGTTTAGTTTTTTAGAGTATTTGCGAACTGACTTAAATCTTGGTAACTTTCCAGTGTGGCAGCAGTAACCGATCTAACAACTGCGCCAGGCACTTGCTGTCTTATATAGGCGTTGCCGACCGCAGCGCCGTATTCTGCCTATTTACATATCTCTGTATTTGAATACTCATACTGGTTTCCTTGGCTTTTCGTTGTATGTAGGCACAGCAACAGATCACCTACTTTGTATTTTATTGTTTGCTATTAATGAATTATTGTCCGGCCCCGGTATCTGAGTGGTGAGCGCGTCAGACCGTCAGACCTAAGGACCCAGGTTCGACTCTCGGCCCGGCCGGAGATTTTCTCTATTCGGGGACTGAGTGTTGTGTTGTCCTAATCATCACCATTTCATCCCGATCGCTGCGCAAGTCGCCGAAGTGGCGTCAGTTCGAAAGATTTACACCCGGCGAGTGGTCTACGCGACCGGAGGCTCTAGTCACACGACATGTATGTGAATTATTGTTAATTTTCTAATTTATTATTGTTACCGTTCAAAACAATGTTCAAATGTGTGTGAAATCTTATGGGACTTAACTGCTAAGGTCATCAGTCCCTAAGCTTACACACTACTTAACGTAAAATATCCTAAGGACAAACACACACACACACACCCATGCCCGAGGAAGGACTCGAACCTCCGCCGGGACCAGCGGCACAGTCCGTGGCTGCAGCGCCTTAGACCGCTCGGCTAATCCCTAGCGGCAGTGTTACCGTAATTTTCTTATTCTTTTATTATTTCATGGAAATGGCAGAAAAATCTTTAATCTTTCAAAGCAAATGAAACATTTTACTTCATCGTTACGTCACTTCGTAAAAATATTGCCAGACTAGGTTGGTGTCATTATGCGGTGTAATGCATCTCCGGCGACGACAGTGAGAAACTGTCCTATGGACCTGGTGATAGGCAAGTCTTCAACACTGCACGTGCACACACGTACCTCTAAGCCACCACTCACGGCAACAGGTACGTTATTGAGTGTCTCAGCAATGCTGTACCATTTCCTGTGCCGAGTGTTTGTCGCTCACTTCTGTCGGCATCGTTATTAAAATAACACTGATAGTTTTCCTACTTTCTGTAATAATTCAATACTTCAACCAATGCAAATTTTACGAATAAAAATGACCCGTTTTTTAAAGAAATGTTTGTTTAAAAACGAAAAATGTTAGCACTGTTACTTTGGCTAATTGATAGTTCGGTTTTCTACTCGGTTATTAGTGAAAAATGAAAAGTACATATTTCAACAGACACCAAGCAAACACAGGTAAAATACCGGTTATTCTGAACTAAAATACCGGAAACGGTTTTAAGCGGTCGGTTTTGCCCATCACTAATGTGAATCACATGTTTCCTGCTGCAAATTCTTTGCTACTACGAACGACCTGCAGAGCGCCGCAAAGAAATGAGGACACATTCCTGTGTCATTGTCTATCGATGCAGCGCGCGGTAAACACCTGTTAGTGTTGCCAGAGTGAAGAGTATTCACCGATCTGGGTAAGTGGAACGCATACCTTCGTTCTAATGGAATCAGTTTATGTTTTGGTACTTTTGCGAAATGCTTTTACGATATAGTTTTGTCTTTATACTTAGTAGCATATGGGAAGCCTGTTATTACACACGGGTAATGGCACACACATCTTATGTTATGATGTGGCAAATGAAAAGAATTTTCGAGATCCAGACTGCCGATTCCCATGCGGATCAATACGGTTCCTTTATGCTTTTTTTATTTTATTTTTTTTTTTTTTTACTATCTTTTCGTGTTGTGTTGACTTGTGATCGCATCTGTCGGCTGAAGAAATATGTAGCAAGTAACGATGATTATGATGCGTAGATCGAAAAGGGAAAATAATATAAATAATGAATATTTTTTTATTATTTTTTAAAGAAAAAAAACGTCTGAAGTACTACTACAGCACTGCACAGCTACTTTGTCGTAATGACTATTGTCTGGTAGTAAACATGGTTCGCCGGCCGGTGTGACCGAGCGGTTCTAGGCGCTGGTTCGAATCCTGCCTCGGGCATGGATGTGTGTGATGCCCTTAGTTTTGTTAGGTTTACGTAGTTCTAAGTTCCAGGGGAGTCATGACCTCAGATGTCAAGTCCCATAGTGCTCAGAGCCATTTTTTAAACATGGTTCACTTGCTCAGGGCTGAGAGAAAAATGGTTCAAATGGCTCTGAGCACTATGGGACTTAACAGCTGAGATCATGACTCCCCTGAACTTAGAACTACTTAAACCTAACTAACCTATGGACATCAAACACGTTCATGGCCGAGGCAGGATTTGAACCTGCGAGCGTAGCAGCGGCGCGGTTCCAGACTGAAGCGCCTACAACCGCTCGGCCACACCGGCCGGCTCCACAGAGTGATGTCATCGGTCCCATCGGATTACAGAAGCAAAGCATTTCCGTACACGTCTTCATAGGACCTTTTTTCTTCATTTCCAGTTGGTTGGTTGGTTGGTTGGATGATTTGCGAGAGGGGACCAAACACTGAAGTCTTTGGTCCGAACGGACTAGGGAAAGGCAGGGAAGGAACCGTCCCGGCAATTGTCTGAAGCGATTTAGGGGAATGATGTAAGACCTAAATCAGGATAGCCGGACGCCGGTTTGAACTGTCGTCCTGCCGAATTCGTGTCCTGTGCAACTAAGCACTGCGCCACACCACTCGGCACATTTATAGTCAGCAATACGTCCCTGGAGTATGTTGGTTTTATTCATATTCAACCTGTATCTGTATGTAGGTATGTACGTATGTATGTTCCACTTCTATGAAGATGGAATCTCCCTGTCTCCCTTCATCCATAACGCGCAAGATACACTCCTGGAAATTGAAATAAGAACACCGTGAATTCATTGTCCCAGGAAGGGGAAACTTTATTGACACATTCCTGGGGTCAGATACATCACATGATCACACTGACAGACCCACAGGCACATAGACACAGGCAACAGAGCATGCACAATGTAGGCACTAGTACAGTGTATATCCACCTTTCGCAGCAATGCAGGCTGCTATTCTCCCATGGAGACGACCGTAGAGATGCTGGATGTAGTCCTGTGGAACGGCTTGCCATGCCATTTCCACCTGGCGCCTCAGTTGGACCAGCGTTCGTGCTGGACGTGCAGACCGCGTGAGACGACGCTTCATCCAGTCCCAAACATGCTCAATGGGGGACAGATTCGGAGATCTTGCTGGCCAGGGTAGTTGACTTACACCTTCTAGAGCACGTTGGGTGGCACGGGATACATGCGGACGTGCATTGTCCTGTTGGAACAGCAAGTTCCCTTGCCGGTCTAGGAATGGTAGAACGATGGGTTCGATGACGGTTTGGATGTACCGTGCACTATTCAGTGTCCCCTCGACGATCACCAGTGGTGTACGGCCAGTGTAGGAGATCGCTCCCCACACCATGATGCCGCGTGTTGGCCCTGTGTGCCTCGGTCGTATGCAGTCCTGATTGTGGCGCTCACCTGCACGGCGCCTAACACGCATACGACCATCATTGGCACCAAGGCAGAAGCGACTCTCATCGCTGAAGACGACACGTCTCCATTCGTCCCTCCATTCACGCCTGTCGCGACACCACTGGAGGCGGGCTGCACGATGTTGGGGCGTGAGCGGAAGACGGCGTAACGGTGTGCGGGACCGTAGCCCAGCTTCATGGAGACGGTTGCGAATGGTCCTCGCCGATACCCCAGGAGCAACAGTGTCCCTAATTTGCTGGGAAGTGGCGGTGCGGTCCCCTACGGCACTGCGTAGGATCCTACGGTCTTGGCGTGCATCCGTGCGTCGCTGCGGTCCGGTCCCAGGTCGACGGGCACATGCACCTTCCGCCGACCACTGGCGACAACATCGATGTACTGTGGAGACCTCACGCCCCACGTGTTGAGCAATTCGGCGGTACGTCCACCCGGCCTCCCGCATGCCCACTATACGCCCTCGCTCAAAGTCCGTCAACTGCACATACGGTTCACGTCCACGCTGTCGCGGCATGCTACCAGTGTTAAAGACTGCGATGGAGCTCCGTATGCCACGGCAAACTGGCTGACACTGACGGCGGCGGTGCACAAATGCTGCGCAGCTAGCGCCATTCGACGGCCAACACCGCTGTTCCTGGTGTGTCCGCTGTGCCGTGCTTGTGATCATTGCTTGTACAGCCCTCTTGCAGTGTCCGGAGCAAGTATGGTGGGTCTGACACAGCGGTGTCAATGTGTTCTTTTTTCCATTTCCAGGAGTGTATATTGCGAGAAAACGGTAAACTCAGTTTCGCACTAGAGATGTTTTCGTGCACAGAAGCGCTTCCCAATGAAGGACATTTCTTACAAACGAAATGAGATTATGTTCGAGAATTTTGCAGCAAACCGATGTTAAGGATTGTTGTCCGTAAATTTTGAGGGTCCATTGTTTTACCCTGGTAATATATAGGAGTCACCTGGGCTTGCAAAGCTATAGTGCACTGAGTCGGTTTTTAGTGAGCTATCACCTGAGAATGGAACAATAGGTCAAAACCACGATCGTGTCGAATAGATGCAAGAGGAGAATGTTATACACTCTGAAGCGCCACAGAAACTGGTATAGGCACGCGTATTCAAATACAGAAATGTGTAGACAGGCAGAATACGGCAACGACTATATAGGACAACAATAGTCTGGCCTAGTTGTTAGATCGGTCACTGCTGCTACAATAGCAGGTTGTCAAGATTTAAATTTTGAACGTGGCGTTACAGCCGGCGCACGACCGATGGGAAACAGCATGTCCGAGGCAGCGATGAAGTGGGGGTTTTGACGGACGAGCGTTTCAGTACGTGAATATCAGGAATCCGCTAAAACATCAAATCTCTGACCTCGCTGCGGCCGGAAAAAGATCGTGCAAGAACGGGACCAACGACGACTGAAGAGAATCGTTCAGCGTGGCAGAACTGCAACCCTTCCTCACATTTCTGCAGATTTCAATCCTGTGGCATCAACAAGTATCAGCGTGCGAACCATTCAACGAAAAATCGTCGATATGGCTTTCGGAGCCGAAGGCTCATTCGTGTACCCTTGATGACTGCACGACACAAAACCTTACTCTTCTCCTGGGCCCGTCAACACCGACATTGGACTTTTGATGACTGGAAACAAGTTGCCTGGTCGGACGAGTCTTGTTTCAAATTGTATCGAGCGGATGGACGTGTACGGGTACGGAGACAACCTCATGAGTCCATGGACCCTGCATATCAGCAGGGGACTGTTAAAGCTGGTGGGGGCTCTGTAATGATGTGGGGCGTGTGCAGTTCGAGTGAGAGGGGCCCCTGACACGTCTAGATACTACTCTGAAATCTGACACATACGTAACCATCCTGTCTGATTACCTGCAAGAATCCGTGTACGTTGTGCATTTGGACGGACTTGGGAAATTCCAGCAGTACAATGCGACACCCCACACGTCCAGAATCGGTACAGAGTGGTTCCAGAAGCTTTCTTCTGAGTTTAAACACTTCGGCTGGCCACCACTGACGAACATTATTCAGCATATCAGGGATGCCTTGCCATGTGCAGTTCAGAAGAGATCTGCAACCCTTCGTACCCTTACGGATTTATGGACAGCCCTGCAGTATTCACGGTGTCACTTCCCTCCAGCCATTACTCGAGTCCAGCCAAGTCTTGTTGCGGCAGTTTTTTACGCATATATTATTCGAACAGTAGCAGATAAACAATTGCTACTTAGTATAAATGACAAATCATTAGCCGTTGCCATTGCTTCAAGTTCACTATAAATTTTAGTTATTTCATTTAGAGCCTACGCAACTGCAAATAGAACGCAACAATGTAATAGCTGGAAATTGTTAGGACAGCCAACAAAATAGTTTTCACCTATCGCTTTTCCCTGCAGATTTTTATCCTAACTTTTTCCTGTCATAGTAGGAACTGCACCATAGGATCTACGGAATACGGTGACGGAATAGACGAGCGAATCGAAGACCGTTACTACAATCTAGAGATCGTCCCATAACCGGCCAACATCACCTTTAAACGCTCTGGAATACGTAGTACATTCATTGCAATAATACGTCTAGAGAGAGAAATGCGTCTGTCAGTAGTTAAATTAGCAGTTTCCCTAAAAGAACTTATAACTGCGTGATAGAGCATGGTGTAGATGATATGGAATTCACCGTCCCAAGTATTCACAAAGGCCTGTTCTACATTTCCCTGGGTCTCCGTATCAGGCATAACTGTCGGTGTTCCGGTGACAGTAATGTTAGCTTAGTTCTTTTCGCGGCGCAGTAGAATGATATATTATAATATCTCGGGGAAGATCAGTTTGGATTCCGTAGAAATGTGGCAACACGTGAGGCAATACTGACCCTAAGATTTATTTTAGAAGCTAGATTAAGAAAAGGTAAACCTACGTTTCTAGCATTTGTGGACTTAGAGAAAGCTTTTGACAATGTTGACTGGAACACTCTCTTTCAAATTCTGAAGGTGGCAGGTGTAAAACACAGGGAGCAAAAGGCTATTTACAATTTGTACAGAAACCAGATGGCAGTTATAAAGAGTCGAGGGACATGAAAGGGAAGCAGTGGTTGGGAAGGGAGTGAGACAGGGTTGTAGCCTCTCCCGATGTTGTTCAATCTGTATATTGAGCAAGCAGTAAAGGAAACAAAAGAAAAATTAGGAGTAGGTATTAAAATCCATGGAGAAGAAATAAAGCCGGCCGAAGTGGCCGTGCGGTTCTAGGCGCTGCAGTCTGGAGCCGAGCTACCGCTACGGTCGCAGGTTCGAATACTGCCTCGGGCATGGATGTGTGTGATGTCCTTAGGTTAGTTAGGTTTAATTAGTTCTAAGTTCTAGGCGACTGATGACCTAAGAAGTTAAGTCGCATAGTACTCAGAGCCATTTGAACCATTTTTGAAGAAATAAAAACTTTAAGGTTCGCCGATGACATTGTAATTCTGTCAGAGACAGCAAAGGATTTGGAAGAGCACTTGAACTCAATGCATAGTGTCTTGAAAGAAGGGTATAAGATGAACATCAACAAAAGCAAAACGAGGATAATGGAATGTAGTCGAATTAAGTTGGGTTATGCTGAGGGAATTAGATTACGAAATGAGACACTTAAAGTAGTAAAGGAGTTTTGCTATTTGGGGAGCAAAATAACTGATGATCGTCGAAGTAGAGAGGATATAAAATGTAGACTGGCAATGGGAAGGAAAGCGTTTCTGAAGAAGAGAAATTTGTTAACTTTAAGTATAGATGTAAGTGCCAGGAAGTCGTTTCTGAAAGTATTTGTATGGAGTGTAGCCATGCATGGAAGTGAAACTTGGACGATAAATAGTTTCGACAAGAAGAGAACAGAAGCTTTCGAAATGTGGTGCTACAGAAGAATGCTGAAGATTAGATGAGTAGATCACATAACTAATGAGGAGGTACTGAATAGAATTGGGGAGGAGTTTGTGGCACAACTTGACTAGAAAAAGGGATCGGTTGGTAGGACATGTTCTGAGGCATCAAGGGATCACCAATTTAGCATTGGAGGGCAGCGTGGAGGGTAAAAATCGTAGAGGGAGACCAAGAGATGAATACACTAAGCAGATTCAGAAGGATGTAGGTTGCAGTAAGTACTGGGAGATGAAGAAGCTTGCACAGGATAGAGTAGCATGGAGAGCTGCATCAAACCAGTCTCAGGACTGAAGACCACAACAACAACAATATCTTTGTATGACTCGTTTTCTTTTTGGTGTAAATAAATGTTCTTTTTGTTGTGAAAGGAAGTGTCGCCTCTTACTGATTTAACTTCGCAGCTACATCGTATATTTTGAAACCCGGGAAAAGATCCCCACAGCCGACACATGGAAGGATTTCTGCGAGTAACACTTCCGATTTTTCTAATAATGAGCAGCAACCGCGCAATCATATTAAGATGTGGTGAGCGACGTCGTATGCGGTTGCGGGAAGGGACTGTTTCCGGTCTGCTGTATAGCAGCCTTAATCCGCTTTTCGGAAGCATTTCAAGACTATTACTATTATAAGTAATTTTCAAGATTACTCGCAAACAACACATATCGAGCGCGCGACTGTCGTGATGCCAGATATAGATTTTGTTTACTGTGTTGACAGCAAGAGCAATCAAGCACGCGACTGTCACGACCCATTTAGTTACAGAGTTAAAAACACCGACAAAAGATGTACCGCAAAAACTGGCAATAATTTTACCTTGCTCGTGGGGGCACTACAGGGTATTAGGCAGGTGTACCAGTTTCTTTGGCTCTCGAGTTTATCCCGAAAAGTGAAAAACAGAAAGGGCGTGATGTGTTTCACTCGGAGTGAGCGAGTGGCCCACTTTCCCACCGGCCCACACACGGTCCCGCCGACGCTGCTGCCGGCTGTGTGGGAGGTGGCGCGCCGCTAATCAGCTCAGCGCAGAATCCGAGGCGCGAGTCAGCGACCCGCACACATCGAGGTTGCGTTTGCGAAACCTGCCTGCCGCGGGCGTAGCCTCTGCTTTCGCTGCAGCAGCGTGTGCTGTTTGCTGTCGGCAACGGTGTGTCGAGCCAACAGCACCTGGACTACAGGCCTGCGCCAACACCGACTCAAAGGAGGCCTCGGTGCTCGTTAGTGACGTCACGTCAGCTAGGCACGGCCAACGCCGGGTCTGTTGCAGGCAGAAACGCCTGGGCGTGCTCATCACTATAAACCTCTTATTTTTGGACAAACTGTTTGGTGTTGTCTTGGATTCTGCAGTTTTATTTAGATGAAAGATCTTCTTACTATCGTAAAGCTACAAATGAAGATGATAGTCCTGTATTACTGAATCCCGTCGAAACAAATGCAGATGAATATGAGAAGATGCTTTGCCCCATTGCAAGCTTGGGAAATTTCACATTCAAGTAACTATATTTACTTGATCCATTTTGAGTACTCAGAGCCATTTGAACCACTTTATTTATTTATTTATTTTCGTTTGACATTGTTGTGTACATAGTTCCGCTTAGTCAGCGCGTACACAACTTTCCCTCTAGAGCGCGCCCCGCTAAGCACAACAGCGCAGGCGCAGCGCTCGTCCGTCTCCGCACTACGAGATGGCGCTGCCGTAGAGACGGACCAAATTCTGCTTCCGCTGACACGCATATTAATATGTCACGCAGCCAATGAGATTGCTGCTAAGGTAGAACCTTTTCTCCTCGCAGATCACACTCGCGCAGTGATACCTGAACGCTCGTGGTATTATAAGGAGTGTACAGACCTCCGATTAGTCAGTCTACATTAGTCTGTAGTCAAGTTTCAGTCTGTGGCTAATACGATAGGCACTTTTGTCAAGTATCAGAGATGTGTGAGAATAAGATTAACGTACCAAGACCAAAGGAACTTCAGAATGTCAATTGTAAACAGCATCCAGAGTCAAGTTACGTAATGTCTATGATTTTTATTATTTTAATAAATGTGTGTGAAAATTAATCAAGTTCTGTTTAAAGTTGGTCACCGTCAATCTGCTACTCTAAGCGTGCAAGTGGCATTTCTATCACCGGACCTAACGGCAGAAGATAAACACGCCACGATAAGACCATGAGACATATTGCTGACACTCGCCTACTTCGTTAGAGCGACAAGTAAAATAATCTGATGATGTGTGTGCCGAAGGTCTTACAGTACACACACCACAGACATCGTCACTGGAAATGTGAACTAATTTACATGTGTAAATGTCCAACTGTTGCCACTCATTAGATTCCAGTCATTTTCAACGAAAGGAATTCTAAACAGGAAACAAAATAGCTTCATACATCGAAAACACTGCTGAGCTTGAACGTTTTTAAACATGCACATTAGAAAAGATAAATATTCCCCTCTTGCAACTGAAAGGAGAAACTTCATAAGATAAAAAAAAATTTATTTTAATAAAACTAGTATCTTTCTTTTGCCTCTTCTTCTGTCCCCCACCCCCTCCCCCAATGTGAACAATGGCAAGATATTTCATTGACATTCAGTGCCCCTCACCCCATAGTCAACCAAGATACCTAAAGAAGAGCACCAATATGTTCACAGTTTCTTGTAAAACAACCCAGTACAAACGTAACTTCCTAAGATTTACAAATAAGGTAAAGAGGCACGAATTCTGTTGCTGCTACTGAACCATGAAGTTGTTTTTGTGTGTCAATCCTTAAAACATGTGGAAATTTAAGTTCAGGAGTACACTATTTGTTAAGAAGTGTAATGAATTGCACAATTAACTGATTGCAGAAATCTCTCAGAACAATGTGTGTTGGTCAACTACCGCCAGTATTTTCACATTTTCCTGTGTCAGAGAGGGAGACACCACCATTGTGAGTATGCCTGCAACAGACGTGGCGTTCGCCGTGCCTAGCTGACGTGACGTCACGAACAAGCGCCGAGGCCTTCCTTCGAGCCGGTGTTTCCTGCGCGCACACTTGTGACGTCACATACCGATGGCCGGGTCTGTATCGCAACGCTACTGTTAACCACTCTGCAGCTATACGAACTTTACGAGTTTTGGAGCTGAGACCGCATAGGGATTCTCGTGCTTTCCTCTTCTACATGTCCTTGTAATGAAAGTATCGAAATTTATATCACTGCGTTAAGTAACTGAACAAAACTGCCCTATGTTATTTCAAGATGTAAAATTATTTTGACGATTTGCCTTAAATACGCGTTTCTAGGCTTCAATACAAACTGTAATTTTAAATTCTGTGTTTTACCTCAGGAGCTACGCTTTCTTACAGTAAAAAATCGGCAATATGCAACAACAAGCAGACGTTTTCGGTTTTAAATAAAGCAGCTGGAGCTCCTACAGAATTTAAGAATTTGTTTCTCTGGTTATTTTCGTAAATTTTCCTCTCCATTTCAAAATTTGCTGACCGCACACGAAAGTCAAATCATTCGACGAAATGGAGCACCTCCTGACATAATGTTTAATAAATCAAAAAACCCGAAAAAATATTTTATTTGCCTGTTTCTTCAGAACTTTAGAACCTTAAACATGAATAAACTGTTTCTCCTATATCCTTAATAGAAATTCGTGTCACAGAGTGCTGTTAATTTAATCATAATGCACCTATCTCGAAATTCCGCTTTCTATACTGTTTAATCTGACGAACACTCGATTCATTAAAGCAATTTTCTAAGGTAGTTTACTCAAATTGAAATTATTTCCGAATAGCTGTATATGTAAAACTGAACAAAATCATTCTGTAGCTCTTCCAAATAAAATTACTGGAAATTCAATAATCTGGTAGGAATGATAAGGAATACTAAACATTTTCGAGTCACACTAATTAATATAACTATTCTGTGCGACAATAGTTGCAAATATGAGAGACATTTCACAGCCAGCTTCGTATTAACCTCGCAGCAATGGTCCAGAATTAAGAAACAAATTCCCGAGTGGAATGACACAGTTAAGGCAGCCTGTAAAAGGAAAAAGAAGGCGTATCAAAAATGGCTACACACTAGAACTCAGGTAGACAGAGAGAGTTATGTTGAAGAAAGAAACAAAGCCAAACACTTAATTGCAGCATCCAAGAAGAAATCTTGGGAAGACTTTGGAAACAGGTTGGAGACTATGGGTCAAGCTGCTGGAAAACCATTCTGGGGTGTAATTAGCAGTCTTCGAAAGGGAGGTGAAAAGGAAATGACAAGTATTTTGGACAGGTCAGGAAAACTGCTGGTGAATCCTGTGGATGCCTTGGGCAGATGGAGGGAATATTTTGAAGAGTTGCTCAATGTAGGTGAAAATATGATCGGTAATGTTTCAGATTTCGAGGTAGAACGGGATAGGAATGATGATGGAAATAGCATCACATTTGAGGAAGTGGTGAAAATGGTCAATAGATTGCAGTGCAATAAAGCAGTTGGGGTGGATGAAATTAAGTCGGAACTTATCAAATACAGTGCAATGTCAGGTCTTAAATGGTTACACAGGATAATTGAAATGGCGTGGGAGTCGGGACAGGTTCCATCAGACTGGACAAAAGCAGTAATCACAACAATCTTTAAACATGGAACCAGAAAAGATTGTATCAACTACAGAGGTATCTCTTTAATCAGCGTTGTGGTTAAAATTTTCTCAGGTATTGTGAAAGGAAAGTGGGAGTATTAGTTGAGGACCAATTGGATGAAAATCAGTGTGGGTTTAGGCCTCTTAGAGGTTGTCAGGACCAGATCTTTAGCTTACGGCAAATAATGGAGAAGTGTTATGAGTGGAACAGGGAATTGTATCTATGCTTTATAGATCTAGAAAAAGCATATGACCGGGTTCCTAGGAGGAAGTTATTGTCTGTTCTACGAGATTATGGAATAGGAGGCAAACTTTTGCAAGCAATTAAAGGTCTTTATATGGATAGTCAGGCAGCAGTTAGAGTTGACGGTAAATTGAGTTCATGGTTCAGAGTAGTTTCAGGGGTAAGACAAGGCTGCAACCTGTCTCCACTGTTGTTCATATTATTTATGGATCATATGTTGAAAACAATAGACTGGCTGGGTGAGATTAAGGTATGTGAACCCAGAATAAGCAGTCTTGCATATGCGGATGACTTAGTTGTGATGGCAGATTCGATTGAAAGTTTGCAGAGTAATATTTCAGAGCTAGATCAGAAATGTAAGGACTATGGTATGAAGATTAGCATCTCCAAAACGAAAGTAATGTCAGTGGGAAAGAAATATAAATGGATTGAGTGCCAAATAGGAGGAACAAAGTTAGAACAGGTGGACGGTTTCAAGTACTTGGGATGCATATTCTCACAGGATGGCAACATCGTGAAAGAACTGGAAGCGAGGTGTAGCAAAGCTAATGCAGTGAGCGCTCAGCTACGATCTACTCTCTTCTGCAAGAAGGAAGTCAGTACCAAGACTAAGTTATCTGTGCACCGTTCAATCTTTCGACCAACTTTGTTGTATGGGAGCGAAAGCTGGGTGGATTCGGGTTACCTTATCAATAAGGTTGAGGTTACGGATTTGAAAGTAGCTAGGATGATTGCAGGTACTAGTAGATGGGAACAATGGCAGGAGGGTGTCCACAATGAGGAAATCAAAGAAAAACTGGGAATGAACTCTATAGATGTAGCAGTCAGGGCGAACAGGCTTAGATGGTTGGGTCATGTTACACGCATGGGAGAAGCAAGGTTACCCAAGAGACTCATGGATTCAGCAGTAGAGGGTAGGAGGAGTCGGGGTAGACCAAGGAGAAGGTACCTGGATTCGGTTAAGAATGATTTTGAAGTAATAGGTTTAACATCAGAAGAGGCACCAATGTTAGCACTGAATAGGGGATCATGGAGGAATTGTATAAGGGGGGCTATGCTCCAGACTGAACGCTGAAAGGCATAATCAGTCTTAAATGATGATGATGATTCCCGGGTTCGATTCCCGGCGTGGTCAGGGATTTTCTCTGCCTCGTGATGACTAGGTGTTGTGTGATGTCCTTAGGTTAGTTAGGTTTAAGTAGTTCTAAGTTATAGGGGACTGATGACCATAGATGTTAAGTCCCATAGTGCTCAGAGCCATTTGAACCATTTAAGAAACAAATGATACTGATACATGATACATAACTCCTTTTAAAAACAATTGGCAAATGTGGTGCACTGGAAACAAATAACACGCTAAAATTTTTTTTTTTTTAATTTACTTACACTTGAATGATGCGTAGATACAAATTCCTGTCTGGGAATAGCTGCAATCTAGCTATTTCTCAACTTCACATATTAGGGAAATCGAAACGTGTGTACTTTCATGCCTTTTTGGGATTTATAATTTCCCTGTCAAAAGGGAACGCAGCACTTGTATCCCATACTTCGAAGAACTGTAGACGAATACTGTATGAAATATACAGGGTGTTACAAAAACGTACGGCCAAACTTTCAGGAAACATTCCTCACACACAAAGAAAGAAAATATGTTATGTGGACATGTGTCCGGAAACGCTTGCTTTCCATGTTAGAGCTCATTTTATTACATGTCTTCAAATCACATCAATCATGGAATGGAAACACACAGCAACAGAAGGCACCAGCGTGACTTCAAACACTTTGTTACAGGAAATGTCGCATGGAATCCCTCATCTGCTGATGCAGCCCTGGAGAATGGCGTATTGTATCACAGCCGTCCACAATACGAGCACGAAGAGTCTCTACATTTGGTACCGGGGTTGCGTAGACAACAGCTTTCAAATGCCCCCATAAATGAAAGTCAAGAGGGTTGAGGTCAGGAGAGCGTGGAGGCCACGGAATTGGTCCGCCTCTACCAATCCATCGGTCACCGAATCTGTTGTCGAGAAGCGTACGAACACTTCGACTGAAATGTGCAGGAGCTCTATCGTGCATGAACCACATGTTGTGCCGTACTTGTAAAGGCACATGTTCTAGCGGCACAGGTAGAGTATCCCGTATGAAATCATTATAACGTGCTCCATTGAGCGTAGGTGGAAGAACATGCGGCCCTATCAAGACATCACCAACAATGCGTGCCCAAAAGCTCACAGAAAATCTGTGTTGATGACGTGATTGTACAATTGCGTGCGGATTCTCGTCAGCCCGCATATGTTGACTGTGAAAATTTACAATTAGATCACGTTGGAATGAAGCCTCATCCGTAAAGAGAACATTTGCACTGAAATGAGGATTGACACATTGTTGGATGAACCATTCGCAGAAGTGTACCCGTGGAGGCCAATCAGCTGCTGATAGTGCCTGCACACGCTGTACATGGTACGGAAACAAATGGTTCTCCCGTAGCACTCTCCATACAGTGACGTGGTCAACGTTACCTTGTACAGCAGCAACTTCTCTGACGCTGACATTGGGGTTATCGTCAACTGCACGAAGAATTGCCTCGTCCATTGCAGCTGTCCTCGTCGTTCTAGGTCTTCCCCAGTCGCGAGTCATAGGCTGGAATGTTCCGCGCTCCGTAAGACGCCGATCAATTGCTTCGGACGTCTTCCTGTCGGAACACCTTCGTTCTGGAAATCTGTCTCGATACAAACGTACCGCGCCACGGCTGTTGCCCCGTGCTAATCCATACATCAAATGGGCACCTGCCAACTCCGCATTTGTAAACATTGCACTGACTGCAAAACCACGTTCGTGATGAACACTAACCTGTTGATGCTACGTACTGATGTGCTTGATGCTAGTACTGTAGAGCAATGAGTCGCATGTCAACACAAGCACCGAAGTCAACATTGCCTTCCTTCAATTGGGCAACTGGCGGTGAATCGAGGAAGTACAGTACATACTGACGAAACTAAAATGAGCTCTAACATGGGAATTAAGCGTTTCCGGACGCATGTCCACATAACATCTTTTGTTTATTTGTGTGTGAGGAATGTTTCCTCAAAGTTTGGCCGTACCTTTTTGTAACACCCTGTATATCACTTTCACGTGTCACACACTTTCAACACAACATACACGCCAACAGCATTGCCGACTAAAGACAAGATGCCCAACAGTTTGTGACGTCACGTGCCAATATGGCCGCTGTGCGTAGGCCTTGTGTCTAGAATGCTTTGGTGGAGCCCGCCGTCGGGAAAGGCAGCGCGGCGCGATAGGGGCAACAACAGCAGGTGCGTGCCGGGCGATTTTCACAAGCGACAGGTGGGTTACGTCCAGACCTCTCACAGCCGAAGTCCCTCCTTCAGCTGCGTCTGTACTTAGCGCCATGCCATAGCCGCACCTGTTCTCAGAACCCGACGAGTTGTTGTTGTTGTTGTTGTTGTTGATGATGATGATGATGATGATGATGATGTCTGCGTTGTGGGACGCTCAACTGGGCGGTCATGGGCGTCCGTACACATTCCCAACCCATACACAGTTTGAGAGAACACTGAAAGACCTGAGTCGAAACAAGGCCCCGGGAGTAGACAACATTCCATTAGAACTACTGACGGCCTTGGGAGAGCCAGTCATGACAAAACTCTGCCATCTGGTGAGCAAGAAGTACGAGACAGGCGAAATACCGTTAGACTTCAAGAAGAATATAATAATTCCAATCCCAAAGAAAGCAGGTGTTGACAGATGTGAAAATTACCGAACTATCAGTTTAATAAGTCACGGCTGCAAAATAAAAAAATGGTTCAAATGGCTCTGACCACTATGGGACTAAACATCGATGGTCATCAGTCCCCTAGAACTTAGAACTACTTAAACCTAACTAACCTAAGGACAGCACACAACACCCAGCCATCACGAGGCAGAGAAAATCCCTGACCCCGCCGGGAATCGAACCCGGGAACCCGGGCGTGGGAAGCGAGAACGCTACCGCACGACCACGAGATGCGGGCGGCTGCAAAATACTAACGCGAATTCTTTACAGACGAATGGAAAAACTAGTAGAAGCCGACCTCGGGGAAGATCAGTTTGGATTTCGTAGAAATATTGGAACACGTGAGGCAATACTGACTCTACGACTTATCTTAGAAAATAGATTAAGGAAAGGGAAACCTACGTTTCTACCATTTGTACACTTAGAGAAAACTTTTGACAATGTTGACTGGAATACTCTCTTTCAAACTGTAAAGGTGGCAGGGGTAAAATACAGGGAGCGAAACGCTATTTACAATTTGTACAGAAACCAGATGACAGTTATAAGAGTCGAGGGGCATGAAAGGGAAGCAGTTGTTGGGAAGGGAGTGAGACAGGGTTGTAGGCTCTCCCCGATGTTATTCAATCTGTATATTGAGCAAGCAGTAAGGGAAACAAAAGAACAATTCGAAGTAGGTATTAAAATGCATGGAGAAGAAATAAACACTTTGAGGTTCACCGATGACATTGTAATTCTGTCAGAGACAGAAAAGGACTTGGAAGGGCAGTTGAACGGAATGGACAGTGTCTTGAAAGGAGGATATAAGATGAACATCAACAAAACCAAAACGAGGATAATGGACCGTAGTCGAATTAAGTCGGGTGATGCTGAGGGAATTAGATTAGGAAATGAGACACTTAAAGTAGTAAAGGAGTTTTGCTATTTGGGGAGCAAAATAACTGATGATGGTTGGATATAAAATGTAGACTGGCAATGGCCAGGAAAGCGTTTCTGAAGAAGAGAAATGTGTTAACATCGAGTATAGACTTAAGTGCCAGGAAGTCGTTTCTGAAAGTATTTGTATGGAGTGTAGCCATGTATGGAAGTGAAACATGGACGATAAATAGTTTGGGCAAGAAGAGAATAGAAGATTTCGAAATGTGGTGCTACAGAAGAATGCTGAAGATTGGATGGGTCGATCACATAACTAATGAGGAGAAGAGGAGTTTGTGGCACAACTTTACTAGAAGACGGGGTCGGTTGGTAGGACATGTTATGAGGCATCAAGGGATCACCAATTTAGTATTGGAGGGGAGCGTGGAGGGTAAAAATCGTAGAGGGAGACCAAGAGATGAATACACTAAGCAGATTCAGAAGGATGTAGGCTGCCCTAGGTACTGGAAGACGAAGAAGCTTGCACAGGATAGAGTAGCATGGAGAGCTGCATCAAACCAGTCTCAGGACTGAAGACCACAACAACAACAGGGTTGGGTGGACATCACGACGCCTCTGTGCTTGGATACGAGCGTTGTATCGCGGCTCCTGCTATTAAAGAGCTCGCAGAGAACGTGGCGAGTACTCAGTCCTTAGTTATCGGGATAACCAGGCAACTTCTATGAATGTGTGAATGACGGGAGAAGCGTTCTGTTACGTATTCGAGATAATTCGTGGTGACCTTGGAAAGCCGGTTTTAAACAGTCTGTTTCGATGTATTTATCTAAACATGTTAACTGAATCTTGCGTCGGTTCTTGGTAGAACAACATTACAATAAATGAAAAGCGCTGGATTCCTTAGTTCTTCAGTATTACTTTTATTGTGTTAACCGTGTTCGGCTTACAAGGCCATCTTCAGACAGTTACTGACCAAAATGTAAATGCTGCGTGGCCAGGGCCTCCCGTCGGATAGACCGTTAGCCTGGTGCAAGTCTTTAGAGCTGACGGCACTTCGGCGACTTGCGTGTCGATGGCGATGAAGTCTCCGACCCAGTCCGGAATCGAACGCGGGCCGTCAGGTGTGACATTCCGTCGCGCTGACCACTAAGCCACCAGGGGAGACAGTTACTGAGTATTGTCACCAACGAAGTTACAATGTTTGTAAACAACATTCGAAGAGAAGTTACACGTCTATATTGAAGCAGAAAGCTACCGTAAATTACATCTCTGACATTGCACTGCCACCACAATGTCAGATATGTTATTTACGGTAGCTTTCTGCTTCAATACAGACGTGTAACTTCTCCTCGAATGTTGTTTACAAACATTGTAACTTCTTTGGTGACAATACTCAGTAAACGTCTGAAGATGGTCTTGTCAGCCGAAAACCGGTTAACACATTAATAATAATACTGTAGAACAAAACCAAACTAGCGCTTCTCATTTATTATTTATTTAAAGTTGCGCAGAAGTGTGTGTGTGAAATCTTATGGGACTTAACTGCTAAGGTCATCAGTTCCTAAGCTTACACACGACTTAAACTAAATTATCCTAAGGACAAACACACACACACACATATGCCCGAGGGAGGGCTCGAACCTCCGCCGGGACCAGCCACACAGTCCACTACTGCAGCGCCTAAGACCGCTCGGCTAATCTCGCGCGGCTGCGCAGAAGTACGTGGATTAACATTCAATAACTGTCACATAGCACACGAGTGAAAAACAAACACAATGTCTAACATAAGGTAATCTGAAAACCTAAAGCACTTACAAGTAGAAATATATAGCGTACACCAACTTTACAAACTACTTCATGATAATAGAATCACTACCCCTGACATAAAACGCCAGTAATAATAATTTGTAGACAAATAATGACAAACTACCACAAAAAAGATCCAGTACAGTAGCTACAAGCATATACCAGGCGTACCGGTATGAAATGAGCCTTTTTTTTGTGGAAATGAAACACTAATTTTGAATTGAAAAGTAAAAACATTTTATTCAAAGTACTGACCATTGCTTTCTATACATTTTGACCACCTTTCTAGCAATTTGTGGACACCACGCCAATAGAAATGTTCGTCTTTTGAAGCAAACCAATCAGACACTCAATTTTCGACTTCTTCGTGGAAATCGAAGTGTTCCTCAGCCAATGCGTGTCCCATTTGTGAAAACAAATGGTAGTCGGAAGGGGCCAAGTCTGGTGAATACCGCGGGTTGGGTAGCAGCTCCCAGCCAAGTGTTTTGATTGTATCCTGAACCAGTTTTGCTTTGTGTGCAGGTGCATTGTCGTGTAAAAAAATTATTTTTCCCTGTATTCTGGCCCATTCTGGTCTTCTTTCGATCAATGCAGAGTTCAGTTTGACCATTTGTGGTCTGTAGCGATTAGTATTCACAGTTTCACCGGGTTTGAGAAGCTCATGATACACCACACCTTTCTGATCCCACCAAACACAGAGCATTGTCTTATTGCCGAATCGATCTGGTTTTGCAGTCGTTCAAAATGGCTCTGAGCACTATGGTACATAACATCTATGGTCATCAGTCCCCTAGAACTTACAACTACTTAAACCTAAATAACCTAAGGACATCACACAACACCCAGTCATCAAGGGTTTTGCAGTCTATGTTGACGGTTGTCCCGGATTAACCCATGATTTTTCCCGTATAGGATTCTTAAAATAATTCCATTTTTCATCGCTAGTAACAATTAGATGCAAAATTGATTTTCCTTAATGTCTTTGAAGCAAAATTTGACAAATGGTTTTTCGGTTTTCCATCTGTCTTTCATTCAATTCATGTGGCACACATTTTCCACACTTTTGGATCTTTCCCATAGCTTTCAAACGGTCAGAAATTGTTTGTTGTGCAACATTTAGCATTGCTGACATTTGCTTCTGACTCAAAGTATCATTTTGATCCAATATTGCTTGCAATTCGGCGTCGTCGAACTTTTTTGGTGGTCTTCCACGTTCTTCATTTCTTACATCAAAATCATTATTTCTGAATCGTTGAAACCATCTTTTGCATGTTGCTTCTGATAGAGCATGATCACCATATGCCTCGACAAGCATTCGATGCGACTCTGCAGCACTTCTTTTGAAATGAAAACAAAAAATTAATGCTTTCCGCAAATCATCACTTTCTGGTACAAAATTCGACATTATTAACACGATGAAAACATATGATGTTGTGTGTTCCATGACTTGACGAACACTAAATATCTTTGACAGATGTCATACCAATCAAAAAAAAATAAGGCTCGTTCACAAAAAAATGTTCCCTATCGACACGTTTGTATCTTAACGCTCACTTCATACTAGTTCACCTGGTAAGATACACCACCCTTTTCAGTTGAACAAATTATTTTTTGAAGTTACAACCTGTGCTTAGAATTTGGAATCAATGTTTTGCCTATTTGAGGTTTCGAATAAACCTGTGGTTTCAGTCCACAGATTCGACCGTCTCCGGCCGATGTCGGTCGTCGGCGGAATCGAGCGATATGTGAGCCTTGGGACCGCAGCCGCAAGTTACCACCGATTGCGGTGCCGTGGGGAAACTGCGGGAATGGGGGGGGGGGGGGGGGGGGAGTTTCGTTTTCTGTGGTTTCGTTGAGAAGTGACAGCCTAGCTTTGGCAAACGGTTCTTCGGACGACGCCACAGTATCGGCCTGGTGCTAAGGCTGACGACAAAAACGAATTTGAGAGGGTCGGTCGGTGTGATGCCGGGATGTAGCGACCTAGTCGGGCGCCGGTGTGTCCTTGGACGAGCTGTTCCCAGATTGCCGGCTTTAGCGCTGCGAAGCAAACGGGAGGGGACCGCTACGCCAAGTCGCAGCGGGTGTGACCGGCTGGCCTTGAACTCGGCGCAGTCCGCTACAGCTGGTCAGCTGACGCAACGCTGCAGGCGCCAGCGGAATACCTGGCACGGCGAAACTCCGGGCGGCTACCGCCAAGTCGCACAGTTTGCTCCGCCCCTTGTACCTTATCATCTTTGTCATCGTCATCGTCTTCACAACTGTCATCGCCATCATCATCAGTGTCATCACCAGATCATCAGTGTCGTCATCATCATGGGTCTCATTGTCATCTTCATCAGCAGCCATTCTCTTCATTATCATCACCAGTGCGTTATCATCATCAACATCATCATCATCATCATTGTCATTGCCATCATCAGTACCATCTGTGTCTTGTATCATTACCATCATCAGCGGCATCATCAGCGTCATCATCAGATCATCAGCGTCATCAACAGATCATCAGTGTAATCACCAGATCGTCAGTGTCATTGTTGGTATCAGCAGTGTCATTGTCTTCATTATCATCACCAGCGCCATTATCATCATCATCATCATCATTATCATGCCATCATCATCATCAGTATCATCAGTGTCTTGTATCACTACCGTCATTGTCATAATCAGTGTCAGCATCATAAGTGTCAACATCATCAGTGTCATCATCAGTGTTGTCGTTGGCATCGTTGTCATCATCATGGGTCTCATTGTCATCTTCATCAGTGTCATTGTCTTCATTAGCATCATCAGTGCCATTGTCATCATCATCGTCATTGCCATCATCATCGTCTTGTATCAGTGTCATAATCAGTGTCAGCATCATCAGTGTCATTGTCGTCATCATCAGTGTCATCACCAGATCATCAGTGTCATCATTGGAATAATCAGTGTCATCATCATGGGTCTCATGGTCATCTTCATCGTCATTGCCTTCATCACCAGTGCCATTATCATCATCAAGAACATCATCATTGTCATTGCTATCATCATCAGTATCATCAGTGTCTTGTATCATTACCATCATCAGTGTCATTCTCATAATCAGTGTCAGCATCATCATCATCAGTGTTGTCGCCACATCATCAGAGTCATCGCCACATCATCAGTGTCATCAGTGTCATCATCGTCAGCATCGTCAGCATCATGAGTGCCATCTTCGTCATCGTCATCATGACTGTCATTATCACCATCAGTGTCATTGTCAGCATCATCAGTACCATCAGTATCACTATCATCATTGTCATCATCAGTGTCCTTGTCATCATCAGTTTCATTGTCATCATCATCCGTGTCATTGCCATCATCAGCGTCATTGCCATCATCATCAGTGTCATCGAAATCATCGTCATCGTCGTCATCATCATCATCATCATCATCATCATCAGTGCCATCATCATCAGGGTTGTCAGCAACAACAACATTAACTCATCGTCGGTGTGTGTCGTTACAATCATCATTGATATTGTCATCGTTGTCATCGCCGTTGTCGTTGTTGTCATCTTATGACATTACCATCGCCTATAATAATGGTTGTATAAGTATCTCTTAGCACCGTTACATTTTTGTTCATGTAGCAATTATCAAATGGTACAACTGTGGTTTAGTAGGGAAGAGTTTTCCGCCTAGAGGACAGTGTATCTAGGTACACAAGACATTTTCTAGTCGGTACTTCGGTCTAGTCACCGATTTCATATATTCACTCTAGTGGGTAGTTTTGACTTAGGTAATTATCGTCTCATTTTCAATGCCTCTTCCTTATCTTAATGTGAATTTTTTCACATTTATGAGCTTCATTCAACTTGATTGGCCATGAACGGTGTAAAGTTAGTTTACTTACATTTCTGTATGGATACTGCCAACTAAGAAAAAGAGATTTTAACGATGTGTTGTGCCTTCATGGCCATTATACAAATGAAGAATGTTGTTATGGTACGTGCCGAATAGTTACTTTTTCATTTACTAGTCAACTTTGCTATTATTTTATGCGCATTCTGTATTTTGGAGCAGTAAAGTGACTCCTAGAAGCTGTTCTGGGTTGCCGTCATCTCATGTTCAATGTATTCGAATGGTTCAAATGGCTCTGAGCACTACAGGACTTAAAATCTGAGGTCATCAGTTCTCTAGAACTTAGAACTACTTAAACCTAACTAACCTAAGGACATCACACACATCCATTCCCTTGGCAGGATTCGAACCTCTGACCGACCGTAGCAGTCGCGCGCTTCCCGACTGAAGCGCCTAGAACCGCTCGGCCACCGCGGCCGGCATTATATCTTAGATCTGAAGATGACTCTCATGTAGCTCAAAACAGTAACCAAAATAAAAATTTGCTTTCTTGATTTCGAGGATTTTGAACCCTTGATATGAAAAACGCCTACAATATTTTAATGTGAAAACTCTTTTATCCTTTTCACGTCTACATATTTCCAGCCCTCCGCCGCTACAGTGCCCCGACTTGTACAGTGTAACGTGGCGTTGTGTCACGTAACTACGTCGATGCGTAAGAAACAGCGTACTGCAATCGAGTTTTGAATTCGAAGAGTGCGTTCACACATGGAGTACCCTGTCCTTCAGACAGATCGCACAGGAGCGCTGCGACATCTACATCGTCCTCCATACAATCCAGACTCGGCCATGCCCGACTTTCACCTGTTTCCAAAACTTACAGAACACGTTTGAGGACTACACTCTGGTAGATGTGAAGCGGTGCAGGCAAAGGTGGGGTCGTGGCTCCGTCAAGAAAGTCAAAGATTCTACAGCGAGTAATGTGTTTCTCGCAGGGGTTTCTATCTTGAGAAACACAAATACTGACATGAAAAACAGAGACGTTAAATGTCAATAACGTTCGTTTTGTTTGAAAAGCTTTAAAGACAGTCACATAAAAAATCAGATGCATTTCTACTTAGCCCGCCCTCGTAATAATTTTGTACTACCTTCACGCCCAAAGCTTCGCTCACGTAGACTGTATCATCTTCATAGAGTATTTTGTTTTTATTTAACCGAATTTTTATGTTGTTCACTGATTGCAACACCTTCTAAGCTTTTCACCGAGCGAGGTGGCGCAGTCGTTAGACAATGGACTCGCATTCGGGAGGACGACGGTTCAATCCCGCGTCCGGCCATCCTGATTTAGGTTTTCCGTGATTTTCCCTAAATCGCTCCAGGCAAATGCCGGGATGGTTCCTTTGAAAGGGCACGGCTGACTTCCTTCCCCGTCCCTCCCTAATCCGATGAGACCGATGACCTCGCTGTCTGGTCTCCTTACCCAAAACAACCTAACCTAACCTCTAAGCTTTTCAAGCTAATTAAGACCGTGTGAGCGTGGTCTCTTCCGAATGTACTTCTGACCAATAAGCGACTGTCGTGGCTGCAATGCAAGGTTTTTGTTAATCATGCCTTTTGCGATCTTGTGCAGGTGTCTCCATAGCAATTTTCATTCCGTAACAAATATTTCTTCATATCTAACCGAGAAGTGAAACACCAATTTATACAAATTTAAGTTTTATGTAACGAAATATTTTCTTAAAAATTTTCACGCTCTATTACACTCGCTTCAGGGTTGCATTTCCACTAACACTGAAACATATATTTTTTATTTCTCACAGAGAAGTCAAATACAATTTTCAAAGATGTAACCTTAAAAAACCGCCTATAGTTCTACAGAAATAATTTACTCTAAAAAAACAGTTTCTTTCTTTCTCAGGGCCTTTGTCCCGCTGCAACGCGGGGTCAGCCGTGTTATTACGGATTCGGCAGTGTGAGTTGCAGAGGGTGGCCGGGTGTTCTTCCCGACGCCAGACACAAATAGTGTACCCCAGCTGTCTGCGTTTTTTTTCCTTTACTGAATATCGATTCCTTAGTACGCTGCTCTGCAGCCTACAGATTTTAAAACGTAAGAAGAAGAGAAGAAACAATAAAAGCAGGCGAAAAAACGGTGACTTAAATTGTAAAACGGCGAAAAATTGTGGAAAGTTAAAACATAAAGCAAAGGGTTGGCAATGCTAATAAAATACACAGGAACCAGACAAGTAACATAGCAGACAGACAATTAAAAACATGGCGTCAGTCTGGTTTCTGTACACAAGAGATATAAAATCACACCCAGCGACAGTATGATGTCCGTTCGCAACACTTCCGAAAAGACACGCAGCACTGAAGACTCAATGTAAATACTGCACGAAAATGTTGGCACAAAGATGACGCACCCTAGCCAAGGGCCGATGAGGGGGGGGGGGGGGTGGCGATATGGGCAGATGAGGGGAGTAAAAACGAAAGGGGGGAACCAAAGGAGGGAGAGGACATATAAGGGCGGGAGGGGCAGGGAGGAGGGAAATGCAAAAGGACTCGGGGGAGAGAAGGGGGGCAGAGAGAGGGTAGATGGGGAAAAGAAGGATGGAAGGGGGGGAGAGGGAGCGCGGGGAAAGGACAGAGGAAAGGAGGGGGGGTGAGGATCAGAGTTGATAGGAGGGATAAATGGAGGGAGAGAGGGCATCATCCGGGAGGGGGAGTTGATGGAAGCCCACCTTGGGAAAGGAGATGAAGGGTGTAGAGGTGGAGGATGGGGGGGACACAACAGTGAAGGCGTGGCAGGGGACGGGGGTGGGAGAGGAGAGGAGCAACCAGGGGGTGAGGGGGATCAAAGCAGCTGTAGAGTGCTGTCTGCATCTGGTGTAAGTCATGAAATACTACAAACGTTTCCAAATGTCTGTGAGTGTGTAACTGAGGCGGAATGTGGGGACCAGCCCGGTATTCACCTAGCGGGATGTGGAAAACCGCCTAAAAACTACATCCTGGCTGCCGGCATACCGGCCCTCGCCGATAATCTGCCGGCCGGATTCCATCCGGGGCCGGCGCGCCTACCCGAGTCCAGGAAGCGGCGCGTTAGCGCTCTCGGCTACCCTGGCGGGTCATTCATAGAGGTAACAGCGTGGCAACAGAAACACGTTACTGAAAGTAAACGGAGCTCTTCAAACGTGACACTGTGTCCTTGCGATCTGTTTCCAGCTTTGTCGGATTCCAGTTGAAAACGAATCGCGTTCACATACAAAACTTTGAACATAGCTCCTAAGATTTAGTGGCCCTGTCAGAATTATAGTAGAACAAATAAGCCCTCGGTCACAAATATTAAGTAAAAATTGACCAGGTTTCGACGCTCATAGTAGCGTTTATAAGAGTTGATGTTCGGGAGAAGAAAGTTTGACGTAAGACAACTTGCCTTCAACATTTCAGAAGTAAACGGATTGTCCCATAATTCCATTGCAGAAGAAGCCGTGACTGCCAGAAAGAGGGCTAAGCCTGTCGATCCCAGAAATATTGTCAAATCCGAGCGAAACGTTGAAACCTCCAAGTAAAACTTCCATGCCTAGCCAAGCAACCTGTCTTGTGACGAGCAGCCCGTGAAAAGAAAAAAGCAAAGGAGAAAAAAATATCTAGAACTACAGCTCCACCTGTGAAAAGGAAGTGTTGTTTCGGAGTTTTCAGGGAAGCCACCATAGAAACTCGTTCGCAAAACTCGAGTTCTCCGAGGAACTTCGAATAGAGGAAATGATCAGACGCATAAAACACGAAATGTGGATTCAAGCAAAGTGTACAGAAATAGGGACAGGGGTGATATGTTCAGTGCCTGCAAGAATTAAAATGTAGAACATTTCTTTAAACCTAGACTCATACGTCAACTCGGAGCTGTCTGGATATCTGCATCTACCTTTGCATCTACATCTATTCATACATGCATACTCCGCAAATCACACTTAAGTCCCTGGCAGAGGGTTCATCAAACCACCTTCACAATGACCCTCTATTATTCCAATCTCGAAAAGCGCAGAAAAAACGAACACCTATGTCTTTCCGTGCGAGCTCCGATTTCTCTTATTTTATTTTGATGATCTTTTCTGCCTGTGTAGGTCGGCGACAGTAAAATGTATTCGCATTCGGAGGACAAAGCAACGAAAATCGCCCGTGTTTATATACACCCCAAATCCTGCAACATGTCCATGACACTCTCTCCCCTATTTCGCGAAAATATTAAACGTTCTGCCCTTCTTTGAGCTTTCTCGACGTCCTATTTGGTAAAGACGACGGACAAGCGTAGTGTATGCAGTCTAGTAAATCTGTTACATTTTCTAAGTGTTGTATCAACGAAACGCAGTCTATGGTTTGCTTTCCCACAACGTTTTATACGTGAATGTAGCTTTCCCGGTGTATAGTACTGCTGAATACTCGGGCTTCCATCCGGGTAGCTGCGTCAAAAATTCACTACGTTTCGATGAGTGTCATTCTCATCATCTTCTGGCGTCAAAAATCCGACGTTTCGATAAGTGTCATTCTCATCATCTTCTGGCGAAGAAGAAGATGAGAATGACACTCATCGAAACCTCGCGGATTTTTGACGCAGCTATCCGGATGTAAGCCCGAGAAGATTTTATCAACGTTTTATGTGTTTTCTTTTCAATTTAAGTTGTTCCTAATTGTAATTACTATATATTTACTTGTATTTACGCACTTTACATTTGACTGAGTTCTTGTTGAAGTTTAACGGATTTCTTTTAGCACTCATATGTATGACCTCTCACTTCTCATTATTTAGATTCAATTACCAGTTTTCGTACCATACAGATATTTCTAAATCGTTTTGCAACTTGTTTTCATCTTCCTATGACTTTACTAGGAGGTAACCGAAAGCGTCAACTGCGAACAGTCTACGAAGACCGCTCAGATTGTCCCCTAAATCGTTTGTATTAATAAGGAACAAGAGAAGGCCTCTAACACTACCTTGGGGAACGCCAGAAATCACTAATGTTCTACTCCATGACTTTCCGTCAATTACTGCGAACTGTGACCTCTTTGACAGGAAATCACGAATCCAGTCTCATAGCTGAAAAGACATTCCACGAGCACAGAATTTCACTCCAAGCCGCTTGTGTGGTAAAGTATTGAAAAGCCTAGAAATAAGGAGTCAATTTGATATCGTTTGTCAATAGCACTCAACATTTCATGTGCGTAAAGAGCTAGTTGTTTTTCACAAGGCCAATGTTTTCTAAATCCGTGTTGACCGTGTGTCAATTGATGGTTCTCGTCGAGGCAATTCATAATCTTCGCACACAATATATGTTCCAAGTTCCGTCCCCATATTGACGTTAATGATATGGGACTGTAGCTTACTGGATTACTCCTACTACCTTTTTTGAATATTGGTATGAGCTGTGCAACTTTCCAGTCTTTGGATACGGATGTTTGGTCGAGCGAGCGGTTGTATATGATTGTTAAGTTAATGTTTAACCATTTCTATAAAATATTGGGGTACAAGAAAACACATCTTTATGTTATAAAAGATCACCTTATAGTATAACCGAAAGTACTGTACTTGAAAACCGCTTAAAACTGTATGCTATGTATTTTTGTTGAAAACCACTTGAAACTGTAGTTACGTACATTTTTACATTTTTCAAAGAAATGGTTGCATGTTTCATGTTCTGCACTTCCCCAAGGAGAGAATAGGTTAAGGCATTTTTTGTGAAGTTATTGCATCAGCATCGAAATTATTAGGAGTATTATCTTAAAACTAAGACTTGATTTTGTTTAATGAACAATTTAGACTGTGTATTTTCGAATGTTAAAAAAATCATTAACTGTGAGAAAACATTTTGAAAAATGCATAATTATTTTTCATGCTTAATAGGAAGTTACTGTCACTGTTACTTCATTGAATCCCATCGCACCAGATGTATTTTCCGGCTTGCAAATAAACGACATAGGATGTCTAGTAATAAATTCTAGAATTCAGTCCCGCCCAGATAGACAAGTTTCTTTGTCGAACCCATCTCGAAAGCATTTCTCCCTGCTACATGATAGGCTGACAATCTGACGATGAGCGATGAGACGTTTCATCGTTGAGCTAAAAGGTCGGCTCTCGGCTTTCATGTATGCTGCCAGCTCGTCATTTTTTTCAGCGGTGAACACATTTTTAAATTTCCCACCTCTTATGTCAGCTCTATAGTTGTAATTATTCTTAGCTTTATGAACGTATCTTCCCAACGTTGATTTGGGTGCATTAAACTCTTTAGATGCTCTTATGACTACCATTTCAGAAAACAAAACACATGAAACTGTCATTTCCTTTGATCTGATATCCAACTGCTATTTCTCACATACTTCGCACTACGTGTAGGGAACAGAGAAAAATAAATATACGCTTTGAAATCTACTCGCATAAAAAAAGAAGGTGAAGACGTAACGCTATCCCATTTAGCTTCGTCCCATTCACTCCGAAGAGCACATTTCAGACTGACAACTTGTACTGAGTATTATAACTCATTTAAACATTTTATGTAACTAATGTATATTGAATGGCATGTACTTTAAGATGATATATCGTGGAAGGGGGTGTAGTTACAAACTAACGAGTTATCTTGCTTGTAAATGCACCAAAGTTATAAAGACGCAGTTTTAAACGTGAAGGACAATGGTTCACTTCGAAGTTGCATTCCAGATCAAGTGAAAATGACAGTCTCGGCTTCGCTTCCATTCAGAGATACAGCCATATGTCACTGCAATAGGCTGCAGGGTTCTCCAGTCTGGAAAACAGCACAATGCCGTTGTGCATCGCTATCCCGTTTTGTCATGGTGTCCCCTACTTATTTCTAAAATCGGGAACATATTGTATTGCAGTTCCGAGATCCGTTCCTTTGCTTACAAACAATACCTTTTGGAGGTACACAAATTATCGTTTTATCCCTCAAATTTGTTTCAGGCAGTTGCGGCGTGCTCAGTGGGAGTTTTATTACTTTCCTGAAACACATGCATACAAGCTATCTGCAGGTTAAGGAATGTGATACATCAGATTCTGTTGTAATTTAAATTTTTATGTACACTTTACCTTTTATTTTACGTTCTCTGCGTCCTGTAGCCAGCCAGAATAAATGACAGGTCCAAATTAAGACACGATATCAACATGAGGGATGTTAGAAAGTAGTCTGCATTGAATTTTTTCTTTATTTTCGAATCCTTAAGATGTATGTTCTAGTAATATTCGTGGGATATGCCAATTTTTGGCTTTACCGTTGTAGTTGTTTGCTAATCCTTAGGTGTGACAAACGTGGTGCTATGTACCAAACGTGCTTTTTTATAGTAAAATAAAAGATAAAGTGGACATACAATTTAAATGACAAGAAGATCGGAAGCATCACATACCTTAACCTAAAAATAACCTGTATGTATGTCTCTCAGGAAAATAATAAAAAATATCCACTGAGGATGCCACAGCTGTCGTGAAACATGTTTGCGTGATAAAACGAAACAATAATTCGTGTAGCTGCAAAAATAAATAAATAAATAAAACGGGTACCCATCCCTAATTGGTTGCTTGCTTGGTTGGTTGGTTGAATTGGGGAGGGTGGGGACCAAACACCATGGTCAACAGTTGCATCGTATTAGGGAAGAATATCGAAGGAAGTCGGCCGTACCCTTTTAAAGGAACCATCCCGGCATTTGGCTGAAACGATTTAAGGAAATCACGGAAAACCTAAATCAGGATGGCCCAACGTGGGTATTGAACCGTCGTCCTCCATTGGGCTAACCACTCTGCCACCTCGCTCGGTCATCCTTAAATCATTATCATCAGGAAGATAGTGTGGTATAGTTTACGTATCTAATCATAGTGTGGTATAGTTCATGCATCTAATAGTACAAAGTAAAAAACCGGATACCCAAATTTCCTCAGCTGCAAATCATTACAAAATTGATGTGTTGTGTTTATTTTTCTCAGAATTTCTAGCCTTTGTATCACCCTAATGTTGAGGATAAACTGAACTCCGTCCGAACAGGCCTTAGAAGACCCAACTGTACCGACCGGCCGCCGTGTCATCCTCAGCCCTCAGGCGTCACTGGATGGGGATATGGAGGGGCGTGTGGCCGGCACACCGCTCTCACGGCCGTAGGTCAGTTTACGGGACCGGAGCAGCTACTTCTCAGTCAAGTACACTACTGGCCGTTAAAATTGCTACACCACGAACACGACGTGCTACAGACGCGAAATTTAACCGACAGGAAGAAGATGCTGTGATATGCAAATGATTACCTTTTCAGAGCATTCACACAAGGTTGGCGCCGGTGGCCACACCTACAACGTGCTGACATGAGGGAAGTTTCCAATCGATCTCTCATACACAAACAGCAGTTGACCGGCGTTGCCTGGTGAAACGTTGTTGTGATGCCTCGTGTAAGGAGGAGAAATGCGTACCATCACGTTTCAGACTTTGATAAAGGTCGGATTGTGGCCTATCGCGATTGCGGTTTAGCGTATCGCGACACTGCTCCTCGCGTTGGTCTAGATCCAATGACTGTTAGCAGAATATGGAATCGGTGGGTTCAGGAGGGTAGTACGGAACGCCGTGCTGGATCCCTGTGGCCTCGTATCACTAGCAGTCGAGATGACAGGCATCTTATCCGCGTGCCTGTAACGGATCGTGCAGCAACGTCTTGATCCCTGAGTCAACAGATGGGAACGTTTGCAAGACAATAAGAATCTGCACGAACAGTTCGACGACGTTTGCAGCAGCATGGACTATCAGCTCGGAGACCACGGCTGCGGTTACCCTTGACGCTGCGTCACAGACAGGAGCGCCTGCGATGGTGTACTCAACGACGAACCTGGGTGCACGAATGGCAAAACGTCAGTTTTTGGACGAATCCAGGTTCTGTTTACAGCATCGTGATGGTCGCATCCGAGTTTGGCGACATCGCAGTGAACGCACATTGGAAGCGTGTATTCGTCATCGCCATACTGGCGTATCACCCGGCGTGATGGTATGGGATGCCATTGGTTACACGTCTCGGTGACCTCTTGTTCGCATTGACGGCACTTTGAACAGTGGACGTTACATTTCAGATGTGTTACGACCCGTGGCTCTACCCTTCATTCGATCCCTGCGAAACCCTACATTTCAGTAGGATAATGCACGACCCCATGTTGCAGGTCCTGTAAGGGCCTTTCTGGATACAGAAAATGTTCGACTGCTGCCCTGGCCAGCACATTCTCCAGATCTCTCACCAATTGAAAACGCCTGGACAATGGTGACCTAGCAACTGGCTCGCCACAATACGCCAGTCACTACTCTTGATGAAGTGTGGTATCGTGTTGAAGCTCCATGGGCAGCTGTACCTGTACACGCCATCCAAGCTCTGTTTGACTCAATGCCTAGGCGTATCAAGGCCGTTATTACGGCCAGAGGTGGTTGTTCTGGGTACTCATTTCTCAGGATCTATGCACCCAAATTGCGTGAAAATTAATCACATGTCAGTTCTAGTATATTTGTCCAATGAATATCCGTTTATCATCTGCATTTCTTCTTCGTGTAGCAATTTTAATGGCCAGTAGTGTAGCTCCTGTGTTTGCCTCACCACGGCTGAGTGCACCCCGCTTGCCAACAGCAGAACGGATGGTCACCCATCCAAGTGCTATCTCAGCCCGACAGTGCTTAAGTTCGATGATCTAATGGGAACAGGTGTTACCACTTCGGCAAGGCCGGTGGCCAAATGTTAAGGATGGCATGGTTTAAGTAATTTTGCAAGTTATTCTTTACGCTCAAACAAACAAAATCTCAAAAGTGGTACAATTCAGGCAACTGTCCCCAAAAGTGAAACGTACAACTCTTTATGCCAGAATTTTTTGCCAGTTCCCCACCCACGCATAGAGAAGACGAGCGCCTTCTGTCGGCTTGAGCGGCGCACGGGAATAATGTTGTCGCCTCAGAGCGAACTGCAGCGCAGTCCCACAGACCGCTGTTTGAAACCGTGTTTGTGGCTCCGCCGAGCCATCGCTAGCGAGAGCCCCAAGGTCGACTCTTCCACTGCTGGCTGCAGCAGCCTCGCCAGGTGGCCCTGGTCCACAGACACAGCGTGCGTCCGGGGTGTCAAACAGCCTGCGGCCCATTCAGGCCCCAGAGGTCGTCGCGGCCACCTCACCCACTCCACAACACGCGGCCTTCCCAAGGACACTCTCGTATCGGAAGGACAGTCCACACACCGGCTATAAACATTCCTCTACTGCCTAATGAAACCGGTAACATACTGAAGCGCCAGTCAAACTGGTATAGGTATGCGCAGTGCTTTCTTTCTAAAAAAAAACAATTTGAGGGTACTCCGACAATGGATATAATGCTGCGATACCACCCGTCTGCTTTTTGCCATGACGTCATCAACATGTCGTAATACAACAAAAAAAATGGTATCGGAATCTTCAGTTGACTTAGCTCAAATGAAGTAGGCGATACCGAGAAACACACAAGAGAACGAGGTATCGAACACTTCAGTTGACATCACCTCAAATGAAGCACAGTATGTTACCAGAATGATTTCCACTCTGCGGAGGGGTGTGCGCCGGTATGAAACTTCCTGGAAGATTAAAACTGTGTGCCGGACCGAGATTCGAACTCGGGACCTCTGCCTTTCGTGGGCAAGTGCTCTACCATGCAGAGTGAAAATTTCATTCTGGATACATCACCCAGGCTGTGGCCAGGCCATGTCTCCACAATATCCTTTCTTTCACGAGTGTTAGTTCTGCACGCTTCGCAGGAGAGATTCTGTAAAGTTTGGGAGGTAGGAGACGAGGTACTGGCAGAAGTAAAGCTGTGAGGACGGGGCATGAGTCGTGCTTGGGTAGCTCAGTTGGTAGAGCACTTGCCCGCGAAAGGCAAAGGTCCCGAGTTCGAGTCTCGGTCCGGCACACAGTTTCAATCTGCCGGGAATTTTCAACACTCCTCTACTGCCTAATGAAACCGGTAACACACTGAATCGTCAGTCAAACTGGTATAGGTATGGCCAGTGATTTTTTTCTAAAAAACAGTTTGAGGGTACTCTGACATTGGATATAATGCAGCGAAAACTACTTATAACTGAAGCATGCGATACCACCCGTCTGCTTTTAGCCATGACGTCATCAAAATGTCGAACTAAAAAAAAAAGGGTATCAGATTCTTCGGTTGACTTAGATCAACTGATGCAGGCGATACCGAGAAACACCCAAGCATACAAGAGAATGAGGTATCGAACACTTCGTTTGACATCGCCTCAAATGTAGCACAGGTTGTTAGTTTTCTGCTCATCTCTCACATCCAACTTAACTTACAAGTTGCAACGAAAGACAGGACACTGTTGTAAATATTGTGTTGGCAGAAGAGCCAACACCGTGTGGAGGCCGAAATGCACGCGTCTTAGCTCACGCAGGCTGGCGTGGGGAGGGAAGAACTATACCGACGTGAGGTCTGGAACATGACAAGGAAGTAGAATTGAGAAAGCGGACGTAATTAGTTTGATATGAACGTCGCTCTTGACGATGCATTATTCACAATATTGTCTGTTCAGAATTCATTCTAATTACTGAATATGGCGCCTTGCTAGGTCGTAGCAAATGACGTAGCTGAAGGCTATGCTAAACTGTCGTCTCTGCAAATGAGAGCGTATGTAGGCTGTGAACTATCGCTAGCAAAGTCGGCTGTACAACTGGGGTGAGTGCTAGGGAGTCTCTCTAGACCTGCCGTGTGGCGGCGCTCGGTCTGCAATCACTGATAGTGGCGACTCGCGGGTCCGACGTATACTAACGGACCGCGGCCGATTTAAAGGCTACCACGTAGCAAGTGTGGTGTCTGGCGGTGACACCACAGTAAAACTTCGCACAACCGACAAGAACGGAACGGCTAGCGCAAACGAATAAAGAACAACAAAACAAAGACGGCAATGAATCGCGAAGCATCATGGTAGCGGGACGGTAGAGACATGGAGCTCGGCGTTTTAGCGTACGCGTATCGGTTCGGCTATACCATCGCCCACTATTAGCGGGCTAGGGCACTACATGCTTGGTTAACTGGCTGCAAGCGATTCAGTTGTCCAGAACCGTTGCGCAGCTTCGAAATGCTTGAAACAGTCAATGACATCGCTTTTCCCACCAAAAACTGCACTGGTGTCGTTCCGTATTCCAGTTACCTACAATTACCTACTACAAAAAGAATTCTCTAAAACCCAATCCCTCCAAAACTCAAGTGAGTGCAAAAAAATGGCTCTGAGCACTATGGGACTTAACTGCTGTGGTCATCAGTCCCCTAGAACTTTGAATTACTTAAACCTAACTAAGGACATCACACACATCCATGCCCGAGGCAGGGTTCGAACCTGCGACCGTAGCGGTCACGCGGCTCCAGACTGTAGCGCCTAGAACCGCTCGGCCACTTCGGCCGCCTAAGTGAGTGCATTCCATCTGAACTCGAGGTAGGCAAAGTACAGGCTCAATGTTACCTGGGATACAGATACTCCCACTTACCTTGGCGTCGTGCTGGACAGAACATTGATATACAAATATCATTGCGAAAAAACGCGCAAGAAAGTAGAAGCACGAAATTCCCTAATAAGAAAGCTGCACAATAGCAAATGGGGTGCCAAACCTACCATGGTCAGAACTTCAGTCCAGGCTTTGTGCTTCTCAACTGCCGAATATGCCTGACCGGTATGGTGCAGATCGGCCCACGCAAAAAAGGTAGATATTAGCTTGAATGAAACATGCAGGATAGCGACAGGCTGCATGAAACTAACCCCCATAGAAAATCTTCACAGGGCCGCAGGTTTCACAGACCCTGACTGACGTAGGAAAGCCCATGAACATACCGAGAAGCTAAGACAAACCTTTGATACCCGTCACTCAATATTTGGCCTAGAGTGTGGCCCCAGTAGACTCAAATCCAGACGCTGTTTCCTAAGTTGCGCCTTAGATGAGCCCTCCATCTACTATCCACTAATAGAGGACCCACCAAGCGGCGTTTCTGGTGATTGGAAAACCTGTGAGAACGCTTAACCGCATCAGAACTGGGGTGGCTCCTGTGAAATCTAATCTGATCAAATGGGGTTTGTTGGACGAAAATGACGACAAATGCGACTGCGGCACTCGACATGACTTGGAACATCTTCTAATCTCCTACAGTGCCCTGCCTGCCCACACAGATGCATCCTCGGCGATCTATGGCTGACTAAAGAAGAAGCATTGGACATTGCCCAATGCTGGGCAAACAAATTGTAGTTTCCGGACACGAAAAAGTAAAGCAAAGTAATTCCAATTACCAACACGAAAAAATGAAATAAAAAATTTACGTCCGTGAAATAAATCTTGGGCACTCTTCCAAGTTCTCAACATCTAAAAAAATTACTTTGTCAACGAAAAAGTTTAGGGGTACTCATCCCCCAGCGTTCCCCCAGAAAAACAGCAGTGGGTATGCGTATTCAAATACAAAGATATGTGAACAGGCAGATTACGGCGCAGCCGTCAGCAACGCCTATATAAGACAACAAGTGTCTGGCGTAGCTGTTAGATCGGTTACTGCTGCTACAACGGCAGGTTATCAGGATTTAATTGAGTTTCAACGTCGCACGAGCAGTGGTACGCAGCATCTCCGAGGTAGGGATGAAGTGGGGGTTTTCCCGTACGACCAACTCGCGAGTGTACTGTGAAATCAGGAATCTGGTAAAACAACAAGTCTCTGAGATCGTTGCGGCAGGGAAAAGATCCTGCAAGAACAGGACCAACGACGACTGAAGAGAATCGTTCAACTTAGCAGGAGTGCAACCTTCCGTCAAATTGGTGCAGATTTCAATGCTGGGCCATCCAGGAGTGTCAGTGTGCGAACCATTCAAAGAAACATCGTCGATACGGGCATTTCCAGCGGAAGATCCACTCATTTACCCTTGATGACTGCACGACACAAAGCTTTAATCCTCGCCCGGGCCCGTCAACACCGACATTGGACTGTTGATGGCTGGAAACATGTTGCCTGGTCGGACGAGTCTCGTTTCAAATTGTATCGAGCGGATGGATGTGTAAGGGTATGGAGACAACCTCATGAATCCAACGACCCTGCACGTCAGCAGGGGATTGTTCAAGCTGGTGGATGCTCTGTAATGGTGTGGGGCATGTGCTGATAGTCTAGATACGAATGTGACAGGTGACACATACGTAAGCATCCCGTCTAATCCGTTGACGTCAATTGTAAATTCCGATGGACTTGGGCAATTCCAGGAGAAAGATGCGACACTCCAGAGGTTCAGAATTGCTACAGAGAGGTTCCAGGAAAACTCTTGTGAGTTTAAACACTGCCGCAGACCACCAAACTTCCCAACATGAACATAACTGAATATATCTGGGATGCCTTGCAACGTGCTGTTCAGATGAGATATCCATCCCAATTTATGCACAGCCTTGCAAGATTCCTGGTGTCAGTTCCCTCCAGCTCTACTTCAGACATTACTCGAGACCATGTCACGTCCTGCTGCGGAACTCGTGCGTGTTCGCGGAGGCACCAGACGATATTAGGCATGTTTATCACTGTTTTGGCTCTACAATGTAGTACACTTTTCTGCACTGTTCTGATTGAATGTATCCGGACACCCCGAAAAACATATGTTTTTCATATTAGGCACATTTTGCTGCCACCTACTGCTAGGTACTCCATATCAGGGACGCCCGTACTCATTGGACATCGTGAGAGAACAGAATGGGCCGCTCCGTGGAACTCACGGACTTCGAACGTGGTCAGGTGATTGGGTGTCGCTTGTGTCATACGTCTGAACCGAGATTTTGCACCGAACTGCCAATCCTGCCACAGCAACTCAGCAACGATGTCTGCAGCGGGGGAAAGAAAGGCAATCTGCAAACCAACGAGCTTCACAACAGCCTAACCGTGTACCCAATATCGACGGTCCGCCGCAGATCAAATTATAAATTCTTTCGCAGTTACTTGAAAAATCCATAAAGAAAAACATTAAGATGTAGCAGGTTCAACCTAGAAGATAAGGACAGACGGAGCAAAATTCACCAGTCGCTGTTGTAGACAAGTTTTATCGTAAAAAAATTTTTTTTCTACAGTTTAACAAAGTCACAGAGTTTCTATATATTCCTTGTGCGGTCTGACACTCCTTGATATCTTTGCCAGAATAAATTGAAATACTCCTAATTTTTCCTCAAATACTTAATTAATGTCACTAAAGAATCAATCTTGTTCTCATTTAACGAAATATTCCACTTTAAAACCGATATTCTTGACCACAATCACCGATAAAGTTTTAGAACAGAATTTTAATACGCTTCACAGTATCGATTATTTTCAAAATGTCAATACGCGTCGACTTCTCATTAATAAAACTTTAAACTAGTTAATTATTGAAAATCGTCCACACTCCTGACAAAATTCTGCCGGGATCTCTTCAAGCAGTCTCAATTTTAATAAGTTTGCAAATTTCACACATAAGTAATATTTACGATGTATATCGTAACAGTCAACTGACTGTTTTAACTTCCAGTTCAAAGTTTATTTAACCGTTGATAACCAATTGACATCCAATTACAAACTTTTTCATTCCCCATTCAACATTGAACTCCTTTTCATTTTATATAAAAAAAAACATGAAACATATTTTAATAATGGTCAGCATGATGTTTCAACGGTTCTCACAGCCGCCGGCCGTCGACCACGTTGCAATAGTGGTTAGCTCTCGTCGTCCGCCGCGTCTGGAGTCCCCGCTGGATCATCTTGCTGCTACGCTCGACACGAAAGAAAAGAAACAAAATCTTTTTAAATAACAAGTCTCCACTTAACATACTACAAATAAATAAATATAAATATTAACATTCCTTACCTGCCGTCACTCAAGCGGTAAAGAAACGCGATGTTTCCTGATTAGACTTTTGAAACACGACAGTTTCCACACTCCTAGGTCCACTGTTTCCGATGTGATAGTGAAGTGGGAACGTGAAGGGACACGTACAGCACAAAAGCGTACAGGCCGACCTGGTCTTTTAACTGACAGAGACCGTCGACAGTTCAAAAAATGGCTCTGAGCACTATGGGACTCAACTTCTGAGGTCATTAGTCCCCTAGAACTTAGAACTACTTAAACCTAACTAACCTGAGGACATCACACACATCCATGCCCAAGACAGGATTCGAACCTGCGACCGTAGCGGTCTCGCGGTACCAGACTGCTGCGCCTAGAACCGCACGGCCACTTCGGCCGGCCCGCCGACAGTTGAAGAGGGCCGTAATGTGTAATAGGCAGACATCTATCCACACCATCACACAGGAATTCCAATCTGCATCAGCAGCCACTGAATGTACTATGAGAGTTAGGAGGTAGGTGAGAAAACTTGGATTTGATGGTCGATCCGCTGCTCATAAGCAACACATCAAACTGGTAAATGCCAAACGGTGCTTCGCTTCGTGTAAGGAGGGTAAACATTGGACTATTGAACAGTGGAAACACGTTGGGTGGAGTGACGAATCACGATACACAGTGTGGTAATGTGATGGTAGGATGTGGGTGAACGCCATCTGCCAGCGTGTGTAGTGCGAACAGTAAAATTCCGTGTTATGGTGTGGTCGTGTTTTTCATGGAGGGGGCTTGCACCCCTTCTTGTTTTGCGTGGAACCATCAGAGCACAGACCAACATTGATGTTTTAAGCACCTTCTTCCTTCCCAATGTTGAAGGGGAATTCGGGAACCGCGACTGCATCTTTCAGTACGAGCACCTGTTCATAATGCACGGCCTGTGGCGGAATGGTTACACGACAATAACATCCCTGTAATGGACTGGTCTGCACAGAGTCCTGACGTGAATCCTATAGAACACCTTTGGGATGTTTTGGAACGCCAACGTCGTGCCAGGCCTCACCGACTGACATCGACACCTCTCCTCAGTGCAGCACTCCGTGAAGAATGGGCTGCCATTCCCCAAGAAACCTTCCAGCAGCTGATTGAACGTATGCCTGCGAGAGTGGAAGCTGTCATCAAGGCTAAGGGTGGGCCAACACCATACTGAATTCCAGCATTACCGAAGGAGGGCGTCACGAACTTGTAAGTCATTTTCAGCCAGTGTCCGGATACTTTTGGTCGCATAGTGTTAAGAGGGAACGGCAGGATGACGGACGAAGATATTGCTAAAATTCAGGATTTTTTCCTTCAAACCGGAATGTAATAAACAAAAGGGGTTTCTTGCAATGAATAAAGCGTACATTGAAGTTTTTTAATTCGTATTTTGTACTGAAAAATATTGATGTCTTTACTGTATAGTTGGGATTTTCCTGAGCCAGCTCTGAAAGAGATAGATCAACGGTTGACGCTGTAACGCCGGTTGTGGTTATCTGTAACATGAAATTAACGTACCACCTTCATCCTTACAGACATAGTTTTAGTTCATTGTAGAAATTGGCAAAAAAAAATTATTGGCGACATTTGGAAAAAATGACCATTTTTGGACCCCCTCTTTTTTTGGACGAAGGAATAATAAATATCAACATAAAAAAATCGGCTACGACGAATGAAGAGAGAGTTTTCTTCAAGTGAGACCAAAAATCATTAAAATCGGATGAAAATTGCAGCGTGGACGACGACAATCATGTCGAAAAACATAGTTTCAAGAAAAACGACTTTAGTTTGACAAGTATTTATCATACAAAAAAGGGACAAAGCTTGAAACTTAGGTGATATCATCGACTCCTGGTCTACAATAACTATCACCCCGGCTAGTGAATGGTCGCTTTCCGCTACTTTGATCTGATAAGCCCTCATTTTCGTCCTCAAAGCCCTTTTCGTCGCTGAGTGCACCGCCACTGGCTTCTCTATCTTCACAGAATCGGCGCAATTCATCGCCGATTTTGACTTGACGGGCATTTGCCACGTGCATTAATGCAGTATAGCCTACACTGAATAGGTATACAGTCAAACTTGAAGCAAAGTTGACAATTTATGTTATTTTTGAAGCATACCTCGAAATGAGACTACTGAAATTTTAGATCACACTTTGAGTTACGCTACCCAAGCAACGCTCCAGCGAATCACGTGTACTCAGACTGGCATAAACAGGTGTAATTCCAGCGATAACGACTTACGTCAACCGGCTCTCTAACGCCGGGGCGTGCCGTGTACGCTCGGCTTCAAACGCTCACAGAAGAGTTACTTTTCGAAGTTCGCACGTAATATATTTGGGAATAATTCTTCAATGTTTATACATTCGAATACCACAATTCAAAAATTTACAGTTTTTTCGATGTTCGAATGTTCTGCTGGGCAATGGTACAGGAGAGTCAAAGTCCATTCTGTGTTATATTTTTACTTGGTTTTAATTTGTTTCCTGGCAACTTCAGCTAGTGGAAGAGTTTGTGATCCCCGGCTCGAAGTCAATGTTGTGTTATGTAATTTATAACGTTGTGTTTCAGTGAATGGTACACTGTGATACATTTTTGGATAGGTCTTTAGGAGAGGAAATGAATTACCGAATAAAAAATACATGGTGCTATTTTAAAAAGTCGTACCGCTGCTGATACTTTGTAAAAAACATCTACAACGGAGGCAATCATTCTGTTTGATGTCCCCCTGACGGCTGGAAAACATTTGCTTGAAACAGTTTGTAATTTGCATCTGGACGAACAGTTATTTAGGGTGGTCAAAGATAAATGGGACACCCATATATATATATATATATATATATATATATATATATATATATATATATATATATATATATATATATATATATATAGATCTGTAATTTAGGAGGAGCTGTTGGTTGGTTGATTGATTGATTTTGGGGAAGAGACCAAACAGCTAGGTCATCGGTCTCATCGGATTAGGGAATGATGGGGAAGGAAGTCGGCGGTGCCCTTTCAAAGGAACGATCCCGGCATTTGACTGAAGCGATTTAGGGAAATCACGGGAAACCTAAATCAAGATGGCGGGACGCTTGATTGAACCGTCGTCCTCCCAAATGGGAGTCCAGTGTGCTACTGCGCCACCTCGCTCGGCAGAAGGAGTTGTTGAGCACACAGACAGTGTGTGTGTGTGTGTGTGTGTGTGTGTGTGTGTGTGTGTGTACATACACTTAGGAAATGCAAATTGTCATAGTGCCTCAATCAATCCTTCTCCATTATATCTTTTTTGTGATGCTCTTATTGGCCTATGTTCAGCTCACCAGAATTACTTATGTTCCTTCCATTTTACTTCAGTGACTCCTGATTCATCTATACTGAGTCTTCGTATTTTCACTTCAACGTTTTCCAACTTTCCTACCACATACTCTTTCACTTACTGCATTTCCTTTACTTCGAGGTAATCAGTTTTGGATTGTAGCTATTTCATTTCTGATACTCCTCATTACGTGGGTCTTTTTTTTTTATCTCTCGGCACATATGTGGGGCTTATTTAACTGTTCCTTCCAACAGGCCAGTAATCTTTGTTCACTTCCACAGACTATAGCAACATTATAAGCGTTATCATCGATATTCTTTCATTCTGAATTATAACTGCACAGTTGAACCTTCTATTAGTTCAGTCGTTTCTTCTTCGATGTACAGATTGAACGTTAGTGGAGAGGGATTCCCTGTCTTAGACCCTTTCTAACGCCAATACTTCGGTCTTACATTCTCATTGTTTCCTCTTTATTCTTGTACATGATGCATACTACCTGTTGTTTATGCCTATACTCCTGGAATTTCATTTTCTCCAACATTACCCCTAATCTATACTGATATCATTAGTCCATGACCTACCCCATGTGATTTGTAGGGTGCAGTGGTGGAACACCTAGTTTCCACACTGCTAGCAAGGCACACTGTTATTCATATAAACTGTGTTTTATCCATATGTGCTATCTTTTCTGGATGATCCATTTTTACAAATATTACTCCACATTTGTAGCAGTAGTAGTGTTCCATGATAATACACTGGAGGTAGCAGTGAAGCTACTGGAGATTACAGTACTGGCAAGTCACACTACAACTGTTACATCTAACTACCATATGTAACCACCATGTTGCATCCTCGTTGACCATTCTTTCTGTGTGGTGCAGAGGCATTGGCAGCACGATAGCTGGTTGTCACAGTTCTAGAACGAGATGTTACAATGCCATGAATGTCCACCCAGTTGCACCAATAGGAGCTATTCTTCCCTTTGCTTTTCCACAAATGTTGATCTAGATCTGTACCGGTAGTTGTAGTCCGTGACCTGTGTCCTGTCGTATGCAGGAGTTGACGGCACAGTAGCTGGTTGTCACAGCGCTATAATGACATGACTATTTAATTCCCTGTCTGGATGAGCAGACATTAATGACGATTGACAACCATCCAAAATTAATTGCAAATAAATTTTCTCACTGCAAATATCTTTGTGTCAGCTGTGATGAATGTTAAGGGCTATGGTATAGGGATGTAGACACTGTCATAACGAAGTTTGGATCAGTATGGAGGTGCTGTGTGCTGTGCCGAAGGCGGACGAGGCATTAGAGACGAGTGTTTGGTCCTGGACGACCTTCTGCACGGGGAACGCTCGGTCCCTCTATGCTAAGCCTGGATGGGCCCAATAATCCGGGGCGTGAGGACACAAGAGGCCGTAAATCTGTGGACAACGTTTGGTTTCCGTTCAAGGGCTGTGGAAGCTACGAAGTCCGTCTGCGGCTGCCAATAACCTCCAGAAGGTGGTGTCGTCACTGAAAGTAAGATTTTTCATCTAGTTAGCGCAACGGTCGTCGTCTGGCGGGGCCAGTCTCCCAGTGTTGTGGGAGCTGTTAATAACTGTGTGGCAACGTTTCTCTGCTTTGAGTTTGTGATCGGAAATTGCCTTGCGTGTGTGTTACTGGACCCTTGCATGATCGTCCATTTGAACGCAAAGCTGACTTAAGGCGAGCGTCGTAAAGAAACAAAATAAAGAAAAAAAATTTTGGCTGTGGATCTTCTGCAAGCCGTTGTTTTCCGATGAACAGTTTAGGTCACTGTTTGGATAAGCACGTTGTAAAATGTTAAACAACCTTGTACTGTCTGGCGGAGAGATAGAGCCAATTAATTTTATGGATGTCCAAAATGCGAGGTCATGTTAATGTTCGCCAAAATCTGTTGGTGTAGTACGTATGCATATTTAACTTTAGTCGTTGTTATTGTGTATATAGTCTTGTGTTAAGGGGGGTAGGACGTCAAACGAGCCGACTTGGAGCAGGAGAGGCACCACAGGACATTTTAATTTCCACTGTCTATACTTTTACAAATAAATTCATAAATCTTTGAAAGCATGACCAGGAAGGATTGAGGATTCATACTCATAGTAGTGGAAGCTCAAAAACGCAACGAAATACATTTTTTTACATGTCAAATTTCATCATTTTTTCACTTACTACTCGCTACATTTGTTGCTATAGGTACACTTTTCTTCCTAAGTAAAAGAGATTCTTCGATGAATTTTGCACAGCATACTAACTCTAGAGTTTATTTAATTTATGAAAAAATGAATGAACTGTTACATTTTAAACTCCTTGTTTAGAAAAAACTCAAATTTTATAGTTAATTATCTCAATTTTTACCACAAGGTTTAATAGATTTGGAAAATTCTAGAGTTTCATACACCTGTAAGTACTGCTTGCATGCTGGGCAAAATTCATCGAACAATCTCTCTTACTTGTGAAGAAATGTGTACCTACAGAAACAAATCCAGCCAGCAGTAAGTGAAAAAATGATGAAATTTCACATGTAAAAAATAGGTATTTTGCTACGTTTTTGAACTTCCACTGCTATGGGTGTGAGTCCTCAATTCTTCCTGGTCATGCTGACAAAGTTTTATGAATTTATTTGTAAAAGTATAGACAGTAGAAATTAAAATGTCCTGTGGTACCACTCCTGCTCCAAGTAGGTCCGTTTGACGTCCTACCCCCCTTAAGGAGTTTAGTCCTCGTGGCATTTAAGTGCACTATTTAAATATATTTAAGGTAGTGCTATAGTTTGTATTTGGTAATCCGCCTAGCCACGACTGATGTCGGTTGCTCGGTCTGTCTGAAATGTTGGGCCTATTGGGTAGAGACCGTTGTTTACTTGCTCTCCTCACCTCCGAGGTCCAGTACTGATACTACGGCAGTAGTTCTGCCAGAATCTAATTTGGAGAAGTTATTAATTCTTGTGAGCACAAATAAAGCTGCCTTTGCTTCTATAATTTTCTTCCGCTGGCCAGCAAGCTTTGGTTAATGATTAAAAATCGCCAACTGGTCTTCGTCCAACCTAGTGGCTCATGTTAGACGAGTTCCCTTTCCAGTTCGGGTAAATGTTTCGTCCCCCTGGTGGAGCGATCCTCTTTCCCCAGCCACGCTGGGGTCAGAGTTGCCCGAGTGTCTATTGCCTCTCAGTGTTCCAGGAGAATGAAGTAAGAGGTTAATTATCTGCTCCACCGTTACGCCCAAGAAAGGCGAGGTAGAGTAGTTTTGGATAACCTAAGTATTGTACACTATTAAGATAGTTCTAGGTTTGGATAAATTGGTGTTTGGTGAAATTCAGCCTTCTGTGTCGGTAATCCGGCGTATTCCACGATCCAACATTGTTGTAGAACTGAAAGATTTGGTTTTGATACATTTGCTGAGACGTGACTTAATTATTTGCTATTAATGTTAATTGCTTTAAATGAATCTTCTTTAATTTGTGGTTTTAATTCTTAATGTGTGATCGTCCTTAATGGTGTAACATTTAATGTACGTCTGATTGCCCCTATGTCATGTGCTGACTTCATTCAGAGACTGAAAAGGTGATCCTTGCTCAAGTTTACAGGACATTATTAACCATTGATCTTTATTGTTTACGGTTTTAAAAATGATTGTTAAAAAGGAATAATTTTAGATTTCTATTGTTTATTAAGTAATTCTTAAGTTATATAGCAAATACTACGAGTGCAAATATTCTCTCATTGTTACACTTGCCTGTCCTGTGGTTTACACTGAAGGGTGTGACAATAAATGCAAAATCTAAAGTGAAGCGTTGGGGCGAATTAATCCTTTCCCTTTTCATTACCATTAAAGATAACTGATTGTTGGTCGCTTGTTACTGAAATTGGTTGGGAGAATAGTTTATTGATTGACCCCTGTAGAAAGAGTACATCACTATGTGTTACATTTTTTCAAATATTGCTGCTGATTTCTACCCAGTACTGATATGCGTCTTGTGACAGTGTAGTAGCTGGTTGCCACAGCACTGGAAGCGCGTGGTACAATGCCACGAATGTCTACTGAGTTGAACCCATAGGATCGTTGTTTTTGTGTGTTACGTTTTTGGAAACGTTGCTCTAGATATGAACCACTAGTGTTGGCTCGTTATCTGTGGCCTGTGGTGTGCAGGAGGTGGCAGCGTAATAGCTGGTTGTCACAGTGCTAGAATAGCCTGGTACACTGACATGAATGGGCACTCAGTTGGACCAATATGGACCACTTTATTCTGTGTGTTTCCTTATCAGAAACACAGCTCTACATTTGTACTGGTACTGTTGGTTGTGACCTGTCTCTGAAGTAGTGCAGTAATTGGACGCTGCAGCACTGGAATCATGCAGTCTATTAGCATGAATGCCCCCAGAAATAGACACAATCGACCATTCTTTCTGTATGTTGCATTTTAGATATTGCACTAGATTTACACCAGCAGTGTTGGTCTGTGGCCTCGACTTCGTGGTACACAGAAGTTGGCAGTGCAGTAGCTTATTGTCATAGTACTATAATAACTTGGTGTAGTGACATGAATGTTCACACAGTAGCACCCACATGGGCCATTCTTTCTGTGTGTTGAATTTTCACTAACATTGCTCTAGACTTATACCAGTAGTGCTGCTCTGTAATCTGTGCCCTGTGCTACTCAGGAGGTGACAATGCAATAGGTAACTGCAACAGTGATGGAATCTCAGTTCGAATATGGTAAACATGAGACTGAGAAGCTCACCAGTATGGTTTTAGACAGCTATGCTCATGCAATACTAAGCTTGCTCTTTGCTCACATGATATACTGACAACTATGAACGAAGGTCAACAGGCACATTCCATATTTCTGGATTTACGGAAAGCATTTGACATGGTGGCTCATTCGAGGATGTTAATGAACGTACAAGCATATGGAGTAAATTTTCAGATATGTGAGTGGCTCGGAGGCTTCTTAAATAATAGAACCCAGTATGTTGTCCTCGCTGGCAAGTGTTCATTGGAGACATTTGTATCGTCAGGAGAGCCACAGCGAAGTGTGTTAGGACCACTGTTGTTGACTATATACATAAATATCAGGCAGACAGGGTGGGCTGCAATCTGCCATTGTTGGCTGATGATCTGTGGTTTACAGTAAGATGACGAAGTTTAGTGACTCTAGGAAGATACAAGACTACTTAGACAAAATTTTCTGCTGGTGTGGTGAGTGACAACTAGGCCTCAATGTGAGAAAATGTAAGTTAATGGGGGCGGGTATGAAGATCAAACCAAACATTTTCGGATACGATGATACTAGTGTCCTGCTTGACACAATCAATAAAATTTAGACAGCTGGCAATTTAAGCTGACTTCCAAGCGATTCTACTGCTGCCAACATTCAATGCGTATAAGAACCACAAAGATAAGACATGAGAAATCGGGGCTCATATGAGGGCATATACACTACTGGCCTGTCTGGAACAGCGCGACCGCTACGGTTGCAGGTTCCAATCATGCCTCGAGCATGGATGTGTGTGATTTCCTTAGGTTAAGTAGTTCTAAGTTCTATGGGAGTGATGACCTCAGAAGATAAGCCCTATACTGCTAAGAACCATTTCAACCAATACTGGTCATTAAAATTGCTACACCAAGAAGAAATGCGGTTGATAAACGGGTATTCATTGGGGAAATATACTAGAACTGACATGTGATTACATTTTCACGCAATTTGGGTGCATAGATCCTGAGAAATCAGTACCCACAACAACCACCTCTGGCCGTAATAACGGCCTTGATACGCCTGGACATTGAGTCAAGCAGAGCTTGGATGGCGTGTACCCATGCAGCTTCAACAGGATACCACAGTTCATCAAGAGTAGTGTTGGCATATTCTGATGAGCCAGTTGCTCGGCCACCATTGACCAGACGTTTTCAACTGGTGAGAGATCTGGAGAATGTGCTGGCCAGGGCAGCAGTCTAACATTTTGTGTATCCAGAAATGCCCGTACGGGACCTGCAACATGCGGTCGTCCATTATCCTACTGAAATGTAGGGTTTTGCAGGGATTGAATGAAGGGTAGAGCCACGGGTCGTAACACATCTGAAATGTATCGTCCACAGTTTAAAGTGCGTCATTGTGAACAACAGGTGACTGTTGTGTCTAGACAAGACAGCCTAGACACAATGAGAGGAAGCCGAAAGGCACACGCTAAGTTAGAGCAGGATGGCGTGAGGTCTGAAACAGGATACGTAATGAATGCTATAAAGAAAACTACGTAGCTCCTGGAATACTTAACTTTAATCCATCGTTTTGGTACATCTGGAGATTGTGGCGATACAAGTGAGACTCTTTAGATACATGCAGTGTTACTAATGGCGCCTTGGTAGGTCGTAGCCATTGACTTAGCTGAAGGCTATTCTAACTATCTGCTCTGCAAATGAGCGAGGCTTCGTCAGTGTGCATCGCTAGCTACGTCGTCCGTACAACTGGGGCGAGTGCTAGTCCGTATCTTGAGACCTGCCTTGTGGTGGCGCTCGGTCTGCGATCACACAGTGGCGACACGCGGGTCCACATGTACTAATGGACCGCAGCCGATTTAAAGCTACCACCTAGCAAGTGTGGTGTCTGGCGGTGACACCACAGTGGCTGATACGTGTAACCAATGGCACCCCATACCATCACGCCGGGTGATACCCCAGTATGGCGGTGACAAATACACACTTCCAATGTGCGTTCACCACGATGCCGCCAAACGCGGATGTGATGATGCTGTAAACAGAACCTGGATTCATCCGAAAATATGACGTTTTGCCGTTCGTGCACCCAGGTTCGTCGTTGAGTACACAATCGCGGCGCTCCTGTCTGTGATGCAGCATCAGGGGTAACCACAGCCACGGTTTCTAGCTGATAGTCGATACTGCTGCAAATGTCGTCGAACTGTTCATGCAGATGGTAGTTGTCTTACAAACGTCCCCATCTGTTGACTCAGGGATCGAGACCTGGCTGCATGATCCGTTGCAGGCAATCGGATACCTGTCATTTCGACTGCTACTGATACGAGGCCATTGGGATACAGCACGGCGTTCTGTATTGCCCTCCTGAACCCACCGATTCCATATTCTGCTAACAGTCATTGGATCTCGTCCAACGCGAGCAGCAATGTCGCGATATAATGAACCGCAATCGCGATAGGCTACAATGCAACCTTTATCAAAGTCGGAAACGTGATGGTATGCATTTCTCCTTCTTACACGAGGCTTCACAAGAGCATTTCACCAGGCAACGCCGGTCAGCTGCTGTTTGTGTATGAGAAATCAGTTGGAAACTTTCCTCATGTCAGCTCGTTGTTGGTGTCGCCACCCACGCCAGCCTTGTGTGAATGTTGTGAAAAAGTAATCATTTGCAAATCGCAGCATCTTCTTCCTGTCGGTTAAATTTCGGATCTGTAGCACGTCATCTTCGTGGTGTAGCAATTTTAATGGCCAGTAGTGTAGCTAGTAGTTTTTTGCTTGCTCTGCTTGCGAGTGGAACAGGATAGGAAATGAGAAGTGGTGCAGGGTACCCTCCGCCACACACCATACGGTGGCTTGCAGAATATCTTTGTAGGTGCAGATGTGGTACAATGCCTTGGATGGGCACTGAGTTGGACCCATAGGGAGTATTTCATCTGTGCGTTGCAAACATTGCTGTATGTTTATCATGGTAGTACTGGCCCGTGACCTGTGGTATTGTGTAGGGGGCGGCAGTGCAGTAGGTGACAGTGCCAGAGCAATGTAACTGAATGACATGCATGCCCTCTGGAGTATTCTCTGTGTGTGTGCTGTAAGCGCTGCTATGGACTTGTAGCCATCATACTGGCAATTGACCCGTGCTCCCCCGGCGCTGTGCAGGAGGCAACGGTGCAGTATCTGGCTGCCACAGTGACAGAGCAATGTAATTCAGTGACGTGTGTGCCCTCTGGACCATTCTGTGTGTGTGTGTGTGCTGTAAGCACTGCTATGGACTTGTGGCCACCGTACTGGCAGCTGACCCGCGCTCCCCCGGCGCTGTGCAGGAGGCGGCGGTGCAGCAGTTGGTGACGGCGGTGCTGGCGTGGCGCGCCGTGCTGCAGGCGTCGCTTCCCGCGGCGGCGCTGCTGTTCCTGGGTGCGTGGTCGGACCGGCACGGCCGGCGGAAGCCGCTGATGCTGACGCCGGTGTTCGGCGAGCTGACGGGCGCCCTGCTGCTCATGCTGTGCGTGTACTGCCGGGCCTGGCCCGTCGAGGCCGCCGCGCTCGCCGAGGCGCTGCCGCCCGCCCTCACCGGCGGCTGGGTCACCGCCTTCATGGCCATCTTCAGGTAGGTCGCTCAGCCCGTCTGTAATCTACACGACTTTCTGTGGTACTCACACATGTCTCGTATCAGCACAGTTCGTAAGGATATCGTCTGCAATGCCCAAGAGAAATGGGTTAGGACCACTTTCGTTCCTCATATATATAAACACATCTCGCCACTGGGTCCTATGACGTCACCTCAGAACCCGCCATCTCTATACACTCAGAGACTCAATTCTCGAGTCTCCACCCCATTTGACTAAAAAGTGGAATTTTTTGCCCATCCTGCATAAAAAATAGAGCGACTACATGACTTTGTGACGCTAAGAAATATAACCATATATACAGAGGGGTCCAAAAAAATGTATCCACTGGTTAAAAGTCCATAAGTTGCAAACCAATTGACGGAGTTGTCTCATTTCTGGTAATAATGAGTGTATGGCATTGGTGGCCGGCAGACCCTCGCGGGGCGGTTCGGTCGCCGCTCCACAAGCTCTTAAACGCCACTACGGCGACTTGCGAGTGAATGAGGATGAAATGATGATAAAAGCAGCGCAATGGCGGCACCGGAAGCAGACTTTTCCAGCGGATAGCGCTAACTTAAAACTCTAGCGCGATCCTCTGCGGCCTAGCAGCGGCGGAGCGAAACTCGTTCAAGGTCACCCATGTTCGCAGCGTTATGGAATAACAGCACACATGGCTGTCTAACACGGGTGACCTTGAACGAGTTTCGCTCGGCATGGCTGTGTGCTGTTATTCCATAACGCTGTCGTACACTGGTGACCTTGAACGAGTTTCGCTCGGCCGCCGCTAGGCCGCGGAGGATCGCGCTAGAATTTTAACTTAGCGCGATCCGCTGGAAAAGTCTGCTTCCGGTGCCGCCATTGCGCTAATGAGCGGGCTTACTTCCTGCCACGCCCAGATAAGCTTATCAGTCATCTCGAGGCAGAAAATCCCTGACCCCGCCGGGAATCCAACCCGGGACCCCATGCGCGGGAAGCGAGAACGCTACCGCAAGACCACGAGCCGCGGGCTCATTTTTGCTGAAAGTGTACCTTAAAGTCCAACTTAAATATTTCACTGTAGGTGTTCGAAATGGTCACCATTAACATCCACACACAAACGATGCTGCCGAACTGCAGCACAAACTACTGACTGCAACGTGTTCAGTTGGATATCTGCACATGAATATACGATGGATTCTCGAAGTTCATCCAATGTGCGTGGCTCTTGTCGGTAAACGACGTCCTTTAGTGTTCGCCACAGGTAAAAGTCCAGAGGAGTTACGTCTGGGGAACGTGGTGGATACTCCACAGCACCTCTACGGCCATCTTCCACCGGCACAATTACCAGTGAGGTGTACCTTCAGAAGCTTCAGACATCCATTTTACCTGCCATCTGAGACTTGTATGGAGACAGAAGAGTGGTCCCCCAGAGCACTACCACTTGTTAGGGTGTATCTCGACGAAAAGCTACCTGGAAGATCGATAGTATTCGATGAAATTCGGCCCCTGATACGCCTTCCGACCACAAAACATGGATCACTGAACATTGCTCTTGTTTGGTGCAAATAGACATCGGAGCAGCCATGATTAACAGCATGACAGCGATAACGAAACTAACCTGCCAGCTTGAAAATTGCAAAGATATAACAACAAATAATCAGAGCAAGCGTCCTCAACGTAAAACTGCAGTACTACAAAAATAAACAAAAAATTACTATGAAACTTCCTGGCAGATTCGTGTGCCGGGCCGAGACTCGAACTCGGGACCTTTGCCTTTCGCGGGCAAGTGCTCTACCAACTGAGCTACCCAAGCACGACTCACGCACCATCCTCACAGCTTTACTTCTGCCAGTACCTCGTCTCCACCCTTCCAAACTTCACAGAAGCTTTCCAGCGAACCTTGGAGAACTAGCAGTCCCGGAAGAAAGGAGAGCTTCTGTCAAGTTTGGAAGGTAGGAGACGAGGTACTGGCGGAATTAAAGCTGTGAGGACGGGGTGTGAGTCGTGCTTGGGTAGCTCAGTTGGTAGAGCACTTGCCTGTGGAAGGCAAAGGTTCCGAGTTCGTGTCTCGGTCCCGCACACAGTTTTAATCTGCCAGGAAGTTTCATATCAGCGCACACTCTGCTGCAGAGTGAAAATCTGATTCTGGAATCTTTCACATCTTGCCACCGGCTCCTATGACGTCATCTTTAAATCCGCCATCTCTATACACTCAGAGGCTCGATTCACCCTCCCCATTGGACTATGGAATTTGTTGTCCGGTACAAATAGAATCATTCCGCATAAAAAATAGAGCGAGTACATGACTTTGTAATGCTATGAAGTATAACCGTGTATATATATATTCCTGGGACGAGAGGTCACAGAATTTGGGGAGAGGACAGGTACAATCATTCAGCGCAAAACATGTCTACTAAATATGGGCTCTAAAATCGATACCTATGAACACATCCTCGTCTTCAATACTATGAAACAAATCTCTTCTGCTGTAAGCTCTTTGCTTTTCATATTTTGAGAGTTGGTCCTATGGAGCAAAACAAGGAAAATATGTAGAGTCCACATGGCCTCAGAAGTGCAGACGTGAAGAGCTATGAGCCCTTCTTCATCTTCGCTAATATGAAACACAACTCTTCTAGTGAATGAGTGCTCACAGCAATTAAGGTATGCATTTTTGAGCCCCTATCTACTACACATTTTCCTTCCAATTATATTCCCTATCACATCCCTGACTATGGACCATTCCTTGCATACATATATGTATTAGTGCATAACGTCTGTGTTAGCGAACGATGAGCGGGGTGTCGACCGCGTCTTACTTCTTATCCGTCGTAGCATTATGGCAAGGGTAATTTAATTTTTAGTCCTGGACCTCCGTTTTTGTATGGCATATGTTATAGATCTTTCTCCACGTCCCTGTTTTCAGATGTCTTCTCTTCCGTCGGTTGGGTTTGACGTGTAGTCGTTTTTAACTCCTCTCTTTGTCTTCAACACTTCTGTCTGTCCCGACAGCTGAGTGGTCAGTACGCCGGTCTATTCCGCCAAGGGGCTCAGGCACTGGGTGTTGTGTTGTCCTCATTAGCATTTTATCCTCATCACTGGAACGCAACAGGAAACCACCACTGGAATCACTTCCCTAGATGCTCATGTGATGGACCTCTCTGACGAGGCTTCCCCCATGACAAGACCTGCCGTACGGCAGAACACTAAGTATTTCTACAGTTCTGACAAGGGCGCGTATGACTCTAGTTGTTTTTGCGTCAAGCGGTTCTAGGGCGCTTCAGACCCCAAGTAGCCAAACATAACCATTTCTAGGTGGTTTAGTTGAACCAGAAGAGCCAGTCTGTTCTATGTAAACACATCCGCACCATTATGGAGCCACCACAAGATTGCACAGTGTCTTGACAACAATTTCGGTCCATAGTTTCGTGGGATCTGCGCCAAACTCAAAAGCTACCACCAACTCTTACCAACCGACATAGGTACTCACCTGACTAGGCCACAGTTTTCCAGTCGTGTAGAGTCCAACCGATGTGATCACATCTACATCTACATCTACGTTATTTTATGACTGACAATCTGTTTTTAGAATGTTTGCTTATATGCTTTAACTGCACATTGCTAATTCACATCCCTTCATTTTTAACATTACGGCTCATAGTATTACAATATTAAATTCCTTCCATTTTCATTATTTTTATTTGTTTCTAAGACTGGCATGCAACTTAAGACATAGCAAAGTCTTCTAAAAAATTGTCACATGTAAAAAAAAATTGGACACTACATATGAACTTCATAGACATTATTTCGTAATATACACAACTACTGTGCCCTCTCGATTTTTAATTTTTTTTAATTGTAGTATTGATCTTTATTATGTAATATACACTACTGGCCATTAAAATCGCTACACCAAGGAGAAATGCAGATGATCAATGGGTATTCATTGGACAAATATATTATACTAGAACTGACAAGTGATTACATTTTCACGCAATTTGGGTGCATAGATCCTGAGAAATCAGTACCCAGAACAACCACCTCTGGCCGTAATAACGGCCTTGATACGCCTGGGCATTGAGTCAAACAGAGCTTGGTTGGCGTGTACAGGTACAGCTGCTCATGCAGCTTCAACATGATACCAAAGTTCATCAAGAATAGTGACTGGCGTATTGTGACGAGCCAGTTGCTCGGCCACCATTGACCAGACGTTTCCAAATGGTGAGAGATCTGGAGAATGTGCTGGCCAGGACAGCAGTCCAACATTTTCTGTATCCAGAAATGCCCGTACAGGACCTCCAACTTGCGATCGTGCGTTATCCTACTGAAATGTAAGGTTTCGCAGGGATCGAATGAAGGGTAAAGCCACGGGTCGTAACACATCTGAAATGTAGCGTCCACTGTTCAAAGTGCTGTAAATGGGAACAAGAGGTGACCGAGACGTGTAATCAATGGCACCCCATACCATCACGTCGGGTGATGCGCCAGTATCGCGATGACGAATACACGCTTCCAATGTGCGTTCACCGCGATGTCGCCAAACACGGATGCGACCGTCATGATGCTGTAGACAGAACCTGTATTCATCCGAAAAAATGACGTTCTGCCATTCGTGCACCCAGGTTCGTTGTCGAGTACACCATCGCAGGCGCTCCTGTCTGTGATGCAGCGTCAAGGGTAACCGCAGCCATGGTCTCCGATCTGATAGTCCATGCTGCTGCAACCTTCGTCGAACTGTTCGTGCAGATGGTTGTTGTATTGCAAACGTCCCCATCTGTTGGCTCAGGGATCGAGACGTGGCTGCACGATCTGTTACAGCCGTGCGGATAAGATGCCTGTCATCTCGACTGCCAGTGATACGAGGCCGTTGGGATGCAGCACGGCGTTCCGTATTACCCTCCTGAAGCCACCGATTCCATATTCTGCTAACAGTCATTGGATCTCGACCAACGCGAGCGATACGATTAACCGCAATCGCGATGGGCTCCAATCCGACCTTTATCAAAGTCGGAAACGAGATGGTACACATTTCTCCTCCTTACACGAGGCATCACAACAACGTTTCACCAGGCAGCGCCGGTCCACTGCTGTTTGTGTATGACAAATCGTTGGAAACTTTCGTCATGTCAGCACGTTGTAGGTGTCGCCACCGGCGCCAACCTAGTGTGAATGCTCTGAAAAGCTAATCATTTGCATATCACAGCATCTTCTTCCTGTCAGTTAATTTTTGCGTGTGTAGCGCGTCGTCTTCGTGGTGTAGCAATTTTAATGACGAATAGTGTATGTGAATGGGAGTCTCTTTTTACGTCAGTAAATCGTATCTGTGCAGCTTGTACTATACATGTCAGTTAACGATTATTGCAGCCTACTCACTGAAAATCGTTTCAATAAAGACATGTTGCTGCTCAATAGTACATCGTCTGACGTGAAAGTCTTTGCCATTCCACTTTCGCAACAGCTTCGTTAGAAAGAAGCTTGCTGCCAAATCTTTGCACTGGCGTTCTTAGTTAAAAGAACATTGTCAAGAAAGGAAAATAAACACACACTAAGCGCATTTAACAGCTATTGTCAATTAAAAAGCGTTAAAAATATTTAAACATGTAGGATAAATGAACTCTCAAGGCCTGTTAGTGAACCATTTGGAACCACTGGTTGCCATGGTTAAGTTGGACGCCGTTCCAAAGATGTGGCAGCAGGTCATCACCATGGCAACCACTAGTTTGCCTATCGACTTTACAACAACTTCAGTGGAAAGAAGCCTGCTGCCTCATCTTTGGAACGGCGTCCAACTTCACCAGGACAACCAGTGGTTCACTAACAGGCCTTGAGAGGGCAACCCATCTACTGTCAAAAGCCTGCAGCCTCATCTTTGGAACGGCGTCCAACTTCACCAGGACAACCAGTGGTTCAGTAACAGGCCTTGAGAGGGCAACCCATCTACTGCCAAAAGCCTGCTGCCTCATCTTTGGAACGGCGTCCAACTTCACCAGGACAACCAGTGGTTCACTAACAGGCCTTGAGAGGGCAACCCATCTACTGCCAAAAGCCTGCTGCCTCATCTTTGGAACGGCGTCCAACTTCACCAGGACAACCAGTGGTTCACTAACAGGCCTTGAGAGGACAACCCATCTACTGTCAAAAGCCTGCTGCCTCATCTTTGGAACGGCGTCCAACTTCACCAGGACAACCAGTGGTTCAGTAACAGGCCTTGAGAGGGCAACCCATCTACTGCCAAAAGCCTGCTGCCTCATCTTTGGAACGGCGTCCAACTTCACCAGGACAACCAGTGGTTCACTAACAGGCCTTGAGAGGGCAACCCATCTACTGCCAAAAGCCTGCTGCCTCATCTTTGGAACGGCGTCCAACTTCACCAGGACAACCAGTGGTTCAGTAACAGGCCTTGAGAGGGCAACCCATCTACTGCCAAAAGCCTGCTGCCTCATCTTTGGAACGGCGTCCAACTTCACCAGGACAACCAGTGGTTCACTAACAGGCCTTGAGAGGACAACCCATCTACTGTCAAAAGCCTGCTGCCTCATCTTTGGAACGGCGTCCAACTTCACCAGGACAACCAGTGGTTCAGTAACAGGCCTTGAGAGGGCAACCCATCTACTGCCAAAAGCCTGCTGCCTCATCTTTGGAACGGCGTCCAACTTCACCAGGACAACCAGTGGTTCACTAACAGGCCTTGAGAGGACAACCCATCTACTGTCAAAAGCCTGCTGCCTCATCTTTGGAACGGCGTCCAACTTCACCAGGACAACCAGTGGTTCAGTAACAGGCCTTGAGAGGGCAACCCATCTACTGCCAAAAGCCTGCTGCCTCATCTTTGGAACGGCGTCCAACTTCACCAGGACAACCAGTGGTTCACTAACAGGCCTTGAGAGGGCAACCCATCTACTGCCAAAAGCCTGCTGCCTCATCTTTGGAACGGCGGCCAACTTCACCAGGACAACCAGTGGTTCAGTAACAGGCCTTGAGAGGGCAACCCATCTACTGCCAAAAGCCTGCTGCCTCATCTTTGGAACGGCGTCCAACTTCACCAGGACAAGCAGTGGTTCACTAACAGGCCTTGAGAGGGCAACCCATCTACTGCCAAAAGCCTGCTGCCTCATCTTTGGAACGGCGTCCAACTTCACCAGGACAACCAGTGGTTCAGTAACAGGCCTTGAGAGGGCAACCCATCTACTGCCAAAAGCCTGCTGCCTCATCTTTGGAACGGCGTCCAACTTCACCAGGACAACCAGTGGTTCACTAACAGGCCTTGAGAGGACAACCCATCTACTGTCAAAAGCCTGCTGCCTCATCTTTGGAACGGCGTCCAACTTCACCAGGACAACCAGTGGTTCAGTAACAGGCCTTGAGAGGGCAACCCATCTACTGCCAAAAGCCTGCTGCCTCATCTTTGGAACGGCGTCCAACTTCACCAGGACAACCAGTGGTTCACTAACAGGCCTTGAGAGGGCAACCCATCTACTGCCAAAAGCCTGCAGCCTCATCTTTGGGACGGCGTCCAACTTCACCAGGACAACCAGTGGTTCACTAACAGGCCTTGAGAGGACAACCCATGTACTGTCAAAACGAAGTTCATTTATCCTACACGTTTAAATATTTTTAAGGCGTTTTAATTGACAATAGCTGTTAAATACGCTAAGTTTAGTGTGTGTTTATTTTCCTTTCTTGACAATGTTCTTTTAACTAAGAAATTTTACATTGTTATTCGATCTATAACCCATTGGTTAGCAATGACATCATTCCGTGAGAAGTGGGCGGAGCCTCCATTATATATAGTAAGACGTGCACTGGTTTATCCAGTAGTGATTCTCCAACAGAAGGAGGTCCTTACTCATTGGTAATTCATCGTTTTATAGCTTTATAACTTTATGTATTTTCTTTAATGTATGTAGCCCTCTAATTAAAGCTTTGTATACGACTTGTAGGCCTGAAGATGACCACAGTAGTGGTCGAAACCGGTCACCGTAATAAGTAAATTGTGATAAAGAGTGTTTTTCATAGTAAATATTTGTAACACTTTGATCACTGTTTACTCCCACAATGTATTCAAAAGTAATCACATTTAAGTGCTTGGCAGAGGGTTCATCGAACCACCTTCCCAATAATTGTCTATTATTCCAATCTCGTACAGCGCACAGAAAAAAAAACGAATATCTCTACCTTTCAGTGCGAGCTATGATTTCCCTTATTTCATTATACCGATAGTTTCTGCCTATGTAGGTCGGCGTCAACAAAATATTTTAGCATTCGGAGGAGGAAGCTGATGAGTGAAGTTTAGTCAGAAGATTGCGTCGCAGCGAGGAAAATCTTTGTCTTAATGCTATCCACTCCAAATCCTGTATCATTTCAGTGAAATTCTCTCCCCTACTTCTCAATGATACGGGGTGTTCATAAAGTCTCTCCGCAGTGCCGTACGATTGTTAGCCGCGCGTACCGTATGCCGCAGTTAATATACCGAAATGAAACTCAGTGAACTAAAAGTTATTAATTTACTGAGTATTCATTTTTACATACAAATTTTCACATTAAATGTTGAAAGTGTCCCCCCTGTTATCGAGTACACAATTTAATTCGTCTAATCATGTTTCCAAACACAAGTTGTAACATTTGTTCTGTAACAGAAGCAGTGGAAGTGGATATTACAGTTTTCAATTCATCGATGGATTTTGGACGGTTTTTATATACAGTTGCTTTCGCTGCATCCCAGAAGAAAAAGTCAGGTGATGTTAGGTCAGGCGATCGTGGAAGCCAAAGTCCCTGTGAAATCATGCGGTCATCAAAAACATCAACAAGCAGTGACATTGAAACGTTAGCTGTATGCGCGGTTGCACCATATTGTTGAAAATAACGGCTCATTATTTCACTTAACACAAATTCTCCTGTGGATAGGTACAGAATATCACTGCAGTATCGTTGTGCGTTTATTGTTTCGTTGAAAAATATGGGACCCACAGTCCAACGTCTGGAAATTGCAATCCAAATTCCTATTTTCACAGAATGAAGTGGTTCCTCATGAATACACAATGGTTTCACAGTACTCCACATACGAGAATTTTGTGAGTTCATGTACCTGGATAAATGAAACCACGCCTCATCAGTGAGAAACGTTTCATTAAGAATATCCGTTCCATTGACAATAATGCAGTCTCTTGCCATGGTCAGTATTTTTCAGTTCTTGCACGACTGTCACTTTGTAAAGGAAAATTCAAATTTTTTTAGTTACAGCTGTGTGGGCCGTTCCGACACTAACATCGATTTTGTGGGCGAGTATTCTTACTGACTTGTTCGGACTCGTGGGCATTTTATCCTCAGACAAAATGCTAGGACGACCACTTCTCGGTGCATATGTCACTCAATCCGTACTTCGAAATTTGTTAATCAAATCTCGCACAGTATGTCGATGTGGGAGTATTGTCTCCGGTAAAACTGAATTAAATGTTTGACGAACTGAAACTGTGTATTTACCGCCAGCTTTGAACACTTGTTCGACTAAACACACACGTTCTTCAATGGTTAGCGTTAAGTGACTGACGCTGGCTGAGACAAACGAAATAGTGGAATGTTGGGAAGGTGCACTTGAAGGGAGGTAACCCAGGCAGGCGAACAATCATACGGTACGCGCGGCTGACTATCATACGGCACTGCGGAGGGGTTTTTTGAACACCCCGTACAAAACGTGCTGCCCTTCTTTGAACTTTCTCGATACACTGCGTCAGTTCTATCTGGTAAGGATCCCACACCGCGCAGCAGTATTCTGAAGCGGACGAACGTAGTCTCTTTAGTACATGTGTCACATTTTCAAAGCGTCCTGCCAATGAAAAATCGCGAGGGCATAAGAGGCGATGCAGACCATGACGTGCTGTTAGCAAAGGCACTCGCATAGGTCGTCTGCTGCCACAGAACCATTAACGCCAGATTTCGCTGCAGTGTACTAAAGGATACGCTCGTCGTACGTCCCACATGGATTTCTGTGCTTATTTCGCGCCGTGTTGCTTGTCTATTAGCACTAACGACTCTTTGCAAACGCCGCTGCTCTCGGTCGTTAAGTGAGGCCGTCAGCCACTGCGTTCTCCGTGGTGAGAGGTGATGCCTGAAATTTGGTATTGTCGTCACACACTTAAGACTGTGGATCTCAGAATAACGAATTCCGTAACGATTTCCGAAAAAGAATGTCTCGTGCGTCTAGTTTCAACTACCATTCCGTGTTCAGTCTGTTAAATCCTGTCGTGCAGTCATATTCATGTCGGGCACCTGTTCACACGAATTCCTTAGCACAACTGGCTCCACCAATGTACTGCCGTTTTATACCTTGTGTACGTCATACTACCGCCAACTATATACAGTACTGGTCATTAAAATTGCTACACCACGAAGATGACGTGCTACAGACGCGAAATTTAACCGACAGGAAGAAGATGCTGTGATATGCAAATGATTAGCTTTTCAGAGCATTCACACAAGGTTGGCGCCGGTGGCGACATCTACAACGTGCTGACATGAGGAAAGTTTCCAACCGATTTCTCATACACAAACAGCAGTTGACCGGCGTTGCCTAGTGAAACGTTGTTGTGATGCCTCGTATAAGGAGGAGAAATGCGTACCATCACGTTTCCGACTTCGATAAACGTTGGATTGTAGCCTATCGCGATTGCACTTTATCGTACCGCGACACTGCTGCTCGCGTTAGTCGAGAGCCAATGACTGTTAGCAGAATATCGAATCGGTGGGTTCAGGAGGGTAATACGTAACGCTGTGCTGGATCCCAACGGCCTCGTATCACTAGCAGTCGAGATGAGAGGCATCTTATCCGCATGGCTGTAACGCATCGTGCAGCCACGTCTCGATCCTTGAGTCAACAGATGGGGACATTTGCAAGGCAACCATCTGCACGAACAGTTCGATGACGTTTGGAGCAGCATGGACTATCAGCTCGGAGACCGTGGCTGCGGTTACCCTTGACGCTGCATCACAGACAGGAGCGCCTGCGATGGTGTACTCGACGACGAACCTGGGTGCACGAATGGCAAAACGTCATTTTTTCGGATGAATCCAGGTTCTGTTTACAGCATCGTGATGTTCGCATCCGTGTCTGGCGACATCGCGCTGAACGCACATTGGAAGCGTGTATTCGTCATTGCCATACTGGCGTATCACCCGGCGTGATGGTATGGGGTGCCATTGGTTACACGTCTTGGTCACCTCTTGTTCGCATTGACGGCACTTTGCACTGCGGACGCTACATTTCTGATATGTTACGACCCGTGGCTCTACCCTTCATTCGATTCCTGCGAAACCCTACATTCCGGCAGAATAATGCAAGACCGGATGTTGCAGGTCCTGTACGGGCCTTTCTGGATACAGAAAATGTTCGATTGCTGCCCTGTCCATCACATTCTCCAGAGCTCTCACCAACTGAAAACGTCTGGTCAATGGTGGCAGAGTAACTAGCTCGTCACAATACGCCAGTCACTACTCTTGATGAACTGTGGTACCTTGTTGAAGCTGCATGGGCAGCTGTTCTTGTACACGCCATCCAATCTCTGTTTGACTCAATCCCCAAGCGTATCAAGACCGTTATTACGGCCAGAGGTGGTTGTTCTGGGTACTGATTTCTGAGGATCAAATGTAATCATATGTCAGTTCTAGTATAATATATTTGTCCAATGAATACCCGTTGATCATCTGCATTTCTTCTTGGTGTAGCAATTTTAATGGCCAGTATGTAATCATTTTTTAAATAATTTTTTCATAATCTGGCGCCACAGTCATAATATATTTATTTACTATTAAAAACAGTCTTGATCACGATTTATTTATCAAGGTGACCGGTTTCGACCATTGAGTAGGAACCTCTTTCTGTTGGAGAATACACTTCATAATGGCATTTCGAAGCCGAAATCATGATCGGGTAAATGTAACAGTGCAAGTAAAAGAAAAGAGTCTAATGGCGGTACTGACTTACAAGAGCTGTATATGTGCATTCGCTCTCCCACGACTTTTGTCACCTCAGAGCACTGCCCTCATCATGTCAACTGCGTCTTTTCCCTGTCGGGGCGGGCAGCGGCTGTAATCTAAAGGCCAATCAGTGTAGGGTGGATAGCTGCGTCACACGAGCCTTTGAGCTGAAGACCTCAACGGCGAGGAGAACGTACCGGTGCTGCGCTCTCCGCAGTACTGTTGCTCGATGAACACAGAAGCCCGTTGTGGTTGAGGTTGAGGGTGAGGTTGAGGTTGAGGCAGCGGCGGCCGGCGCTGTCGGCAACATCCGCCACGCGCGCACCGGGCCGTCGCAGATTGAGGTCCCCCGCCGCCCCCGCCACCCACGCGGCGCAGCAGACCGTGACGGGACGCCGCTCGCGTGTCTCGCCCGTGTCCGAGGCTCGCGGACGCACCACGAGAGCGCACAGCTAGCCACACTGCAGGAACCGACCAGTCCGAAATACAAACACTACCACACGCACAGTGTTACACTTTCAGACATACGTCAGTGAGCTCTGGAACTGTTAAGTAGGCTGGTTAGGTTTTTATCATCGTGTGAGAGGAACGTATCTCCAAAAATGCGATTTCCGGTTTTTTTGACGTATGTCCTCACGGTAATCAGGTCCTCGTTGTGTCAAAACGGCGTATCTATATCTTCTTTCATTGCGAGAATAAGCTGCTGCGTATATCTAAGTTGTGAGCTTAATTTAGAGACAGATAAACGTATTGGTAGGTATTAAAAACCATGGAGAAGAAATAAAAACATTGAGGTTCGCCGATGACATTGTCATTATGTCAGAGACAGCAAAGGACTTGGAAGAGCAGCTGAACGGAATGGACAGTGTCTTGAAAGGACGATATAAGATGAACATCAACAAAAGCAAAACAAGGATAATGGAATGTAGTCGAATTAAGTCGGGTGATGCTGCGGGAATTAGATTAGCAAATGAGACACTTAAAGTAGTAAAGGAGTTTTGCTATTTGGCGAGAAAAATAACTGATGATGGTCGAAGTAGAGAAGATATAAAATGTAGACTGGCAATGGCAAGGAAAGCGTTTCTGAAGAAGAGAAATTTGTTAACATCGAGCATAGATTTAAGTGTCAGGAAGCCGTTTCTGAAAGTATTTGTATGGAGTGTAGCTATGTATGGAAGTGAAACATGGACGATAAATAGTTTGGACAAGAAGAGAATAGAAGCTTTTGAAATGTGGTGCTACAGAAGAATGCTGAAGATTAGATGGGTAGTTCACATAACTAATGAGGAGGATTGGGAAGAACAGAAGTTTGTGGCACAACTTGACAAAAAGAAGGGACCGGTTAGAAGGACATATTATGAGGCATCAAGGGATCATAAATTTAGCATTGGAGGGCAGCGGAGACCAAGAGATGAATACCCTAAGCAGATTCAGAAGGATGTAGGCTGCAGTAGGTACTGGGAGATGAAGAAGCTTGCACAGGATAGAGTAGCATGGAGAGCTGCATCAAACCAGTCTCAGGACAGAAGACCACAACAACAACAAACGTATTGGCTCTTACGTTCTTCTGTCTCGAGTCAGTGCACCTCTATTTTCGGATCAGCAAAACGCATGGTTCAAGTGGCTCGGAGCACTATGGGACTTAACATCTATGGTCATCAGTCCCCTTGAACTTAGAACTACTTAAACCTAACTAACCTAAGGACATCACACAACACCCAGCCATCACGAGGCAGAGAAAATCCCTGACCCCGCTGGGAATCGAATCCGGGAACCCGGGCGCGGGAAGCGAGAACGCTACCGCACGACCACGAGCTGCGGACAAGACGTATGGGCACATACGTTCTTCTGACTGCTTACTTCACGAAGCAAATTTGGAAATACGTTTTTATTCAGCAGATACCATTATCTGCTAGTTTTGCTGCATTTGTGCACTATTTTATTGTGTGCTGAAAGAGTATTATATGTTGTCTAGCAGATAATAACGAAGCTTGCGACGCCAAATAGAAACTTCGCATCACGTCTCCCTGCTGAATTATTCGTCTGTTCATCAGCTCTCGAAACACTTTACGTGCGAGGTTTCAAGCCGTTGTATTTCCTTTGCAAGAATCAATAAGCGGAGAAACGCTAAACAATGACTGCCCTTTGTAAGGCCGGTATTAGACTATCAAATTTCTTTGTCAAAGATTTGATCAAAGATATGATCAAATATTCCGTCAAATATATTTGACAAAGATCTTTGACGTAGCGCTAGAAGGGGTATCACACTGTCATCATACACTCCCGGAAATTGAAATAAGAACACCGTGGATTCATTGTCCCAGGAAGGGGAAACTTTATTGACACATTCCTGGGGTCAGATACATCACATGATCACACTGACAGAACCACAGGCACATAGACACAGGCAACAGAGCATGCACAATGTCGGCACTAGTACAGTGTATATCCACCTTTCGCAGCAATGCAGGCTGCTATTCTTCCATGGAGACGATCGTAGAGATGCTGGATGTAGTCCTGTGGAACGGCTTGCCATGCCATTTCCACCTGGCGCCTCAGTTGGACCAGCGTTCGTGCTGGACGTGCAGACCGCGTGAGACGACGCTTCATCCAGTCCCAAACATGCTCAATGGGGGACAGATCCGGAGATCTTGCTGGCCAGGGTAGTTGACTTACACCTTCTAGAGCACGTTGGGTGGCACGGGATACATGCGGACGTGCATTGTCCTGTTGGAACAGCAAGTTCCCTTGCCGGTCTAGGAATGGTAGAACGATGGGTTCGATGACGGTTTGGACGTACCGTGCACTATTCAGTGTCCCCTCGACGATCACCAGTGGTGTACGGCCAGTGTAGGAGATCGCTCCCCACACCATGATGCCGGGTGTTGGCCCTGTGTGCCTCGGTCGTATGCAGTCCTGATTGTGGCGCTCACCTGCACGGCGCCAAACACGCATACGACCATCATTGGCACCAAGGCAGAAGCGACTCTCATCGCTGAAGACGACACGTCTCCATTCGTCCCTCCATTCACGCCTGTCGCGACACCACTGGAGGCGGGCTGCACGATGTTGGGGCGTGAGTGGAAGACGGCCTAACGGTGTGCGGGACCGTAGCCCAGCTTCATGGTTGCGAATGGTCCTGGCCGATACCCCAGGAGCAACAGTGTCCCTAATTTGCTGGGAAGTGGCGGTGCGGTCCCCTACGGCACTGCGTAGGATCCTACGGTCTTGGCGTGCATCCGTGCGTTGCTGCGGTCCGGTCCCAGGTCGACGGGCACGTGCACCGTCCGCCGACCACTGGCGACAACATCGATGTACTGTGGAGACCTCACGTCCCACGTGTTGAGCAATTCGGCGGTACGTCCACCCGGCCTCCCGCATGCCCACTATACGCCCTCGCTCAAAGTCCGTCAACTGCACATACGGTTCACGTCCACGCTGTCGCGGCATGCTACCAGTGTTAAAGACTGCGATGGAGCTCCGTATGCCACGGCAAACTGGCTGACACTGACGGCGGCGGTGCACAAATGCTGCGCAGCTAGCGCCATTCGATGGCCAACACCGTGGTTCCTGGTGTGTCCGCTGTGACGTGCGTGTGATCATTGCTTGTACAGCCCTCTCGCAGTGTCCGGAGCAAGTATGGTGGGTCTGACACACCGGTGTCAATGTGTTCTTTTTTCCATTTCCAGGAGTGTATTTTTCGTCAAAGTTCAAGATGGCTGACAACAACAACTTGTTACTAACCGCAGCAGTTGCATGAAGCACAATTACACTGTGTGCATATGCGGAAGAGAAGCGGGGGAAAAAAAGGAAACATAGCTGGGTGAAATCGTGGGTTTTATGACGACATGATAAAAGCAGTCAACAAAACTTGTTACGTTAACTTGCAGTGGAGGACGTCAAGTCGTACATCAATTACTTAAGAATGGATGAGCATTCATTTCTGTATGTGCTCAGTGAAGTGTATCCTCATATCACAAAGCACAATATTCACTTAAGAACTGCTAAATCTGCAGAAAACAGCCTCACTGTAACACTCCGATTCCTTGCTACAGGACAGGGTTAGGTTAGGTCAGGTCAGGTCTCCAATCTTCATAATCTATTTTTGTAATCAGCGTGCCTCACGTTGTATTGTGCCTCATCAGCTTCATGCATCGCTCTTAATTTTGTAGTTGTCGGCACACACTAATTGTATTTACCAGCAATGTTTATAAAAACGCCACAGACGACAGAATGCAGCGATGCTAGCGCTCCACGTGGTAACATGTCACATTGCAGAGAACAGAATACAAGCGACTTCTTTGACCAAATCTACGGCGTGGCCCTAGATTTGATCAAATATTGGACGACATTTGACAAAGTTCCCTATTACACCATCAAATATCATTGACAAAGATATTGGACAAAGATATTTGACAAAGAAATTTGATAGTGTAATACCAGCCTAAGCATTGTCAACGCAGTCACGTTGCTCTCATTGTCACTTCAAATTTTGTTTTGTTTCGTGTGGTATTCACTGTGAAGAGGTTGTTGCTAGTGTGCGCTCTCTGTTAGACAAAAAGTGACTTCACAAGGCAGAAGAATGGTTGAGCTAGTGATGCAAAATTAATAATATGTTGGTAACGCCACGTAGCGCTCTGTATGAAAATCACTGACTGTGTTGTGTGGAGTCTGTGGCTGGTTGGACTCATTGTTGGAATATTCTCTATTGTAGTGTTGGACAGTTGGATGTGAACAGCCGTAGCGTTGGGCAGTTGGAGGTGAGCCGCCAGCAGCGGTGGATGTGGGGAGAGATATGACAGAGGTTTGAGAACGGACGATCTGGACGTGTGTCCGCAAGAAAAAGGAAATTCGTAAAGATGCATGTCAATATATATATATAATGACTTTTGAACATTGTTGTTTTGGTCTTTAGTACTGAGACTGGTTTGATGCAGCTCTCCATGCTGCCCTATCCTGTGCAAGCTTCTTCATCTCCCAGTAACTACTGCAACCTACATCCTTCTGAATCTGCTTAGTGTATTCATCTCTTGGTCTCCCTCTACGATTTTTACTCTCCACGCTGCCCTCCAATACTAAATTTGTGATCCCTTGATGCCTCATAACATGTCCTACCAACCGGTCCCTCCTTCTAGTCAAGTTGTTCCACAAACTCCTCTTCTCCCGAATTCTATTCAATACCTCCTCATTAGTTATGTGATCTACCCATTTAATCTTAAGCATTCTTCTGTAGCACCACATTTCTGTTCTCTTCTATTCTCTTCTTGTCTAAACTATTTATCGTCCAAGTTTCACTTCCATACATGGCTACACTCCATAGAAATACCTTCAGAAACGAGTTCCTGACACTTAAATCTATACTGGATGTTAACAAATTCCTCTTCTTCAGAAACGCTTTCCTTGCCATTACAAGTCTACATTTTATATCCTCTCTACTTCGACCACCATCAGTTATTTTGCTCCCCAAATAGCGAAACTCCTTTACTACTTTAAGTGTCTCATTTCCTAATCTAATTCCCTCAGCATCACCCGACATAATTCGACTACATTCCATTATCCTCGTTTTGCTTTTGTTGGTGTGCATCTTATATCCTCCTTTCAGGACAATGTCCATTCCGTTCAACGTTTTTGAATATTAGTAAGGTAAATACATTGTTTGTTTTCTATGAAAATCTTTTATTTGCTAACTATATGCCTTCAGTAGTAAGAATCTTATATTTAGTTGGCAGTAGTGGTGCTCGCTGTATTGCAGTAGTTTGAGTAACGAAGATTTTTTGTGAGGTAAGTGATTCATGAAAGGTATAGGTTATTGTTAGTCAGGGTCATTCTTTTGTAGGGATTGTTGAAAGTCACATTGCGTTGCGCTAACAATATTGTGTGGCAGTTCAGTGATGATCAGAATAAGTAAAGAGAAAACCGTTTGAGTACGTTGAGGTTTGCTCAGCTGTTTGAAAATCATATAACGTAGAAGTTTACCAGCGCAGTCATTCATAATTTTGCTGAGGGGCGTTCCATAGAACTATGAAGGGTAGAGGGCCACAGGACGGTCGGAAGCAAGGAAAAACTATTTATTTACCTATAATATGGTTTCTGAAGCACAGTATGAACCACACTGACGTTCCAGATGTCATGGAGCAGCGAAATGTACCTAGGCTATGCATGTGGCGGTAGTATAAAAGGGCACCTCATTAGCGGAGGTGTTACTTAGGCGATTCATTTGAAAAGGTTTCCGTCGTTATTATGGCCGCTCTATGGAAAGTAACAGACTCTGAATGCGATGTCGTAGTTGGAACTACATTCATGGGACATTGCGTTTTGGAAATTGTTAGGGAAGTCAATATTTCTTCGTCCACAGTGTCAAGTGTGTGCCGAGAATACGAAATTCCAGGCATTACCTCTAACCATGGACAACGGAGTGGCCGACAGTCTTCACTTGACGACCGACAGCAGCGCCGTTTGCGTTGTCAGTGCTAGCAGACAAGCAACACTGCGTGAAATAACTGCAGAGCTGGCCGCTGTGGGCGAGCGGTTCTAGGCGCTTCAGTCTGGAACCGTGCTGCTGCTGCGGTCGCAGGTTCGAATCCTGCCTCGGGCATGGATGTGTTTGGTGTCCTTAGGTTAGTTAGGCTTAAGTCTGGGTGACTGATGATGGTTCAAATGGCTCTTAGCACCATGGGACTTAACATCTGAGGTCATCATTCCCCTAGAACTTAGAACTACTTGAACCTAACTAACCTAAGGACATCACACACATCCATGCCCGAGGCAGGATTCGAGCCTGCGACCGTAGTAGTCGCGCGGTTCTGGACTGAAGCGCCTAGAACCGGTCGACCACCGCCCTGGACGGGGACTGATGACGTCAGATGTTAAGTCCCATAGTGCTTAGAGCCACGACTGCAGAAATCAATGTTGGATCTACGACGAATGGCAGTACTGCGAGATTTGACGTTAAGGGGCTATGGCAGCAGACATCGCCGGCAGCGCCTCTCCTGGGCTCGTGACCATATCGGTTGGTCCCTACACGACTGGCAAACCGTGGCCTGGTCAGATGACTACCGATTTTATTTGGTAAGAGCTGACGGTAGGGATAGAGTGTGGTGCATACCACCACGAAGCCATGGACCCAGGGCACTGCACAAACTGGTGGTGGCTTCATAATGGCGCTGGTGTGTTTACATGGAATAAAGTGGGTCCTCTGGTCCATCTGAACCTATAATTAAATATGAATCTTCCTGGCAGATTAAAACTGTGTGCCATGCCGGACCGGGCAATTGCCCGTGAAAGGCAAAGGTCCCGTGTTTGAGTCTCGGTCCGGCACACAGTTTTAATCTGCCAGGAAGTTTCATATCAGCAGCGCACACTCCGCTGCTGAGTGAAAATCTCAATTATATTGTTATTTATTTACTTACGACCCAGCTTTCGGTCTTTCATGTCATTCACTTGAAAATGGCATAAAAATCCGAAACCTGGGTGGTAGTTAAATAAAGAACAATACAGTCAAATTTGGAAATTTGTGGCAAGTACTATGGGATCAAACTGCTGAGGTCATCGCTCTCTAAGCTTACACACTACTTGATCTAACTCAAACTAACTTACACGAAGGACAACATACACAGCCGGCCGCTGTGGTCGAGCGGTTTTAGGCGCTTCAGCCCGGAACTACGAGGCTCCTACGGTCACAGGTTCGAATCCTGTCTTGGGCATGGATTTGTGTGATGTCCTTTGGTAAGTTTCAGTAGTAGTGTAAGGGACAGATGACCTCAGCTGTTAAGTCCCATAGGGCTTAGAGTCATTTGAACAACACACACACCCATGCCCGAGGGAGGACTAGAACCTCCGACGGAAGGGGCCGTGCAAACCGTGACGCCTCAGACCACGCAGCTACCACACGCGGCAATACCGTCAAATATCGGTGTCTTCATTTGAACCTGTAAGTGACAGGAAATGGTTATATTCGGCTACTTGCAAACCATTTGGAGCCATTCATGGACTTCATGTTCGCAAACGACGATGCCATGTCACCGGGCCACAATTCTTCGTTACTGCTTTGAAGAACGTTCTGGACAGTTCGAGCGAACGAGTTGGCCACGCAGATCGCCCGACAGAGATCCCATCGAAAGTTTATGGGACGTGATCGAGAAGTCAATACGTGCACAAAATTCTGCATCGGCAAATCTTTCGCAATTATGGACGGTTATAGAGACAGAACATCTGAATAATTCCAACGCCTTGTTAAATCCATGCCACGTCCAGTTCGTGAACTGCACCGGGCAAAGGGAGGTCCGACGCGATATCAGGAGGTATCTCATGAATCTTGCCATCTCAGTCCATAATACAGACAATAACACATGTACACTAATGGCCATTAAAATTGCTACAACAAGAACAAATGCAGATGATAAACGGGTATTCCTTGGACAAATAGATTATACTGGAACTGACATGCGATTACATTTTCACGCGATTTGGGTGCATAGATCCTGAGAAATCAGTACCCAGAACAACCACCTCTGGCCGTAATAACGGCCTCGATACGCCTGCGCATTGAGTCAGACAGAGTTTGGATGGCGTGTACAGGTACAGCTGCCCATGCAGCTTCAATACGATACCACAATTCATCAAGAGTAGTGACTGCCGTATTGTGACGAGCCAGTTGCTCGGCCACCATTGACCAGACGTTTTCAGTTGGTGAGACATCTGGATAATGTGCTGGCCAGGGCAGCAGTCGAACATTCTCTGTATCCAGAACGGCCCGTACAGGACCTGCAACATGCGGTCGTGCATTATCCTACTGAAATGTAGGGTCTCGCAGGAATCGAATGAAGGGTAGAGCCACGGGTCGTAACACATCTGAAATGTAACGTCCACTGTTCACAGTGCCGCCAATGCGAACAAGAGGTGACCGAGACGTGTAACCAATGGCACACCATACCATCACGCTGGGTGAACAAGCCAGTATGGCGATGACAAATACACGCTTCCAATGTGCGTTCACCGCGATGTCGCCAAACTCGGATGCGACCATCATGATGCTGTAAACAGAACCTGGATTCATCCGAAAAAATGACATTTTGCCATTCGTGCACCTAGGTTCGTCGTCGAGTGCACCATCGGAGGCGCTCCTCTCTGTAATGCAGCGTCGACGGTAACCGCAGCCATGGTCTCCGAGCTGATAGTCCATGCTGCTGGAAACGTCGTCGAACTGTTCCTGCAGATGGTTATTGTCTTGCAAACGTCGCCATCTGTTAGGGATTGAGACGTGGCTGCACGATCCGTTACAGCCATGCGGATAAGATGCCTGTCATCTCGACTGCAAGTGATACGAGGCCGTTGGGATCCAGCACGGCGTTCCGTATTACCCTCCTGAACCCACCGATTCCATATTCTGCTAACAGTCTTTGGATCTCGACCAACGCGGGCAGCAATGTCGCGATGCGATAAACCTTTATCAAAGTCGGAAACGTGATGGTACGCATTTCTCCTTCTTACACGAGGCATCACAACAACGTTTCACCATGCAACGCCGGTCAACTGGTGTTTGTGTATGAGAAATCGGTTGGAAACTTTCGTGATGTCAGCACGTTGTAGGTGTCGCCACCGGCGCTAACATTGTGTGAATGCACTGAAAAGCTAATCACTTGCTTATCAGAGGATCTTCTTCCTGTCGGCTAAATTTCGCGACTTTAGCACGTCGTCTTCGTGGTGTAGCAATTTCAATGGCCAGTGGTGTAATTTACGAAAAGGCAACAAAAATTTCAATTTGATGAATTGCGTCGTTCGACGCTATCAATAGTCCACTTTGGAACATGCTACAGCAGCGAGGCGAACGGTTTCCGTCACTGCTCCATAATGAAATTTTGGAGATAGTGCCTCACTGTATCCAGGTAGTGCCTTGATGGATAAGAACTTTGTTTTGCAATGTGTACGTTTAAACTAACGGAGCAGAGCTGCTTTCGTTCAAGTCCAAAGGGCAGAATGTGACTCAGTATGAACAGCCATTTGACGGGGACTGAACCTAGCGCACCACTGGTAGTTCTCATTCTGTTCTTCAGCCGATGCCAGAACACGAGTATATCGAAAACCACACTAGGCGACGCAAGGGTAGAGGTTTTAATATATTTGTTACTGTGCCCATTATCAGGAGGGAGCACATAAATATTCGTTTCGTACTATGCATACCTGTTTCTTCCTGCAATCTACACTACTGGCCATTAAAATATCTACACCACGAAGATGAAGTGCTACAGACCCGAAATTTAATCGACAGGAAGAAGATGCTGTGATACGCAAATGATTAGCTTTTCAAAGCATTCACACAAGGCTGGCGCCGGTGGCGACACATACGACGTGCCGACATGAGGAAAGTTTCCAACCAATTACTCATACACAAACAGCAGTTGACCGGTGTTGCCTGGTGAAACGTTGTTGTGATGCCTCGTGTAAGGAGGAGAAATGCGTACCATCACGTTTCCGACTTTGATAAAGGTCGGATTGTAGCCTATCGCGATTGCGGTTTATCGTATCGCGACATTGCTGCTCGCGTTGGTCGAGATCCAATGACTGATAGCAGAATATGGAATCCGTGGCTTCAGAAGGGGAATGCGGAACGCCGTGCTGGATCCCAACGGCCTCGTATCACTAGCAGTCGAGATGACAGGCATCTTACCCGCATGGCTGTAACGGATCGTGCAGCCACGTCTGCACCCCCGAGACAACAGATGGGGACGTTTGCAAGACAACAACCATCTGCACGAACAGTTCGACGACGTTCGCAGCAGCACGGACTATCAGCTCGGAGACCATGGCTGCGGTTACCCTTGACGCTGCATCACAGACAGAATGTAAGCAATGTACATTTATCTCCGATTTTCAGTATTGAGCTACTTTCTAAATGAAATGTTTGCTTAATTATGTATATACACCCTCTGCTTCACTTTTTTGTTTTTGTGTTTAGGTAACTTTAACAGTGTTACTTGGAAATGGCCATAGGGCCGAAATTGCAGTAGTAACAGTAAATATTTTATACAGTAAACGGCGACTAAGACGTCTTTTAAGGACAGATTGCTGTTGGCCTGTATGGCGGGGAAGGTCTGGAAGTAGACACGCTGGAACAATCGCCATAAGGGTCCAGGCCGGGGCGGTATGGTACGCGGAACATCTTCGTGGTGTTCTGGAAGGCACACTGCATCAGTCTAAGATCCTTCAGACCCGTGTTCACACTTACATGCTGTTTGCTTTTCCTCCACACTTAGGCATCTTCCAGCAGGACAACACAACATGTCACACAGCTCCAAGTATACATGCGTAGTTCTAAGAGCACCAGGACGAGTTTTCCTTACTCCGCTCGCCATCGGATCGAGGATTTGTGGGACCGCTTCGATTGGGCTGTACACGCCACGAATCCTCAACCGAGAAACCTGGCGCAGCTGGCCATGGGAATCGAGCCGACATGGCTCCACATCCCTCTCGCTGCGTTCCAGAACCTCACTCACCCTCTTCCTGCGCGGTTCTCAGCGGCCCGCCCCGAAAAGGTAGTTCACGCTTTTGACATGTGGACACATTAATTTGCTGCACAGAGTACAAGATACTAATTTACCCGCCAGGGTAGCCGAGAGCGCTAATGGGCTGCTTCTTGGACTCGGGTAGGCGCGCCGGACCCGGATCGAATATCGCCCGGTATACCGGCCAGCATGGATGTGGTTTTTAGGCGGTTTTCCACATCCTGCTAGGTGAATATCGGGCCGGTTCTGAAGTTCCGCCTCAGTTACACGACTCACAGACATTTGAAAACGTTCGCACTATTTCATGGCTCACACTAGACACAGACAGCTCGGGTACAGAACTTCCGTCCCGGGGGGTTCGGGGTGGCGTCAGGAAGGGGATCCGGCTATCCTCTGCAATTAAGACTGCCAAATCCGTAATAACAAGGCCGACCCAGCGTTGGAGCGGGACAAAGGCCCCGAGAAAGAAAGAAAGAAAGAAAGATAGAGATCGATTTGTCACTTATAAAACACCATAATATTGACAATATTGTTACATTCAATTCTGGATGTTTCGTTGAATGGTTCGCACACTGACACTTGTTGATGGTCGCCATTGAAATCTGCTGCAATTTGGGGAAGGGTTGCACTTCTGTAACGTTGAACGGTTCTCTTCAGTCGTCGTGTGTTCCGCTCTTGCAGGATCTTTTTCCGGCCGCAGCGATGTCGGAGATTTGATGTTTTACCGGATCCCTGATATTCACGGTACAGTCGCGAAATGGTCGTGCGGAGAAATCCTCACTTCGGAGATTCTGTGTCGCGTCCCTCGCGCACCGATTGTAACACCAAGTTCAAACTTACTTAAATATTGATAACCTGCCATTGTAGCAGCAGTAATCGATCCAAAAACTACGCCATACACTTGTTTTATTGTCTTATACAGGGTGGTCCATTCACCGTGACCGGGCCAAAAATCTCACGAAATAAACGTCAAACGAAAAAATTACAAAGAACGAAACTTGTCCAGCTTGAAGGGGGAAACCAGATGGCGCTATGGTTGGCCCGCTAGATGGAGCTGTCATAGGTCAAACGGATATCAATTGAGTTTTCTTAAATAGGAACCCTCATTTTTTATTACATATTCGTGTAGTACGTAAAGAAATATGAATGTTTTAGTTGGACTACTTTTTAGCTTTGTCATAGAGGACGCTGTAGTAGTCATATGGCTCTCAATTTTAGACGAACAGTTGGTAACAGGTAGGTTTTTTAAGTTAAGATACGGAACGTAGGTACGTTTGAACATTTTATTTCTGTTGTTCCAATGTGATACATGTACCTTTGTGAACTTATCATTTCTGAGAAAGCATGCTGTTACCGCGTGATTACCTTTAAATACCACATTAAGGAAATAAATGCAAAAAAATGGTTCTGAGCACTATGGGACTCAACTGCTGTGGTCATCAGTCCTCTAGAACTTAGAACTACTTAAACCTAACTAACCTAAGGACATCACACACATCCATGCCCGAGGCAGGATTCGAACCTGCGACCGTAGCAGTCGCACGGTTCCGGACTGCGCGCCTAGAACCGCGAGACCACCGCGGCCGGCAAATGCCCAAAATGATATCCGCCAACCTTAATGCATTTGGCAATACGTGTAACGACATTCCTCTCAACAGCGAGTAGTTCGCCTTCCGTAATGTTCGCACATTCATTGCCAATGCACTCACGCATGTCCCGTAATTTCTCTTGTGCCCAGTGGAAGAAGTGTACACGACGTTCAAAGTCGTCGCCATGCAATTCCTGGTGCATAGAAATATGATATGGGTGCAATCGATGTTGATGTAGCATTCTCAACACCCACGTTTTTGAGATTCCCGATTCTCGCGCAGTTTGTCTGCTTCTGATGTGCGGATTAGCCGCGACAGCAGCTAAAACACTTACTTGGGCATCATCATTTGTTGCATGTCGTGGTTGACATTTCACATGTGGCTGAACAATTCCTGTTTCCTTAAATAACGTAACTATCCGGCGAACGGTCCGGACATTTGAATGATGTCGTCCAGGATACCGAGCAGCATACATAGCACACGCCCGTTGGGCATTTTGATCACAAATAGCCACACATCAATACGATATCGACCTTTTCCGCAATTGGTAAATGGTCCATTTTAACACGAGCAATGTATCACGAAGCAAATACCGTCCGCACTGGCGGAATGTTACGTGATACCACGTACTTATACGTTTGTGACCATTATAGCGCCATCTATGACAAAGCGAAAAAAGTGGTCCAACTAAAACATTCATATTTCTTTACGTACTGCACGAATATGTAATAAATAATGGGGGTTCCTATTTTTTAAAAATTCAGTTCATATCCGTTTGACCTATGGCAGCGCCATCTAGCGGGCCAACCATAGCGCCATCTGGTTTCCCCCTTCAAGCTAGACAAGTTTCGGGCTTTGTAGTTTTTTCGTTTGACGCTTATTTCGTGAGATATTTGGCCCGGTCACGATCAGTGGACCGCAGCGCCGTATTCTGCCTGTTTGTATATCTGTGTATCGAATACCCATGCCTATACTAGTTTCTTTGGCGCTTCAGTCCATTTGGAGCACGTTTCGCAGACTATTTCCACATACGTCACTGAATGTACCTACAAAGTTATGTTTCTGAACACACACTTCAGCAGATATGACGTCATAACCATCGGGATACGAGAAAATGTAGTTTTTCTTTAAACAGAGCTCAGATTTCACGGACTGCACAGTGCGTCGGGTCAAGATGTCAGCCTCTTTTTCTTCCTAAATGATATGAAGAAGATACATTTTCATATCTTCAAAACGAGATTAATCACATATCTGGAACAAGGTTTCTTCAAACTGGAAACTTATGTAGGTATATGACCTAATAATAATTTTTACGTCCAGTAGTATTTTCCGTTTTGTAAGTTTTACCACTAGGCATCTCACCCCAAGGATCAGGGTAAACTGACAAAATAAATTTGGTATCATCACCAAGTTGAGTGTATATTTTATTGAGGAGTACTAAAAAATAAAAGTTGTAGTTAATGACTGTTCTATCGTTTATATTTATTGTTTTGCTGCAGGGTCGTTCCACATTGCCGATACAGGATTCCATACTCCTGAGAATCTAGACAGCATTTCATACCTCCAGTTTTACGTGCCCCATTGGTAACTGGAGCCATTCTTCACTTCTCTGGCCTCTATCTGTAGTTCTTACGTAATTGCTATGCATCGTCTGCAAAGAAATGAATGTAAACAAAAGTTATTACCAGTGCCCGTACTACCCCAAACAAAATACGGCGTCTTTCGCAGGTATCGGAGTGACACTGTTGAAGTAGGTGTTCCAATATGGCAGCAAACGGCAAGTTACTCGACGCATTCATACTTCAACATAGACAGTACATGATAGACACGTGGTTAGATTACGGGGCATAATTTCGGCGATCCGGCACCTCCCACGGATTATTATTATTATTATTATTATTACTACTACTATTAACTCATTGGAACAAGTTGGTACCCGATGTTTAAAACAGTACACGTAAATAGCATCGTAATGTAACTATAATTTGCCAATGCACCGGCACCAGTGTAAGGACATGGGTCAACAACGTGATGGGAAGGCTAAGAATGGGGGACAAGGTACTGTGTGTATGTGTGTGCGTATTATAACCAAGAAGTTGTGTTCGGTACACTCCGGTAACCTTGTGTCGGCTAACTCTTGTGTACGACTGCCAGCAACCTCAGCGGTCTAACAACATGGCGACGTCTCGTGTTATTTATGTAAGTGAGAAATAAATCATGTAAGAAGTGTTCGAACACGAGCGTCTGCATAATGTGCTTTCACGAAGTATTGTTTTTTCTGTGTCGTAATGTATGTGTGCGTGAAATCTTATGGGACAACTGCTAAGGTCATCAGTCCCTAAGCTTACACACTACTTAATCTAAATTATCCTAAGGACAAACACGTACACCCATGCCCGAGGGAGGACTCGAATCTCCTCCGGGACCAGTCGCACAGTCCACGACTGCAGCGCCCTAGACCGCTCGGCTAATCCCGCGCGGAGTCGTAATGTATGCCATAACTGCTGACCAAATGCGATCACGGCTAAAACCTGGCAACCCTTCGATCCGTTGCGTAAAACGCCCTTTCAGTTACGTTCCTCGAGATCTTCACTTAAAACTCCCGGGCTGATAGTCCGTGGTCGATGAATGAAACTGTCCCCTAACGTTTCATTTCCGACTGCGGCAGATATCTTCAGAGGTAAAATGGCTTTGCCTCTGAAAATGTCTCCCGCAATCGGAGACGAAGCGATAGGGGAAAGTTTTACGAATCGACCACGGCCTATTAGCCCGGGAGTTTCAAGTGAATTCTGTACCGGCCGTGAAAGCCTACATTGTATGATTCCCCTTTTCCAGCCCTGCACTCTTGTTAGCACATACGCCGACGCTCAACTTATCTTGAATCACGTATACCGTAGGAACAGATGGTAGCACCAGAGGTTTATATTAATTCTTTTGGTTTTATTGTTTTGATCATAAGATACTTTGTTTTAAAAACTGGAATTTGAGAACAGTATTTTTGCGAAAAAATGATTTATCATTTTAAGCTTTATGGTAAGTTGTCAAAATTGGAAACTTGTCATGTTTACCACATGACGGGGGGGGGGGGGGGGGACGTGAATTCCATGTCGTATGGTTGAAGAAGTGCGTTCCGGTACCAAAAGAACTACATCACTGGTATAGGATTGGTAACGATGTATTGAAATCACTATTTTTCTTTTCAATACATATGCGATTTTTTATCCGGTACAACTGCACCTATTGGTTGCCACTCGAGACTTGTACTGAAGGGGGAGCATTGGACAACACCAGCAAATGGGCAGCATACGCCAGTTACCTCTTACGATTCACTCTAATCATCCAGTGTTTGATACACGGTAGAGTCTAAAGGAGAATGCACGCGCCGTATACGTACAGTGTTAAAACTGCAATATCGATGACCCATTATGTCAGAAACTTCGATAGACAGTCATTGGAAATTTTTACAAAGTTTTAAGTAACTCCTTTTCCTGCCTCTTGCTTCTTTAATCATTATTTCTGCTTCACTCTTGGCTTTCATGGGTCTCAATCGATCGATTTGCTGGAAGTCTTGACGTATGTTCGGTCCTGGAGTGCTGTCAAGTTGGTTGGTTCAAATGGTTCATATGGCTCTGAGCACTATGGGACTCAACTGCTGAGGTCAGTAGTCCCCTAGAACTTAGAACTAGTTAAACCTAACTAACCTAAGGACATCACAAACATCCATGCCCGAGGCAGGATTCGAACCTGCGACCGTAGCGGTCCTGCGGTTCCAGACTGCAGCGCCTTTAACCGCACGGCCACTTCGGCCGGCTGTCAAGTTGGTCCAGCTTCCTAAACGCTATTGCAGCATCACAAACACCCAGACATAGAGTTGTCATACTTACAAAAACTTTTTGGTATGAGGATCCAAGTGACATTACTGGAAGACTGATTCGGGTTTTAGGTTTCGACCAAGTAGACATTTGAAAAATAGGTCAGAAAGAGATATGTCCCTGTAGATTGGTTTAAAAGCATTTCAAAAGTAGTTCTGAGTGAGTTATGTTTCTATACAGTGGTTTAGCAGCATTTGAAAAGTAGGTCGGAATGAGTTATCTCTCTATACACTGCATGTGCTATGCTGTTTTTGTACCTGAATTGTTCGTATGCACATACTGACTGAGCTTTGCAATACTTGCGCGGTGAATCAGCACTTGTGGTCAAAGATCATATACAGTATTCCAGAATGAGAATTGGTAGAGCACTTGCCCGCGAAAGGCAGAGGTCCTGAGTTCGAGTCTCGGTCTGGCACACAGTTTTAATCTGCCAGGAAGTTTCATCTACAGTATTATCATCAGTGTATTATTTCTGCAATAACGTAGCCCACACTGCTCTGCTCATTTCTTGTAGGTCGTATGGTTTCTTTCCTACAGCCATTCCTTAATAATGTAGGACTTCATCAATGTTTTTATCTGCAAGTCTTCCATTACCATTTTTAGAGTTTAGCTTTAAATTCAGCACTTACAGAGTACTGGCCATAGAAGCGTATGGAATATCGCCATTTCTGTTTTCACTGTGCATCCATCGTCTTAACGTGAACACTAAATCAAGGGATAAATAGATAAATACCACAGCCTTCATGACTGAATACTTACAAAGATAGCTATACTTATTTAAGCCAACGCAGCATCACTGGATTTTATTACGTTTGCCCTATTAACACAAATGATGAAACATACACTTCCAACTGGTATTATTTGACACAAGATTCATCAAATTATTCAGAAGAGATTAAATATTATTAGGAGATAATAATAATAAGTGAGAAATGTCGTTCTTAGACCAGTTCCATCACAACTACTCCCCAATAATCGTGTTTGTGTGTATGTGTGTGTGAGCGCGCACGCGCGGTTGGGAAAGAGGGGAGGTCCTGGTTGTTGAGGAAGTATCCCCACTTCAGCCGTAAGCGATTCTGAGAAACAGCACATCAAAAACAGAGAGGAACGTGCAAAAGGGCATAAAAAAGTAAAAAAGGAAAAAGTGAGGGATGGAGTGGGAGCATTGTGGAGTGTGGCAGTGACAAATTGTCTCTTTTTTTGGATGGTTTCGCACGCCATTCAAAAACATAACTGCCAGCACTCGGCAATCCCCGTGGCCTTCTCAGCGCCTGGAGGTCGAGCTGGCCGTCTGCCTCATCATCGTGGCGTGGAATTCGACTTGTCGTCCTCTATTTTTTTTTATTTTATTTATTTTTTTTTTTTTTAAGTTTCACGTCAACAATGGTGGCTGTAGAGTGACGCTAAGTAGGAATGGGACAACGTAAGATAAATAGCGATAAGTATAAGTATCGATCATCAAATATCGCCGCATTAAGTTTCTACAGTATATCGACGATTAATAGAATGAAATATAAGGGATATTTCGACACTTCTGGCGGAAAAATTTAATTTCAAAATTCAGGATGACTATAATTGCACGTGTTATTTAAAACTGTGAGAATTGGGTTTAATGAATTAATAAAAAATTTAGGGAGATGACTTTATTTATACATTATTTTACATACACTACTGGCCATTAAAATTGCTACACCAAGAAGAAATGCAGATGATAAACGGGTATTCATTGGACAAATATATTATACCAGAACTGACAAGTGATTACATTTTCACGCAATTTGGGTGGATAGATGCTGAGAAATCAGTACCCAGAACAACCACCTCTGCCCGTAATAACGGCCTTGATACGCCTGGCCATTGAGTCAAACACAGCTTGGTTGGCGTGTACAGGTACAGCTGTCCATGCAGCTTCAACACGATACCACAGTTCATCAAGAGTAGTGACTGGCGTATTGTGATGATCCAGTTGCTCGGCTACCATTGACCAGACGTTTTCAATTGGTGAGAGATCTGGAGAATGTGCTGGCCAGGACAGCAGTCGAACATTTTCTGTATCCAGAAAGGCCCGTACAGGACATGCAACATGCGGTCGTGCATTATCCTGCTGAAATGTAGGGTTTTGCAGGGATCGAATGAAGAGTAGAGCCGCGGGTCGTAACACATCTGAAATGCAACGTCCACTGTTCAAAGCGCCGTCAGTGCGAACAAGAGCTGACCGAGACGTGTAACCAATGGTACCTCATACCATCACGCCGGGTGATACGCCAGTATGGCGATGACGAATACACGCTTCTAATGTGCGTTCACCGCGATGTCATCAGACACGGATGCGACCATCACGATGCTGTAAACAGAACCTGGACTCATCCGAAAAAATGACGTTTTGCCATTCGTGCACCCAAGTTCGTCGTTGAGTACACAATCGCAGGCGCTCCTGTCTGATGCAGCGTCAAGGGTAACCGCAGCCATGGTCTCCGAGCTGACAATCTATGCTGATGCAAACGTCGTCGAACTGTTCGTGCAGATGGTTGTTGTCTTGAAAACGTCCCCATCTGTTGACTCAGGGATCGAGACATGGCTGCACGATCCGTTACAGCCATGCTGATAAGATGCCTGTCATCTCGACTGCTAGTGATACGAGGCCGTTGCGATCCCGCACGGCGTTCCGTATTACCCTCCTGAACCCACTGATTCCATATTCTGCTAACACTCATTGGATCTCGACGAACGCGCGCAGCAATGTCGCGATACGATAAACCGCAATCGGGATAAGCTACAATCCGACACCTTTATCAAAGTCTGAAACGTGATGGTACGCATTTCTCCTGCTTACACGAGGCATCACAACAACGTTTCACCAGGCAACGCCTATCAATTGCTGTTTGTGTATGAGAAATCGGTTGGAAACACTCCTCATGTGAGCACGTTGTAGGTGTCGGCACCGACACCAACCATGTGTGAATGCTCTGAAAAGCTAATCATTTGCATATGACAGCATCGTCTTCCTGTCTATTAAATTTCGCATCTGTAGCACGTTATCTTCGTGGTGTAGCAATTTTAATGGCCAGTAGTGTATAAAGAGGGAAATCTCACGAAAAATTTTATAAAGTTACACTGCAGCACGTAAGAAAAATAGAATAAAAGTCGCTCAAAATAGAGATAATATGAATGAAAAATCAATCAATGCCAAAACCTATTTCCTAAAAAACTTTAAAAATTTTTTGTTCTCATGTTCTGATTTTAGTCCACTTCTTCGAAAACAAATGACTCCATTACCTTTGAAAAGAGTCTTTCTGCTGGAACTGAAGCCTCTACAACAAATAAATAACTCCTAGCTATCTGATACAAATTGGAACAAGGATGTGGTATTTCCCACCGCACTGTCTGTAAGTTACCTTCTAACGGTCTGTGGATTGGTACTGTTAAATATACCGGTAACCAGAATGGAAGATGCTTCTGTTACTGCACAAAAATAAGCGGCTATGTGCTGGGCAAAGTTAGGGTTGCAAAACAGGGGACTAGCTTCAAAGCCATTTACATAAAAACGTCTTGACGTATCCGACGTTTTCTACTTGTTAATATTGGTAACCATGTGATGCCATATAATGCACAGTGTCAAGTAAAGTAACATGACACACGATGTCATGTATAACACAACACATGCCGTCCTGTCATCCAATATGTCATTTTTCATGTCATGCGATAAGCCACTATGTGTCATTAAAGTTTGCTATGCGTACATTCCGGTCTGTGATACTTCCTATCATAGATGCATGCCTACTCTCTATTGTGGATCCATCCCTCCCTCTAGAAGAACATAAATTAGTGTCCACAGCCATCGCCGTACATGTAACAGAGGGTGGGTGTTGTGGAGAAATGGTAGCCTCGGGGGAAAAAAGTGTATCTCGCCTCCACCTAGAAATCAAAAAGTTGTTTTAGCGGCGTCCCAGGAACAAATCCACTCCCCTCAAACTTTATACGCACAGAAAAACTCTAGCTATTACATGTATCCTCTTCAGTCACTCGATATTATGTATCGCTTTCTATGGCTGGTGAATCTTCTGGATTTTGGGCACAGCATCATGGACTGTACCCTATTCATTGTAAGATGCCGGTGCGCCGACAACTTGCATCTATGTTAGCTTTCTGGGGGCTGCGGAAGTAGTTTTAACTCGTAAAAAAGCGCGAATATGTCAAAAAAATTTTATTTAAATGTCTTGCAAGCTGCCAGATAAGGCGAAAAGCTGGCTCCCTTCTTTGACATACTTAACTCTTTCCAGGACATATTCGGCTTTTGTTATGCTATGATGAGATCACCGAAATTAAGCGCTGTCGGGCGAGGTCGGCACTTGGATGGGTGACCATCCAGACCGCCATGCGCTGTTGCCATTTTTCGGGGTGCACTCAGCCTCGTGATGCCAATTGAGGAGTTACTCGACCGAATAGTAGCGGCTCCGGTCAAAGAAAACCATCGTAACGACCGGGAGAGCTGTGTGCTGACCCCACGCCCCTCCTATCCGCATCCTCCACTGAGGATGACACGGCGGTCGGATGGTCCCGGTAGGCCACTCGTGGCTTGAGGACGGAGTGCTTTTTTATGCTATGATAGGTGAATTTTTTGCTTCGGTTCCTAACTTTTACTGTACCATAGTGGATTTTTGTTGACTTGAGCGACGGTTGACCCGGTATAGGTTTCGGTATTGCCTTTCGAAGCGTGTTGCATGTATCGTGCCAACGGATAAAGGTATCACAAAACAACAGGTCGCCCATTAACAATATGTATTTGTCTACCTTCTTACAAAATTTGAACTGATTCGCGCAATTTTGAAACGTAGAACTGATGAGCGGAAAGCGAAGTCACGTAAAATCCTATTGAATCTAGGTTTTTGACAGCGAGTTTCCAGTTTTATTGTAAGAACGCATTTTTTACTTACATGATCCACTTTAGCCTTCTCTACACATTCAATTCATTTAAGAACGAATTTTACATACTAGTCTTAGCTGGACTTTAAACCATCGTATCTTGACAACGGATAAAGATTATTGGATAAGAACAGAAATTCGTTGTCACTGTACCCATTTATCTACCTTTTACAATGAAGGGCTACATTTTGAATATAACTGCCGAACTATAAAAATGTGTGATAAAGCCTGCCACAGAGGCAAAATTTAAGATTGGATCAGAGATACATCCTTCATCTGAAATATCTTGTTGGAAACGAGAATGCCACATTAAATAATTGTTGCTGTTTCTAACGAATTTAACAGAATAAAGGGAATGCTACGGATTTGACAATTAACTAAACACAAGAAATAAAAGTGCATCAAAGAATTGTTGTAGATGCACCCAGAATACACCCTCAGCCCGAAATATGTTTCTTGCTGAGAGTAACACTTCTGAGCAAAAATGGTTCCCTTATTGTACTTTTCAGCTTATTTAAATGTGTTATTACATTAACTTACATTGGCGATGTTCCGAAGAAATCAACGTACGTTCATGTACGAATCCGTCAATGAGTGATAAATTGCGTCACAAATTTCAGAAATAATTGAGGATATCGTGCTTACAGGTATTCTCCACAAGCTGAAAACCTCAGTGTTAGAACTAACCTAAAGAAAATTATAAATTAGTTACAAGTTTGCAAGTATGCATTGTACGTACTGCAGATTAGTAATACTAGGCTTATATAAATGTACGTGGTCAAGTCTAGGAAACAGAGATACTTTCTCGCATAACTAGTTTGCTTCGTTATTTTTGGACCTGCTAAACGAAGAAATGTAAAGAAATTAGTCTCGCCCATCGTCAGAAAATTTTTTATGATTCCCTATCCTCCAGCCTCGCCAACGGCGTTGCCGCAGTGGTAACACCGGTTCCAGTCAGATCACCGAAGTTAAGCGCTGTTGAGCTGGGCTAGCACGTGGATGGGTGACCATCCGGTCTGCCGAGCGCTGTTGGCAAGCGGGGTGCATTCAGCCCCTGTGAGGCAAACTGAGGAGCTACTTGATTGAGAAGTAGCGGCTCCGGTCTCGGAAACTGACATACGGCCGGGAGAGCGGTGTGCTGACCACATGCCCCTCCATATTCGCATCCAGTGAGGATGACACGGCGGCCGGTAGGTATTGTGGGGCGGCGAGTGAGTTTGTTAATATTAATCTGTTATATCCTTGTTTGAATGTTGTAACATTCCCGGCCGATGCACCATATGTGGGGCGGCGGATGTTTAAGTTTGTAATAATAATTAATCTATTGCTGTATAAACGCTTGCATGTAAAATTCAGTTTCTAGCTTTTAGAATGTTGTTATTGCTGTCTTTTGCCGTTCTCAACACTGGCTCTCTATTTACTCCGTGACCCCCAGAAAGTGATTTAATAAAACTTGGAGCCAGTAAATAGGTATCCTAGTGCCCACTTTACCTGAGAATGTTCTTATAGCTGCAGCTTATAACTCTGAGGAATTAGGAGATTGTCCGGGATTTCTAATCAAAAACGGTTTTCCAAAATAGTTGAGTATATTCTGAAATTCACTGATAAAAACCACAAGTATCCCTACAACCTAACTAACAGAGCAGTTCAGAGTCTAATGCGCTGATGCAACTATAAATGTCCGAATTAAATGTTAAAAAGAATGCTCGCCATAATTTGATGAAAATATTTCATCAAACGCCACGCTAAATTTTTGGTAGAATGTCTGTCCCGCGACGGCACGTGAAAATACGACAAAACGCAAACTGAAGCTAGATAATAAAAATCATTCCAGAATTAACACTTCACATATAATGTTTTCATAGTTCCGCGTATCTCTAGTAACTTAATACGGCACCCGAGGCTGTTGGTAGCAGATACACTGATGCGACGCGACTACCGACACAGATGGCGTGTCATTCAGCGTCTGGAGAGAACTGGGGTCTTGCTTCCTCGCGCAGTGTTCTTATATATAAAGCCGCGGTGCGGACGGCTGAGGGATCGCCTGATCAAACCCGCTCTCCCGACTAGCCGCTGGGCTAGTAACGCACCACTTCAAGTTACATAATAATTTATAGCTTCTTTGGCTGATGGCCGAAGAAGCTCTTAATTTAAACGTGCATTCAGCACGCAGGTAAGTATTGATAATAAAATTTTGACGTGGCTAAGTTAAATACTTTAGGCGAGAGAATTAATTTAATTGCCCTGCACGCACTAGATGAGCTCTGAACTGGCCCTGTTGAGATCCGCTATCGCTATAATTTTATAGGTATTAAAAAGAAACTTTACACATTTTCATAATCATAGCGGACCTCCAACCTATTTAAATCTAAACATCCTAGCCTTATTTACTAGCCTACTTAATCTATCTTGCTTCCTTCAGTTTTGAGATAAAAACCAGAAAATCATGAATTTCCACTAAAGTCTTAATTTGTGAAATCCAAAGTACTGTTTTTATTAAATCATTATGAAAGATGAATCTAAATATAAATTTTGAAGTCTCTAGCTCTTTTCTGTTGCGCCACTGATTTTTCCAGAAAAACGTCCAAATCTCGGAAATGGCTGAAGTTATCGAACTGATATTTAACACACATTAATTTAGTATTATTTCTGACATGCTAGAAAAGTTTTAGTTCATTTGCTTGATTTTTAAGGTATTGCGCAACATTTATGACGTCAGAGCTAGTTACAGCAGACTGGCTGGCACACAATGGAAACTGATGTGAATTTACAACAGCGTGAGTAGGCTGCTTCCCTACAGTATCGTTGGGCCTCCAAGGCCTGTTCGGACGTAGTTTTTTAGTTTTTGTCCTTCAACCTCAGTTCATTGTCTAAGAGACTGTGCAATTCCCGACCGCCGTAGTCACGTCTTAAAATCCAAGCCCTACAGCACCATGCTCTATTAGGCTAGAGTAAATTTCTTCGTCGACGTCGGCGAGATATTACTACAGATGACTGCATAATCAGCAGCTGCTACTATCAGTTCGTCATTAGCCATTTTCTGCACCATCTGCAGTCACTGTGTGTACGAACGCTGCTACCAGATGGCATATCTGTTCTTGGAGCAGGAAGTTGTACCATCCTATTGCACCATCAGTGGCGCAAGATGCGTAGAGGGTTTCAGTGGAGATCAGCTGCCACTCTGCCTGACTATCCTGTGGCGATTCTGCTTTCCATTGCCGTTACTGCCGGGGAGACTGGCACGGGGTAGATACAGCCTTGTGACGCCAGATAAGGAGTTACTGCACAGAGAAAGAGCGGCTCCAAGGTATGGGAAGCCGACAAACCGCCCGGAGAGCCGTGTGCAGACACTTACAGCCCTCCATCCCGCTTCCAATGACGCCGTTGGCGGATGCAATAAAATGAAACACCTTCACCCGTCCTTACGATGTTATTTATTGTACGGCTACCAGCTTCCGTGCTTCAATACACCATCTTCAGACCTTAACTGAGGCCTGCAGATGATGCAGTGAAGCGCCGAAACTAGTAGCCGTACAATAAATAACACCGTAAGGACGGCTGTAGATGTTCCACTTTATTATATAAGTGAACGGTCGGAGTCTTTCAATCCTGCAATCAGAAAGATGGGCATACCAAAAGCCACTGGCGGAGGACGACACGGCTGACGGGTGGCTTCGAACGATCCTATGGTCTCGACAGTGGAGTTCAGTTTTTAAGTTCCGTTACCTGATTTAGAGATGCGCTGAAGAAAATGGAAATATTATCGGTACACAAAATTTCACCTCTGATACTGAGGAGAACAAGAAAAGCTTCCTGTAAATGTGGAAAAATGTGAGTTAAGCAGATTAGGTTCAAAATGGTTCAAATGGCTCTGAGCACTATGGGACTCAACATCTTAGGTCATAAGTCCCCTAGAACTTAGAACTACTTAAACCTAACTAACCTAAGGACATAACACACACCCATGCCCGAGGCAGGATTCGAACCTGCGACCGTAGCAGTCCCGCGGTTCCGGACATCAGCGCCAGAACCGCACGGCCACGGCGGCCGGCTAAGCAGATTAGGTTGGAAGATAATCTTATAATGTTAGAAGTCACCTTGTACCCGTGAAGCCTGGTGTCAGGAACACAGTACATGCTCATTGGAACAGTGGTCCCAGGTTATGTTAACGGACGAGTCCAGGTGTAGTCTGAACAGCGATTCGCGCCGGGTTTCCATCTGACGTGAACCAGGAACCAGATACCAACCCTTAATGTCCTTGAAAGGAACCATGGTGTGGGATGGGATTATGATTGGTGCACGTACACCCCTGCACGTCTTTGATAGAGGAACTGTAACAGGTCAAGTGTATCGGGACGTCACTTTGCACCAGTATGTCCGCCTTTTCAGGGCTGCAGTGGGTCCCACCTTCCTCTTGATGGATGATTACGTACGACCCCACCGAGCTGCCATCGTCGAGGAGTACCTTGAAACAGAGGATATCAAACGAATGGAGTGGCCTGCCTGTTCTCCAGACCTAAACCCCATAGAGCACGTCTGGGATGCTCACACCCGAAGTATCGCTGGTCGTATTCAAACCCCTACGACACTTCAGGAGCTCCAACAGGCACTGGTGTAAGAATGGGAGGCTATACCCCAGCAGCTGCTCGACCACCTGATCCACAGTATGCCAACCTGTTGTGCGGCCTGTGTACGTGTGCATGGTGATCATATCCCATATTGATGTCGGGGTACATGCACAGGAAACAGTGCCGTTTTGTAGTACATGCGTTTCGGGACGGTTTTTTCAACTTATCACCAATACCATGGACTTACAGGTGTGTCGTGTGTGTTCCCTATGTGCCTATGCTATTAGCGCCAGTTTTGTGTAGTGCCACGTTGTGTGGCACCACATTCTGCGCCGGCCGCGGTGGCCGAGCGGTTCTAGGTGCTTCAGTCTGGAACCGCGTGCCTGCTACGGTCGCAGGTTTGAGTCCTGCCTCTGGTATGAATGTGTGTGTTGTCCTTAGGTTAGTTAGGTTTAAGTAGTTCTAAGTTCTAGGGGACTGATGACCTCAGATGTTAAGTCCCATAGTGCTCAGAGCCATTTGAACCATTTGAACCACATTCTGCAATTGTCCTTAATTTATGAGCATGAGTGTACATGTACATAGATACTCCGCAAGGCACCGTATGGTGCGTGGCGGAGGGTATCCTGTACCACTACTTGTCATTTCCATCCAAGTTCAACTCGTAAATAGAGCGAGGGAAAACGACTGTCTCTATGTCTCCGCATGAGCCCTAATTTCTAGTATCTAATCTTCGTGGTCCTTACGCACAGTGGATGTTGGCGGCAGTAGAATCGTTCTGCAGTCAGTTTCAAATGCCAATTCTCTAAATTTTCTCAGCAGTGTTCTTCGAAACGCCGCGTTTCCTTCAGGGATTCCCATTTGACTACGGATCCCAAACACTCGATCAGTACTCAAGAATAGGTCACACCAGCGTCCTATATGCGGTCTCCTCTACAGGTGAACCACTCTTTCCCAAAACTGTCCCAATAAACCACAGTCGACCATTCGCCTATGCTACCACAGTTCCCACATGCCTGGCCGGCCGGAGTGGCCGAGCGGTTAAAGGCGCTAAGGTCTGGACCCGCACGACCGCTACGGTCGCAGGTTCGAATCCTGCCTGGGGCATGGATGTGTGTGATGTCCTTAGGTTAGTTAGGTTTAAGTAGTTCTAAGTTCTAGGGGACTTATGACCACAGCAGTTCAGTCCCATAGTGCTCAGAGCCATTTGAACCATTTGAACCCACATGCCTGTTCCACCTCCTATCGCTTTGCAACGTTATGTCCAGATATTTAAACGACTTTACTCTGTCCACCAGGACACTAGCAATATTGTATATGAACATTAGAGGTTTCATCCTCTTACACATCCGCATTAACTTACATTTTTCCACACCAACTAGAAATTTTCTCTAAATCGTCTTGTATCTTCCTTCAATCACTAAACTTGACCCTTAACGCACACCACAGCATCATCAGCAAACAACCACAGATTGCTTCCCACCATGTCTGCCAAATCATTCACGTGTACAGAGAACAGCAGCGGCCCTATCACAGTTCCCTGGGCCACTCTTGGCGATACCCTTACCTCTGATGAACACTGGCCGTCGAGAACAACATACTGAGTTCTACCATTCAAGAACTCTTGGAATCACCCACATATCTGCCATCATATTCCATGTTCTCGTACCTCCATTGCCGTACAGTGGGGCACCGCGTCAAATGCTTCACGGAAGGCTGGAAATCAAAATGTCCAGGAATCATCGCGTAGCCCTATGACACCCACCCGCACACTGCCTATTACTTTTATGCCAGACATCACTGATTTGGTTCGGAAACACTGCAACATCCGCCGTATGATTTTCACATATTTGGCGACCTGAAAAAAGACATCTACGGATGTCGGTTTCAATCGGACGTGAAAGTGTGACAGTGGATGCATTTGGGAAAACAGGAATTTATTTCATCGTTTCCCAGCGGGGTAATTGGCCGTGGTCATTATTTCTGAATGGAAACATTGGTTCAAATGGCTCAGAGGACTATGCGACTTAACAGCTGAGGTCATCAGTCACCTAGAACTTAGAACTACTTAAACCTAAGTAGCCTAAGGACATCACAAACATCCATGCCCGAGGCAGGATTGAACCTGCGACCGTAGCGGTCACGCGGTTCCAGACTGAAGCGCCTAGAACCGCAAGGCCACACCAGCCGGCTTATTTTCTTTGTACCGTGTTTTAAAATTCCTGCAGGTCATGCCTATGTATACTGCATCACATCTTTGACATTCAAGTATATATATTCCTGATCCCTTGAATTTATTCCTCTTGGTAGTTTGGTTGGCTTTGGTGTGATTGGAGGGTTTACCCAGTCTTATATGCTATTTGGAAGTCCTGTATCTTTAGTCTCTTTCTGTTCGCATCACAGTTTTCATACAGTGTCCACATACACCACTGAAGGTGCAGGGTGTCCATCGGAGGACTCCCTCAATTAAAAATTAAGTATCTCAAAAACTAAAATCTATAGTCAAGTCCACCGAATGTGAAAGCTGCAAGAATGTTATGTAGAAGTTTTGAAGTACTTCGAAAAACTACTAACAGATAGCGCTACGATCGCAATAACTAGTGGCTATAAATAGTGCGCCGCTCCTCAGAGCGATCTGTTCCACTCCTGAACATGAAAGGAAGTTCAAAAATGGTTCAAATGGCTCTGAGCACTATGGAACTTAACATATGACGTGATCAGCCACCTAGAACTTAGAACTACTTAAACCTAAGTAACCTAAGGACATCACACAGATCCATGCCCGAGGCAGGATTCGAACCTGCGACCGTCGCGGTCACGCGGTTCAGGACTGAAGCGCCTACAACCGCTCGGCCACAACGGCTGGCAATGGAAAGATTCCATAGTCCCTTTGTGGCGGCTGTTTCCATATCGCTGCTTCTTATACTAAGCTTTATGCCAGTCTGGAGTTTCTCCCACGTAGTCTCCATGCTGTTCGCAGTGTCAACAGCCAGCCACGTGTACAGAATTGGGCGACGGGCGACCTCTGGTGGACTGACAGCTGGGAATGAATGTCTGCCATTTCCCTCTCGGCCTTTCCCAGGCACTCCACAGCTATGACTGCGACACTCGCCATTACGCGCCGCGGACCTTGGATGGACACTTTCCCACAGCCAGGCAGTTGCGTTGCGAGCGTGACTCGATGGAATCTCGCATCTGCATATTCCAAAAGAATCTACGGCTGGACTGGTACATTCATGCAAATACCGAAACTGTGTCGGAAGTTAATGGCGTTCTTCCTTTCACACTGGCCTACCTGAATGTTGCAATTCCAGGAAGAACGCGTCTCTGACTGCAACGTTCCTGCTCACAACTGCTAGACTCGTCATGATGATGTTCGGTTTGTGGGGCGCTCAACTGCACGGTCATCACCGCCCGTACAAAAAAGAGAAAATCCTCAACACGTGGGGAATCGAACCCGGTATCGGCAAGCAGCAACGCTAGTCACTATACCACCAGCTGCAGGCAACTAGACTCCTCAAGTCTACAAAAAGGCACGGCCAAACTTCCAGGAAACATTCCTCACTCACAAATAAGGAAAAGATGTTATGTGGACATGTGTCCGGAAACGGTTAACTTCCATGTTAGAGCTCATTGTATGGCGACTGCTACGGGAGAACCAGTTGTTTCCGTACCGTGTACAACGTGTGCAGGCACTATCAGCAGCTGATTGGCCTCCACGGGTACACTTCTGCGAATGGTTCATCCGACAATGTGTCAATCCTCATTTCAGTGCAAATGTTCTCTTTACGGATGAGGCTTCATTCGAACGTGATCAAATTGTAAATTTTCACAATCAGCATGTGTGGGCTGACGAGAATCCGCACGCAATTGTGCAATCACGTCATCAACACAGATTTTCTGTAAACGTTTGGGCAGGCATTGTTGGTGATGTCTCGATTGGGTCCCACGTTCTTCCACCTACGCTCAATGGAGCACGTTATCATGATTTCGTACGGGATACTCTACCTGTGCTGCTAGGACATGTGCCTTTACAAGTACGACACAACATGTGGTTCATGCACGATGGAGCTCCTGCACATTTCAGTCGAAGTGTTCGTACGCTTCTCAACAACAGATTCGGTGACCGATGGATTGGTAGAGGCGGACCAATTCCGTGGCCTCCACGCTCTCCTGACCTCAACCCGCTTGACTTTCATTTATGGGGGCATTTGAAAGCTCTTGTCTACGCAACTGCGGTACCAAATGTAGAGACTCTTCGTGCTCGTATTGTGGACGGCTGTGATACAATACGCCATTCTCCATGGCTACATCCGCGCATCAGGGATTCCATGCGACGGAGGGTGGATGCATGTATCCTCGCTAACGGAGGACATTTTGAACATTTCCTGTAACAAAGTGTTTGAAGTCACGCTGGTACGTTCTGTTGCTGTGTGTTTCCATTCCATGATTAATGTGATTTGAAGAGAAGTAATAAAATGAGCTCTAACATGGAAAGTAAGCGTTTCCGGACACATGTCCACATAACATATTTTCTTTCTTTGTGTGTGAGGAATGTTTCCTGAAAGTTTGGCCGTACCTTTTTGTAGCACCCTTCATATATATATATATATATATATATATATATATATATATATATATAGTGTGTGTGTGCGCGCGCTACCAGCTGATACTTTCACTGACTTCTTGACAGTGGCGAAAACATTCTCTGTCTTCCCCTACGTCTTTTATCCTCTACAGCTCCCTCTAGTATTATGGAAGTCATTCCCTGATGTCTTAACATACATGCTGTCCTCTTGTCCCTTCTTCTTGGCCGAGCGAGGTGGCGCAGTGGCTAGCACACTGGACTCGCATTCGGGCGGACCACGGTTCAATCCTGCGTCCGGCCATCCGATTTAGGTTTTCCATGATTTCCCTAATTCGCTCCACGCAAATGCCGGGATGGTTCCTTTGACAGGGCACGGCCGACTTCCTTCCCCGTCTTCCCCTAAGCTGGTGGGACCGATAGTCTCGCTGTTTCTCGCATGATATCCTGCGAATTACAGATAAAGGCCAACAAGCCAACGGGCCAAATAGGACAAGAATGGACATAATCTCGATCCACGTCGTCCCCTGCAAACATCATTCCGAATTCTGAAGAAACTGTTTTGTTAGTGTAGAAGCACACCCTTGCAGTTAGGCAGAATGAAAAGCAGTCGCTGGCGTAATCTCTGATACCTTAGTATCTGCGCTACTGCAAGACTATACAGCTTGGATGTACATGCCAATGTCACAAGCAGAATATGCAGAGATAGTGAAAATATGTGAGGATATTAAACGTGTACTTCAGTATGTATAGGGGGAGATGATCACCTAATAATCATGGAGCTTTGAAACGCTGAACACAGACAAAGAATACTACAGACAAAGCGTTTGAAGAGAATATGGGATAGGTAGTAGGAATGATTGCTTTCTGTAATTTATTTTAGATAGTAATGGTGAATACACTCTCCGTCAGCAGCCTTCAATGGCGGGGGAGGGGGGAAAGGCACCGTGTCAAACGCTTCACAGAAATTCAGGAGTCTATGTTTCTAGATTTTCGGAAAGTGTCTGACACGGTGCCCCACTAAAGGCTGATAACGGTGGGTGTTCATCAGAGACAAGGGTCTTGTCACGAGTGCCCCAGTGAAGTGTGATAGGACCGCTGTTATTTTCTGTGTACATCAACGATGAAGTGTAACCGTGTGACATCGCAAAGAGATCTTAAAATGTCTCCTTATCAGCGGTCAACGCTAAACCACAATCTATCTAGTACCATCTCAGAAACCGCGACAGCAAGCCAGCTTCATCTACATCTACATCTACATCTATACTCCGCAAGCCACCTGACGGTCTGTCGCGGAGGGTACCTTGAGTACCTCTATCGGTTCTCCCTTCTATTCCAGTCTTGTATTCATATGATCATTCCGTTTTAAATCACTCCTAATGCCTACTCTCAAATAATTTATGGAATTAACTGCTTCCAGTTGCTGACCTGCTATATTGTAGCTAAATGATAAACGATCTTTCTTTCTATGTATTCGCAGCACATTACACTTGTCTACATTGAGATTCAATTGCCGTTCCTTGCACCACGCGTCAATTCGTTGCAGATCCTCCAGTACAATTTTCCATTGTTACAACCCCTCAATATACCACAGCATCATCCGAAAAAAGGCTCAGTGAATTTCCGATGTCATCCACAAGGTCATTTATGTATATGGTGAATAGCAACGGTCCTACGACACTCCCCTGCGGCACACCTGAAATCACTCTTACTTCGGAAGACTTGTCTCCATTGAGAATGACATGCTGCGTTCTGTTATCTAGGAACTCTTCAATCCAATCACACAATTGGTCTGATAGTCCATATGCTCTTACTTTGTTCATTAAACGACTGTCGGGAACTGTATCGAACGCCTTGCGGAAGTCAAGAAACACGGCATCTACGTGGGAACCCGTGTCTATGGCCCTCTGAGTCTCGTGGACGAATAGCGCGAGCTGGGTCTCACACGATCGTCCTTTCCGAAACCCATGCTGATTCCTGCAGAGTACATTTCTAGTCTCCAGAAAAGCCATTATACTCGAACTAATTATGATTATTTAGAATTTTACTTCCTTTTAAGTAGGCTGGAGAAAAAAGAGATACTGCAGAGAGCGCAGCGGTTGCTACTTGAGATTGTGCCATCCAAAGGGAGATTCCCTCTGTTTTCCAGTAACTGAGAAGGAAGAATCTCCTAAGGACAGAAAACATTCCTACATCAGCAGAGCCTCTGCTCGATCTCTTGCTCCTGGTCTGCCTGCACAGGTCAGAATCATTCGACTTGGAAAAAATATGCGGGGTGGCTCACAAACTATTGACACCAAAAATGACTCCGAAAGTATGATAGTATCTGAAAAGTTTGTGGGACGAATGTCGCATAGGTCAAAGGGGGCCATTATATGATGATGGTTTTTTGTGCTAGTTGCGGTTCCGTCAGAGATATGAAGGTCAACGTTTTATTAAATAAAAATAGAATACTATAGTTCGGCACTTTTGTCTGAAAGCGGCTATCGAGAAGAATCCAACGATGTGTAACAGTAAGGTCTTTGAAGGTCGACGAAGGTCACAAAGATGGCGTGAACGTCCATATACAGAAGGTGTTGGAAGTGATGACCATTGGTGTCAATGCAGTGCTGCGATCTTCTTATCAAGGATTGAGTGGTATTTCTTAAGAATTCGGCACTTATCGAAGCACGTGCTCTGACAATTCTCTCTCGCATATCTTCAGGTGTAGTTGGAACTTGTTTATAAACTGTTGTGACTTGGCAAGACAGCCAAGCCACTATGAGATAGCCGAAAGGCACGCGTTTAAGCTCACGCAGGCTGGCGTGATGTCTGGAACAGTTAAAGGAGTTGAGTCTAGTAAAAAAAAGTACGTAGCTTCTGGAATACTTAACTTTAATCCATAATTGGTGAACATCGGTCTGACGGTACATGCATCATAAGATAAATAGCAAATGATAATGGCACCTTGCTAGGTCGTAGCAAATGACGTAGCTGAAGGCTATGCTAACTATCGTCTAGGCAAATGAGAACGTAATTTGTCAGTGAACCATCGCTAGCAAAGTCGGCTGTACAACTGGGCGAGTGCTAGGAACTCTCTCTAGACCTGCTGTGTGGCGGCGCTCGGTCTGCAATCACTGACAGTGGCGACACGCGGGTCCGACGTATACTAACGGACCGCGGCCGATTTAAAGGCTACCAACTAGCAAGTGTGGTGTCTGGCGGTGACACCACATAAACAATGTCTTTTTCGAATCACCGCAAGAAAATATTCAGGGCTTCAAGTCTGGCGAACGAGCCGGCCACGACACATTTCGTCAGCATCCAATCCAACGATTTGGAAATTGTCTCTGCAACTCATGTCTAGCCATCAGCGAAAATTTGCCGGACACTCATCCTCTTGATACCACATTCTGTTCCTTGTTCCTAAAGGTATTTCTTCCAATAACAGGCCTAATGTTTCTTGCAGGAATGTGGTGTACTTCCTACCATTAAGATTTCCTTCAATGAAATAGGGGCCTATAATTCTATCCTCCAAAATCCCATACCACACATTCACCGACCACGATTTTTTCTGTGCAACTTGCCGCAGCCAACATGGATTTTCAGTTGCCCAATAATGCATGTTATGCAAACTAACATTTCCATTGTTCGTGAATGTAGCCCAGTCAGTAAATAAAATCAAATTAATAAATGTGTCCTCATCTGAATCTGAAGTTGAGCCCATCGGCTGAATTCAGTGCGATGCATACAATACGTACCACTTAATTCTTGGTGGAGACTGGTATGGTAAGGATGATATCTATGGCGATGCAGAACACGAACAACTCTTCTCTGGCTTATGTCAGATTCCCTTGCCATTTGACGCGAACTAACACAAAGATCTCTAACCACAGTGGCAAAAGTACAAATTTCCGTTCCCTCGTTAGTAACTTTCCTTTGCCGGATATGTTTCCGATGCATTAAAGATCGAGTTGTTCTCATTTTATCATACACATATTTAAAGTTACGACGTGTAGGGTGAGTACGTCGAGAATATCTTTCACTGTATAAGTCTCCAGCTCTCCCTGAATTTCGTTAGCATTCTCCGTAAGTAAGAAGCATATCGACTTGTTCTTCGAACGAGTACATCATTCACATTCGCTTGACTCGACGATACTAGTCTTACCGTTCCTATTAGTGTTGTACTGCGAAACAGTCGAATGGTGTTTACATGTCAATGGCACGTTAGATGGATACGCCGTATTCGGCGAATATTTACTATCTTCACGATATGCGAGAGAGAATTGTCGGAGCATGTGCTTCGATAAGTGCCGCAGTGATAAGGAACACCACTCAATCCATGATAAGAAGATTGCAGCACTGCACTGATAGCAATGGCCATCACTTCGAATACCTTCTGTAAATGCCACATTTTTTACCTTTGCTGACCTTCAAAGACCTTCCTGTTACACATCATTGGATTCGTCTCGATAGCCGCTATCAGAAAATAAGTACCAAACTATAGCATCCCATTTAAAAAAAACAAAAAAAAAAAAACAAAGATGATCATCATGTCTCTGACGCGACCCCACCTAGCAACAAAAAACCAACGTCATATACTGCTCCCTGTTGTCCTATGCCACTTTTGTCCCACAAACTTTTCAGCTCCTATAATACTTTCGGAGTTACTCTGGTGGCAATAGTTAGTGACTCACCCTGTATATAGACCACGTAAGAGCAGACGGACGAACACATTTCCATTACTCACAGACAGGCAGCAAATGTTTTGCACACGTGAAACATCCATGACACATAGACCAAAAATGAATATCTTACAAAATAATATAAAAAACAGTACGACAGTCAGCGCGGAAATACCTAAATTGCACAAGACTTGCAGTCAGACATCATGTGCTTAAAAGGACCATATAATAGAAATGGGCAAATAATATGTCTACCAAAACATGCTATCACAACAACAGGCAGCAATGATTGTAGGGCTGCAGTAGTAATTTTAAATAGAACATATAACATAATTAAGGTAACACAGTTATGCAATCAACACTCAGTTATCATAAAGATAATTAAAAATACAGCTGTACGCTGACTACATCAGAGATCTGGTAATGTGTGCCAGAGGCAAAAGATTAGCGATAAGTGCTGAAATTATTTCCAGATTCACTCTCTGGTGCCGGCCGGAGTGGCTGAGCGGTTCTAGGCGCTACAGTCTGGAACCGCGAGACCGCTACGGTCGCAGGTTCGAATCCTGCCTCGGGCATGGATGTGTGTGACGACCTTAGGTTAGTTAGGTTTAAGTAGTTGTAAGTTGTAGGGGACTGATGACCTTAGCAGTTAAGTCGCATAGTGCTCAGAGCAATTTGACCCTTTGGAACTCAGACAAAACAGATAACACAGGACGCATAATCTCCGTCCTAATACAAGAAACACAATTACATGTAATGAACACGGAAGGACCTATACCAACAAATGCAGGATTCGATGGTACGAGCAGTAATATCGACATTACGCTAGCTAATAATGCAGCAATGGCATATGTAACGAGCTGGACTGTAAACGACAACATAACCAGTAAAGATCACAATGTCATAACATATGCACTAAGTCACCCTCAGAACACAACGACGAATCACACACCAGACACTTATTGTTCCACAAAGCAGACTGGAAGAAATTAACGGAAATTATTCAACAACACGATCTAGAAAATATCAATCGAGGTATAGATTATACAGCACACAAGTTGACACAGGTAAGCCAACATGCATAAAACACATCAATACCGACAGCAAAGAACACAAAACGCACACCGGTACAATGGACCATCGAACTCGAGGATCCTTTCTTCCAGTAGTGCCAGTCCTGCAAGGTTCGCAGGAGAGCTTCTGTAAAGTTTGGAAGGTAGGAGACGAGGTACTGGCAGAAGTAAAGCTGTGAGGACGGGGCGTGAGTCGTGCTTTGGTAGCTCAGTTGGTAGAGCACTTGCCCGCGAAAGGCAAAGGTCCCAAGTTCGAGTCTCGGTCCGGCACACAGTTTTAATCTGCCAGGAAGTTTCATATCAGCGCACACTCCATTACAGAGTGAAAATCTCGTTCTCAGTCAGGTAACAGGTCTATAATTTGCCAATAAATAATACACAAATGATCTGGTGGACAGGGTGGGTAAGGGAATCGTCGTCGAGTATTGTAGGAGGACGATGAATAGAAAAATCAATCCTGTTGTGATCGAATACAGTATTGTCAGTGTCCTGTTTGACACCGTCAAGTCGTTTAAACATCTGGGCGTAGCGTTGCAAAGCGATTTGAAATGAGGCGAGCATGTGATGGTTGAGGTAGAAAAGGCGAATGACAGACTTACGTTTACTGGGATAATTTTGAGAAAGTGTGGTTCACCTGTAAACGAGACCGCAAGTATGAGGGTAGAGTGACCTATTCTTGAGTACTGCTCGACTGTTGGGGTCCTCACCAGTTCGGATTAAAGCACGACATCGTACCATTTCAGAGACGGGCTGCTAGATTTGTTACCAGTAGGTTCGAACAATGCGCAAGTGTTACAGAGATGCTTCGGGAACTCAAGTGGGAATCCCTGTACGGAAGACGACGTTCTTTTCAGGAAACAATACTGACAATATATGGAGAATCGGCATATGAAACTGACTGTGGAACGATTCTAATGGCGCCAACATACACTAGTGGCCATTAAAATTGCTACACCACGAAGCTGACGTGCTACAGACGCGAAATTTTACCGACAGGAAGAAGATGCTGTGATATGCAAATGATTAGCTTTTCAGAGCATTCACACAAGGTTGGCGCCGTGCTGACATGAGGAAAGTTTCCAGCCGATTTCTCATACACAAACAGCAGTTGACCGGCGTTGCCTGGTGGAACGTTGTTGTGATGCCTCGTGTAAGGAGGAGAAATACGTACCATCACGTTTCCGACTTTGATAAAGGTCGGATTGTAGCCTATCGCGATTGCGGTTTATCGTATGGCGACATTGCTGCTCGCGTTGGTCGATATCCAATGACTGTTAGCAGAATATGGAATGGGTGGGTTCAGGAGGGTAACACGGAACGCCGCGCTGCATCCCAACGGCCTCGTATCACTAGCAGTCGAGATGACAGGCATCTTATCCGCATGTCTGTAACGGATGCTGCAGCCAAGTCTCGATCGCTGAGTCAACAGATGGGGACGTTTGCAAGACGACAACCATCTGCACCAACAGTTCGACGACGTTTGCAGCAGCACGGACTATCAGCTCGGAGACCATGGCTGCGGTTACCCTCGACGCTGCATCACATACAGGTGCGCCTGCAATGATGTACCCATCGACGAACCTGGGTGCACGAATGGTAAAACGTCATTTTTTCGGATGAATCCAGGTTCTGTTCACAGCATCATGATGGTCGCATCCGTCTTTGGCGACATCACGGTCAACTCACATTGGAAGCGTATATTCGCCATCGCCATACTGGCGTATCACCCCGCGTGATGGTATGGGGTGCCACTGGTTAGACGTCTCGGTCACCTCTTGTTCGCATTGACGGCACTTTGAACAGTGGACGTTACATTTCAGATGTGTTACGACCCGTGACTCTACCCTTCATTCGATCCCTGCGAAGCCCTACATTTCAGCAGGATAATGCACGATCGCATGTTGCAGGTTCTGTACTGGCCTTTCTGGATACAGAAAATGTTCGACTGCTGCCCTGGCCAGCACATTCTCCAGCTCTCTCACCAATTGAAAACGTCTGGTCAATGGTGGCCGAGCAACTGGCTCGTCACAATACTCCAGTCACTACTCTTGATGAACTGTGGTATCGTGTTGAAGCTGCGTGGGCAGCTGTACCTGTACACGCCATCCAAGCTGTGTTTGACTCAATTCTCAGGCCTATGAAGGCCGTTATTACGGCCAGAGGTGGTTGTTCTGGGTACAGATTTCTCAGGATCTATTCACCCAAAATACGTGAAAATGTAAACACATGTCATTTCTAGTATAATATGTTTGTCCAATGAATACCCATTTATCATTTGGATTTCTTCTTGGTGTAGCAATTTTAATGGCCAGTAGTGTACATTGCTCTTAAGGACCAGGAAGATCAGAGAAAGTATGGCTCGTACAAAGGCATGTACGAGGACAGTCGCTTTTTCCTCGCTTTGTTGGCGAGTAGAACAGAGAAGAAAATAGTAGTGGTACAGAGTACCCTCCACCACACACCAGACTATGCCTTGCGGAGTACCTATGCAGATGTAGATCTGTAGATTAGATACTGATCGTGATAATGTAGTTCCCTGTGAGACAGCCGTAATTGCTTTTGTGGCAGAGGACTGGACGTAAGCCACCAGCAGGGTAACTTGTTGCTGTTGTGGAGGGCGAATGTTGACATTTGCCGAGAAGGCTGCCGTCGCATCCGACTGACTCCGCGTCACATAAACAATGCCCGCCAACGCCGCCAAACGACACTTTTCCCACGATCTATTGTCTTCCGACAAGTGCGGTGTTTATGGCCGAATGACAAGCAGCCTGAGAGATTGCTGGATGCTCGGGTTGGGAATTTCTCACCAGCAGACACGTGGTGCATCCGCCCACGGACAATGAGCCAACAGGGAAGCGAGCAGCGGCAGAAGGCCCAGCGTGAGAAGGCCCGGCCGCTCTGTACCTCAGGGCTGCGTTCCCGGACCTGTGCTAATTTTGGCGTCTACAAAATGTTTGAAACACACTGAACCAATCGAGCAGAATTGCTATACTGATAAGACTACCTTTTTCAGGACATTTTAATATTGTAGGGTAGGTTAAAACAAAGAGTGAAAAATTTCACCTCTCAACAGTTTAAGGAGTTAAACAACACGTGGTTCGGATCATACCCTTCCCCGGATTGTTAATAAAAAAGGCTCTGAGCACTATGGGACTTAATATTTGAGGTCATCAGTCCCCTAGAACTTAGAACTACTTAAACCTAACTAACCTAAGGACATCACACACATCCGTGCCCGAGGCAGGATTCGACCCTGCGACCTTATCAGTCGCGTAGTTCCAAACTGAAGCGCCTAGAACCGCTCGGCCACCGTGGCCGGCCCCGGATTGATAACTTGGGTAGGTTAGGGACACACAAGACGCCGAAGTGACGTCGAAATGAGAAACTAGCACCAGGCCATTCAAGCCCGCGAAATCGTCAGTTTTGCATGCAGTATGATAGGTAGTACTTGCACGGATATGCAGTTAGTTCAGTGAATTCATACACCTGCACATACGATGCCTGAATGTAGAAGTCAGTTATCCTACAAAGGCCTACATCTAAAATTAATATTTTAAGTGAAGAACCCAGAGACATTTACGGCTCTTGTAGGACCGTGGAGAGAAGATAAGACCAATTGCAGTACAAGCAAGGGCATTGGAGCAGTTTAACTTCCTGCGCTCCACATGCGATTTTTATGGCTGAAGCCTTAACTCGTGATACTACACTGAACACCCTCTGTCATGTAATTCATGGATGCCTTACTCTACACCATGCATGACCTATATGACCCCATAGTAATAGCGGCAAAGAGGATAAAAAATGACCAAATGTGTGTGAAATCTTATGGGACTTAACTGCTAAGGTTTTGAGTCCCTAAGCTTACACATTACTTAACCTAAATTACCCTAAGGGTAAACACACACACACCCATGCCCGAGGGAGGACACGAAGCTCCGCCGGGACCAGCTGCACAGTCCATGACTGCAGCGCTCCAGACCGCTCGGCTAATCCTATGCGGCAAAGAGGATAGACAAACCATTCGCTTGGTTGTGCAGGACTGTACAGACACCTTATGTGTTTTCATCCACAAAATGGACTTAGTTGCACCAAGACAAATATCCATACACGCAGTGTGACGACATATGCAGCACAAAGATCTCTCAGCACAGCGACCGTTTTGGTGGCTTCCTCTGACTCAGCAACATAGGGAGAGGTGTCGACACTTGGACGCCAAACAACAGAACTGGACACAGGAATGACACCACATCGTCTTTTCATGCGTCTCCGTTCTGCCTACAACATCACGATGGGCGTATCCTTGTGTGGAGTCCCCGCAAGGACGAAGAAAGTTTCCAGAGTGCGTTCGTCATCATATGGGTTCTGGATCTGCCATGATGGTATGGACTACCAATGGGTTTTTTTTGTGTGTCATCAGTCTTCTGACAGGTTTGATGCGACCTGCCACTGGCTACACGATACGACTGCCTCTGGTCCGTACAGTAGGTAATTTTGACAGTAACCTTTACGTTTCTGACCTGTTCAGACCAACGGCTGTGCCCTATCTTCAGAGTCTCCGTGATGTTATCTTCCAACAAGATAACGTAGGACCGCGCTTGTGCTGTCCTCAGGTACACATACACATGATGATGTTCTGTTATCCAAGCTCAGTTTGGTTCAATGTGCAATGGGGCTATAACCACTTATGTCTGCCCCCGTGGCCAGATCAGTGGCATGCCATGCCGAGGGGCCCGGGTTCGATTCCAGGCTTGGTGAGGAGATTTTCTCCGCTCGAGGTCTGGGTGTTGTGTTGTGCTCATCATCATTTCATCCCCATCTGCGACGCGCAAGTCGCCCAATGTGGCGTGGATTGCAATTAGTATTTGCCCTCGGCAGCCAAACTTCCCCAAATGGGGGAGTCCACACCCACAATGCATATGCTCATTTCCATTTCCGTAGCCACTTATGTTGCCAGAAGTGGCAAACCTGAGTACTAAATTCTGCACCATTTCCGAACCCCGATTACATATATATTCATTTAGGCTTCCTACTACACGGTCAAGCCACATTAATGTGACGAATTGTCAGAAGAATGAATAAACACCTTTGGGAGCCCAGATGTGCACGAAGAGATTCAATGAGGTTCTAGAAGGTACTGTCAGGGATGTGCAGCCATGCCAATACAGTGCTGTGGCCATCTGGACTAGAGTCCCCAGTTGAGACCATTATGTGAACATCCCGATCGAGGCCGTCCCACAAACTTTCGATGCAGGGAATTTGATTCCCTGGGGAGCACCGTAATGGTTGTGCTCTTCGAACCACATACATACACTACGAGCTGTGAGACCAATTTTCCTTCCGATAGATGCCATCCTGCCAAAGAAAACACAAGTTGCATGGACAGATGCGCATGGTCCCCCAAGAATAGAGGCATACTTGTCTTGGTCCATTGTGCCTTACAGCGAATGCCATGGGAGCATTACCCATACCATAAGGCATGCGGCCTGGACCCTTCGCTTTCAGACTTTTCTCCCCATACACGTCAACGGCCATCTGTCAGATGGAGCATACAAACGTGATTCATCTGAAAGGGTCACCTGTTGCCACACATTGGACTTTCAGTTCCAGCACTGGTGCTAATTCCAGCTTTCGCCGCTGCATGAGTGCACGAGCCACGTGCCTGCCTCTGAGGCTCATAGGCAGCAACGTTTGCTGAATGGTCGTTGAGCTGACACTGTCGGCAGACCGTTGGTTCATCTGGATTGTAAGTTGCTCAACAGTTGCGCGTCTATTCGCCCATACACACCTCTGCAGCCGGCGTTCACCCCTGTCATTTATGGCCCGTAGTGCAGCACGGTTACCTTGGCGCCAGTTTTGGCAATCGCCATTTTGTGCCATGCACGGCGTATCGAGGTGGCACGTGAACAGTTTACGCACTTAGCCATTTCGTAAATGCTGCCACTCGCGGTCCGAAAACCAATGATGATGCCCATTTGGGCGTCAGATAATTCGCTCCATTTCCGCATTACGAAAACGTCTACGCTGTTTTCCGCGTCCTCGTCCCCCCCCCCCCCCCCTCCTCGCCGATATCCTTTATATACCCTCCACTCCTAGCGCTGCCACCAACGGTCTGTGGGTGGTTATTGAACGTTGACGTCGGACATAGGCCGTTGTCGCATCAGCATGACTGGACCGTGTATAATGTTAAACGCAAAATACACTATTGGCCACAAAAATTGCTACACCACGAAGATGACGTCCTACAGACGCGAAATTTTACAGACAGGAAGAAGATGCTGTGATATGCAAATGATTAGCTTTTCAAAGCATGCACACAAGATTGACGCCGGTGGCGACACCTACAGCGTGCTGACATGAGCAAACTTTCCACACATTTCTCATACACAAACAGCAGTTGACCGGCGTTGCCTGGTGAAACGTTGTTGTGATGCCTCGTGTAAGGAGGAGAAATGCATTCCATCACTTTTCCGACTTTGATAAACATCGGATTGTAGCCTATCGCGATTGCGGTTTATCGTATCGCGACATTGCTGCCCGCGTTGGTCGAGATCCAATGGCAGAATATGGAATCGGTGGGTCCAAGAGGGTAATACGGAACGCCGTGCTGGACCCCGACGGCCTCGCATCACTAGCAGTCGAGATGACAGGCATCTTATCCGCATGGCTGTAACGGATCGTGCAGCTACGTCTCGATCCCTGAGTCAATAGATGGGGACGTTTGCAAGACAACAACCATCTGCACGAACAGTTTGACGATGTTTGCAGCAGCACGGACTATCAGCTCGGAGACCACAGCTGCGGTTACTCTTGACGCTGCATCACAGACAGGAACGCCTGCGACGGTGTACTCAACGACGAACCTGGGTGCACCAATGGCGAAACGTCATTTTTTCGGATAAATCTAGGTCCTGTTTACAGCATCATGATGGTCGCATCCCTGTTTGGCGACATCGCGTTGAACGCACATTGGAAGCGTGTATTCGTCATTGCCATACTGGCGTATTACCCGGCGTGATGGTATGGGGTGCCATTGGTTACACGTCTCTGTCACCTCTTGTTAGCACTGCCGTCACTTTGAACAGTGCACGTTACATTTCAGATGTGTTACGACCCGTGGCTCTACCCTTCATTCGATCCCTGCGAAACCCTACATTTCAGCAGGATAATGCACGACCACATGTTGCAGTTAATGTACGGGCCTTTCTGGATACAGAAAATGTTCGACTGCTGCCCTGGCGAGCACATTCTCCAGATCTCTCACCAATTGAAAACGTCTGGTCAATGGTGGCCGAGCAACTGTCTCGTCACAATACGCCAGTCACTACTCTTGATGAACTGTGGTATCGTGTTGAAGCTGCATGGGCAGCTGTACCTGTACACGCCATCCAAGCTCTTATCAAGGCCGTTATTACAGCCAGAGGTGGTTGTTCTGGGTACTGATTTGTCAGGATCTATGCACCCAAATTGCGTGAAAATGTAATCGCATGTCATGTTCTGGTATAATATATGTGTCCAATACCCGCTTGTCATCTGCATTTCTTCTTGGTGTAGCAACTTTAATAGGCAGTAGTGTAGTAATATTTTTATATGCCACCTTTCCTGAAGTTCTAGTTTTAATAGCTAGACACAATCGCGGACGACGTCATTGTCAAGATCGATGCTGTTTCAGTTGTGCAACAGTTTTCATTTTCGCTGCCCAAGCACCATATTGTGTGAGTTAGTAGCGGGCTGTCATTGAGATATCATTGAGCGACTGCAGGGTCAGCTATGCGTTGTTCTTTTTTTTTTTTTTTTTTTTTTTTTCGTTCCGCTGGACAGCACCCGTTCACAGATCAGACGTAACCGGACTGGCGATATTTCTGAAAGCGTAATCGGCAGCATCTGCCAGCGATGCGAGAACATCCGGGAAGTTCCACGGTCACCGCTCGCATTCCTCCACGCAACTGTGATTGGCAATAGGCAAGGTGCGCCGCAATGAGGTCTGGCTGAAGAACACTGATCACTTTGTCAACTATGGTCTGCCGTTCCACAAATTATTGCATGGATTCATGATTTCCAGCCTATTTCATTTGTCGGCTTTTACATCACGAACTGCTGTTAAAAGCGGGCCGGAGTGGCCGAGCGGTTCTAGGCGCCTCGGTCTGGAACCGGGCGACCCCTACGGTCGCAGGTTCGATTCCTGCCTCGGGCATGGATGTATGTGATGTCCTTAGGATAGTTAGGTTTAAGTAGTTCTAAGTTCTAGGGAACTGACGACCTCAGATGTTAAGTCCCATAGTGCTCAGAGCCATTTCAAACATTTTTTCTGCTGTTAAAAATTTCTATATCTGCACCATCAAACATAGCACTGGAGATAAAAATACGGTGGGAGGTACGCCGGTACGCCATTTCACATTATCTTGATAGGTTCCGTTGTTTAACTCAATTAACACAAAAACATAATTTATAGTTCCATAAAATGTCTAAACTTAAAATATCTTAAGTTGTTGTTGTGGTCTTCAGTCCAAAGACTGGTTTGATGCAGCTCTCCAAGTTACTCTAACCTGTGCAAGCGTCTTCATCTGCTAGTAATTTGGTTTTGCATTACGGTTTGTACCCCCCCCCCCCCCCCCACCACCACCACCACACCACACGTCCCTCCAGTACTAAATTGGGGATCCCTTCAAGTCTTACCAACCGATTCCCTTCTTCTAGTCAGGTTGTGCCACAAATTTCTTTGCTCCGCAATTCTATTCCTCATTAGTTACGTAATCTACCAACTTCATCAATTGATTTTTTATCATAATATGACGCTTTCAATGACAATGTTTTATTTGCCTTTTATGTCATAATGTGCTTCCAGGTTGCTATTCGATTTCAAGCGCTACATCGAAGTTTTATAGGCGTTACATCTCATTCGTTTGGTCACGAAATTTCTATCTTCTACATCGGCGAAAAACTTCCACATTTGCACTTCAGATGCAAAGAATGTAACATTTCTATGGCTGTACTATACGTACTAAGTAGGAGAGGATAAATAGAATATTACGACTGAAGCCGTCATACTACTAACAAAAGTAGCCCTAACGTGTGACATTCACTGGCAACCTCTGAGGAAAGATAGGAAGGGCGTTAAATACGCAATGCAACACAATTTTTTTGCTCGGGCAGTTTCGGTTGAAAAAATGCGGAATTTGTTGTGAGACCTCGTAAGATATTCCCGCTTCAGGCGCTATAGTTTTATGAAGTTCCGACAGGTGATGGCGCTGTACTTAGCCTTTAAAATTACATCCGTAACGGAGATGAATTCCAAGCAGAGAGCTTCTTTTGGGCGGAAAACCATAGCATCACATGAAGCTTCGTGACACATTAAGACTGTTTGCCGGGCCGAGACTCGAACTCGGGAATTAGAGCTGTGGCGACGGGTCGTGAGTCGTGCTTGGGTAGCTCAGATGGTAGAGCACTTGCCCACAAAAGGCAAAGGTGCCGACTTCGAGTCTCGTTCCGGCACACAATCTGCCAGGACGTTTCATATCAGCGCACACTCCGCTGCAGAGTGAAAATTTCATTCAGAGCATCGCAAATATTCATAGGCGCTTGGAGAATGACCACGGAGACCCGCCAGTGAAAGAAAGCGCGGTGAGTCTTAGGGCAACAAGGTCGCGTAAAATCTGACTCCTGCAATGTTGAAACGTGCGGACACTCTCTCTGGAGGTGATAGACGTATCATGATGAAACACCTCTCTGTATAACTGAACGTCTTTGTTGGTATTGCTTACACACCACCACTTCAGGTACGCAAAGTTGTGTGCCCAATGGGTTCCTTGCCTCTTAACAGAAGCTGATAAAGAGCAATGAAGTGCGAACTGTGTGGAACTGCTTACACGTTACAATTTTTTGCGACCATTGTCACAGGTGGTGATGCGTGGGCTCATCACTTCGAACCAGAAACAAAACGGCAATCCTTTCAGTTGCCCCACACCACCTCTCCACCGAAGAATACGTTCAAAACCGCACCCTGAGCCGGTAGAGTAATTGCAACGGGCTTCTGGTACTCTGAAGGCGTTATTCTTTTTGATGTCCACCCTCGCGGTACAACGATCAACTCTGATGTGTACTGCCCTATCCTCAGGAAATAGATGGAACGTCTTCAGCGAGTTCATCACCACAAAAACTAAAAACTAACTTATCCCTCTCTGTGACCTTACACAGGTCTGTTCACCCGAGAGGATCTCACAATTTCATTGAACTGTTCTTCCTCATCCACCCTATAGCCTGGATCTCGCACCTTATGACCTTTGTCTCCCTAGGAAGCAGTATGTGGGTGATGGTGAGGTTATTGATGCAACAAGACGTTGGCTCCAATGTCGACCAGTAGAGTGGTACCATGCGGGTGTAAGTGCCAGTAAGGTGGCGTAAGATCTTTGCATTGAACACAGATTACGTTGAAAACTAGAACTTTGCAGCCAAAAGAGTGGGGAGTAATATGGAGTACTGGAATCCTGGATAAAACCAAATTGCTTTCAGAAAAAAATGTGTTGCACTACTTCTTGAACGACACTCCTATGCTATATTCTGTAATTTGTTGAAATGGTTGGTTGATTTGGGGGAGGGGGCCAAGCAGAGAGGTCATCAGTCACTTCGGATTAGGGAAGGATGGGGAAAGAAATCGGCCGCATACTTTCAAAGGAACCATCCCAGCATTTGCCTGAAGCGATTTAGGGATATCGTGTGAGACCTAAATCTGGATGGCCGGACGGGGGTTTGAAGGGTCGTCGTCCCGAATGCGAGTCCAGTGTGTTCTAACCACTGAGCTACCTCGCTCGCTTGTTAAAAATTTAGAATCTGTAGCGTACTCCGTAGCAAGTCATAAAACATCATATTCCACGGTTGGCTCGTTAGCGTTTCGTACAATTTTTTAGTAAAGAAGAGAGGAGCGTACAGAATTTTCGAGTGGATGGAAGAGTTCCTAGCAAACTGAAAGCATGTCAGTTTTATTGGAGAGGCCCCGTCAGAAGCGATGGTAGGGTCTGGCGAGGCATGTTACGATGATGTATAGAGTCAAATGCCTCTTCGCATAGTTTGTAGGTGGTGCTTAGATTTTTACACAAAAACGGCGAAGCTTTTTAGCCTAATTACTTTCTACTGTATCGTATTCACATATGCTGGCTCGGTGTGACTGGAATATTGTTTGTGCCCCAGTCCAGAATATTGCCATCATAGACCGAAATAAATTACCTGGTGTAAGATATTGTGGTGCGTTACGAAGAAATATGAGGAATAACTGTCTGTCACAGATAAGTTTAGTCAGATTCAGAGGCGTCACAGAAGCGTCCACCCAAATGGATTAGATGTCGTCAGAAGAAAGTTTTTGACCATTGCGGGAAACCTTACTCAAAACTGTTCCGACAAGCGTATTTTTCACTTAATGAGCGGAATGGCGGACATACGAGTATATAGCTCTTCGCTGTTCAGAACGCTGCTTGCTATAGGGAAGATATCTACCTATAATTTTCCATTCTCTGTCCTGCTCCCACAGGCTGCTAATTTCTTTCATGGAGCGTTAAAACTCTTCAGCTAAAAGCTCATTTTTAGAAGGGTATGGAAAAACAAATCGCTCAGCTGAATTGCTTTGCCAGTGTGTGTTCGTTGGGTGGGGCCGCCATTAAATTTATCTGACGCCCTCTCCTCAAGCGTATTGAAGCCCACGACTGTTCCGCATCTGGAGCCTGCTCTTCTTAACTAATGAAAATAATCTTCTTAAATTAATCGCACACAGGTGTGGACCAATGTTGACCATAAGCGGTGACAACACAGCCGTAGGAAAAGGAAGCGGCTATAGTGAAGAACTCAAACCCTCTGTTTTTCCTTAGACTTTTGACGTCATATGTAGATTGCGTCAAGGATGTGTTTGTTTGTATGTTTTAGTTGTAGATCTAGGACGTGTGTTTTGCTCATAATGTATAATATATTTGTCGGTTTTCATTATATACCGTCCTCATGTCGTTTTTATGGGTTGAGAGATTTACCTGTAGCGTCGTTACAAGTCCAAGGTAAGTTTTCATGTGTCATGCCATTTTATGTACAGTTCATACGAGGGCGCGATGAAAAGTAATATCTCAGAATATTTTATGTGAAACCCCTGAAAGAGTATTAAATATCGAAATGAATGCTCCAAAACAGCTGCAAGAAGGTAATAGGTTTGTTTGGAAATGGCGACCATATTGCATCTATAGTAAAGTCTTCCTGACATCTCGCTAACTATAATATCTCTTGCAGTTATCGAAACATATAAATAAAAGTTTTGACAGTTCTTTACTATGATGCTATATATTTACAAACTATATACAGCTTACCAAAAATGATGTTACCTATCGTTGTTCTTATTCTCCTTTAAATTTTTATCTATGGACGTGGAAGTTTTGTTCGCCATTATTATATGTCTTTTCGTGTTCTATTATGTCAACAAAGTCTGCTAGAGAGCATTTATGTTTAAAATCTGTGTGTAAATTTAGAATTTCTTGTGGATATATCTTTGTATGAAAATAAATTTCCAGCTCTTTGAGAATGTCATAGTACGTCCTTTCGGTTTTTTAAGTAATATTTCAAACGCAGTTTTAATTTTCTCCGGTTTTGCGGTGTTGAGCTTTCCGGTGTAAATAGACGTAAGCACTAGCGCAAATATAAAGGTAAAACAGGCACAATTTACGTACAGATAATCTTATTAATGTTATTTCACAATTCACTTGATAACAGCAGTAAGCCGAAACAGGAAATGTTGTGTAAAATATTAAAAAAATATGTTACCTTACTGCAGCTGCTTTTGAGCGTTTATTTCCATAATGTCTTACACTTACATATCCTATGCAGCTTGTCCAAGAGAACGTAAAACAAATTAATTTTAAATACAATAAACGTTATTAATGTTTGCTCCTGAGCGTAGTCACATGTCCAAAAGAACAGACACCACGCATTTCGATTGGCAATGACTCTACAACCTTTACTACGAATGTACACTATAGTTCGATCTCCAGCGGGAGTCTAGAATTAGCGAACGTGGAGGACGTGGACGAAGCTGTAGATAGGTGGCTCAAGGTGGGATTCTGTTCTTGCTGGGGAGCGTGTCGATACAGTCCGTGCATTTGCTATATACACTGTGCACTAATGGTGCCTGCCTGGTAAGCAGATCCCGAGTTCGAGTCCTGGTCAGGCCCACATTTTCACTCGTAGCTGCTGTTCCCGCATAAAGTCCCGACGCAGTTGATATAATCAGTTCTTTCCCTTTCCTTTTCTTTCTCTCTCGCTCCACCTTCAATTTACATAATTTGTTGAGCGAGCGACAACCTCACATCTGCTTGCACCGCATTATCACTATCAAAGGGAAGTGCTCGAAGCTGTTCTGTAAAAGATGAAAAAGGGATGGGACCAAGTCGCGACTGAACGGAAGATGATCCATGACAGTAAAGCCAAGGTGTCGGATAGCTGCAGATGTCGCAGTGTTTGTATGTGGTCTGGCATGTTACGCTGAAAGGGAAGGGTGCAACATGCGTGAAGGAACTCCTCGAAACTCGGTTACAGCACGCCGTTTCTCACGCGTTGACGTAGTTACGTTACGCACCGCTACTTTACCAACGGCCTTGCCGCAGTGGATACACCGGCTCCCTTGAGATCACCGAAGTTAAGCGCTGTCGGGCGTGGTCGGCACTTGGAGGGGTGACCATCCATGCCGCCATTCAGTTTTCGGGGTGCACCCAGCCTCGTGATGCCAATTGAGGAGCTACTCGACCGAACAGTAGCGGCTCCGGTCAAGAATACCATCATAACGACCGGGAGAGCGGTGTGCTGACCCCACGCCCCTCCTATCCGCATCCTCCCCTGAGGATGACTCGGCGGCCGGATGGTCCCGGTCGGCCACTCGTGGCCTGAAGACGGAGTGCTTTGAGTGAGTGTACCGCCATGTTACACATGACAATTTGGACATCTCTAGCGGCAAAGGATTTCTAATTTTGTTGACAGGATAATAAAGATGTAGACTGTTGGCACGTCCATTTAATTTAAAAAGCTTTGAGAGTTTTAACATAAAAAATTTGGGGGCGTTACTGCTCAGCATACCCTCGTACTATTCCTATATATCTACCGTAAGTGCGTTAATACTCATGTGTACCGTAGCCCGAGGTCCAGGTTAGGTATGAAAGTAATGGTTCTATTGTGAATTGACAAAGCAAACAAACCTGTTTCGCAGTTACATGTATAGGATGTTTCACAATTCATGCTACACAGTTCTAGAGATTTTTGAGGGGAACTTAGTAGATAACGTTTTACACTGGAACCCAGACCTAAAAACGTCATCCAACTACGCTACGGAGCGTCCAATTTATAGGCGCCGGCGCCTATAAGTGGATGTATGCGCAGGATGATATTGTGAAATGAAATGTCGTGTGGCTAGGGCCTCCCGTCGGGTAGACCGTTCGCCTGGTGCAGGTCTTTCGATTTGACGCCACTTCGGCGACCTGCGTGTCGATGGGGATGAAATGATGATTATTAGGACAACACAACACCCAGTCCCTGAGCGGAGAAAATCTCCGACCCAGCCGGGAATGGAACCCGGGACCATAGGACTGACATTCCGTCACGCTGACCACTCAGCTACCGGGGCCGGACGATATTGTGATGATATTACAAGATTTCTAGGATAACGGAGAAGAATAAATGTACAAGTCTGAGGTAAGAGTCCCTGCACTGGAAACGAACGCGACAAAAATTATAAGCGAAAACCATTCTGATACGTCTGAAACAGGAATTAATTTAGTAGTACAGTTGTTGCTAAGACTGTAGGGTGGACAACTTTGAGGGGTGGCAGTGTGGACCAAAACAACAAAAAAATGTACAGTAAACATGGGCTCTAAAATGCATACCTTAAGAGAGGAGATGTGTTTCATATTAGCGAAGATAAACAAGTGCTCAACTCTCTTAAGGTATGCATTTTAGAGCCTATGTTTACTGTACATTTTGTTGTTATTTTGGTCCACACGGCCTCCTCTGAAAGTTGCCTACCCTATAGCCTTAGCAACAACAGTACCGCTTCATTAATCCATCTGTCAGAGTTATCAGAACAGTTTTCGCTTATAATTTTCGTCTCGATCGTTTCCAGTACAGAGACTCTTACCTCAAACTTGTACATTTATCCTTCCCCGTTATCCCAGGAAGTTTAAAACACCATCACCGAAACACCCTGTTTATACACACCTTTAAGGGTGCCAACGCCTATAACATTGACGCTATGTAACGTTCAAAAATGGTTCAAATGGCTCTGAGCACTATGCGACTTAACTTCTGAGGTCATCATTCGCCTATAACTTAAAACTAATTAAACCTAACTAACCTAAGGACATCACACACATCCGTGCCCGAGGCAGGATTCGAACCTGCGACCGTAGCGGTCGCGCGGCTCCAGACTGTAGCGCCTAGAACCGATCGGCCACTCCGGCTGGCAGGAACAACTAACATCGAATGTCTGTATAGTTACTTTCAGTCATAGTGACAATATCGTAGATTGCCTAGAGAGAAGAAAGTTATTTAGATTTCCTGTATTAGGTACAGGATATGTAGTGCCATGTATCAAATGGTTCAAATGGCTCTGAGCACTATGTGTCGCGCGATTCCAGACTGTAGCACCTACAACCACTCGGACACAGCGGCCGGCGCCATGTATCAAATTATTATCAAAGTTAAGTAATAATTTGTGTCTATTAATTTATTTTCTCGCTATTATTGAATGTTATTGGTTATTTCTTTTTGTGTTGGGACATTTCTTTTCTAGTGGCACTCCGTGAAGGAAGTGTATAATTTGATAGCACTAACGCGCATACTACAACGTATTTTATAGTACGTTAGCAGCACATAGCTAATAGCGTTGCCACAGTGGTAACATCTGTTCCGTCAGATCACCGAATTTTAAGCACTGTTAGGCGGGGCTAGCACTTGTATGGGTGACCATCCGGTCTGCCGAGTGCTGTTGGCAAGCGGGGTGCACTCAGCCATTGTGAGGCAAACTGAGGAGCTACTTGTCTGAGAAGTAGCGGCTCCGGTCTCGTCAACTGACACACGGCCAGCAGAGCGTTGAGTTGACCACATGCCCCTCCGTATCCGTATCCAGCGACGCCTATGGGCTGAGGATGACTCGGCGGTCGGTCGGTGCCGGCCTATTCGGATGGAGTTCTTGTAGTACAGGGTGTCTGAAAACGAATAGGCGTATTTCTAATGCATATATTTATTAAACTTTAAGACATATGATTATGAAACTTTACACACATATTAAGGAACCTCTGAAGTTCAAAATACAGATGTTCAATATGTCCTCCATCAGCGACACGAATAATATCACATCGATACTCAAAATTCGTTCCATACTCGGGCAAGCATGTCCTCCGTCACTGATGCTACGGCAGTACGGATCTGGTTCTTCAAGTCTTCCAGGTTCCGCGGGTGCGTGTTACATAGACGTTCTCTTCAACGAAACCGCACAGGAAAAAGTCAGAGGGTGTCAAATCGGGTGACCGTGGAGCCCAACTGAGACATGCTAAGTCGCCAGCTCCTTGACGACCAATCCTACAGTTCCGTACAGTTTCATTCAGATATTCACGCACTTCGCCACTCCAGTGAGGGGCTGCCCCGTCTTGGGAAATGAAGTTGTCTGCGTCCAACATCGGAAACAACCAGTTCTGTAACATAACCAGATATTGCTGACCTTTAACTGTGTTTTCATCAAAGGAGAATGGGCAGTACACAGATGATCTGGATATCGTATAAATCACGTGGACTTTGGGCGAATCTCGTTCATGTTGAATGGCTGCATGTGGGTTCTCTAGGCCGCAAATTCGAACATTGTGTTTGTTTACCTGACCGCCAACATGGAAAGTCGCTTCATCACTGAACACGATGCATTGTGCGAAAGTGTTATCATTGTCAATGGCATCAAGAATCAAATGGTTCAAATGGCTCTGAGCACTATGCGACTTAACATCTGAGGTCATCAGTCCCCTAGAACTTGGAACTACTTAAACCTAACTAACCTAAGGACATCACGCACATCCATGCCCGAAGCAGGATTCCAACCTGAAGCGCCTAGAACCGCTCGACCACAACGGCCGGCTGTGGTTTTCGACAGATATGCTGGAGCGTACAGGTGTTTGTCCTTCGGCAGTCAAGAACAAAATAACACCACATTGGTCCTGTGTGGACGAATTTCGTAATAACATCGCCGCAGTTTAAGTCTCCGCGTTTACCCCAAGTACTTCGGACAGCCACGAATATCACACAAATCCCTCACCTACATGTCGGTGCTTATACACCTGCAGCGGACTCGCGCTTCGTTGCACATACACTACAACAACGGGCTCGGACGAAAACATTTTGGTCGCCCCTTCTTAATTATGCAAATTATGTGTGGTAGATATCAAGTGAACTGGGTTAACATCAAAAACATTATGCTAGAAACGCAAGCGTAAAAACGTAGCCGACCGCGGTGGCCGTGCGGTTCGAGGCGCTTCAGTCCGGAACTGCGCGACCGCTACGGTCGCAGGTTTGAATCCTGCCCCGGGCATGGATGTGTGTGATGTCCTTCGGTTAAGGTTTAAGTAGTTCTAGGGGACTGGTGACCTCAGATGTTAAGTCCCATAGTGCTTAGAACCATTTGAACCTTTACATACACATCCTGTATCTAGAAACTGTCCATACCCTCTGCGAATGTTCCACCCATTCGGATGATCAGTTTGATACGTCAACCTGAAGCGTCTTTGCACTGGAATCACGGAGTTGCACTTCGCGAACACGAGAACATAAAATGATTTCTGCTGCGGCGTAGCCTTTTTTAACATATGTCGGTTACCAAGCTAAACGTAAGACTACTGACATCTAGCGACTATTAATATAAACTAGACTACGTATTCGTGTCTCCAGTAGCCGAGCCGAGGCGCAGCTTTGGATAGTTTAGACTAAACAATATTTTGTAAAACGTACATTCTTTTTGAAACACCCTGTAGAAGAAAATAACTTTTGTACTACCGTGCATGCTTGGGAGGTACTGATAGTAATACTCGGTTGGGCTGTACTGATAGTAATACTCGGTTGCAACAACCCAACAGTTTCAGCGTCAAGGAGGTATGCACCATAATTAAGACATGACTGCTAACTCAATTATTAGTCAATATTTCATTGATTTCGTCTGAAAATTAAATTTACTGTATGGTTCAAAATGGTTCAAATGGCTGTGAGCACTACGGGACTTAACATCAGAGGTCATCAGTCCCCTAGAACTTAGAACTGCTGAAACCTAACGAACCTAAGGACATCACAATCCATGCCCGAGGCAGGATTCGAACCTGCGACCGCGGATCCAGACTGATGCGCCTAGAACCGCTCGGCCACTGCGGCCGGCTCAGTAGCTCGGTACGGGATTTTGTTGAAATTCCGAGAACATACCTTCACCGAGGAGTCAAGCAGAATATTGCTCCCTCCTATGTATATCTCGTGAAAAGACCATGAGGATAAAATCAGAGAGATTAGAGTCCACACGGAGTCATACCGACAATCTTCCTTTCCACGAACAATACGAGACTGGAATAGAAGGGAGAACCGATAGAGATACTCAAGGTACCCTCCGCCAGACATCGTCAGGTGCCTTGCAGAGTATAGATGTAGATGTAGATACGTTGACTTAGAATCTTCAATTATTTACACCGCCAGAGGAACCCGATGTGGCATCAGTTTCAAGCTGATATTTGTACCCGTTCTTGAGCTGAAAGGGGCTTCACAGACGACCAGACAGACAATCAACTAGTGCCGTACGCGTTCCGTTTCTACCGACTAAAACAAAGAACACTAGAAATGGGCTTTTTTTTACATTTTTCAGTATTTTCATGACGCAACAAAACCGGAACACTTGTTGCAACTCGTACAGTTCCACAGAATTTCGCAGCAGCCGGCCGGAGTGGCCGAGCGGTTCTAGGCGCTACAGTCTGGAACCGCACGACCGCTACGTTCGCTGGTTCGAATCCTGCCTCGGACATGGATGTGTGTGATGTCCTTAGGTTAGTTAGGTTTAAGTAGTTTTAAGTTCTACGGGACTGATGACCTAAGCAGTTAAGTCCCATAGTGCTCAGAACCATTTGAACCATTTGAATTTCGCAGTAAGCGGTTTTGCTATGCTTCCAAATGGCTCTGAGCACTATGGGACTTAACTGCTGGGGTCATCAGTCCCGTAGAACTTAAAAATACTTAAACCTAACTAACCTAAGGACATCACACACATCCATGCCCGAGGCATGATCGCGTGGTTCCATACTGTAGCGCCTAGAACCGCTCGGCGACTTCGGCCGGCCTGCTATGCTTCGAAAGATGTGTAGGATTCCTCCTGCAGTCCAGGTGGGCTGAGCGTAAATACGGTCCGTCAGGAGATGGGGGTATTGGCTGTCTCACTGACGTGCGTGCGTAGTGCAGAGGGTCCCGCTAAACGAACAATCATCCAGGCAGAGGCGCAGTTGTGGGGCACTGGGGCGCAGCACGGCGTCCACCTCAGCCGGCTAAACGCCACTTGTCCTAATCGAGCGGCAACCATCTGCTAAACGGGCTCCCTCCCACTCCAGGGGGACGGGGGAACACTTCTGCCAAGCCACGCGTCGCTAGCGCTTACCCAGTAGCTTGCCAAGGCCGACGTGGCTCTCAGCAGAAATCTGTCCAGCAAGGCAAAATATTCCAAAAACGTTAGTTTTGTTGTTCGCTCGTCTCTCTCTCTGTCTGACAGTCCTGCATCTATATCTACATGAATTCCCTGAAAATCACATTTGAGTGCCTGGAAGAGGGTTCACCGAACCATCTCCACAATAATTCTCTATTACTACAGTCTCGTACAGCGCACGGAAAAAACACCTATACACCAATGGCCATTAAAATTGCCACACCACGAAGATGACGTGCTACTGACGTGAAATTTAAGCGACACGAACAAGATGCTATGATATGCAAATGATTAGCTTTTCAGAGCATTCACACAATATTGGCGCCGGTGGCGACACCTACAACGTGCTGACATGAGGAAAGTTTCCAACCGATTTCTCATACACAAGCAGTTGACCGGCGTTGCCTGGTGAAACGTTGTTGTGATGCCTCGTGTAAGGAGGAGAAATGCGTACCATCAAATTTCCGACTCTGATAAACGTCGGATTGTAGGTTATCGCGATTGCGGTTTATCGTATCGCGACATTGCTGCCCGCGTTGGTCGAGATCCAGTGGCAGAATATGGAATCGGTGGGTTCAGGAGGGTAATACGGAACGCCGTGCTGGATCTCAACGACCTCGTATCAATAGCAGTCGAGCTGACAGGCATCTTATTAGCATGGCTGTAACGGATCGACAGCCACGACTCGATCCCTTAGTCAACAGATGGGGACGTTTGCAAGACAACAACCATCTGCACGAACAGTTCGACGACGTTTGCAGCAACAAGGAATATCAGCTCGGAGACCGCGCCTGCGGTTACCCTTGACGCTGCATCACAGACAGGAGCGCCTGCGATGGTGTATTCAACGACGAACCTGGGTGCACGAATAGCAATACGTAATTTTTTTGGATGAATCCTGGTTCTGTTTACAGCATCAAGATGGTCACATCCGTGTTTGGCGACATCGCGGTGAACGCACATTGGAAGCGTTTATTCGTCATCGCCATACTGACGTATCGCCAGGCGTGATGGTATGGGGTGCCATTGGTTACACGTCTCGGTCATCTCTTGTTCGCATTGACGGCACGTTGAACAGTGGACGTTACATTTCAGATGTGTACGACCCTTGGCTCTACCCTTCATTCGATCCCTGCGATACCCTACATTTCAGCAGGATAATGCACAGCCGCATGTTGCAGGTCCTGTACGGGCCTTTCTGGATACAGAAAATGTTCGACTGCTGCCCTGGCGAGCACATTCTCCAGATCTCTCACCAACTGAACACGTCTGCTCAATGGTGGCCGAGCAACTGGCTCGTCACAATACGCCAGTCACTACTCTTGATGAACTGCGGTATCGTGTTGAAGCTGCATGGGCAGCTGTACCTGTACACGCCATCCAAGCTCTGTTTGACTCAATGCCCAGGCGTGTCGAGGCCGTTATTACGGTCAAAGGTGGTTGTTCTGGGTACTGATATCTCAGGATCTATGCACCCAAATTGCGTGAAAATGTAATCACATGTCACTTACAGTATAATATATTTGTCCAATTAATACCGGTTTATCATCTGCATTTCTTCTTGGTGTAGCAATTTTAATGGCCAGTAGAGTATCTTTCTGCCATCAGAACATACACTGCGTTTACCATCCATCCGAAGTATAGTAGAAAAATATTAGTGGATGCAAACATAAAATGTTAACTTGTAGTTGTGACTTAGCGAGTAAATAAAAAATATTTTATTAAAACTCCTGTGTCTAGATATATAAGTCGAAGTCTCCTGCCCGCTTCGTTTTGCATGGAGCGGGCTGGTTTCAGGAACTGCTGTAGAGGCAAAATCCGTTAAGATTTTCGATTCCTAGGGTGGATGAACTGTATATATATATACACAATTATGTTTCTACGAAATCCTCAGTATTCGAGTCGTACTCGCGCTTATTAGGATTTTTTTTCCGTCTGCCTCGTTTTCGTTTGACTGGCCCTCATATAAGGGTTCCATTTTTACCGAATTAGATACGGAATTATCAACCGCAAAGTCTAAACTGCATTTCCGCTGCCTTTACCTGCCTAAAGCCAAACTAAACGTCATCTAATACATCCTCCATTTTCTTTTCCATTCTTCTGTGTAGTAGTCTTGTCAGTCTTCGGAATTGTGTGGATTATGTTTTTCCGAAAGTTATGGTGTACCACCAATCTCATGCATTGTAGGGTCAACTGTCGCTTTTTTGCCACATCACCCGATTATTTCAGAAATTCCGATGGAATATCATCCATCCCATCTGCCTTATTTGATTTTTAATCTTCCATAGCTTTCTGATTCTTGTACTACATCCACCTATATCTTCCCTATCGACTCCTGTACTACTTCTATCACTTCATCAGTTAAGTCTTCCCCTCTTAGAGGCCTTCAGTGTACTGTTTCCACCTATCCACTCTCACCTCTGCGTTTGACAATAGAATTCCCACTGCGCTCTTAATGTTACCGTCCATGCTTTTAACTGCAGCAAAGGTTGTTTTGACTTCTCTATATGCTTCGTCAGTGCTCTTCACATTTTTATATAGTCATTTCCTCATAGCTTCCCTGGATTTCCTATTATTTCATTTGCTAAGTGATATTATTTATGTATTCTTGAACTTCCCTGAACATTTTTGTACTTCCTTCTTTCATCGATCAGTTGAAGTATTTCTTCTGTCACGCATGGTTTCCTCCCCGCTATCTTCTTTGTATCTATGTTTTTCTGCCCAACTTTTGAGGTGGTCCCATTTGATATGTCCATTCCTCTTCAATTTATCTGCCTACTGAGCTGTTCATTATCGCAGTATCTCGACTCTCAGAGAACTTCAAAGACGCCGCTTCATTCCTTGGTACTTCCGTATCCCACTTCTTTGCGCATTGATTATTCCTAATTAGTCTCTTAAAAGCCTACTGTTTATGATTACCAAATTGTGATCTGATTCTACATCTGCTCCTAGGTATGACTTACAATGCAGTATCTGATTTCGGTATTCCTGTCTGTTCATGATGTAATCTAACTGAATCTTCCCGTATCACCCGGCCTTTTCCAAGTATACCTTGTCGAACGTCCCCTTAGAAAAATTTATGAATTACAGTGCTGGTAAACCTCTTACGTCATTTGATTTTCAAATAGCTGAGCAGAACTGTACGTACTCAGACATTTCTCTCATTACTTATTCTGATCAACACTAAACTGACACACAATATTTTTAGCGCAACACAATCTGACTTTCAATAATCCCTACAAAAGAATGGTCTTGACTAACACTAACCTGTACCTTTCATGAATCACTTACCTCACAAAAATCTTCGTTACTCGAACTACTGCAATACAGCGAGCGCCACTACTGCCAGCTAAATAAAAGATTCTAACTACTGAAGGCACTGACTACTGATAGGCATAGTAGAGAACAATATTACAAATTTACTCTTTCTGATGGACGCACGTCCAGATCGTCCGCTCTCAAAATTCCCCCATCTCTCTCCCCACATCCACCACTGCTGACGGCTCACCTCCAACTGCGCAACGCTACGCGCTGTTCACATCCAACTCCCCAACACTACAATAGCGAATATTACAACAATGCAAACCAGCCACAGACTTCACACAGCACAGTCAGTGATTTTCATATAGAGCGCTACGTGCATTACCAACATAAAAACCTAAACAGCCCACTTACAATCTCCTCCGCTTGCGATTCTTGAAGAGAGTATTGGCTGTTACTAGCTGGATTTTACTACAGAATTGAATTACTCTTTCTCTTCTTTCATTCCTAAAACGAAGCCCATAATCTCCTGTCACCATTTCTTCTTCTTCTTCTTCTTCTTCTTCTTCTTCTTCCCCTACAACAGCATTCTCCAAGACTAGTAGGTTTTCATCTCCCTTTACGTATTGCATTATTTGTTCAGTATCCTCATATACTTTCTCTGCATCTTCAGCTTGCAACCTCTGCATGTACACGTGAACTATCGTTGCCGATGTTGGTTTGCTGTCGATTCTGATGAGAACAATCCTACCACCAAACTGTTCACAGTACCACATTCTCTGCCTTACTTTCGTATTCACAACGAATCCTGCTCCCATTACATTTGTTGCTGCTGTTGATGTTACCCTATAGTCATCTTGCGAGAAATCCTTGTCTCCTCTCCTTTTCATTTCACTGACCCCCACCCAAAATGAGATTTTCACTCTGCAGCGGAGTGTGTGCTGATATGAAACTTCCTGGCAGATTAAAACTGTGTGCCGGACCGAGACTCGAACTCGGGACCTTTGCCTTTTGCGGGCAAGTGCTGTACCAACTGAGCTACCCAAGCACGACTCACGCCCCGTCCTCACAGCTTTACTTCTGACAGTACCTCGTCTCCTACCTTCCAAACCTTACAGAAGGTCTCCTGCGAACCTTGCAGAACTAGCACTCCTGAACGAAAGGATATTGCGGAGACGCGGCTTAGCCACAGACTAGGGGATGTGCCAGAATGAGATTTTCACTCTGCAGCGGAGTGTGCGCTGATATGAAAGTTCCCGTCAGATTAAAACTGTGTGCCGCACCGAGACTCGAACTCGGGACCTTTGCCTTTCGCGGCCAAGTGCTCTACCAACTGAGCTACCCAACCACGTCTCACGTCCTGTCCTCACAGCTTTACTTCTGACACTACCTCTTCTCCTACCTTCCAAACTTCCGCAGGAGAGCTTCTGTTGGTACTAGTTATTATCTGAATGCAGTCAGAGCTGATGGTCTCCGCAAATTTGGTAACATCTGTCCTATACTGACTACAGCGATCTGAAGAATCGATTGCATTCTTTTATATAGATCTCTATATTCTCCTGTGAGCTTAGCCTGCAACCCAGCGTTCGTTTATTTATAAAACTGCGGTTTTCTCTTCAGGGCAACGCAAGGAAAACCGACGGATCAAAATATCACGCAGTATACAATAAAATCCATTGTGAGTCAGCTGTTTTCCGCGCCAAAGAATGGAGTGTCTGCCGAAGATCCGCGTCCGTGATAGCGTGTGTCTTCTTCAAGAGTCAGCGCAGACAATAGGCTACGTCGTTTGCCCTTGGGAATCTCCGAGACCTCATCGTTTCGTACACATACATGCACATCACATACACATTCTCCACACGACTACACAGGGTGCGATAGCTGACCGCTCATCACGGGAATTTCCACTGCCGCCAAGTTTCGCTACTCACGATGAATCTCATCCGCTATGTGTTTACTATGCATTGCTGCAGATTAAAGGGCTTCCTCCTTCCTTTACGCCCTGTCTCTCTCCCACTCTTATCGGTCCTCCTCGGTTGTTGCGTAGAGTGTGACAGTTATTGAACTGTATGAAATAAAATCGTCATAACTTCTGAACGGTTTGTTAGGACGGCCAAACTGCGCAGTTGGCCGCTGGGAAGAATGGAAAGTACGAGCGTCACTCCATAAGAAATGCACACTATTTCTGTACAAATACGGTTCTCATTCTGCATTTGTGAAAGTTTTACAGTGTTCAGATACATCCTTCCCGCTCGTTCTCAAACTTAGTTCAACCTGTTCCCGTGAGTGGCGCCGTCGCAGCATGTCTTCGAGATGGCTGACAGAATTCCTGTGCTGTGAAAACGAGACCGTGGGAAATATCCACAAGGGGTTGAAAAAGGTGTACGGAGATGCTGCTGTCGATCACAGTACAGTTAGTCGGTGGGCAGGCAGGTTACGTGATGAAAGCGGGCACGGCAATATTGAGGATTGTCCTCGCAGCGGCAGGCCTCGTACTGCACACACTCCAGACAGTGTGCAGAGTGTTAACGAGTTGGTGACTGCTGACAGACGCATCTCAGTGAACGAATTGTCAGGCTACGTTGGGATAGGGGAAGGAAGTGTTTGCAGAATACAGAAAGTGTTGGCGTTAAAAAAGGTTTGTGCCAGGTGGGTTCCCATGATGTTGTCAATTGCTCACAAAGAAACAAGAAAAACGGTATGCAGTGAACTTTTGGAACAGTACGAGAATGGTGGAGATGAATTTCTTGGAAGAATTGTGACAGGTGATGAAACATGGCTCCATCATTTTTCACCAGAGACGAATAGGCAATCAATAAAGTGGCATCGTGCAAATTCACCCAAGAAAAAAAAATAATTCAAAACCGCACCTTCTGCTGGAAAAGTTACGGCTGCGGTGTTTTTCGATTCCGAAGGACTCTTGCTTGTGGACATCATGCCAAGTGGAACCACCATAAAATCTGATGCATGTGTGACGACACTGAAGAAACTTCAAGCTCGACTGAGTCGTGTTCGACCACATCGGCAAAAGCACAATGTTTTGCTGTTACACGACAATGCACGGCCACATGTCAGTCAAAAAACCATGGAAGCGATCACAAAACTGGGATGGACAACACTGGAACACCCGCCTTACAGTCCTGACCTGGCTCCGTGTGACTATCATCTCTTTGGGAAACTGAAAGACTCTCTTCGTGGAACAAGGTTTGAAGATGATGACTCCCTTGTGCACGCTGCGAAACAGTGGCTCCAACAGGTTGGTCCAGAATTTTACCGTGCAGGTATACAATCGCTGGTTCGAAGATGGCGTAAGACAGTTGACAGGGACGGAAATTATGTGGAGAAATGGAAATATTGTTCGTAGAGGATGTGTCTACACACTGTAAAACTTTCAAACATGTAGAATAAAAGATGGATTTAAAAAAATGGTGTGCATTTCTTTTGGAGTGACCCTCGTAGTATCATTTGGTTTAGCGACGAAGCCCACTTGCATTTAGATGGGTTCGTCAATAAGCAAAACGGGCGCGTTTGGGGGACTGAGAAACCGCATTTCGCGATCGAGAAGTATCTTAACCCTCAGTAGGTGACTGTGTGGCGTGCGATGGCCAGTCACGGAAGAATCGGTGCGATATGCCTTGATGGCACGGTGACTACCTAAGGTACGCGAAGGGTTTGGAAGATTACTTCATCCCCATTATGAAAAGTGACCCTAATATCGACAAGATGCGGTTCATGCAAGACGGAGCTCGACAACACCATCGAAGCAGGAGAGTGTCTGATGTCCTGGAGGAGCACTTTGGGGGAACGCATTCTGGTTGTGGGGCACCCAGAGGCCAATGGTATGGGCCTCGATTGGTCGCCATATTCACCGAATCTGAGCACATGCGGCACCTTTTTGTGGAGCTATATTAAAGACAAGGTGTACAGCAATAAGCCCAAAAGCATTGCTGAGCTGAAAACAGCCATTCAGGAGGTCACCGATAGCATCGATGTTCCGACACGTCAGCGGGACTTGCAGAATCTCGCTATTCGTCTGTTCCACATCATCGCCAATGGTGACAGGCATATCGAACATAACCTAAACCCGAATATCTATGTGACATGTTGAATGAAGTATGCCGGCCGTAGTGGCCGTGCGGTTCTAGGCGCTACAGTCTGGAGCCGAGCGACCGCTACGGTCGCAGGTTCGAATCCTGCTTCGGGCATGGATGTGTATGATGTCCTTAGGTTAGTTAGGTTTAAGTAGTGAGTCTAGGGGACTGATGACCTCAGAAGTTAAGTGCCATAGTGCTCAGAGCCATTTGAACCATTTGAACTTTGAATGAAGTATATGTACGCCGTAGTTTGTAACTGATTTACGCTTTTGTCATATAGTTCAATAACTACAATGAAATGAATACGCCTAGCTGCATACAGGTGTTGATATAAGTCAACGGGGACAGCTGAAAGTGTGTACCCCGACCAGGACTCGATCCCGGGATCTCCTGTTTACATGGCAGACGCTCTATCCATCTTAGCCACCGAGGACACAGAGGACAGTGCAACTGCAGGGACAAATCTCTGGCACGTCTCCCGTGATACACACATTCGCAACTTATTGTCTCGCACCATATTCATAGTGCCCCTGCTCATTATACTCATTACTCGCGGCTTTTTCCTGATTCCTTTGAGTCCGGGCACTGTTTGTTCAAATGGCTCTGAGCACTATGGGACTTAACTTCTAAGGTCATCAGTCCCCTAGAACTTAGAACTACTTAAACCTAACTAACCTAAGGACATCACACACATCCATGGCCGAGGCAGGGTTCGAACCTGCGACCGTAGCGGTCGCGCGGTTCCAGACTGTAGCGCCTTTAACCGGTTGGCCACCCCGGCCGGCACTCTGTCTGTGCTTTCGCACAGAAGAAGATGTTCAAATGGTCGGTGAGCCTTACATATATATAGTTAAGGCTCACCGGCCATTTGACCATCATATATATATATATATATATAAGCTCAATAACTGTCACCCTGTATCTATGCTACTATATAAAAACAAGTCGTGAATTAACGTAGTTACCAAAACTCTAGAAAAGTTTTCAGATTTTTCCATGTTAGCCTAACAAACGTTCGGGCGGACATAGGCTACATTATATATGAAAGGAAAGGCTTTTAGCAAAAATCTCGAAAAATATATATACACTACATGAAGGGAAATGCTTTAAGCAAAAATCTCAGAAAATTCTAGACTGATTTATGTCAGATTTTTACAAGATACTTTATCAAATGTTTGAACGCACGAAGGGCATATCCTTTCGAATATATGTAATATAAAAATACAGTATATGCATCATTAACAGAGAAACGTTCTCAGTAGAAATCTCGAAAAGTTCGCGGCCATTTCACTTCAAATTCTTATACAATAGTCTAATAAAGATTTGGAAGGACATACTCTGCGTATTTTAATATATATGGTATACAAACATCTATACCTTGTATAAACGGGAAATATTGTTACAAAAATGTCGAAAAGATATTGACCGATTTATTTCAAGTTTTTACATATGCTTTACTAAACGTTCTGATGGTCAGAGGCTACATATTTTTTGAATACACATAGTGAATAAATACATATGTATCACGTAAGTAGAAAACATCGTTAGCAAAAACCTCGGAAACATCTTTACCTATTTCCTTCAAATTTTCACACGTTACTCTAATAAAATTTGGACGGCCATAGACTAAATATTTTAAAAATATAAATATATGTTATCTAAGTTATATAAGATGCAACAGGCAAACGTTGTTCACAAACAATACAAAACTTTTTTTACTTCAGGTTCTTGCAGAATACTGTCATAAACTTCAGACTGGCATAGCTACACATATTCTTAAACAGCTCTGTACATGTTATCTGTTAAAAACGACTGCGAGGAAAAAAAATGTGCTCTGAAAATGTGTGTTCTAGTTACATTTCTGGGCGTCAGTTTTAACTTCGGTATCAGGGCATTTAAACAATTGGTTCTCTTACCTATTTCCTTTCTCATTATACATAACTTTTTAAAAAAATTGCATACACGAAACGTGCTGTTTCGCAGTCGGTTTAACAGAAAACGGGAAAGCTGTAGTTACGGCTTATCGACTTATGGTTAGAATACTACAACTAATACGGAAACTAAATCGTACGAAATTTTGTAATCCAGGCTATTTGCGAAATACTAGCGTTGAAGTTAATATCCTCACAGGTCCAGTAGATGGATAGGTCCTTGCCATACCCCGTGTACCAGGGATCCCAACCGATTTACCCATTTATTTGAAGTGTCTTCAAATCTAGTGAAGGCTACCTTTGAAACACCAATAGACAACGCTCAAAGCTAGAGAAGGGCGGGGGGGGGGGGGCGAGAAGAGATGGGCAGAGAGAGGGTGGGGGGGGAGAAATGAGCAAAAGAGGAGAACAACAGAGAGAGGCAGTAGGAGGAGGAGGAGGAGGAGGAGGAGGAGGAGGTGGTAATGGAATGAGAAAGAGAGGAGAAGAAGGGGGGAACGCAATGGGGAGTGGGAAGGGGGGAACGGGGAAAGGGAGAGAGGAGTTGGGCAGAGAGACAGATGGAGGAAGATTCCCATACATATTCAGCAACTGCGAGGAATTTCGGGATTCGAAAAAAAATTGTTCAAATGGCTCTGAGCACTATGGGACTCAACATCTTAGGTCATAAGTCCCCTAGAACTTAGAACTACTTAAACCTAACTAACCTAAGGACATCACAAACACCCATGCCCGAGGCAGGATTCGAACCTGCGACCGTAGCAGTCCCGCGGTTCCGGACTACAGCGCCAGAACCGCTAGACCACCGCGGCCGGCTTCGGGATTCTCTGGTATTGTATATTACTGAGAACTACTTCACAAACAAAGCTTTTCCTAGGTGGAAAATACAGTGAGCGTGTCTTGATTTTAGTAGCTCTTGTTGTCATTATTAAGTAGTGTGGGAGTGCCACAAAGTGGTAAGAAAATCACATTTTCACTTTCCACGCCTATAGGGAAATTCGAAAGCGTCTGCAAATTTTCTGTTGCAAAATGTATTAAAATATTCTGCCTAAAATATATTGTTTTTATTTTCAGCGTTATATATACATTGAGGAAAGTTACCGACATATGACGTGTCAGTATTCAAACCGTCGAATTTCCGAAATCAGGAGCTATAGAAGACTGTGAATTTCATTTTTTTGTAGTACAAACTTTGATCTCTCGGTTGCTACCACTGTCAAAGCAACCCATTGTTTACATTTTAGTTTTTGGTCTGCGGTTTAGTGTTTTGAGTTCTGGTGGTAAAACATTAGAGGTCACTTTTATGATGAAAATATAAATGAATTTTAACAGTACTACGATGTCGTAATGAAATATAAAGTAACTAATGAGCAGGAAATAAGGCAATCTGTATGGGAACATATTTACACCGATCATAGATTGACGATCTTTTACATTTTCCCGCGCGGGATTAGCCGAGCGGTCTCGGGCGCTGCAGTCATGGACTGTGCGGCTCGTCCCAGCGGAGGTTCGAGTCCTCCCTCGGGCATGGGTGTGAGTGTGTTTGTCCTTAGGACAACTTAGGTTAAGTTGTGTGTAAGCTTAGGAACTGATGACCTTGGCAATTAAGTCCCATAAGATTTCAAACACTTTTGAACTTTTTTTTCCCTTCATTTTACTGGTGCAGACGGTTCTCAGTCGTAGTGCATATACAGCAAAGCTTAAGCTACTAGAGTTCTCTATCATCATAAAAATCCTTCACGATTCTATTCAGTCATACAAAATAAAATAAAGAAAGGTCGTCCGACAACGTCATATGGTATCGTGTGTCTAAGAATGTCTTCGTTGAAATTGAAAATTTGAGATGGGTGGTAAGTGGTGTTATTATTTCATTTAATGATGTTGTCTCAAGGTCCTAGGCCAGCCGGGGTGGCCGAACGGTTCTAGGCGCTACAGTCTGGAACCGTGCGACTGCTACGGTCGCAGGTTCGAATCCTGCCTCGGGCATGGATGTGTGTGATGTCATTAGGTTAGTTAGGTTCAAGTAGTTCTAAGCTCTAGGGGACTGATGACCTCAGAAGTTAAGTCCCATAGTGCTCAGAGCCATCTGAATCGAGCATCTGTGGGACATAATCAAGAAGTCAGTTCGTGTACAAAATCCTACACCGATAACATTTTTGCAGTTATGGACGACTATAGAATATTTCTACAGTGGGCTTCCAGCGACATCTGGAGTCCACGCCACATCGAAATGTTGCACCACGCAAGGGACAAGAAGGTCCGACAAGACATTACGGTGATCCTATTGACTGTCGTCATCTCGGCGTATTATCAAGAATGCCAGAGCAATAAGAATAAGAGAACTTTCAAGAAGACGAAGAAGATCCTAATTCCGCTGCAGGACATTTTTGTTTATAAAATCAGACTTATTCGTTAATTTACTATCGTCGCACTTTCTAGCGCTAGGCATTTCCATTCTTATATGTACCACTACCTCACAAAGCACTAAACCAATGTCAGTCAAATTTTCAGAAACGATATACAGTAGTTAACGGTGTCAGTGAACTAGAATCACTATAATAACTGTTTTATTCTCTGAATCAAAGGCCGTTATACGATATTGTTCCCAATTAAAAATGGCTTAATGTTAAAAACATTAAAACATTTAACCAACAAGAAGGATACATTGATTCTAGTTTACGTGCTAAAAACAGCTGTCAAAATTTCAGATTTCTAGAGATAAAGACCCATACATATAGAAAATTTAAACTTAGCGAGATGAGGCTATCCGAGTTGCCAACAAATCAGAACTGTCCCTCCAGTACCTTTACCTTTTCTAATGCGAAAATGTCATCTAATACAGCCACACTCTTCTTATCCATTCTTCTCCGTCTTTACAAATATTAGCTTCTTCAGCAAAATTCGGACTTGGTTCCACGAGCTGCTAAAGTCATTGTGCGATAGTTGTCACATTTCTCTGCCTTTGATGTCTTCGGGATTGTCTGGATTATACTGTTTCCTTAGCCAGACAGTATGGGTTAGTCTCATGTAGACTCTACATACACTACTGGCCATTAAAATTGCTACACCACGAAGATGACGTGCTACAGACGCGAAATATAACCGACAGGAAGAAGATGCTGTGATATCGAAATAATTAGCTTTTCAGAGCATTCACACAAGATTGGCGCCGGTGGCGACACGTACAACGTGAACGTTGCTGACAAAGAGGAAAGTTTCCAACCGATTTCTCATACACAAACAGCAGTTGACCGGGCGTTGGCTGGTGAAACATTGTTGTGATGCCTCGTGTAAGGAGGAGAAATGCGTACCATCACGTTATCAAAAAGGTCGGATTGTAGCCTATCGCGATTGCGGTTTATCGGTATCGCGACATCGCTGCTCGCGTTGGTCGAGATCCGATGACTGTTAGCAGAATATGGAGTCGGTGGGTTCAGGAGGGGTAATACGGAACGCCGCGCTGGATCCCAACGGGCCTCGTATCACTAGCAGTCGAGATGACAGGCATCTTATGCGCATGGCTGTAACGGATCGTGCAGCCACGTCTCGATCCCTGAGTCAACAGATGGGGGACGTTTGGGAGACAACAACCATCTGCACGTACAATTCGACGACGTTTGCAGCAGCAGGGACTATCAGCTCGGAGACCGTGACTACGGTTACTCTCGACGCTGCATCACAGACAGGAGCACCTGCGATGGGTGTACTCGACGACGAACCTGGGTGCTAGAATGGCAAAACGTCATTTTTTCGGATGAATCCAGATTATGTTTACAGCATCATGATGGTCGCATCCATGTTTGGCGACATCGCAGGTGAACGCACATTGGAAGCGTGTATTCGTCATCGCCATACTGGCGTCTCAACCGGCGTGATAGTATGCGGGTACCATTGGTTACACGTCTCGGTCACCTCTTGTTCGCATGGACGGCAGTTGAACAGTGGACGTTACATTTCAGATGAGTTACGACTCGTGGCTCTACACTTCATTCGATCCATGCCAAACCCTATATTTCAGCAAGATAATGCACGAAGGCATGTTGCGGGTCGTGTACGGGCCTTTCTGGATATAGAAAATGTTTCGACTGCTGCCCTGGCCAGCAAATTCTCCAGATCTCTCACCAACTGAAAACGTCGTCTGGTCAATGGTGGCCGAGCAACTGGCTCATCACAATACGCCAGTCACTACTCTTGATGAACTGTGGTATCGTGTTGAAGCTGCATGGGGCAGCTGTACCTGTACACGCCGTCCAAGCTTTGTTTGACTCAATGCCCAGGCGTATCAAGGCTGTTATTACGGCCAGAGGTGGTTGGTCCAGGTACTGATTTCTGAGGATCTATGCACCCAAATTGCGTGAAAATGTAATAACACGTCAGTTCTAGTATAATATATTTGTCCAATGAATACCCGTTTATCATCTGCATTTCTTCTTGGTGTAGCAATTTTAATGGCCAGTAGTGTACTAGCCTGAATAACGGTATGGTTGTGACCATCCTGTCCTGCGAATAGGACAATGGACATCTGAATAATTCTCTCGTCTGATCATCAAGACAGATCATGGAGTATGCCTGATGTTGTGGTTTAATACACTGTGTGGTGTGTGTGCATTGAACCGGGGACCTGGAAACGACGGAGAGGCTTCGTGCCCGCCGTAGCCCTCTGTGGTTCACAACCCCACAAGTGACAGCAGTCCACCCACCCCACCGCCGCCCCACACCAAACCCAGGGTTACTGTGCGGTTCGGCCCCCAGGATAACCCCCCCCCTCCCCCCCGGGATCGTCTCATAGCAAACGAGTGTACCCCCAAATGTTTACGTGGTAGAGTAATTATGGTGTACGCGTACGTGGAGAACTTGTTTGCGCAGCAATCGCCGACATAGTGTAACTGAGGCGGAATAAGGGTAACCAGCCTGCATTCACCGAGGTAGATGGCAAACCGCCTTAAAAACCATCCAGAGACTGGCCGGCACACCGGACCGAGACACTAGTCCGCCGGGCGGGTTCGTGTAGGGGACCGGCACGCCTTCCCGCTCGGGAAGCAGCGCGGTAGATCGCGCGGCTAGCCGGGTGGGCTGCAGTTTAATGTGGTAATAAACTGTACTACAAATATGTCAATAATGCAACGTCCAAAAAAAAAAAAGATTATGACAATGGGAAATTCAGAACTGCAAGAGGAACCAGGCTAGCAGACCCCGTGTGAGCAAAACTCTTCTCATCAGTACAGCCACAACCTTTGTGGTCATTTGACTGGGAGATGCAAAAAGCAATATCTGTGAATGGAACATAACTAGAGAAACTATGTTTTCGTGAAGACATTGCACTGTTTACCACCACTCCAGATTAACTTCAGCATTAGATTGAATAGCTTGCTAGTACAATTTTGAAAGTGGACTCTGAAATTAATTAGATTGAGACTAAGAAAAAGTACAACGAATATATTGAGAAGAGAAGAATGAAGTTGTAGAACGAGTGGATGAGTTTCTTAGTGTATGGCAGACGAAGAAAATGACTGGATGTATAGTAAAGTACAATAAACAGAAGAATAGAAATGGTCTAAAAGACCTTTCGATAATCTAAAAGTGGTTTTCAAAACAAAGGCAAAGTTTCCAAGGTGTTTAGGAATGCTTACTACTAGTATACAACCAGTAATGCTCCCCCCCCCCCACCCCCCCCCCCGCCAACATCACCACCCCTCCCAAAAAAAAGAACATGATTCTTTAGAAAATCGATCTCCGTTTGAAGAGAAGTTATTTTTCATGCGTTGTCGAGAGAAAGTTTAGTGAAATATTCAGATAATGTATACAGCTTCTTGGAAACCGCTAAGTGGTCTCAAACACTGCTTGAATATAATCCGTGTATTTGTGCGCCGTCAATTATGCTATCTCAAAACGTATACATAGTTTCTAATTGTAATGCTTACTTGAAACCAATAAGGCAAGACTATGACTCTGAATTAGTAGATTATGACGGCGTGTCGAATTTTCAGATTCGATCAGTAATCACCCGAAACGCTGAAAATCAAATTTTTTATTGCCCCTGCAAGCCGCGAGATAGGCAACCTGCAACAGACTCTTTGTGAATGGTTATTAAGGCAGTCACGAAGCTGTAATGCGAAATTCATCAAAAAACTGAGGGCTTCTTTGTGAGCAGTTGAGCCGCTTTAGCAAATACTAGAAGAGACATAAAATAAAACGGATTAGGATACAGACTGCAGTGGGTGAGGTAATTACGACGATGACGAGAACGTAATGGAGGTGGGCGGAACGTCTAGCGAGCAGAACGTGCGGCAGATGGGACACGGCAGTTCTTTGCTGAATTCCAAGAGATGAGGAAACACCAGCACGACTTAAGAGTAGGTGGGTAGATGAAGCAGCCACGTGCTGCTCATAGATATTATTTTATTAGTCTCCAACTAGTCTCCACCTTGAGAGCATCATCTGGGACAACATGTATAATTTTCGTTTGTGAACCCCACATATTGTGTGCCACACGCCTGCCATTCTAAAAACGTTGTTCATAATTATTTATCATGGTTCGTGCATGTACGCCTAACATTTGTTCCGACATCGTCAGTACGTGAGCATCAAACGTTTTCCCAACTTCTTCAACAGATATTGAAGTACCTTCATGTAGCGATATCCTCGGTGTAACAAAGCAGCTTAAATCACTTAATAAATACAAGGCCTCCAGTCCAGATTGTATACCAGTCAGGTTGCTCTCAGAGTATGCTGATAAAATAGCTCCATATTTAGCAATTATGTACAACCACTCGCTCACAGAAAGATACGTACCCAAAGACTGGAAAATTGCTCAAGTCACACCAATACCCCTAAAACAGAAGTAGGAGTAATCCGCTGAATTACAGGCCTATATCACTAACGTAGATTTGCAGTAGGGTTTTAGAACATATACTGTATTCGAACATTATGAAGTACCTGGAAGAAAACGATTTATTGACATATAGTCAGCACGGATTCAGAAAGTATCGTTCTTGTGAAACACAACTAGCTCTTTATACTCATGAAGTAATGAGTGCTATCGACGGGGGATGTCGAATTGATTCCATATTTTTATATTTCCAGAAGGGTTTCGACACCGTTCCTCACAAGCGTCTTCTAACCAAACTGCATGCCTACGGAGTATCGCCTCAGTTGTGCGACTGGATTCGTGATTTCCTGTCAGAAAGGTCACAGTTCGTAGTAATAAGGAAAGTCATCGAGTAAAACAGAAGTAATATCCGGCGTTCCCCAAGGAAGTTTTATAGGCCCTCTATTGTTCCTGATCTATATTAACGATATAGGAGACAATCTGAGTAGCCGTCTTAGATTGTTTGCAGATGATGCTGTCATTTACCGTCTTGTGACGTCATCAGATGACCAAAACGAATTGCAAAATGATTTAGATAAGATATCTGTATGGTGCGAAAAATGGCAATTGACCCTGAATAAAGAAAAATGTGAAGTTATTCACGAGAGTATTAAAAGAAATCAGCTAAATTTCGATTACGCGATAATTCAGACAAATCCGAAGACTGTAAATTCAACTAAATACTTAGGGATTGCAATTACAAATAACCTAAATTGGAACGATCACATAGATAATGTTGTGGGTAGAGCAAACCAAAGACTGCGATTCATTGGCAGAACACTTAGAAGTTGGGATAGGTCTACTAAAGAGATTGCTTACACTACGCTTGTCCGCGCTATTCTGGAGTATTGCTGTGCGGTGTGGGATCCTGCATCAGGTGGGACTGACGGATGACATCGAAAAAGTACAAAGAAGGGCAGCTCGTTTTGTATTATCGCGAAATAGAGGAGAGAGTGTCAGAGACATGACACGTGAATTGGAGTGGCAATTACTAAAAGAAAGGTGTTTTTTGTTGCGACGGAATCTTCTCATGAAATTTCAATCACCAGTTTTCTCTTCCGATTGCGAAAACATTCTCTTGGCACCCACCTACATAGGGAGAAATGTGCATCACGATAAAATAAGAGAAACCAGGGCTCGCACGGAAAAATTTAAGTGCTCGTTTTTCTCGCGCTCAGTTCGAGAGTGGAACGGTAGAGAGACAGCATGAAGGTGGTTCATTGAACCTTCTACGAAACACTTAATTGTGAATAGCAGAGTAATCATATAGATGTAGATGTAAATGTAGAATGAGTAGATTATGACGGCTTGTCGAATTTTTAGATTCGATCAGTAATCACCCGAAACACTGAAAACAAATTTTTGTTGCTCCTGCAAGCCGCGAGATAGGCAACCTGCAACTGGCGCTGTGTGAATGTTAAGTAAGGCAATCGCGGAGCTGTAACGCGAAATCCATGCAAAAACTCGGGGCTCATTTGCGAGCAGCTGGACCACGTTAGCAGGTACTAGAAGAGACATAAAATAAAACGGATTAGGATACAGACTGCAGTGGGTGAGGTAATTACGACGATGACGAGGACGTAATGGAGGTGGGCGGGGCGTCTACCGAGCAGAATGTGCGGCAGATGAGCTGCGGCAGTTCTTTGCTGAATTCCAAGAGGTGAGGAGACACCAGTACGACTTAAGTGTAGGTGGGTAGATGAAGTAGCCACGTGCTGCTCACAGATACTGTTTTATTAACCTGCAACTAGTCTTCACCTTGAGACCATCATCTGGCACAACCTTTATAATTTTTCTATGTGAATCCCACATCTTGTGGGCCACGCGCCTGCCATTCTAAAAATGTTGTTCATAATTATTTATCATGGTTCGTGCATGTACGCCTAACTTGAGAGGGCTTTGCGGAAAGTAAGGAACTATAGTTCGCGAAATAGACACCACAGTGAAAATCAAAACTGTTTCATTTGCAACGATCTGCTACACCTTGCAGCTACTTCTCTACACAGTCGCCACTCAGACTTAGACGTCTGTCTTAGCGTTGTACCAACTTTCCAATCCCCTCGTTACAGAAGACAGCCGTCGGTGCTTTTCGACAATTTTCTACTCTGGGCTTGTGATAAACCTTTTGCATTTCCTTTATGTTTTCGTCTCCTTTAAAGGCAAAGAGAGAAGATGAAGCGGTAGCCCATCATAGAGCCTATGCCCACCGTCATGTATTTTTTGACTTTCAGTTGTTAAAAAACAGAGGATTTTTTCTGGTACCAGTAGGAGGAAGGACGGATTCGCGCTCAGCTAGTGACCGAGTGAGAAGCACGCCATTTTAAGCGAGTAATTGTAGACCGCCATTTTGGGGTCGCTATGAATAAGTGAGGAGTATGTATTTCATATGTGCACCGTTTAGAAAAGCACAGTATTGTTTTACTAACAGAAAGGTCGTGCGAGTTGTTATTTCAAATAGTACAATAATTACAAGAACTGATGCCCACCTGTGTACTTTGGAAAATTACGAAGATCCGATAAGCTTAATGGGAACACGGTCAAGACTTCAAAGGTGAACACGGCGACCAAACGTAGCATTATAAAGAATAGTAAACACAAATCTACAGCGGAGAAACAAACTACTTCGACCTGCAAAATAATATGAACTAATACGAACTTATTTCCAGGCATAGCTCGGCTTATTGTGATTGTCATTCATACCGAAAAATTAATCTCATTAACTCACTACATTTTAAAAATCCACGCATTTCAACAATTTAATATCATTTAAACCATTACTTTATTATATTATACCGGCCAGTGTGTCCCAGCGGTTCTAGGCGCTTCAGTCCGGAACCACGCGACTGCTACGGTCGCAGGTTCGAATCCTGCCTCGGGCATGGATGTGTGTGATGTCCTTAGGTTAGTTAGGTTGAAGTAGTTCTACTTTCTAGGGGACTGATGACCTCAGATGTTGTCCCATAGTGCTCAGAGCCATTTGAACCATTTTGACCATACGACTTACCTTAGGAAATAGATTAAGGAAAGGCAAACCTACGTTTCTAGCATTTGTAGACTTAGAGAAAACTTTTGACAATGTTGAGTGGAATATTCTCTTTCAAATTCTAAAGGTGGCAAGGGTAAAATACACGGAGCGAAAGGCTATTTACAATTTGTGCAGAAACCATATGGCAGTTATAAGAGTCGTGGGGCATGAAAGGGAAGCAGCGGTTGGGAAGGGAGTGAGACAGGGTTGTAGCCTCTCCCCGATGTTATTCAATCTGTATATTGAGTAAGCAATATAGGAAACAAAAGAAAAATTTGGAATAGGTATTAAAGTCTACGGAGAAGAAAGAAAAATTTTGAGGTTCGCTGTTGACATTATAATTCTGTCAGAGACAGCAAAGGACTTGGAAGAGCAGTTGAACGGAATGGACAGTGTCTTGAAAGGAAGATATAAGATGAACATCAACAAAAGCAAAACGAGGATAACGGAATGTAGTCGAATTAAGTTGGGTGATGCTGAGGGAATTAGATTAGGAAATAAGACACTTAAAGTAGTGAACGACTTTTGCTGTTTGCGCAGCAAAATAACTGATGATGGTCGAAGTAGAGAGGATATAAAAGGTAGACTGGCAATGGCAAGGAAAACGTTTCGGAAGAAGAGAAATTTGTTAACACCGTGTATATATTTGTCAGGAAGTCGCTTCTGAAAGTATTTGTATGGAGTGTAGCCATGTATGGAAGTGAAACGTGAACGATAAATAGGTTGGACGAGAAGAGAATAGAAGCATTCCAAATGTGGTGCTACAGAAGAATGCTGGAGATTAGATGGGTAGATCACGTAACTAACGAGGAGGTATTGAATAGAATTGGGGAGAAGGGAAATTTGTGGCCCAACCTGACTAGAAGAAGGGCTCGGTTGGTAGGGCATATTCTGAGGCATCAAGGGATCACCAATTTAGTATTGGAGGGCAGCGTGAAGGGTAAAAATCGTAGAGGGAGACCAAGAGATGAATACACTAAGCAGATTCAGAAGGATGTAGGTTGCAGTAAGTACTGGGAGATGATGGAGGTTGCACAGGATAGAGTAGCATGGAGAGCTGCATCAAACCAGTCTCAGGACTGAAGACCACTACAACAACAACAACCAATTTCCAATCTTTGCTCAATCCAATCCCGCCACTTTCATTAATGATGATGAAATGATGATGACAACACAAACACCTAGTCATCTCAAGGCAGGTGAAAAGTCCCCGGAATGCTGGTTCTGCCTCGGCGCCTGTGGTGGACGACTACTGATTAGCAGGAGTCTAGTTGAGGCCCTGCAACCAACCTCTCTGCGTGCCAGACACACTGGAGTTGGTTTGGGGTGCTATTAATTATCACAACAGGAGCTCTCTAGTAGGTATCCACACGCCCTGACTGAAAAATCGTACTTCAATCTGCTGATTCGACCTATTGTGCCGTCCAGCATTTCAGGGAGCGTTTTCCAACACGACAACGCTCACCCACGTAAGACTGTCGTAACCCAAGATGCTCTACAGAGTGTCGACATGTCGCCTTGGCCCGCTGCATCACCAGATCTGTCTCCAATCGAGCACGTATGGGACATCATTGGAAGACAACACCAGCATCATCCACAAACTGAAGTAACAGTTGTTGATAATTCTTCAGGGTTATATGGCCGTGGTCCATGGAATTCTTCTATTCCTAACGTTTCGTCCAATACTACGTTAGACATCTTCAGAGGTATGGCTGGTCCTGCTGAGTCCTGCCGACAGTCGGCAGGACTCAGCAGGACCAGCCATACCTCCGAAGATGTCTAACGTAGTATTGGACGAAACGTTAGGAATAGAAGAATTCCATGGACCACGGCCATATAACCCTGAAGAATTATCAACAGTACCATCCGGTCGTGAAAGCCTTCATTGTATGAATTAACCGTCCCTGAATTGTCCAACCAAGAGCAACAAGCACTGAAATCTATCCCGCAAAATGATATCAGGCGCCTGTACAACACAACACATGCACATTTCCATGCTTGCTTTCAGTATTCTGGCATTTACACCAGTTATTAATGTACAAGGGATATTCGGAAAGTAAGGAGCGATCGGATGCGAAAAGGAAAATACAGTGAAAATCTGATGAAGCTTTGCACACATGCGTTGGGCACTGTGTCCAGTACGCTTGTCGATCGGATCATGCCGCTCTTTTCAGTTCTGAGCTCATAGTGAGAACGTAAAGATGGCTAGAAATTAGCATCTCCCTGCGAGTATGAGGGCCTGGTGAAAGATGTCGCCTGGAGCTATGCAATCCACATAACATAACTGTCGTGAGGTTCTCTCTACACGACAATTCTCGGCCGCGCTCTGCAGGGCAATGAAGATGCTCCTGCAGCGTTTTCAATGGGAAGTGTTTGATCACCCACAATAGAGCCCTTAATTGGCTACCCCTGAGCCTCATCTCTGCTCAAATGAACCGCTGGCTACGAAAATAATATTTTGACACAGACAACGAGCTGCAGTCCAGAGTAGAAAATTGTCGAAAAGCACTGGCGGCTGTCTTCTATAACGAGGGAATTGAAAAGTTGGTACAATGACTAAGTCTCAGCGGCGACTCTGTAGAGAAGTAGCTGGACGGTGTAGCTAACTGTTGCAAATACACTATTGGTCGTTAAAATTGCTACACCAAGAAGAAATGCAGATGATAAACGGGTATTCATTGGACAAATATATTGTACTACAACTGACATGTGATTACATTTCCCGCAATTTGGGTGCATAGATCCTGAGACATCAGTATCCAGAACAAGCATCTGGGCATTGAGTCAAACACAGCTTGGATGGTGTGTACAGGTACAGCTGCCCATGCAGCTTCAACACGATACCACAGTTCATCGAGAGTAGTGACTGGCGTATTGTGACAAGCCAGTTGCTCGGCCATCATTGACCATACGTTTTCAATTGGTGAGAGATCTGGAGAATGTGCTGGTCAGGGCAGCAGTCGAACATTTTCTGAATCCGGAAAGGCCCGTACAGGACCTGCAACATGCGGTCGTACATTATACTGCTGAAAAGTAGGGTTTCGCAGTGATCGAACGAAGGGTAGAGCCACGGGTCGTAACACATCTGAAATGTAACGTCTACTGTTCAATGCAGTGATCGAGACGTGTAACCAGTGGCACCCCTTACCATCACGCCGGGTGATACACCAGTATCACGATGACGAATACACGCTTCCAATGTGCGTTGACCGTGATGCCGCCAAACACGGAAGTGACCATCGTGATGCTGCAAACAGAACCTGGATTCATCCGAAAAAATGACGTTTTGCCATTCGTTCACCCAGGTTCGTCGTCGAGTACACCATCGCAGGCGCTCCTGTCTGTCAAGGGTAACCGCAGCCACGGCCTCCGAGCTGAATAGTCCGTGCTGTTCGTGCAGATGATTGTTGTCTTGCAAACGTCCCCATATTTTGATTCAGGGATCAAGACGTGGGTGCACGATCCGTTACAGCCGTGCGGATAAGATGCCTGTCATCTCGACTGCTAGTGATACGAGGCCGTTGGGATCCAGCACGGCGTTCCGTATTACCCTCCTGAACCCACTGATTCCATATTCTGCTAACAGTCATTGCATCTCGACCAGCGCGAGCAGCAATGTCGCGATACGATGAACCGTAATCGCGGTAAGCTACATTCCGACCTTTATCAAAGTCGGAAACCTGATGGTACGCATTTCTCCTCTTTACACGAGGCATCAGAACAACGTTTCACCAGGCAACGCAGGTCAACTGCTGTTTGTGTATGAGAAATCGGTTGGAAACTGTCCTCATGTCAGCACGTTGTAGGTGTCGCCACTGGCGCCAACCTTGTGTGAATGCTGTGTAAAGCTAATCATTTGCATATCACAGCATCGTCTTCCTGTCGGTTAAATTTCTGCGTCTGTAGCACGTCATCGTCGTGGTGTAGCAATTTTAATGGCCAGTAGTGCAGGTTTCGATTTTCACTGTGGTTTCCATTTCGCGACCTATCGGTCCTTACTTTCCAAATAACCCTCGTACCAGTATTTCACATTTGCCATGGCTTATCTCGCTATTAGATTAACCTGTGATACTGCCACGTTAATGACTACAGTATAATACCTAGACTAAAATAATCCCGAAATTTCGTTGCTGTGCATTAACTATTTTTTGGTGTTGCAATGTTTTCCGTAAATGTAACTCGAGAAGAGTATAGCACAAGTTCGCTAAATGAAGGGGTAATTAGAATGATATGAACACCTTAAGCTGCTAATGGGCGTTGATATACACTCCTGGAAATGGAAAAAAGAACACATTGACACCGGTGTGTCAGACCCACCATTCTTGCTCCGGACACTGCGAGAGGGCTGTACAAGCAATGATCACACGCACGGCACAGCGGACACACCAGGAACCGCGGTGTTGGCCGTCGAATGGCGCTAGCTGCGCAGCATTTGTGCACCGCCGCCGTCAGTGTCAGCCAGTTTGCCGTGGCATACGGAGCTCCATCGCAGTCTTTAACACTGGTAGCAGGCCGCGACAGCGTGGACGTGAACCGTATGTGCAGTTGACGGACTTTGAGCGAGGGCGTATAGTGGGCATGCGGGAGGCCGGGTGGACGTACCGCCGAATTGCTCAACACGTGGGGCGTGAGGTCTCAACAGTACATCGATGTTGTCGCCAGTGGTCGGCGGAAGGTGCACGTGCCCGTCGACCTGGGACCGGACCGCAGCGACGCACGGATGCGCGCCAAGACCTTAGGATCCTACGCAGTGCCGTAGGGGACCGCACCGCCACTTCCCGGCAAATTAGGGACACTGTTGCTCCTGGGGTATCGGCGAGGACCATTCGCAACCGTCTCCATGAAGCTGGGCTACGGTCCCGCACACCGTTAGGCCGTCTTCCGCTCTCGCCCCAACATCGTGCAGCCCGCCTCCAGTGGTGTCGCGACAGGCGTGAATGGAGGGACGAATGGGGACGTGTCGTCTTCAGCGATGAGAGTCGCTTCTGCCTTGGTGCCAATGATGGTCGTATGCGTGTTTGGCGCCGTGCAGGTGAGCGCCACAATCAGGACTGCATACGACCGAGGCACACAGGGCCAACACCCGGCATCATGGTGTGGGGAGCGATCTCCTACACTGGCCGTACACCACTGGTGATCGTCGAGGGGACACTGAATAGTGCACGGTACATCCAAACCGTCATCGAACCCATCGTTCTACCATTCCTAGACCGGCAAGGGAACTTGCTGTTCCAACAGGACAATGCACGTCCGCATGTATCCCGTGCCACCCAACGTGCTCTAGAAGGTGTAAGTCAACTACCCTGGCCAGCAAGATCTCCGGATCTGTCCCCCATTGAGCATGTTTGGGACTGGATGAAGCGTCGTCTCACGCGGTCTGCACGTCCAGCACGAACGCTGGTCCAACTGAGGCGCCAGGTGGAAATGGCATGGCAAGCCGTTCCACAGGACTACATCCAGCATCTCTACGATCGTCTCCATGGGAGAATAGCAGCCTGCATTGCTGCGAAAGGTGGATATACACTGTACAAGTGCCGACATTGTGCATGCTCTGTTGCCTGTGTCTATGTGCCTGTGGTTCTGTCAGTGTGATCATGTGATGTATCTGACCCCAGGAATGTGTCAATAAAGTTTCCCCTTCCTGGGACAATGAATTCACGGTGTTCTTATTTCAATTTCCAGGAGTGTATATCAACGGGGACAGGAGATCCCGGATTCGAGTCGCAGTCGGGGCACATATTTTCACGTGTCCCCGTTGATATATATCAACACCCGTTAGCCGCTGAAGGTATTAATATAATTCTAATTTCGTTCTAGACGGCTGCAGGTCATCAATCCATGTAAGTTTATAAGTTTAAATGAAGGGGTGGCTGTCAGCATACTGTCTATCAAGAGCAATGATTTCGCAATTTCAGAAATTGTGAGAAGTAAAAATTGTAGAAAGAGCAAGCCCTGAGTACAGTAAGCAGTTTCAAACAGATACAGAACGCAGCAGATGAAGAGGTTTGCAGAGCAGTGTAGACCGCTGCATCAAACCAGTCCCCAGACAGAAGTCAGCAACAACAGTTATAAATGCAGCAACACAGGACGGCATTCTTGCCTCAAAAAGGACTTCGACGGTTGCTAGACTAGCGGCGTGCAAATAACTACAGAGCGGCAGGATCGTAAATGTCACGCTATGTTGCATGCGTCCTCCCGGGAATGACAACTGTTGAAATTACATTTGTAGCGCCTTCTAAATTGTGTAGGGCGTTTTTCAGTTACTCAGATGTTCCGCTACGGTTTTATCAACATAACTGTTTTTCTTTGTTGCTGCTACATACATTTTAACATTGTCCCCACAGAGAAGAAACAATTGTAGTTCACTGAAAAAATGCATTGCGCGTAATGTGGGACATGAAATTAAACATTCCCGTCATTACGATCGATCACACACAGCAGCCACTATACTTGTACGTCATCTGCGTCGCCCGCAAACTCCCATTAAACGTTTTCTATCAGTGTAACAGTGTTTAAAGTGCACTCATTCTTGCGATAAGAACAGAGTCAGCATGGGTTTAGAAAACATCGTTCCTCTGAAACACAACTCGCCCTTTATTGACATGAAGTGCTGAGTGCTATTGACAAGGGATTTCAGATCGATTCCGTATTTCTGGATTTCCGGAAGGCTTTTGACACTGTACCACAGAAGCGGCTTGTAGTGAAATTGCCTTTTTATGGAATATCGTCTCAGTTATGAGACTGGATTTGTGATTTCCTGTCAGAGAGGTCACAGTTCGTAGTAACTGAGGGAAAGTCATTTGTGGCGTTCCCCAAGGTAGTGTTATAGGTTCTTTGCTGTACGTTACTTATATCTATATTAGATGGGTAGATGACACAACTAACGAGGAGGTATTGAATAGAATTGGAGAGAAGAGAAATTTGTGGCACAACTTGACCAGAAGAAGGGCAACCGTCTTCGCTTGTCTGCAGATGACGCTGCCGTTTATCGACTAATAAATTCATCAGAAGATCAAAACAAACTGCAGAACGATTTAGAAAAAAAATATCTGAATGGTGCCAAAAGTGGCAGTTGACCCTAAATAACGAAAAGTGTGAGGTCATCCACATGAGTGCTAAAAGGAACTTGTTAAACTTCTGTTACACGGTAAATCAGTGTAATCTAAAAGCCGGAAATTCAACTAAATACTTAGGTATTACAATTACGAACAACTTAAATTGGAAGGAACAGACAGAAAATGTTGTGAGGAAGGCTAACCAAAGGCTGCGTTTTATTGGCAAGACACTTAGAAAATGTAACAGACCTACTAAGGAGACTGCCTACACTGCGCTTTAGAATACTGCTGCGCGGTGTGGGATCCTTACCAGATAGGACTGATGGAGTAGATCGGAAAAGTTCACAGAAAGGGAGCACGTTTTGTATTTTCGCGAAATATGGGAGAGTGTAACAGAAAGGACACAGGATTTGGACTGGACATCATTAAAAGAAAGGCCTTTTCCGTTGCGACGGAATCTTCTCACGAAATTCCAATCACCAACTTTCTCCGTAGAATGCGAAAATATTTTTTTGACACTGACCTACATAGGGAGAAATGATCAATATGATAAAATAAGGGAAATAAGAGCTCGTACGCAAAGATATAGATGTTCATTCTTCCCGCGCGCTATGCGGGACTGGAATAATAGAGAATTGTGAAGGTGGTTCTATGAACCCTCTGCCAGGCACTTAAATGTGATTTTAAGAGTATCCATGTAGATGTAGATAAGTGCGGTGTATCGTTTCCCGCAGACACAATCGCGAAATGCCCAATTCCGATTAGCTAACGAAGAAAGAGGGATGTTTTCGCTGTTTTCCACACTGAGGTGCAATGCTATGAATCTCATCGATGTTTTTTTTTCCTTACTCTAGCACTTACAATAAGACTGACGAAACGTTTCGTGTCTAATAAAAACTTTTACTAATCTGGTACATTTTCAAAACCGAGTCGCAAGTTGTGCTGGGTGACGATCTCACTATTTATTCATTCGTTCAATTCATTATATCATTCACTGTCTTCCGAACAGGAACCTTCGGGGATGCCCAACGGGTCAAAGTATGCATTAGCAAAAGAGAACCAAATCATAGAGACGTGATCTGCTCACTGCACAGTCACGAAATGCACTGTCCACTACATTAATGTTACCACCTGGCATAAGCCTGGATAGCCACCTTTCGGATCGCGAACTGCTGCAAGACGTGCAGGAAGTGAGATAATGACGTTCTAGAGGATCAGGGATGAGCCATGTAGACTACAGTGCCATAGGGAGGTAGGTATCTCGGTTGAGGATCCCTGGCATGTACAGCCCGATCGAGGTGGTACCACGTATTCCTTACTGGTTTTAAATCTGGTAAGTTTGATGGCCAGGGGAGTACGGCAAAGTCATCCTAGTGCTCTTCGAACTCATATGTACACTGTGAGCTGTGTGACACGTTGCGTTGTCCTGCTGGTAGATGCCATCGTACCAAGCAAAAACAAACCGCATCTAGGGGTGGACATGGTCCCCAAGGATAGATACATACTTGTTTCATCCACATCTACATACTCCGCAACCCTCCTGACGGTGTGTGGCGGAGGGTACTTTGAGTACCTCTATCGATTCTCCCTTATGTTCCAGTCTCGTATTGTTCGTGGAATGAAAGATTGTCAGTATGCCTCTGTGTGGGCTCTAATCTCTCTGATTTTATCCTCATAGTCTCTTCGCGAGATATACGTAGGAGGGAGCAATATACTGTTTGACTCGTCGGTGAAGGTATGTTCTCGAAACGTCAACAAAGGTCGGTACCGAGCTACTGAGCGTCTCTCCTGCTGAGTCTTCCACTGGAGTTTATCCATCACCTCCGCAACGCTTTCGCGATTACTAAATTATCCTGTAACGAAGCGCGCTGCTCTCCGTTGGATCTTCTCTATCTCTTCTATCAACCCTATCTGGTACGGATCCCACACTGCTGAGCAGTATTCAAGCAGTGGGCGAACAAGTGCAAACTACTTCCTTGGTTTTCGGATTGCATTTCCTTAGGATTGTTCCAATGAATTTCAGTCTGGCATCTGCTTTACCGACGATCAACTTTATATGATCATTCCATTTTAAATCACTCCTAACGCGTATTCCCAGATAATTTATGGCATTAACTGCTTCCAGTTGCTGACCTGCTATATTATAGCTACATGATAAAGGATCTTTCTTTCTTTGTATTCGCAGCACATTACACTTGTCTACATTGAGATTCAATTGCCATTCCCTGCACCATGCGTCAATTCGTTGCAGATCCTCCTGCATTTCAGTACAATTTTCCAATGTTACAACCTCTCGATACACCACAGCATCAGCCGTATAAAGCCTCAGTGAACTTCCGATGTCATCCACAGACGCTGTGGTACTTTTTGTATGCCCATGTCATACCAACTCGCCGCCATGCTGTTCAGAAAGTTATGAACTTCTTCTTTCACCTCCTCGTCGGAGCTGAATCGCTGGTACCACAATTTACGCTGACAGGTAATGTGAGAGTCTGAAAAAACTCAAACGGGCAATTCAGAACCGGAGAAGAGTAATGCTGAGCAAGGGCGTACACATTCTCCTTGACAACGTTCGCCCGCACATCGCTCGGCAAACCGTTGCTCTCCTGCAACAGTTTCAGTGGAACATAATCACCCAACCACCCTATAGTCCTGACTTGGCGCCCAGTGACTGTCACCCGTTCCCTAGGTTAAGGGCGGTAGGACGTTAAACGGGCCGACTTGGAGCATGAGAGGCATCACAGAACATTTTAATTTCCACTGAATATACTTTTAGATATAAATACATAAAACTTTGTCAGCATCACCAGGAAGGATTCAGGATTCACACTCATTGCAGTGGAAGTTCGGAAACAACAAAATAATTTTTTTTTACCTGCAAAACTTCATTTTTTTCACTTATTAATGGCTGCAATTGTTGCTATAGGTACATTTTTCTTCATAAGTTAGAGAGATTCTTCGATGAATTTTGTACAGCATACATACCATACTCACAGGTGTATGAAACTCTAGAATTTATTTAATTTATGAAAAAACGAATGAACTGTTATATTTTAAACTTCATGTTTAGAAAAAACACAAATTTTGTAGTTAATTATGTCAATTTATCCCACAGTTTTTAATAAGTTTGGAAAATTCTAGACTTTCATACACCTTTAAGTGTGGTTTGTATGCTGTGCAAAATTCATCGAAGAATCTCTCTTAGTTATGAAGAAAAGTGCACCTACAGCAACAAATACTGCCATTAGTAAGTGAAAAAAATGATGAAATTTCACATGTAAAAAAAACATTTTGTTATGTTTTCGAACTTCCACTGCTATGAGTGTGAATTGTGAATCCTTCCTGGTCATGCTGACAAAGTTTTATGAATTTATATGTAAAAGTATAGACAGTGGAAATTGAAATGTTCTGTGATGCCTTTCATGCTCCAAGTCGGCCCGTTTGACGTCCTACCCCCATTAAAAGAACATTTGGCGGGAAAGCGACTGAGCTCCGACGACGAGGTGAGAGAAGAGGTTCATAGCTTTCTGAACAGCACGGCGGCGAGCTGGTATGACGTGGGCATACAAAAACTACCACAGTGTCTACAAAAATGCATCGCCAGAAATGGTGATTATGTCGAAAAACCACTAAATGTCCAAGCTGTAAGCTGATGTAAACCATTGTAGAAATAAACAGGTCTATGTTGTTGTTGTGATCTTCACTCCAGGGACTGGGTTCATGCAGCACTCCATGCTACTCTATCCTGCGCAAGCTTCTTCATCTCCCAGTACCTATTGCAGCCTACATCCTTCTGAAGCATCTTAGTGTATTCATCTCTTGGTTTCCCTCTACGATTTTTACCCTCCTCGCTGCCCTCCGTTACCAAATTGGTGATCCCTTGATGCCTCAGAACATGTCCTACCAACCGATCCCTTCTTCTGGTCAAGTTGTGCCACAAACTTCTCTTCTCCCCAATTCTATTCAATACCTCCTCATTAGTTATGTGATCTACCCACCTAATCTTCAGCATTCTTCTGCAGCACCACATTTCGAAAGCTTCTACTCTCTTCTTGTCTAAACTAGTTATCGTCCATGTTTCACTTCCATACATGGCCACACTCCATACAAATACTTTCAGAAACGACTTCCTGACACTTAAATTTATACTCGATGTTAACGAATTTCTCTTCTTCAGAAACGCTTTCCTTGCCATTGCCAGTCTACATTTTATATTCGCTCTACTTCGACCATCATCAGTTATTTTGCTCCCCAAACAGCAAAACTCGTTTACTACTTTAAGTGTCTCATTTCCTAATCTAATTCCCTCAGCATCACTCGACTTAATTCGACTACATTCCATTATCCTCGTTTCGCTTTTGTTGATGTTCATCTTATACCATCCTTTCAAGACGCCATCCATTCCGTTCAACTGCTCTTCCAAGTCCTTTGCTGTCTCTGACAGAATTACAGTGTCATCGGCGAATCTCAAAGTTTTTATTTGTTCTCCATGGATTTTAATGCCTACTCAGAACTTTTTTTTTTTTTACTGCTTGCTCAATATACAGATTGAATAGCATCGGGGAGAGGCTACAACCCCGTCTAACTCCGTCCCCAACCACTGCTTGCCTTTCATGTCCCTCAACTCTTATAACTGCCATCTGGTTTCTGTAGAATTAGTAAATAGCCTTTCGCTCCCTATATTTTACCGCTGCCACCTTCAGAATTTGAAAGAGAGTATTCCAGTTAACATTGTCAAAAGCTTTCTCTAAGTCTACAAATGTCAGAAACGTAGGTTTGCCTTTCCTTAATCTTTCTTCTAAGATAAGTCGTAGGATCAGTATTGCCTCACATGTTCCAACATTTCTGCGGAATCCAAACTGATCTTCCCCGAGATCGGCTTCTACCAGTTTTTCGATTCGTCTGTAAAGAGTTCGCGTTAGTATTTTGCAGCTGTGTCTTATTAAACTGATACTTCGGTTATTTTCACATCTGTCACACCTGCTTTCTTTGGGATTGGAATTATTATATTCTTCTTGAAGTCTGAGGGAATTTCGCCTGTCTCATACATCTTGCCAACCAGATGGTAGAGTTTTGTTGACTGGCTCTCCCAAGGCTGTCAGTAGTTCTAATGGAAAGTTGTTACTCCGGGCCTTGTTTCGACTTAGGTCTTTCAGTGCTCTGTTAAACTCCTCACGCCGTATCATATCTCCCATTTCATCTTCATCTACCTCCTCTCCCATTTCCATAATACTGTCCTCAAGAACATCGCCCCTGTATAGACCCTCTATATACTCCTTCCACCTTTCTGATTTCCCCTCTTTGCTTAGAACTGGGTTTCCATCTGAGTTCTTGATATTCATGCAATTGGTTCTCTTTCCTCCAAAGGTCTCTTTAATTTTCCTGTAGGCAGTGTCTATCTTACCCCTAGTGAGACAAGCCTCTACATCCTTACATTTGTCCTCTATGTACTTATAAAAATAGGAGACCTTACTTTTGGGATTACCCTCGTATCAGATGTGTCGTGTTAAGAGGGATGGAAGCCTTTGGGTGTTTCGACAGGGGTGCAAATCGTGTGGGGGGGGGGGGGGGGGGAGAGGCGGGGGAACGGGAGAGGGAGCTTTGTGTGTGATTTCGTGGTGGGTGTTGGAGGGGGGAGGGTTACCTGAGAGGCGTTGGTGCGAGGGTTGAGGGTTGGCATGTGATTGACGGAAATGAGGGCAGGGGCAGTAAAAGCTAGTAAACCACGATACAGCAATAGGCTATTGTTCATATTGCATTCCCAGGTGCAGCAACGGGTGGTTAAGTTCTATCCCCCATCGCAGTGCTTGTTCACTCTCTACAGGGTGAAAAGTATTTAAACCGACAAACTCTGGGAGGTTGTACGGGACATGAAAATAAAATTTTCCCTAATGTCATTTTTTCCTATGAGGAGTATTTAAACCGGTAGAGGAATATTTCTCTGGCGGCAAATTAATTAAACCAACAAACACTTTTCCATTTTTTATGACCAAGAGACAACACATTAAGACAACCCAATTTCAATTACAGTAGATTTTCCGAAATGCCTCCATTGCCAGCCGCAGTGGTCTAGCGGTTCAGGCGCTCCGTCCGGAACTGCGGGACTGCTACGGTCGCAGGTTCGAATCCTGCCTCGGGCGTGGATGTGTGTGATGTCCTTAGGTTAGTTAGGTTTAAGTAGTTCTAAGTTCTAGGGGACTGATGACCACCGATAGTGCTCAGAGCCATTTGAACCAGCCAGCCTCCATTGATACGTAAACAAAAGTTGCACCGTCGGATCATGTTCTGTCTGACACGGCAAAAACCCCAGGAGTACCCTGAATTGTTCCTGCTTCTGCTACTATCCGGGCAACCAGATCCACTTCTGACGCAACAGGAGTTGCGTAAACAAAGTTGCGCATCTCTCCCCACACAAAAAAGTCCAGAGGGGACATATCTGGGGATCGAGCAGGCCATGGTACAGGACCACCTCTGCCAATCCACTTTTCTGGGAACCGTCGGTCCAGAAATCGACGCACACGACGACTGAAATGTGCCGGCGCCCCGTCATGTTGGAACCACGTGCGTTGTGTTGTAGGAAGCGGGACATCTTCCAGCAATTCTGTCAGTGGTCTGGCGAGAAAATTGTAATAGTACCTGCCATTTAATAGCCTAGGTAGCAGATACGGCCCAATTAAACAGTCCCCAACAACACCGACCCACACATTAACGAAGAACCACACTTGATGAGCGCTGGTAACTGTGGCATGCGGGCTATCCTCACTCCAAACATGCGAATTGTGCATGTTGAAGACTCCGTCACGCCCGAACGTTGATTCATCGATAAACAACACAGAGGATGGAAATGTAGGATGCGTTTCACACTGTTTCAGGTATCACTGTGAAAACTGTGCTCTGGATGGATAATCAACTGGTTCCAGGTTGTGGACACGTTGTAAGTGAGATGGAGGTAACAATTGCTCTCGAAAGACTGTTCTTACATTCGTCTGATTGGTCCACATGTTACGTGCAATTGCACGAGTGCTGATTGAAGGATCCCGCTCCACATGCTGCAAGACAGCTTCCTCAACTTGCAGCGTTCATACCGTGCGACGGCGTCCCTGTCCAGGTAATTTACTAAATGACCCAGTCTCACGCAGACGTTGGTACACTGCAGCAAAGGCCGTATGATGCGGCGGCATACGGCGATTAGGATATTGTTGTTGATAAACCCGCTGTGCAGCTCGTCCGTTGTGGTGCGCTACGTAGTACGCACCAACCATATCAGTGTGCTCACTCCAGGTGTATCGCTCCATTATAGTTCAACTCTTTTATCTTGGCGGTTCGCGCATCCCCGCCCATACGCGGGAGATAGCTGCTTTGCCAGTTGTACGCCCCAACAGAAGCGGCGACATAGTATAGTTCGCGAACTTATTTTTAGGGGGGAGCGCGCAGTTTATGAAGTAAAGCCACCTCGGCCGCATTAACCCTTTCGCTGCTACAGAGACGTGCTCCCCGCATTCCGCGCTGTGCGCGATTTTATCATCACTGCACTGCTCGCCTGTGCAGACACATGGTGTTTCAACTGCTTTCTCAAAAACTATTTGGCCCAAATATTTGATTTTTACACATCTTCTTGACTGATACCTTCCCCCCATAAGTAACTTAATTTTGTTTCGATGTTCAACGCAGTTATTGTGCAGCATTAGATGTAGTAAACCGTTGCACGAAATTTTGAAGAGTTTGCAGAGGTAAAAGTCCATAGCATATAGTTTCTGTATGGTCGATTTTAGTTGCCACTAAAAAATTTCAAAAAATTACATTCAAACGAATAAAATTCATGAAGTAAGACACTTCGAAATTGTTTTTAAATTAAGAAAATATTAAGCACCGATCAAGGTTTTTTTTTTAATGTCATTTTTTTCGCTTACGTTCGTTGCATCCGCTCGGGGCGGACATCGTAAGACATCCGTTTAAGTTCGTCGTTGATCCATTAACTCAGTTTTTTTATTACAGAGGGCAGCTAACCCTCTGACCGAACACGCTGAGCTACCGTGCCGGCTTTTAATATACCACACAAAATACCAACAAACACTGTTGGTATGACTATGAATTACTCACGTTTCGTCGAAGTACAATAGGAAATAAACAATTACCGCTGTTTTTTATTGCGAAAAAGCGGTTAGTCAGAATGATACAAACAACTTTCCTTGCTATCGCCTGAATCAGGAGGCTTATTGCTTGTTTGGTTTAATTAATTAATAGAATTTGAAGCAATTGGTATAAAGAATGCTTTTTCCAAACTTTCTATAAAAGACAGTCTGTTATTAAGACATTGCTTTTGTTCAGTTACTTTATTTATGACTGAACGTTTCTAAAACTGAAGACACTCGTCCATGCTCTGCATTGCAGTCGAGCTCTGGCAACGTCGTTCTCTGTTCATTGGCTGACTGCGTTTTGTGACGTCATGTGCGCAGAACGAACCTAAACTCGGCCGCCGTCGCAAATGACGCGCACTTTAGTAAACAGAGACAATGCCCTACTACACTGGTGGACAGCAGTTGCCTACAACTGAAGAGCGTAATAAGCGTAATATGGTCTCCACCGGTTTAAATAATCCTCATAGGAAAAAATGACATTAGGGAAAAATATTTGTTTTGATGTCCCCTACTACCTCCCAGAGTTTGTCGGTTTAAATACTTTTCACCCTGTATGGCATTGCCCTTACGAGTGGTATGTCCTCATCTAGAATCCAGTTTGCAGCACTGTTTTAATTTCTTACAAAGAGTTGACTTATCGAAGTGTTGTGTACATAGTTCCGCGTAGTCAGCGCGTACACAACTTTCCCACTAGAGCGCGCCCCGCTAAGCACAACAGCGCAGGCGCAGCGCTCGTCCGTCTCCGCACTACGAGATGGCGCTGCCTTAGAGACGGACCAAATTCTGCTTCCGCCGATCCGCGTATTAGTATGTAACGCAGCCAATGAGATTGCTGCTAACGTAGAACCTTTTCTCCTCACGGATCACACTCGTGCAGTGATACCTGAATGCTCGAGGTATTATGAATGTACAGACCTCCGATTAGTCAGTCTGTATTTGTCTGCACCGGTCTGTACCAGTCTATAGTCAAGTTTCAGTCTGCACCTAAGAAGATTATGATATTCCTGTACATAGCCATGAAGATAAATGTATAGACACTTTGTCAAGTATCAGAGATACGTGAGAATAAGATTAACGTACCAAGACCAAAGGAACGTCAGATTGTCAATTGTAAATAGCATCCAGCATCAAGCTAAGTAAGGTTTATGATTGTTATTATTTTAATAAATGTGTGTGAAAATTAATCAAGTTCTGTTTAAAGTTGGGCACCGTCAATCTGCTACTCTAAGCTTGCAAGTGGCATTTCTGACGTCTGACCTAACGGCAGAAGATAAACACGCCACGATAAGATCACGAGACATATTGCTGACACTCGCCTACTTCGTTAGAGCGACAAGTCAAATAATCTGATGGTGTGTGTACCGAAGGTCTTACAGTACACACACCACAGATGTCCCCTACAACCTCCCAGAGTTTGCTGGTTTAAATACTTTTCACCGTGTATGGCATTGCCCTTACGAGGGGTATGTCCTCATCTAGAATCCAGTTTGCCCCACGGTTTTGATGTCTTACAAAGAGCTGACGTGTTGATGGCTGTGTTGTTGTGCGGTACCCTGCAGCCGTTCAGTGTACCCCCGTGTAGTGACCGGTGCCCGCGTGCTGGTGTGTGTTCGCAGCTACATGGGCGACGTGACGACTCCGGAGGAGCGGACGCTGCGCATCGGCGTGGTCAACGTCTGCCTGATGCTGGGCGTGCCCATCGGCATGGCTCTGTCCGGGGTCCTGCTCAGGGCCATCGGCTTCTACGGCGTCTTCCTCACCTCCGCCTGCATCTACACCTCCAGCATCACCTACGGATTCTTCTTCATACACGACAAGGTCAGCCCCCACTGTCTGCACCAGTTAGCGATAAACTCTTCCAGTCTGATATGCTCCTACATGACTGACACACACGGTGATTACGGTTACTACAAGCCACACCACAAGTTGGGAAACGGGGCCAAATTTATAGTAGTTTACTGTCGAGTTGAGATTTTCACAAATGTTTTATTCGTATCTTACAGAAACTAGCAGTACGGCAATAAACAGCCTTCTAAACACGTCACTAATGGCAATCAAGTAATTTATAGCAATACAACAATTTAAAAAAATTAAAGAACATTAGTAAACAGAGATACCTCTGTAGTTGTTACAATCTTTTCTGTTTCCACGTTTAAAGATTGATGTGATTACTGCTTTTGTCCAGTCTGATGGAACCTATCCCGATTCCCAGGCCATTTTAATTATCCTGTTGTAACCTCCCCACAAAATAAAAAAAAATAAAAAAAATATGAATAAGATTCTAATTTAGTGTAACCTCAAAACAAAATTCTTTCACAGTGTAATCTCCCCACAAAATTCGTTCCCATTTATAGCCTCCCTACAGAAATTCATTCACATTTAACCTCCACACAAAATTCTTTCTGATTTAATCTAAGCTCAAAATTCATTCACATTTAGCGTAACCTCACAACGGAAAAATTCCTAAACCTCTCAACAGTAAAAATTATAATTATGTCGTTCACATTCAGTGTAACGTCCCAATAAAAAAATAAATTCAGTAACATGGTAATAAAACAATGTAACTAACCTCTCAATTAAATTGTCGCTCACTTATGACTTTTCAATAATTCACTGCGAATTTTACCTGGTAAATTTTGGACGACAGCAGTGCTGCGTCATGGCCCTGAAAGATGATTCTGAATAAAAAAAGGAAAAATTCTTACCTCAATGAAGTCGACGGATATATCTGCTCTTACAATGAATTTTTCCGGCACAGCTCTGTGCAATGCTGGCCGACCCATCTGTCATTTACGAAAGGAAGCAACTGATTTTTCTATTGCAATAATCTGGATGATACCGCAAGACCGCTACGGTCGCAGGTTCGAATCCTGCCTCGGGCATGGATGTTTGTGATGTCCTTAGGTTAGTTAGGTTTAACTAGTTCTAAGTTCTAGGGGACTAATGACCTCAGCAGTTGAGTCCCATAGTGCTCAGAGCCATTTGAACCATTTAATCTGGATGATCATGGATGGGAGAAATTAGTAAATTCTTTAAATTGAAATGAATGGTTGTTAAAAGTTACTTTTTATGAGGAAGATTATTATTACGAGAGTTTTAAAACTTTTACATGCGAAGGGAGACGAAAATTTAATAGTCATGGGTGACTGGAATTCAAGAGTAGGAAAAGGGAGAGAAGCAAACATAGTAGGTGAATATGGATTGGGGGGAAGAAATGAAAGAGGAAGCCGCCTTGTAGAATTTTGCACAGAGCATCACTTAATCATAGCTAACACTTGGTTCAAGAATCATAAAAGAAGGTTGTATACCTGGAAGAATCCTGGAGATATTAAAAGGTATCAGATAGAGATTTAGGAACCAGGTTTTAAATTGTAACACATTTCCAGGGGCAGATGTGGACTCTGATCACAATCTATTGGTTATGAAGTGCAGATTGAAACCGAAGAAACTGCAAAAAGGTGGGAATTTAAGGAGATGGGACCTGGATAAACTGAAAGAACCAGAGGTTGTAGAGAGTTTCAGGGAGAGCATAAGGGAAGAATTGACAGGAATGGGGGAAAGAAATACAGTAGAAGAAGAATGGATAGCTCTGAGGGATGAAGTAGTGAAGGCAGCAGACGATCAAGTAGGTAAAAAGACGAGGGCTAGTAGAAATCCTTGGGTAACAGAAGAAATATTCAATTTAATTGATGAAAGGAGAATATATAAAAATGCCGTAAATGAAGCAGGCAAAAAGAAATACAAACGTCTCAAAAAAGAGATTGACAGGAAGTGCAAAATGGCTAAGCAGGGATGGCTAGAGGACAAATGTAAGGATGTAGAGGCTTGTCTCACTAGGGGTAAGATAGATACTGCCTACAGGAAAATTAAAGGGGCCTTTGGAGAGAAGAGAACCACTTGTATGAATATCAAGAGCTTAGATGGCAACCCAGTTCTAAGCAAAGAAGGGAAGGCAGAAAGGTGGAAGGAGTATATAGAGGGTTTATACAAGGGCGATGTACTTGAGGACAATATTATGGAAATGGAAGAGGATATAGATGAAGACGAAATGGGAGATAAGATACTGCGTGAAGTGTTTGACAGAGCACTGAAAGACCTGAGTCGAAACAAGGCCCCAGGAGTAGACAACATTCCATTAGAACTACTGATGGCCTTGGGAGAGCCAGTCATGACAAAACTCTACCATCTGGTGAGCAAGATGTATGAGACAGGCGAAATACCCTCAGACTTCAAGAAGAATATAATAATTCCAATCCCAAAGAAAGCAGGTGTTGACAGATGTGAAAATTAACGAACTATCAGTTTAATAAGTCACAGCTCCTAAATACTAGACTGATGACCTTAGAAGTTAAGTCCCATAGTGCTCAGAGCCATTTGAACCTAAATACTAACACGAACTCTTTACAGACGAATGGAAAAACTGGTAGAAGCCGACCTCGGGGAAGATCAGTTTGGATTCTGTAGAAATGTTGGGACACGTAAGGCAATACGGACCCTACGACTTATCTTAGAAGAAAGAATAAGAAAAGGCAAACCTACGTTTCTAGCATTTGTAGACTTAGAGAAAGCTTTTGACAATGTTAACTGGAATACTCTATTTCAAATTCTGAAGGTGGAAGGGGAAAATACAGGGAGCGAAAGGCTATTTACAATTTGTACAGAAACCAGATGGCAGTTATAAGATTCGAGGGACATGAAAGGAAAGCAGTGGTTGGGAAGAGAGTGAGACAGGGTTGTAGCCTGTCCCCGATGTTATTCAATCTGTATATTGAGCAAGCAGTGAAGGAAACAAAAGAAAAATTTGGAGTAGGTATTAAAATTCATGGAGAAGAAGTAGAAACTTCGAGGTTCGCCGATGACATTGTAATTCTGTCAGAGACAGCAAAGATCTTGGAAGAGCAGTTGAACGGAATGGACAGTGTCTTGAAAGGAGGATATAAGATGAACATCAACAAAAGCAAAACGAGGATAATGCAATGTAGTCAATTTAAATCGGGTGATGCTGAGGGAATTAGATTAGGAAATGAGACACTTAAAGTAGTAAAGGAGTTTTGCTATTTAGGGAGCAAAATATCTGATGATGGTCGAAGTAGAGTGGATATAAAATGTAGACTGGCAATGGCAAGGAAAGCGTTTCTGAAGAAGAGAAATTTGTTAACATCGAGTATAGATTTAAGTGTCAGGAAGTCGTTTCTCAAAGTATTTGTATGGAGTGTAGCCATGTATGGAAGTGAAACATGGACGACATACAGTTTGGACAAGAAGAGAATAGAAGCTTTGGAAATGTGGTGCTACAGAAGAATGCTGAAGATTAGATGGGTAGATCACATTAATGAGGAGGTATTGAATAGAATTGGGGAGAAGAGGAGTTTGTGGCACGACTTGACCAGAAGAAGGGATCGGTTGGTAGGACGTCTGAGGCATCAAGGGATCACAAGTTTAGCATTGGAGGGCAGCGTGGAGGGTAAAAATCGTAGAGGGAGACCAAGAGATGAATACACAAAGCAGATTCAGAAGAATGTAGGTTGCAGTAGGTACTGGTAGATGAAGAAGCTTGCACAGGATAGAGTAGCATGGAGAGCTGCATCGACCCAGTCTCAGGACTGAAGACCACAACAACAACAACATGCGACTTGAGATAACATTACTACATATGCGCGTGGCTGGTTTTTACCTTGTTCAGTAATAGTCAGGTTCCAGCATGGCTGCTCCGCGACCGGCCCAGCCAACATGATACACGAGACCAGACCAGAGCAGACTCCAGACTAGCAACAACTTACTGCTACAGCTACACAGTTCCTACTGCAGTCAACACTGCTCTCTGGTCTGAGATTCTCTTATACCTTGCATATCGCAGGCAGCGCATGAGCAATACCTCAAAATTACATCTGCTCGGACCTCTTACACTGTGTAGCCATTTAAGATCTGACATTCCACTGTATTTGAGTGTCAGGTCTTAAATGGCTACACAGGATAATTGAAATGGCCTGGGAGTCGGGACAGGTTCCATCAGACTGGACAAAAGCCGTAATCACACCAACATGGAAACAGAAAAGACTGTAACAACTACAGAGGTATTTCTTTAATCAGTGTTGTGGGTAAAATCTTCTGAGGTATTGTTGAAAGGAAAGTGCGAGTATTAGTTGAGGACCAAATGGATGAAAATCAGTGTGGGCTTAGGCCTCTTAGAGGTTGTCAGGACCAGATCTTTAGCTTACGGCAATTAATGGAGAAGTGTTATGAGTGGAACAGGGAATTGTATCTATGCTTTATAGATCTAGAAAAGGCATATGACCGGGTTCCTAGGAGGAAGTTATTGTCTGTTCTACGAGATTATGGAATAGGAGGCAAACTTTTGCAAGCAATTAAAGGTCTTTATATGGATAGTCAGGCAGCAGTTAGAGTTGACGGTAAATTGAGTTCATGGTTCAGAGTAGTTTCAGGGGTGAGACAAGGCTGCAACCTGTCTCCACTGTTGTTCATATTATTTATGGATCATATGTTGAAACCAATAGACTGGCTGGGTGAGATTAAGATGTGTGAAAGCAAAATAAGCAGTCTCGCATATGCAGATGACTTAGTTGTGATGGCAGATTCGATTGAAAGTTTGTAAAGTAATATTTCAGAGCTAGATCAGAAATGTAAGGACTATGGTATGAAGATTAGCATCTCCAAAACGAAAGTAATGTCAGTGGGAAAGAAATATAAACGGATTGAGTACCAAATAGGAGGAACAAAGTTAGAACAGGTGGACGGTTTCAAGTACTTAGGATGCATATTCTCACAGGATGGCAACATAGTGAAAGAACTGGAAGCGAGGTGTAGCAAAGCTAATGCAGTGAGCGCTCAGCTACGATCTACTCTCTTCTGCAAGAAGGAAGCCAGTACCAAGACTAAGTTATCTGTGCACCGTTCAATCTTTCGACCAACTCTGTTGTATGGGAGCGAAAGTAGCTAGGATGATTGCAGGTACTAGTAGATGGGAACAATGGCAGGAGGGTGTCCACAATGAGGAAATCAAAGAAAAACTGGGAATGAACTCTATAGATGTAGCAGTCAGGGCGAACAGGCTTAGATGGTGGGGTCATGTTACACGCGTGGGAGAAGCAAGGTTACCCAAGAGACTCATGAGTTCAGCAGTAGAGGGTAGGAGGAGTCGGGGTAGACCGAGGAGAAGGTACCTGGATTCGGTTAAGAATGATTTTGAAGTAATAGGTTTAACATCAGAAGAGGCACCAACGTTAGCACTGAATAGGGGATCATGGAGGAACTGTATAAGGGGGGCTATGCTCCATACTGAACGCTGAAAGGCATAATCAGTCTTAAATGATGATGATGATGATGTGTCCTGGAATATCATTAGAACATAACAGTTATGACGGACCCTTGTAAGGCGGCCACAAATCACCCACCCAGGGATACTCAGGCTGGGCAGAATGCTGACCACTTTAAATGCGCCCGTAAACACAATTGCCACTCTCAGGCTGGTCACTGCACCGACTTTTAGCCAGCGAAAACTTGTTATAATATGGCTTAACTTGCTGACAGAATTAGAGCTAACCTCGTGCAAGGAAACATTACTCCACACAGCCCTGAATGAGCGACCACATGATCAACCAACAAGAAGCATGAATTTGCTCATAACACACGACAGAATAGCGAAACAATTAAACTGCCAAACCTACACCTCCCATCGGACAGTAACGAGAGGAGGAGGAAAGATCACCGTCTTCAATTACACCGGTGCCAGGGACAGGAAACCCGGTCGCCGGAGGCCACAAGGCAGAAGAGACGCTGGTTACAAAAAATTATTACTTAATGATTAAACCTTCCACTAACTTAACTTGCAATTATGCTGGAACAGGCAGTATACGACCTCCGATGGCAAGGATCCACACATCCGACCGCGCACGCGTCGCCAGCGTACCCGACACGCCACGGTCACGCGACAACACGCTCTGTCACCGGAGTCCACGTCTTCTCTGCAACGTTGACGGGTAGTGACCGCTGCTTCGTGTTAGGTGTCTCCTATTAAATTCCAGTGTTGAAACGGAGGATTTAAAGAAGCTTGTTGACGTCCCACCAGGGCGGAATGAACAGCAACTACTCGTGGGGCGATTCTGTATACAACCAACACGCGGGGAGCTCTTCCACCAACTCGGACCGCTCGTTACGCACAACCGACACACATCACGTGGCGACTCGGTACAGCCGACCACGCCTGCTTCTCGCTGGAGAGCCACATTGCCCTCCCGTGTCCACCACTCTCTCTCTGCGCGCAACGCCCCTACTTCCGCGCCACCACACGAGGTTACCACCGGCCACACATCTCACTTCCTCCATAGCAGATTCCCGGAAGCAAAAACGCAGATATCGATAGCAGAGGGAAAAGACAACCAAGCAGACACTTAATGACAGACAACACATCAAACAAACATGTCAGGGGAAGAAAAGGAAAACCAATGCAGTCTAAACACAAGGTGTAGCACGAGTCGATACACGGCTCAATGACATACTAATTATCACGCACCAGCAAACGTCTGGCACATTAAGTGCCACTTTCGACTTTAACACAAGCCAGGTATTGCCTGCTGGCTGTTGTTTCAGGCCCGACCGCCGCTTGTTTAACGATTTTTCTGTCGTTTCGCCAACACAGTGGTCTGACATAAGCTTCACCCTCCAATGCCGGTGGTGAACTGAGGTGGGGCTAGCGGACACACATTGGACATGCCACACACTTGAACTTGTCAGGTGTCAGGATAATCGTCAAACAAACAACGGTCGAAGAACCCGACACAGAAGCCAACAAATGGCCACGAAAACCTCAACAATTTTGTATTCAGGTTTCGGTAGAACGAGTGTTTGCTGAGCCACTTTTTTAATTGGATGAGTTACATTATGATGTTTCCTGTACATCTCAGACTGTTATCTCCATTTCTTGTTTGTTTTACGTGCCCAATCCCATTTACGTGGCTCCTGGTAGCTACACTACAGGCCATTAACATTGCTAAACCAAGAACAAATGCAGATGATAAACGGGTATTCATTGGACGAATATATTATACTGGAACTGACATTTGATTACATTTTCACGCAGTTTAGGTGCATAGATCCTGAAAAATCAGTTCCCAGAACAACCACCTCTGGCCGTAATAATAGCCTTGATACGCCTACGCATTGAGTCAAACAGAGCTTGGATGGCGTGTACAGGTACAGCTGCCCATGCAGCTTCAACACGATACCACAGTTCATCAAGAGTAATGACTGACGTATTGTGACGACCCAGTTGCTCGGCCACCATTGACCAGACGTTTTCAGTTGGTGAGAGATCTGGAGAATGTGCTGGCCAGGGCAGCAGTCGAACATTTCCTGTATCCAGAAAGGCCAGTACAGGACCTGCAACATGCGGTCGTGCATTATCCTGCTCAAATGTAGGGTTTCGCATGGATCGAATAAAGGGTAGAGCCACGGGTCGTAACACATCTGAAATGTAACGTCCACTGGTCAAAGTGCCGTCAATGCGAAGAAGAGGTGACCGAGACGTGTAACGAATGGCACCCCATACCATCACGCCGGGTGATACGCCAGTATGGTCATGACGAATACAACCTTCCAATGTGCCTTCACGACGATATCGCCAAACATGAATGCGACCATCGTGATGCTGTAAACAGAACCTGGATTCATCCGAAAAAATGACGTTTTGCCATTCGTGCACACAGGTTCGTCGTCGAGTACACCATCGCAGGCGCTCCTATCTGTGATGCAGCGTCAAGGGTAACCGCAGCCACGGTCTCCGAGTTGATAGTCCATGCTGCTGCAAACGTCGCCGAACTGTTCGTTCAGATGGTTGTTGTCTTCCAGACGTCCCCATCTGTTAACTCAGGGATCGAGACGTGGCTGCACGAACCGTTACAGCCGTGCGGATAAGATGCCTGTCATCTCGACTGCTAGTGATACGAGGCCGTTGGGATCCAGCACGGCGTTCCATATTACCCTCCTGAACCCACCGATTCCATATTCTGCTAACAGTCATTGGACCAACGCGGGCAGCAATGTCGCGATACGATAAACCGCAATCGCAATAGGCTACAATCCGACCTTTGTCAAAGTCGGAAACGTGATGGTACGCATTTCTCATCCTTACACGAAGCACCACAACAACGTTTCACCAGGCAACGCCGGCCAACTGCTGTTTGTGTATGAGAAATAGGTTGGAAACTTTTCTCATGTCAGCACGTTGTAGGTGTCGCCACGGGCGCCAACTTTGTGTGAATGCTCTGAAAAGCTAATCATTTGCATATCACAGCATCTTCTTCCTGCCGGTTAAATTTCGCGTCTGTAGCACGTCATCTCCGTCGTGTAGCATTTTTGATGGCCAGTAGTGTACTTGTTAGGAGCAGTACATTTTTCTCAAACTATCCACAAAGTTTCTTGTGGCTTGGCTGCGACCATTGGTAGTCGAACCTAAGACTGTCTTCGGGCGCAGCGTCGGCAGCTGCACGCGGCTTCGTCTCCCCGTACGCGCGGCCAAGGCCTCGGTGGATCTGTGTCGAGTGAAAGCGAGCGATCGCCCCGGCGGCAGTGAAAGGCGTCGGGCTAGCCTCTGCGAGCCGGATCCGGCTTCACATCCCGGCGCCGCCAATCTCCGCGGAATCTCTCAGGAAAGTGTTCCGCTGCGGGGCTGTCACGTTCTCTGCCACACCTGTCGCCACGTAACTGGAGCACAGGGGGAGCGGTTCTGAGCGCTTCACATGCAGTGTTTACTGCACCAATGCGCCCGAACGGATACCCGAACGCGCTATCGTCACGCTTCCGGGATACGGATGAGCGAGTCTCACCCGGATCGATTCCACCTCCCGGATAAGCGTCGAAGGCTACAGGGCCGGCTAATGTGGATGTAATTTTTAGGCTGTTTCCCACATCCCAAAAGGTAAATACCGAGCAAGAGCCCACGTCCCGCGCTCAGATATACACTATGCTTTCTCACCCATGCACAAGAAATTTACTCTAGACCAAAGCTTCCCAAACTTCTCATCTGCCGGAACACTTTGACGCTCCTGGCACTTCGACGGAACAACTTGCTTAATTTCGAAGGTTAATAATTTTTTTTAAAAATGGGATAAATCTGTATTATTCAGCGCTTTCTTCAAATTTAGACCATAACTAGTAACACAGACTTCGTAATAGAATAAAAATTATTATTATCGTCAAATGTCAGAAAAAACGCCTCGATATAAATAAGGGAAAATTGAAAAAATCAGCACCGGCCGGAGCGATTCTAGGCGCTTCAGTCTGGAACCGCTCGACCGCTAGGGTCGCAGGTTCGAATCCTGCCTCGGACATCAACGTGTGTGATGTCTTTAGGTTAGTTAGGTTTAAGTAGTTCTAAGTTTTAGGGGAATGATGACCTCAGATGTTAAGTCCCATAGTGCTCAGAGCCATTTGAACCATTTTTGAAAAAATCAGCCAAAGGTTTATTAGCCTTAGACCTGATTTCGATATTTCTAAAAATATCTCAGAAGGAGTAGGCCTTGTTGCATCACATGATGGTACATAAGATTAGCTGAAACCGAACGGTTCTTGTCGCATATAAAATTGACAAAAATGGCTCTGAGCACTATGGGACTTAACATCTGAGGTCATCAGTCCTGTAGAACTTAGAACTACTTAAACCTAACTAACGTAAGGACATCACACACATCCATGCCCGAGGTAGGATTCGAACCTGCTACCGTAGCAGTCGCGCGGTTCCGGACTGATGCGCCGAGAACCGCTCGGCCACCACGGCCGCCTTAAAATTGACAAAAACAAGAATTAATCCAACCCATGTCTTCAGATAACAGCCAGATTACGCTTAGCCTACTTCAGAATGAATGCTCACTGTAAATTACCACTGGCAGAGGCTCTTGTCAATATAAAATTATTACAGGATAAAAGGTTTGCATAAGTTAAGTGTATATCATGCCGGAGACAAAGGCTTTTGTCTCATCTGCTATAACAAGTCCCACTCGTTCTGAAGAAGATATTTTTAGAAATATCGAAAACTAGGTCAAGGGCTAGTACATTTTTCGTTTGCGACTCGTTGGCTAATTTTTTAAACCTCTTCAGATTTACACAGTTGCTCATTCGCAGACTCTTTTGCGGAGGCCTTATTCACTTTCCGCAGAACACATTTTGGGAAGCTCTGCTCTACACGCAAAAACATATATTCATTCCGTCCTCGGGGGAGGGGGGCCGGCCGCGGTGGTCTAGCGGTTCTAGGCGCTCAGTCCGGAACCGCGCGACTGCTACGGTCGCAGGTTCGAGTCCTGCCTCGGGCATGGATGTGTGTGATGTCCTTAGGTTAATCAGGTTTCAGTGGTTCTAAGTTCTAGGGGACTGATGACCACAGATGTTAAGTCCCATAGTGCTCAGAGACATTTGAACCATTTTTTCTTCGGGGGAGGGGGGAGGTGGTGTCGATTAAAGACTCGTCATCACAGGTGCTTAGTCTCTTTAGACCCATAGTCACCATCGTCATACTGTAATGTATAGGAAAGAGTTGTTTAAATTGTGCTGCTTTTGAAATTTTATTTGTTATGGCCAAACAGCAAGGTACAAAAGTAATTAAAGAATGACATCTTCAGGTGCAAGATGTTCTTCTTGGTATGTGATTGAAAGGATGGAAAGCTTAAAAAAAATAAGCACACTACAGTCAACTTTCTAAACATCAATAAATGGTACATATGATTCTCTATTCCGAGAGTTCCGGAATCTCTACAGAAAATTGGAATAGAGATCAACTTCATTTCCGCCCTTTTTATTGCTCATGAAAACCGCACATTGCATGTTGTACCACCATACAGCAAGATCTTAAGGGGTGGTGGTCCAGATTGCTGTACACACCGGTACCTCTAATACCCAGTAGTACGTCCTCTTGCATTGATGCACGCCTGAATTCGTCGTGTCATACTGTCCACAAGTTCATCAAGGCACTGTTGGTCCAGACTGTCCCACTCCTCAACGGCGATTCGGCGTAGATCCCTCAGCGTGGTTGGTGGGTCATGTCGTCCATAAACAGTCCTTTTCAATCTATCCCAGGCATGTTCGATAGGGTCCATGACTGGAGAACATGCTGGCCACTCTAGTCGAGCGATGTCGTTATCCTGAAAGAAGTCATTCACAAGATGTGCGCGATGGGGGCGCGAATTGTCGTCCATGAAGAGGAATGCCTCGCCAAATATACTGCCGATATGATTGCACTAAGGGACGGAGGATAGCATTGAGGTGTCGTACAGCCGTTACGGCGACTTCCATGACCACAAGCGGCGTACGTTGGCCCCACATAATGCCACCCCAAAACATCAGGGAACCTCCACCTTGCTGACAGTGTGTCAAGGCGTTCATCTTGACCGGGTTGCCTCCAGACACGTCTCCGACTGTTCTCTGGTTGAAGGCATATGCGACACTTATCGGTGAACAGAACATGATGACAATCCTGAGTGGTTCATTAGCCATGTTGTTGGGCCCATCTGTACCGCACTGCATGGTGTCGTGGTTGCAATGATGGACCTCGCCATGGACGTCGGCAGTGAAATTGCGCATCATGCAGCCTATTGCGCGCAGTTTGAGTCGTAACATGACGTCCTGTGGCTGCACGAAAAGCATTATTCGACATGGTGGCGTTGCAGTCAGGGTTCTTCCGAGCCATAATGCGTAGGTAGCGGTCTTCCACTGCAGTAGTAGCTCTTGGGCGGCCTGAGCGAGGCATGTCATCGACAGTTCCTGTCTCTCTGTATCTCCTCCATGTCCGAACAACATCGCTTTGGTTCAGTCCGGAACGCCTGGACACTTTCCTTGTTGAGAGCCCTTCCAACAATGCGGATGCGATAGAACCGCGGTACTGACTGTCTAGGCATGGTTTAACCACAGACAACACGAGCCATGGGGTACCTCCTTCCTGATGGAATGACTGGAACTGATGGGCTCTCGGACTCACTCCGTCCAATAGTCGCTGCTCGGGATTGGTTGTTTACATCTTTGGACAGGGGGCGGGGCGAGGGGGGGGGGGGGGTTAGCGACATCTGAACAGTCAAAGGGACTGTGTCTGTGGTACAATAACCTCAGTGTGAACGTCTAGCGAAAAAAGTGGTTGTGGAGTGCATACGTGTAACCTCCCCCTCACTTATCGACCTTAATGACAGTGAAAAATTAAACCACGTGTACCTAATGGAAATTTGGAGAAAGCAATCGTACCGAAGTTAATCTGTCGGTAAAGAGGGAGAAAAGGGTTACATCTAAATGAAAGGAAAAATGCAAATGAAACTGGTGGAAATTAATTTTGAAAAGGGGTAAAGTTAATACAGAAAGTAAAGGTGCGGCCATACCTTCAGTACACACACCATCAGATTATTTGACTTGTCGCTCTAGCGAAGTAGGCGAGTGTCAGCAATATGTCCCATGGTCTTATCGTGGCGTGTTTATCTTCTTCCATTAGGTCAGACGATAGAAATGCCACTTGCACGCTTACAGTAATAGATTGACCGTGACCAATTTGATTAACTTTCAAACACATTTATTAAAATAATAACAAATTTGATTAACTTTCAAACACATTTATTAAAATAATAACAAGCATAAAAATAACTTAACTTGGTTCTGGATGCTATTTACAATTGACAATTTGAAGTTCCTTTGGTCTTGGTACGTTAATCTTATTCTCACATATCTCTCATACTTGACAAAGTGTCTATACATTTATCTTCATGGCTATGTACAGGAATATGGTAATCTTATTAGGTGCAGACTGAAACTTGACTATAGACTGGTACAGACTAATGCAGACAAATGCAGACTCATGCAGACTAATGCAGACTGACTAATCGGAGGTCTGTACACCCGTTATAATACCTCGCGCGTTCATGTATCACTGCGCGAGTGTGATCCGCAAGGAGAAAAGGTTCTACGTTAGCAGCAGTCTCATTGGCTGCGATACATATTAATACGCAGATCGGCGGAAGCAGAATTTGGTCCGTCTCTAAGGCAGCGCCATCTCGTAGTGCGGAGACGGGCGAGCACTGCGCCTGCGCTGTTGTGTTTAGCAGGGCGCGCTCTAGTGGGAAAGTTGTGTACGCGCTGACTATGCAGAACTATGTACACAACAGTGGTCAAACTAAAACATTCATATTTCTTTATGTACTACAAGAATATGTAACAAAAAATGAGGGTTCCTATTTAAAAAAGCGCAGTTGATATCCGTTTGACTTAAGACAGCGCCATCTGGCAGGCCAACCATAGCGCCATCTGATTTCCCCCATCATGCTATACAAGTTTCTTTCTTTGTAGTTTTTTCGTTTGACGCTTATTTCGTGAGACATTTGGCCCAGTCACGATCAATGGACCACCCTGTACACAGGGTAAACATTAATGAAACCGACAAACTACAGGGGTGGTTTCCTGACCGGAAATTGATGAAGAAATATCTATGAATATAGTCTGAAAATGCATGCAACGACGACAAATCTTTCGCACGTTCCGGCCTCTCTCTGAATAGCGTCACAGCCGTTGTAAACACGCTGGTGAAGGGTCTTAACATCAGGAGGTTGATTCAGCATAGACAACGTTTTCAGGTGCACCCAGAGGCAGAAATCCAGGGGGTTTCAGTCCGGTGATCTAGCGGGCTATGCTACGGGGTCTCCACGTCCTATCCAACACCTGAGGAAGACGTTGTTGAGGTGTCGCCGAACTGTAATGCGGATGCAGGGCGGAGCTCCGTCATCCAGAAATCACATAACCTGTCGTATTGCCAAAGGCAGTTTCTTAGGCAGTCTAGGCGGAGTAATGCACAGGAAGTCCAGGTACATTCCTCCGTTGAGGCGTTGTGGAATAACAACAGGTCCAGGTCTGTGGTCGGAAAGAATCCCTGCCCACACACTGATGCTGATCCGATGCTGATGAGACGCTTCAACCACTCCCCGAGGGTTGTCTGTAGACCACAGATGACGGTTATGCTGACCGATGATGCCAGTTCCGGTAAAGGCTGCTTCATCAGTAGAGACGATTTATGACAGAAATCCCATAATTGTGGTGGTCTGGTGCAAAAACCATAGACAAAATCCTTGCCGTAGCGGGAAATCCGCAGTTGATAATCCTTGGACTCGTTGCAGGTGATAGGGGTAGTAGCGGCTCCCATGCTGTATGCACATAATCGTACTTTGCCTTACACCATGTTGGCCGGCCACTTGCCTGGAGCTTGTACTGGGGTTCGTCTCTATGTCCTGTAGAATCTAGTCCTCCAGATTCGATGTACACACAGTCCGCTGCCTCCCTGCATGTTTGACTGTCTAAAAGTATCCACGATCACGCGTACGCCCAAAAGGTGCTTGAAATGTTGTATGATATGGTTGGTGTCTGTGAAGGTACTTGTTTTGGTTTAGCTTTGCTGCCTCTCGACTGTTTCCATCTGCCTTGCCGGACAGAAACACCATCTCGACTTGTTCCCGACATGAATACCGAGCCACTGTAAAGAGAGTAGGACAAAAGATGATGTTCTTGTAAGTTTCCTATTTAATTACAATAAAATTTTACAACTTCTTTACGGATAATAATTGACTTACCCTCGTACTTCCCCATTCATTCGTTTACCCATTACCGTATTCCATTTTGTCCTATTTTTATTAATGTGATGCTGAATTCTCCTACAGGAAAGCGTTTTATATTTTCTAAACTTATGCCAAGAGAAATAGAGAATACTAGAAATCTCGTCAACAGTTATCGTATACATCGTTCTTAAAAAAGAAAATGGAGACTGTACTGATCAGAGGTGTATAAGTACATGAAAAGTTTTTAACTGGAAGATTAGATCAACAGCCGAAACAATTTTAATTGAAGACCTGAGTCGATTTAGGTTTGGACATACAACATATTTACTTTGAAGATATTGATAAATAACGAAAGAAAATTTAATAATAAATAAATATAGCTTTTGTCGACTATATCAAGACGTTTCACATGTTCAGGAGGACAAAAATCTGTTTAATATTACAAAAAATGAAATTGCGTGATGCTTGATACGGCCTATGAGGAGCTCACGCAATTAAACTGAATGTGCAATGAAATAAGTAAGGATGGCATTTTTAACAAACCAAGGAGTTAAAGAAGGTTGCAGTCAATCAATTTTATTCAATTTGTATGTAAATGAGTTGATTAAAAATTGAAACGACGAAACAGAAAAGAACGAAGGACAGGCTAAATAACGAGCATTATAAAAAATATTAATATATGCTAACGACCAGAATACAATAACCATTCCAGAAAAAGAACTCAAGTGAAATGTTTTTATATCAAACCAAACTGGCCAAAGTAACAATTTCAAGGTATCTATTCTTCTTCTTCATGTGCCGTCTCCTCTAAGAAGGTTGGCTGTCATCATGGCAATTTCTGATCTTGATTTGGCTGATCTAAGGAGTTCTGACGTTGAACAGTTGTACCAATTTTTTAAATTATCAATCCAGGATGTCCGTCTTCTACCCCTCGTTCTCTTCCCACAAATTTTCCCTTCTAGTATTATTTGCAATATTTTGTAATTTACTCCCCTAATAACATGGCCTAAATATTGTAGCTTCCTTACTTTAATAGTTTTAATTAATTCTTTTTCCTTTCCCATTCTTCTTAGGACATCTTGATTAGTAATCCTCGACACCCAACTAATTCTAAGTATTCTTCTATATGCCCACATTTCAAAAGCTTCTAAACTGTTCATGTCCTTCTTTTTCAATGTCCACGCTTCCATTCCGTATAATAATTTTGAGAATACATAGCATCTTAGCAACCTCATTTTTGTGTTTAAACAAATGTCTCTCGAACAGAATGCATTTTTCATCTTATTAAAGATACTTCTGGCCTGTCCTATTCTCGATTTAATTTCTTCTGAGCTTTCAATCTCCTCATTTACAATTGTTCCGAGATATTTAAATTTACGTACTTGATCGACTCTTTCCCTATTGATTGTAAGATTTTCTTGTTGGTGTGTTTTAGATATCACCATGAACTTAGTCTTGCTTACGTTAAGAGTCAAGCCAAATTCTTCACTTTTTTCTGCGACTTTGTCAAGAAGTAATTGTAGATCTTTGAGGTTTCCAGCTAGTAGTGCAGTGTCATCAGCAAACCTAACATTGTTAATGTTTAGCCCATTCACTTTAATGCCAGCTATTTCATCTGATAGAGCTGCCTGGATTATGTCTTCTGAATACATATTAAACAATAAGGGTGAGAGAACGCAACCTTGTCTCACACCCCTCTTTATTTCTATATCATTCGATAACTCATTTTCTACCTTCACGGTTGCGGTTTGATTGTAGTAGAGGTTATATATAATGTGGATGTCTTTCTTATCAAGTGTTTTCTTTTCTAACAATTCTATGAGATGATCATGACGAACTTTGTCAAATGCTTTATTATAATCCAGGAAGCACACATATAGTGGCTGGTTAACCTCCATACATCGTTGCGCTAATATGTTAAAAGCAAACAATGCTTCTCTTGTACCGAGGGAACTTCTAAAACCGAATTGTGTTTCACTTATACCTTCTTCTACTTTTTTGTATATTCGTTGGTGTATAACTTTTAGAAATATCTTTAAGGTGTGACTCATTAAGCTTATTGTACGGTGATCATTACAAGTTTTGGCATTAGCCTTTTTGGGTAATGTAACAAAGGTAGATGTCAACCAATCCCTAGGAATAATTACCGAATTATAAATATCATTAAACAATTGTACAAATATATCTATATGGTCTATTCCTATGAGTTTCAGGATGTCATTTGGTATCTTATCCGGTCCAGGGGCTTTTCCTGTCTTTGATTTGTTGATAACATGTAATATTTCTTCTTTCGATATGCTTGGTCCTCGTTCTCCGATCATGTTATCATAAAATTTTTGATCTTTTCTTGTATCTTCAAATAGTTCTTTGACATATTCTGTCCACCTGTCCAGTTTACCTTTAACATCAGGAATTATTTTGTCATTTTTATCTAACAATAAACTTGTACTTTTCTTTTTATTAAGTCCAGCTAAATCTTTAACTTTTTTGTGTAAGTTGAAACTATCATGTCTTGTTTCATAACTCTCAATTTCAGAGCATTGTTCCTTGTACCATTCTTCTTTTGCTCGCCGTGTTTCTTTTCGTATTTCTGCATGTAATCTTTTATACTCACTTTCATCTCTATTTTTAAGTATTCTTCTTTGTTCCATCAATTGTAATATCTTCTCTGTCATCCACTTCTTTTTCATGTTGTCGTGTTTGGTCGCCATTGTGTTTTTACATGCATTATTTAATGTGTCTTTTATAAGTTCCCATTTGCCATCAATGTCTTCTGTTTGATTATACTTTATCCTAACTAATTCCTTATTAATCTCTTCAGAAGTCTTTTGTTTAGTCAAGGGGTCTCTTAGAATAATTGTATTTATATAGTCCTTCTTTTGTTTCTTTTGTATGGCTTTCAGTTTCACATGGAACTTTGCTACTAAAAGGTTATGATCAGAAAATATATCAGCTCCTGGATATGTTTTCACACCATGAATAGAATTTTTGTACCTCTTGTTTATAAGTATGAAATCAATTTGATTTCTGCAAACTTCTTCATTACAGTCTCTTGGTGATTTCCAAGTATAAAGTCTTCGTTTAGGGAGTTTAAAAAATGTGTTTGTAATAGACAGATTGTTTTCCTGGCAAAATTGTGACAGGTATCTATAGAAAAGACAAAAGTAGTGGCATTCCAAGGGAAACAATAGGTGCGCTCAAAGTCAGTGACAGAAAACAAAATCATAGAGCAAATACGTCATTTTAACTACCTGAGCTGTGACATTTCTTTTCATTATGATAAAGATATAAAGTATAAAAGAGCAAAATTTCAGGATATCTGTGGAACAATGAAAAGAACATGGCACAAAAGACAACTAAAGAAATGCAGCTGAAATTCTATAAAACACTAGCTGTTCCAGTGTTACTTTACAGATCTGATGTTTGGACAAGAAACGAAGAAGACATGTCAGTCTAACAGTCATATCAGAAATGAAATTTCTCAGAGCAGTTAAAGGATGTAAGCTAGAAGATAGAATAAGAAACGAAGATGTTAAAAATGACCTCAAAATATTGGCAATAACATTAGAAATCGGCATATGAGCAGAAATGGAAGCAACATGTAGACAAGATAGATATACTAAAAATTTTAAATGTGGTCTTAATTATTTATTACGGTAACGGTTTAACACGTAAGTCAAATATCATAGTTAGAAACCGTGTATGTGTCTTGAGGCACTGCAACTCTCGGAGATGCAGACTATATTTGTCCTGTATTTGAGAATGAAAGCTCTTAGCAACTTCCAAGACAACTCCACACTTAATCTCAAATCTTTATGAAACTTTTTTTCGCTGATACCCCCCCGCCTCCCCCCCCCCCCCCCAGCAAATACTGAAAGGAAAAAAGTGTATCGCTTACTATTTTTCGCTGTTCATGTGGTAAACTTTCATCATCACACACGACGCTTTAGATTATCATTTCTTTACTACTAACTCTATTCGCAGCACACTTTGCAAACGGTACCCACATATATCACAGAATGTACCTGCAACAGTTATTATATCATTGCACGGGAGCTAAGGGTTGGTTTACTATCTTTGGCTCGAAAAAGCATGTTCTTTGAGAATTTTTTTTCTCGGCATGTGTTATAATATCAATGCCAAATTTGGTCTAAATGTTTATTGATATTTCCTCTACAAACTGAAATTTTTTGGACTGGAAGTGCCGTCGGAACGAAACAAAATTTCGCTGTAGACCTCCACAAAATGGCGACCATTTAAAAAAATGTAGGCTTTTTTCATCGATTTTTCAACTTCGTCGGCCAAGCAGAAATATTTATAGTTGATGGATCAGAATAAAAGTGGTTCAAATGGTTCAAATGGCTCTGAGTACTATGGGACTTAACATCTATGGTCATCAGTCCCCTAGAACTTAGAACTACTTAAACCTAACTAACCTAAGGACATCACACACATCCATGCCCGAGGCAGGATTCGAACCTGCGACCGTAGCGGTCACGCGGTTCCAGACTGAAGCGCCTAGAACCGCACGGCCACAACGGCCGGCAATAAAAGTGGTACAACCCATAGACAATTTAGTTAGCTACAAGTTACCATATCACGCGATAAAAAAAAAAAAGTTATTTCGGGAAAAACGCGTTTGAAGTTTTGACTACATGTAAATGCAATTATTATGCAACGTACGTTCAATCTGCTGTCCGGGGTCCTTCCTCTTCCTCATAGAGGGCGCTCTGCTCTATCTGGGCCATCCTGCGCTGCTCCAGAGCGGCTCGTACGGCCGGTGACAAGCGGTTTCCGGTGGTCGCCCGAATGCTTGGTGAACTGCGTCGAATAGAGTCCCAGGGTGACGTCCATCGTTGTCATGGTCTTAAGAATTACTGAATACCCTTCGTCGAAGCTGCTCACTGCCAGGAAAGTCGCAATCTACACAGTCTTCACACCAGAGTGCAAATGCTTGGGGGCTAACTCCCAAACACACGCGTTCAAACTTTCATTCGAATTTTGTGTGTGTTTCCTCCCAAGCACCGGTACAATAACTCGTCCTCCGAAAGAAAAAAACTGGTGGGTGAAAAAGGCCGATTTCAGGCAAGTGAAATTTTTTGTTTAACCGCGAGTAACAAACATTTCCGTTCCGTATTCGGAAAAACCGTTTCAGGGGTGGATTCTAAACACTTTTATGGATCCAAAAATGCAATTTTAAAAAAATTGATTTTTTTGAACCAAAAGAAAGTAAACATCCCCTTAAGGCGACATGATGGGAGTTCGGTTCAAAAAATGGCTCTGAGCACTATGGGACTTAACATCTGTGGTCATCAGTCCCCTAGAACGTAGAACTACTAAAACCTAACTAACCTAAGGACGTCACACACATCAATGCCCGAGGCAGGATTCGAACCTGCGACCGTAGTAGTCACGCGGTTAAAGGCTGAAGCGCCTAGAACCGCACGGCCACACCGGACGGCGGAACTAGGTGACTTGTGTGTGCAGACGTGCTACGAACTGCCTCCAGCGATCTACCAAGGCCTCACGGCTTCCATGAGCCACGATACGTCGCTGCTGTTACCCGTGCACAAAAGACGACGCACCGGACATTATGTAGTTGGTCATAATGTTATGGCTGATCGGTGTGTGAAGGGGTTGCGACGTGCTTGGTGCACACAATACGGCGATCGACCCTTATGGTGGGCAGACATGGCGAACTAGAACCTTACCGACGAGTATGGCTGCCCTCACTTCCCATGCTGTCCAACATCAGTCCACTGTCACATCTGAATGCGACACAGATTTGGGAAAAAATTCGACAAACGGTCGAAATGTAGACCCAAAATGAGGTCTCTTTGAAGCTTTGTCATGTGCTGATAACGCTGTCTCACAAGTGTACGTGGCACCTACGTGTCCTTTACAGCGATCAGTCGACATATGATGCTCTTCACGCCGCTTATACACTACTGCCCATTAAAACTACTACACCAAGAGGAAATTCAGATGATAAATGGGCATTCATTGGACAAATACAGGGTGTTACAAAAAGGTACGGCCAAACTTTCAGGAAACGTTCCTCACACACAAAGAAAGAAAATATGTTATGTGGACATGTGTCCGGAAACGCTTACTTTCCATGTCAGAGCTCATTTTATTACTTCTCTTCAGATCACATTAATCATGGAATGGAAACACACAGCAACAGAACGTACCAGCGTGACTTGAAACAGTTTGTTACAGCAAATGTTCAAAATGTCCTCCGTTAGCGAGGATACATGCATCCACCCTCCGTCCCATGGAATCCCTGATGCGCTGATGCAGCCCTGGAGAATGGCGTATTGTATCACAGCCGTCCACAATACGAGCACGAAGAGTCTCTACATTTGGTACTGGGGTTGCGTAGACAAGAGCTTTCAAATGCCCCCGTAAATGAAAGTCAAGAGGGTTGAGGTCAGGAGAGCGTGGACGCCATGGAATTGGTCCGCCTCTACCAATACATCGGTCATCGAATCTGTTGTTCAGAAGCGTACGAACACTTCGACTGAAATGTGCAGGATCTCTATCGTGCATGAACCACATGTTGTGTCGTACTTGTAAAGGCACATATTCTAGCAGCACAGGTAGAGTATCCCGTATGAGATCATGATAACATGCTCCATTGAGCGTAGGTGGACGAAACTAAAATGAGCTCTAACATGGAAATTAAGCCTTTCCGGACACATGTCCACATAACATCTTTTCTTTATTTGTGTGTGAGGAATGTTTCCTGAAAGTTTGGCCGTACCTTTTTGTAACACCCTGTATATTATACTAGAACTGACATGGGATTACATTTTCACGCAATTTGGGTGCATAGATCCTGAGGAATCAGTACCCAAAACAACCACCTCTGGACGTAATAACGGCCTTGATACGCCTGGGCATTGAGTCAAACAGAGCTTGGATGGCGTGTACAGGTACAGCCGCCCATGCAGATTCAGCACGATGTCACAGTTCATCAAGAGTAGTGACTGGCGTATTGTCACGAGACAATTGTTCGGCCACCATTGACCAGACGTTTTCAGTTGGTGAGACATCTGGAGAACGTGTTGGCCAGGGCAGCAATCGAACATTTTCTGTATCCAGAAAGGCCCGTACAGGACCTGCAACATGCGGTCTCGCCTTATCCTGCAGAAATGTAGGGTATCGCAGGGATCGAATGAATGGTAGAGAACCGGGTCGTAACATCTCAAATGTAACGTCCACTGTTCCAAGTGCCGTCAATGTGAACAAGAGGTGACCGAGACGTGTAACCAATGGCATCCCATACCATCACGCCGGGTGATACGCCAGTATGGCGATGACGAATGCACACTTCCAATGTGCGTTCACCGTGATGTCGCCAAACACAGATGCGACCATCATAATGCTGTAAAGAGAACGTGCATTTATCCGCAAAAATGACGTTTTGCCATTCGTGCACCCAAGTTCGTCGTTGAGACACCACCGCAGGCGCTCCTGTAAGTGATGTAGCGTCGAGGGTAACCGCAGCCACGGTTTCCGCGCTGATAGTCCATGCTACTGCAAACGTCGTCGAACTGTTCGTGCAGATGGTTGTTGTCTTGCAAACGTCCCCATCTGTTGACTCAGTGATCGAGACGTGGTTACACGATCCGTTACAGCCGTGCGGATAAGATGCCTGTCATCTCGACTGGTAGTGATACGACTCCGTTGGGATCCAGTACGGCGTTTCGTATTACCCTCCTGAACCCACCGATTCCATATTCTGCCAACAGTCATTGGATCTCGACCAACGCGAGCAGCAATGTCGCGATACGCTATACTGCAATTGCGATAGGCTACAACCCGACCTTTATCAAAGTCGGAAACGTGATGGTACGAATTTCTCCTCCTTACACGGGGCATCACAACAACGTTTCACCACGCAACGTCGGTCAACTGCTGTTTGTGTATGAGAAATCGGTTGGAGACTTTCCTCATGTCAGCACGTTGTAGGTGTCGCCACCGGCGCCAACCTTGTGTGGATGCTCTGAAAAGCTAATAATTTGCGTATCACAGCTGTGTCTTCCTGTCGGTTAAATTTTCGTGTGTAGCACGTCATCTTCGTGGTGTAGCAATTTTAATGGCAAGTAGTGTACATCCTATCAGGACGTGTAGCAAAATTGAACACGCAGAACACTAATGCTCTCTGGTGGCAGAGTCACGTTTCACAGAGAATTCCAATTCGGCGATGTCGTACATGCGATAGACAAGGGGCGATATATAAGTAATGCAACACTTTTTTTTTCTTGGCCAATTTCGGTTGCAAAAATTGGGAATTTGATGTGTGACACCGCAGAACCTTCCCGCTTCACGCCTACAGTTTCATGAAGCTTCGATTCGTGTTGACGCTATACGTAGCCTTCAAAATGTCGTCTGTAATGGACGTGCGTCTCAAGCAGAGAGGTGTCAGTGAGTTTCCTTTCACGAAAAACATTCACAGGTGCTTGGAATACGTGAACAAAAGCACGGTGAGTCGTTGGGCGAGACGTCTGTCATCACCGAAAAAAGGTCGCGTAAACCTACAGTGTTGGAACGTGTAGACACTCTCATTCGAGGTGATGGACGGATAACAACCCGAAACACCTCGCTGCCCAACTGGACGTATCTGTTGGTAGTGCTGACGCACTTGTCCACCAGTCGGCGTACACTTGCTTCTCATCCATCCTACAGTCCAGATCTCGCACCTTCCGACTTCCATCTGTTTGTCCCAGTGAAGGATGCATGGGGAGGTTGTCGCTGCAACAAGTCGCTGGCTCCGACATCGACCAGTAGAGTGGTACTATGAGGGCATACAGGCTCTCCCACTAAGGTGGCGTTCTGCCGCCGCAGTAACTCTTCAAGTCAAACGAAAGTTTTCAGAGTCCAAAAGCGTGTAATACGTATTATTTGTGGAGTAAATTCACGGACGTCCTGCAGAAACCTCTTCAAAGAACTGGATATACTAACTACTGCCTCTCAGTATATTTACTCCTTAATGAAATTTGTCCTAAATAATATATCTCTTTTTCCAACAAACAACTCAGTTCATACATATAATACCAGGAACAAAAATGATCTGCACAAGGACTTAAAAGCACTTACTTTAGTTCAGAGAGGGGTCCACTACTCAGGAAGACTCATCTTCAATAATTTGCCAGCAAACATAAAAAATTTAGTTACAAACAAAGATCAGTTTAAAAGGAGCCTGAAAGACTTACTAGTGGCCAACTCCTTCTACTCCATTGACGAATTTTTTAATAGAAACAAATGCTGTACATATTCACACTATTAGTATTGTTATTTCAGCTTAAAAAAATGACATGTTCCACATCCACGAGGATCTCCTCAACACGGATCTATGGAACGAAAAACTAATCTAGTCTAATCTCCGCAGCTCGTGGTCTAGTGGCTAGCATTGATGCCTCTTGATCGCGGGGTCCTGGATTCGATTCCCGGCTGGATTGGGGATTTTCTTTCCCTGGGGACTGCGTGTTTGTGTAGTCATCATCATCATCATCATCATCATCATCATCATCATCATCATTTGTGACTGTGGCCAGACTGGATTGTGAAAAAAATGGATTGCCAAAAAATTGGGACTTTGTTACGGGCGCTGATGGCCGCGCAGTTGAGCGCCCCACAATTCCAAACATCATCATCAAGGACGTCGTACTGGACGGAGATTACGTTGAAAAATAGGGTTTTGCAGCGAAAAGAGTGGGAAATAATGGGGCACTGGGAATCCTGAATGAAACCAACATGCTTAAGAAAGAATGTATTGCAGAATGAGATTTTCACTCTGCAGCCGAGTGTGCGCTGATATGAAACTTCCTGGCAGATTAAAATTGTGTGTCGGACCGAGACTCGAACTCGGGACCTAGCACGATTCACGCCGCGTCCTCACAGCTTTACTTCTGCCTCTACCTCGTCTCCTACCTTGCAAACTTTACAGAAGGTCTCCTGCGAACCTTGCAGAACTAGCACTCCTGAAAGAAAGGATATTGCGGAGACATGGCTTAGCCACAGCCTGGGGGATGTTTCCAGAATGAGATTTTCACTCTGCAGCGGAGTCTGCGCTGATATGAAACTTCCTGGCACATTAAAACTTGCTCAGATGATAGAGCACTTGCCCGCGAAAGGCAAAGGTCCCGGGTTCGAGTCTCGGTCCGGCACAGAGTTTTAATCTGCCAGGAAGTTTCCAGAATGTATTGCATTACTTATTGGAAGCACATCGTAGATGGACAACAAAAATAGCTGTTGGGAGTAACTTCTTTCCAACCGCTTTGAAGTTCGTTGTGCTGGTATCCGTAGTAAAAATGTGTTTGGAAGAATGCTAATTAAGCTGTTCCGTCAATGTGAAAACTGACAGGTAATAAGGCAGTGCATACGGTTTGAATTGCTTTCTAAATGCTGGACTGAAGCGGTAAAAATTTCAGCACAGCTGCTAGAACTTAAATGCTTTCGAAACACTAATTATTACATGAAAATAAGTAAAATAAGTAGAAAGTTACTTACCTGTAATCCATCAACCGGTTCTGCAGATACTGATGTGGTGATATAATGCCCTGGCGAAATTACTGTACTCACAGAGGGAAAGCATTACGCAATCGCGAGTTTGTAAAATCGCTACTTTCGCAGGGATAAGGGGATTAGTGGGTCATAGGTGCTGAGGACAACCGGATCATTCGCTGCTGCCGGGCTTTACATAAGTCGATTTCTACTCTACGCATGGAAAACTAAGAAAGAGACGCGTGTATAACGTACGACCGTTTCCATCTGCAGCAAGGGCACGCTGTACGCTGCACTGGCCTCCAAATCATGCAGAACAGTGGGACGTATTATAAATTAGCAGACTCATGACTCTTCTTCTTCACTATCTGAAAACTACGCTCGGGGCAGTTGCTTATTCACGTCAATCTTACAAGGGGAGGCCACGACGTTTGGAATGCGGATTTACTTCAAACTTGTACACTCGTAGTACTCCATGAGGACAACAAAATGTGTAAGCTGTAGCGCGTACTTCTCAAGCGTTACTGAGAAAATCGCAAGATAATTTCGGTCGTCTAATATATACCTTTGCGTGGCCATTTTTATCATCAACCGGAGGCAGCCGACTGGTTAGCGTTCAAGCCCCTTAACCATTGGGTCGCTGGATCGAGTCCCGTTCGTCAGTTTTTTGATTTCCAACACAGTCATTTTCTTCACTATTTATATGCCGGGCTTTACAAGGTCTATACAAGGGCGATATACTTGAGGACAATATTATGGAAATGAAAGAGGATGTAGATGAATATGAAATGGGAGATACGATACTGCGTGGAGAGTTTGACAGAGCACTGAAAGACCTGAGTCGAATCAAGGCCCCGGGAGTAGACAACATTCCATTAGAACTACTGACGGCCTTGGGAGACACAGTCCTGACAAAAGTCGACCATCTGGTGAGCAAGATGTATGAAACAGGCCAAATACCCTCAGACTTCAAGAAGAATATAATAATTCAAATCCCAAAGAAAGCAGGTGTTGACAGATATGAAAATTAGCGAACTATCAGTTTAATAAGTCACAGCTGCAAAATACTAACGCGAATTCTTTACAGAAGAATGGAAAAACTAGTAGAAGCCGACCTCGGGGAACATCAGCTTGGATTACGCAGAAATGTTGGAACACGCGAAGCAATACTGACCCTACGACTCATCTTAGAAGCATTAAGGAAAGGCAAACCTACGTTTCTAGCATTTGTACACTTAGAGAAAGCTTTTGACAATGTTGACTGGAATACTCTCTTTCAAATTCTGAAGGTGGCAGGGGTAAAAAACAGGGAGCGAAAGGCTATTTACAACTTGTACAGAAACCAGATGACAGTTATAAGAATCGAGGGGCATCAAAGGGAAGCAGTAGTTGGGAAGGGAGTGAGACAGGGCTGTAGCCTATCCCCGATGTTATTCAATCTGTATATTGAGCAAGCAGTGAAGGAAACAAAAGAAAAATTCGGAGTAGGTATTAAAATCCATGGAGAACAAATAAAAACTTTGAGGTTCGTCGATGACATTGTAATTCTGTCAGAGACAGCAAAGGACTTGGAAGAGCAGTTGAACGGAATGGATAGTGTCTTGAAAGGAGGATATAAGATGAACATCAACAAAAGCAAAACGACGATAATGGAATGTAGTCGAATTAAGTCGGGTGATGCTGAGGGAATTACACTCCTGGAAAATGAAATAAGAACACCGTGAATTCATTGTCCCAGCAAGGGGAAACTTTATTGACACATTCCTGGGGTCAGATACATCACATGATCACACTGACAGAACCACAGGCACATAGACACAGGCAACAGAGCATGCACAATGTCGGCACTAGTACAGTGTATATCCACCTTTCGCAGCAATGCAGGCTGCTATTCTCCCATGGAGACGATCGTAGAGATGCTGGATGTAGTCCTGTGGAACGGCTTGCCATGCCATTTCCACCTGGCGCCTCAGTTGGACCAGCGTTCGTGCTGGACGTGCAGACCGCGTGAGACGACGCTTCATCCAGTCCCAAACATGCTCAATGGGGGACAGATCCGGAGATCTTGCTGGCCAGGGTAGTTGACTTACACCTTCTAGAGCACGTTGGGTGGCACGGGATACATGCGGACGTGCATTGTCCTGTTGGAACAGCAAGTTCCCTTGCCGGTCTAGGAATGGTAGAACGATGGGTTCGATGACGGTTTGGATGTACCGTGCACTATTCAGTGTCCCCTCGACGATCACCAGTGGTGTACGGCCAGTGTAGGAGATCGCTCCCCACACCATGATGCCGGGTGTTGGCCCTGTGTGCCTCGGTCGTATGCAGTCCTGATTGTGGCGCTCACCTGCACGGCGCCAAACACGCATACGACCATCATTGGCACCAAGGCAGAAGCGACTCTCATCGCTGAAGACGACACGTCTCCATTCGTCCCTCCATTCACACCTGTCGCGACACCACTGGAAGCGGGCTGCACGATGTTGGGGCGTGAGTGGAAGACGGCCTAACGGTGTGCGGGACCGTAGCCCAGCTTCATGGAGACGGTTGCGAATGGTCCTCGCCGATACCCCAGGAGCAACAGTGTCCCTAATTTGCTGGGAAGTGGCGGTGCGGTCCCCTACGGCACTGCGTAGGATCCTACGGTCTTGGCGTGCATCCGTGCGTCGATGCGGTCCGGTCCCAGGTCGACGGGCACGTGCACCTTCCGCCGACCACTGGCGACAACATCGATGTACTGTGGAGACCTCACGCCCCACGTGTTGAGCAATTCGGCGGTACGTCCACCCGGCCTCCCGCATGCCCACTATACGCCCTCGCTCAAAGTCCGTCAACTGCACATACGGTTCACGTCCACGCTGTCGCGGCATGCTACCAGTGTTAAAGACTGCGATGGAGCTCCGTATGCCACGGCAAACTGGCTGACACTGACGGCGGCGGTGCACAAATGCTGCGCAGCTAGCGCCATTCGACGGCCAACACCGCGGTTCCTCGTGTGTCCGCTGTGCCGTGCGTGTGATCATTGCTTGTACAGCCCTCTCGCAGTGTCCGGAGCAAGTATGGTGGGTCTGACACACCGGTGTCAATGTGTTCTTTTTTCCATTTCCAGGAGTGAAGATTAGGAAATGAGACACTTAACGTAGTAAAGGAGTTTTGCTATTTGGGGAGCAAAGTAACTGATGATGGTCGAAGTAGAGAGGATATAAAATGTAGACTGGCAATGGCAAGGAAAGCGTTTCTGAAGAAGAGAAATTTGTGAACATCGAGTATAGATTTAAGTGTCAGGAAGTCATTTCTGAAAGTATTTGTATGGAGTGTAGCCATGTATGGAAGTGAAACATGGACGATAAGTAGTTTGGACAAGAAGAGAATAGAAGCTTTCGAAATGTGGTGCTACAGAAGAATGCTGAAGATTAGATGGGTAGATCACATAACTAATGAGGAAGTATTGAATAGGATTGGGGAGAAGTTCGTGGCACGACTAGAAGAAGGGATCGGTTGGTAGGACATGTTCTGAGGCATCAAGGGATCACCAATTTAGTATTGGAGGGCAGCGTGGAGGGTAAAAATCGAAGAGAGAGACCAAGAGATGAATACACTAAGCAGATTCAGAAGGATGTAGGTTGCAGTAGTTACTGGGAGATGAAGAGGCTTGCACAGGATAGAGTAGCATGGAGAGCTGCATCAAACCAGTGTCAGGACTGAAGACCACAACAGAAACAACATGCCGGCACGGTAGCTCAACGTGTTCGGTCAGAGGGCTGCGTGCTCTCTGTAATAAAAAAAAAATAAATAAAAAAAACTGAGTCAAGGAATGAACGATCAACTTGAACGGATGTCTTGATACGTCCAACCAGACCAAACGCAACGAAGTACACCGAACAATAAACATAAAAAAACAACAACAAAAACTGGTTAGAGTTCAAGCCCCGTAACCATTGGGTCGCTGGATCGAGTTCCGTTCGTCAGTTTTTTTTTATTCACAATCATTTTCTTTACTATTTATATTACAATTGATGTAATGGGAAAAATACGTGTAATCGGATGAACTTTTATTAAATTTACAATGTTATTTGCCAATCTACAAATTTTATCATCACAAATAATGTAATTTAGTATCGACTAGTAAACGACCAAATGCACAAAGTGATACTGAAAATGTATGCTTGTCCGTGTCTTCAAAATTGTTCGTATTTAATCGTCAGAGAACGAGAAATTGCTTTTAGTGAAGACGCTATTAGAATACACTCGATACTGCATGATCGATTATCAGCGCCGATATTTAAGGAAATACTGCGTTATGCGTGGTTTGCTTCCAAACTATCGTCTGAAAGAGAGGTTTTTGAAAATGTTAACGAGGTTTCTTTCCCCACGGAAAACCTCAAAAGACCTTGCGTATGCGGAAATATAGTATTTATGCAATGCAGCTGGTGCCGTTTAACTTTACGGTTTTCCATGTTTTTACGAAAAATACCATCCTGCAACTTGTAACGTCGAAAGCGACGATTAATTGTACATCTTTCGAAAGCCGTGTGTGCCGCTCATAAACTTGGAGGTAACAAGTCGCTACGGGCTCCTTCCAGGTATGAGGGATTTCTCGAATCACGGACATACATAGAATGAAATTTTCACTTTACAGCGGAGTGTGCGCTGATATAAAACTTCCTGGCAGATTAAAACTGTGTGCCGGACCGAGACTCGAACTCGGGACCTTTGCCTTTCGCGGGCAAGTGCTCTACCAAGGCAAAGGTCCCGAGTTCGAGTCTCGGTCCGGCACACAGTTTTAACCTGCCAGGAAGTTTCATATCAGCGCACACTCCCTGTAGAGTGAAAATTTCATTCTACAAACATCCCCCAGGCTGTGGCTAAGCCATGTCTCCGCAATATCCTTTCTTTCAGGAGTGCTAGTTCTGCAAGGTTCGCAGGAGAGCTTCTGTAAAGTTTGGAAGGTAGGAGACGAGGTACTGACAGAAGTAAAGCTGTGAGGACGGGGCGTGAGTCGTGCTTGGGTAGCTCAGTTGGTAGAGCACTTGCCCGTGAAAAGCAAAGCTCCCGAGTTCGAGTCTCGGTCCGGCACACAGTTTTAATCTGCCAGGAAGTTATGGACATACATTTTCAGTATCACTTTAAGCGTTTGGTCAGTTACTAGTCGATAGTAAATTATATTATTTGTGATAATAAAAATTTGTAGGCTGCCAAATAACATTGTAAATTTAATTAAAGTTCATCCGATTACACGTATTTTTCCCATTACATCAATTGTAATATAAATAGTAAAGAAAATGATTGTGTTGAAAATTAAAAATACTTACGAACGGGACTCGATGCAGCGACCCAACATTTAGGGGGCTTGAACGCTCGGGGCAGACGTCGAAAGACACCCGTTTCAGTTCGTCCTTGATCCATTAACTCAGTTTTGTTTATTACAGAGGGCAGCTAGCCCTCTGACCAAACACGCTGAGTTACAGCTTCATTGGAAAAAATGGCCACGCACAGGTATATATTTGACGACCGAAATTATCTTGTGATTTTCTCAGTAAGGCTTGAGTAGTACGAGCTACTGCTTACACATTTGGTTTTCCTCATGGAGTACTAGGACTGTACGAAGTTTGCAGAAAATCCGCGTTCCAAACGTTGCGGCCTCCCCTTGTTAAATTCAGTCAATTTCAGTTGTTTTCAGGTGTGTCTCATTTGCTATACCTCGTCACCCTCTCAAGTGCGAAATAGTATCGGTTTCGTCACTATTTACTCTTAGCAAACTATAAGTCCCCCTCTCGGCCGAATAATATAAAGTCTTTCAAAAAGACTGTAGGTTTTCAGAGTATTATGTTGCCGAAACAATTGATCACTTCTGAAACACCCTATATTCTGTTGGCGGCCACCCTCATAAGGAGAAACTGTCATCACGACAAAATTGGAGAAATCAGAGCTCGCGTGACATGATTAAAGGACGTATTTAGTACTGAGACGGGTGTTACGATTAACCAGTTGGGAAACGGGCCCAAAATTAGTTGATTACTGTCGAGTTGTAATTTACAATTTCTTTATTGATTACTTCAACCATTACAAGTCATTTCTTTATCACTCGACCAGAAACAGATCCAAAATGCTAGTAGGCATGAGTGCCTTTTCAAAACAATTTACAGTTAACGGCCAAGCCATTTTACTTAAAACCAACTTTGATAAAACATTTGATAACAAATCAAAATTTTCCAAGTAATGAAATTAAAAACTTTACTTTACCGTTAATAGCCAAGCCATTTTACTTAAAACCGACTTTGATAAATCATTTAACAACAAAATTAAAACTTTCCAAGTAATGAAACAAAAAACCATCAATTTGCATATAATTTCGCTACCGAACACGTAGGGAGTCAACTTCTTTTAAACTTTGGTGCAACAAGATATTAAGTTACAAGGGCTCGCTAACAGGGAGGCAGAACTAGCATTACCAAAGGATGCCAAGTAGATTAAAACAGTCAAAGTAAAGATACAGTCGCCGGCCGGGATGGCCGAGCGGTTCTAGGCGCTTCAGTCTGGAACCGCGCGACCGCTACGGTCGCAGGTTCGAATCCTGCCTCGAGCATGGATGTGTGTGATGTCCTTAGGTTAGTCAGGTTTAAGTAGTTCTATGTTCCAGGGGACTGATGACCTCAGTTGTTAAGTCCCATAGTGCTCAGAGCCATTTGAACCATTTGAAAGATACAGTCATTCACCTTTTACAATAACTCACAATTTTAAAGCCACGTAATTTTAAAAACCCACCAATGAATGGCAAACTTAACCTTTTTAAACAGTGGCCAAAAAAACAATCAGAGTAAAATACAACCATTTAACATTTTACAATAACTCACAACTTTAATATCGTGTCCTGCCACCAAAATGTCCTGGGATGGAAATAATTAACCGACCGGGTGTAAGGGCGGCCATAATTGTCTCCCGAAGGATGCTCAGGCTAGAAGCGGACCAACAGACCCACAACGCCTCATATTCAGCAATCACATCGACCTCACACGACGCCCGGGGAGGAGGAGGAATCAAATCATGAACCATAATACCGGCCTTGCTATGCTGGTACTGCGAACGGCTGAAAGCAAGGGGAAAATAGGGCCGTAATTTTTCCCGAGGGCATGGAGCTTTACTGTATGGTTAAATGATGATGGCGTCCTCTTGGGTAAAATATTCCGGAGGTAAAATAGTCCCCCATTCGGATCTCCGGGCGGGGACTACTCAAGAGGATGTCGTTGTCAGCAGAAAGACAACTGGCGTTCGACAGATCGGAGCGTGGAATGTCAGCTCCCTTAATCTGGCAGGTAGGTTAGAAAATTTTGATAATACTGCGTGAACAGTTTGACAGAGCACTGAAAGACCTGAGTCGAAACAAGGCCCCGGGAGTAGACAACATTCCATTAGAACTTTAGGTGACCTATCCATCTAATCTTCAGCATTCTTCTGTAGCACCACATTTCAAAATCTTCTATTCTCTTCTTGTCCAAACTATTTATCGTCCATGTTACACTTCCATACATGGCTACACTCCATACAAATACTTTCAAAAATGACTTCCTGACACTTAAATCTATACTCGATGTTAACAAATTTCTCTTCTTTAGAAACGCTTTCCTTGCCATTGCCAGTCTACATTTTATATCCTCTCTACTTCGACCATCATCAGTTACTTTGCTCCCCAAATAGCAAAACTCCTTTACTACTTTAAGTGTCTCATTTCCTAATCTAATTCCCCCAGCATCACCCGACTTAATTCGACTACATTCCATTATCGTCGTTTTGCTTTTGTTGATGTTGATCTTATACCCTCCTTTCAAGACACTATCCATTCCATTCAACTGCTCTCCCAAGTCCTTTGCTGTCTCTGACAGAATTACAATGTCATCGACGAACCTCAAAGTTTTTATTTCTTCTCCATGGATTTTAATACCTACTCCGAATTTTTCTTTTGTTTCCTTTACTGCCTGCTCAATATACAGATTGAATAACATCGGGGAGAGGCTACAACCCTGTCTCACTCCCTTCCCAACCACTGCTTCCCTTTCATGTCCCTCGACTCTTATAACTGCCATCTGCTTTTTGTACAAATTGTAAATAGCCTTTCGCTCTCTGTATTTTACCCCTGCCACCTAAAGAATTTGAAAGAGCTTATTCCAGTCAACATTGTCAAAAGCTTTCTCTAAGTCTACAAATACTAGAAACGTAGGTTTGTCTTTCCTTAATCTAGCTTGTAACATAAGTCGTAGGGTCCGTATTGCCTCACGTGTCCCAACATTTCTACGGAATCCAAACTGATCTTCCCCGACGTCGGCTTCTACTAGTAGGATTGGGGAGAAGAGAAGTTTGTGGCACAACTTGACTAGAAGAAGGGATTGGTTGGTAGGACATGTTCTGAGGCATCAAGGGATCACCAATTTAGTATTGGAGGGCAGCGTGGAGGGTAAAAATCGTAGAGGGAGACCAAGAGATGAATACACTAAGCAGATTCAGAAGGATGTAGGTTGCAGTAGGTACTGGGAGATGAAGAAGCTTGCACTGGATAGAGTAGCATGGAGAGCTGCAACAAACCAGTCTCAGGACTGAAGACCAGAACAACAACAACAACAACAACAACAATACCTGCCCAAAAATACACTTCCTCCCAGGCAGTACTAATAAGAAGCCATAAGATCACTGTCTATAATTACAGTGGCGATAGGGACAGGAAATCCGAACGCAGGGGGTTACAAGTCAGAAAAGACGCTGGTTGCACAAACCAAAATCCTTCAGTTAACATATAAACCTTTAACCAGCTTAACTTGCAGTTTATCAGAGAAACAGCAGGTGAACTCCGATGCGAAGTTTCCTCACACCGTGTCCACGTCGCCAGCGTACCCAACTGGGCACAGTCACGCAGCCACGCGCTCTGTCACCGGAGCCCTCGTCTTCTCTGCACCCACGGCGGCCAAATACCACTCCTCAGGTTAGGCGAGTTACTGGTCCATCGTTCCCGCCTCCAGACGGACAATTTAAAGACATCCGTTGCCACTCCCACCAAGTAGTGACTCGGAACCACAGCCGTCGCCCCCGGGTGTTCACAGCAAGAGCCTACAGCCTCGTCCCGTCAACTCGTCCCACTCGTCTCGCACCGCCAGGATAGACCACGCGGCTTGTCCGAACAACAGCCAACTCTCCACCGCCACGCCACGCCGCGGTCTCATCGTACGACATTCTGTAATTCCCGATTTTAACAACCGACCGACCGACTCGTCACCGCTACGCAACCAACCGGCCATCCCCCGAAAGATCTTATTCCCTTACACAAGGCTAGCAGGAAGCAACGACTCGAAGATCGATAAGACCAGACACGCCGCCAGAGGGCAATCTCAGCAGAATCGTACGCAGCATAACGATAAATAAGAAAGAATCAATTAACGATGGAATGGAAGGCCTCAGAACAATCTTTACAGCGCGATGTACAGGGTGTTACAAAAAGGTATGGCCAAATTTTCAGGAAAGAAAATATGTTATGTGGACATGTGTCCGGAAACGCTTACTTTCCATGTCAGAGCTCATTTTATTACTTCTCTTCAAATCACATTAATCATGGAATGGAAACACACAGCAACAGAACGTACCAGCGTGACTTCAAACACTTTGTTACAGGAAATGTTCAAAATTACTCCGTTAGCGAGGATACATGCATCCACCCTCCGTCGCATGGAATCCCTGATGCGCTGATGCAGCCCTGGAGAATGGCGTATTGTATCACAGCCGTCCACAATACTAGCACGCAGGGTCTCTACATTTGGTACCGCAGTTGCGTAGACAAGAGCTTTCAAATGCTCCCATAAATGAAATTCAAGAGGGTTGAGGTGAGGAGAGCGTGGAGGCCACGGAATTGGTCCGCCTCTACCAATCCGTCGGTCACCGAATCTGTTGTTGAGAAGCGTACGAACACTTCGACTGAAATGTGCAGGAGCTCCATCGTGCATGAACCACATGTGTCGTACTTGTAAAGGCACATGTTCTAGCAGCACAGGTAGAGTATCCCGTATGAAATCATGATAACGTGCTCCATTGAGCGGAGGTGGAAACACTAAAATGAGCTCTAACATGGAAATTAAGCGTTTCCGGACACATGTCCACATAACATCTTTTCTTTATTTGTGTGTGAGGACTGTTTCCTGAAAGTTTGGCCTTACCTTTTTGTAACACCTTGTATGTTGAGAGCCGACACACGGCTCACCGATCACTGTTTGAGAGCGGCACGATAGAGAATTAGCTTGAAAGTGGTTCGGTGAACCCTCAGCCAGGCACTTAATTATAAACTGCAGCGTAATCATGTAGACGCAGGTGTCGACGTAAATGCAGAGTTGGCTGCTGAGCTTCCGACTGCTAGGTCGTTGACCTAGTTCTGGGCGTGGCTCCAGCCTGTGTCTCCAACAGTTTTATTGTGGAGCGACTTCTATTGCACGCCTTTCGTCCGGCTTTTCAACGCGTTTATGTTGCGTCATTAGCAATCTTGCCCAGACCTTGAACGGGTACGGCGAACCCCGGTTTTACAAACAGCGACGCAGGTTGCACCACAGGAAAAAAAAGGCACAGAATAAAATAACAGTAGCGACAAAGGTTTCTCGCCACCAGCGGTTTCAAAAGGTTCCCTTGCAACCTCATAGCAGGTCAGGTAAAATCACGTACAAACAACCATTAGATAGCAGTATAACCCAAACAATAGCACTGCCTAGTCATACAGAAATCAACATCATCAATACCTGAGCATATTAGTGTTTGCCTGTTACACCTTGTATTGGTTACATCTACATCTACATACATACTCCGCAATCCACCATACGGTGTGTGGCAGAGGGTACCTCGTACCACAATTAGCATCTTCTCTCCTTGTTCCACTCCCAAACAGAACGAGGGAAAAATGACTGCCTATATGCCTCTGTACGATCCCTAATCTCTCTTATCTTATCTTTGTGGTCTTTCCGCGAAATGTAAGTTGGCAGCAGTGAAATTGTACTGCAGTCGGCCTCAAATGCTGGCTCTCTAAATTTCCTCAGTAGCGATTCAGGAAAAGAACGCCTCCATTCCTCCAGAGACTCCCACCCGAGTTCCTGAAGCATTTCCGTAACACTCGCGTGATGATCAAACCTACCAGTAACAAATCTAGCAGCCCGCCTCTGAATTGCTTCTATGTCCTCCCTCAATACGACCTGATAGGGATCCCAAATGCTCGAGCAGTACTCAAGAATAGGTCGTATTAGTGTTTTATAAGCGGTCTCCTTTACAGATGAACTACATCTTCCCAAAATTCTACCAATCAATCGAAGACGACTATCCGCCTTCCCCACAACTGCCATTACATGCTTGTCCCACTTCATATCGCTCTGCAATGTTACGCCCAAATATTTAATCGACGTGACTGTGTCAAGCGCTACACTACTAATGGAGTATTCAGACATTACGGGATTCTTTTTCCTATTCATCTGTATTAATTTACATTTATCTATATTTAGTTAGCTGCAATTCTTTACACCAATCACAAATCCTGTCCAAGTCACCTTGTATCCTCCTACAGTCACTGAACAACGACACCTTCCCGTACACCACAGCATCATCAGCAAACAGCCGCACATTGGTATCCACCCTATCCAGAAGATCATTTATGTACATAGAAAACAACAGCGGACCTACCACACTTCCCTGGGGCACTCCAGATGATACCCTCACCTCCGATGAACACTCACCATCGAGGACAACGTAGTGGGTTCTGCTACTTAAGAAGTCTTCGAGCCACTCACATACTTGGGAACCAATCCCATAAGCTCGTACCTTAGGATTCTGCAGTGGGGCACCGAGTCAAAAGCTTTCCTGAAGTCAAAGAATATGGCATCCGTCTGATACGATTCATCCATGGTTCGCAAGACATCATGTGAAAAAAGGGCGAGTTGCCTTTCGCAGGAGCGATGCTTTCTAAAGCCGTGCTGATGCATGGACAGCAACTTCTCTCTCTAAAGGAAATTCATTATATTCGAACTGAGAATATGTTCGTGAATCCTGCAACAAACCGATGTTAAGGATATTAATCTGTAATTTTGAGGATCCATCCTTCTACCCTTCTTGTATTGGTTTTCCCTATTTTTCTGCCTTCTGTTGGTCTGTATCCGTACAGCATTTTTTTGATAGTCTGTCATTATCCATTTTTTGCCGTTCTCTTTCCATTTCCTTTTTTTCTGTTTTGATTTCTGTATTAGGCTTTCAGTCTTCTCTTGTACACTGCGGTCCAGAAAACCTACTCACTTCATTGAATCGCAATATTTTCTGGTTACACTCCACTTTACTCATTGTTTTGCTTATTGATATTTTTCTAATCATTGATCAGTTACAACCACCATCAAATTATTTAAATTTCTTGATTTTAATGTAGACACTAGTACAAGAACACACGTATTTATCATTTACATAAAAAAAACGTGGTTACTGATCTAGTAATCCCTGCAAGCTCCCAACATTCACACAACCACAAACATTCAGCTTGCCATTCAGTGATGCATAGCTTCATATCTGTTCCATTACCCAAATCAGCCTTTCAAACAAATAGCTTTTAGCAATGGCTATAGCTCTGCCCTGATTGCTAGTATTCTACGAAAAAAGAAAATGAATAAAATTACACCACTTCTATATACCTCCCATTAGCAGTTACTCAGTAGTTCCAAGCCTCGTGCAAGATTCCATATACTGGAAACATTTCAGAAAATCCTGCAACATGGGGTCCCGGGTTCGATTCCCGGTCGAGTTGGAGATTTTTCTCTGCCTGTTGACTGGGTGTTTGTGTTATCCTCATCACTTTCTCATCATCATCGTCTTTTGTAACAGTGGCTAGATTTGATTGTGCATAAAATTGGACTGTGAAAAAACTGGGACCTTGTACGGGCGCTGATGACCACGCTGTTGAACGCCCCACAAACCAAACATCATCATCGTTATCATCATCAATCCTGCAAAAAAGTTAAAGTCTCGCAACTAAAGACCTGCATTTATAATGACAATTGCATATCAAAAATTTTATTCAGTAGTAAAGACAAATTGCAACCATTGTCACAGAGTGGTACATATAACATCGCTCGCAAGCGGAGTGAAAAAGTGTATATTGGTCAGTCAGGCAGACCTGCGGCAATTAGGCTATGCAAACGTGAGAGAAGCTGGCGATTGTGGAAGAAAATTCGATGTTCGCTGACCAGCTTTTAGCAGAAAACCAGCCATATGATGTAGAATGTAAAGTTTTTACATTCAGTCAAGAAAAACAGAAATATGAACCTACTGAAAATCAACAAACACATGACAGAGACTCAGTTTCCAGTTTATCCTTTGTTAAATACAGTTTTCGTTAGAAATACGAGATTCAAACTGTAAATGCATCTTATTTCTCATCATTTATTAAGTATATCTCAACATAAAAAGTTTGTTTATCCTCTTTTTTAGTTAACGTAATTATTGTAATAGTTAACTATGTAAACATCAGCGCCGGCCAGTGTGGCCGAGCGGTTCTAGGCGCTTCAGTCTGGAACCGCGCGACCGCTACGGTCGCAGGTTCGAATCCTGCCTCGGGCATGGATGTGTGTGATGCCCTTAGGTTAGTTAGGTTTAAGTAGTTCTAAGTTCTAGGGGACTGATGACCTCAGGTGTTAAGTCCCATAGTGCTCAGAGCCACTTTTTTTTTTTTGTAAACATCAGCGTCTAAAATTTACAGTCGCGACACTCACTCCTGCGAAAACTTCTACTGCCTGGTAGTTGATGCGACAGTAGCTCCCCAAACGGCGAGAAAGCAGGCGTAAAATCAAAGTTGTATTTAATAATTTTTCTAGTTAATTAAAGAAATAGTTATTACATTTCTGCGTTCCAAGCATTAGCAAATTATCAAGATACGAGTGATTATGCATTACATTAAAAACAGACGAAACTCCCTGATTCAGTGACATAAGCTACAATTTAATGATGAAGAAATACTTGCGAAAAAGTATGTAACTGCAACTCATTCCATTGAAAACAAAAAAATATAAACATATATTTCAAGCATCAGACGAATACATTTCTTTTTTTGTCTATTCTTATTATGACTAGCACTTTCCTTGACAATTTTGTAGGTTCAAAAATGGTTCAAATGGCTCTGAGCACTATGCGACTTCTGAGGTCATCAGTCGCCTAGAACTTAGAACTAATTAAACCTGACTAACCTAAGGACATCATACACATCCATGCCCGAGGCAGGATTCGAACCTGCGACCGTAGCGGTCGCTCGGCTCCAGACTGTAGCGCCTAGAACCGCACGGCCACTCCGGCCGGCCAATTTTGTAGGGAACGTAATGTTTCGCGCGGTCTTACACTTCCCTCTGCTTTCTAATACACAAATATTATTGTGATTGTAATTACTATTGCTTCAAAAGCGAATGTGTTGAAGATTGTTGCTGTTAGTGTCTCTGATGAAGCAACAAAAGTGGAATTGGTTTTTTCTCTGTTGGCAAACAGTTTTATTGCTGTTATTCTTTTATCATCATGTCTGTGTGGTTTTCCGTTTCAGCTACAGTTGAGGTACCTCATGTACTGCGTTAAATAATGTAGGTATTTCATTCCACACACGTTTTCTATGTTCTGAAGAAAACGTGTTAGAGAAGGTATACGAGGCGTTTCTGCTAAAGGTCAAGTCTTCTGCAGTTTACTAGCAACTTTTTTTATTTTTAAAGAACACGACATTCTCCGGTAAATATCTGTGTGTTACAAGAAAATCGTAAATAAACTGTTGTGTACTGCAGCGGTTGACACCTCCTAGGCTCATTAGGAAACCCAAAACAACAGATGTAGCAACTTCTTGTTGTTGTAGCTGCAATTTATTGCGCTACAGACGCTCTAGTTTGTAAAAACCATTCTACAGACCAATTTAAGCTTTCACAAGATTTCGCCGAACTCAGTAGTGTAACTTCCTGGCTGCTTGGCGCGCTGAAATCGCAGTAGGTAACAAAAAAGAGACGGAATGTTGCGGCTATTAGTGTTAGACTGTGGTAAACAGTCTGCCAGTTTTGTATCTTCTGTACAAATCAAGGTTACTAAATAATAAGGTTGGGCAGTAAGCGCTCTGCTCTGCCATTGGCTGGCCTAGTGACGTCAGCGTGGAAGCAAGCGCTCACAAGCAGACGACACGGCATGCGCGTTTACGTCAAGTTTTTGGCGGAAGATTTTGTTTATACCAGAAATGAGATGTCTAAACTGCTTTTCTGCTGCTAAAATATTACAGTTAAAACTGATGAGTTATATTCTTTCGCAGCTTATGCCTCACACATCGGTAAAATATCAGATCACAACCACACTGACACACACTTGAAATTCGAAACCTCGGCTCAAATAAATCATAAACTATTCATTTATTCGCATTGAAATGAATTTACTTAAGAGCTCGAAGTTGCACACACTTGTTTGTAAGAACAGCATTCCTTCTTTCTAAAGCCGCTATAGTATTCATCAAAGTAACTTTATCTGTGTCTGAAAAAAAAACTGTCATCTGTACATGTGCTCTTATTATGATGTTTCTTATTTGGTGACAGCTTTTCCAGAGTTTCCAGAGATCTCTTATGTAGTTCTCGTTTCTTATACCGTTTGGTTCTGTCTTCTGTTGCGGGTGACACATTGACAGTCGCACTACTGCACAGCAAATTGCGCGAAGGAACTGCATCTGGCTTGAGCATTCTTTTTCGGGGCAAATTAAGCAATTCAGACTGTAAATCCCTTAAATAATCTGTTTCTGCGAAATGGCGAGAACATATTCTTGCACGCGCAACATTTACACTGTCTTTCCTACAACATTTCGACAACCATAGTTTTTGTAATGTTTCATTACGCGGGAAACTGTGATACATTACGTCAGTTCCCTTTGTGCTCCAGTTGTAGGAAAAACAGCCCGTTACAGCACAGCCTGGCATTGTAAAAATTAATTTTCTCACTCACTTGTAGATTCTCCAATAAGAATTTCACAGGACGAACCATAACCTATAGAGCTGGCGAACACAATGTTGAAATCTGCTGTCCACTATCGCTGACTATTTCAGTTCCGAATCAAATATCCGTTACAGCAAAAACCATTAACACTCCCGAATTCCGAATGTTTCCGCTGTTGTCTGAGTACCACAGAAGAAAGAACTCAATCAAAATACTCCTTCAAACACAAAACAACACAAGAAAAACAATCACACACAATTCGAACTGTGTACTGTTGGGCACAGCTGCTTCCACCGTGACGTCATGCGCACAACTGAGAGAACACGTTGCTTTCTACGCATAGCTTTCTGCGCCCCCCTGGTACAAATAATATCTGTGCAAGCCTCACATCACGTTTATCTGTGTTTGCGACATTCAGCTGTCACATAGAGATGGCCTGAGAAGCCGAAAGCCGGTTGGTGACCAAATGTAATTTTGCAGAACTTTAGGAAGCGTTATTCCTTTTAATATTATCATCATGATCTGTCAAGTACCGACAGAAAATCAGTTAATTTATCAACTGATTTAAAATAAAAACATTTTTATTTGCAGAATTTAAAAACTCAGTGAAATCATGTAATGGAAAACCTTGTGGCTGAACTATTCGGTGTTTGTTAGTTTGAAAATAATTTGACAGGAGGACATGTGCCAATAACTCATCATTATACGGTTAGATGGCGTAACAGTACCTCTTCTAATATTTTGTGCCTATTGACATTGCTGTAGTGTGACAAAGTCTTTTTTCCTTGGATTGAAGTAAAAGCAAGTCACAGTAACTTTCACTTTTATTTTGAATAGTCATTGCTGATAAAGACATTTTATGACATTTTTGTGATTTTTAAGTATTTATAAAAGGTCATTGCACAATACGTAAGCTAAAACTTTCATATTAGGTTATGGGAAGAAAGGAGGTTATTTGACCAAGGAAACAAGGAATGGTGCAGCCCTAAAAAAATGCGGGAGATTCAGAGATGCAAATTCCAAGGAAGCTGTTCATTGAACACAAAACAGTGGGAAACACTTTAAAAAGCTGAAGTGATACTGTAATGTCAGGCCTCAGACACTTGTGATGCCGTACGAAGGACACAAGACGCCGACTGTGCTTATCAATAAAACTGCTAGTAAAGAGAAAAAGAAACATGAGTTGGCATGAGATTGAATCCAAAATTGAATAAGATTTTAAAACGAATATTTCGCATCAAACACTACCTACATCTCCCATAAGGAACTTATGCTGACAAAGAAATACGTCGCATACAGGGTTCTGTTACTCACATGTGTGTAGACTGGACCATGGAAAAGTGGAACACAGTAAATTTCTCTGACAAAAAGAAGTTAAATATGTATGGTAGTGATGCTGACTTGAATCTCTGATTTGAGGTAGGAGAGGAAATGAACAATGAGTATGTTCTTCGAGCTAAAAGGTTCTCTGAATTTTTTTAAGAAATCCAATGTACATTAAAAGAGAAGTCTGGGCTGATCTGGAGATGGAACCTTGCATGTTTTAGGATAGGTGTCGAGATTTTTCTACAAGGGGAGTTTTGTTCGCTTTAGTACATGAGACTTGCTTGTTTTAGACGAAGAGCCTTGTTAATTTTCGAATCGGTACTGTTATAGAAGCCTAATTCCATCTTAAAGAGAGCCTTTGTTTTACAATAGGTGTAATGTACATTTCAGAAGAAATTTTTTCAGGAGAGGGGACTTTATTGTTACACAAGACGAGTCTCGTCTCCTTTGGGAGCTCTGTTTGTTTTAGGATGAGGAGTCGTGTTGTTGGTTGGTTGGTTGTTTGGGGGAAGCGACCAAACAGCGAGGTCATCGGTCTCATCGGATTAGGGAAGGATGTCGGCCGTGCCCTTTCAAAGGAACCATCCCGGCATTTGCCTAGAGAGATTTAGGGAAATCACGGAAAACCTAAATCAGGATGGCCGGACGCGGGATTGAACCGTCGTCCTCCCGAATGCGAGTCCAATGTGCTAACCACTGCGCCACCTCGCTCGGTGAGTCGTATTGTTTTTTTGGAAGAGATATCTTGTTTGTGTCTTGAAATGAGTGTTGTTGCTGTTTTGAGGAAGAATCACGCTTATCATGTAACACCGAAGAGGAGAAAAAAATATGCTTTGCTTTAAGAAGACTTTGCAGACTATAGCGTGTGAAGCTCGCCACAGTAGACATTTTTGGAAAGAAACGGGATGGAGTGTACGGGAAGACGTGACGCCCAATAGGAGAAAGGGTTAAGGCACCTCCTGAACAGTAATAGGTCCTTCGGGTACGACTTCTGATTTAATTTTAACTGATTCTCTCGTCGCTTCATGGTAGAACAACTTCATAATTATGTATGAGAAGCACAGTATTGTCCGTGTTCTACAGTATTAATTTATTTGATTTACTGGTTTTCGGCTTGCAAGGAGATATTCTGACTTTAACTATCGTCGTGAAATAGGATACAACATTTGTCAACAACACTGGAAAAGAAGTTACACATCGAGCGAGAGATACAAACATTGAGGAACATTATCTTTGACAGTACAATGACTGTGCAATTAAAAATGTAAAACAGCAACAAAATATTAAGGGAGCAAACCAGAAAAACATTAGCACTAAACTCGAACAACCAGTACCTATTTAAGAATTTCAGTTAAATTAACAATCTGAATAAAATAAAATTAGTATGTGGCACGAGTAGCAAAGAATAGACTGAAGAGGCCGGCCGGGGTGGCCGAGCGGTTCTAGGCGCTACAGTCTGGAACCGCGCGACCGCTATGGTCGCAGGTTCGAATCCTGCCTCGGGTATGGATGTGTGTGATGTCCTTAGGTTAGTTAAGTTTAAGTAGTTCTAAGTTCTAGGGGACTGATAGCCTCCGAAGTTAAGTCCCATAGTGATCAGAACCAACCAATAGATTGAAGAGATGTTTGATATGGAAGGTAACACAGAAGCAGAGTAAACAGACAATTGAATGTGTGAAGTATATAGACATAAGCAGTGAAATAAGATAATACAGGAAAAACAGTAGAATAGAATGGAATTCAAAATGAGAAGCACTAGAAAACTGTGAGCATTAAGCGAAGTTCAGAAGTATAGACCTGTGCTTGGTCGTTCAATATTAAATAAGGACTGCGCGTTGTAAAGCCGTATGAAACGGAACGAATACATTATGTCATCAAAAGTATACGGACACCTGTCTGAAAATGACTTACACGTTCTTGGCGCCCTCTATCGGTAATGCTACAATTTGGTACGGTGTTGGCGCACCCTTAGCCTTGATGACAGTTTCTACTCTCGCAGGCATACGTTCAATCAGGTGCTGGAAGGTTTCTTGGGGAGTGGCAGCCCATTCTTCACGGAGTGCTGCACTGAGGAGAGGTATCGATGTCGGTCAGTGAGACCTGCCACGAAGTTGGCGTTCCAAAACGTCCCAGAGGTGTTCTATACGAGTCATGTCAGGACTCTGTGCAGGCCAGTCCATTACAGGGATCTTATTATCGTGTAACCACTCCGCCACAGGCCGTACATTAGGAACAAGTGCTCGATAGTGTTGAAAGATGCAATCGCCATTTCCGAATTGCTCTTCAACAGTGGGAGGCAAGAAGGTGCTTAAAATATCAATGTAGGCCTGTGCTGTGATAGTGCCACGCAAAACAACAAGGGGTGCAAGCCCCCTCCATGAAAAACGCGACCACACCATAACACCACCGTCTCCGAATTTTACGGCTGGCACGACACACACTGGCAGATGACGTTCACCGGGCATTCGCCATACCCACACCCTGCCATCGGATCGCCACATTGTGTACCGTGATTCGTCACTCCACACAACGTTTTTCCACTGTTCAATCGTCCAGTGTTTACGCTCCTTGCATCAAGCGTGGCGTCGTTTGGCATTTACCTGTGTGATGTGTAGCTTATGAGCAGTCGCTCGACCGTGAAATCCACGTTTTCTCACCTCCCGCCTAACTTTCATAGTACTTGCAATGGATCTTGGTGCAGTTTGGAATTCCTGTGTGATGGTCTGTATAGATGTCTGCCTATTACATATTACAACCCTCTTCAACTGTCGTTGGTCTCTATCAGTCAACAGACGAGGTCGACCTGTACGCTTTTGTGCTGTATGTGTCCTTTCACGTTTGCACTTCACTATCACATCGGAAACAGTGGACCTAGGAGTGTGGAAATCTCGGTACAGACGTATGACACAAGTGACACCCAATCACCTGACCACGTTCGAAGTTCGTGAGTTCCGCAGAGCGCCCCATTCTGCTCTCTCGCAATATTTAATGACTACCGAGGTCGCTGGTACGGAGTAATTGGCAGTATATGGCAGCGCGATGAACCTAATATGAAAAACGTATGTTTTTGGGGGTGTCCGGATACTTTTGATCACATATTTATTGAGAGAAGTAGCCTTTTGGCTCTGAGCACTATGGGACTTAACATCTATGGTCATCAGTCCCCTAGAACTTAGAACTACTTAAACCTAACTAACCTAAGGACATCACACAACACCCAGTCATCACGAGGCAGAGAAAATCCCTGACCCCGCCGGGAATCGAACCCAGGAACCCGGGCGTGGGAAGCGAGAACGCTACCGCACGACCACGAGATGCGGGCAAGTAGCCTTTTCTCTGAATCTTTGTCCACGTACACATTCAACACATATATTGCACATGTCTTCCTGTCCTCCCTCTGTGTGTCCATCTCTTCTCCCCACCATCTCTGTCCACCTTATCATCCCACCGCTATATGTTCATCTCTTCCGCCCCACTCTGTCTCCTCATCTCCTCCTCCCCCTCTTCAAACCATCTCCTCTGCCCATTCTCTGTAATCTCTTCTTCCTAAACCCTCCCTATGTCCATACCATTGTTCACATTTCTCTGTGATGCCTGTCCTTCCCTTCTCTCTCACTGTTTTGCCCATCTTTCTCCCATCCCCTGCTGCCCATCCTGTCTCTATCCACTCACCCCCTCTCCCTGTCCACTGTGTCTCAGCTTCCTCTCTGCCATGCCCACCCCTATGTGCAGTCCTCACGAAATCGGGTCGACACTACGCCACAACATACCCCTATTGTGCATGGCAGTCCACACATCAGGGACTTGAAAAATGTTTTTGACTGTGACATATAGGCTGCCAGCCAAAGCAGGTCGCTAAAGCTGGGCCATACGACTCTAACAGAGCACACCTGTCATGCAAAATAGACTGTCGACGCCTGGAAAAGAGTTTCTTGCAGCAGTGTAGGCTACCCTGCAAAGCAAGACAGGGCAATACTATTTCCACACAACACACCTGTCATGCAGGCAACCTATACATCAGGAGCTAGAGAAAAATGTTTTTATCTGTTTCTCCACTCCTATTGGAGCCAGAAAGCTATAAACCTCACAGTGCTGATACTCATGAGGACCACTGTTTGTGTGCAAGATCTGTTTGACATTGATACAGTGCTTTAGGAGGATATGCCAGACATGCACACATACTCTCTGCATTATATAGATGACAGATTTTAAGAAAGTGTGGGTTGTGTGCCAATGTGCGTGCATAGAGAAGACTAGTGCAAGATATTCTTGGGCATTGCCTGAGTGTTTTGGATCCCCACTGGGTCAGATTAAAGAAAGACAAAAGGGGGGCTGCTAGATTTGTTACTGGTAGGTTCGATAAAGAAGGAAATATTATGGAGACGTTTTGGGAACTGAAATACGAGTCCCTGGAGAGAAGGCGACGTTCTTCTCAAAGGCACTATTGCGAAATTTTAGACAACCGGCATTTGCATCTGACTGCAGAATGATTCTGCTGCCGTCAACGTTCATTGTGCAAAAGGGCCACAAATATAAAAGGGCTCCTACAGAGTCAAATAGACAGACAGTTGCTCTCGCTGTATTTGCGACTTGAACGGGAAAGGGTATGACTTCTGGTGGTATAAGGTACCCGCCGCCTCTGTGGTGGCCTGTAAAGTACGGATGTAGATACAGATGTAAATGTAGATGCAGATGCAGATGTAGATGTAGACATAGGGCTGTGGCCGGTAGCTGCGACCCTCTCTCAGCACACACTCAGCATATGTGGAGTCAGAATTCTGCATCTTCCAGTTGCATTCATGTTCTGCCATCTTCACTCTCGCTGTGTAACATCTTTTTCAATATACCTGCTGAATTTTGTATAATCTTTGTCGACGACAATCAGATAGTCTGCTGATGACGTTGTAAGCCTAAAACCAATTAACAAAGTTAATTAATACTGCAGCACATACTCAATACTGCTGTTTTTACTTATAAATTTCCGTTTCTTTCGACGTTTCGATTACTTTGTCGATTCAGCATTTCTACATACTTTCGATATCATCATTACGTTTCAATGCACCTTGATTGATATTATGCCCATCATCGATTTCTACGAATCAGTTTCAGTGTGTGTGTGTGTGTGTGTGTGTGTGTGTGTGTTTAGAGTTTACAGGCGCTCAACGGCGAGGTTATCAGCACCCTTATAGGGTCTGAAGGAAACTAATATAATAAAAGCGCTAAAAATGTTGACACACTTCGAGGGCTAAACCTGCAAAATCACACTCAATCGCTCATTACCACCTCTCTCCCATCGCTCTACAGAGTCACTACATCTTACACGCCGCAAGACAACGGGGAAAGGGCGAATGGTGCTATATCTGAGACTGAAACACAACAAAAACAACAGAGAAACTGCACTGAAGGGCCAAGGAAATCTGTTTCTAACGGCACGTTGAAAGGCGTCCCAGATATGCTAAATAATTTTCATGTCTGCGGAGTTTGGTGACCAGCGGAAGTCTATCCTGCAGCAACTCTGTAGCAATTCCGGGAGTGTGGGGTGTCGCATTGTCCAACTGGATTTGCCCAAGTCCTTCGGAATGGACAATGGACACGAATGGATGCAGGTGATCACACAGGATGCTTACATTCGTGTAATGTGTCAGAGTCGTATCTATACGTATCAGGGATCCCCTATCACTCCAACTGCACATGCACCACACCATTAAAGACTCTCCATCAGCTTGAAATGTGTTCAAATGTGTGTGAAATCTTACGGGACTTAGTTGCTAAGGTCATCAGTCCCTAAGCTTACACACTATTTAACCTAAATTATCCTAAGGAGAAACACAAACACCCATGCCCGAGGGAGGACTCGAAGCTCTGTCGGGATCAGCCGCACAGTCCATGACTGCAGCGCCTCAGACCGCTCGGCTAATCCTGCGCGCCACCAGCTTGAACAGTCCACTGCTGACATGCAGGGTCCATGGATTCATGATGTTATCTCCATACCCGTTAGGTCCATCCGCTCGATACAATTTCAAGCGAGACTCGTCCGACCAGGCAACATATTTCCAGTCATCAATAGTCCAATGTCGGTGATGCCTGGCCCAGGCGAGGCGTAAAGCTGTGTGTCGTGCAGTCAGTAAGGCTAGACGAGTGGACCTTCGGCTCCGAAAGCCCATATCGATGATGTTTCGTTGAGTAGTTCGCACGCTGACGCTTGTTGACGGTCCAGCATTGAAATCTACAGCAATTTTCGGAAGTTGGACTTCTGCCACACCGGCCGGGGTGGCCGAGCGGTTCTAGGGGCTACAGTCTGGAAACCACGCGACCGCTATGGTCGCAAGTTCGAATCCTGCCTCGGGCATGGATGTGTGTGATGTCCTTAGGTTAGTTACTTTCAAGTAGTTCTAAGTTCTGATGACCTTAGAAGTCCCATAATGCTCAGAGCCATTTGAACCTTTTGAACTTCTGCCACGCTAAACAATTCTCTTCAGTCGTCGTTGTCCCGTTCTTGCAGCGTCTTTTCCCGGCCGCATCGACATCGTAGATTTTATGTTTTACCTGATTCCTGATATTCACGGTACGCTCGTGAGATGGTCGTACGGGAAAATCCTCACTTCATCGCTACCTCGGAGATGCTGTGTCCCATCGCTCGGCCGCCGAGTATAACACCACGTTCACACTCACTTATATCTTGATAGCCTGCCATTGTAGCAGCAGTCACCGATCTAACAACTGCGCCAGACACTTGGCTTGTATAGGCCTTGCCGACCGCAGTGCCGTATTCTGCGTGTTTTATTTATTTATTGCCAAATTATAGACCTGTTACCTGATGTTTAAAACAGGTCGTACATCTGCCAATTTTCGTTTTTCATCTTTTTACACTTTTCTTTTTTTTTTATCTACAACGTTTACAAAGAATGATACTTTCCAGGCCGGCCGGAGTAGCCGTGCGATTCTAGGCGCTGCAGTCTGCAACCGCGAGATCGGTATGGTCGCAGGTTCGAATCCTGCCTCGGGCATGGATGTGCGTGATGTCCTTAGGTTAGTTAGGTTTAAGTAGTTCTAAGTTCTAGGGGACTGATGACCTCAGAAGTTGAGTCCCGTAGTGCTCAGAGCCCTTTGAACCATTTGATACTTTTCAAAATAACAATAATGTAAGGTTGAAATGTTGTTGTTCTTTTCAACAAGAATATAAAAAGAAGACGGGATGGAGGAGAGATTTCTTAGTACCATTACTGTATGTAACTGATGGTGAATACCTCGGAATGGTTTCTCCGAGCCGTTGACCGTCAGTCATACACACACACACACACACACACACACACACACACACACACACACAAATGGTTATTAGTAGAGAAATAATGTTGCTTATCCTATTTTTCTGGGTGTTTACAAATCTCTGTATTTGAATACACGTGCCTAAACCAGTTTGTTTGACGCTTCAGTGTAAAATAAGGGAATACAGAAATGTAATTGGCTGACCAGCCCACAGTAAAATTGTTTATAATCTCCCACTTCTGTTCCACATACTGTGGTGTGCATACTGTAAGACCTTTGGTACACACACCATCAGATTATTTGACTTGTCGCTCTAACGAAGTAGGCGAGTGTCAGCAATATGTCTCGTTGTCTTATCGTGGCGTGTTTATCTTCTGCCATTAGGTCAGACGATGGAAATGCCACTGGCACGCTTAGAGTAGCAGATTAACAGTGACCAACTTTAAACAGAACTTGACTAATTTTCACACCATTTATTAAAATAATAAAAATCATATACATTATGTAACTTGATTCTGGAAGCTGTTTACAGTTGACAATCTGAAGTTCCTTTGGTATTGGTACGTTAATCTTATTCTCACGTATCTCTGATACTTGACAAAGTGTCTATACATTTATCTTCATGGCTATGTACAGGAATATGGTAATCTTATTAGGCGCAGACTGAAACTTGACTATAATGCAGACTGACTAATCGGAGGTCTGTACACTCGTTATAATACCTCGAGCGTTCAGGTATCACTGCGTGAGTGTGATCCGTGAGGAGAAAAGGTTCTACGTTAGCAGCGATCTCATTGGCTGCGTTACATATTAATACGCGGATCGGCGGAAACAGAATTTGCTCCGTCTCTAAGGCAGCGCCATCTCGTAGTGCGGAGACGGGCGAGCGCTGCGCCTGCGCTGTTGTGTTTAGCAGGGCGCACTCTAGTGGGAAAGTTGTGTACGCAATGAGTAAGCAGAACTATGTACACAACAGATACCATAGCCAAACAGTTTTACTCTGCGGACAACAATTTCGTGCAACTTTACGTTTCCTTTCTCTGTGTGTTGAAAAACTTTCCTCTGCGAGATTCAGCCTGTGACGCGCACGCAACTCACATTGTGCAAACGCGCTTTTTATTTATTTTTTTTTTTTTTTCACGATGGCAGCCGATAGCGAGGCCGCGACTACCCTGCACGTGACTTTTGGGAGAAACGTCGCCAAGGAGGAGCTGGCGAGTCCTCCTCCACTGGAAGACGCGCCTGCCTCGCTCCTCAGTGGTGAAGGTCAGTGCCGTACGTGTCCGCCGCTCGATTCCACGCAAAAGGACGACTCGCGGGACGCAAAACTTCCGCCTACGTAGTACGCTGTCGCAGATTACGTGTATTGCACCGCAAAAGGCTGAGTTATGTCAATGCGTCGCTACACGACGGAGCTTGCACGCCGCTTCTGCTTATTCAACGTGTTATTGCCGGACACTGGACAGAGGTTTCGCATGCTAAAGGCCACGTCTTCACGTGACCGGCAGCCTGAGGAATGACGCGACGTAAGAATCTTGCGCTGACAGAAATCAAAGTGAACCGTGATTTATTTTCAAAGAATATTCGAACTATCAGTTTATTAAGTCACAGGTGCAAAATACTAACGCGAATTCTTTACAGACGAATGGAAAAACTGGTAGAAGCCGACATCGGGGAAGATCAGTTCGGATTCCGTAGAAATATTGGAACACGTGTGGCAATACTGACCCTACGACTTATCTTAGAAGAAAGATTAAGGAAAAGCAAACCTACGTTTCTAGAATTTGTAGACATAGAGAAAGCTTTTGACAATGTTGACTGGAATACTCTCTTTCAAATTCTGAAGCTAGCAGGGGTAAAATACAGGGAGCGAAAGGCTATTTACAATTTGTACAGAAACCAGATAGCAGTTATGAGGGTCGAGGGACATGAAAGGGGAGCAGTGGTTGGGAAGGGAGTGAGACAGGGTTGTAGCCTTTCCCCAATGTTATTCAATCTGTATATTGAGCAAGCAGTAAAGGAAACAAAAGAAAAATTCGGAGTAGGTATTAAAATCCATGGAGAAGAAATAAAAACCTTGAGTTTCGCCGATGACATTGTAATTCTGTCAGAGACAACAAAGGACTTGGAAGAGCAGTTGAACGGAATGGACATTGTCTTGAAAGGAGGATATAAGATCAACATCAACAAAAGCAAAACGAGGATAATGGAATGTAGTCGAATTAAATCGGGTGATGCTGAGGGAATTAGATTCGGAAATGAGACACTGAAAGTAGTAAAGGAGTTTTGCTATTTGGGGAGCAAAATATCTGATAATAGTCGAAGTAGAGAGGATATAAAATGTAGACTGGCAATGGCAAGGAAATCGTTTCTGAAGAAGAGAAATTTGTTAACGTCGAGTATAGATTAAGTGTCAGGAAGTCGTTTCTGAAAGTATTTGTATGGAGTGTAGCCATGTATGGAAGTTCAACATGGACGATAAATAGTTTGGACAGGAAGAGAATAGAAGCTTTCGAAATGTGGTGCTACAGAAGAATGCTGAAGATAAGGTGGGTAGATCACATAACTAATGAGGAGGTATTGAATAGAATTGGGGAGAAGGGGAGTTTGTGGCACAACTTGGCGAGAAGAAGGGACCGGTTGGTAGGACATGTTCTGAGGCATCAAGGGATCACAAATTTAGCATTGGAGGGCAGCGTGAAGGGTAAAAATCGTAGAGGGAGACAAAGAGATGAATACACTAAGCAGACTCAGAAGGATGTAGGTTGCAGTAGGTACTGGGAGATGAAGAAACTTGCACAGGATAGGGTAGCATGGAAAGCTCCATCAAACCAGTCTCAGGAATGAAGACCACAACAACAATTCTTAAGAATTTATTTTATTTACTAGCGATTCATGAAGAACATTAACACATTTAATCACACTACGTAAGCATGGAAGTAGTTGCCAGGGATGAAATCATAACCAAATTCCTTTTAACAAATGGGGATTTTATTCACTTTAATAGTTCCTAAAAGCACATTTTAAAAGAAACAGATTCAAAATTATAATCAGAAAGCACCGTCTAAATATCAAAATTAAAATTTATTCAGAGGCAGAAAGAGGTTTTGACTGCAGGCGCTTTCGGGCAGAGAAATTTGCCGCTCCCTTTTGACACGGCCGTAGTTACGACCGCTCACAACAGCCTCTGAAAGACTACACTGGTGCAAATCTGCAACACTCCAAATAACTTTCAACTAAAAGTTTTAACAATTTACACAAGCACACAAACTATGCACCCCCCCCCCCTTAGGAGGGATCGGAATGGTACGAAATACAAACAATTAAAATATTAGCCTTACCACCGAACATGCAACTTGATTTTAACTTCTAAGAAAAGACTTACGGTTGAAGGGTGGCAACTTTATATACTAAAATGATCATTTAAATAAAAGCCCATGAAATGCAATCTTATATAAAATTCTACAAGGTTGGCCAAACAATAGTTAAGATGCTCTACAGTACACAGATACCGCCTCTCAAGATCATAAACAATAATATCAAAGTTTCCAAGGATCAAAGCATATTTCAGGTATTAGGCCGTTACACTCCAAGCAATAAATTCGTTAACACACCAAATCCGACAAACATGACAGAGCCAGCTACTAACGTACGGCAGATTGATAGGGAGATTACCGAACAACCCGAACGGCAGGTTGCTCTAAACCGCCCCTACTCGACAAGGGAAAAACGGACCACCCAATTTATAAACAACCACCCCGGAGAAGAATGGTGGGACGACCCCAAACCCAAACGGCTGGTGACCTCACCAAGAAAACAAGTAGAATTTAACAAGAGTAAATCAAACAACATATCAACAATCACTTAACTTCTAATAAACTGCGATTTCTGGCGAAGACCTGGCGCAGCACCCCCAAATCGCTCTCCCGACCCGTCCGCTGCCAGCCGCTTCAACGGACGCAGGAAGGCGCGCCGATCTCCCGTCTCACGGCGTCGCAGCTCGCACCGGCCAGACCGATGTCGTGGGTTGACTTCTGTTGCTCTCGTGTCGGCCGCGAAGCCACTACCCCTCGCTATACGGCGCGGCCCACTGGACTCACGTGGCGACCTCACACGCGCCGACGCTCAAGGCGGACACGTCATCTCGTGTCTCAGTGCGCGACCGACCAACCGGTCGATCCAACCGCCAGTGACCATTGCCTGAGCACACTGGGTTCAAAAGGTTCAAATGGCTCTGAGCACTATGGGACTTAACATCTGAGGTCATCAGTCCCCTAGAACTTAGAAATACTTAAACCTAACTAACCTAAGGACATCACACACACCCACGCCCGAGGAAGGATCCGATCCTGCGACCGTAGCAGCGGCGTGGTTCCGGACTGAAGCGGCTAGATCCGCTCGGCCACAGCGGCCGGAATTCACCCTGTATACTGGGGCTGCTCACGAAGTTCGCGGGGGTTTATACCACTTCGATATCGAACGGTTTGTTTAAACACGCATCCAGACAAATGCCTCGTCGCTGAAGAACACAAGCGTACCATTAGGCAGGGTTTCGTTCAAGGGCTCACACGAGCTTTTTCACGAAACGAAATCGCGTGGATTAAGTCTAACCACCACTAGCAGTTTGTATGCATGACAACTCAGGTCTTCATGGAGAATTCGTCTCAGTGTTCGATCAGAAATTGCAAGTGCAGCTGTATATCTGCGTGGCGACAGCTTGGGTGAATTCAAAATCGCGAGCCTCACTTTATTAACGTTTTCTGCTGATTTGGTGTTTCTTGACGATCCTAGCTTCTTTTTCTGCACACTACCATTATCCGCAGACGTGTCCATCGACGTAACAAAAGATTTTCGCTAAGGAAGACGACTTGCAGGCGATATTAAACTGTTCCCAGAATACAGGTTCTTTTTCTTTTTCTTAGGACTACATGTCAGATTTATGAAAAGAGCTGTGAATCCAACAGAATTGTATCACGACGTCGTAGCTCGTTATTGGACTATTCTGTATGGTCGTCCTCTGATTTCTGTAACTTCCCCATTCCAAGAAATAGTGAAGCTTTGTGAGTCGTGGTAAAAATTGCTGTTTTGAAGAGCGCGCCGCAGCAGTCGCCCTCCGTTTCTGGTGGTGGCGCCGCTGTTTTAATTGCAGCTTTGGTGTCTCCCTCTGGTGGGAAAGGGGAAAGGTTGCCTGTTCACGTGCATTTAAGGGGCGCTATGAGCTCGCCAGTCGGTGAGTCTGGGTCAGCCTCTCGTCCCCAGCTTGCAAGTCTGTCTCTCGTCCGCATTTGTTAGGCAGTTAGTGTCTGTCTGTCGTTCGGAGTGCTAGTATGCCTGTTGTTCGGATCAACCTTTAAAGCCGGCAAAATGAGCGTCTTACCACTCCGCCAGTTAGAGAACTCAGCGAGTGGTCGCCCGATCGGGGCTTAGTTCCTGCATCTGAGTCTGCGCGTTAGGCCCCCAGTGTGCTAGCCGGCCGCTGGTGGCCGAGCGGTTCTAGGCGCTATAGGCTGGAACCGCGCGACCGCTTCGGTCGCAGGTTCCAATCCTGCCTCGGGTATGGATATGTGTGTGACGTCCTTAGGTTAGTTAGCTTTAAGTAGTTCTAAGTTCTAGGGGACTGATGACCTCACATGTTAAGTCCCATAGTGCTCAGAGCCATTTGAACCAGTTTGAACAGGTTGAATATTGCAGGATGAGATTTTCACTGTGCATCGGAGTGTGTGCTGGTATGAAACTTCCTGGCAGATTAAAACTGTACGCCGGACCGAGATTCGAACTCGTTACCTTTGCAAGTGACTCTAAGCACTATGGGACTTAGCATCTGAGATCATCAGTTCCCCAGACTTAGAAATACTAAAACCTGACTGACCTAAGGACGTCACACACATCCATGCCCGAGGTAGGATTCGAACCTACGACCGCAGCAGCTGCGCGGTTCCGGACTGAAGCGCCTAGAACCGCTCGGTCACAGCGGACGGCCAGGGGCGGATTCCTGATTGGAAATGGAGGAAAAAAGGTCCTTTGAATGAGTGTGTCGTGCAGTCAGTAAGGCTAGACGAGTGGACCTTCGGCTCCGAAAGCCCATATCAATGATGTCTCGTTGAATGCTTCGCACACTGACACTTGCTGACGATCCAGCATTGAAATCTATAGCAACTTCAGGAAGGGTTGCATTTCTGTCACATTGAGCGATTTTCTTCAGTGATCGTTGGCCCCGTCCTTGCAGGATCATTTTCCAGCCGCAGCGATGTCGGAGATTTGATGTTTTACCAGATTCCTGATATTGACGGAAATGGAAGGTGTGCGTGGAACGACAAGAAATTGTCCCAGAACACAGTACAGAGATGCATCGCACCCATGTCACAACAGATGTTCAAAGTGGCCTGCGTGGGATTGCAGGTGATAGGTTTAGTAGCGTCTGTCATGCAGGATAGACTTAATCGTACTTTGGCTTACACCATGCTGTCGGGCCACTTGCCTGGAGCTTCTACATGATGTCATTAATTTCATGGCTACCAGTGTCGGCGCTTCTGTGCACCATCTTCAGGCCTTAGTTGATGGTGAAGAGCCTCCCATATTTCAGTGGCCGACATAACTGGTTTACACAGACTACCTACAGTTGTGATATCGTCTCTGTAACTATCAGCTGAAGGCCTGAAGACGGTGCATTAAAGCGCCGAAATGACACCATAAGGACGGCTGCAGGTATTTTATTTCCTTACGATCCTAAGGATTCTTCCAATGAATTTCAGTCTGGCGTCTGCCGTACCTGCGATTAGACTTACGTGGTCCTTCAACTGTACGTACACCTAGACATTTAATATATGTCACTGCATTCAGTGATTATTTTGAAATCGTGTAATGATACAGTAATGGCTCTTTCTATTTAGTTATACGCAATACTTTACATTTACACTGAAGAGCCAAAGAAACTGGTACACCTGCCTAATATCGTGTAGGGCTCCCGCAAGCACGCAGAAGTGCTACAACACTATGTGCCATGGAGTCGACTAATGTCTGAAGTAGTGCTGGAGGGAATTGACACCATGAATCCTGCAAGGCTGTCTATAAATCCGTAAGAGTACGAGGGGGTGGAGATCTCTTCTGAACAGCACGTTGCGAGGCATCCCAGATATGCTCAATAATGTTCATGTCTGGGGAGTCTGGTGGCAGCGGAAGTGTTTAAACTCAGAAGAGTGTTCCTGAAGCCACTCTGTAGCAATTCTGGATGTGTAGAGTGTCTCATTGTCCTTCTGGAATTGCCCAAGTCCGTCAGAATGCACAATGAACATGAATGGATGCAGGTGATGAGACAAGATGCTTAAGTACGTGTTGTGGGGCGGCGGGTGGAATAATAGAATATATTTTGTATTTATTCTGTTTGTCGTTCTCAACACTGGCTATCTAACTACAATATTGGCAACCAGAAAGTGATTAGCAAAACGTGAAGCCTGTAATTAGAATTCCTAGTGCCCACTTCATCTGAGAATACATTTATAACTACAGCTTATAGCTCTGAGGAACTAGGAGATTGTCTGGGATTCATAATCAAAAACCATTTTCTCTAAAATGTTCACTATATGCTGAAAGTCACAGACCAAAAAGAATCCACACAATCCAACTACCAGAGCAGTTCAGAGTCTAATGCGCTGATGCCACTATAACTGTCCAAATTAAATGTTTAAGTGAATGCTCCCCATAATTTGATGATAATGTTCATCAAACGCCACGCTAAATAATGGTAGAATGTCTGTCCTGCGGCAGCACGTGAAAATACGACATACGCAAACTAAAGATAGATCATTAACGTCATCCCAAAATTAACAATTCACTGGAAAACGATTTCATGGTTACGCGTATCCCGAGTAACTTATTACTGCATCCGAGGCTGTTTATATCAACGATACCGACGCGACGCGACTCCCGGCACATGTGGTGCGCTAATCAGCGTCTGGAGAGAACTGGGGTCTTCCTTTTCTTACATATAAAGCCGCAGTGCGGACGGCTAATGGAACGCCTGATCAAATCTGCTCTCCCGACTAGCCGCTGGGCTAAGTAATGCACCGCTTTAAGTTATCAAATAAATCATTGCTTCCTTTGCTGGTGGCCGATGAAGCTCTCAATTTAAATATGCAATCAGCACACAGGTAAGTAATCATAATAAAAGTCTGACGTGGCTAAGTCAAATATTTTGGGAGAGAGAATTTAATTACACTACACGCAGTAGATGAGCTCTGAACTTGCCCTTCGGAGATACGCTATCGCTATAGTTTTATAGTTATTCAGTTGAAACTTCTCACATCTTTATGATTATAGCGGATCTCCCTTCTACTTAAATTTAAACATCCTAGCTTTATTTATTCGCCTACTTAATCTATCTTGCTTCCTTAATTTTTAAGATAAAAACCAGAAAATCATGAATTTCAACTAAAATTTGTGAGATCCAGAATACTGTTTCTACTAAATTACTATGGAAAAGGAATCTAAACATAAATTTTTAAGTTTCTAGCTCTTTTCTGTTGTGCCAATGATTTTTACAGAAAAAGTCCAAATTTCGAAAATGGTTAAAGTTATTGAACTGATATTCAACACATATTGATTTAGTATTACTCCTGACATGATAGAAACGTTTCAGGTTATTTACTTGATTTTTTAAGTGTTGCGCAATATTTATGACGTCAGAGCTAGTTACAGCGGACTAGGCTGGCACACAATGGAAAGACTGATGTGAATGTTATAAGGCGTGAGTAGGCTGCTTCCCTACAGTGTCACCTGTCAGAATCGTATCTACACGTGTCACGGGTCCCATATCACTCCAATTGCATATGCCCCACACCATAACATAACTAGGTCTTTATTCACATGAAATGCTGAGTGCTATTGACAGAGGATTTCAGATCGATTCCGTATTTCTGGATTTCCGGAAGGCCTTTGACACTGTACCACACAAGCAGCTCGTAGTGAAATTGCGTGTTTATGGAATATCGTCTCAGTTATGTGACTGGATCTGTGATTTCCTGTCAGAGAGGTCACAGTTCGTAGCAATTGACGGAAAGCCATTGAGTAAAACAAAAGTGATTTCAGGAGTTCCGCAAGGTAGTGTTATAGGTCCTTTGCTGTTCCTTATCTATATAAACAATTTGGGAGACAATCTGAGCAGCCGTCTTCGGTTGTTTGCAGATGACACTGTCATTTATCGACTAACAAAGTCATCAAAAGATCAAAACAAATTGCAAAACGATTTAGAAGAAATATCGGAATGGTGTGTAAAGTGGCAGATGACCTTAAATAACGAAAAGTGTTAGGTCATCCACGTGAGTGCTAAAAAGAACGCGTTAAACTTCGGTTACACGATAAATGAGTGTAATCTAAAAGCCGTAAATTCAACTAAATACCTAGGAATTACAATTACGAACAATTTAAATTGGAAGGAACACATATAAAATGTTGTGGGGAAGGCTAACCAAAGACTGCGTTTTATTGGCAGGACACTTAGAAAATGTAACAGACCTAGTAAGGAGACTGCCTACACTACGCTTGTCCGTCCTCTTTTAGAATACTGTTGCGCGGTGTGGGATCCTTACCAGATAGGACTGATTGAGTACATCGAAAAAGTTCAAAGAAGGGCAGCACGTTTTGTACTATCGCGAAATATGGGAGAGAGTGTCACAGAAATGATACAGGATTTGGGCTGGAAATCGTTAGAAGAAAGGCGTTTTTCGTTGAGAACGGAATCTTCTCACGAAATTCCAATCACCAACTTTCTCCTCCGAATGCGAACATATTTTGTTGACACCAACTTACATAGGGACGATCACAAAGATAAAATAAGGGAAATCAGAGCTCGTACGGAAAGATATAGGTGTCCTTTCTTCCCGCGTGCTATACGAGACTGGAGTAATAGAGAATTGTGAAGGTGGTCCGATCAACCCTCTGCCAGGCATTTAAATGTGATTTGCAGAATATCCATGTAGATGTAGATGTAGCTGTGGATGTAGATATAGATATAGATAACAGAGCCTCCACCAACTTGACCAGTCCCCTGCTGACATGCAGCGTCCATGTATTCACGAGGTTGTCTCCATACCCGTACACGTCCATCCGCTCGACACAATTTGAAACGAGACTCGTCCGACCAGGCAACATGTTTCCAGCCATCGACAGTCCAATGTCGGTGTTGGTGGGCCCAGGTGGGGCGTAAAGCTTTCGTTGAATGGTTCGCACGCTGACACTTGGCGGTGAACCAGCGTTGAAATCTGCAGCAATTTCAGGAAGGGTTGCACTTCTGTCACGTTAGCGATTCTCTTCAGTCATCGTTGACCCCGTCCTTAATCTTTTTCCAGACGCAGCGATGTCGGAGATTTGATGTTTTACCAGATTCCTGATATTCACGGTACACTCGTGAAATGGTCGTACGGCAAAATCCCCACTTCATCACTGCCTCGGAGATGCTGTGTCCCGTAGCTCGTGCGCCAGCTATAACACAAAGGTTCAAACTCACTTAAATCTTGATTACCTGTTATTGTAGCAGCAGTAACCGATCTAACAATTGCGCCAGACACTTTTATACAGGCGTTGCCGAACGCAGTTCCGTATTCTGCCTGTTTACATATCTCTGTATTTGAATATCCATGCCGATACCATTACATTTCGTACTTCAGTGTATTCATGTTGAGAGTTACCTGCTAATCACTGCAGCATGCGTTGCTCCTCTGTAGGTACTCCTGCATCTCAGTATAGTTTTGTAGCGGTGTGACTTCTCCGTAGACAACAGCAGCATTATTTGTGAAAAGTCTCCTGGAATATGGCAACCGCCTTGCCACAGTGGGTACACCGGTTCCCGTGAGATCACCGAAGTTAAGCGCTGTCGGACGTGGCCGGCACTTGGATGGGTGACCATCCAGCCGCCATGTGCTGTTGCCATTTTTCGGGGTGCACTCAGCCTCGTGATGCCAATTGAGGAGCTACTCGACCGAATAGTAGCAGATTCGGTCAAAGAAAACCATCGTAACGACCGGGAGAGCGGTGTGCTGACCATTCGCCCCTCCTATTCGCATCCTCAGCTGAGGATGACACGGCGTTTGGATGGTCCCGATGGGCCACTTGTGGCCTGAATACGGAGTGCTCCTGGAATAGTCGACATTATCCAGTATGGCATTTATGTACAGAGCGTGGTACCCAAGAAACAAAAAAAAAAAACAAAAAAAAAGTTAGAAAGCTGGACTTCTTAAAACGCTGTTCTAATGCTTTTCTGAGTATTTTAAAGTGTGAATACGACACTTGTACTGGTAAAAAAATAAAGCTTTTATGTGCACCAACGATCTTTTATTGCATGTTTTATTAATTAGGTTAACCATTATTTTTCAACTAAAGATTGTTATAAAAAATAAATTACAGTAAGACGAACATGTAAATATGAAATATGAGATGGAGAATGAGGGAAAAAACTTACAATTCATATATCTGCCCAAAGCTTTGAAAGGATTTCGTTGTACATAACGTCTCTTTCTCTCTATCTTTCGCTGGTGCTGGTGTCCATAAGGGAGAGTCGTCCAAGAAGCAGTCAAGATTCCACGTACTTTGAAAGGTCAAATCGAGTCAGTCATGGGATACTCCACTTCACAAATAGTAGTGAAGAAACAGTTTTTGTCAACAAAGAGGCTCTGCTGTCAGTAATGATCAGGTTGTCATTCGCTTGAAGGCAATGGAACTGTCTGGATGGCAGGTGTCAGCAGAAGCTAATTGTTGGCATACTTTGCTTTGGCCGGCCGCTGTGGCCGAGCGGTTCTAGGCGCTTCAGTCCGGAACCGCGCTGCTGCTGCGGTCGCAGGCTCGAATCCTGCCTCGGGCATGGAAGTGTGTGATGTCATTAGGTTAGTTAGGTTTAAGTAGTTCTACGTCTAGAGGACTGATGACCTCATATGTTAAGTGCCATAGTACTTAGAGCCATTTGAACTTTACTTCGTTTTCACGATTTCCACAAAAAGTTCTCTCAACTGTCAAATACATTCTCACCAAGTGCTTTAATCGTGTCTTGTTGGTTCAACTGAAAACGAACTGCAAGTGTCTCAACATCTTTTCCCCCAAAGCATCTGACGTACCACATCTCAGAACCTGCGGTTATAATTTTTTTTCTTCGTCAGAGGTTTCGGTACGAACTATCGGTGCGTTCTGAGAGAAATCAAGCACTGTCTGTAAACAGGATGTAAAAAAATAAAATTTGCGGTAGAAATTGCAGGACACATTCTTCACACGTAGACGAAGAAATTATTTTATATGAACATGCGTGTGGAAACGCTTTGTTTCCATGTTACAAAAAATGGTTCAAATGGCTCTGAGCACTATGGGACTTAACATCTGAGGTCATCAGTCCCCTAGAACTTAGAACTACTTAAACCTAACCAACCTAAGGACAGCACACACATCCATGCCCCAAGCAGGATTCGAACCTGCGACCGTAGCGGTCACGCGGTTCCAGACTGAAGCGCCTAGAACCGCACGGCCACACCGGCCGGCTCCATGTTACAACTCATTTTCTCCAACTCATTAATCATCTACATCTACATCTACAGCGGTACTCTGCAAATCACATTTAAGTGCCTGGCAGAGGGTTCATCGTACCACCGTTGCAATTCTCTCTTATTCCAATCTTGTATAGCGCGCGGAAAGAACGAACAGCAGTATCTTCCCGTACGAGCTCTGATTTCCCTTATTTTGTCATGGTGATCGGTTCTCCGCGTGTAGGCCAGTGTCATCAAAATATTTTCGCATTCGAAGGAGAAAGTTTAGACTTCCATGAGAAGATTGTGCCGCAACGAAAAAGCCTTTGTTTTAATGATGTCCAGCCCCAAATCCTATATTATTTTAGTGACACTCTCTGCTCTATTTCGCGATAATACAAAACGTGCTGCCATTCTTTGAACTTTTTCGATGTACTCCGTGAGTCCTATCTGGTAAGGATCCCACACCGTGCAGCAGTATTCTAAAAAAGGACGGACAAGCGTAGTGTAGGGAGTCTCCTTAGTAGGTCTGTTACATTTTCTAAGTGTCCTGCCAATAAAACTCAGTCTTTGGTTTGCCTTCCCCACAACATTTTCTATACGTTCCTTCCAATTTAAGTTGTTCGTAATTGTAGTACCTAGGTATTTAGTTGAATTTAGGGCCTTTAGATCTGACTGATTTATCGTGTAACCGAAGTCTAACGGATTTCTTTTAGCACTCATGTAAATGACGTTATACTTTTCGTTATTTAGGGTCAATTGCCAATTTGCATCATACAGACATCTTTCCTAACTCGTTTTGCAATTTGTTTTGATCTTCTCATGACTTTATTAGTCGATAGAAGACAGCGTCGTCTGCAAATAGCCTAAGACGGCTGCTCAGATTGTCTCCAAAATCGTTTATATAGATAAGGGAAGTACGCGAGGACAGAACGCACCAGCATACCGCATGCAACAGTTTCTCACAGGAGATGTTCAGTACCACCAACTGCGACATGGTCGCGTATACTGTGGTGTCTCCGCCAGACACCACACTTGCTAGGTGGTAGCTTAAATCGGCCGCGATCCATTTAGTACATGTCGGACCCGCGTGTCGCCACTGTGTGATCGCAGACCTAGCGCCACCACAAGGCAGGTCTCGAGATACGGACGAGCACTCGCCCCAGTTGTACGGAAGACATTGCTAGCGACAATACGGACAAAGCCTTCCTCTCATTTGCCGAGAGTCAGTTAGAATAGCCTTCTGCTAAGTCAATGGCTACGACCTAGCAAGGCGCCATTAGCCTTACCTAGTTTGAGAGTTATCGTATAAATGTCTCAAGAAGAAGGATGTATACAACAATGATTAAAAGTTAAGTATAAAGCAGCTACGTACTTTTCTTGCTACCATTCAATAGTTATCCTGTTCCAGACTTGACGCTGGTCGGCGTGTGTGTACGCGTGCCTCTCTTTAAATCGGCTCCCTTCCCAGTGTGGCGTAGCAAGCTTGTTACGCCACAACATATACAAACAGTGATCCAGTACTGTCCAATTTGTTTTTTATTCCAGTCTTTTATCACAATATCAATTCCTTATACGATGACCTGTTTCAATCCGAATCTGTAAAAAAGATCTGAGGATGGTCATTACGGACTGAAACCAGTCATCATCTAAAGAATAAAAAACATTTGATGTTCAGTACGCCCTCCGTGAGCATTAACAAATGCATCAACCCGCCGGCGTTGTGAATCGCTGATGCTTTGATGTATCCCTGGTGTATTCCGTACGGTTTCGCAGCCTCCCATAATATGGACACCCAAGACTCGTAACATCTAGTAGTGGAGTTCCATACACAAGAGCTTTCAAATGCCCCCACAAATAAAAAGCCAGTAGGTTTAGGTCAGGAGAGCGTGGGGGCCACGTGATTGCTCCGTCTCTACCTATCCATCTGCCACCGAATCTGTTATTTAGAGGCCGACGGCCAACAATATTAAAATGAGGAGGTGCTCCATTGTGCATGTTTTGTAGCTCAGTTAAAGGGATATCTACTGACAGATCAGGTGGAAGATTAATGTCCATCGGTTTCTAAAAAAACGGACTTTTATTTGTGGGGGCATTTGAAAACTCTTGTGTGTGGAACCCCAGGAAGAGATGTTCGGAGTCTCCATGCCGATATTATGGAAGGGTGCGAAAGCATACGCAACACTCCAGGGATACTTCAGCGCATTGGAGAGTCACCACGAAGGCGGGTTGAAGCTTGTACCGCGGAGCATATTGAACATCTCTCGTGAGGAAGAGTTACATGTGGTATACTGGTGCACTCTGTTTGTTCTTGTTTCCCCAGATTAATGAGTTGGAGAAAATGACTTGTAACATGGAAACAAAGCTTTTCCAGACCCATTTTCATTTTACATAATTTCTTCGTCTACTTCTGAGGAATGTATGGTACAACTTGTACCATACATTTTTGTTAAACACTGTTCAAATGGTTCATATGGCTTTGAGCACTATGGGACTGACGTCATCAGTCCCCTAGAACTTAGAACTACTTAAACCTAACTAACCTAAGGACATCACACACATCCATGCCCGAGGCAGGATTCGAACCTGCGACCGTAGCGGTCGCTAAACCCTGTATATTGCATTATAATAGCCCTACATCACTTCATCGATGTATGCTGGTATTAGTTTTGCGTATGAAGGTTTCTCTCGATTAAGTATCACGTATTGTGTTTTACTTGCAAGTTACTCTTCATTCAAACCAAAAAATTGGTCTAATATTGCGAAAGCTCGTATTTTGTTCATAATGCCACTGTGGCGAAATATGTCCAGTTTCTTCTGGAAGTCAAGGAACACCGCATGAACCTTCGTGATGGTATCTGTCATCTTCAGGTTCACGTGGACGAACAGAACGAGCTGTGTTTCACTTGTGTTGTGTACATAGTTCTGCGTAGTCAGCGCTACACACCTTTCCCACTAGAGCGCGCCCCGCTAAGCACAACAGCACAGGCGCAGCGCTCGTCCGTCTCCGCACTACGAGATGGCGCTGCCTTAGAGACGGACCAAATTCTGTTTCCGCCGATCCGCGTATTAATATGTAACGCAGCCAGTGACATTGCTGCTAACGTAGAACCTTTTCTCCTCGCGGATCACACTCGCGCAGTGATACCTGAACGCGTGAGGTATTATAATGAGTGTACAGACCTCTGATTAGTCAGTCTGCACCAGTCTGCACCAGTCTGTACCAGTCTGCATTAGTCTATAGTCAAGTTTCAGCCTGCATCTAAGAAGATTACCATATTCCTGTACATAGCCATGAAAATAAATGTATAGACACTTTGTCAAGTATCAGAGATATGTGAGAATAAGATTAACGTACCAAGACCAATGGAACTTCGGGTTGTCAATTGTAAATAGCATACAGAATCAAGTTACGTAATGTCTATGCTTGTTATCATTTTAATAAATGTGTGTGAAAATTAATCAAGTTCTGTTTAAAGTTGGTCACCGTCAATCTGCTACTCTAAGTGTGCAAGTGGCATTTCTATGGTCTGACCTAACGGCAGAAGATAAACACGCCACGGTAAGACCACGAGACATATTGCTGACACTCGCCTACTTCGTTAGAACGACAAGTCAAATAGTCTGATGGTGTGTGTACTGAAGGTCTTACAGTACGCACAACTTGACAGATGTTTGCGTAATCCATTTTGATTCCTAGAGAAGATATCCTCGATCTCCAGAAATGTAATAAAAATGTTTACTAAAATACTACAACGAACGGACGTCAGAGACGTAGTCATACAGTTGTGTCCGTTTGTTTCATGAGCCTTTGTGTTTGATGAGCCTTCGTGAAAATAGGAATGAATTGTGCAGTTTTCCAGTCACTCAGCACACTTTGTCCCTTGAGGGGACCAGAGTTACAAAACTGACAGAAGAGGAGTAAGTTGTTTCGCATACTAGAAATATCATCCCATCGCTCCTATGAGAGATTTTCCTTGATTTTCTGTCACCTGTCATTTATTTCGATATGTCGTTTTTGTTTTAGTGAGACGTGCTTCCTGGCACGTTTAGGTACATTATGGGCAAATGGTAGTAGTGGGGTAGTGGTGGGGTGGGGGGGGGGGGGGCTGGGGGGAGGGAATGAGGGCGATGGCGTATCGCTTTATAGAAGGCCATTGACATGCAGGAGTATCATTTGCACATTAATTTATAGGCCAACAGCACACTGCACATGGGCGGTGCCACAGTAACAGTAACGCCGTTACTGTCCTAGTTCACACACACACACACACACACACACACACACACACACACACACACACACACACACACACACACACACACACACACATACTTACACAAACACACATACTTACACAAACACACACAAACGTTCCATCAGTGACCCCCAACAGAAAGGAGCTGCCTTACGATCTATTACCCAAAAGCGTTCCACAGGGTTTCATATTTGGACCACTTCTGTTTCTACTTGGCACATACCTCCTACTGGGGAACCAGAGAGATGCATCTACACAATCAGGATGAAGATGTTTGTCTGTGAGTGTCTGTACAGAAGAAACAGTATCGTAATATAAGGTGAACGGAAACAGCTTTCACCTATAGAAGAAAGAATTGATAATTTTAAAAAAGGAGAATGGAAATCAAAATCATATTGCATTATGGGCTTTGTTGCTGACTTTACAGCCTTGGGACGTGGTTCATGATTTCATGTGATTAAAAAAAGTAAGAACTCGGTGTTTCTTTTCACTCTGAAGAGAACGTTATTTACTTGAGGGTTATGAAATGAATATACTTTTGTGCCACTTTCAATCACAGGCATCAAGTCGTAGATACGCCTAGAAGTAGCTTAAAGCTTTGGACCAACATCTCCTTCATTAAAAAATTACACCTGATCTTTTAAAGTAACTCATTTATTCGCCTTTGATTACTTTCATAAAAACACCAACATTACCTTTCCTTTGAAAATAAAAAAAATTGTATACAGGCCACCTCGTTGATTGCTCACTTTTTCCCTTGATTTTATTGCAGTATCATGTCCTGGTTTGAGAACAACGCCATGTAGTTCCTCATTTCCGTCAGATTCTTGGTCTTCTTCTGAAGAAACACTGATAACACTATACCTTCCGTTTTCAGTTAGCCGAAAGACAAATCAGAGTAAAACACACATTAAAACGAACTTTTGGTTATTGAAATGTAATTGCTAGTTTGATTTACAGGTTGTTGTTGTTGTTTTGGTCTTCAGTCCAGAGACTGGTTTGATGCAGCTCTCCATGCTACCCTATCCTGTGCAAGCTTCTTCATCTCCCAGTACCTGCTCATCCCTTGGTCTCCCTCTACGATTTTTACCCTCCACGCTACCCTCCAATACTAAATTGGTGATCCCTTGATGTCTCAAAATATGCCCTATCAACCGATCCCCTCTTCTAGTCAAGATGTGCCACAAATTTCTCTTCTCTCCAGTTCTGTTCAATACCTCATCATTAGTTATGTGATGTACCCATCTAATCTTCAGCATTCTTCTGTAGCACCGCATTTCGAAAGCTTTTATTCTCTTCTTGTCTAAACTATTTATCGTCCACGTTTCACTTTCATACATGGCTACACTCCATACAAATACTTTCAGAAACGACTTCCTGACACTTAAATCTATACTCGATGTTAACAAATTTCTCTTCTTCAGAAACGCTTTCCTTGCCATTGCCAGTCTACATCTTATATCCTCTGTACTTCGACCATCATCAGTTATTTGCTCCCCAAATAGCTAAACTCCTTTACTACTTTAAGTGTCTCATTTCCTAATCTAATTCCCTCAGCATCACCCGACTTAATTCCACTACATTCCATTATCCTCGTTTTGCTTTTGTTGATGTTTATGTTATATCCTCCTTTCAAGACACTGTCCATTCCGTTCAACTGCTCTTCCAGGTCCTTCGCTGTCTCTGACAGAATTACAGTGTCATCGGCGAACCTGAAACTTTTTATTTTTTCTCCACGGATTTTAATTAAGATTTCCAGGTAGTTAAATTAAAACAGCACAACTTTGATTGGTTCTCACAGATAAAGTTCGAACCAAGCAAATTCAGCACTACTTCTGATGTTTGTCAAAGAGTAAACAAAACATCAACTAACACTTTCACTAACTTTGAAATTCATAATGTCACTCTTAGACTGGTTCACTGCGAAATTAGAGAAACAAACCTTTGAATGTTGTCCTCATTTGTCATCCGACACGATGGCATAGAACATTTTTGGACGTTTCCTTTCAATTCACCCCATTTTACAATAAATAAAGCTAGGCAAACGTGGACGACCCTTCTGTCCGGCCGACCATAGAATCGTTTTGCTACGACGACGACGGTATATGGAAGTAGGCGCATAATCGATGCAAAGTAGCAAGACACAATGTTATGGCCCGAGGTGAACACACATACAGTATTGCCTGCCGCCTGCTGGTTCGCGCAATTGCTGTTTTCGCTCGGCCTATTATTACACATTGTAAAAGTTTGTGAAAATGGAAAATATTAATAGCGAAAAACTAATGACGACCGCCGCTGCTGGCAAAAATTGGAATGTTACAGTGATCGCCAAATAAGATGGAGATTACGGCTGGATATCTGTAACGATTTGACGCCAAGATGCACCGGACCAATGTCTCGTGAAAAAATTCAAACTTTTATATTTAGCATAGCAACAGTGTATGTGAATTAAATTTATACACCAAATTGTTGCCGGCCGGAGTGGCCGAGCGGTTCTGGGCGCTACAGTCTAGAACCGCGCGACCGCTACGGTCGCAGGTTCGAATCCTGCATCGGGCATGGATGTGTGTGATGTCTTTAGGTTAGTTAGGTTTAAGTAGTTCTAAGTTCTAGGGGACTTATGACCACAGCAGTTGAGTCCCATAGTGCTCAGAGCCATTTGAACCATTTGAACCAAATTGTTAGAAAAATTATTTTGTTGTACATGTTCACACAGTGCTGAAATATGTCTATTTTGTATTCAAAATTTCAAAACGTAAATTATAAAAAAATAGCCAGAATATAATTTTCACTCTGTAGCGGAGTGTGCGCTGACATGAAACTTGCTGGCAGTTTAAAACTGCGCGCAGGCCCAGATTCGAGCTCGCAACCTTTGCCCTACGCAGGGAAGTGTTCCACCACCTGAGCTACCCATTTATATAAAAAAAACATTACAGACAAAAGTTCTATGTATGTTCATACTGCCAAGGAATAGATATTTCTGGCGAAGTGAAGTGATCAGAAAACTATTTATATTTACCTTGAGTCTCTTGTGAAGCGCCTCCATTAGTTGTGGAAATATCCAAGAAATAGTATTCTGCAAAAACATTGCCCTTATTTCGTATTTTTTTACCATTGTCTTCTCTCATAGCCGGCCGCTGTGGCCGAGCGGTTCTAGGCGCTTCAGTCTGGAACCGCGTGACTGCTACGGTCGCAGGTTCGAATCCTGCCTCGGGCATGGATGTGTGTGATGTCCTTAGGTTAGTTAGGTTTAAGTAGTTCTAAGTTCTAGGGGACTGATGACCTCAGATGTTAAGTGCTCTGAGTCATTTGAACCAATCTTCTCTCATAAAACCATGAAACACACCAAAGGTTATTATAGTGCTTACCATCCAAATGTTTTAACGAAAATTGCCACATTTGTACATTCTAACGTATCACAGGTAACAGGTGAAAATTTGTACCAGACCAGATCTCGAAGCCAGATTCACCAATTACGTGAGCGCTTGCCTTGAGCGCCTCGGCCATCCGAGCACACTTCCCCTCCAACCCAAATGCTACATCTACATCTACTTTTATACTCCGTAAGCCACCCAACGGTGTGTGGCGCAGGGCACTTCACGTGCCACTGTCATTACCTCCCTTCTCTGTTCCAGTCGCGTATTGTTCGCGGGAAGAACGACTGCCGGAAAGCCTCCGTGCGCGCTCGAATCTCTCTAATTTTACATTCGTGATCTCCTCGGGAGGTATAAGTAGGGGGAAGGAATATATTCGATAGCTCATCCAGAAAATCACCCTCTCGAAAGCTGGACAGCAAGCTACACCGCGATGCAGAGCGCCTCTCTTGCAGAGTCTGCCATTTGAGTTTGCTAAACATCTCCGTAACGCTATCACGCATACAAATAACCCTGTGACGAAACGCGCCGCTCTTCTTTGGATCTTCTCTATCTCCTCTGTCAAGCCGACCCCTGGTACGGATCCCACACTGATGAGCAATACTCAAGTATAGGTCGAACGAGTGTTTTGTAAGCCACCTCCTTTGTTGATGGACTACATTTTGTAAGGACTCTCCCAATGAATCTCAACCTGGTACCCGCCTTACCAACAATTAATTTTATATGATCATTCCACTTCAAATCGTTCCGTACGCATACCCCCAGATGTTTTACAGAAGTAACTGCTACCAGTGTTTGTTCCGCTATCATATAATCATAAAGGATCCTTCTTTCTATGTATTCGCAATACATTGCATTTGTCTATTTTAAGGATCAGTTGCCACTCCCTGCACCAAGTGCCTATCCGCTGCAGATCTTCTTGCATTTCTCTGCAATTTTCTAATGCTGCAACTTCCGAGCCCGTTAGACATTACTTCTCTAGCGACACCTGTGTGTGTGTGTGTGTATGTGTGTGTGTGTGTGTGTGTGCGTGCGCACGCACACAATAAAAATAGTCACCAATTGCGCAATAAAATTACGTCCACTTGTTATCATAAATTCAAGCTGAAGGGCCAAATGGAAAACATAGCAGGGTGCTAAACTGGCCAAGTGCCTAACATGGGCAATGATACATTTCGAAGAGGCCGAAAATTACCAATTAATAAAATAAGCCACAACTCTCCTTTTATATGCAGATCATGATGTGCCACCAACAGGCTTAGTCATAATTGAAACTGACTATTGTAAGCCGCTCGGGATTAGCCGAGCGGCCTAAGGCGCTGCAATCAAGAAAACTGTGCAGCTGGTCCCGGCGGAGGTTCGAGTCCTCCCTCGGGCATGGGTGTGTGTGTTTGTCCTTAGGATGATTTAGATCAAGTAGTGTGTAAGCTTAGGGACTGATGACCTTAGCAGATAAGTCCCATAACGTTTCACACACGCTTGAACATTTTTTGACTATCGTAAAAACAGACATTTGGTGTTGTCATATATAAAATAATATGCATATTATATGTGACTTGTGTGACCAGTAACGGATAAACATGCAACTGACAGAGCAACATTCATGTGTGAACTGAAATTGAGAAAGCTACTCAATGGCGGTGATACACCGTGCAGTCTATAGCCACAGAAACAGCTGATGTAACTGTACCAAGTGCTAAAATCGAAACATTTTTATAACACTAATTTTTAGGAGAGTGAGTGACAGAATGCATCAAAAATTGGTACGATAGAACAACTAAGCGTATGAAAATTACATGAGAAGTGACGTGATTATACAGACATTAACATTTTATTGGAAACGCTTATGAAGAGTTTGGCATTCAGGAAATAGGATAGTATCCCGATTTAATAATTACATCAATTCCAGTATAGAATTATGTATCCCGCCAGGTGCGTTGCTTCCTGGACTTGGGTAGGCGTGTCCGTCCTGCGGATTAACGACGAGGGCAGGTGTACCAGGCAGCCTGAATGTGGCTTTTAGGCGGTTTTCCACATACCACTAGGTGAATACTGGGCTGGTCCCCTCGTCCCGCCTCAGTGACACAACTTGCAGACATCTGAACACATTCTTACTATTCCATGGATTACACTAGACGCAGGCAGCTGGGATACACTTATTCCATCCTCGGGGGGGTGGGGCGGGAGGTGGCGGGGGAAGGGCATCCAAGCACCCCAGAACCTAAACTTGCCAAATCCGCTTCTAACAATGCCGACCCTGCGCAATACAGGATAAAGCACAAGCGATAGAAGATATATAGAGCACAGAATTATATGTATATAAAACCCTCCCACGAACCTCTTATTCCCCGTACCTTATTATATACATACGGGGTGGTCCATTGATCGTAACCGGGCCAAATATCTCACGAAATAAGCGTCAAACGAAGAAACTACAAAGAATGAAACTTGTGTAGCTTGAAGACGGCAACGAGATGGCGCTATAGTTGGCCCGCTAGATGGCGCTGCCATATGTCGAACAGATATCAACTGCATTTTTTTAAAAATATGAACTGCAAATTTTTATTACATATTCGAGTAGTACGTAAAGAAATATGAATGTTTTAGTTGGACCACTTTTTTCACTTTGTGATAGATGGCGCTGTAATAGTCACAAACATACGGCTCACAATTTTTGACGAACAGTTGGTAACAGGTAGGTTTTTTAAATTAAAATACATTATATACATTATGTAGATAAGTTTGAACATTTTATTTCGGTTGTTCCAATGTGATACATGTACCTTTGTGAACTTATCATTTCTGAGAACGCATGCTGTTACACCGTGATTACCTGTAAATACCACATTAATGCAATAAATGCTCAAAATCATATCCGTCAACCTTAATGCATTTGGCAAAACGTGTAACGACATTCCTCTCAACAGCGAGTAGTTCGCCTTCCGTAATGTTCGCACATGCGCTGATGCATGTTGTCAGGCGTTGTCGGTGGATCATGATAGAAAATATGCTTCAACTTTCGCCACAGAAAGAAATCCGGGGACGTCAGATCTGGTGAACGTGCGGGCCATGGTATGGTGCTTCGCCGACCAATCCACCTATCATGAAATATGCTACTCAATACCGCTTCAATCGCACGTGAGCTATGTGCCGGACATCCATCATGTTGGAAGTACATCACCATTCTGTCATGCAGTGAACCATCTTGTAGTAACATCGGTAGAACATTACGTAGGAAATCAGCATACATTGCAGCGTTTATTTTGCCATCGATAAAATGGGGGCCAGTTATCCTTCCTGCCATAATGCCGCGCCATACATTAACCCGCCAAGGTCGCTGATGTTTCACTTGTCGCAGCCATCGTGGATTTTCCTTTGCCCAATAGAGCATATTACGCCGGATTACATTACCGCTGTTGGTGAATGACGTTTCGCCGCTAAATAGAACGCGTGCAAAAAATCTGTCATCGTCCCGTAATTTCTCTTGTGCCCAGTGGAAGAACTGTACACGACGTTCAAAGTCGTCGCCATGCAATTCCTGGTGCGTAGAAATATGGTACCGGTGCAATCGATGTTGATGTAGCATTCTCAACACCGACGTTTTTGATATTCACGATTTTCGCGCAATTAGCCTGCTACTGATGCGGGGATTAGCCGCGACAGCAGCTAAAACACCTACCTGGGCATCATCATTTGTTGCAGGTCGTGGCTGACGTTTCACATGTGGCTGAACACTTCCCTCTTCCTTAAATAACGTAACTATCCGGCGAGCGGTCTGGACACTTGGATGATGTCGTCAAGGATACCGAGCAGCATACATCGCACACGCCCGTTGGGCATTTTGATCACAATAGCCATACATCAACACGATATCGACCTTTACCGCAATTGGTAAACGGTCCATTTTAACACGGGTAATGTATCACGAAGCAAATAGCGTCTGCACTGGCGGAATGTTACGTGATACCACGTACTTATATGTTTGTGACTATTACAGCGCCATCTATGACAAAGCGAAAAAAGTGGTACAGCTAAAACATTCATATTTCTTTACGTACTACACGAACATGTAATAAGAAATGGGGGTTCCTATTTTAAAAAAAAGTAGTTGATTTCCGTTTGAGCTATGGCAGCGCTATCTAACGGGCCAACCATAGCGCCATCTGGTTTCTCACTTCAAGCTAGATGAGTTTCGTTCTTTGTAGTTTTTTCGTTTGATGCTTATTTCGTGGGATATTTGGCGCAATCCATATGGATGTACACATGCACACTATACCCACTCTCGCTACAGAAGTATTGAGTAACACGGATGTCCGAGGCGGTCAAGGTGACCACTCACATAAGTGGGAAATTCGAGTTCCAATCCTGGTCGAGTGCCTGTGTACGTGTGTATGTGAGTGTGTGTGTCTTATAATGCTGTTAGAAAAATCGAGATTTCAGTCGAGATGTCGCCGTGATATTCTCCACTTACTTGCGAGAGTGCTGCGAACTGATTAATAAATCGGTCATAAGGACACAGATGTGTCGACCGGTGTACAAAAGCGCGCTGCCGTCGTGTAGACCGTTCGCCGGGTGCAAGTCTTTCCATTTCACGCCACTTCAGGTACTTGCGCGTCGATGGGGATGAAATGATGATGATTAGGACAACACAACACCCAGTCCCTGAGCAGAGAAAATCTCCGACCCAGCCGGGTATCGCGAACCCGGGCCCGTAGGATTGGCATTCTGTCGCGCTGACCACTCCCTTTTTTTTTTTTTTTTTTTTTTTGTCTGGGCGGACGTCACATCCGATCAAGTTGATCGTTGATCCCTTTACTCAGTTTTTTTATTACAGAGGGCGAGCGCCCTCTGACTGAACAAGCTGAGCTACCGAGCCGGCGTGCATTGACCTTTTTTTTTTTAACTCTTGTTTTGTTCGTTGCATCTGCTAAGTGCGGACGTCGCAAGACACCCGTTCAGTTCGTCATTTTTTTTTTAAGCAGAGGGCCATGTAGCCCTCTGACCGAACACGCTCAGTTACCGTGCTGGTACCACTCGGCTACCGGGGGCGGACTCCGATCGCTGTCAGTCGAGTGCAAATGTGCCATCCAGCCTGGCTGTGGTTTTTAGGCGGTTTTCCACATCCCGCTATATGAATACCGGGCACGTCCCCTCGGGACCGACCGGCTGGCCGAAAAATCGCTGATGCACATGTAGCCTAAGAAAGTCTGCTTCCACCCCCACAGCCCCGCGACACACCAGCGGCCGCCGACGAGAAGCCGGAGAAGCAGCAGCAGCAGACGGCGCCGCAGAAGAGCCCGCCGCTGCGGCGATGCATGGCCGGCATCAGCGACCTGCTCGACGTGCGACACGTCGCCCGCACGTTCCGCGTCGCCTTCCGGCACGGCAACAAGGAGCGGCGCATGCGCGTCGCCATGCTCATGCTCTGCTGCTGCGTCATCATCGGGCCCATGCACGGTGAGTAGAGCCCACGGGCTCCCGTACCCGGACCATTTGTTGCTTCTTGGTGTACAGTGTACCACATCCTGCCGACCGACACCAAGTCAGTTGAATCTACCTACACTGGATATCGGCTTTAACCAGTCCTCAGTGAGTACTGCTTAACATCATCCGACATGGTCATACATTTGCATGTGGGCTTAATTAAAATGCACTAATTTTAGTAGCTGTGTATCCAGTTACGAAGTCTCGTAACCGATTGGCCCTGACTAGTATTAGTACGCAATCTGACTGCATAAAATAACAATAAAGAATGAAGGAAAATTTCCGTTAACACAATTGATTAATTAAGTCCCCCGCAACTATAAAAGCTACGAAACAACAAAGCACAAGTGTAAGTGTTCTGTGTGTGGTAGTGTGACTCAACGTACATGTATCTGGCACGGTTCTTCCTCAATACGACAAGATATTTTAAACACCATTTACAATAAACTAATTGAAAAACCAGAAATACTATAATTGCACATAGAAACCAGAATTAAAAGTCCAATACATGAACACGAGCCAGATGCTTTGTTGACTGACCCTGTGACCAAGAGGCATTGTCATTAAGGAAATGTGAAATAATTTTTTTTTCTTACCTCCATATATACTGACGAAAAATACACTGTGATCATTGCAACATCTTCCATCTATACATTACACCAACCGAACAGAATCTACTGTCTCGCCCAACAAAACAACTGCACACGACGTCCTCTGAACTAGTACTGCTCTCGACATCCTCTCAACAAGCACTGCCCACGGCAACCTCTGAACTACTGCTGCCAGTGGAGGCGGCAGAATAATAATAATCTTTGGCGCAATCTCTGGCGCTGTGACTCAGTGTAGCCACCTTTCAACATTTGGAAGTCTTCTATTCTGATTTGGCCTGTATTGCCTACTGATGACCCACAGATATCTACAGACAGCGACCAAGCGAGGTGTCACAGCGCTTAGCACACTTTACTCGCTTTCAGGAGGACGACGGTTCAAACCAGCATCCAGCCATCCTGCTTCGGGTTCTCCGTAATTTCCTTACATCGCTTCAGGCAAATTTTGGGATGGCTCCTTTGAAAGGACACAGCCGATTTCCTTCCCTGTCCTTCCTTAAAGAGTGTTCAAATGTGTGTGAGATCTTATGGGACTTAACTCCTAAGGTCATCAGTCCCTAAGCTTACACGCTACTTAACCTAAATTATCCTAAGGACAAACACACCCACGCCCGAGGGAGGACTCGAACCTCCTCCCGAACCAGCCGCACAGTCCATCACTGCAGTGCCTTAGACCGCTCAGCTAATCCTGCAAGGCTAACGTTGAACAGCGTCCCACAAGCTTCCACATGTGGACCAGCTGTCTTGTTAGTTTGCGCATATCACCTACTGCCGACCCCTTCAGACAGTGAGTCTACTGAGCCTGCCAATAACAGATATCTATATCCCATAGGGCTTCACATTTGGACCACTTGTATTACTACTTGTTGCATACAATCTACCGGCGATCCCTTCAGACAGTGAGTCTGTTTTGATTATTTGTTTAGTTATTTGCAAAATGCTCCATTACAATATTTGTAATACTACACATATGTATAGTGAGTGGTGTAGTGTAATTTTTGTGTTGTATGATGATCATGGTAGAAGGATGAAACTCAAGACCAGCATGTACCCTACTACTCACAAATAACACCAATGGGCCCGCCAGGGGGTTAACATCCCCATCCAATTGACAGATCACCATCAACAGTTTCACATGCCCTCACTTCATGGGGCTCTGCAGAGAGGTTTAATCTTTAACCCAGGATATTGGTGCAAAGTCTGGTGACGAAGAACTTTATACCATTACCTGTTCTTCCCTTGCCGGCCAAATTCTGGCAGAGAAATTTTTTTTCCACAAGCAGGATTTGAACTGGCTTACCATCAGGTCGAGCACCACTGCACAAGTGTCTATTAACAGTCTCTACCAAGCACGATTATTGTATCTGCCACTACAGGATGTTGGCTTTGACTAATTCATGGTCGGTACAACCTAACAGCACCCCATATTGGGACAATTTTTTGGTGTTGCTTCATGGATATCATCTACTAGCGACCAACAGGCATTCATCCAAGGACGTACGTCCATTCAACCTATGAATGCAGAACCTATCATCGGTGAGCTCTACTTAACAGCAACCCAAGGGGTTCCACATTTGGACCACTACTATTGTTACTTGGTGCATGACACCCACTGGCGACCCACAGCTATCCAACTTCAGACAGCTAGTCTATTATACATATACCCATACTGGCCATCACCTTTCACTTGTCCACCATGAATATGCCTGCACAGAATCCCACAGGGTTCCAAATTTAGACTACTTCTGTCGTTACTCGCTGTGTATCACCTACTACCGACCGCTTTGGACAGTCTACGTACCACCGAAAGCTTTCCCACAAGAGAGAACCTCCTTACAGTATGCTCCGAAACACTTGCGCCTGCAGATACTAATATCTGCCACTGGTCGCCGCCTAACCTACAAGTGGGATATCCTGCGTCCTCCACATTGTTTCGTGAGGCGTGGATGTCCAGCACCACGTTTACTTGTGATTTCGCTGTCCTTCAGCTGGTTTCTACACATGCTCAAACAGTAGCACGTATACAGCCGATCAGCTTCAGTGTGTCGAAGATGGTTGTACCTAGGCACCGTGCCATCACAAACTGACCTTTCTGAATATGGATTATGTCAATGGATTTCGCCATTCGCGGCGCCTATAGCCGCTAGAACGCTTCCCCAGTTGTCTCCGCTCGACTTGTATACCTTCCTTACAGCCTCACGCGCCTACAACGGCACCAGGCGGTATTCAGTGTGGCGGTGGGCAGTGCACCCAATGCTCTGGCTCATCACTGTAGTTAGAACTCACTTTTGATGAGAATATGGATATGAAATTTTGTGGGACAGCTTTCGGTGGTACGCAAACTTAAACCTTTCGACTTAACGTAGATCTCTCATTACGATACCGATCAGTCTGTGAACAGAAAATAAAGACGGAGGCATTTTTGATATGTACGAAAATTGGGTCCAAAACTGTAATAAATGGAAAATAATAGAGCAAACAACAAATTTTAAACATGTTATTTTATTCATAACTTTTATTTTTCAGCAACTGTGGTATATATTTCCGAATAAAATTCATTTGCCAGTTGCAAATTTATTTTTATTTCGCTTTACCGGTTTCGTCAAATTAATTTCTCACCTTCGGAAGCTTAGTATTGGTTTATCAGACATCACACATATTATATGGACGTATCGTGGGATTATGCTTCAAGGAAGAAGATACTTATATCTGCTTAGCAAGTACTAAGCTTCTGATGGTGACATTTTATTTGCTGAAACTGGTAAAGCAAAATAAAAATACATTTTCGACTGATGACTGAATTTCATCGTGAAACTTTAAATACTAGGCTGCGATATATCACTCGAATACGAAATTTGTTTGCGATCCTAAATTTTGTTGCCGAACGTAAATTTGTTTCCGAACGTAAGATACACAAATTTATCTTCATGGACGATACTATAAGATGAGATTTACAAATTGAAGTAATGATATTGGCAATTCTGAAGTTTTCCAAAAGAACGTCTCTACGATTTATAATATATCAAAGCTAAACCGAAATATTAACAAAAAAGGGGCACATTAAGCATCCAGAGCGTGGAAACGAGATATCTCAGACATTTAGCGAGGCACAGAAGACACGATCAAAAACGAGACGTGGAATTAGCAGCAGAATTCCTGTTAATGTCTCTAAATAAAAAAACAGAAGGTTATACGAGGAGACGTAAATCGGCAGAGCAGGATGGAGAATTACAGTCAACCAAAAATACTATAGACATAAAAGTAACAGGAGAAAGAAGCATCTTGCTTTGGTCTTCAGTGTGGAGTGGTATGATGCAGCTCTCAGTGCTAGTCTGCCCTGTGGAAGCCCCTTCATCTCTTAGTATCTACTACAGCCTACATTCTCCAGTATCTGCTTACTTTATTCATATCTGGTTCTCCCTTTACAATTTTATCTCCTCCGCTCATCCTCCAGTACTCAACTGTTGATCTCTTGGTGTCTCATAATATGTCCTATCAACCGATTCCTTCTGTTAGTCACATTGTGCAACAAATTTTTTGCCTCCCCAATTATATTCAGTACCTCCTTATTAGGTACTCCATCTTTCCATATAATCTTCAACATTCTTCTGTAGCACTACAGTTTTTAAGGGCAGTCAAAACCAGACGGAAGCACTTAAACTAATCTCTAGAGGTAGGTGTAATGGGCAAACAAGCAGCTGATAATCTTGATAAAAATGATGATAGAAGTAGATATCAACAGATTTTGTCAGTGTTCTGTTCTCTTTTTGTTTACGCAAGTATGACATTATACACCATGTCATATGTTTCAGTTCCAGTATCAGTAGGTACATTTGACCTGCTACCAAAATATGTATCACTCTTGGTCCTCAGTAGATTAGATTAGATTAGTACTTGTTCCATAGATCATGAATATGACACTTCGTAATGGCATGGAACGTGTCAGGTTAATAAAAGGTGTCTATACAAGAGATTACATTACACAAAATATTACATGACACTTAATATTTTTATTTTTTTTGTGGGGGTTGGGGAAATTACCCACTTACTATATCCAAAAATTCATGTTATGAGCAGAACGAGTTGCCATTAAGGAATTCTTTTAATTTCCTTTTAAATGCTATATGACTATCTGTCAGAATTTTGATGCTATTAGGTAAGTGACTTTTGTGGCAGTATAATTTACCTCCCTTCTGAACCAAAGTTAGATTTAATCTTGAGTAGTGAAGATCATCCTTTCTCCTAGTGTTGTAACCATGTACACTGCTATTACTTTTGAATTCGTTCGGATTGTTAATAACAAATTTCATAAGTGAATATATAAATTGTGAGGCTACAGTGAAGATCTCTAGCTCTTGAAATAAGTGTCTGCAGGATGATCTTGGATGAGCTACAGCAATTATTCTGATTACACGCTTTTGTGCAATGAACATTCTTTTACTCAGTGATGAGTGACCCCAGAATAAGATGCCATACGAAAGCAGAGAATGAAAATAGGCGTGGTAAGCTAATTTACTGAGATGTATATCGCCAAAATTTGCAGTGACCCTAATAGCATAAGTAGCTGAACTCAAACGTTTCTGCAGATCCTCAGTGTGTTTTTATCAGTTCAACCCCTCATCAATGCATAGACCTAGAAATTTTGAATATTCTACCTTAGCTACCGATTTCTGATCGAAGTGTATATTTATTAATGGTGTCATTCCATTTACTGTGTGGAACTGTATATACTGTGTTTTGTCAAAGTTTAATAAGAGCTCATTTGCAGAGAACTACTTAATGACTTTCTGAAAAACATCATTTACAATTTCGCCAATTAATTCTTGTCTGTAGGATGTGATAGCTATATTTGTATCATCGGCAAAAAGTACCAGCTTTGCATCTTCGTGAATATAAAATGGCAAGTCATTAATATATATTAAGAACAGCAGAGGACCCAAGACCAAACCTTGCGGCACCCCATTCTTGATTGTTCCCCAGTTTGAGAAATCACCAGTTTTTTGCATATTACGTGAACTGCTTATTTAAACTTTCTGCACTCTTCCAGTTAGGTATGATTTAAACCATTTGAGCACTGTCCCATTCATACCACAGTACTTGAGCTTATCTAGAAGTATTCCATGATTTACACAATCAAAAGCCTGTGATAGATCACAAAAAATCCCAGTGGGTTACTCAGAGCATTTAAATATTTCATTAGTGAAAGTATATATAGCATTTTCCGTTGAAAAACCCTTCTGGAAACCAAACTGACATTTTGTTAAAACTTTATTTTTACGAAGGTGTGAAGCTACTCTACTTTTTCAAGAATTTTGGATAAGGCAGTCAGAAGAGAGATTGGGTGATAGTTGTTGACATCAGACATATCCCCTTTTTTATGCAGTGGTTTAACAATGGCGTACTTGTATGTACCAAGGAAAAAGAGAAGTGGTCCCAATGTAGAACCTTGTGGGACACTTTCAGTCTGTACTCATCACACAAATGTGAAAGTTGACATCATGTGTCAATCGGTTCAGTTGAACTGCGTCAATGGACATATCCCTTGTGGGTCTCAATAGGTGCCAACCATGAAGTAAGAGAAGTGCTAAGGGCTGTTCAAAAGATGCACCACGCCATGGACTAGGGTGGGATAGGGGCAGTACCATAATGCTATTGTGGACAGTATCCTGGGCTTCTACGGATAGTAACAGAGAGTTTCATGGCTGCTTTCTGCTGTGTGAGTGGCATTTCGTACTTGATGTCTTACTAGATGGCGGTGGCATCTTCCAGCAGGACAACAGTCCATGTATCAAGGACAGAATCTAAGACGTTACTGGGCGTGACGTCGGCACTCACAAATCAGCATATCACCTGCGGACGATATAGAGATTTGTCTGTGGATCACATCTCACCTTAGATAGTCACTACCTCCTATCACTGTCCTACAATATTTAAAAATCTGTATTTTATGTGAATACTACTAATGATTGAGGCACCTCTGTTATTACATCGACATCTGTACACCACAAGCCAACGTACGGTGTGTGGTGGAGAGTAGTTCGTACACCGCTGTTACTTCCCTCCGTTTCTGTTACAGTTGGGAATTATTCGAATCGAGAATGGTTGCTGTTGAGCCTCTGTGTGGGCTCGAATGTTTAATTTTATCTTCTTGGCCTTTTCGTGTGATGTGCGTAGTATGTTGGTTGACTTTCCTAGGAACATACGCTCTGGGAACTTTAACAGTAAACTACACAGTGATGCAGAAAGCCTCTCTTGCAGCGTCTGCCGCTGGAATTCGCGGAGCATCTCCGTGATGCTATCGCGCTTATTTAATGAGCCTGTAACGAAATGTGCAGCTCTTCTTTGGATCTTTTCTATTCTCTCCATCAGTCTTATCTGGTACAGATTCTTTTCTGACGAGCAGTATTCAAGTGATGGTCGAACGAATGTTTAGTAAGCCACTTCCTTTATTGATGGGCTACATTCCCTGACGATTCTACAAACGAAGCCCAGTCTGACGTCCGCCTTACCGGTGATTATTTTTCTGCGGTCGCTCCACTTTTGATCGCACCATACACGTACTCCTAGATATTTTATTGAAGTAACTGCTTCAAGTGATTGTTCTGCAATCGTGTAACCATACAATAATACATATCTCCGTATATGCAATGTGTTGTATTTGTTTATGTTGAGGGTCAATTGCTACTGTCTACACCTAGCGTCGATCCTTTGCAGGTCTCCTGAGTTTCTCTACAGTTTTCTATCTACATCTACGTCTACATCCATACTCCGCAAGCCATCTGACGGTGTGTGGCGAAGGGTACCTTAAGTACCTCTATCAGTTCTCCTTCTATTCCTGTCTCGTATTGTTCGTGGAAAGAAGGATTGTCGGTATGCTTCTGAGTGGGCTCTAATCTCTCTGATTTTATCCTCATGATCTCTTCGCGAGATATACGTAGGAGAGAGCAATATACTGCTTCACTTTTCGGTGAAGGTATGTTCTCGAAACTTCAACAAAAGCCTGTACAGAGCTACTAGGAGTCTCTCCTGCAGAGTCTTCCACTGGAGTTTATCTATCACCTCCGTAACGCTTTCGCGATTACTAAATGATCCTGTATCGAAGCGCGCTGCTCTCCGTTGGATCTTCTCTATCTCCCCTATCAACCCTATCTGGTACGGATCCCACACTGCTGAGCAGTATTCAAGCAGTGGGCGAACAAGCGTACTGTAACCTACTTCCTTTGTTTTCGGATTGCATTTCCTTAGGATTCTTCCAATGAATCTCAGTCTGGCATCTGCTTTACCAACGACCAACTTTATATGATCATTCCATTTTAAATCACTCCTAATTCTTACTCCCAGATAATTTGTGGAAGTAACTGGGAGATGAAGAAGCTTGCACAGGATAGAGTAGCATGGAGAGCTGCATCAAACCAGTCTCAGGACTGAAGACAACAACAACAATAACAACAGCAACAACTGCCTCCAGTTGCTCACCTGCTATATTGTAGCTAAATGATAAGGGATCTATGTTTCTATGTATTCGCAGCACATTACACTTGTCTACATTGAGATTCAATTGCCATTCCCTGCACCATGCGTCAATTCGCTGCAGATCCTCCTGCATTTCAGTACAATTTTCCATTGTTACAACCTCTCGATACACCACAGCATTATCTGCAAAAAGCCTCAGTGAACTTCCGATGTCATCCACAAGGTCATTTATGTATATTGTGAATAGCAACGGTCCTACGACACTCCCCTGCGGCACACCTGAAATCACTCTTACTTCGGAAGAGTTCTCTCCACTGAGAATGACATGCTGCATTCTGGTTTCTAGGAACTCTTCAGTCCAATCACAGAATTGGTCTGACAGTCCATATGCTCTTAGTTTGTTCATTAAACGACTGTGGGGAACTGTATCGAACGCCCTGCGAAAGTCAAGAAACACGGCATCTACCTGTGAACCCGTGTCTATGGCGCTCTGAGTCTCGTGGACGAATAGCGCGAGCTGGGTTTCACACGACCGTCTTTTTCGAAACCCATGCTGATTCCTACAGAGTAGATTTCTAGTCTCCAGAAAAGTCATTATACTCGAACATAATACGTGTTCCAAAATACAACTGATCGACGTTAGAGACACAGGTATATAGTTCTGCACCTGTTCGACGTCCCTTCTTGAAAACGGGGATGACCTGTGCCCTTTTCCAATCCTTTGGAACGCTACGCTCTTCTATAGACCCACGGTACGACGCTGCAGGAAGGGGGGCAAGTTCCTTCGCGTACTCTGTGTAAAATCGAAGTGGTATCCCATGAGGTCCAGTTGCCTTTCCTCTTTTGAGCGATTTTAATTGTTTTCTCCATCCCTCTGTCGTCCATTTCGATATCTACCATTTTGTCATCTGTGCGACAATCTAGAGAAGGAACTACAGTGCAGTCTTCCTCTGTGAAACCCGCTTTGGAAAAAGACATTTAGTATTTCGGCCTTTAGTCTGTCATCCTCTGCTTCAGTACCATTTTGGTCACAGAGTGTCTGGAAATTTTGTTTTGATCCACCTACCGCTTTGACATTGTGACTTTTCTGTATACGACAGCGTCATCATGGAACAGCTCCATGGAACTTCGGATATTATGTACTAGGTCACGTATCTACGTGCTGGTAGGGGTATGAGTGCAGATATTTTTATTGGCCACTAAGGACAGTGTGCTGAACAGCATTACATCAGTATTTACTTCATTTGCAGGACAGTAATCATTCCTATTAGGAGTCGTATGTTTTTAGGTTGGTTAGTATCTCCAAGAACATGTAACCAGTGCGAGCCATTGATGCTTATTTTTGCTGCGCAGGAGGTTAGGTATACGAAATGTGGTCGCGTGAACGCAAAACGGTTAGTCAATACTAACAGGAGTTATCCATTTAGGTGTATAGTAATTACCATGCAGAAAACATCGCATAGTAGTCTGTGGGAAGACTGACACAGAGAAAAAACAGCCGACACAGTGATTTTTGTATGTATTAAAAAGTACCACACATACAAAGATCTTCACCAATACCCGAGATACCTTGTATAAGCGAGTGGGGGCAAACCGATTAGGTGCTGCCTTACGTATGCAGTACAGCAAGATAACAAAGACATAGTGTTAATACAGAACAGCTGCAAAGAGAATAATCAAATTATAATCGGTCTATAAAACTAAAATAAGAATACAACAGAACTGAACGGCACGGAGTACTCATTGTGATCAGAGACACAAAAAACAATGCCCTCTGCTGGAACGCACGAAAAACGTAGTACAATGATATGCAACGCTGAACAAAATGTGTATGTACAGTTGTGGACAAAACTAGCGAGACCCGTCGCCTTTTCGTTATGCTGATCCGCACAGCTTTAAAGTCTGCTACACAGCATAACAGGCAAGGCGACGAAGTGCTACCAACATACTTTGCACAGGCGTGACACTGAAAACTATGGGCTGAACTTTGTCAGACTGTTAGCAATCATGTGTAAGACTATATTAATGCTGATTAGTGTGCTAAACACAACACGTAAATGTAAGATATAAATGAAAGAAGAAACAATAATTAGTATGAACTGTACTAATAAAAATGAATTTCCGCTTATCGAGATACCATAACTGTTTTAGTAAGACAAAGTACCCCACATGGTTACGAATTAGCAAAATATTATGCGCATTCGGCCACGAAACGGTCTGTGTCAACGTTCAGACTAGTCGTACTGGATTACCGTTGCTGACCTACCATGAAAGCGTGCAAATTTAGCGATGCGTGAAGATTCATAACGAAATTCAGTTAAAAATCATTCATTGCCACAGTGAAGTCAATTCATTTATTGGCAGAAGAGGAAAAAGCAGGCAGTAACAAGCATGAAATTCTACAAGATTTTCATTTCACATCCACAGGGCGCCGGTACATAATAAAGGTAGCAATAAAACGTATTGGGGGGGGGGGGGGCGGGGGCACGAAAATTTCTTACAATTGCTTTACTAATAGTCTATCTGTCTCCATCGAGATTAGAACCGAAAACAAACGAGACCTCCCTTGCAGTAGCAAACACCTTTCACTACACTAGCAGACAACCCAGGCAAACAGCCCTCTATTATTACCCCACACAAGAATAAGCCGGCAACTTCGCACTGAAAATGACAAAATGATCTACAGTTTCTGTTGCATAGAGCTTTCTGGAGTCAAAAACATGAATTTTCTACCTTTATGTCACCGCTTATGTGACAGTCACTCGGGATGTTTGTCGAAATAACAAAATACTGTTATTAGCGAGTAAATTTAGTAGGATAATTCTGCACCACCCCAGGAAATAAACGGCAACATAGCTCCAAACGTTTTCTACAATGTCTCGAATTCTCCACTAGACTCGCCACAGCCAGAAAACGTTCATTAGCCGAAGTGTTTCTTAAGCTAGCTAGCAATGGGAATGCTCGCAGTTCTAAAACGCGGTGGCATTAATACTGGGATCTGAATTACCACGTGTATAGACAAATGTATTTTATTTGCATTTCTGTAAACGTGATTTGGATCGAAAGCGTAGCTACGATTAATATGCTGATGTATCGACTGCAACTAGAACATGTCGAATAAAGAGTAGGAGGAATTATTTATGCGGCCCTCATCTTCAGTAACTGTTTAGCTATTTTCGTTGTTAGGATTTCGTCACCTAAATCGGTTAAAATGGAACCGTACTAGTCTCACTTTCTTGACCGTCATCTGTCTACCCACCCCTTAAAACCCATTTACCTCGAGTACAGGTAAACCTAATAAGCGTAAATGTATCGCACTTCCTGCGGTATACGGTCCCTTGGTGGTGTAAGAAATTCATTTTTATTAGTACAGTTCATACTAATTAGCGTTTCTTCTTTCATTTATATCTTCCATTTACGGTTGTGTTTAACACACTAACCAGCATTAATATAGCATTACACGTGACTGAAAACTGTCCGACAAAGTTCGGATAGTTTTTCAATTTTACACCTGTGCATAGTATGTTGGTAGCACTTCGTCGCCTTGCCTTGTATGCTGTGTAGCAGACTTTAAAGCTGTGCGGATCAGCATTACGAAAAGGCGAGGGGTCTCGCTCGTTTGGTCCACGACTGTACAAGGTGTGAACTGTGAGATTCTCTTCCATTCTAGTTTCAGTTTTGTGCACTGACCAAATTCTATCTTTCCATCTGTTTCGCTTTAACACAACGTCCTTATTATCTCGATGTACGAGATATCGAGGGCGACACTCCCAAACACACTTCGCCACGCTCCTTTAGACTACTTGACAATGCAAGTACACGTACATTAGTGGCTATGCACGCTGAGCACAGCACGAATACGAGTTGTAGAAAAACACGGCAACATGACAAACGTAACACATTAACATACCTAATAAGGTGCAGGAAAGCCGTTGGCATTCAAAACAGCTTCCAGTATACTTCACGCAGTGGTGCAATTACGATCACGCGGGAAACATCAGGTAATAAATTACGTGACATTTTTGCGGGAAGACTGTTCGATGCAGAGGAAAAACAGGTGACACACTGAAGTGGGTAGGTATTAAGGTACCTATGATCACAATATCTTCAGTCATATCCGTAACACTCCGTATATATTGTGAAAAGGACACTGAAGAGCGAAAGAAACTGGTACACATGCCTAATGTCGTGTAGGGCCCTCGTGAGCTCGCAGAAGCTCCGCAACACGACGTAATGTCTGAAGTAGAGCTGGAGGGAACTGGAGCCATGAATCCTGCAGGGCTGTCCGTAAATCCGTAAGACTACGAGTGGGTGGACGTCTCTTCTGAACAGCACTTCAAAGCCATCCCAGATATGCTCAATAATGTTCATGTCTGGGGAGTTTGGTGGCCAGTGGAAGTGTTTAAACTCAGAAGCTCGTTCCTGTAGCCACTCTGTAGCAATTCTGGACGTGTGGGTTGTCGGATTGTCCTGCTGGAATTACCCAAGTCAGTCGGAATGCGCAATGCATATGAATGGACGCAGGTGATCAGACAGGATGCTTACGTATGTGTCACCTGTCGGAACCGTATTTAGATCACGGATCTCATATCACTCGAACTGCGCACGCCCCACACCACTGCAGAGCCCCATCAGCTTGAACAGTCCCCTAGTGACATTCATGAGGTTGTCAACATACCCGTACACATCCAGCCACTCGATACAATTCACATATCACCATATTACCTGCGGACGGCATACGGAGATTTGTCTATGGGGTCACATCTCACCTTACATAGTCACCACCTCCTATTACTGTCCTACTGCCTCGGGGTGGCCGAGCGGTTCTAGGCGCTTCAGTCTGGAACCGCGTGACCGCTACGGTCGCAGGTTCGAATCCTGCCTCGGGCATGGATGTGTGTGATGTACTTAGGTTAGTTAGGTTTAAGTAGTTCTAAGTTCTAGGCGACTGATGACCTCAGAAGGTAAGTCCCATAGTGCTCAGAGCCATTAAAAAAAATATTAAAAAAAAAATGAAAAGAGACTTGTCCGACCAGGCAACATGTTTATCAGACTTCAATGTCGGTGTTGACGGGCCCAGACGTGACGTACGGCCTTATGTCGTGCAGTCGTCAATGGTACACGAATGGACCTTCGGCTGCGAAAGGCCATATCTCGATGTTTCGTTGAATGGTTCTCACGCTGACAATTTTTTATAGCCCAGCAATGAAATTTGCAGCAATTTACAGAAAGGTTGCTCTTCTGTCACATTAAACAATTCTCTTCAGACGTCGTAGGTCCCGTTCTTTCAGGGTCTTTTTCCTTCCGCGGCGATGTCGGAGATTTGATGTTTTACCACATTCCTGATATTCACGGTGCACTCGCGGAATGGTCGTACGTGAAAATCGCCACTTCATCGATACCTCGGAGATGCTGTGTTCCATCCCTCGTGAGCTCACTATGAAACCACGTTCGAACTCACTTAAGTGTTGGTAACCTGCGATTGTAGCAGCAGTAACCGATCTAAAAACTGCGTCTGACACTTGTCTTGTACAGAGGTTGCCGACCGCAGAGCCGTATTCTGCCTGTTTACATATCTCTGAACACGCATGCTTACACCGGTTGCTTTAGCGCTTCAGTGTAATAGTCCTATTACAATCCTTTGGGGTACACCCGAATTTACTTTTACACCTGAAGACTTCTCTCCGTTGAGAATGGTATGTTGTTTGCCAGAAAGTAATCAATCAAATAACACAATTGGTTTGATATTACATACGCTCGTATTCTGTGCATTACATAGCTGTCTGGAAGTGTATCGAACATGGTGTAACTTACCTACCGAAGCAGCACCGTGACCCATCGTGAAATAATTTCCGATCTTGTATGTCTGAGCACTACTTACAGTCACAGAAAGAACTGCTAAGCGCATTCCGTTTCGTTGCTGCCTCATTGAGTAAAGTACAACTTACTTCTCTCTTCAGAATACGGTGTTATGTTTCGTCTTCGGAATTAAATCTACTCTACCACATCACTATCTGTCTGAAATTCTTATTTCACGTCTCCCCGCTAAGTCTCTTCAAGACACGATGTCAGCAAAGAATGGAGAAATTGGAATGACCATCCTTATCTGCCTAATGGTGAGTTATACGGCTTACTTCAGCAGGTATGGGAAATATTGTTGTAGGTGGCAGTAAAGACTAATTCCAGTAAAAAATTCCTTGTGACATGTGTGTACACTTTATTGGCTACAGGGGCACGGATGTTAGAGTGAAACCCAAAAAAGATGCTTTCAGAAAGTGCTAAACAAAGGCAAATTATTTAGCTCAAAGTTTATTTTTATGAATTCCACCTTTTTACTTTAATTCCCTTTCGAATTCTCTTGACGACACCAAATGCAGTTCTTCTGATCTCGACTTGACGTTCTTTAAGTAGATCAATTGGTCAACTGTGTACTTTTCTTTACAGATTCCGCCTTTCAAACATTTCCACAAGCAAAAATATACAGGCACCTTGCTGAGTACGAAATATGACAATTTCTGGTGTTGCATTTTCCGGAAATTGTTGGGTGTAGATTGTGTGTGTCACCTGGTGACAAAAATGTGTAGGAGGACCATGTTGCTGGAGAAACACACCTATCCTTGTAGCTAAATGAACCTCTTCCAATAACACTGGAAGGTCTTTGCAGACTGACTTCCTTCTCTCTGTTCAGCATTCCAATGCCATTCCGATAACAACTTTTTGCAGGTTCGCTGAATTGTTATTCTTGTAGGACACTGCCTGTCGGTGTACATTTGTACGTACCTACCGTTCCATTCGCTTTCCTTCCGCATTCTCCATAAAAAGTTAGCAAATCTAGTTTCTCAAGATGTGTGAAAGACGTTTATTGTTTGCAACAAACCAGCACTGACACATCTAAGCGATACAGACAGAATGGAAGTTAAATTTACTCTCTGCTCTTTTTGTACCGATATGGCGGCAGTTGTAATAGTCTGTTCTCTCTTTACCCGACAAGACCTTTCTTTGATATTTGAATAAGAAATCGTCAAGACAGCAGTCGGTACTGCGTTGTAAACAGATAAACCCTATGTTATATATACTGCAATTACTCATAAAATTCTAACCACATTGTAAAGAGTGAATTCATCCCTTCCAGAACTATAACAGTGGCACCAGAAATAACTACAGGGCGATTCACAAAGATATGCAAATATTTTTTCATATAAACATACGTACGCAAATGTTTAGTTACGGAGTTACAGCTAATAAAAGATTTTGCCTGACATTTAGCAACTTCGTTAATATGACATCATCGCAAAACTGTACCAGGTTAAAGTAAAGCACGATTTCCATTTATTTTGTTGTTATTGATGAGGTGAATCTAATAAAACACGTCCCAGACGTGTGTCTGCAGTAGTTTCCCCGGACATCCAGAGAAGCAAAGATTATTATAAAAGTAAATTTGTTTACTTTCCGTTAAGAATGTAGAAACGTTTCTGTCATTGTTGGCAACCGTTAGTGAGTTGTTTCAGTCGTTTCCTAACCTTGAAACAAGTTAGTTTTCTGTATTTTTCAGTGAAAGAACATAATAACAACAGTGTATTTAAGTAAAATCACGTAGTAACTGTTGTAGTTTGCGTAATATGTGGTACGGTACTAATAAAAGCAGATTACTGAGACATTCATACAGTTTCAGTTAACGTTATGACCATTATTTTTCCAAAATTAAATTCTCTACAACTTCCGTTGAAAACTTTTTGCTATCGTCTGGAATTTTAAAAAAATGGGCCAAGTAGTTAATAAATTAAAAATTTTACGAAATTATTTCTTTGCTTCTCTGGATGTTACGGAAAGCTACTGCAGATACACGTCTGGGATATGTTTTATTAGATTCGGCAGACCAATAACAACAAAATAAACGAAAATAGTGCTTTACTTTAATCTCGGCAGTTTTGCGATCGCTTCATATTAGCGAATAAGCTGAATTTCAGGCAAAATCTTTTATTAGCCGTTACTCCGTAACTAAACATTTGCGGACCTATGTTTATATGAACATTTTTCTTTAGTTTTACTTGTAGAATAACATATTAAAATATTTGCGTATCTTCGTGGATCACCCTGTATAGTTCGATTTGAAAAAGCGAAATTTGTACCGATATTGTAATTAATGCAGCTGAGAAAAGAGACTACACGTCTTTAGTGACCAGTTCGTCACAATTCGTCTGGGTAACTAAAGAAATTCATTATCTTAAGCGATTCCCTAGCTCTCTCTCTCTCTCTCTCTCTCTCTCTCTCTCTCTCTCTCTCTCCTTTCTCTTCCTCTTTCCCTCTATCTGTCTCTCTCTCTCTCTCTCTCTCTCTCTCTCTCTCTCTCTCTCTCTCTCTCTCTCTCTACCCGTTAGGTGGAACACCGTGTATTCCTGCATGAAGGAAGTCCGTAACGTCCTGCTGGACATCCTCGCACGACAGGAATCGTCGACCCTTCAAGGTCTTTTTTAAGGGCCTTAAGGCGTGATAAGGGCATGGGGAGAGATCAGAAAACTCTAGGGAGGGTGCTCGAATGTATCCCGCTTGAGTTGTCTCAACTTCTCCTGAGTTACGACGTTTGTGATATGGGGACTTGCGGCCTCATTAAGCAGCGGTACACCTTGTCGCAGTTCTGCCGAATGGTGCTCTTCGACAGACATGCTGCCCCATACGCATTCTTAATTCTCCAATTGCGGTCTGTCGTTATTGTCCTTCGGTAGACAAGAACAGAACAACAGCCCGCTGGTCCTGTTTGGGCTCATTTGGTAATGACGTCACCGTAGTTCACGTTTCCATATTTACTGCAGACACGTAGGAAAGACACAAATATACACTAATCCCGTGCCTAATAGGTCGGTGGTTATATACCACCATCGGAGTCGCGCTGAGCTGCATAAGCTGCAGCAACGTCCTCAAACGCAAACTTGTTTCATATAGGAGGGTCATTTAATAATTAAAGAGACAAATTAGTCCGGGAAGAAAAACCGTTCGTAGGACGAGTTCGGTACTTTTATGACTTTAAGTTGGCATCACTGCGATAAGCCCCGATCAGCTGATGTATCAACATTGTTTTGTTTGTAACCTCAAAAATACATTTCAAGGTGGTGAGTCCGCTTGAAATGTCAACATTAGTTGAACAACGTTCTATTATTCGTTTTTTACTTGCAGAAGGCGAGAAACCATTGATTGTATACTATAGAATGTCTAAAGTTGATGGTGAAGGTTGCATGAATCGTGCAAATTTTTACAAGTGCGTAGGGGAGTTCAAAAATGGTCGCGACACAGTGACTGACGAACACCGTCCTGGCCGACAAGTTGCAGTTTCAGGTCCCTCACTTGAAAGTCGAATTGATGACATTATTGGTTCAAATAGCTCTAAGCACTATGGGACTTAACATTTGAACTACTTTAACCTAACTAAACTGTAGACATCACACACATCCATGCCAGAGGCAGGATTCGAACCTGCGACCATAGCAGCAGCGCGGTTCCGGACTGAAGCGCCTAGAGCCGCTCGGCCACCTCGGACGGCACATTATTCGTGCTGACCGCCGTGTGACGGTGGAAATGATAGTTGATAAGGTTCAAGTTAGCACTGGTACAGTTCATAACATTATCTGTAACAAGCTGAAGTACCGCAAAACATGGGCAAGATGGGTCCCAAAGGAGTTGACGCGGCTACACAAGGAAACACGTTTGAGAGCGTGCACTGAGCTAAATCAACTTTATGAAAGAGAAGGTGAGCACTTCCTCAACAAAATTTTATCTTGTGACGAAACCTGAGTTCACTCTTAAGAGCCAGAATCAAAAAGTCCCGTAATTTCTCTTGTGCCCAGTGGCAGAACTGTACACGACGTTCAAAGCCGACGCCACGCAATTCCTGGTGCATAGAAATATGGTACGGGCGCAATCGATGTTGATGTAGCATTCTCAACACCGACGTTTTTGAGATTCCCGATTCTCGCGCAATTTGCCTGCTACTGATGTGCGGATTAGCCGCGACAGCAGCTAAAGCACCTACTTGGGCATCATCATTTGTTGCAGGTCGTGGCTGACGTTTCACATGTGGCTGAACACTTCCTGTTTCCTTAAATAACGTAACTATTAGGCGAACGGTCCGGACACTTGGATGATGTCGTCCAGGATACCGAGCAGCATACATAGCACACGCCCGTTCGGCATTTTGATCACAATAGCCACACATCAACACGATATCGACCTTTTCTGCAATTGGTAAAAGGTCCATTTTAACACGGGTAATGTATCACGAAGCAAATACCGGCCGCACTGGCGGAATGTTACGTGATAACCACGTACTTATACGTTTGGTGACTATTACAGAGCCATCCATCACAAAACGAAAAAAGTTGTCCAACTAAAAGATTCGTATATCTTTACGTACTACACGAATATGTAATGAAAATGGGGGTTCTTATTTTAAAAAACGCAGTTGATATCCGTTTAACCTATGGTAGCGCCATCTAGCAGGCGAACCACAGCGTCATCTTGTTTCACCCTTTAAGCTAGACAAGTTTCGTTGATTGTAGTTTTTTCGTTTGATTCTTATTTCGTGAGATATTTGGCCCGGTCACTATCAATGGACCACCCTGTAGAGACACAAGGCTACCTTATGACATACGGCATCGTCAATCTTTGCAAAAATCACCTGCAGACAACAGACAATCTGCATCGTATTTTGGCAGTGGACCATCAGCACCAGTCCGGCCACATTGTGTGGGCAGGTATCATTGACAGCAAGCATATGTGACCAATCATCCTTCCACAATGCCTCAAAAGCAAGGCATGTCTGTAACTCCTGTGTTGGCCCAGCCTCCCCTTTTGGAAGATGTGCCTTTGGTGATGTGAAGGGTAATGGTGCTACACCACATCATGGAGCTACAGACCACTTCCGCATAAGTGCGCAGAGGCACCTCGACAAGATGTAAGCCAGCCCATGGAATGGATCAGGTGGTCACACGCTAAACATTCTGCGTGGTGTCTGTCTGTTCTATATCGTGTCTCCCTACCACTTTCGCGCAACGACGCTCTGAGCGTGTTTTTTAGGGAATTGACTAATTTGAACCTGGGACATGTTGCTGGTAAGGAGACGCCAGACCACACATGACATGCTGAGTTCAGAAGAGGTCAGTGAGACTAGCGATGATATAATCAAATACTTAATGATTTCAGCGTCAGCTCCACTGCACTCCCTGTAAAAGAATCTTAATACTAACTAAATTTAGTGGAAGGGGTTCAAGGCTTTCCTATTTTTAGTTAGCTGGTAAAATAACGTCGAAAAAGCAGTTAAGTTTACCATTGGAAATTTATTCTACTCGCAAAACATCGTTTATAAATTGCACTATTGATAAAAGGAAATGTTTTAATACAGGATGGTAAAAACCAACTGCGTTCAACAAAAATGTGAACGAATATTCCCTGAATGGATTTCCAAGTTCTACAATGCATCGAAGGATGACCTATGCCATATCTCATCTATAATCTAGGTTTAAATTAAGTTTCACAAAAGAGAAAACTATCAAAATGGTCTACAGTGACCCTCAATTATCTTTCATTACTTATATAACTTGTCATAAATTACAGTGGCTTCTCAATAATTATATAACAGAAAAATCATCGCGCTTAATTCAAGTAGCAAATGTGAACATCATGAGCTTTCATTGACGATCGACAAAAAGGGGATGTAACAGATGAGACTTCTGCAGTTCTGAGTGAAGCTTTATGCGCTCAAAAATGCGGCATCGCGTGCGTTCATTACCTTGTCGGTGTTCGTCAGGGGGCGGCGGGCAGCACAGCTCCGCTCACCTCGCCGTCTCGGAAGCAACTCTCTCCTAACTTCTCCTTACTACAATTTACCGAAGTTGGTTTAAAAAAAAACTATCTGGCTGTGTTTTCATCTGACCAATCAGGGTCTCAATGTTAACCTTAAGCTCCGTCTACAAAAATTCTGTCTATCCAATGAGAAACGTTATACTTTTCGTGGTGGGGCAATGTTTTTAAAGTTAGCAACGTAACAGAGACGCGAAAAAGTCTCACGCTAAAACCTGCAGCTGGTGTGGTCCTTTTAGCGTTATCGTAAGATCTGTACTGTTCTTCTGGAGGGCTCTATTTTTTAACATGGGCTTGCGGGTGGTCCTAACGTAACAGAGACGCGAAAAAGTCTCACGCTAAAAACATGCGGGTGGTGTGGTCCTAGCAGTTAGCTGGCGACGTGGATGTCCGTCCGTCCCTTATCGTAGGGCCTTCCAGCTTAACACGGTTCTGCTCTCGGCTTCTGTTCTCGTTTCTCCCCTCGGAACTGCGTCTGCCTCACGGTGGGAAGGTATGACATGCATTTGGGCATTCTTGTGTTAGTCTGTGGTATTCCATTTGCTCACTCGTTACTCGTATTACTTTGGTTAATTTAATGTCACGATATATTCGGAGCTATGTGACATACTACTGGATTTCCTTATAATGTCAGGGTTTTCATGGAAGGTGTTGGATTTGCCTGACACCTTACAACACGATCCACTCAGCCACCAGACCTCAACTCTGACATGAAAGAAGTGAGTGTGTGAAGCCCACTCCAGATGTGCTGACACTAGAAAAACACATTCGTGATGCCTGTGGCGCCATTCAGTTGCAGGATGGCACATTTGAAAGTGTGCATCAGCGATGTTCACCCATGTCTGGAGGCCCAATGGGCGACTTCAAAAGGTTCAAATGGCTCGGAGTACTATGGGACTTCTTAGGTCATCAGTCCCCTAGAACTTAGAACTATTTAAACCTAACTAACCTAAGGACATCACACACATACATGCCCGAAGCAGGATTCGAACCTCCGACCGTAGCGGTCGCGCGGTTTCTGACTGTAGCGCCTAGAACCACTCGACCACTCTGGCCGGCTTGGGCCACTTCGAGCACCTTCTCAACACAGTATGCCACGCACTGCACTGTATTGTACAAGCACGATAAATTATGAAACACATGCAGCAATGACGCCATGCATCCTCCTCTCTAGCTGAGCGGCCAGCACGGCTGACTGCCATGCGGAGGAACCAGGTTCTATTCCCGGTTCTACAAGGAATTATTACTCGCTGGGACGATTGGAACAGGCTGCACTCAGCCTGCTTAGGGTAACTGAGCACCTACTTGGTCGAGTGGTAGCAGCCCCAGATCACAAAAACTGAAACACACCAGAGGCCTTTATGCTGACCCCATGCCGTTCTAACTGCATCCAATGATGCCACTGGCAGAGGATGACATGGCGGTCGGTCGCTACTTATGGGCTCCCCAGAGCCTGTGGGTGGAGTTAACAAACACGATGCATTTCAAGTCATACAGGGGTGAGGCAAAATCATGTGAACAGAGGTAGTAATGGGATGGTTGTGTTTGACAGTCAACAACCCAGGTAAGGCACGCGTCGCACTGGGCTGTGCGTGTTCATTTCGGACTAGGCATCAGTACAGGTTGTTTACGAGTAGTGCACACCTCGTATATGTATTCAGAGGCCGAAGTGGACGTACAATAAAGGACCTGACAGAGTTCCAATGAGGGCAGATTGTGAGGACCCATTATCTGGAGCATCAGTAAGCAAGACAGCCAACTTATTCAATGATTCAAGAGCAACTGTTTCAAAAATCACACAAATAATAGAAAGACATCATCGTGTAAATGAAAAGAACACAAACCTATCGGCGGCTAAAGTCATTGCAGAGCTCAATAGCCACCTACGAGACCCTGTATCTATCGGCATTGTCCGCTGAAGAATCCCATAAAGCGAATATTCGTGGACAAGCTGCTATACCGAAACCATTAGTGACGACAACCAACGCAAAGAAGCGTAAAACATGTTGTCAAGAGCATAAATCCTGCACGGCTGATCTGTGGAAACACGTCATAAGGTCGGACGAGTCAACGACTTCCTTATTTCCAACATCGAGCCAGGTTAAGGTCTGGAGAAAGCCAAAAGCAACCTACAGTTTTGCTTGCCTGATTCCAAAGGTTAATCATGGAGGTGCAAGTGTAGTGGCGTAGGCAGCCATATCATGGTATCCTGCTGGTCCCATCATTAGTCTCAAAGGCCGTGTTACAGACAACGATTAGGTGAACATTTTAGGTGATCGGGTGCACCCCATGATTAAAATGTTGTTCCCCAATAATGATCAAATATTTCAGCACGATAATGCACCCATTCAGTCAGTCAGGACACTACAATCGTGCTATGAGAAGCATGCAACTGAACTGCAGCGTCTTCTCCAGCCACCACAGTCCTCAGACTTGAACATTATGGAACGCTTGTGGGCGGTATTGGAGCACAGACTGCGGAGCAGATTCCCGCCTCCCTCGTTACTGCAAGACTTAAAAGAGGTTCTTATCGAAGAGTGGCATAACACTCCACTGGAGACTGCACAATCATTACATGCCAGTATTCCAAGAAGAATCACACCTGTATCACGGGCAAATGGAGGTCCAACCCCTTATTAATAAACCTTTCCCGAGGTGTGCACATTATGTTGCCTATCCCCTGTATGTCGGAATTACGTTTTTTCCTACTTATCTTCTTAGGGACCTATTAACCTGATGAAATTACACTACTGCCCATTAATATTGCTACACCAAGAAGAAATGCAGATGATAAATGGATATTCATTGGACAAATATATTATACTAGAACTGACATGTCATTATATTTTCACGCACTTTGGCTGCATAGGTCCCGAGAAATCAGTACTCAGAACAACCACCTCTGGCCGCAATAACGGCCTCGATACGCCTGGACATTCAGTCAAACAGAGCTTGGATGGCGTATATAGGTACAGCTGCCCAAGCTGCTTCAACACGATACCACAGTTCATCAAGAGTAGTGACTGGCGTATTGTGACGAGCCAGTTGCCCGGCCACCATTGATCAGACGTTTTCAGTTGGTGAGAGATGTGGAGAATGTGTTGGCCAGGGCAGCAGTCGCACATTTTCTGTATCCAGAAAGGCCCGTACAGGACCTGCAACATGCGGTCGTGCATTATTCTGCTGAAATGTAAGCTTTCGCAGAGATCGAATGAAGGGTAGAGCCACGTGTCGCAACACATCTGAAATGTAACGTCCACTGTTCAAAGTGCCGTCAATGCGAACAAGAGGTGACCGAGACGTGTAACCAATGGCACCCCATACCATCACGCCGGATGATACGCCAGTATGGCGATGACGAATACACGCTTCCAATGTGCGTTCACCGCGATGTCGCCAAACACGGATGCGACCATCGTGATGTTGTAAACATAACCTGGATTGATCCGAAAAAATGACGTTTTGCCATTCGTGCACCCAGGTTCGTCGTTGAGTACACCATCGCAGGCGCTCCTGTCTGTGATGCAGCGTCAAGGGTAACCGCAGCCACGGTATCCCAGCTGATAGTCCGTGCTGCTGCAAACGTCGTCGAACTGTTCGTGCAGATGGTTGTTGTCTTGCAAACATCCCCACCTGTTGACTCAAGGATCGAGACGTGGCTGCACGATCCGTTACAGCCATGCGGATAAGATGCCTGTCATCTCGACTGGTACTGATACGTTGGGATCCAGCACGGCGTTCCGTATTACCCTCCTGAACCCACCGATTCCATATTCTGCTAACAGTCATTGGATCTCGACCAAGGCGAGCAGCAGTGTCGATATACGAGGGCCGTTCAGAAAGTAACCTCCGGTTGATTTAAAAAAATACACCAAGTCAAATAAAAATATTTTAATATATACATCTTACAACTACATCTTTGCACTATTTTTCTACATAGTCTCCATAGCGATTGAGGCACTTATCGTATCTCTTCACAAGCTTTGAAATTCCTTCTGCATAAAAATCACCCGCTTGTGCCTGGAGCCAGCCTGTGACCGCATCTTTGAGCTCTTCGTCGTCATCAAACCGCTGTGACCCGAGCCATTTCTTCAAATGCATGAAGAGGTGATAATCACTTGGCGCCAGGTCTGGGCTGTAAGGTGGATGGTTGATAACGTCCCACTTGAAGGACTCAAGAAGGGCCGTTGTTCTGCGAGCAGAGTGAGGACGGGCGTTATCGTGCAAAAAAACGATACCGGAAGTCAGCATACCACGGCGTTTGTTCTGTATAGCCCGTCGTAACTTTGATTAATGGTCGTACCACGTTCCATGAATTCAACCAACAACACCCCTTTGGCATCCCAAAACACCGTTGCCATCAGTTTTCTGGCAGAAAAATCTTGCGAGGCTTTTCTTGGTTTGGTAGGCGAATTTGAATGTGCCCACATCTTTGATTGTTCTTTTGTCTCAGGGTTCACGTACTTAATCCAGGTTTCGTCACCGGTCACGATTCTGTTTAACAATGGTTCTCCTTCGTCCTCATAACGTGACATAAAGTCTAATGCAGAGGCCATTCTTTGAGTTTTGTGGTGGTCGGTAAGAATTTTGGGCACCCATCGTGCACAGAACTTACGGTAACCCAATCTTGCTGTCACTATCTCGTACAAGAGAGTCTTAGAAATCTGTGGAAAACCAGTAGACAACTCCGACATTGAGAAAAGTCGATTTTCACGAACTTTTGCATCAACTGTCTGAACGAGTTCGTCAGTCACCAATGATGGTCTACCACTCCTCTCTTCATCATGAACGTTTTCTCGTCCACTTTTAAATAAACGTACCCATTCACGGACAACTCCTTCACTCATAACTCTTGGTCCGTACACGGCACAAAGCTCACGATGAATAGCTGCTGCAGAATATGCTTTGGCTGTAAAAAACCTTATGACAGCACGCACTTCGCATTTGGCGGGGTTTTCTATTGCAGCACACATTTCAAACTGCCACAAAAACTAAACTAGCGCAGGTACGACGTTCACTCGACCACGGCTTGATGCCGACTGACCTGTTGAGTGCGTGAACGCACAGATGGCGTCGCTACTCCCCCCACAACCCGCACTGTGACCAATCGGAGGTTACTTTCTGAACCGCCCTCGTACGATAAACCGCAATCGCGATAGGCTACATTCCGGGCTTTATCAAAGTCGGAAACGTGGTGGTATTTATCAAAGTGGGAAACGTGACGATACGCATTTCTCCTCCTTACATAAGGCGTTACAACAACGTTTCATCAGGCAACGCCGGTAAATTGCTGTTTGTATATGAGAAATCGGTTGGAAACTTTCCTCATGTCAGCACGTTGTAGGTGTCACCACCGGCGCCAACCTTGTGTGAATGCTCTGAAAAGTTAATCATTTGATATCACAGCATCTTCTTCCTGTTGGTTAAATTTCACGTCTGCAGCACGTCATCTTCGTGGTGTAGCAATTTTGATGGCCAGCAGTGTATATTTTCCTACAGGCATATTTCGTCGCAAGTGAAAAGTGAAGTAATGAATAAAATTTGTACCAAATTCGGAACGTGAACCCGGATCTCCCTTGGCAGATGTGTTGTCCACTAGACCATCCCGTCATTGTTGCTTACAGGATGGGATGAGGTGTGAACTGAAGTTTGTATCTAGGAGGGTACTGGACTTGGATAATCCTTCCATCTGTAGAACGCAGTCTCAGAGTGGTTCAGTGGATCACACATCTCCCTGTAAGCAGAAGACCTGGGTTCAACTCCTGGCCTTAGCACAAATTTTAATTCATTACTTCACTGCTATGTTTCCGAGGAATCGTTTGCTGCAGTTTGTCCTCATTAGCAAAATCACCGTGTGCACGCGCGCGCGCATGTATTTTGTGCGTGCATGTGTGTGTGTGTGTGTGTGTGTGCGTGCGTGTGTGCGCGCGTGCGTGTGTGTGTTTTGCCAAGTAGGCCGGTAAATGGCACCGGTTGTGTGACGAGAGCTGGTGACCCATCAATTAGTGTGCAAATGACGCTGCAGCCGGGCGTTGGCCTACTATAAGCCAATCGGCTATTACCCCGCATAAGGGTGCCAAGAAGGCGCGGCTAACCAATTTTCTGTGTCACGGCCGCCGTCGCATTACGCCCGAGACGAGACACTCTACACAGCCCAAAGCACAGGTTTCATCACTTGCTGCTTTTGCACTGGGGACATCGAGCAGCCCATAGCGATCACTGTGCAGATTATAGTGTACTGTGGTGTCACCGCCAGACACCACACTTGCTAGGTGGTAGATTAAATCGGCCGCGGTCCATTTAGTTCATGTCGGACCCGCGTGTCGCCACTGTGTGATCGCAGACCTAGCGCCACCACAAGGCAGGTCTGGTGATACGAACAAGCACTCGCCCCAGTTGGACGGACGACCTAGCTAGCGACTAGATGTACGAAGCCTTTCACTCTCATTAGCCAAGAGACAGAATAGCCTTCAGCTAAGTTAATGGCTACGAACTAGCAAGGCGCCATTAGCCTTACAGTGATTGTAATTAAAGTCTCCTGTGTATAGTCAAGAGCGATGTACCACAATGATTGATTAAAGATAAGTATTAATCCAGCTACGTACTTTTCTTCATAGCATTAATTACGTAGCCTGTTCCAGTACTTGACGCCCGTCGGCGTGTGTGTGTACGCGTGCCTTTCTTTCGGCTACCCGTCACTGTGGACTGGCTGCCTTGTCAGTCCACTTCAGTGTACCAGCGGCTGATCCACGTGGCCATCTGCAGCAAATGGTTCAAATGGCTCTGAGCACTATGGGACTTAACTTCTGAGGTCATCGCTTCCCTAGATCTTAGAACTACTTAAGCCTAACTAACCTAAGGACATCACACACACCCATGCCCGAGGCAGGATTCGAACCTGCGACCGTGGCCTTCACGTGGTTCCAGACTGTAGCGCTTAGAACCGCTCGGCATATATGAATATCCTAGAGGAACTGGAAATCAAAACCCACAGAAGGTTAATGAAACGGACTACTAAACGAATAAACAGAACTGAAGCATAAAAAATAATTAGTAAACTTTATTGGCATCCTAAATGAAAAAGGATAACTTTTCCGACATTTCACGAATTGTAAAAGACAGTCGAATACTCAAAAGAGATATCTTTAGACGAGGAACGGAATAGTATCGTATAGTTACATTATTTTTGAACGAACTTACTATCGCTGATTTTCAGCGAATAAAATTTTTGTAAACATACAAGAATCACTTGAGAAAACACTCAAAGATACATAAGTGTTGCGAAAATTCTATTATGAATGTAACCAACACCACCGAGAGATAATCGAAAAGACACTCCAGACTATAATATGTAGTGCAGGTCATAACAACTGAGATGTCAAAGAAGTAAATGCTGACACATATACATGAGGCATGCAATTCTATATTATACTATAGACGTAAGCAGCATACTTGTATCGTACATTTTTACGAAAAATTGTACAATAATGGCATATTCACTTGACGACGGCAAAAATGCCGAAACGAGCTCGTCGTGATAGACATGTAACGAATTAGTAAAGAGTCAATAAAGAAGAAGTAAAAACTTTGGAAAAATATGTCATTCTGAAAATAATTTTTCAAGTTTATTTTGTGTTACTCTTCCTGCAGCTGTGACCATTTGTATTGTGGCATCATCTCCAGATGCCTATCACGGCTTCATAACGTGAAGGGTGTTGGACATCTCATCGGGGATTACTTTCGGAATGTCAGTATTTTGATTACGGACTGTGTGTATTTCTGGTGTATGTGTTGCAATATACGTACAAACGGGAGCCACCTGTAAAAGAAGAGAGCACATTTCCAATGGCAACTGAATGACAGAACCGACGTAAGAACGTGAGGGAATGGATGAAATCCTTGCAGAGTGATTCGCGAGGCGTGAATCTAGACCGCAATCAGGCGCGGACGAATGCCGTAATTGGTTTTCTGACCTCGCTAACAAAGTCTCCCTTTCCCTCTTCGTAAGAGCAGATCTCAAAGAGTTCCGCCTGTGACGTAAGAGAGAACCGTTCAGCAAATGGAAATAGGTAGCCCAATTAGAAGACTTTTATCTCAGCGCGCTATCGATCGATCGGTTCTAAGAATCCCGCGTTCTGCGGTAGCGTCAGAGCGAGTATCGGAAATCCCGACCAACCGCTCCTTAGCGGTTATTCGCGTCGAACCGGGAACCCCCTCATCAACAGGGTAGCTGTGATGGCAGAGCGCCGATACGATAATTTAATTACACAGAGTGCGGTAACAGCTGGCGTCACGGTCGTTGCAGAATTAATAGCTTCGTGTGCACCCTGGCTTTGCACGGGACGTTTTTACATTCATGGCGTGACATCAAAATTGCAGCACCAAGAACGATTGCTAATAACAAAATTTCACATATTGCTTGTGTTCAGTATCGATATAAATTATTAACTAAAGTTAATTTGTTTTTCTGCCTGCACGTTCTAACAATACCACCACTTGCAAAGTAGGTTAGAAATCAGATTAATAATGAAACTTCCTGGCAGATTAAAACTGAGTACCGGACCGAGACTCGAACTCGGGACCTTTGCCTTTCGCGGGCAAGTGCTCTACCATCTGAGCTACCGAAGCACTACTCACGGCAGGTCCTCACAGCTTTGCTTCTGCCGGTATCTCGTCTCCTACCTTCCATATCAGCACACACTCCGCTGCAGAGTGAAAATCTCATTCTGGAAACATCCCCCAGGCCGTGGCTAAGCCATGTCTCCGCAATATCCTTTCTTTCAGGAGTGCTAGTTCTGCAAGGTTCGCAGGAGAGCTTCTGTAAAGTTTGGAAGGTAGGAGACGAGATACTGGCAGAAGTAAAGCTGTGAGTACCGGGCGTGAGTCGTGCTTCGGTAGCTCAGATGGTAGAGCACTTTCCCGCGAAAGGCAAAGATCTCGAGTTCGAGTCTCAGTCGGGCACACAGTTTTAATCTGCCAGGAAGTTTTACAGAAGCTCTCCTGCCAACCTTGCCCGCGAAAGGCAAAGGTCCCGAGTTCGAGTCTCGGTCCGGCACACAGTTTTAATCTGCCAGGAAGTTTCATATCAGCGCACACTCCGCTGCAGAGTGAAAATCTCATCCTGGCAGATTAATAATGTTGCTCACGCAGCATATTTTCGCTTTATCGGGCAACAACAAAGTTATTGACTGTGGATGGTATCGTCAGAATGGAAATAATGAAGTCACTGTAAAAAAAGTCATTAATTTTGGCACTTATCTTGAATGGATTCTCACGTAGATTTCGTCGAAGTTGTTATGGCTCATCTTGTTGATTCTAGGGTGATTCCACTTTGACTGCTAGAAGGTCCAGATCTGTATTTTAGCAATATTTGAAAACCTAACAAATGCGTTTTTCAGGAAATTCTTAATGATCAAACAATCCCAGATCACAACAATGGTATGGTACAAATGATTTTTGACTTGGTGTTCACGATCCACATTTTTATTAAGCTTCTTGTAAATTCGCATATACTTCTTAATTGTCACACCGGGTTCCCGGGTGCGATTCCCGGCGGGGTCAGTGATTTTCTCTGCCTCGTGATGACTGGGTGTTACGTGATGTTCTTAGGTTAGTTAGGTTTAAGTAGTTCTAACTTCTAGGGGACTGATGGCCATAGATGTTAAGTCCCATAGTGCTCAGAGCCATTTGAACCATTTTCTTTAATTGTCACATGATCAAGAAAACAGTTTCGTATCAATCTTCATATATTTAATTTCCACTTTAACCAAAGACAAGACTTGACTGTTCTTTTACAAAGCGAAATAACAACTTAACTTCTGCAAAGTGAAACAAAGACTGCTCTATGTGCGCATTCGCGCCAAAACGGTTACAAGTAAGTCAAAGATTATGACAGTCTCACAGAAATGAATACACATAAGAACCATATCACTGTAATATATCGATACGCTGGAGTACCAATACATTAGTAAAACCAAATGTGAATATTGTCACAAAAATATGTCTGTTACTTCGCAGAAAAGTAGTACGATATTACTGGTATCGAAAACTGGGGTTGTTGTGCCGTAATGGTCACGTAAATAAAGAACAATTGCAACGTGAAGGCTACTGTAAGGATTTGGATACGGTTTTCCATAATAGAGAGACTGATTGACGACAAATGTTTCTGTATATCACTATATACTGTAAATAAGTATCCAGCCACACACACTTAGTGCTAGTCCACAAATTCATATAGTAGTGGAAATCAGTAGAAAGGGATGGATTTTTGCAGCGAAATAAACATTATCGGTTGGAAAAGTTGTGCACAACGTATATGCATTAGTATGAAATTCAGCCTACCGACAAATGCAGCCAAATGGTATGGGATTTGATATCAGTAGTGCAATATACACTGAAGAGCCAAAGAAACTGGTACATCTGCATAATATCGTATAGGGACCCCGAGAGCATGCGGAAGTGCCGCAACACGACGTGGCATGGACTCGACTGATGTCTGAAGTAATGCTGTAGGACTGACCACAAATCCGTAAGAACAGGACGGGGTGAAGATTACTTCTAAACAGTTGCAAGGCATCAATAATGTTCATGTCTGGGAAGTTTGGTGGCCAGCGGAAGTGTTTAAACTCAGAAGAGTGTTGCTGGAGCCACTCTGTAGCAATTATGGACGTGTGGGGTGCAGCAGCATTGTCCTGCTGGAATTACCGAGTTCGTCGGAGTGCACAATGGACATGAATGGATGCAGCTGATCACACAGGATCTTTACATACGTGTCACCCGTCAGAGTCTATCTAGACTTATCAGGGGTCCCATATCACTCCAACTGCACACGCCCCACGTCATAACAGAGACTCCATCAGCTTGTACGGTCTCCTGCTGACATGAAGGGTCCATGGATTCATGAGGTTGTCTCCATATCCGTACAAGTCTATCCGCTCGATACAATCTGAAACGAGACTCGTCCGACCAGGCAACACGTTTGCAGTCACCAACAGCCCAATGTCGGTGTTGATGGTCCCTGGCGAAGCGTAAAGCTTTGTGTCGTGCAGTCATCAAGGGTTCACGAGTGGGCCTTCGGCTCCGAAAGCCCATATCGATGACGTTTCGTTGAATGGTTCGCACACTGACACTTGCTGATGGCCCAGCAGTGAAATCTGCAGCAATCTGCGCAAGGGTTGTACACGATGATCTGGGCAGCCTTCTGCGGCAAACGTAAATCACGTATTGCTTGGATGAACACTAGAATGAACTCTAACAGGTACTGTGAGACGCTAGAAACAGAACCGATTAAACTAATCAGAATGTATGAGAACCTATGGGACACAATGTATATGTGTTTTGCTAGAACCAAAAATGGATTGACGATAAAGATACCGATGTCTTGCCCGGGTCTGCCGTTGCCTGGATTTGAACCCGTGGAAAATATTTGTGAAATATTTTGAAGGCGTGTTTATCGCAATGGAAAGGAAGCTGAGACCATATGTGACCTGAAAAGAGTGATACGAGAAGGGGGCCACAATTTCACTGCAAGAACTACAAACCCTAACAAAATCAACGCCGAAGAGAATTCTGAGGTAATTAAGATGAACGGAACTTGGACTAAATACTAACTGCGCAATAACAATATCCAGGAAATGCAAGCGTCTTATTGGGTTACTCCTGTTTTGTAAGGAACTTTGTACTCCGTCGTGATTGTTTATGTCGTATATGTATCAACTACTTTCATAGAAAATTCGATGCATGTATTCTTCAGACACTTTACTATTGCCTTCGTGAAAGTGCCTTTATACTTATTTCCACTAAACTGATCGTCACCTAACACATCCTCAATTTTGTATTAACAATAAAGCTCTTCGAAGCGCTGTAGCACTATTCCGACTATGTGACAGTTGTCGTGCTGGAAGATACCATCGCCCTCAGGGAGGACATGAAGCAATTCAGATCGTTCGCAATAATACTCAAGTAGCCTATAGCTGTCATTATACCTCAATAATTGCCACAGCTGCCATGTGAATTTCCTCGACAACATAATATTATCCATAGTGACCTATGTTGGTGGCGCAGTACGCATTTCGAAATGCCGTTCTCCTGGACGACTGCTTGTCTGTACACTATCATCGATCTGGTGTAACAAGGGACATGCTCTATACGACCAGGCCGCACTTTTTTATTGCTCCACGATCCAATCTCGATGATGCCGTGTGAACACTGGAATCGTAACTGACGATGTCGTTGAGTCGACTTACGGACATGTCGGGGCCATCTGCTGCAGAACCCCATTTCAACAATGTGGGCTGAACGGTGAGCTCCGAAACACTTGTGTCCGCACCAGCATTGTTGCTCCGTCGTTAGATGTGCTTTGCAGAGAGTCACAAGTCCACTACGTCACCAGACGGCCATCGGTCACACGGTGGGCAGCGGTCTTAATGTCTCGGAGCATCGGCGCATTATAAATACACTACTGGCCATTAAAATTGCTACACCACGTAGATGACGTGCTTCACGACCGAAATTTAACCGACAGGAACAAGATGCTGTGATATTCAAATGATTAGATTTTCAGAGCGTTCACACGAGGTTGGCGCCGGTGGCGACACTTACAACGTGCTGAGATGAGGAAAGTTTCCAACCGATTTCTCATACACAAACGGCAGTTCACCGGCGTTGCCTGGTGAGACGTCGTTGTGATGCCTCGTGTAAGGAGGAGAAATGCGTACCATCACGTTTCCGACTTGTCGGATTGTAGCCTATCGCGATTGTGGTTTATCGTATCGCGACATTGCTGCTCGCCTTGGTCGAGATCCAATGACTGTTAGCAGAATATGGAATCGATGGGTTCAGGAGGGTAATACGGAACGCCGCGCTGGATACCAACGGCCTCGTATTATTAGCAGTCGAGATGACAGGCATCTTATCCGCATGCCTGTAACGAATCGTGCAGCCACGTCTCGATCCCTGAGTCAACAGATGGGGACGTTTGTAAGACAACAAACATCTGCACGAACAGTTCGACGACGTTTGCACCAGCATGGACTATCAGCTCGCAGACCGTGGCTGCGGTTACCCTTGACGCTACATCACTTACAGCAGCCCCTGCGGTGGTGTACTCAACGATAAACTTGGGTGCACGAATGGCAAAACGTCACTTTTTCTGATGTATCCATGTTCTGTTTACAGCATCACGATGGTCGCATCCGTGTTTGGCGACATCGCGGTGAACGCACATTGGAAGCGTGTATTCGCCATCGCCATACTGGCGTATCACCCGGCGTGATGGTATGGGGTGCCATTGGTTACACGTCTCGGTCACCTCTTGTTCGCATTGACGGCACTTTGAACAGTGGATGTTACATTTCAAATGTGTTACGACCCGTGGCTCTACCCTTCATTCGATCCCTGCGAAACCCTACATATCAGCAGGATAATGCACGACCGCATGTTGCAGGTCCTGTACGGGCCTTTCTGGATACAGAAAATGTGCGACTGCTGCCCTGGCAAGCACATTCTCCAGATCTCTCACCAACTGAAAACGTCTGGTCAATGGTGGTCGAGCAACTGGCTCTTCACAATACGCCAGTCACTACTCTTGATGAACTGTGGTATCGCGTTGAAGCTGCATGGGCAGCTGTACCTGTAGACGCCATCCAAGCTTTGTTTGACTCAATGCCCAGGCGTATCAAGGCCGTTATTACGGCCAGAGGTGGTTCTTCTGGGTACTGATTTCTCAGGATCTATGCACCCAAATTGCGTGAAAATATAATCACATGTCAGTTCTAGTATATCTGTCCAATGAATACCCGTTTATTATGTGCATTTCTTCTTGGTGTAACAATTTTAATGGTCAGTAGCGTGGCTTGCAGCCTACAGCGAGACCAGTAATACGGAAATGGTGAGCAAGGTGATGTGAGAGTGAGATTTACAAATAGAGATAGCAGAGCAGTACGCTTGGTAAAAGAACGAAATAGAAGTGACAGTCTAGAAGGAGAGTGAGAGGAGGGAATGGGGTCTTGAGAGGAGATTGTGGGAATGAGGTCAAAATGAGAGCGGAGAGCAGAGAGGTCAAGGGTAGGAATAAAAGCTTGGCGGTCGCCAAGGAGAGTGTTCCGAGGAAATCTGCATAGCAACGGCTGCAGGCTGGGAGGCGTGTACAGTGGGCGCAGCTGCAGCTGCAGCTGCATCTGCAGGTGGTGGCAGCTGGGACCAGTGTCGTCATCAACTTTTGGGGAGGGCAACCACAGCTCAAGGGACATTATGAACAATACTGACCATTCAATAACCATTCAAATTATTATTCAACAGTCGTGCCTTGTAAATTCCGATAAGCATCTTTTAGGTATATTCAATTTTACTGTGTCAACTATCAGTGTGGTCTGACTCTTAAACCTGCAGAACTTCCCAAAAACTGGAAATCCGTAACTGACCGTCTACAGTATACAGGGTGGTCCACTGATAGTGACTGGGCCAAATATCTCACGAAATAAGCGTCAAACGAAAAAACTACAAAGAACGAAACTCGTCTAGCTTGAAGGACAAGACCAGATGGTGCTATGGTTGGCCCGCTAGATGGCGCTGCCATAGGTCAAACGGATATCAACTGATTATTTTTTGTAGATAGGAACCCCCATTTTTATTACATATTCGTGTAGTACGTAAAGAAATATGAATGTTTAAGTTGGACCACTTTTTTAGCTTTGTGATAGATGGCGTTGTAATAATCACAAACGTATAAGTACGTGCTATCACGTAACATTCCGCCAGTGTGGACGGTATTTGCTTCGTGATACATTACCCGTGTTAAAATGGACCGTTTACCAATTGCGGAAAAGGTCGATATCGTGTTGATGTATGGCTATTGTGATCAAAATACCCAACGGGCGTGTGCTATGTATGCTGCTCGGTATCCTGGACGACATCATCCAAGTGTCCGGACCGTGCGCCGGATAGTTACGTTATTTAAGGAAACAGGAAGTGTTCAGCCACATGTGAAACGTCAGCCACGACCCGCAACAAATGATGATGCCCGAGTAGGTGTTTTAGCTGCTGTCGCGGCTAATCCGCACATCAGTAGCAGACAAATTGCGTGAGAATTGGGAATCTCAAAAAAAGCGGTGTTGAGAATGCTACATCACATCGATTGCACCAGTATCATACTTCTATGCACCAGGAATTGCATGGCGACGACTTTGAACGTCGTGTACAGTTCTGCCACTGGACACAAGAGAAGTTACGGGACGATGACAGATTTTTTGGACGCGTTCTATTTAGCGATGAAGCGTCATTCACCAGTAGCGGTAACGTAAACCGGCATAATATGCACTATTTGGCAACGGAGATTCCACGATGGCTGCGACAAGTGGAAAATCAGCGACCTTGGCGGGTTAATGTATGGTGCGGCATTATGGGAGGAAGGATAATTGGCCCCCATTTTATCGCTGGCAATCTAAATGGTCCAATGTATGCTGATTTCCTACGTAATGTTCTACCGATGTTACTACAAGATGTTTCACTGCATGACAGAATGACGATGTACTTCCAACATGATGGATGTCCAGCACACAGCTCGCGTGCGGTTGAAGCGGTATTAAATAGAATATTTCATGACAGGTGGACTGGTCGTCGAAGCACCGTACCGTGGCCCGCACGTTCACCGGATCTGACGTCCTCGGATTTCTTTCTGTGGGGAAAGTTGAAGGATATTTGCTATCGTGATCCACCGACAACGCCTGACAACATACGTCAGCGCATTGTCAATGAATGTGCGAACATTACGGAAGGTGAACTACTCGCTGTTGAGAGGAATGTCGTTACACGTATTGCCAAATGAATTGAGGTTGACGGACATCATTTTTAGCATTTATTACATTAATGTGGTATTTACAGGTAATACGTTCTCAGAAATGATAAGTTCACAAAGGTACATGTATCACATCGAAACAACCGAAATAAAATGTTCAAACGTGCCTACGTTCTGTATTTTAATTTAAAAAACCTATCTGTTACCAACTGTTCGTCTAAAATTATGAGCCATATATTTGAGACTATGACAGCGCCATCTATCATAAGGCGAGAAAAGTGGTCCAACTAAAACATTCATATTTCTTTACGTACTACACGAATATGTAATAGAAATGCGGGTTCCTACTTAAAAAAACGCAGATGATATGCGTTTGACGTATGGCAGCGCCATCTAGCGGGCCAACCATAGCGCCATCTGGTTTCCCCCCTCAAGCTAGACAAGTTTCGTTCTTTGTAGTTTTTTCGTTTGACGCTTATTTCGTGAGATATTTGGCCTGGTCGCGATCAATGGACCATCGTGCAGAAATGTAGTCATTTGTGTACTTGTCATTGTTTTCTGGTGAATCGCAACACCATGATTCCGACTTTCCACCATTTCAAGAATTACACACAGTGATTTTTTTTCTTCATAGATAAATCTGAAGATGCGTCTATATTGATGTGAAACTGGTAGTTGCGCCTAAAGCACCTTCATACAGCAACGAGGGTTTTGGAAACAACTCATTAATTGTTGTAATTTTTATGAGTATTTGAATGATTATTGAGTGTTGAGTGTGGTTAATGTTATTCATGCTGTCATCATCATCATCATCATCATTGTACAGTTCCAACTTCTTTAGTACTGATTATGAGCCTCTCCATCATTCTTCTGTCCGTGTATAATCAGTCACGGAGAACATCATCCTTTGTTCTCCTTCTCGCAGCGACGTCTTTCTTGATCATGTCCACTGACGGTTTCTGGGTCTCCCTGCTGGGCGTTTTTCTTCCATATCTCTTCCAAAATTTATTCCGTCTGTTCCTATGCTGCCAACTGCCTTACCGCAGTGTTAACACCAGTTCGCGTCAGATCACTGAAGTTAAGCGCTGACGGGCTTGGTTAGCACTTGGATGGGTCACCGTCGCAGTTTGCCGAGCGCTTTTGGCATGTGGGGCAGGCTCAGCCGCTGTGTGGCTAAATGAGGAGTTACTTGACTAAAAAGTGGCGGCTCTGGTCACGAAATCTAAAAGCGGACGAGAGAACGGTGTGCTGTTCACATGTCCGTGCATATACATATCCAGTGACGGCTTTGGACCGAGGATGACATGGCGGTCGGTCGGTTAGTTTGAGCCTTAAAGGCCTGTTCAGATGAAATTCTTGTAGTCTCCAACTCCATTACATTCCTGTACGACTGTTGTCTGGATGTGCTGCTTAGGTCTAAAAGAGGTGACTTGATTCTGGCTTTCGTCCTCACCTCCTCATTTCTTAACTTGTGGGTGGTGGACCTGAGGAATTTAGTCCCTAATGCCTGGTGTCTCGGTGACTCACTCTTTGTGAGGGTGCATGCTTCGATGAAGTAAGTCAGTACTGGCATGAAATACCTGCTGAACATCTCTAATTTTGCTCTTGCTGGAATGCTGTAATTCCATAAAACGTTCCTCACCTGGTGATAGAGACCAGTACACTTTCGCATTCTATAGTTAAACTTCTGTCTAATCAAATTATCCCTGGACATTTACAGAGCGACGTGTCGCAGTAATTAGCACACTGGACTCGCGTTCAGGAGGACAACGGTTCAAACACGCGGTGTGGCTATCCAGATTTAGCCTTTCCGTGATTTCCCTAAATTGATTCAGGCGAATGCCGGGATGGTTCCTTTGAAAGGGCGCAACAGATTTCCTCGCCCATCCTTCCCAAATCCGATGGGACCGATGACCTCGCTGTTTGGTCACCTTCCCCCAAACCAACCAGCCTGACGATTATACTTCCAACTTCCGGAAAACTGTCTACACACTCTGGGAAAGTACTAGCTAGTGTCACACTTGCGTGATGTCCGTCTCTGTTGGCTGCCATCACCGTTGTCTCGGCACTCTGATGTGGGATTTGTACTCCTGAAACTTGCACCGACATATCTTTAACCTGACGTGAACATCCTCTTCTGTTTCACAACAGGACGGGTCATCATCTACATCTACATCTACATCTATACTCCGCGAGCCACCTTACGGTGTGTGGCGGAGGGTACTTATTGTACCACTATCTGATCCCCCCTTCCCTGTTCCATTCACGAATTGTGCGTGGAAAGAACGACTGCTTGTAAGTCTCCGTATTTGCTCTAATTTCTCGGATCTTTTCGTTGTGATCATTACGCGAGATATATGTGGGCGGTAGTAATATGTTGCCCATCTCTTCCCGGAATGTGCTCTCTCGTAATTTCGATAATAAACCTCTCCGTATTGCGTAACGCCTTTCTTGAAGTGTCCGCCACTGGAGCTTGTTCAGCATCTCCGTAACGCTCTCGCGCTGACTAAATGTCCCCATGACGAATCGCGCTGCTTTTCGCTGGATCATGTCTATCTCTTCTATTAATCCAACCTGGTAAGGGTCCCATACTGATGAGCAATACTCAAGAATCGGACGAACAAGCGTTTTGTAAGCTACTTCTTTCGTCGATGAGTCACATTTTCTTAGAATTCTTCCTATGAATCTCAACCTGGCGCCTGCTTTTCCCACTATCTGTTTTATGTGATCATTCCACTTCAGATCGCTCCGGATAGTAACTCCTAAGTATTTTACGGTCGTTACCGCTTCCAATGATTTACCACCTATGGCATAATCGTACTGGAATGGATTTCTGCCCCTATGTATGCGCATTATATTACATTTATCTACGTTTAGGGAAAGCTGCCAGCTGTCGCACCATGCATTAATCCTCTGCAGGTCCTCCTGGAGTACGTACGAGTCTTCTGATGTTGCTACTTTCTTGTAGACAACCGTGTCATCTGCAAATAGCCTCACGGAGCTACCGATGTTGTCAACTAAGTCATTTATGTATATTGTAAACAATAAAGGTCCTATCACGCTTCCCTGCGGTACTCCCGAAATTACCTCTACATCTGCAGATTTTGAACCGTTAAGAATGACATGTTGTGTTCTTTCTTCTAGGAAATCCTGAAATCAGCGAATCGACTGCGTTAAGTTCACCAAAACTATTCTTGATATTCTTTACCGCAACAGTGATGAGCAGTGGTGGGAACAGTGTATTGCCATGCTGTTCTCCGCTCTGCTACTTTCCACATACAGCAGGGGACTGCCAAGGGCTAAGGGAGAAAACCCTGAAAGAAAACCCTTGATAACGCCTGCAATGCCAGTAAAAAGAGTCCATTTGTAGCTGCTTTCGAAACAAGAGACTGGGCGAGTGTATGGTTAGATTATTGAAAACGTGATGAGCAAGGTGTGTTGGTCCATTTGGGTATGGTGATGGAGGTTTTTACAGCTGAAATACGCAGTGGAAGACGGTGTGCAAACAAATCAGCGCTCCACAAGGAGACAGCATAGGTGTGCAGAAACGACGCTAAATCTACATCTACATTTACGTTCCGGAGGAAGTCTTATGATTCAGCCTTTTCCTGTTCCAGCTACGAATGCTCCAATGGGAATAGACATGGTGAGCCTTAATCTGTGTAATTCTTGAATGAAATTTTCACTGTACAGCGGAGTGTGCGCTGATATGAAACTTCCTGGCAGATTAAAACTCAGGTAGGAGACGAGGTTCTGGCGGAATTAAAGCTGTGAGGACGGGTCGTGAGTCGTGCTTGGGTAGCTCAGAAGTCATACCCAAGGCATTTACGGAAGGTATCATCCTGCCCTGGAACAGCAGGAAGGTCGAAAACATGCGACCCATCACACTCCTGAATGCCGATTTCAAAATCATCACCAGATCGATTAAGCTAAGGATGCAAACCGTTATGTACAAGGTTTTAGGCAGTTACCAGTACAGTGCAGTGCAAGGCCGAAGTGCAATCTCAGCTGCCTGCGATTTGAGGGATATCATCTGTTCATATGCTGAAACCAAAGGACAGGGCGCTCTGATCTTTCTAGATTTTGAGAAGGCTTATGACCGTGTACGTCATGACTCCCTCTTTAAAAGCATGAAGAAACTAGGATTTGGATCTCATCTCATAGACTTAATTCGCAAACTTACTACAAACGCCTCTTCACGGATTCTCATTAATGGCCATTTTACAAAAGAAGTTTCCATTGAGCAATCCATCCGCCAAGGATGTCCTCTGTCAATGATTTTGTACGCCATTGCAGTGGAGCCGCTACTGAACAACTTAGCGCATAGCGGGGTCGGGCTTAGCGTCGAGTCTGTCACTATCCCATGCATTGCGTATGCTGACGATATATGCGTCACTGTGTCATCATCGCAACAACTTCTGTCAGCGGAAACTCTTTTACAAACATTCACCTTTCTTTCAGGAGCAATACTAAATAGAACTAAAACCACAGCTTTGCAGATCGGTGGCGGTATCGGAGACATATCAAATGTTACCTGGTGCAAGGTCAAGGATTCTCACACAACCCTCGGTGTTACCTTTGAGGCCAAACTAGACAAATTCCTGACGAAGAACTGGTCACACATGCTTAATAAATTACGTGCTGCTTTGATCCTTCACTCCGACCGTGACTTGAACATACTACAGAAACTTAAGACCATCGAGATCGCCATTACGAGCAAGATGACTTATTTGGCGCAAATTCTACCAATCTCCGACCGTCTAGCCAAGAGTATACAACAAGCGTTATGTTGGTTTCTTTTTAGGGGGCACATTTTCAAAGTTCAATTCGATACCTTAACATTACCTTCGTTCAAAGGTGGCCTTAACCTCATTAAAGTACACACAAAATGTGTCACCCTGCTCCTAAATCGCATCAGGAAGGAGTTCCGTACGCGGAGGACCAGTATCATCACAAACCTCATTTAGCGGTGGAAGCCTCATAGCCTTGACCCACCCGTTAATATCGCCGGCATTCCACTTTCTTACCGACATGTGCGACTGTACTACATGGAAATGAGCTACATTCGACACAACATCGTCGATAACGGAAGCCTGACGAACAGGAAGCTTTATGGCCTTCTCATGACAACAAACCACAGGAATCGTCTCGAAGAGAAACATCCACATACACATTGTAGTATAGTATGGCGGAATGTGCACAGCGACGTGTTACCGTCACGCGTCATAGCCGACTGGTATCTAGCAGTCAACGATAAAGTAGCAACGAATGAAAAGCTACATAAAATAGGCCTTCATCCAACGCCCAACTGTGACGCATGCGGAAGAGTGGATACGCTTATTCATTGGTTCACGTGCGGACATGCAGAAGAAATTACTACATTTCTTCGTCAACGATTGTCGGTAATAGACCGTACGACGCCCTGTGGTGTAGACCTTTTAGAGATCATTCAGCCACGAAAACTGAGATATCCACGAGTAAAACGCAACGCTGCAACGTGGATCATGGGCCACACAGCATCGTTTATTATGCAGAATAGGCATGCTACTTTCCTCGACTATTATTCTTACATAGAAATTGAACACTTTAAAATGAGCCAACATTGTGACTACAGGAGGATATTTGGAAATATGCTGAAAATCATAATTAATAGTTAAATGCTTCAAATACAGTATTTCGGATAGCAGAGGTTGCCAGTGACCTGTATCTATGAATCCTATTTGGTTCCTGGGACTTCAATTCTTGTCGGAATTTACGATACTATTCAGATGCTCACCAATGCAGAAGGCATTTTTTTTTCTCTTTCCCATTTTCGTTTTCACATTTCCCTTCTCTCGCAGAGCAGCGGAGCAACTTTCCTTCAACTATGAAGTGATAGTCCTTCGTGCACCATAAAAAAAAATTCTGTTTACTACTTGGCCCAAATAAAAAAAACAATAAAGCAAAAAAAAAAATACTCAAGAAGACATTTCATTTCTTATATTGCGCAACGGCAGCCTAGAAATGATATATACCTTGTCCATTCTATTCTCATTAAAAAAAAAAAAAAAAAAAAAAAAAAGTCGGGAGAGCACTTGCCCGCGAAAGGCAAAGGTCCCGAGTTCGAGTCTCGGTCAGGCACACAGTTTTAATCTGCCAGGAAGTTTCATGTGTAATTCTTGCTTCACATTCTTTTCGCTAGAAACATGCTACATCATCATAAGTATCCGGACAGCTCCATCTATTGCGAAATTCGGCACTAGCTGTCACGAGAGAGGGACTCACATGCCTAAAAAATAAAAAAAATAAAAAAAAACCACCATGCAGTAATGTGTTGTCAGGAGAGAAGCAGTGGCAGTAGAAAGGGTTAGTCAGCAGTGCTCAGACACTATTTACGTCGACTAGTCGCTGGACGTCATCTGAGAAACGAACCCATGAGAGACGTTTCAGCACTATTAAAATTGTGTAAGTCAACCGTTAGTGACTGATAGTGAAGGAGAAACATCATCTAAATCAAGGCCATCTACTGAGGCACAGTCGATCGTTGGAGAGGGTGGTTCTAAGAAATCGCATGAAATCAGTGGAAGGAATAACTTGTGAGTTCTAAAGTGCTGCCCGCAGTCCAACTATAAGAGGCAGTCAAATGAACGAAAGGTGGAAAAAAGTGAGTAAACTGTTTATTATTTCAAAGGTAATCGCCTTTTGGATGTGTAAAGACGTGTGAGGGCTTGCTGACATGCTTGCAAGGTTTCTTCGAGTACGCTGCAAAAGTTTCGCTGGGAAACCCTTACCCATCCTCCACGCAATCCTAGTCTCTCATCATGCGAGTTCCATTTTTTTTGCAGCCTTCAAGAAAGACCTTCGTGGGCGTCGATTTCCTTCGCACTAAGACGTGCAGGTCTAGGTACAATCATGGCGCAATAGCCAACTGGAGACATATTTCCGTGAAAGCATTTACCACCTTGTCTCACAGTGGGGTTAATCTATTAACACTTACGACGATTATTAAATCTAAAAACTAAACTCCGCCCGAACACGCCATGAGGCCCAACGGCACCGACTGGCCGCCGTGTCATCCTTAGCCCACAGGCGTCACTGGATGCGGATATGGAGGAGCATGTGGTCAGCACAATGCTCTCCCTGCCACATGTCAGTTTCTGAGACCGGAGCCGCTACTTCTCAGTCAAGTAGCTCCTCAGTTTGCCTCACAAGGGCTGAGTGCACCCCGCTTGCCAACAGCGCTCGGCAGACCGGATGGTCACCCATCCAAGTGCTGGCCCAGCCCGACAGCGCTTAGCTTCGGTGATCTGACGGGAGCCGAGGTTACCACTTAGGCAATGCCGTTGGCCTAAGACGATTACTTCTTAAAATTATAAACAGTTTATTTACTTTTCTTTCATCTGTCTCATTTTCATACAGCACAATGCTTCTGTGTTAAGAACAGTGGGTACAGTGGCCAAGCAACTCGTCGTAAGAACCACATTTCTGTAGTCAATGCGAAGCGTAGCTTGAGGTGATGTAAAGAGAGACAGTAGTTGACTGGAAATAAGTGACTTGGAGTGATGAATCACGGTGTATGATGTGTCAGTCCGATGAAAAGGTTTAGGTTTGGCGAATGCCAGGAGAACTTTACCTGGTATCACGTGTGGTGCCAACAGTGAAGTACAGATGTGGTGGTATTAAGGTGTGCTGATGATTTCCATGGCTAGTTTGTGAGGCCCTTACTGTGTTTCGGGAAACGCTAAATGGGGGAAGGATGTGAACACATTTTGCAGCATTGCGCACTGCGTGCAGTAGTGGAACTGTTGGGAGACTGTGACTGATTGCTTCAGCATGACAATGCACCCTGTTGTAAAGCAGCATCAGTGAGGCAGTGGTTTGTAGACAACGAAATTCCTGATATGGGCTGGCGTGCCCTCAGTCCCGACTTCAGCCCAGTGTCATATGTTTGGCACAAATTGGAATGTGAGCGTTGCTAAAGACTCCAGTGTCCGAAATCACTACCTTCATTGGTTTCGGCTCTTGAGGAATAGTGGTTTGCCATTCCTCCACAGACATTCAGATACCTCATTCACAGTGTCGTCAGCAGCATTCAAGCCCTCACAAATGCCAAGGGTGGACACACCCTGTTATTATCAGATAGTGTACATAGGAGAAAGAAATATATTGGTTGCCTTCCAGCGAATCTCAGTCTGGCACCTGCCATACCTGAAGTTAGTTTTATGCAGTCTTTGCACCTTAACTCACTTTGTACACATACTCCTACACAATTAATGGATGAGGCTGCCTTCCAGTGATTGTTCTGCAGTTCTGTAATCCATACAGTAATAGGTCTTTTTATTTATTTATTTGTGCGTCAAATTCCGTAGGACCAAATTGAGGAGCACATCTCCAAGGCCATGGTACGTGCCAGTAAATGAAATTACAACATAAAAGTGATAACAGATAAACAAAAAATGTCTATGAACTCGAAATAAGTCAAGCCATAAGTTTCAGTAAACGCAGTCAACAATACAACAAGAATCAGCTTAATTTTTCAAGGAACACCTCGACAGAATACAACGAGTAACCCACGAGGAAACTTTTCAGTTTCGATATAAAAGCGCGCGGATTACTGCTAAGATTTGTGAATTCTTGTCGTAGCTTATTGAAAATGGATGCAGCAGTATACTGCACACCTTTCTGCACAAGAGTTAAGGAAGTTCGGTCCAAATGCAGGTTTGATATCTGTCGAGTATTAACTGAGTGAAAGTAGCTTAGTCTTGAGAATAAGCTAATATTGTTAACAAAGCCACTGTCAAAATACCTAGACTCGTGAACAGGACAAGAAGTTTGGAACTTAAATCACTTATTGCTGGAACCGCCAGTTTCTGAGCCAAAAATATACGTTTAAGATGGGAAGAGTTACCCCAAAGTATAATACCATACGGCATAAGCGAATGAAAATAAGCAAAATAGATTAAATTTCGTGTCGAACAATCACTCACTTCAGATATCGTTTGAATAGTAAAAATGGCAGCATTAAGTCTTTGAACAAGATCCTAAACGTGGGCTTTCCACGATAGTTTTCTATCTATGTGAACACCTAGAAATTTGAACTGTTCACTCTCATTAATAAATATGCCCATTCCGTGAAATTAAAACGCCATATTTTGTTGAATTGTGTGTTAGGAACTGTAAAAACTTAATCTTACTGTGATTTAGCGTTAGTTTATTTACTACAAGCCATGACGTTATGTCATGAACACTATTTGAAACAGAGGCGGTGTTGCTCACATCATCCTTTACTACGAAGCTAGTGTCATCAGCAAACAGAAATATTTTAGAGTTACCTGTAATATTACAGGCCATATCAGTTATATAAATAAGGAACAGCAGTGGCCCCAACACTGATACCTGGGGCACCCCCCACTTGGTTGTACCCCACTCAGACCCCACATCACAGTTGTTCTCAACACTGTGAATAATGATCTTTTGCTGTCTATTGCTAAAGTAAGAGGTGAACCAATAGTGAGCTACTCCCCGTATTCCGTAATGATCCAACTTCTGGAGCAATATTTTGTTTTTGACACAATCAAACGCTTTAGTTAAACCAAAAATATGCCCCGCGTTATCAGCCTTTTGTTTAACCCATCCAGTACCTCACAGAGGAAAGAGAATACAGCATTTTCAGTTGTTAAATAACTTCTAGAGCCGAATTGTACATTTGATAGCAAATCGTGTGATATAAAATGATCAATTATCCTTACATACACAGCCTTTTCAATAACTTTAGCAAACACTGATGGCGGAGAAATAGGTCTAAAATTGTCTTCATTATCCCTTTCTCCCTTTTTATAAACTGGATGTACTACTGAGTAGTTTAATCGTTCAGTAAACTGACCATTCCAAAAGAAAAAATAACAAATATGGCTAAATACAGGGCTAACATGTGCAGCACAGTACATGAATATTCTGCTAGGCCCTTCATCGTATCCATTAGAGTCCTTTGTCTTCACTGATTTAATTATTGACTCAATCTCCCTCTTGTCTACCTCACAGAGGAGTTTTTCAGGTATCAATCTCGGAAAGGCATTTGCCAAGAGAGTTATATGATTCCCTGTAGAAACTAATTTTTTGTTTAATTCACCAGCAATGTTCAGAAAATGATTGGTAAATACTGTACGTATGTCTGGTTTATCAGTAACAGAAATATTTTTGCTACGAATTGACTTTACATCGTCTACTTTGTGCTGCTGACCAGACACTTCCTTCACAACTGACCATAAGGCTTTAATTTTACCCTGTGAATTAGCTATTCTATTTGCATACCACATGCCGTTTGCCTGTTAAGCACCTTACAGTACTATTTGTAATGGGCTACTGTAGCTTGATTGTGACTACTTCTAACATACCTCTGCTGTGTCCCATCGCTCGTGCGCCCGCTATAACACCACGTTCAAACTCACTTAAATCTTGGTAACCTGCCGTTGTAGCAGCAGTAACGGGTCTAACAACTGCGCCAGACACTTTTTGCCTTACATAGGCGTTGCCGACCGCAGCGCCATATTCTACCTGTTTACGTATCTCTGTATGTGAATACGCATGCCTGTACCAGTTTCTTTGGCGCTTCAGGGTATCTTTCCATTTCGTTTCATTTGTTATCCTCATATATCTTAGCATTTCTGTATTCCACTGACAATATCTGCACAACTGTGCAGATGTCGACGGTACCGTCAGATTGGACGAAGTTGACCGATTTCGGACTTAAAACTTATATAATTATTTAACCAATAAAATTAAAATACTGATTTTTCTTTCAAAGCAGGGTATTGAGCCGTAGTAATTATATGTTTGGTCCTTATTTGTTTTCCTTCTATCACTTTGAAAAATGTACGTCAGTCAACTTCTCCCCAATTGTTACATGATAATTGTGCATTGCTTATGACTCTAGGGTGACTTTAATAGATATGGAACTTTATCAGTAACTGAAAAAGGAATATAGCATAGTGATTAAATTTTGAAGTAAGTATTAAAGTTGACTACTAAGAAAGCTTAAGGGCAGAATGAGGGGATAACAAATTTGCTTCGTGAAATTTCGAATATACACAAACACTCTTCTTTTTAGTTCTTAAACTGATTGACCACCATGTGTTTTACCATGAGGACTATGGATCCTGCTTAATCAGAGTAGCTTTGGAAATTTTACAACCTCAGCTAGTCTTGTTACTGCTTATTTTTCAACTTAAAATTTTTGAGAGACGGTTTTAAAACATCCAGATTACCTGATTTAGGTTTGTACATACGCGAAATTTTCAGAACGACAGGTCTTAAGATCTCAGTTGTATGAAAAACAAACGAAACTGCGTTCTATGAGAAGGTGACAAATTTAGTGTAGAACTGATACAGCAGTATGGATAGGTTTACGGGTCAAGAAGCGGTCGATATGCATCTCGCGTGTGAGTTCGCTGAATGCAGCGAAGTAGGACAGTGACGCTAACCACATCATAGTACTTTTGCGTCTTCTTCATGGTAAACAAATCCGCTACATTTGTGAAATGCTTTCCTTAACTGAGGTCTTACATGACAGAACTTACTGTCCACTATCACGGTTTAGAGGTCAGAGCCCCATCATCAAAGCTACTCCGTACGAACAGGCCTCGTAATGCTTCGGCCACAGACGCTGCGATATCGTTGGATTCCGCCGACGACCGATGTCGGCCGGAGACGGCCGATCTTTTCAAATCAGTACGTCGCTACGTGCGCCGTCACACTAGAGCCCATTCTATCTCCCGAACGTACAGACTTCGGACGACAATCGGTGAAATTCAGATCAAGCTGTTTCCTTCGGTCAAATCGACCGACGTTGTCGCACACGAACTATGGAGTGTGAGAAACTGATACGTTCAGGCGAAGGAAGAGTGAGTTTGTGGCATCCCGAGGATGAAAATATCATAAGCGGGATGTAGTTTGGAATCTAAGGACTGAAATCGCAGGTTTACTCCAAACCTCATACAGGAAAGATCTTGATTCGAAATTTTAGGCATAGATTATAACCTCAAAAAATAGTTTGTTCAACTGAAAAGGGTGGCATATGTTATATGCTTACAGCTACAGTACTGGATCTTTTTGGTAGATTGAAATTAGTTGTCTACAAATTACTTTATTACTGGATACGGGTGTTTTATGCCAGTGAGATTGTTGTTGTGGTCTTCAGTCCTGAGACTGGATTGATGCAGCTCTCCATGCTACTCTATCCTTTGCAAGCTTCTTCACCTCCCAGTACCTACTGCAGCCTACATCCTTCTGAATCTGCTTAGTGTATTCATCTCTTGGTCTCCCTCTACGATTTTTACCCTCCACGCCGCCCTCCAATACTAAATTGGTGATCCCTCGATGTCTCAGAACATGTCCTACCAACCGATCCCTTCTTCTAGTCAAGTTGTGCCACAAGCTCCTCTTCTCCCCAGTTCTATTCAATACCTTCTCATTAGTTATGTGATCTACCGATCTAATATTCAGCATTCTTCTCTGTAGCAAAAAAATGGTTCAAATGGCTCTGAGCACTATGGGACACAACTGCTGTGGTCATAAGTCCCCTAGAACTCAGAACTACTTAAACCTAACTAACCTAAGGACAGCACACAACACCCAGCCATCACGAGGCAGAGAAAATCCCTGACCCCGCCGGTTATCTCTGTAGCACTACATTTCGAAAGCTTCTATTCTCTTCTTGTCTAAGCAATTTATCGTCCACGTTTCACTTCCATACATGGCTACACTCCATACAAATACTTTCAGAAACGACTTCCTGACACTTAAATCTATACTCGATGTTAACAAATTTTTCTTCTTCAGAATCGCTTTCCTTGCCATTGCTAGTCTACATTTTATATCCTCTCTACTTCGACCATGATAAGTTATTTTTCTCCCCAACTACTACTTTAAGTGTCTCATTTCCTAATCTAATTCCCTCAGCATCACCCGACTTAATTCGACTACATTCCATTATCCTCGTTTTGCTTTTGTTGATGTTCATCTTATACCCTCCTTTCAAGACACTGTCCATTCCGTCAACTGCTCTTCCAAGTCCTTTTCTGTTTCTGACAGAATTACAATGTCATCAGCGAACCTCAAAGTTTTTATTTCTTCTCCATAGACTTTAATACCTACTCCGAATTTTTCTTTTGTTTCCTTTACTGCTTGCTCAATATACAGATTGAATAACATAGGGGACAGACTACAACCCTGTATCACTCCCTTCCCAACCACTGCTTCACTTTCATGTCCCTCGACTCTTAAAACTGTCATCTGCTTTCTGTACAAATTGTGAATAGCCTTTCGCTCCCTGTATTTTACCCAAATGGTTCAAATGGCTCTGAGCACTGTGGGACTTAACATCTGTGGTCATCAGTCCCCTAGAACTTAAACCTAACTAACCTAAGGACATCACACACATACATGCCCGAGGCAGGAATCGAACCTGCGACCGTAGCAGTCGAGCGGTTCCGGACTGGGCGCCTAGAACCGCTAGACCACCGCGGCCGGCTGTATTTTACCCCTGCCACCTTCAGAATTTGAAAGAGAGTATTCCAATCTTTCACTCGTGCGCCAAGTGAGAGTCACTGACGGTTAACTGACGTACGTCAGCACAGCTTTAAATAAATACAGCGAAACCACGAATTATCTCGAGTACGTAACAGAACGCCTCTCCCGTCATTCATTTATTCGTAGAAGTTGTCTGGTTATCCCGATAACGAACGGCAGAGGTTATAGTACCAGCCACGTTCTTTACGAGCCACGAAAGCTCACTCACATGCATTCGGCATCTCTTCAATAGCAGAAGCCGCTATGCGGCACTCGCACACAAACACAGACGCGTCGTGGTATCCACGCCACGCTAAGATATTAAAATCTAACCTACTCCATCCATAGAATGGATTCTAACATAACCTAACTTCCTTGACCATGCCAAAAACGAAGGACATTGGACGCACTATGACCACGTTGTCGTCCGATGTATTCGGGCGACTTCCGGCGACGGTGTCTGATGACCGTTGTCGGTGCCACTGTGAACGCAGCCTAAGGCCCAACGGTACCGACCGACCGCCGTGTCATCCTCAGCAGATCCGGATATGGAGAGGCATGTGGTCAGCACATGCTCTCCACAGAGCGGCAACTTCTCAACCAAGCAGCTACTCACTTAGCCTCACAAGGGCTGAGTCAACCCTGCTTACCAACAGCACTCGTCGGCAGACCGGATGGTGACCCATCCAAGTGCTGGCCAAGCCCGACAGTGCTTAGCTTCGGTGATCTGACGGGAACCGGTGTTACCACTGCGCCAAGGTCGCTGCTAGCCCCATTATTAGCTATAGGTTAAATCTAAAATAAGAGAAATTTGTTAACATCGAGTATAGATTTAAGTGTCAGGAAGGCGTTTCTGAAAGTATTTGTATGGAGTGTAGCCATGTATGGAAGTGAAACATGGACGATAACCAGTTTGGACAAGAAGAGAATAGAAGCTTTCGAAATGTGGTGCTACAGAAGAATGCTGAAGATAAGGTGGGTAGATCACGTAACTAATGAGGAGGTATTGAATAGGATTGGGAAGAAGTTTGTGGCACAACTTGACTAGTAGAAGGGATCGGTTGGTAGGACATGTTTTGAGGCATCAAGGGATCACAAATTTAGCATTGGAGGGCAGCGTGGAGGGTAAAAATCGTAGAGGGAGACCAAGAGATGAATACACTAAGCAGATTCAGAAGGATGTAGGTTGCAGTAGGTACTGGGAGATGAAGAAGCTTGCACAGGATAGAGTAGCATGGAGAGCTGCATCAAACCAGTCTCAGGACTGAATACCACAACAACAACAACAACAACAAATCTAAAATAAAGCAATAGCTATATTCTTCCTTTAAACAATTACGAAATTTAAAAAAAAGTTTTACAAACAAAAAAAAACCAGAGGAAATGACGAACAAAAGGCTAACGAGCAGTAGCAGGACGTCATCTCAACGCCCATAAAAACAAGAAGGGAAAGATCTATCGTAGCTGCACTGTGATAACAGCGTCTCAAATTGTGGCTGTAAAAAACCCAACTTTCAACCGCAGCGTGGTAAAATTGCCTCCGAGGATGCATGCAGTCAACAAAAATAATGTCTTAACAGTATATTAGATGGAAGTCATATGCTAGACCAAAGTTAAACTAAATAAGAAACCTCTTCTGCAAAAAGCAAATCGCCGGCCGCGGTGGTCCAGCGGTTCTAGGCGCTCAGTCCGGAACCGCGCGACTGCTACGGTCGCAGGTTCGAGTCCTGCCTCGGGTATGGATGTGTGTGATGTCCTTAGGTTAGTTGGGTTTAAGTAGTTCTAATTTCTAGGGGACTGATGACCAGAGATGTTAAGTCCCATTGTGCTCAGAGCCATTTGAACCAAAAAGCAAATCAGCTTTGAACCTGCTACGTCGAACCACGAGAAAACAGCGGTAACATTCGAGGTTCCCACTTACCGAACGCTGATACAGGGCGCCCTGCATTTTTCATTCTGGTTCCCAATTTTTGCTCCACCGCGAAATGTTGCAACAACCAGTCCGAATTATGGATGAATACGATTTCCTGAAATAAGCATAACAACTGAGAAACAATGTATTCACGTCAAAATACTATCAACTTTTCAATGTTGCTCTAAATTCCACGTCCTTAAGCTTATCTTGTTCGGAAATAAATTTTCTACAAGATAGCGTAGTAGTTTTAGAAGATTTTTACGTGCACTTTGTGAGCAACTTTAGACTGCTATATCATGGCAACGGATAAAGCTTTCACAAAGCAACACAACCATCATTAATTATATGTATTTGCCTCAGTCTTCCAAAATTTCAAGCTATTCACACAAGCTTGAAATATAGAACTCGCATGCGTGAAAATAAATTCACAAAATACGTGGTTTTTGCGCATAAAATCCGTATGAAGCTAGATTTTTGAAAGAGAGTTTTCAATTTTATTGTAATAATGCATTTGTATTTGTTTTATTCACTTTAATCCGTTTCTGCGCGTTTAATTCATGTAGGAACGAATTTTACGCGCTACATTTAGCTCCACTTTAAACCATCGTACCTCGACGGCGGATAATAATTACCGCATAAAAGATTTTTTTCCGACTATATCCATTTATCTACCGTCATTCAAAGTTAGATCCACGTCATCCGAGTTTAAAGCACAAGTGCGGTGCATCAAAAAATCTCCTAGAAAAACGTTTTTTGCATGTAAAATCCAAATGAAGCAAGATTTGTTAAAAAAACTGCTAAAATTTATCTTAGACAAAAGTGCAATGCACCGGTAGACCAAATTTGAACCACCAGTCTCGCACAAGTGCGGAGTTTTAAATCCGAACGGAACACATATAAATGGCGCCATTATCTGAGCACTATGCGACTTAACTTCTTAGGTCATCAGTCGCCTAGAACTTAGAACTAATTAAACCTAACTAACCTAAGGGAATGACATACATCCATGCCCGAGGTAGGATTCGAACCTGCGACCGTAGCGTTCGGTCGGCTCCATACTGTAGCGCCTAGAACCGCACGGCCACTCCGGCCGGCAGCATTAATTTCAGCCCAGTTAAAATATTTTACAAAGGTAATTAATTGTTTCGCTTAATTTGCCTAGGTATCAGCTCCGGTTCGTCGTTCATACCTTTCTTAATATACTGTAACATAACTACAATAAGATAGATGTTCGAACGGCTATATAAACGGTCGCTGGTCCCGGTTAAATCGAAAACTTTTTACCCCATGTTCTCAGCTGGAATAGGAACCTACCACCAAGACCATCTCCAGCAAACCGCGATTCTGCACTCGACCTTTTCAGACATATTTGCTGCGCTGTAACTTTTACCCGTCTTCCTGTGCAGCTTACTCGCACTTTTCTCCGAAATTCGAACATGTTGCACCACTTTACGCTGCTGAACGCCTTTCCCAGGTAGTAAAATCCTATCAACGTGTCTTGATTTTCCGTAATTGTTGCCTGCCTTATCAGTTGCAACGTCAGGGCTGCCCCTCTGGTGCCTTTAACTTTCCTGAAACCAGACTGTCCGTCACCTAACAAATCCTCAATTTTCCTTTTCTGTCTTCTGTACATAATTCTTGTCAGCAATTTAGATGGATGAGCAATTAAGCTGATGTTGCGATAGTTTCACGCATTTGTCTGCTATTGCTGTTTTCCGGAACTGAATGGATGATGTATTTCCGAAAGTCTGACGGTATGTGTCGCCCGTCTCACAGTTTCTACACACTAAGTTGAGTAGTCGTTTGGCTGCCCAGTGATTTTAGAAATTCCGACAGAATGTTAACTAATACTCTTCCGTATTTGGACTCATGTATCGGAAAGCTCTTTTAAGGAGGGTAGGACGTCAAACTGGCCCACTTGGAGCAGGAGAGGCACCACAGGACATTTTAATTTCCATTGTCTATACTTTTATAAATAAATTCATAAAATTTTAACGGAATGACCAGGAAGGATTCAGGATTCATACTTACAGCGGTGGAAGCTCAAAAACCTAACAAACCACATTTTTTTTACATGTGAAGTTTCATCATCTTTTCCCTTGTTACTGGCTGCATTTGTTGCTGTAGGTACACTTTTCTTCCTAAGTAAGAGACATTCTTCTATGACTTTTGCGCAGCATGCAAACCATAGTTACAGGTGTATGAAACTCTATAAGTTATTTAATTTATGAATAAATGAATGAATTGTTACATTTTAAACTTCATGTTTAGAAAAAACTCAAGTTTTATAGTTAATTATCTCAATTTTTCCACAGTAGATTTGGAAAATCCTGGAGTTTCATACACCTGTAGCCACTGTTTGTATGCTATGAAAAATTCATCGAAGAATCTCTCTGACTTAGGAAGAAAAGTGTACCTATAGCAACAAATGCATCCAGTAATAAGTGAAAAAGTGATGAAATTTCGCATGTAAAAAAGGTATTTTGCTACGTTTTTGAACTTCCACTGTGATGAGTGTGAGTCCTCAATCCTTCCTGGTCATGCTGACAAAGTTTTATGAATTTATTTGTAAAAGTATAGACAGTAGAAATTAAAATGTCCTGTGGTGCCTCTCCTGCTCCAAGCCGGCCCGTTTGACGTCCTACCCCGCTGCAATTCTGAGTCTATCTTTGAGTCTATCTCTTCCACAGCTTCTTCATCTACCTCTTAGCAGCTTCTCACAACATTTGAACTTAATTAAATCTTTTTTTTAACTTTCTTTCTCTGCCATGAGTAATGACAAATGTTTAAGACATTAACTCTTTTGTAAAGTAATCCGACGTTTGAAACAGTTTTATATACGGGAGCTCAGTTATTTAAAGAATCGGGGACGAGGAATTTACTGGTAAATTACCAGTAACAAGCACGAAAACGTGACCAACACGAAGACAGCACTTTTGCCTGAAAATGACGGGGCGTGCACCTGTAGAAATATCGGCGGTTGCCGACTACGTCAGCCGGCTGCATTCCCGTTCAGTTATTTGACCAATAAAACACCGCCAGTCTGCCCAGCCTACGACGTACGACATTTGTACTGACGGATGGCTACTCAACGCTACGACCTCTGGACGTGGCTTTACCTCGTTTTGCCAGGTGTTGAAGACACTCACCACAGCACTGCTCGAACACCCGCTATGTCGCGCAGCTTCTGAAAAGCTTTTTCCTATTCTCTTGGTCATTACAATCTGCCGTCGGTCAAACTCAGACCGCGCGCGTCCCCAATTCTACACACGAACAACACCCTCACGGATACTACAAAACGGTTCAAATGGCTCTGAGCACTATGGGACTTAACATCTGAGGTCATCAGTTCCCTAGAACTTAGAACTACTCAAACCTGACTAACCTAAGGACATCACACACATCCATGCCCGAGGCAGGATTCGAACCTGCGACCGTAGCGTTCGCGCGGTTCCAGACTGAAGCGCCTAGAACCGCACGGCCACTCCGGCCGGCTTGCAAGTCGTAGATAACTTCTGCTATCTTGGATCTACTATAGAATCAAACATGTCTGTTGACAAGGAAATTGATGCCCGCATTGGAAGAGCTGCGACAACTTTTGGCAAACTCTCTACACGTGTTTGGAAAAACAACAAACTCTCTTTGAGCACCAAAATTCTTGTATATGAGACTTGTGTCCTCGGCATCCTTTTGTATGGATCGGAAACATGCTCTACCTGTGCCAAACAAGAACGTCGCCTTAATGCTTTCCAAATGCGGTGCCTGAGATCCATCCTCGGAGTAACGTGGAAGGACCGAGTGACCAACGAAGCAGTGCTATCTAAATCTAACTGCAACAGTATTTCAGCTATCTTGAAGCAGAGACGACTCCGCTGGCTGGGACACGTCCACCGTATGGATCCTGACAGATTACCACGTGAGGTGATGCTCGGAGAGATCTCTACAGCCAAAAGACCTGTAGGACGTCCTGTATTGAGGTTCAAGGACTCCTGGAAACGAGATATGGAGAGTACTGGAATCGACACAAACAGATGGGAGGCAGGGGCTAGCATGAGACCAGAGTGGCGTGATGATATATCATCTGGAATGTCGAAGCACGATGAAGGCTTGTTAGGCAGATTAAGGCAGAAAAGCTTCGCAGTGCTACCACTGCTCCTGCCTCAGCAGCCAGATACACTTGTGACAACTGCGGCAAGAGATGACGTGCTGCCACTGGCTTGACAAGTCATATGACTAAATGCAACCCATAAACACACGGACACTGCAACAATCATCTACCAGGATGTCGTGGGCAATATATATACAGGGTGTTACAAAAAGATACGGCCAAACTTTCAGGAAACATTCCACACAAACAAATAAAGAAAAGATGTTATGTGGACATGTGTCCGGAAACGCTTACTTTCCATGTTAGAGCTCATTTTAGTTTCGTCGGTATGTACTGTACTTCCTCGATTCACTGCCAGTTGGCCCAATTGAAGGAACGTAATGTTGACTTCGGTGCTTGTGTTGACATGCGACTCATTGCTCTACAGTACTAGCATCAAGCACATCAGTACGTAGCATCAACAGGTTAGTGTTCATCACGAACGTGGTTTTGCAGTCAGTGCAATGTTTACAAATGCGGAGTTGGCAGATGCCCATTTGATGTACGGATTAGCACGGGGCAATAGCCGTGGCGCGGTACGTTTGTATCCAGACAGATTTCCAGAACGAAGGTGTCCCGACAGGAAGACGTTCGAAGCAATTGATCGGCGTCTTATGGAGCACGGAACATTCCAGCCTATGACTCGCGACTGGGGAAGACCTAGAACGACGAGGACACCTGCAATGGACGAGGCAATTCTTCGTGCAGTTGACGATAACCCTAATGTCAGCGTCAGAGAAGTTGCTGCTGTACAAGGTAACGTTGACGACGTCACTGTATGGAGAGTGCTACGGGAGAACCAGTTGTTTCCGTACCATGTACAGCGTGTGCAGGCACTACCAGCAGCTGATTGGCCTCCACGGGTACACTTCTGAGAATGGTTCACCCAACAATGTGTCAGTCCTCATTCCAGTGCAAATCTCTTTATGGATGAGGCTTCATTCCAACGTGATCAAATTGTAAATTTTCACAATCAACATGTGTGGGCTGACGAGAATCCGCGCGCAATTGTGCAATCACGTCATCAACACAGATTTTCTGTGAACGTTTGGGCAGGCATTGTTGGTGATGATTGGGGCCTATGTTCTTCCACCTACGCTCAATGGAGCACGTCATCATGATTTCATACGGGATACTATACCTGTGCTGCTAGAACATGTGCCTTTACAAGTACGACACAACATGTGGTTCGTGCACGATGGAGCTCCTACACATTTCAGTCGAAGTGTTCGTACGCTTCTCAACAACAGATTCGGTGACCGATGGATTGGTAGAGGCAGACCAATTCCGTGGCCTCCAGGCTCTCCTGACCTCAACCCTCTTGACTTTCATTTATGGGGGCATTTGAAAGCTCTTGTCTACGCAACCCCGGTACCAAATGTAGAGACTGTTCGTGCTCGTATTGTGGACGGCTGTGATACAATACGCCATTCTCCAGGGCTGCATCAGCGCATCAGGGATTCCATGCGACGGAGGGTGGATGCATGTATCCTCGCTAACGGAGGATATTTTGAACATTTCCTGTAACAAAGTGTTTTCACGCTGGTACGTTCTGTTGCTGTGTTTCCGTTCTATGATTAATGTGATTTGAAGAGAAGTAATAAAATGAGCTCTAACATGGAAAGTAAGCGTTTCCGGACACATGTCCGCATAACATATTTTCTTTCTTTGTGTGTGAGGAATGTTTCCTGAAAGTTTGGCCGTACCTTTTTGTAACACCCTGTATATTTCGAGTGTGTGTTTACCGCGGTGAATGAGATCCTCGCTGCGTGTTTCGGTAGCCAGTGGACCGTGTAGCGCTGGGCAGCTGGTGTACGACACACAGGTGGCGTGTTGCGGGCCGTGTCCAGGTTATGACAGCGGGACACCTCATACGGCACTCGCAGCGGAACCCGTTCTGCTGCGAGGCCGATGGCCCCAGATTAACTGCGACCGGTTGCCGGCGTGTCGGCAGGGGTCGTTCGCACGAGTAATGGGGAGCAGCTAGCGGTGGGTAGCGGCATATAAGATGGGTAGTCGTAAAGTTTCAATTACCACGTCGAAAAAATCAAGGTGATACCACCAAACTTGGTGATGGCTTCAGATCCTTCTTTGCATACTCACCCTTCAGTCTGACACAGTTTTCCCGACGATACAAATCAAATGACACAATTTCAGAGACTTTACTGGTCTCATATAGATATGATTTTATGTATACGGACAGAATTTGCGAGTGAAAATTTGTACCAGTGCCTTGAATCGAACCCGGATCTCTTCCTTATTAGACAGGTACGTTAGCCAATAACCTACCTGCGCACAGTGGCTCACTGAGATTATCTCGGACTATCTTGGCACGCCTCCTTCCTCTATCCAAATTCTCACTGCCTCTCCCCCCCCCCCCTTTCACTCCTCACATTTCATTTGTATAAGTACCTGGGTTTCAGTATGGATACCCTAATTACATTCGATACTAATACGCCTCATCAACAAAAGCAAAACAAGGATAATGGAATGTAGTCGAATTAAGTCGGGTGATGCTAAGGGAATTAGATTAGGAAATGAGACAATTAAAGTAGTAAAGGAGTTTTGCTATTCGGGGAGCAAAATATCTGATGATGTTCGAAGTAGAGAGCATATAAAATGTAGACTGGCAATGGCAAGGAAAGCGTTTCTGAAGAAGAAAAATTTGTTAACGTCGAGTATAGATTTAAGTGTCAGGAAGTCGTTTCTGAAAGTATTTGTATGGAGTGTAGCCATGTATGGAAGTGAAACATGGACGATAAATAGTTTACAGAAGAAGAGGATAGAAGCTTTCGAAATGTGGTGCTACAGAAGAATGCTGAAGATTAGATGGGTAGATCACATAACTAATGAGGAGGTATTGAATAGAATTGGGGAGAAGAGGAGTTTGTGGCAGAACTTGGCTAGAAGAGGGGATAGGTTGGTAGAACATATTCTGAGGCATCAAGGAATAACCAATTAAGTATTGGAGGGCAGCGTGGATGGTAAAAATCGTAGAGGGAGACCGAGAGATGAATACACTAAGCAGATTCAGAAGGATGTAGGTTGCAATAGTTACTGGGAGGTGAAGAAGCTTGCACAGGATAGAGTAGCATGGAGAGCTGCATCAATCCAGTCTCAGGACTGAAGACCACAACAGCTAATGTGCCTCTGTTCGTGTGTAATAGGCATTTGAAGTAGAATGGGGCGGCAGTGATGGTTCAGATGGCTCTGAGCACTATGGGACTTAACACCTGAGGTCATCAGTCCGCTAGAACTTAGAACTACTTAAACCTAACTAACCTAAGGACAGCACACACATCCATGCCCGAGACAGGATTCGAACCGGGGACCGTAGCGGCCGCGCGGTTCCAGACTGAAGCGCCTAGAACCGCATGGCCACACCGGCCGGCTGACTTAATGGGATTTCCGCGATCGTTCTTTAAATAAAAGTATGGTATGTCAGTCTTTGATCGCTATTTTTTATTTTCAATGACAAGTTTCACGCTAGCTGCCCATCTTGTTCAAATGTTCAAATGTGTCTGAAATCCTATGGGACTAAACTGCTAAGGTCATCAGTCCCTAAGCTTACACACTACTTAACCTAAATTATCCTAAGGACAAACACACACTCCCATGCCCGAGGGAGGACTTGAACCTCCGACGGGACCAGCCGCACAGTCCATGACTGCAGCGCCTTAGACCGCTCGGCTAATCCCCTGCGGCTGCCCATTTTCAGATCATATATTGCAGATACAGAGTAACTTGTCAGTACAGAACTATCGGTTCACTGTCATAATCTTAGGAATTTCTTTGTAAAAATATAGACAATGGAAATTGAAATGTCCTGTGGTGCCTGTCCTGCTCCAAGTCGGCCCGTTTGTCGTCCTACCTCACTTACGCCCCTGTACTGTTTAGTAATCTCTTACTAGGCACTATGGAGTAAAACGCGCAAACAAGTAATACTACACGCTCTGTCATCTGCCGAGTTCATAATTTCGATCGTAATCTTGCAGTTGATATAAGAAACATGTAAGTGAGTGATTGTAGACTTCCTAGATAGTACTAACCCACTTGCTCGTGGGGAAACGCACCGAGCTATTGGCTGCCCGTGCGGCGGTAATCGCAGAGGGGCAGCCTTTACGACCGGCCACCTCCGCTCTGGTGGCCGGGGTCGCGAATCAGGGCAGCGTGGCGTAGGCGTGCCTCTGTTCTGCACAGGATGCGTGACGCAACTCTCCCATTACGCAAAGCAGCAGCGGCGGCGGCGGATTGCACGTGGGCGGTCGCCGGCTGAACCGATATCAGCGGCGCGGCGACCGCGGCTGCGGAAATCGCGACTCGTTGAGGTGCTCCTCAGGGTCGCGTTCTGGGACCATTACTACTCCTAATTTATATAAGAATAATATGTCGCGATTACTGCTAACTCGCTTCGACTGTATTGGTGACGAACGAAAAGAGGAAGTTTTTGTCAGCGTCCCGTCCACATTTGAGGTAATTACAGGTTCTAACAACTCTACCACAACAAAGGTCAAAATTTAATAATGATTGTGGTGTTGCTCACGCTGCATTTTCGGGCAACAACAATGTTATTATGTGGCAGGTGTCGTTAGAGAACAATTAATAAACTCATTTCATGTAATAATGAATAAACTAAACACTCATCTTTTCGTGTTTCCCACACTGGTCTTGTTGTAAAATCAAGGCTCCATCGTCGAAAATCTAGGTGGTGATGATTCTAAGCTCAGATGCCAAGAGGCCTAGGTTTTATTCTGCTATATTCAAAAGTTTTATAGATGTGTTTCACAAACCATTCTTGAAGATTACTGTGGTGTGCATACTGTAAGACCTTCGGTACACACACCATCAGATTATTTGACTTGTCGCTCTAACGAAGTAGGCGAGTGTCAGCAATATGTCTCGTGGTCTTATCGTGGCGTGTTTATCTTCTGTCATTAGGTCAGACGATAGAAATGCCACTTGCACGCTTAGAGTAGCAGACTGACGGTGACCAACTTTAAACACAACTTGATTAATTTTCACACCGTTTATTAAAATAATAAAAATCATAGACATTATGTAACTTGATTCTGGATGCTGTTTACAATTGACAAACTGAAGTTCCTTTGGTATTCGTACGTTAATCTTATTCTCACGTATCTCTGATACTTGACAAAGTGTCCAGTCATTTATCTTCATGGCTATGTACAGGAATATGGTAATTTTATTAGGCGCAGACTGAAACTTGCCTATAGACTGGTACAGACAAATGTAGACTGGTACAGACAGGTGCAGATAAATGCAGACTGACTAATCGGAGGTCTGTACACTCGTTATAATACCTCACGCGTTCAGGTATCACTGCACGAGTGTGATCCGCGAGGAGAAAAGGTTCTACGTTAGCAGAAAACTCATTGGCTGCGTTACATATTAATACGCGGATCGGCGGAAGCAGAATTTGGTCCGTCTCTAAGGCAGCGCCATCTCGTAGTGCGGAGACGGCCAAGCGCTGTGCCTGCGCTGTTGTGCTTAGTGGGGCACGCTCTAGTGGGCAACTTGTGTACGCGCTGACTACGCGGTACTATGTACACAACAGTTACACTTTTGCAGGACATTGGTGATGCAGAAAAAGTAATCAGTATTCCGAATTTAAGTTACATTTCCTTTTAATAGCTTTCATTGCAATATCACGTAACACACAAAACATCACTTCACAATACAAAACATACTTGAAAACATCTTCCTCACTGTTAAAGTTCACATTTTATAAGCTGACTACAATATGCATCTCTCCAACATGATGTCCAAGAGTTGACCTTCTCAAGGTCCGACTCTCTAACTCTAACCAACTAATAATCGCTTACGCGCCCAAAAATGAGAGTTACAAGTACGACAAAGGTCATAGTGACAAAAGAAAGAATACACACAAGAATAATATCATTGCAATATAAACATATCGATGAATCAAAGTACTTCTACATTAATGAAATCAAATCTGAATGTTGTCTCAGAAATATGTCAACTACTTTACAGAAACACAGTAGAATATTGCTGGTATCGAGAGGTTCAGGTGAGCTGCCCTAATGGTTACGTAATTCAAGTAGCGTTACAAGGTCATCACAGGTTCTGTGATAGCATTGCTTGCTCTTTTTGTTTTGGAAACAGAAGTTTCATAGTCACAGTTTGTTTTTGTTCTATTATTTATTAATTTAAATTGTTTAGACCCATGGAGGATTACACAAAGTGAACCACGATCCATCGGTGCTATTTTTCTTGTCCTTCCAGAATTGTTTCACCCTCTCTATGTTCTCTTTGGAGAAAAAGAACCACTTGCATGAATAACAAGAGCTCAGATGGAAACTCAGTTCTAAGCAAAGGAGGGAAAGCAGAAAGGTGGAAGGAGTGTATAGAGGGTCTATACAGGGGCGATGTACTTGAGGACAATATTATGGAAATGGAAGAGGATGTAGATGAAGATGAAATGGGAGATAAGATACTGAGTGAAGAGTTTGACAGAGCACTGAAAGACCTAAGACGAAACAAGGCCCCGGGAGTAGACAACATTCCATTAGAACTACTGACAGACTTGGGAGAGCCAGTCCTAACAAAACTCTACCATCTGGTGAGCAAGATGTATGAGACAGGCGAAATACCCTCAGACTTCAAGAAGAATATAATAATTCCAATCCCAAAGAAAGCAAGTGTTGACAGATGTGAAAATTACCGAACTATCAGTTTAATAAGACTCGGTTGCAAAATACTAACGCGAATTCTTTACAGATGAATGGAAAAAAATGGTAGAAGCCGACCTCGGGGAAGATCAGTTTGGATTCCACAGAAATGTTGGAACACGCGAAGCAATACTGACCCTACAACTTATCTTAGAAAACAGATTAAGGAAAGGCAAACCTATGTTTCTAGCATTTCTAGACTTCGAGCAAGGTTTTGACAATGTTCACTGGAATACTCTCTTTCAAATTCTGAAGGTGGCAGGGGTAAAATACAGGGAGCGAAAGGCTATTTACAATTTGTACAGAAACGAGATGGCAGTTATAAGAGTCGAGGGACATGAAAGGGAAGCAGTGGTTGGGAAGGGAGTGAGACAGGGTTGTAGCCTATCCCGGATGTTATTCAATCTGTATACTGAGCAAGCAGTAAAGGACACAAAAGTATCATTCTGAGTAGGAATTAAAATCCATGGAGAAGAAATAAAAACTTTGAGGTTCGCCGATGACATCGTAATTCTGTCGGAGACAACAAAGGACCTTAAGAGCAGTTGAACAGAAAGGACAATGTCTTGAAAGGAGGATATAAGATGAACATCAACAAAAGGAAGACGAGGATAATGGAATGTAATCGAGTTAAGTCGGGTGATGCTGAGGGAATTAGATTAGGAAATGAGGCACTTAAAGTAGTAAAGGAGTTTTGCTATTTGGGGAGCAAAATAACGATGATGGTCGAAATAGAGAGGATATAAAATATAGACTGGCAATGGCAAGGAAAGCGTTTCTGAAGAGGAGAAATTTGTTAACATCGAGTATAGATTTAAGTGTCAGGAAGTCGTTTCTGACAGTATTTGTATGGGGTGTAGCCATGTATGGAAGTGAAACGTGGAAGATAAATATTTCGGACAAGAAGAGAATAGAAGCTTTCGAATTCTGGTGCTACAGAAGAATGCTGAAGATTAGATGGGTAGATCACATAACTAATGAGGAGGTATTGAATGGAATTGGGGAGAACAGGAGTATGTGGCAGAACTTGACGAGAAGAGGGGCTCGGTTGGTAGGGCATATTCTGAGGCATCAAGGGATAACTAATTTAGCATTGGATGGCAGCGTGGAGGGTAAAAATCGTAGAGGGAGACCAAGAGATGCATACACTAAGCAGATTCAGAAGGATGTAAGCTGCAGTAGGTACTGGTAGATGAAGAAGCTTGCACAGGATAGAGTGGCATGGAGAGCTGCATCAAAGCAGTCCCTGTACTGAAGAGCACAACAACAACATGTTTAGCTCGGCGTTCTTCCGTCCGTTTTCCCGTAGATCTTTTGGATTTTTCTTCTGGTGCAACTTCTCGGCAGAGAATCTACTTTCTGAAGATTTTTCGATGTGCGATGTCTGCGGATGTGATGTTGGCATTTTTGAGATTTGTTTGATCCAGACTGTGGTATCGATAGCTACGATGTCACGGTGTAGGTGCAAGTTCGTAGCTTGGCACTATGACACCGACGACAGCGCCCTCTAGCAGGCGCTGTGCAGCTCTACGAGCGCCGCTCCAGATTCAGCCTATTTGATTCCGAGTAGACGACGAAGTAACATTGTTTGTATTTCATAGTGGGCGAGCCACTACAGATTTTACCTTTGTAACTCCTGGCCAATGTAGATTTGATTGATGTACAGCATCGTACCTATGTGCTCTTCCGTGCAAGCTTACGTATGTCACTGACTAATATTCTCTGTTAAAGGTTCTGTTAAGTTAATTGCAGTACCCAGTGTTCTGCCTCACCTGCTCTCCCTAGCTTCCTACATTCGACCTACCCATTCAGTTTACAGGAACAGACCCACCTGGCGCCTTTCAGGCGGGATACAAGACAGACTCTTGTCGTTTTTAGTTTCTGTGAGTACATTACTATTTTCTTTGTTAATCTGTTGTCATCGAGTCTCATGATGTGTCCATAGAACTTCAGTCGTCGTTTGCGGAAGCCTGTTTCCATGTTGGAGTATTTTTCTATTGTCGTGTTTTAATGTAGCCGACATCCTTCGTCTGTGCCCTTTGGGCCCAGAATTTTGTGTAAGATTTTCCTTTCAACTTTTTTGATGTTGTGGAGATAGCTTTTGTAACTGAGGTTTAGGGTCCCGCTTACATACACTGTATTACACTACTGGCCATTAAAATTGCTACACCACGAAGATGACGTGCAACAGACGCGAAATATAACCGACAGGAAGAAGATGCTGTGATGTGCAAATGATTAGCTTTTCAGAGCATTCACACCAGGTTGGTGGCGGTGACGACACCTACAACGTGCTGACATGAGGAAAGTTTCCAACCGATTTCTCATACACAAACAGCAGTTGACCGACGTTGCCTAGTGAAATGTTGTTGTGCTGCCTCGTGTAAGAAGGAGAAATGCGTACCATCACGTTTCCGACTTTCATAAAGGTTGGATTGTAGCCTATCACGATTGCGGTTTATCGTATCGCGACATTGGTACTCGCGTTGGACGAGATCCAATGACTGTTAGCAGAATATGGAATCGGTGGGTTCAGGAGGGTAATACGGAACGCCGTGCTGGATCCCAACGGCCTCGTATCACTAGCAGTCGAGATGACAGGCATCTTATCCGCATGGCTGTAACGGATCGTGCAGCCACGTCTCGATCCTCGAGGGAACAGATGGGGACGTTTGCAAGACAACAACCATCTGTACTAACAGTTCGTCGACTTTTGCAGCAGCACGGACTATCAGCTCGGAGACCGTGGCTGCGGTTACTCTTGATGCTGCATCACAGACAGGAGCGCCTGCGATGGTGTACTCGACGAAGAATCTGGGTTCACGAATGGCAAAATGTCATTTTTCCGGATGAATCCAGGTTCTCTCTAGAGCATCATGATGGTCGCATCCGTGTTTGGCGACATCGCCGTCAACGCACACTGGAAGCGCGTATTCGTCATCGCCATACTGGTGTATCACCCGGTGTGATGGTATCGGGTGCCATTGCTTACTCGTCTCGGTCACCTCTTGCTCGCATTGACAGCACTTTGAACGGTGGACGTTACATTTCAGATGTTTTACGACCCGTGGCTCTAGCCTTCATTCGATCCCTGCGAAACCCTACATTTCAACAGGATAATGCACGACCGCATGTTGCAGGTCCTGTACGGGCCTTTCCGGATACAGAAAATGTTCTACTGCTGCCAGCACATTCTCCAGGTCTCTCACCAACTGAAAACGTCTGGTCAATGATGGCCGAGCAACTGGCCAGTCATAATACGCCAGTCACTACTCTTGATGAACTGTGGTATCGTGTTGAAGCTACATGGGCAGCTGTACCTGTGCACGCCATCCAAGCTCTGTTTGACTCAATGCCCAGGCGTATCAAGGCCGTTATTACGGCCAGAGGTGGTTGTTCTGGGTACTGATTTCTCAGGATCTATGCGCTCAGATTGCGTGAAATTGTAATCACATGTCAGTTCTAGTATAATATATTTGTCCAATGAATACCCGTTTATCATTTGCATTTCTTCTTGGTGTAGCAATTTTTAATGGCCAGTAGTGTATTATTATTCGAATTTGGCTAATTCACAACCCCATGAAACGGGTGATTTATGACATTATGTTCTGATTTCCATTTGTAAGGAGCAGCCAATTCCTATTATATCTAATTATTTACTTTATTACTTTTCTCGTGTTTTTAATTTAATAATTTCCTTGGCTGTTTGAGTGATTTTCCCTTACTTAACTTATATATGTTCTTTTTCTTATGGATTTTTGTTTTTTTATGCTGTACTAGCTTTTGTATTACCTATAATTTTTCATTCTTGCTGCCTGTTGTTCTCTTCTTTCTTCTGTCCAAGTACCACCCCTCTTGTCTTTTCTTCTTGCCACCCTTGCACTTTTCCCTGAATTCATGGACGTTTTCTAGGTCACTGCCTGTTATTCTTAACTCCTGTGGAGCTTTATTAATTTCTATAAGCCATGAAATATTGTTTTTTGGATTTTTCACAAAGAAGTTGAATATCATTTTGTCAGCCTGTTGTTATTCGTATTTTTAGTGGTATAAAATGTAATCCTCCAGTTCATCTTTGCATCAATTATATTCTTAATTTTTTCATACACCTCGTTGTTGCTTATCGATTTTACAATAGATTATTCATTCTTCGTCCCAAAAATTTCGAATTATTTTCCTGTTTTGTTCTCTAAACTATTTAACTGTTTGACTTTGTCTACATCGAGGCATTCTGAGGCATAAAGACACCCAGTTTTATACACTACACATTAATGTCTAAATTTTAAGGGTTCCGAACCTCAGTGGCTATACGACCTCTTTCTTGTACGTCTGTCTAACTGTATATCCATCTGTTAAAACCCCTTTCCGTCAGGAACAGGTAGATTATAAAGTTGAAATCCATAGTCACATTCTAACGTCCTCGGGGCTTTGGTAGTGTAAAACAGCTGAACTTCTAAGTCAGTGCAATCGAAAGATATGGCCATATATGTTACATATTTCGAGGTACGCAAAGTCATTTATCATAACCGGTGGGGCAGTTCCTGCTGACCTAAAATCATAAAATTTGACAAGAAGTAAGGTTTCATAAAATAAGTACATGAAAAAATCCTAAAACTGTTAATTCGTTATTATGTCACCTTTTTTGCCATTTTTTGTCGGTTTGCCTACCTGTTCGCCTATTAAGATCCGTTATTCTCAGGAAAATACTGCGGTATGTTGGCGCCGTCAGTAATTTACACCTCCAAGTCAATGCAGTCAAAAGATATGGTTATATATGTCACATATTTTGATGCAAATTCACTCATAAAAATCTATAGTTGAACTATGTAAATAAATGTCGGGCGCCGATAGGTCGAATCTCGTTCGGGCGTCGGATACTTTAGTCTTTGTTTTAACCTAAGCTTCAACACCCAACGCTGAAAGGAGTCACCAGAAACAACACATGGCTAGGATTCCCCTTTCCCCGATTGGATAACTGGGGTAGATTAGGGAGACGGAAGTCGCCGAAGTTGCGTCCAGTAGAAACACCTGCACTAGGCTACTGAGCCACACAAAATTATTGTTATTATCTGTACTCGTAATTAATTTTGTACGGTACCCTCAGAGCGCGGGTCCTATTCGCACGTGTTAAGCTTACGTATTAATAAATGGCTCTGAGCACTATGGGACTTAACATCTATGGTCATCAGTCCCCTAGACTTGGAACTACTTAAACCTAACTAACCTAAGCACATCACACACATCCATGCCCGAGGCAGGATTCGTACCTGCGGCTCCGGACTTAGCGCCTAGAACCGCTAGACCACCGCGGCCGGCCCTCCTACGTATTAATAGACAAGGATTTTTTATTGTACGTGTCCTTTCCTAGAGTGCCGTTTTCACTCTCCTGGCTCCAATTTTGTTCGCTGCTTGGTCCAGAGCACATGGCTGGATTATTTCTCCCGAGCATTTAAATGCTGAAACTTTCTTCACTTTTCCGTATTTTGATTCCATATCTTTCGGAACACCTGTAATACTGATCGTATACACGGCTTTTCCAAGAGAAGTTTGTAATTCATTTTTTTTCTGTTACCTCTTGCAGAATGTTTATCTGTTTCGTATCGTCTTGTAAGTACTCGGCTAATATTGTTGAACCGTGAGCAAAAGCTAAGCGTCAGTTTCAAGCTTCTCTCTATTCCTTAGAAGTTCCACTATATTTATTACCTCTTCAGTTTATTACCTCCCATCTCGTACTACTTTCTCCAAAACGGAACTAAATAATAATGGAATGATTTGTTTAGTTATATTTCATATTTCTGTGGCAGCCCCATTTCAAACACTTATTCATACATACAACCTGACTGATACAGCACGACCCTAATCTAGCCGCAAAATAAAATGACTGAAACGTAAGTCAATAAAACAAAAGCAAAGTGTACGTGCAGAACTTTGTTTCCATAACAAATACTTCATTATCTACCGGGACGGAAGCAGATTTCTCCTTCGAAAATAATGGAGAAGAACGATGGTTTACTTACACTGGTGAGCGTCAACATTACTACCACCTGCTGAATAGCTTGTTCGTCCGTCTTTGGAACGAAATACATCACTGATAGTGCGTATCGGGGATCCGACAGTCTGCTGGTAGGTTTGTGGAGGTATGTGGCCTTACATACCTACGTGCAGGTCATGTACGAGGGCTGCAACTTTAATAGTCGCAACTATTTATTTACAGCTCGTACAAAATAGATACGTGTTTCAAAGTTTCACTGACCTTCAGACTAGTTACCAGCATTGTGTATAATGCGTTGCCAGCGATGTGGAAGTCGTGTTGACAGATGGAGCGGCGCGGTCTATTGCCCGACGAATTTGTAGCAGTTCTGAAGAGAATGCCGTGAAGTTCAGTTTAGAAATCGAACTCACGAGTGCTTAAGTCAGGGGAGTGCAGTAGGTGGTACAGCACTTAGCAGCCCCATCAGTCAAACAAATCAGTAACAGCTTGCACTGCGAAATGATGGTCAGGTCCTGCAGAAAGTGTCACCACTTCTGTCTCTATGCTGTTCATTTTTGGAACACAACCTACGACCATCTCAGAGACAGAAGTGATGACGCTTTCTGCCGGACCTGACAATCATTTTGCAGGACAATACTCAAGTACGTGCAGTGCAACAACTGTTTTGTTTGACTGATGGGGCTGCTAAGTGCCATATCACCTACTGCACTCCCCTGACTTATGCTCTCGTGAGTTCATCTCTGTTTCTAAACTGAACGAAACGCTTCGCGGCATTCTCTTCAGAACTGCTACAGATCCGTCGGGCAATATACCGCGCCGCTCGAACTGTCAACACAACTGGCACTGCTAAGAGTATCCTACGACTTCCACATCGCTGCCAACGGGTTATACACAATGCTGGTGACTACTTTGAAGGTCAGTAAAACTTCGAATCACGTATTTATTTTGTACGACTTGTAAATATATAGTTGCCACTATTAAAGTTGCAACCGTCGCAATTCGCGTAAATAACGGACTGCCGATCTGCGTACGGTGACTGCGCGCGATGGCAACCCAAATGGCTTCCATACAATTTACATACATTGACCATAATGCTCCTCAAATCACTGTAGCACGATTCTGATTCCGAGACACCGACAACTGTACTGCTGAAAGATGTCATCGCTGTCGGGGAGGACATCAAGTGTGAAGGGACGCACGTGGTTCGTAGCTGTCAGCGTGTCTTCGGTTACTAACACACGTCCCATGCAAGCGCAGGAGAAATTTCTCCCATAGCATAATACGAGGTACATTCAAGTTCTAAGGCCTCCGATTTTTTTACTCTGGACTGGAAAGAGATAGAAACATGCGCATTGTTTTAAAATGAGGTCGCGTTCATTGTCAATACGTCCCAGAGATGGCAGCACCGTACGGCAGATTGAATTTTACCGCCAGCTGCGAGAATGAGAACTGTTTTAAATACTTAAAATGGCGACGTTTTCCTTACTTGAACAGCGTGCAATGATTCGTTTTCTGAATTTGCGTGGTGTGAAACCAATTGAAATTCATCGACAGTTGAAGGAGACATGTGGTGATGGAGTTATGGATGTGTCGAAAGTGCGTTCGTGGGTGCGACAGTTTAATGAAGGCAGAACATCGTGTGACAACAAACCGAAACAACCTTGGGTTCGCACAAGCCGGTCTGACGACACGATCGAGAAAGTGGAGAGAATTGTTTTGGGGGATCGCCGAATGACTGTTGAACAGATCGCCTCCAGAGTTGGCATTTCTGTGCGATCTGTGTACACAGTCCTGCATCACGACCTGAAAATGCGAAAAGTGTCATCCAGGTGGGTGCCACGAATGCTGACGGACGACTACACGGCTGCCTGTGTGGCACGTTGCCGAGCAATGTTGACGCGCAACGACAGCACGAATGGGACTTTCTTTTCGTCGGTTGTGACAATGGATGAGACGTGGATGCCATTTTTCAATCCAGAAACAAAGCGCCAGTCAGCTCAATGGAAGCACACAGATTCACCGCCACCAAAAAAATTTCGGGTAACTGCCAGTGCTGAAAAAATGATGGTGTCCATGTTCTCGGACAGCGAGGGCGTAATCCTGACCCATTGCGTTCCAAAAGGCACTACGGTAACAGGTGCATCGTACGAAAATGTTTTGAAGAACAAATTCCTTCCTGCACTGCAACAAAAGCGTCCGGGAAGGGCTGCGCGTATGCTGTTTCACCGAGACAACGCACCCGCACATCGAGCTAACGTTACGCAACAGTTTCTTCGTGATAACAACTTTGAAGTGATTACTCATGCTCCCTACTCACCTGACCCGGCTCCTAGTGACTTTTGGCTTTTTACAACAACGAAAGACACTCTCCGTGGCCGCACATTCACCAGCCGTGCTGCTATTGCCTCAGCGATTTTCCAGTGGTCAAAACAGACTCCTAAAGAAGCCTTCGCCGCTGCCATGGAATCATGGCGTCAGCGTTGTGAAAAATGTGTACGTCTGCAGGGCGATTACGTCGAGAAGTAACGCCAGTTTCATCGATTTCGGGTGAGTAGTTAATTAGAAAAAAAAATCGGAGGCCTTAGAACTTGAATGCACCTCGTATAAATCCCACCAGCCTGCGCCCGTGGCGCGCTGCACGGTTAGAGCCGCCGTTCAACTCCATGGCGGCGTCTGAGGAGTCCACCATCGGCCTCATGCAGCAGAAATGTGATTCACCCGAAGAGCCGACACTATTCCATTGATCTAGTGTTGAATGCCGACGGTCTTCTGCCCATTGCAGTCGCAATTCATGATGTCGTTGGGTCAACATGTGAACACGTAGGGGTGATCGGCTGCCGAGGTCTGTGCTCAACAGTGTACGATAAACGATTTGATCCAAAACACTTCTGCGTGAGCCAGCATTGTGGTCTTTCGCCAGAGAGACCTCAGATCACCATCTATTCTACTTTACAGAGCGAACAAGCCTCCGAGCTTCACGTGAAGTGAAGTGGTGGGCGTCCAACCACTTTCGCTGTACTTCTCTCCGTAGATGCCCACGACAGTAGCTCGTGGACATTCGACAGGCTTCACCGTTTTCGACATACTCGTGCACAGGCTATGCATAATACACACATCAAAACAAGTTTTGCGCCACCTCGGTTCCGAGAGTTCCAGAGCCTCTACAGAAAATTGGAATAGAAATCAACATAAGCATCATTTCCGCCATTTTTATTGCTCATGGAAACCACACACTGCGTGTAGTATCACCGTACAGCGATACCTTTAGAATTGGTGGTCCAGACTGCTGTACACACCGGTACCTCTAATACCCAGTAGCACGTCCTCTTGCATTGATGCATGCCTTTATTCGTCGTGGCATACTATCTAGAAGTTCATCAAGGCACTGTTGGTCCAGACTGTCCCACTCCTCAACGGCGATTCGGCGAAGATGCCTCAGAGTGGTTGATGGGTCACATCGTCCATAAACATCCCTATTCAATCCATCCCAGGCATGTTCGATAGGGTTCATGTCTGGAGAACATGCTGGCGATTCTAGTCGAGCGATGTCGTTATCCTGAAGGAAGTCATTCACAAGGTGTGCACGATGGAGGCGCGAATTATTCATGGAGACCAATGCCTCGCCAATATGTTGCCCATATGGTTCCTCTATCGGTCAGAGGATGGCATTCACGTATCGTGCAGCCGTTACAGCGCCTTCCTTGACCACCAGTGGCGTACGTCGGCCCCACATAATGCCACACCAAAACAGCGGGGAAGCTCCACCTTGCTGCACTCTTGCTGTCTAAGGTGTTCAGTCTGACCGGGTTGCCTCCAAACATGTCTCCGACGAATGTCTGGTTGAAGGCATATGGGACATTCATCGGTGAAGAGAACGTGATGCCGATCCTGAGCAGTCCATTCGGCATGTTATTGGGCCCATCTGTACCGCGCTGCATGGTGTCTTGGCTGCAAAGATGGACCTCGCCATGGGCGTCGGGAGTGAAGTTGCGCACTATCCAGCCTACTGCGCGCAGTTTGAGTCACAACACGACGTCCTGTGGCTGCACGAAAAGCATTATTCAACATGGTGACGTTGCTGTCAGGGTTCCTCCAAGCTAGAATCCGTAGGTAGCGGACATCCACTGCAGTAGTAGTCCTTGGGCGGCCTGAGCGAGGCATGTCATCGACAGTTCCTGTCTCTCTGTATCATCGCTTTGCTTAACTCCGAGACGCCTGGACACTTCCCTTATTGAGAGCCCTTCCTGGCACAAAGTAAAAATGCGGGCGCGATCTAACCGCGGCATTGACCGCCATGTTGAACTACAGACAACCCGAGCCGTGTACCTCCTTCCTGGTGGAATGACTGGAACTGATTGGCTGCTGTTCTAGGCGCTTCAGTCCGGAACCGCGGGACTGCTACGGTTCGAATCCTGCCTCGGTCGTGGATGTGTGCGATGTCCTTAGGTTAGTTAGGTTTAAGTAGTTCTAAGTTCTAGGGGACTGATGACCTAAAATGTTAAGTCCCATAATGCTCAGAGCCATTTGAACTGATTGGCTGTCAGACCCCCTCCGTCTAATAGGCGCTTCTCATACATGGTTCTTTACACCATTTGGCGGGTTTAGTGACATCTCTGAACAGTCAAAGGGACTGTGTCCGTGATACAATATCCACAGTCAGTGTCTATCTTCAGGAGTTCTGGGAACCGGGGTGATGCAAACCTTTGTGTAATAATCTGAGCTTTGTCAAAGTGACTTACCTCATGGATTTACCAATTAGCAGCCAATATCTTGGCTAGGCTGATCCCCCGTCCGTGTCTGCTCCGCTTACGTACTCTTGTTACCGCGTCACGCTCCCACATCGCCACCGGGAGACATCCAACATCACGGTGGCCAGTCGTCATACGATTTGTCAGTGTCTGCCTTTCGGAAAAGATCCAGCCGTCGCCATCGTCACGTCTTGCATATTCGGATGAGATTTTTTTCTGTTTACCCATCACAAAGATCTTTTCCTTGATCTACGTAGATCTCTCCTATTTTTCATGGTGTACTTCAGGACTTCAATACTCCCATCTCCAGTTCGCTTCATATGTGACTCCAGCTTTCCCCGTATTTAGGTATTCCTTAGTTCCAGCATGACTTTGCTCTCTGCAGCGAAGTGACTGCTACTTAGAAACTTCCTGCCAAATGAGAACCGTGGTGGGACCGGGATTCGAACCCAGGACCTTTGCCTCTCGCGAGAAGTGATCTTTTGATTAAGCTATCCAAGGGCGAATCACGAACCGCCTACACAGTTTTATTCCTGCCAACGGCTGATCTCTACTTTTCCGCACTTAACAGAAGTTCTCGTGTATACCTTATGGGACTAGCATTTGTGGAAGAAAAGATTTTGAGGGTAAATGGTTTAGCCACAAGCTTGGAGTTGGTTCAAGATTTGTCCATCAACAGCAACTACATCTAACTCATCACGAACATTTTCTTTTCAAATTACGTCCCCTCTCCTATACACCTGCGCTCTCTTGAAAATTGTTAGCTGTCCTGCTTGAACCCTACTGCCATACTTATTCTCATGTATACACTACTGGCCATTAAAATTGCTACACCACGAAGATGACGTGCTAGAGACGCGAAATTTAACCAACAGGAAGAAGATGCTGTGATATGCAAATGATTAGCTTTTCAGAGCATTCACACAAGATTGGCGCCGGTGGCGACACCTACAACGTGCTGACATGAGGAAAGTTTCCAACCAATGTCTCATACACAAACAGCAGTTGACCGGCGTTGCCTGGTGAAACGTTGTTGTGATGCCTCATGTAAGGAGGAGAAACGCGTACCATCACGTTTCCGACTTTGATAAAGGTCGGATTGTAGCCTATCGCGATTGCGGTTTATCGTATCGCGACATTGCTGTTCGCGTTGGTCGAGATCCAATGACTGTTAGCACAATATGGAATCGGTGGGTTCAGGAGGGTAATACGGAACGCCGTGCTGGATCCCAATGGCCTCGTATCACTAGCAGTCGAGAGTTGAGAGTTCTTGTTTTGTTTTCGTCGTGGGTCAGATAACAGGTGGCCGACATATCCAAGTGATGAAAAGTTATTGCAAAAACTGTGAGAGTCTCACGGCAACCATTGGTGAATTCGGTGTGACACTCGAATGTAGTGCTGCTCCAACCGAATCATCAGTCCGGAAGTTGATTCGGAAGTTTGAGACCAGGGGTTCTATTTCAAACTTTAAGAAAACAGGAGGAGAGCGTTCTGTTCGAACACAAGAAAACATTGCTGTTGTGCTTGACAATGCGACCGTAAGGCCCCGAAAATTGGTTCGCCGACGAGCTCGACAACTGAATTTATCACCGAGTTCACTGCACAAAATCCTTTCTAAAGATCTGAAAATGCAGGCGTACAAAATACATCGCAGATGTCAAACATGAAAAAACCACGGCTGCCAATCGTAATATGACAAAACTGTGCAAAATTCAAATTCGCCCTTATTCCCCTGACACCGGTTGCTTTTGGAGTACAGGTGGGTCGAACTTCTTGAGATATAGTGCTACAGAAGGACTTTCAAAATTAGATGGATTGATAAGGTAAAGAATTAGGTTCTGCGCAGAAGTGGCGAGGAAACGAATTTGTAGAAAACCGTTGTAATGGTTCTTTATTTACGTGACCATTACGGCACTCCATCACCAGTTCTCGATTCCAGTAATATCGTACTACTTTTCTGCGATGTAAGAGACATATTTGTGTGACAATATTCACATTTGGTTTTATTAATGTATAGATACTCCGATGTATTGATATATTACGGTGATATGGTTCTTGTCCCCCCCATGAACCATGGACCTTGCCGTTGGTGGTGAGGCTTGCGTGCCTCAGCGGTACAGATAGCCGTACCGTAGGTGCAACCACAACGGAGGGGTATCTGTTGAGAGGCCAGACAAACGTGTGGTTCCTGAAGAGGGGCAGCAGCCTTTTCAGTAGTTGCAAGAGCAACAGTCTGGATGATTGACTGATCTGGCCTTGTAACAATAACCAAAACGGCCTTGCTGTGCTCGTACTGCGAACGGCTGAAAGCAAGGGGAAACTACAGCCGTAATTTTTCCCGAGGGCATGCAGCTTTACTGTATGATTACATGATGATGGCGTCCTCTTGGGTAAAATATTCCGGAGGTAAAATAGTCACCCATTCGGATCTCCGGGCGGGGACTACTCAGGAGGACGTCGTTATCAGGAGAAAGAAAACTGGCGTTCTACGGATCGGAGCGTGGAATGTCAGATCCCTTAATCGGGCAGGTAGGTTAGAAAATTTAAAAAGGGAAATGGATAGGTTGAAGTTAGATATAGTGGGAATTAGTGAAGTTCGGTGGCAGGAGGAACAAGACTTCTGGTCAGGTGACTACAGGGTTATAAACACAAAATCAAATAGGGGTAATGCAGGAGTAGGTTTAATAATGGATAGGAAAATAGGAATGCGGGTAAGCTACTACATAGTGAACGCATTATTGTGGCCAAGATAGATACGAAGCCCACGCCTACTACAGTAGTACAAGTTTATATGCCAACTAGCTCTGCAGATGACGAAGAAATTGAAGAAATGTATGATGAAATAAAAGAAATTATTCAGATTGTGAAGGGAGACGAAAGAGGATGTAGATGAAGACGAAATGGGAGATACAATACTGCGTGAAGAGTTTGACAGAGCACTGAAAGACCTGAGTCGAAACAAGGCCCCGGGAGTAGACAACATTCCATTAGAACTACTGACGGCCTTGGGAGAGCCAGTCCTGACAAAACTCTACCATCTGGTGAGCAAGATGTATGAAACAGGCGAAATACCCTCAGACTTCAAGAAGAATATAATAATTCCAATCCCAAAGAAAGCAGGTGTTGACAGATGTGAAAATTACCGAACTATCAGCTTAATAAGTCACAGCTGCAAAATACTAACACGAATTCTTTACAGACGAATGGAAAAACTAGTAGAAGCCAACCTCGGGGAAGATCAGTTTGGATTCCGTAGAAACACTGGAACACGTGAGGCAATACTGGCCTTACGACTTATCTTAGAAGAAAGATTAAGGAAAGGCAAACCTACGTTTCTAGCATTTGTAGACTTAGAGAAAGCTTTTGACAATGTTGAATGGAATACTCTCTTTCAAATTCTAAAGGTGGCAGGGGTAAAATACAGGGAGCGAAAGGCTATTTACAATTTGTACAGAAACCAGATGGCAGTTATAAGAGTCGAGGGACATGAAAGGGAAGCAGTGGTTGGGAAGGGAGTAAGACAGGGTTGTAGCCTCTCCCCGATGTTGTTCAATCTGTATATTGAGCAAGCAGTAAAGGAAACAAAAGAAAAATTCGGAGTAGGTATTAAAATTCATGGAGAAGAAATAAAAACTTTGAGGTTCGCCGATGACATTGTAATTCTGTCAGAAACAGCAAAGGACTTGGAAGAGCAGTTGAATGGAATGGACAGTGTTGAAAGGAGGATATAAGATGAACATCAACAAAAGCAAAACAAGGATAATGGAATGTAGTCTAATTAAGTCGGGTGATGCTGAGGGAATTAGATTAGGAAATGAGGCACTTAAAGTAGTAAAGGAGTTTTGCTATTTGGGGAGCAAAATAACTGATGATGGTCGAAGTAGAGAGGATATAAAATGTAGGCTGGCAATGGCAAGGAAAGCGTTTCTGAAGAAGAGAAATTTGTTAACATCCAGTATAGATTTAAGTGTCAGGAAGTCATTTCTGAAAGTATTCGTATGGAGTGTAGCCATGTATGGAAGTGAAACATGGACGATAAATAGTTTGGACAAGAAGAGAATAGAAACTTTCGAAATGTGGTGCTACAGAAGAATGCTGAAGATTAGATGGGTAGATCACGTAACTAATGAGGAAGTATTGAATAGGATTGGGGAGAAGAGAAGTTTGTGGCACAACTTGACCAGAAGAAGGGATCGGTTGGTAGGACATGTACTGAGGCATCAAGGGATCACCAATTTAGTATTGGAGGGCAGCGTGGAGGGTAAAAATCGTAGAGGGAGACCAAGAGATGAATACACTAAGCAGATTCAGAAGGATGTAGGTTGCAGTAGGTACTGGGAGATGAAGAAGGTTGCACAGGATAGAGTAGCATGGAGAGCTGCATCAAACCAGCCTCAGGACTGAAGACCACAACAACAACATGGTTCTTGTGTGTATTCATTTCTGTGAGACTGTCATAATCTTCGACTTACTTGTAACCGTTTTGGCGCCAATGTGCTCAGAGCAGTCTTTGTTTCACTTTGACTCGGTGTTCACGATCCACATTTTTATTAAACTTCTTGTAAATTCACATATACTTCTTCTTAATTGCCACATCATCATAAAAACAAATTGCGTAAGTTAAGTTGTTATTTCGCTTTGTAAAAGAACAGTCAAGTCTTGTATTTGGTTGAAGTGGAAATTAAATATATGAAGATTGATACAAAACATTCGAGATAAGTGCCAAAATTAATGACTTTTTTACAGTGACTTCATTATTTCCGTTCTGACGATACCATCCATAGTCAATAACTTTGTTGTTGCCCAATAAAGCGAACATATGCTGCGTGAGCAACATTATTAATCTGATTTCTAACCTACCGGGTGATCAAAAAGTCAGTATAAATTTGAGAATTGAATAAATCAAAGATTAATGTAAACAGAGAGGTACAAATTGACACACATGCTTGGAACGACATGGGGTTTTATTAGAACCAAAAGAATACAAAAGTTCAAAAAATATCCGACAGATGGCGCTTCATCTGATCAGAGTAGCAATAAGTAGCATAACAAAGTAAGAGAAAGCAAAGACGATGTTCTTTACAGGCAATGCTCAATATGTCCACCATCGTTCCTCAACAATAGCTGTAGTCGAGGAATAATGTTGTGAACAGCACTGTAAAGCATGTCCGGAGTTATGGTGAGACACTGGCGTCGGATGTTGTCTTTCAGCATCCCTAGAGATGTCGGTCAATCACGATACACTTGCGACTTCAGGTAACCCCAAAGCCAATAATCGCACGGACTGAGGTCTGGGGACCTGGGAGGCCAAGCATGACGAAAGTGGCGGCTGAGCACACGATCATCACCAAACGACGCGCGAAAGAGATCTTTCACGCGTCTAGCAATATGGGGTGGAGCGCCATCCTGCATAAACATCGTATGTTCCAGCAGGTGTTTATCAGCCAGGCTGGGGATGATGCGATTCTGTAACATATCGGCGTACCTCTCACCCGTCACGGTAGCAGTTACGAAACTAGAATCACGCATACCCTCGAAGAAAAAGGACCCGATAACGGTATATGTGGTAAATCCAACCCATACTGTAACTTTCTCGTCGTGGAATGGAGTTTCCACGACAGTTCTAGGATTTTCGGTAGCCCAAATTCTGCAGTTGTGGGCGTTGACAGACCCTCGGAGCGTGAAATGAGCTTCATCGGTCCACAACACGTTACTCAACCAATCGTCATCTTCCGCCATCTTTTGAAACGCCCACACCGCAAATGCCCTCCGCTTCACTAAATCGCCAGGTAACAGTTCACGATGCCGATGGATTTTGTACGGATAGCATCGGAGGGTACGCCTCAGTGCCAACCAAACAGTAGTGTATGCAATGCCGGTGCGACGTGCGACTGCACGAGCGCTGACTTCCCCGTGCATAGACGAACCCGCTACAGTCTCCATTTATTCCCGAACTGTCTCAGCAACATTACTCCTTGTGCTCCGTCGGCCACTATGGGGTCCATCGTCTAAACAACCAGTGCCTTCGAGCTTCGAAATCATTCTCGCCACAGCTGCATTTGTCATCGGACCATTACCCGTTCGAATCCCCTTCCTATGGCGATAGGATCGTAACGCTGAACTAGCACATTCCCCACTCTGATAATACAGCTTCAGTAAAAGCGACTTTTCAGGTAACGTCAACATGCTGCGACTGCTGGCGCTTCTGATTCTCTCTCTCATTACAGCTCCATTTATAGACGATTGTCATAAGCAGTCACTGACATTTTCCTGTCCACCGCCATCTGACGGACATTTTGTGAACTTTGTTTTTTTTATTGGTTCTAATAAAACCCCATGTCATTCCAAGCTTGTGTGTCAATTTTTACCTCTCTATCTACATTATTCCGTGGTTTATTAAGTTTTCAAATTTATACTGACTTTTTGATCACCCGGTACTTCGCAAGTGGTGGTATTGTTAGACCGTGATTAGGAGAAGCGACCAGATGATAGGACGTAAGCCCTTAGGGAATAGCTCTCATGTTTCTTGGAGTAGTAGAGAGGAGATGTTGGAACGGAAGACAGATATTGGAACATGTCCAGCAAGCAATTGAGGATATAGTGTGCAAGTCCTATACTGAGGTGTAGACATTGTCATAGGAGAGGAATTCGTGGCGGGCCGCATTGAACAAGTTAAAACACTGGTCACCCAAAGGGAAAAAAACCTTCTGTAGTAGGTCTAAGGCGTACACACACGTGATCGTATTGGGTTGTCAACGGGGTAAATCAGGTCCAGCTGGTTGGCTGCCTGCCCGACATCTGGTCGCTGCCGTGTAAAGGGCCGGTCCCGGGACGACCAGTTTCCTGAAACGGGGCAGCGTGGAACGGAGTGCCGACCGGTTTGCCCTGGGCGGAAATTACTGCTGTCGGACTGGGCACACTGCCAGAGGCGAGACTCGTCAGCTGGTGCTCTGGCTGAAGCGGGCGACGGCACGGACCTGGTAGCGCGGAGAGGCAATACCTCGTTCCCCTCCTGGCCTGGGCTCCTCATTTTCTTTTTCCTTCCTCGCAGCAGTTAGGTAACGGTGACGCGGCACGGCCTCACAGTGCAGGAAGCTGGAGGATGTTGACTCACAACTCTCACCTGGACAGGTTCCCCGTCATAAATGTGCCGCTGAAGGGGTCACCAGCCGCTGGTTTGAGGCGCCGCATGGGTGGGTATGACGCCCAGCGACAAATGGGCCAGTTTAGGCTTGAGAGATGACAGCCTCTGGAAAGCTCACAGCATAAAATACGGAGGAGTGGACAAGAATATGGAGACACCAAAAACACCATGCCTAGTACACTGCTGGCCATTAAAGTTGCTACACCAAGAAGAAATGCAGATGATAAACTGGAATCCATTGGACAAATATTTTATACTAGAACTGACATGTGATTACATTTCGACGCAATTTTGGTGCATAGATCCTGAAAAATCAGTACCCATCTCTGGCCGTAATAACGGTCTTGATTCGCTTGGGCATTGAGTCAAACAGAGCTTGGATGGCGTGTACAGGTACAGCTGCCCGTGCAGCTTCAATCCGATACCACAGTTCATCAAGAGTTGTGACGAGCCAGTTGCTAGGCCACCATTGTCCAGGCTTTTTCAATTGGTGAGAGATCTGGAGAATGTGTTGGCCAGGGCAGCAGTCCAACGTCTTCTGTATCCAGAAACTCCCGTACAGGACCTGCAACATGCGGTCGTGCATTATCCTACTGAAATGTAGGGTTTCGCAGGGATCGAATGAAGCGTAGAGCCACGGGTCGTAACACATCTGAAATGTAACATCCACTGTTCAAAGCGCCGTCAATGTGAACTAGAGGTGACCCAGACGTGTAACCAATGGCACCCCATACTATCTCGCCGGGTGGTATGCCGGTATGGCGATAACGAATGCACGCTTCCAATGAGCGTTCACCGCGATGTCGCCAAACACGGATGCGACCATCACCATGCTGCAAACAGAACCTGGTTGATTCAAATGGCTCTGAGCACTATGGGACTTAATTTCTGAGGTCACGAGTCCCCTAGAAGTTAGAAATACTTAAACCTAACTAACCTAAGGACATCACACACATCAGTGCCCGAGGCAGGATTCGAACCTGCGAACGTAGCAGTCGCGCAGTTCGAGGCTGAAGCGCCTAGAACCGCTCGGCCACCCTGGCTGGCACAGAACCGGGATTCATCCGAAGATATGACATTTTGCCATTCGTGCACCCAGTATCGTTGTTGAGTACACCATCGCAGGCACTACTGTCTGTGATGCAGCGTCAAGGGTAATCGCAGCCATGGTCTCCGAGCTGATAGTCCATGCTGCTGCAGACGTCGTCGAACTGTTCGTGCAGATCGTTTTTGTTTTTGCAAACGTTCCCTTCTGTTGACTCAGGGATCGAGACGTGGCTGCACGATCCGTTACAGCCAAGCGGATAAGATGGTTGTCATCTCGACTGCTAGTGATACCAAACCGCTGGGATCCAGCATGGCGTTCCGTATTACTCTCCTGAACCCACCGATTCTATATTCTGCTAACAGTCATGGGATCTCGACCAACGCGTGCAGCAATGTCGCGATACGATAAACCGCAATCGCGATAGGCTACAATCCGATCTTTATCAAAGTCGGAAACGTGATGGTACGCATTTCTCCTCCTTACATGAGGCATCACAACAACGTTTCACCAGGCAACGCCGGTCAACTGCTGTTTGTGTATGAGAAATCGGTTGGAAGCTTTCCTCATATCAGCACGTTGTAGGTGTCGCCCCCGTCGCCAATCTTGTGTGAATGCTCTGAAAAGCTAATCATTTGCATATCACAGCATCTTATTACTGTCGGTTAAATTTCGCGTCTGTAGCACGTCATCTTCGGGTGTAGCAATTTTAATGGCCAGTAGTGTACATTGGAGGAAACCCGTTGGCTATTCAAAACATCTTCCACCCGTATCGGAATGGATATATATACAGGTATTGTAAGGTTTTCATGGTTTATACCACCATACCTCCAAAACAGTAGGACATTCAGGTAACAATGATAGAGGTGCATAATGATCACACAGTACTCTCTTCAAAGTGGGCACAATGCCTTAGTAAAGTTGAAATCTGGTGACTGTGGTGGTCAGGCAGGATGCAATAGTTCATTCTCAAGCTCACAAAACCTGTCCTAGCCGGGGCCATGTTGTCTAGGAACGCAGCACCACCATTGCACAACAAACATTGTAACATGGGATCGATCTGATCAGCCAAGATAGTCACATGCTCTTTGGCTGAAATGTACCCTTGCAGACTACCCATGAGGCCAATGGAATACGACCAGACGGCCGCAGTGGCCGAGCGGTTCTAGGCGCTTCAGTCCAGAACTGTGCGACTGCTACAGTCGAAGGTTCGAATCCTGCCTCGGGCATGGATGTGTGTGATGTCCTCAGCTTAGTTAGGTTTAAGTAGTTCTAAGTTCTAGGGGATTGATGTCCTCAGAAGTTCAGTCCCATAGTGCTCAGAGCCGTTTGAACCATTATTGATAGAGGTGCATAATGATCACACAGTACTCTCTCCAAAGTGGGAGCCAAAGGCCTAATAAAGTTGAAATCTGGTAACTGTGGTGGTCAAGGGGGATGCAATAGTTCATTCTCATGCTCACAAAACCTGTCCTGGTTAGGGACCACGTTGTCTAGGAACGCAGCACCACCATTGCACAACAAGCATTGTAACATGGGATCGATCTGATCAGCCAAGATAGTCACATGCTCCTTGGCTGAAATGTACCCTTGCAGACTACCCATGAGGCCAATGTAATACTACGAGCCGGCCGCTGTGGCCGAGCGGTTGTAGGTGCTTCAGAACCGCGCCATTGCTACAGTCGAAGGTTCGAATCCTGCCTCGGGCATGGATGTATGTCATGTCTGTAGGTTAGTTAGGTTTAATTAGTTCTAAGTCTAGGGGACTGATGACCTCAGATGTTAAGTCCCATAGTGCTCAGAGCCATTTGAACCATTTTGAGAATGTCGGTGTAGGGTTGTGGGATAACAGTCTCTAAAAAGATGACCAGACAAAGTACAGGGGGTGGACAATGTGTGAAAACACCAGAAACACAATACCTTACCATGTCTAAAACGGTGCACGATACCACTAGCATTCGAAACAGCTTCCAGTTGTCTCTGAATGGATGAATACCAGTGACCGTATGGTTCTCAGGCTACCACTCTTTCTGTGTGTGACAAATTTGAATCAAACGGAAATGTGTGGATATTAGGACGGCTTACCATAAGGGCGTAGAATATCGTCGATGTTCCACAATCCTGTGCGAGTGACAACCAAAGGGGTCCAGTTACGACTAGAAATGTTACGCCATACTGCCGGTCCTACGTGTCGGGCTGTACGGTTGGTGACCCCAAAAGGCCTCCCTGGTCATCGGGTTTCAGTTTGAAGTGCGACTCATCACTGAAGACAGTTCTACTCCAGCCATCGAGATTCCAGGCCGAAGACGTGTCTGGAGGTGCCCAAGACAACGGTGGGATATCACCTTGACCGTCACCTGTTATCATACCTGACGACCAGGAATGATGGTCTGCAGTGCAATTTCTTTTCATAGCCTCACCCATTCGATTGCTATCCACAGGAGTATGTCTACGACATTCTACACCTGTTGCTCTTGATGGCAAGTCATCCAGGGTTTACCTTTCATTAAGATAACGCCCGCATGCAGACGGCGACACTTTCTACTGCTTGTCTCTGTGCTTGCCAAACCCTAACTTCTCCGTCAAGGTCGCTGGATCCAATTGAAAACTTTCGGAGCATTATAGCCCAGGCCCTCCAACCAGCTCGGGATTTTGACGATGTAACGCGCCAGCAGGAAAGTATTTGCCGTGACGTTCCTCAGTAGGACATCAATGCCAAGCCGAATAACTGCTCGCATACCAGCCAGAGGTGGAACAACGCGTTATTGACTTGCTCGGTTTGTGAAGCTCTCTCTCTCTCTAGAATAAATTATCCAATTCTTCTACATCTACATTTATTCTCCGCAAGCCACCCAACGGTGTGTGGCGGAGGGCACTTTACGTGCCACTGTCATTACCTCCCTTTCCTGTTCCAGTCACGTATGGTTCGCGGGAAGAACGACTGTCTGAAAGCCTCCGTGCGCGCTCGAATCTCTCTAATTTTACATTCGTGATCTCCTCGGGAGGTATAAGTAGGGAGAAGCAATATATTCGATACCTCATCCAGAAACGCACCCTCTCGAAACCTGGACAGCAAGCTACACCGCGATGCAGAGCGCCTCTCTTGCAGAGTCTGCCACTTGAGTTTATTAAACATCTCCGTAACGCTATCACGCTTACCAAATACCCCTGTGACGAAACGCGCCGCTCTTCTTTGGATCTTCTCTATCTCCTCCGTCAACCCGATCTGGTACGGATCCCACACTGATGAGCAATACTCAAGTATAGGTCGAACGAGTGTTTTGTAAGCCACCTCCTTTGTTGATGGACTACATTTTCTAAGGACTCTCCCAATGAATCTCAACCTGGTACCCGCCTTACCAACAATTAATTTTATATGATCATTCCACTTCAAATCGTTCCGCACGCATACTCCCAGATATTTTACAGAAGTTACTGCTACCAGTGTTTGTTCCGCTATCATATACTCATACAATAAAGGATCCTTCTTTCTATGTATTCGCAATACATTACATTTGTCTATGTTAAGGGTCAGTTGCCACTCCCTGCACCAAGTGCCTATCCGCTGCAGATCTTCCTGCATTTCGCTACAATTTTCTAATGCTGCAACTTCTCTGTATACTACAACATCATCCGCGAAAAGCCGCATGGGACTTCCAACACTATCTACTAGGTCATTTATATATATTGTGAAAAGCAATGGTCCCATAACACTCCCCTGTGGCACGCCAGAGGTTACTTTAACGTCTGTAGACGTCTCTCCATTGACAACAACATGCTGTGTTCTGTTTGCTAAAAACTCTTCAATCCAGCCACACAGCTGGTCTGATATTCCGTAGGCTCTTACTTTGTTTATCAGGCGACAGTGCGGAACTGTATCGAACGCCTTCCGGAAGTCAAGAAAAATAGCATCTACCTGGGAGCCTGTATCCAATATTTTCTGGGTCTCATGAACAAATAAAGCTAGTTGGGTCTCACACGATCGCTGTTTCCGGAATCCATGTTGATTCCTACATAGTAGATTCTGGGTTTCCAAAAACGACATGATACTCGAGCAAAAAACATGTTCTAAAATTCTACAACAGATCGACGTCAGAGATATAGGTCTATAGTTTTGCGCATCTGCTCGACGACCCTTCTTGAAGACTGGGACTACCTGTGCTCTTTTCCAATCATTTGGAACCTTCCGTTCCTCTAGAGACTTGCGGTACACGGCTGTTAGAAGGGGGGCAAGTTCTTTCGCGTACTCTGTGTAGAATCGAATTGGTATCCCGTCAGGTCCAGTGGACTTTCCTCTATTGAGTGATTCCAGTTGCTTTTCTATTCCTTGGACACTTATTTCGATGTCAGCCATTTTTTCGTTTGTGCGAGGATTTATAGAAGGAACTGCAGTGCGGTCTTCCTTTGTGAAACAGCTTTGGAAAAAGGTGTTTAGTATTTCAGCTTTACGCATGTCATCCTCTGTTTCAATGCTATCATCATCCGGGAGTGTCTGGATATGCTGTTTCGAGCCACTTACTGATTTAACGTACGACCAGAACTTCCTAGGATTTTCTGTCAAGTCGGTACATAGAATTTTACTTTCGAATCCACTGAACGCTTCACGCATAGCCCTCCTTACGCTAACTTTGACATCGTTTAGCTTCTGTTTGTCTGAGAGGTTTTGGCTGCGTTTAAACTTAGAGTGAAGCTCTCTTTGCTTTCTGAAACTGCTGTCATTTGTTTTTCTGTACATGTACGTCACATCTATCGATTTCCGTCCCATTTGGATAATTTCTTCGTGGATCGTTTTTTCTTAGAGTGTATGCCTGTAATATATATGTACACTTGCGGTTATCTGTTAGAATCGAATTCTGTAGTTTACAATTCATTTCTCTAACTTTTTCGTAGACTGCTGTAAATTTATTTTAACAAATAATTAGCATCTAGTGACTACACTTTATGCTCATGTCTTCTTTTGTTCTGGTGTTCTCATACTCTCGTTAAGGAGTCGAAATCGTGTGTGTGTGTGTGTGTGTGTGTGTGTGTGTGTGTGTGTGTGTGTGTGTGTGTGTGTGTGTCAACGTGTCATAAATTCTCCGAATAGGGATGAAATATTGAAATAAGTTCACAGCAGGCTTAGAAACAATTTTATACAGATACATACATAGCAACATGCACACACACGCACAAAATATACGGTGTGTGTGTGTGTTATGTTGGTATTTCTTAGATTATATCTATATATAATGTAAGAAAAAAATATATATTGTGTCTATGTTTGTGTGTATGTTGGTATGTATGTATCTGTATAAAACTTCCGACGCCTTTTGTAAATTTATTTCTTTTGGGAATTTGTGGTAAATTCTATGGGACCAAACTGCTGGGGTCATCAGTCCCTAAGCTTAAACTGTACTTAATCTAACTTAAACTAACTTACGCTAAGGACAACACACACACTCATGCCGGAGGGAAGACTCGAACCTCTCGCAGGAACAGCCGCGCGAACCGTGACAAGGCACCTAGGACCGTGCAGATAAACCGCGCGGCAATTTATTTCAATATTTCACCCCTATTCGGAGAATGTATGACAGTTACGTTGACATACACTCAATTTCAACTCATTACCGAATCTATGAGAACACCACAAGAACAGAAAACATGAGCATCAAGTGTATTCACTAAATGCTTATTACTTATTAAAATAAATTTACAGCAGTCCTCGAAAAAGTTAGAGGAATTAATTATAAACTACACAGTTCGCTACTAACGAATAAACACAAGTTGCCACAACCAAAAGCATAAACAAATCGTGCGCTTTTTGGTAGTGAAGTTGTCCTGTAACGTGTTTTCGACTGACAGAGGAGATGCGTTTTGCGGTAGTGGAGGTGGAATAAACAGCCAGTTTGTTCCACTGGATAAACATCGTACGTTTTTCGTCTGAAGTGTGCTTTTTTTCCTTAATTGTTATTTTCATACGTATATAGATACATAGGTAGGCTGGCAGCAGCATCGTACGCTGCTCTTCAGCCTTCGATTTTCCAATGATAAAAAACAGTAAGAAGATACATAAGAGTTAGAGTGACGGGCTGAAGTGTGCACTACAGCACCGAACGTATTCCAGATACTACTCCTGGTGTGATGGAGTACATTTGTAATTTCATACACTGCATCACTTAATTATCGTCCTATACCTTCCAAAATCTCACTGAACGCAGCTCCTTTAGAGGGCGTCCGATCGTGTCGGTCGATCATTTTCGCCCTGTCGGTTCCACATTACAGGAGCAAGATCTTTCACTCAGCTCCGGCCTAAGTCACGAAGCATTGCTCATTTCAGAAGGGAGGACGAGTAGATGAGCAGAAAGCAACCGCAGCGCCGGCGTTTTCACACTTGCCGTACTCGCGGTACTGTAGACGGAAAGTAGGCAGCCGGTGTAGCACTGACGTAACAGCGACGCCTTGATTTCCTAAGCTATAGAACCACCAACACTAGACTCTACTTGCTCCGATTCTGTTCTCTATGTGTTGAGTGGTAGTCGATTCACCAAAGTGCTTTGTGAGGAAAGGTAGAATGTGGCTTCACGTTTGGACATCATGAATCAAGTAGCCCGATTTGTAGGTGTTCAAATAGTTCAAATGGCTCTCAGAACTATGGGACTTGACTTCTGAGGTCATTAGTGCCCTAGAACTTAGAACTACTTACACCTGATTAACGTAAGGACATCACACATATCCATGCCCGAGGCAGGATTGGAACCTGCGACCGTAGTAGTCGCGCGATTCCAGACTGTAGCGCCTAGAACCGCTCGGACACCGCGGCCGGCGATTTGTAGGTGTATCAGTGCAGACTGAGTAATGTGTCTACAGTGAATAGCACATCACTTTCAGCCATGTGACACGGCGTAACAACAGTGGTCTTAAAAGTTGTATCCTCCCCACAAAAAATATTTCTTAAGAAACCAAGAACCAAGTGTAACCTCCCACGGAAATATTTTTTATAAGTAACCATGAACCAAGCGTAAACTCCGCACAAAAATAATAATTAAATGAATTTTAAATTATTGTGACCTCTGAACAAAATTGGCTCCGATTTATAGTCTGTGTGCAGAAATGCATTCACATTTAATGTTCCCACAAAAATTCTTTTCTCATTTAATGTCAAGTTCGAAACAGAAAAATTCCTAAACACCAAAATAATAAAGAAGTTAGTAACCTGATGAATTTTATGAGGACAGCAGCGCTGCCCTTCGGCCCTGTTTTCTGAATAAAAAAAGCAAAAATTCTTACCTCAATAAAAACTGCAATTATATCTGCTCTTAAATAGATATTTTTCAACAGAGCTTCGTGCAATGCTGGCGTATATATATATATATTTTAATTCTTGGAAGGAATGATCATGCATTGGAAATATTGTTTAAATTGAAATGAATGCTTTTCTTTAAAAGAGTTACTTTATATTATAAAAATTATTATTGGGGCATTTTTTTGGAACAAATTAATTGACAATTAACATACATTATTAAATATGCGCAAGGCTGCTTCTTCACCTTCTACAACAATACTCATCCTCCAGAGTCCTGACCAGAGTCGCGAGCAGAGCACACAGCCAACGCATGCCGACTCCCGCCGACTCCCGCAGACTCACGCAGACTACACCAGACTACTACTGTCCACTCGCGCAGACAAGCGCAGACTAGCGACAAGCAACAACTAACGATAAACTACTCTCTGGTCAGAGATTCTGTCATGCCTCGTCCATCGCCGGCAAAGCATACGTCTTACAAAGTATCCTAACCAACAGGGATAGTGGACGAGTGTGATGTCTTGTCAATGACAATCAGTCTTACGTGAATGTTGCCCAGAACACAATGGAGCCGTCGCCAGCTTGTCTCCGTCCCGCAGTACAGGTGTCAAGCAGCTGTTCCCCTGGGAGAGCACGGATTCGTGCTCTCCCAGGGGAATAGCTGCTTGACATCTGTACATTGTACTCTGGTCATTCATGGATCCACTGGACCTCGTGCAAAGTACCGTGACGGCAAAGGAGTATCGTACACTGCTTTGCAGACCATGTACGCCCCTTTCCGACGATATTGTTTCCCAAGAGCAGTGACATTTTTCAGAAAGATAATGCGCCATGTCACAAGGCCAACTGAGTGATGAGGAGTGGTTCGAGGAAGACGGTACCCAGCTCCAGTTGATGTGATGGCCCCACCAACTCAGCAGATCTGAACCTGATCGAATACATCTGGGATGTGACTGAACGTGGGATCAGAGCTCATCGCCCCCCTCCAAGGAATTAGATGACTTGTGTGTGCAGACCTATTAAAGCATCACTGCTTCCATGTCACGAGGCGTCGCCAAAGCTGGACATTCCAGCTATTAGGTAGGTGACCATACTGTTCCGGCTGATCAAGGTGTCTGGATTCATCAGACCGCGCAATGCTCTACCGCTGCACTACGTCCAGTGCCTATGTTCGAATGACCATTTCATTCATAGTTGCCGATGTCGTGGTGTTAACATTGGCCCATCGTTAGGAGCATTCGGTGCACTGTGTGTTCAGACACACTTTACCCAACATTGAAGTCTGATGTTAGTTCCGCCACAGTTGGCCGTTTGCCCTCTCTTACCAGTCTGCCCAGCACATGACGTCCGACATCTGTAGTGATGCATGTCTGCCCAACCCCACAACGTCTGGATATGATTTCACCTCGTTTTCGCCACGCGTTGAAGACACTCACCACAGCACTCCTCGGATACCCAGCGTGTCGTGCAGTTTCTGAAATGCTCTTGCGAGCCTCTTGGCCATCACAATCTGCCCTCAGTCAAAGATCGCGTGCCTTCCTCTCTCTACCGACGAACAGAACGCCCGCTGGTATGAAACTTCCTGGCAGATTAAAACTGTGTGCTGGACCGAGACACGAACTCGGGACCTTTGCCTTCCGCGGGCAAGTGCTCTATCAAGATGCGAAGCTATGAGGAGGGGGCGTGTGTCCTGGTTGGGTAGCTCAGTTGGTACAGCACTTGCCCGCGAAAGGCAAAGGTCCCGAGTTCGAGACTCGGTCTGGCACACAATTTTAATCTGCCGGGAAGTTTTCGTTTCAGCGCACACTCCGAGTGAAAATCTCATTCTCGCGCACTGATACTACATCCTCTGTGCATTTGTGTGGCCGGCAGTCATTCCTAGCAAAGCAACGCTGCTACCGGCTAGACTGGTTTATATCGGGGGTCATTATGTTCTGGCCATGTGTGAACAAGCATTGTTCTGCTGAAAAATGGCACCAGGACCTTGTCGCAAGAGAGCTGACACGTGAGGAAGCAGGATGTTGATGGCGTTCCGCTAGAGTTTTTTCAATAAGTGCCAGTCGTGACCAGGAAACCTAGCAGTTTATCTGACTTCCAAAAGGGCATCATCATTCGCCTTCGGACCGATAGTGCAAGCACTTCCAAAATGGCTAAATTTGTAAGCTGTTCTCGTTCCGCCACAGTATACCGTGGCATTGCAAAAGGGCGCTATGCAAAACCTGCGCCAACTGTGGTGCATAGATCACAGGGGTCAACGAAGGCTGTGAATATTACGGGTAAAATTACGTGCAACTAGAATGAGAGCTTCTGTTAAGTTTGGAAGGTAGGAGAGGAGATACTGGCGGAAGTAAAGCTGTGAGGACGGGGCGTGAGTCGCGCTTGGGTAGCTCAGTTGGTAGAGCACTTGCCCGCAGAAGGGTCCCGAGTTCGAGTCTCGGTCCGGCACACAGTTTTAATCTGCCAGGAAGTTTGATGCGTGCAAATGTTCAACAGCTGACCGCCCAGATGAGCCGGGGGCTACCAACAGGGTCTCCTCAGCGAACGTTGCTGCGTGTGGTCTTCCGCAGCACGCGCCTGATTTACGCATCTATGCTGACTACTGATCATGGGCAACAGGCGTCCGCTGAGGGGCGACATGTGGTCTTTTCAGAAGGATCACGTTTTATGCTTCGTCGCACAGATGGTCGCTGGCTTTAGGGCGGGAAACGTCTGAAAGCAAACACCCTGTATCCACGAGGCAGCGTTGCAGTCTGTGGAATGTTTTCCTCGCATTCCCTGGGTGACCTCGTCATCGTGGAATGCACAGCCGACCAACACAAGTAAGCATCTGCTAATGTGTCAGGTTTGGCGAGGAAGGGAAAGCAGTAGGCACCCGTTGAGGTGATGGTTAAACATTTTATGATAGACATGATGGTTTATTTGAGTAAAAAGTGGTTGGCCTAGAGAATCTGCCCAAACTGAATGGGCTGCTGCCCAAGAGAGTAGGAGAGGACAGCGTCTAACATGTCCGGAAGCTGCCAGCAGAAGAGAACGGACGGCGTGTCCGCTCCTAGTGGCTGGCTGCGCCTTCTCACCCACGTGACCATCCCCAAGCCTCCCTATTGGTCAGCCAAATTGTAGAGGCGCGGTTCGGTAGCGTTACGTCATCAGCAACACGTGAGTTTAGCTGCTGATGGTTCAACACATGAGTTTCGAAGTGGTTCTGTCCGGTATAATGCAACGTGACTTACGATCTTAAACTAGGAGCCAGCAGAAGGCACTGGCGAACATCAATAGAAATATAAAAAAACTAAATTTTTATAATATTACATCCATCAGTAACGACCACACTGTACACATCAACGCTACTGGACATTAAAATTGCTGCACCATGAAGATGACATGCTAGAGACGCGAAATTCAACCGACAGGAAGAAGATGCTGTGATATGCAAATAGTCAGCTTTTCAGAGCATTCACACAAGGTTGGCGCCGGTGGCGACACCTACAACGTGCTGACATGAGGAAAGTTTCCAACCGATTTCTCACACGCGCTCAGCAGTTGACCGGCGTTGCCTGGTGAAGCAGTGCTGTTATGTCTCGTGTAAGGAGGAGAAATGCGTACCATCACATTTCCGACTATGATAAAGGTCGGATTGTAGCCTATCGCGATTGCGGTTTATCGTATCGCGGCGTTGCTCAAATGGCTCTGAGCACTATGGGACTTAACATCAGAGGTTATCAGTCCCCTAGAACTTAGAACTACTTAAACCTAAGTAACCTAAGGACATGACACACATTCATGCCCCAGGCAGGATTCGAACCTGCGACCGTAGCAGTCGCGCGGTTCCGGACTGAAGCACCTAGAACCGCTCGGCCACACCGACCGGCGCGACGTTGCGTTGGTCGAGATCCAATGACTGTTAGCATAATATGGAATCGGTGGGTTTAGGGGGGGGGGGTAGCACGGAACGCGGTGCTGGATCCCAACGGCCTAGTATCACTAGCAGTCGAGATGACAGGCATCTTATCCGCATGGCTGTAACGGATCGTGCAGCCACGTCTCGATCCCTGAGTCAACAGATGAGGACGTTTGCAAGACAACAACCATCTGCACGAACAGTTCGACGACGTTTGAAGCAGCACGGACTATCAGCTCGGAGACCGTGGCTGCGGTTACCCTTGGCGCTGCATCACACACATGAGCGCCTGCGATGGTGTGCTCGACGACGAACCTGGGTGCACGATTGGCAAAACGTTTAGAGCATCATGATTGTCGCATCGCGGTGAACGCACATTTCGTCATCGCCATACTGGCGTATCAGCCGGCGTTATGGTACGGGGTGCCATTGGTTACACGTCTCGGTCACCTCTTGTTCGCACTGACAGCACTTTGAACAGTGGACGTTACAATTCAGATGTGTTACGACCCGTGGCTCTACCCTTCATTCGATCCCTGCGAAACCCTACATTTCAGTAGGATAATGCACGACCGCATGTTGCAGGTCCTGTACGGGCCTTTCTGGATACAGGAAATGTTCGACTGCTGCCCTGGCCAGCACATTCTCAAGCTCTCTCATCAATCGAAAACGTCCGGTCAATGGTGGCCGAACAACTGGCTCGTCACAATACGCCAGTCACTACTCTTGATGAACTGTGGTATCGTGTTGAAGCTGCATGGGCAGCTGTACCTGTACCCCCCATCCAAGCTCTGTTCAACTCAATGCCCAGGCGTATCAAGGCCGTTATTACGGCCAGCGGTGGTAGTTCTGGGTACTGATTTCTCGGGACCTATGCACCCAAATTGCGTCAAAATGTAATCACATGTCAGTTCCAGTATAATATATTTGTCCAATGAATACCCGTTTATCATCTGCATTTCTTCTTGGTGTAGCAGTTTTAATGGCAAGTAGTGTATCTTTGGGGACCTGTCGGTACCTTCCAGAACCTCGCCGACACTCTCCTTGCTCGCCTCGCAGGGGTCCACGCTTGTGAAGGCGGCTACTCAGGTGATGTGACTGGTCAGCGTGCATCTAGGCGCCTTGTGTGAGGTCGTGACGGTGATTTCCTCATCTCTTCCAATCCAGCCGAGAACTTCCTCACTGCACATAACATGCATTCTCCTGGCTACGTGTCCCACACACCTACATTCCATAGTAATTACGGTCGTGATTAAGTTTCCCATTCCAGTCTGATCTCTTGTCTATGTGTATTCTTTTCTTTCATTTGTATGCACTGCTGGTTCAGTAGCATCATCTTTTAATTGTTTGTTGATTAGAATGCTGCTCATATAACTGCTAATTGTAAAAATTACTTTTCATACTAATTGGAAGCTTGGTTTTGAAAATCCTATTTACTCTACTTAAAATACAAATTTTTATTACTATCTGCAGGCTTATTACTAAGCAACTATGGGGGCAAACAGAACCTGGATACATTGCAGGTTGCCTATCTATCGACTCCCAGGTACAAGAAAAATTTTATTTTCAATGTCTGAAATAAGTTGTGGCCGAGTTTAAAAATTTAAAACTCTGATATAATGTAATCATTGACAGGTAAGATTATATCTGTTATAGGTTTAACACAGTAATAGAAGTTGAGGCAGCATAATTCACTGCGCGCAAATACTCGGACTATATTCATCCAGTATTTGAAATTGAGAGAACCTAGTGACTTGTAACAAACTTTAAACGTAATCGGTAACTAAAACCTTTCCTGTTTTCTCATTGACACACTTACCGTCAGATATTTTACTCATTAACTCATTTGTGAAATAATCAGAATTTTTGATGCTCTTTTATACGTAGGAATCGGACTCTTTAAAGAGTCGGAGGTTTAAAAGTTAATTATTTCTTCTGCCTTCCACCCAGTAAATGTGTCCCTAAACATAAATACCCATCAACTAGATGTGTGAATTTATTATTAATTTGCTCTATTTATTTCCCGATTTTGCTCGTTACTCACTGTCTGACGAAAGAAGAGAAGCAGCCGAAGTGTCATTTCGTACACGGCAGGTACGTAAATGGTTATAGAGTTACAATTTTATTTGACTGGCAGAAATGCTATCAGATTTAATTAGTGTAGTTCATGTTTCGCGATGTTACTAGGCTTGATAGGAAACACAGGGCGTCCCTTTATCTTGAACACCCTAAATAACTGTTTGTCCAAATGCAAATTACAAAATGTTTCAAGCAAATGTTCCTTAGCCGTCAGGGGGACGTCAATCAGCATTATTGCCTTCGTTATAGCTCTGTTCTTTACCAAGATATGAACCGGGGTATGACTCTTTTAAATGAAACCCTGTATTTTTTTATTCGGTAATTCATTTCCTGTACTAAAGACCTCTGCAAAAATGTATCACAGTGTACCATTCACTGAAACACAACGTTATTAATTACATAATACAACAGTGACTTTGGGCTCGGGATCACAAACGGGTCCACTTGCTGGAGTTGTCAGAAAACAAATGAAAACCAAGTAAAAACATAACACAAAAGTGACTTTGACTCTCCTGTACCATTGCCCAGCAGTAGAACATTCAAAGGTGCCCAAAGTGGTGACCCTGGACACCGATACACTGGTGCACTCGTTGAATGAAACAATTATTTACTGCTTCCAGTGTTGCCTGCTGAAGAGAATTACAAGCAAGCACGATACGTTCCTGCAGGTCCTCTGGAGTTGTTGGAACATCACGATAGACAACGTCTTTAATGCATCCCCAAAGAAGAAAGTCCAGAGGACTTCCTAACATCCTGCTTGGTGAGCCTGTTTCCCCCTAATTTTGTTCCTGTTGTCACGGAGCATCTTATGATCCTGTTATCACTGAACAAGTCATCTTAACTGGTGAGCCAAGCTTAGCATAAGCGTCAGTCTGACAGGTCTCCATCAACAGCGCCACGTGCTCTTAACACATTGAGAAACTGACGACAGATCTGGACCATATTCAAGGTCATAAGAACAAAACCTGATGATCAGGAACGTCCATCCCCTCTCAGTCAAATGCCACGTATTGAAATTTATGTCACAGCCAGAGGCCAAACCGAGCGTCTCAGAGTCGCAATTCAGCAGATTTCTACATCTGCATCTATGCTTCACGAGCGGAGTGTGGTTCGTGTATCACTGTTATTTCCTTCCCCCCTCCCCTCCCCCCGTCGTTAACTGTTCCAGTACCCAATAGGGGCGGGAAGAATGATTGTTGGCACGCCTTCATAAGAAATCAAATCTTTCTGATTTTACCTTCGTGCTCTTTCGCCATATATACGCAGCAGAAAGCAATTTATTAGTTGACTCTTTTTTGGAACGTACGCCGTCTCCTCCCTTACAGCGCCTGCTATTGAAGTTGACCGAGCTTATCCGTGACACTTTCGAGCTTAGTAAACGAAACTGTGGCAAAATGCGTTGCTTTTCTTTGGATCTTCTCTGGTTCCGATGTCTGCCTTGTCTGGTGAAGTCGCATGGTGTGAACGGCTTGGAGACCCGGAATGGCAGCTTCGACTGCCTAATTTCCTACTCAAAGTATGACAGCTGTATGTGTATGTGAAGGTGACATAATTTTTCTGTTTGTTTATGCGCAATACGATAGATTTGTTTATGCTGAGAGTCAATAGTGCCTACACCAAGTGTTGGTCCTCTGGGAGTCTTATTGCAATTTTCTACTATTTTTAACCTTTGGGAGTCCTTCATATACCCTATTTGATCAGAAGTATTATTACGGGATGTGTTCACTCTTCGCCTTGTTACGGCTTGAATTCGAGAAGGGACCCTCTGAGGTGCCTGTATGTATGCGCACGAATGGCAGCTCATTCTTCCTCAAGAGTCGAAACCAGATAAGATCATTTTCTAGGACGCTGGAGTCTGGAGCAAAATTGACTTTCTGTCTAGTATCAAAAGTGTTCCAGTGCGCTCAAGTCTGCGCAGGCCAATCGCATTCAAAAATGTTATGGTCCACGAATCATTGCCTGACAGATTATATATTTATTTTCGCACGAACATTACACATTTCTTCATGAATAATAGGTACATAACGTACAGACGAACGGAAACTGTACGAATATGGTAAAACTGGACAAAAAATTGAAATTAAAAAAAAATTAATACAAATGTACAAGCACGTGATACAGTTTTACAACGAGTGACAGACGAACAGGAACTGTACAACAAAGTAAAATTTGGATAAAAAAGAGTTTTGAAATTAAAAAATGAATACATATATGTCACAAACACAGGTTACAGTTTTCCAGCTGACCAGTGCAGTAGGCGTCAGGTCATAGAATCCTTGCAGAGACTGTTCAGCGCGGGTATTTGGGCATTCGAAGGCTGTTTTCTAAGGCTTCACACTTCCAAGGTGAAAGATTTTCCGACATTCCTCACTGAAGCACTTCTTTGTCCTGTGTAGATTCTGCTGGAGCTGCGCTATACCATTGTACTCGGGTGGAAACCGCCGACTTTGACTGTCGGATCTTGTGCGAGGTTACAGCTTCTGACTTCTTGTCTCCACTGTGATCGCCAGTGCCTGCCCGTAGTAAAGTTCTGAAGTTGTGTTCCTTTTCTCACTGGAGAATTTCTTGATTTCAGTCTCGATTCCGTGTGTTCGTTTGTAAGATGGGCAGAATCGGCATGAATGCGCAACGCTGGCTTATTAACATTTTCGAAGCTGTTTTATGACGGGCTGCATTGCCATGTTGATCAGGCGTTGCGCCGGAACTCTTCCTCTATCGAACCAAATTTAGCGCTCCTCATTTAGAGTTTTCTTGAGTGGGTAAAGGTATCACACTCTAACCGCGAAGAACACCCGCATACCGCAGCGCCACCTACTCCGATTTCCCCGTCGCACTTCGCGTAATGTCAGGTGACGTTTCCCAGGCAATAGCCAAATCCAAACTGAAACGCCCTGCTTAAGTCCGCAGGACAGTTGCACTCAAACACATATAACTTTATTTAGTTGCCCAAACAATAAAAGCGAAAATTTTTGAACTTAGTTATCGGCTGAATAGGCCAACTTTATTATGCCTTAGCCGGCCGGAGTGGCCGTGCGGTTCTAGGCGCTACAGTCTGGAGCCGAGCGACCGCTGCGGTCGCAGGTTCGAATCCTGTCTCGGGCATGGATGTGTGTGATGTCCTTAGGTTAGTTAGGTTTAATTAGTTCTAAGTTCTAGGCGACTGATGACCTGAGAAGTTAAGTCTCATAGTGCTCAGAGCCATTTGAACCATATTATGCCTTAAGGGCACAACAACTTAAACTTAAAAACGGCTGAAAACCATTAACTTAAAATTCAGACTCAACACAGAATATTTAGAAGGCAGAAGGCCTCACGTGAGTAAGTTCTATAACTTGGCTGAAGGCCCAACAAATCTAACACTTGAAAAGCAAACAACCTTAATTTAAAGACGGCTGAAGGCCCATGATTTAAGACTGCAGGTAAAATTAATTTAAAAAAGAAGAAAAACACAAGTCAGCAGGCCTTATCTTCAATTAGGCTGAAGGCCCCACACAGTCTGATACTTGAAAGACAAGAACTTTAATTTAAAAACGGCTGAAGGCCGACTACTTAAAATAACTAAAATAATTTTTAAAAGGCAGAAGGCCCAAAGCTTTATCTTTAAACAATATTTTACACAGGCTGAAGGCCCAAACAATCTAAGATTGAACAAGTAAGGAATTTAAATTTTAAAGCGGCTGAAGGCCCATTATTGAAAACCCAACTAAAAGTATACAGATTCAACCCATCGGCTATAAGCCATTAAAATACACAATCAAACACCAATAAGAAAAGGCAGTACAGCCAGCGGCGCTCAGAAGTTTCTGGGGGTCGGTCTGCACTTGAAATATTAACGTTCGCTTAGGGGAGACAAGTAGTCGGTCCAACTACACTACTGGCCATTAAAATTGCTACACCACGAAGATGACGTGCTACAGACGCGAAACCGGCAGGAAGAAGATGCTATGATATGCCAATGATTAGCTTTTCAGAGCATTCACACAAGGTTGGCACCGGTGGCGACACCTACAGCGTGCTGACACGAGGAAAGTCTCCAACCGATTTCTCATACACAAACAGCAGTTGACCGGCGTTGCCTGGTGAAACGTTGTTGTGATGCCTCGTGTAAGGAGGAGAAACGCGTACCATCACGTATCCGACTTTGATAAAGGTCGGATTGTAGCCTATCGCGATTGCGGTTTATCGTATCGCGACATTGCTGCTCGCGTTGGTCGAGATCCAATGACTTTTAGCAGGATATGGAATCGGTGGGTACAGGAGGGTAATACGGAACGCCGTGCTGGATCCCAACGGCCTCGTATCACTAGCAGTCGAGATGACAGGCATCTTATCCGCATGGCTGTAACGGATCGTGTAGCCACGTCTCGATACCTGAGTCAACAGATGGGGACGTTTGCAAGACAACAACCATCTGCACAAACAGTTCGACGACGTTTGCAGCAGCACGGACTATCAGCTCGGACACCGTGGCTGCGGTTACCCTTGACGCTGCATGACAGACAGGAGCGCCTGCGATGGTGTACTCAACGACGAACCTGGGTGCACGAATGGCAAAACGTTATTTTTTTCGGATGAATCCAGGTTCAGTCTACAGCATCGTGATGATCGCATCCGTGTTTGGCGACATCGCGGTGAACGCACATTGGAAGCGTGTATTCGTCATCGCCATACTGGCGTATCACCCGGCGTGATGGTATGGCGTGCCATTGGTTACACGTCTTGGTCACCTCTTGTTCGCATTGACGGCAGTTTGAACAGTGGCTCTACCCTTCACTCGATCACTGCGAAACCCTACATTTCAGCAGGATAATGCACGACCGCATGTTGCAGGTCCTGTACGGGCCTTTCTGGGTACAGAAAATGTTCGACTGCTGCCCTGGCCAGCACATTCTCCAGATCTCTCACCAACTGAAAACGTCTGGTCAATGGTGGCCGAACAACTGGCTCGTCACAATACGCCAGTCACTACTCTTGATGAACTGTGGTATCGTGTTGAAGCTGCATGGGCAGCTGTACCTGTACACGCCATCCAAGCTCTGTTTGACCCAATGTCCAGGCGTATCAAGGCCGTTATTATGGCCAGAGATGGTTGTTATGGGTACTGATTTCTCTGGATCTATGCACCCAAATTACGTGAAAATGTAATCCCATGTCAGTTCTGGGATAATATATTTGTCCAATGAATACCCGTTTATCATCTGCATTTATTCTTGGTGTAGCAATTTTAAAGGCCAGTAGTGTAGATGTGTTAGCTTATTTTTTAAAATAAATGGTGATAGGAAGGTTTGTAAATACACTCTTCAATTGAGTGTCACCGCCGTATCGTGATTTAGAGACATCTGCTATGTGTGAAGTTATTTCTGTGGTAACAGCTGCCCCAGTCGTAATGCTTTTGTGTGTAGGAGTCCCTATTCACTTCAGAATAACACTTGGGCTGTTCATCACGATCTAACCATAGTTAATGAGTAATAAGTCGCAGTGCAATACTGGTTTGTAATTTTCTTTTTTCACTTATTTTCCTATGTATACAGCAAACTGTCTCTCGAGGACTGCGAGCCAGTTACCTGCTGCGTTTATCTATTTTTCTGTAAAAGTAACAGAGTTTTATGTTGCAGTGCGGTATATTGCGTTGTGGTAGCAACTGGTCACGGATCGTAACAAGGACGAAAGCCTTCCCGCTAATCTTCTGCTTAATGTACCCGATCGCCTTTGTCCAGGGAGGAGGAAAATTGCAGCTGTCAGCGCGATTATACGTTTAATATTCTTGCGTTCACGGTGCGTCGAGAACTTCTGAGAGACTTCCCACTTCCCTTCACTGCAGCCTGATCTAGATACGTGCAGTCAGCAGCTAAATGTCGGGTTAGCAGACGTGAATGTCAGGTGCGGTTCCAAGCACAGTAACTTTGCGGTAGGCCGTCCTTTCTAATCACAAGTATGACCACTTCGTACTTCAGTAGAAGGACTTACTTCAAATAAGAGCTATACGTAGCCTTTTGCAATTCCTACTGCAGCCTTCTGGATGATTTTAGAGGGGATGTAGCAGGTAAAGTTTTGATAGGGAGCCCAAGAAGGTAACTGCAAAGAAACCACGGGTAACAGAGGAAATATTTCAGTTGATCAGCGAAAGAAAGAAGTACAAAAACGTTCAAGGTAGTTCAAGAATACAGAAATACAAATCACTAGGAATGAAATAAATAGGAAGAGTAGTAAACCTAAGGCGAAACGGTTGCGTGAAAAGTGTGAAGAAATGGAAAAAGAAATTATTGCCGGTAGGATTCACTCAGCATGTAGGAAAGTCAAAACGACCTTCGGTGGATCTAAAAGCAAGGGCGGTGACATTAAGAAGGAAATGGGAATACTACTGTCAAATGCAGAGGAGAGTGGATTGGTGGAAAGAATACATTGAAGTTCTCTATGAAGGAGAGGAATTGTTTGAAGACGTGGTAGAAGAAGAAACAGGAGTCGATACAAAAGATATGGACGATACAGGATTAGAATCGGAATTTGAAAGATCCCTGGAAGACTATAAGGCCGAACGGATAGATAAAATTCCATCAAAATTTCTAAAATCACTGGGGGAAGTGGCAACAAAACGACTATTCACGTTGATGTGTAGAATGTTTGAGTCTGGCTGTATACCATCTGACATTCGGATAAATATCATCTACATAATTCCGAAGATTGGAAGAGCCGACAAGCGCGCCAATTATCAGCTTAAAAACTCATATGTCCCAAGTTGCCGACAAGAATAATATGTAGAAGAATGGAAGAGAAAATCGAGGATGTGTTAGATAACGAAGGTAAAGGGACCAGAGAGGCAATTATGGCGTTGCGGTTGATACTGGAAGCATGACTGAAGAAGAATCGACCTGGAAAAAAGGTTCGACATTGTAAAACGGTGCAAGATGTTCGAAATTCTGAGAAAAGTAGTTGTAAGCTACAGGGAAAGATAGGTAAGATGGGAGTAATAAGAGTGGATGACCAAATGCGAGGTGCTCCGATTGAAACAGCTATAAGGCAGGAATGTAGTCTTTCCCCCCACTGTTCAATCTGTACATCGAAGAATCAATGACGGAAATAAAAGAAAGGCTCAAGAATGGAATTAAAATGCAACGTCGAAGGATATCAATGTTAAGATTTGATGATGACATTGCTGTTCTCACTGAGAGTGAAGAAGAATTATAGAATCTGCTGAACAGAATGAACAGTCTAATGACTACAAAATATGGATTGAACGTAAATCGAAGAAAGATAAAAGTAATTAGAAGTAGTAGAAATGACAAAAGCGAGGAACTTAACATCAGGATTGATGGTCACGAAGTAGATGAAGTTAAAGGAATTCTGCCGTCTAGGCAGTAAAATAACATATGAAGAACGGAGCAAGGAGGACGCCAAAATCAGAGTAGCACTGCCAAAAACGGGATCTCTGGCCAAACAGGGGCCTCAATTTGAGGAAGAAATTTCTGAGAATGTACATTTGCAGCACAGCATTGTATGGTGGTGAAACATGAAAACTGGAACAGAGGAGAGCTGAAGAATTTGAGATGTGGTGCTACACGCGAATGTCGGAAATTAGGTGGACTGATAAGGTAAGGAATGAGGAAGTTCTGCACAGAATCGGTGAGGAAAGGTATATATCGAATACACGACAAGAAGAAGGGACATGATGGTAGAGCATCAGTTAAGATGTCAAGGAATAACTTCCATGGTACTAGATGGAGCTGTAAAGGGTAAAAACTGTAGAGGAAGACAGAGATTGGAATACATCCAGCAGATAATTAATTGAGGGTGTAGGTTGCAAGTGCTACTCCGGGATATAGAGGTTGGCGGGCCGCATCAAACCAATCAGAAGAGTGATGACTCAAAAAATAGAAAAGAGGCTATTGCCGGAGATGTGCCATTTGGATGTAAAATAAGTTTGAAGATCAGACCACTTTCAAATCTCGCGCTTCATGGTACACACACTGCTTCTTTTGCTACTGCCTTTGTTCCGCAGTTTTCGCAGCATCAGCAGGGTTACAAACGGATTTGGCATGGTTAATTTGAAGGGGTGGCCGAATGCCCTTCCTGCCGCCACCCCGTACACCCCTGGACGGAATCAGTGTACCCCAACTGTCTGTATCTAGTGTAAATCATGAAACAGTGTGAACGTGTATCAAATTACTGCGAGTCGTGTAAGTGAGGCGGGGTGTGGGGACCAGCCCGGTATTCACCTAGTGGGATGTGGAAAACCGCCTAAAAACACTTCCAGGCTGACTGGCACACCGGCCCTTCGTCGTTAATCCGCCGGGCGCATTCGAGCCGTGGCGCCGATCCGAGTCCAGGAAGCGGCGCGTTAGCGCTCTCGGCTAACCTGGTGGGTCCTCGTGTTACACGCATTGCGGTCACTATAAGCTCTGACCTGTGTGTGGCAGGGGCAGTGTTTCGAACACTCGTCTGCATGACGAAGGAGGTCCTCGTCAACGCCCAGAGTGTGGTGAGTCCGTATACCACCACGGTCTAGACTCCTAGTTGCGAACATACCAATTTCTCGTAGCCGTTGCTGCAGTCAGACGAAAATGGCATGTGATGTCGTAACTGGACATCGACTAATAAAAGCACCCGCTTCTCGGTTTGTGTAAGTAGCGCAAAAAAAAGAGACTGGGTTTAATATTCCGTCGACGTCGACGTCATTAGAGATCAAGCACAAGCTCGGATTTTGTCAAGGAGAGGGAAGGAAATCGACCATGTACTGTCAAAGGAATGCCATCCCGGCATATCCCAGCAGTGATTTAGGGGAATCACGGAAAATCTAAGTCAGACCGACCGGACGTGAGTTAGAATTGTCGTCCTTCTGAATGTGAGTCTAGTGTGCTGAGCACTGCGCCATCTCGCTCGGTGCGTAACGTGAAGAGAGAGATTTCAGAGCGATGCGATCTCCAGACTTATTGTGTATCCCAACGGCATATTTCGGGAAACCAGTATTCTAGAAGTGTAGAGTTCGCCCAGGATACGGTGTCCGATGGGTAGTGACCGAATTTCGTCCAAAGCTCTGGGCGAGTTCAGTCGTTTCTTCAGAAGCGGAGGCCGAAAGTGTCTGCCACCACTCGGAACGTATGCGATGGCAGAATCGAGACGCACGCGCTACGGTCTTCCTGAAACGAAAGTATTCAGTAACGTAAAAAATATGACAACAAGTGTCTGAGACAGTTGTTAGATTGGTTACTGCTGCTACAGTGGCAGGTTATCAATATTTAAGTGAGTTTGCACTTGATGTTATAGTCTGCGCACGAGGGATGGGACACAGCATTTCCGAAGTAGCTATGAAGTGGGGATTTGCCCGTACGCCAATTTCACGAGTGTACCAGGAATATCAGGAATCCGGTAAAACATCAAATCTGCGACATCGCTGTGGTCTGAAAAAGATTCTGCAAGAACGGGACCATCGACGACTGGAAAGAATCGTTCAACGTGACAGAAGTGCAACATTTCCGCAAATCGTTGCAGATTTCGATGCTACGCCATCAACAAGTGTCAGCGTGCGAACCATTCAGCGAAACATCATCGATATGGGCTTTCAGAGCCGAAGGCCCACTCGTGTATCCTTGATGACTGCACGACACAAAGCTTTACTCCTCACCTGGGCCCGTGAACACCGACATTTGACTGTTGATGACTGGAAACATGTTGCCTGGTCGGACGAGTCTCGTTTAATATTGTATCGAGTGGGTGGACATGTACGGGTATGGAGACAACCTCATGAATCCATGGACCCAGCATGTCAGCAGAGGACTGTTGAAGCTGATGGAGACTCTCTAGTGGTGTGGGCCGTATGCAGTTGGAATGATATGGGACCCCAGGTACGTCTAGATACGACTCTGACAGGTGACACGTACGTAAGCATCCTACCTGATCACCTGCATCCATTCATGTCCATTGTGCATTCCGAGAGACTTGGGCAGTTCCAGCAGGACAATGCGACATCCGATACGTCCAGAATTGCTACAGAGTGGTCCCAGGAACACTCTTCTGAGTTTAAACACTTTTGCTGGCCATAAACTCCCCAGACATGACCATTTTTGAACGTATCTGGGATGCCTTGGAAGTGCTATTCCGAAGAGATCTCCACCCCCTCGTACTCTTATGGGTTTATGGACAGCTGTGCAGGATTCGTGGTGTCAGTTCCCTCCAGCACCATTTCAGACAATAGTCGAGTCCACGCCACGCCGCGTCGCGGCAGTTCAGCGTGCTCGCGGTTCAAATGTCTCTGAGCAAAAAAAAAAAAAAAAAAAAAAAAATGGTTCAAATGGCTCTGAGCACTATGGGACTTAACATCTATAGTCATCAGTCCCCTAGAACTTAGAACTACTTAAACCTAACGACATCACACAACACCCAGCCATCACGAGGCAGAGAAAATCCCTGACCCCGCCGGGAATCGAACCCGGGAACCCGGGCGTGGGAAGCGAGAACGCTACCGCACGACCACGAGATGCGGGCTGTCTCTGAGCACTATGGGACTTAACACCTGAGGTCATCAGTCCCCTAGAACTTAGAACTAATTAAACCTAACTAACCTAAGGACATAAAACGCATACAAGCCCGAGGTAGCATTCGAACCTGTGACCGTAGCGGTCGCGCGGTTCCTGACCGAAGCGCCTAGAACAGCTCGGTCACACCGGCCGGCATCTTGTGCTCGCGGGGGCCCTACACGATGTCAGGCTGGTGAACCGGTTTCTTTGGCTCTTCGGTGGATGAAGACGTAGATATAACAGTGCTTTGTATCAGGGCTAATCTCACTGAACAGATTTCGTGTAGTTTACGAAGTACATTTATTTATTCATCTTTATTAATGGACAATCACGAAGGTAACTAATGTTGACCGTACTGTAATTACATAAAACGTTTTGAATCGTTTTGTGTGGAATTCAAACACATTTTTGTTATTATTTCTTAACGTAGCCATTCTTGAAATCTCATTCTCAAGAAAGGAGTCTCATAGTAATACAAAACAGTAAGAGGAAACGAGGAAATGTAGAAAAGAATACAAAAGGAAAAATAGCAGTAACAAGAAACAGGTCTGTTGACATTCGTAAAATAAATGGACGTGGTGACCATTGCTTTAACAGGTTAAGTGAGTTCAGCGAGTAGCGAGGGTGTTGTACATCCAGTTTCCATTTCACGCCGGCTTCGAGAACCTCGTAGATTCGAAAGCGAGTGGACAGTGTACTGGATTTTGTTTCAGTTGCAGAACCTGTGTGGTAGGTTAGCAGGTTAGCTGCTGCAGATGCAGTCTCCGTTTCAAGTCTGGTTTCGTGTCCGAAAACAAGCTGGCGGATTGCTGGACCCGTTTTCCCCACATTCGCCTTGTTCTTAACCTGGCATCGATGCGTCACAATAGCGACTGGTGCCATGGACAGACATTAGTTGTCAGCACGCTGGGATTTGGCTGAGTGTGAGCAGACAGAAACCGTTTGGGTCAAGAGGCTGAGTTTCTCGTCACGTCGCAATGTATCCTATCCAGGAGCGCCCTAAAACTGCTGCGTACATTCCATGTCCTAATGTAGAATGTACGTTTGGGCAAGCGTGGGCGTAACTGGTAGTGACTTGGTTTTGTGCCACCTTTGCCTCAGTTGCCTGATCTCATTATTCTCGTAATTTTTGTCAGATGTACGGTCATAGTTCCCATTGTTTATTCTCCAACTTGTTTTAGATTTGAAAATGACGACGTAGTTCGTTAAAACCAGATATGTAAGCCTTTCTTTTTAAATAAAAATAATTATGTTCTCTGACTATGACTTCACTATAGTAGTGTCAAATAAACATGTAAGTGATATTTTGACACACTCCTTACTACAATTATGTCAGAGTATAAACGTCCTAGAATATTGCTCAAGTGTGTGGGACCCGTACGAGAAGGGACTAACAAGACTCATTGAACGTATACAGATAAGGGCAACACGAATGATGACAGGTTTATTTAATCCGTGGGCGAGTGTCATAGAAATACTGAAGGAACTGAACTGGACGACTCTTGAAGATAGACGTAAACTATCCCGAGAAACTCTACTAACCAAAGTTTATAGAACCGGCTTTAACTGATAATTCTAGGAATATACTACAAACCCCTGCCTACCGCTCACATAGGGATCGATAGGATAAGAGTAGAATAATTATTACACGAGGAGAGGCATTCAGACAAATCACTCTTCCCACGCTCCATACGTGAATGGAACAGGAAAACAATGGTACATCGGGAAGTATCCTTTGCAGAGTATGGATGTAGATGTAGCGGAATCGCGAAAAATTGATAATACCGAGACGTGTATTGGAATTGTGTATTCAAAAAAACTGTGGACTTCAGATCCCATTGGTGAGGAGGATGGGGAGGGGGGGGGTCCCCTCTGCCCTCCAATCCCCCTCCCCCAAATCTGCTGCTGCGGATGCCTATGTGTACAGGATATCCCAAAACGCGTTGTCCAGTAAGCTGTAAGGTTGTTGTTATCCGTTTCAGCTATTTATCACGGAAGCTAACCATCATATTTAGCGGAAGGCGAGCGCAGGCATCAACATTCCGCCCTCTGAAGTACTGCTGACAGCAACTCGTTGCGAAATCCGCCGAGTACTTTGTAGAACGACGCCAGAACAACAGCTGATATAGGTTCGTCCGTAGGCGCTTCCGATCCTTCAAACTTTCATCTGCACAAGGGCACGTGATACCTACGAATCCATCCGCATTTACCGGAGGCCCAATGGTATGCTGAGAAGAGGCTTCTGAACTGCAGCTTACCCGCCACAGGGACCACGAGACAGCTTGTGAGGGTCATTACCGCTTTTGAAAGTCAACCACAGCTACGAGGGTTGGAACTTTAATAGTGGCAACTATTTATTTACAGCTCGTACAAAATAGATACGTGTTTCGAAGAAGTTTTACTGACCCTCAAAGTAGTCACCAGCATTGTGAATAACCCGTTGCCAGCGACGTGGAAGTCGTAGGATACTCTTAGCAGTGCCAGCTGTGCTGACAGTTAGAGCGGCGCGGTCTATTCCCCGACGAATTTGTAGCACTTCTGAAGCGAATGCCGTGAAGTGTTTCCTTCAGTTTAGAAACCGAGTTGGACTTACGAGGGCTTAAGTCAGGGGAGTCCAGTATGTGGTACAGCACTTAGCAGCCCCATCAGTCAAACAGATCAGTAACAGCTTGCACTGTACGTGCTTGAGCATTGTCCTGCAAAATGATGGTCAGGTCCTGCAGAAAGTCTCATCACTTGCTGTTCATTTTTGGAACACAACCTACGACCAACTTAGAGACAGAGGTGATGACATTTTCTGCAGGACCTGACCATCATTTTGCAGGACAATGCTCAAGCACGTACAGTGCAAGCTGTTACTGATCTGTTTGACTGATGGGGCTGCTAAGTGCTGTACCACATACTGGACTCCCCTGACTTAAGCCCTCGTAAGTCCAACTCGGTTTCTAAACTGAAGGAAACACTTCACGGCATTCGCTTCAGAAGTGCTACAAATTCGTCGGGGAATAGACCGCGCCGCTCTAACTGTCAGCACAGCTGGCACTGCTAAGAGTATCCTACGACTTCCACGTCGCTGGCAACGGGTTATTCACAATGCTGGTGACTACTTTGAGGGTCAGTAAAACTTCTTCGAAACACGTATCTATTTTGTACGAGCTGTAAATAAATAGTTGCCACTATTAAAGTTCCAACCCTTGTATTTGTACGCTCCACCTCGTTGTTGATGTTGTGGTCTTCGGTCCTGAGACTGGTTTGACGCAGCTCTCCATGCTACTCTATCCTGCGCAAGCTTCTTCATCTCCCAGTACGTACTGCAACCTACATCCTTCTGAATCTGCTTAATGTATTCATCTCTTGGTCTCCCTCTACGATTTTTACCCTCCACGCTGCCCTCCAGTACTAAATTGGTGATCCCTTGATGCCTCAGAACATGTCCTACCAACCGATCCCTTCTTCTAGTCAAGTTGTGCCACAAACTTCTCTTCTCCCCAATTCTATTCAATACCTCCTCATTAGTTATGTGATCTACCCTCCTAATCTTCAGCATTCTTTTGTTGCACCACATTTCGAAAGCTTCTATTCTCTTCTTGTTTAAACTATTTATCGTCCATGTTTCACTTCCATACATGGCTACACTCCATACAAATACTTTCAGAAAAGAATTCCTGACACTTAAATCTATACTCGATCTTAATAAACTTCTCTTCTTCAGAAACGCTTTGCTTGCCATTGCCAGTCTACATTTTATGTCCTCTCTACTTCGACCATCATCAGTTATCTTGCTCCCCAAATAGCAGAACTCCTTTACTACTTTAAGTGTCTCATTTCCTCCTCGTAACATCGCAATATTGCCACTGTGGAGATCTCCAGGAGATTAATCACATCTTCGTCAACTGCTCTCGATGCAGAAGAGAATCCGAGTGGCTAATTACGGAACTGGTCCGCACCATCAACCACTCCCGTCTCACGTGTCGATCCTCTTGTCCACGAGGAAGTGAAATGTTCACAAATTACTAGCGAACCCATCAATGCTTCGCAGTTGCTAAATACGTATGGGGATTGGATACACGTGCTAACCTCTTTCTTCCCTCTGTCTCTGTCCATAACCTCTTCCCCCCCCCCTCTCTGTCTATCTCCTCCTCTATTTCCTCCACCCCTCGCTGTTCATCTCCTCTTGCCTCCTGTCTCATTACCTTCAGCCTTGTTTGTTGGTACTGCAAACAAAACCTTGTTGAAAACTCATGTCGCTTCAAATGAATGTGTAAACTGGTACAGGTTCATTCGAATATGACGTATGAGAGAGACCACTCCAGCTGGATCTCTGAGGATAGCAGCTTCAATGACAGTATTTTAGTGTCAGTCTCTGAATGGTTAGGACGATTCGAATTTCGCTGTACTATCCTAGTCATAAGCAGAAAAACCATAAATACAATTTTCTAATTTTCTGTTAAAATCGATTGCGAGGAAGAAATAAAAACAGCACATCATAGCGTAGTATACAATTTTTTATGAGGAGAAAAAATATACAGTGTGTAACGAGTGTAAGTGCAGGTATTTATATATGTGGTACCTTTACATGTACACGCACCCTTGTCTTGGTTGTTTTTCCTCTGCGTCGAAGAGTCTTCTCACAAACTATGCTGTAACTGCATCACCATTAAGTGGACTACACTTGTCAGTATAGACTAACCGATGTCGGTCCAGACATCTGCACTTCCACACTTCAACACTTGCCCTGCTGCCCAGGAGAACATGAGCATTTATGGCCTGCTCTTGTCACACATACTCGGAGGATCTAATTTACCTAAATACATACAATTCCTAATAGCTATAATTATTACTCTGTGTTGCGTACATAGTTCTGCGTAGTCAGCGCGTACACAACTTTCCCACTAGAGCGCCCCGCTAAGCACAACAGCGCAGGCGCAGCGCTCGTCCGTCTCCGCACTACGAGATGGCGCTGCCTTAGAGACGGACCAAATTCTGCTTCCGCCGATCCGCGTATTAATATGTAACGCAGCCAATGAGATTGCTGCTAAAGTAGAACCTTTTCTCCTCGCGGATCACACTCGCGCAGTGATACCTGAACGCTCGAGGTATTATAACGAGTGTACAGACCTCCGATTAGTCAGTCTGCATTTGTCTGCATTTGTCTACACCAGTCTGTACCAGTCTGCATTAGTCTCTACGAGTCTATAGTAAAGTTTCAGTCTGCGCCTAATAAGATTATCATATTCCTGTACTTAGCCATGAAGATAAATGAATAGACACTTTGTGAAGTATCAGAGATATGTGAGAATAGGATTAACGTACCAAGTTCAAAGGAACTTCAGATTGTCAATTGTAAACAGTATCCAGAATCAAGTTTCGTAAAGTCTATGCTATTTATTATTTTAATAAATGTGTGTGAAAATTAATCAAGTTCTGTTTAAAGTTGGTCACCGTCAATCTGCTACTCTAAGTGTGCAAGTGGCATTTCTATGGTCTGACCTAACGGCAGAAGATAAACACGCCACGATAAGACAACGAGACACATTGCTGACACTCGCCTACTTCGTTAGAGCGACAAGTCAAATAATCTGATGGTGTGTGTACCGAAGGTCTTACAGTATGCACACCACACTCTGCGAATAAAGTAAATACTGATATAATATTGTTCAGGTACACCTTCCTCAGCCGTCAATAGAAACATCTGCTCTTCCACCCGTAAGGCTCTCTAATGGGAGAAACAGTTGACTGCAGGAAAGAAAACGAAACCATACATTTTCATAGTGTAGCACAGCATTTTTTTGTCACATTCCGTTTTAACAGAAGATATGTACATTACTGTTTAAAGACTCTATAGCCCATGCCTGTCTACATGCCTTTTTGAGTGTCATGTAAAAATTTGAAATAAATCGTTCAAGAATATTTCGATATTTTTCGTAACAATATTTCCCAATTATATACTACTGGCCATTAAAATTGTTACGCCAAGAAGAAATGCACATCATAAATGGGTATTCATTGGACAAATATATTATACTAGAACTGACATGTCATTACATTTTCACTCAATTTGGGTGCATAAATCATGAGAAATCAGTACCCACACCAACCACCTCTGGCCGTAATAACGGCCTTGGCACGCCTGGGCATTGAGTCAAACAGAGCTTGGATGGCGTGTACAGGTACAGCTACCCATTCTCCTTCAACACGATACCACAGTTCGTCAAGAGTAGTGACTGGCGTATTGTGATGAGCCAGTTGCTCGGCTACCATTGACCAGAGGTTTTCAGTTGGTGAGAGATCTGGAGAATGTGCTGGCCAGGGCAGCAGTCGAACATTTTCTGTATCCAGAAAGGCCCGTATAGGACCTGCAACATGCGCTCGTGCATTATCCTTCTGAAATGTAGGGTTTGTCAGGGATCGAATGAGGGGTAGAGCCACGTGTCGTAACACATCTGAAATGTAACGTCCACTGTGCAAACTGCCTTCAGTGCGAACAAGAGGTGACCGAGACGTGTAACCAATGGCACCCCATACCATCACGCCGGGTGATACGCTAGTATGGCGATGACGAATACATGCTTCGAACGTGCGTTCACCGCGATGTCACCAAATACGGAAGCGACCATCATGATGCTGGAAACAAAACCTGGATTCATCCGAAAAAATGACGTTTTGCCATTCGTGCACCCAGGTTCGTCGTTGAGTACACCATCGCAGGCGCTCCTGTCTGTGATACAGCGTCAAAGGTAACCGCAGCCGTTGTCTCCGAGCTGATAGTCCATGCTGCTGCAAACGTCGTCGAACTGTTCGTGCAGATGGTTGTTGTCTTGCAAACGTCTCCATCTGTTGACTCAGGGATCGAGACGTGGCTGCACGATCCGTTACAGCCGTGCGGATAAGATGCCTGTTATCTCGACTGCTAGTGATACGAGGCCGTTGGGATCCAGCACGGCGTCCCGTATTACCCTCCTGAACCCACCGATTCCATATTCTGCTAACAGTCATTGGATGTCGACCAACGCGAGCAGCAATGTCGCGATACGATAAACCGGAATCGCGATAGGCTACAATCCAACCTTTATCAAAGTCGGAAACGTGTTGGTACGCATTTCTCCTCCTTACACGAGGCATCACAACAACGTTTCACCAGGCAACGCCGGTCAAGTTTCTTCATGTCAGCACGTTGTAGGTGTCGCCACCGGCGCCAACCTTGTGTGAATGCTCTGATAAGATAATCATTTGCATATCACAGCATCTTCTTCCTCTCGGTTAAATTTTTCGTCTGTAGCACGTCATCTTCGTGGTGTAGCAATTTTAATGGCCAGTAGTGTAGTTTAATGTGGATTCTGGATCACATTGAAAATCATCACTTTTCACATCAGCGAGGATTGACAGGGATCAAAGAAGTGATATATGGCACATAAAAATCATATACTTCAACGGGAATCGATCACGACGCCATTCGATGTGTAGTCTGTCATTTTACGACTGTGCTATTGCTCTACACCTTGTGCCCAAGATAAACACGCCTTCCCTGGGAAAGTTGCCTTGGTTCGGTTCACATGCTCTGAATATCGGTATAATAAGCTACCGGCACCTCCTACAATCGTTCTCCGAGTAAGAGAGACCGATGCAGCAGTGAGGTGGTTTAGCGCCGGAGACTGTTCGTCCTTGGCGCTTCGTGCGTGACCATCGTAACGCAGCGTTTGCCAGCGCGCTTCTGTAACCACTTAACTTATTTTCATTCAGCGAGCAAGCGATAAATAAGAAGCAATTATCAACCGTGTGACAGGCTTTTAAACGCTGATTGAAGCGTCATGAAAAAGATTCTAGATTACCTTCGGAAGTCCAGTTACACTAGTGCAGTGTAGCCTTTCCTTTTTTTCATGCCCAGTTATGTGATAAATCACATGCAGCACAGTTTGTGCTACAAAAGAAATCCTGTCGTTTTTAGCGTCAGAAACGATTACGACTCTTTCTCATGTTGATGGGCAACTTGCAGCTTGTTCCCCGCAGCGAAGAAGCCATGTTGAACGTAACTGGGATCGACTTCAAATTAACTTCCGCATCTCCGACCACGATTGTTGTAAACTGAGGCTCATATTCTTGTAGGTAGATAAATGCTGTGTGACTAGGGCCTCCCGTGGGGTAGACCGTTCGCAGGGTGCAAGTCTTTCGATTTGACGCCACTTCGGCGACCTGCGCGTCGATGGGGATGAAATGATCATGGTTATGACAACACAACACCCAATCCCTGAGCGGAGAAAATCTCCGACTCAGTCGGGAATCGAACCCGGGCCCTTACGATTGACATTCTGTCGCGCTGGCCACTCAGCTTTCTCGTAGTTAGGAAAAAAGAACCTCATGCACCCACCAAAAGTTTCAGTGATTTTGTGACGTGACTGTCACAAATAGCACGAACTATTGTTTCATTTCCCTGTCATTATTGCTTGGTTATTTTATCGAAAGTAGTGCGCATATTTGCATGGTACGCAACACACTGAGATGACAAAAGACGTAGGATTGCGATATCCACATATACAGAGAGCGGTAGTATTGTGTTCTCGAGATACACTACCGGCCATTAAAATTGCTACACCACGGAGATGACGTGCTACAGCCGCGAAATGTAACCGACAGTGAGAAGGTGCTGTGATATGCAAATGATTAGCTTTTCAGAGCATTCACACAAGGTTGGCGCCGGTGGCGACACGTACACGAGGAAAGTTTCCAACCGATTTCTCATACACAAACAGCAGTTGACCGGCGTTGCCTGGTGAAACGTTGTAGTGATGGCTCGTGTAACGAGGAGAAATACGTACCATCACGTTTCCGACTTTGATAAAGGTCAGATTGTAGCCTATCGCGATTGCGGTTTATCGTATCGCGACATTGCTGCTCGCGTTGGTCGAGATCCAATGACTGTTAGCACAATATGGAAACGGTGGGTTCAGGAGGGTAATACGGAACGCCGTGCTGGATCTCGACGGCCTCGTATCACGAGCAGTCGAGATGACAGGCATCTTATCCGCATGGCTGTAACGGATCGTGCAGCCACTTCTCGATCCCTGAGTCAACAGATGGGGACGTTTGCAAGACAACAACCATCTGCACGAACAGTTGGACGACGTTTGTAGCAGCATGGACTATCAGCTCGGAGACCGTGGCTGCGGTTACCCTTGACGCTGCATCACAGACAGGAGCGCCTGTGATGGTGTACTCGACGACGAACCTGGATGCACGAACGGCGAAACGTCATTTTTTCGGATGAATCCAGGTTCTGTTTACAGCATCATGATGGTCGCATGCGTGTTTGGCGACATCGCGGTGAACGCACATTGGAAGCGTGTATTCATCATCGACATACTGGCGTATCACCCGGCGCGATGGTATGGGATGACATTGTTTCCACGTCTCGGTCACCTCTTGTTCGCATTGACGATACTTTGAACAGCGGAAGTTACATTTCAGATGTATTACGACCCGTGGCTCTACCCTTAATTCGATCCCTGCGAAACCCTACATTTTAGCATGATAATGCATGACCGCATGTTGCAGGTCCTGTACGCGCCTTTCTGGATACAGAAAATGTTCGACTGCTGCCCTGGCCAGCACATTCTCCAGATCTCTCACCAATTGAAAACGTCTGGTCAATGGTGGCCGAGCAACTGGCTCGTTACAATACGCCAGTCACTACTCTTGATGAACTGTGGTATCGTGTTGAAGCTGCATGGGCAGCTGTACCTGTACACGTCATCCAAGCTCTGTTTGACTCAATGCCCAGGTGCTTGTTCTGGATACTGATTTCTCAGGATCTATGCACCCAAATTGCGTGAAAATGCAATCACATGCCAGTTCTAGTATAATATATTTGTCCAATGAATACCCGTTTGTCATCTGCATTTCTTCTTGGTGTAGCAGTTTTAATGGCCAGTAGTGTATAACACGGCAGTGCTTGTCGGAGCTGTCATTTGTGCTGAGATCATTTGTGTGAAAAGCTTTCCGTCGGTGATTATGGCCGGAGAGCGGGAATTAAAAAATGCTGAAAGCGGAACGGTAGTTGCAGCTAGACACGTGGGACATTGCATTTCGGAATTCATAGAGAATTCAGTATTCCGAGATCCACAGTGTAAAGAGTGTGTGGAGAACACCAAATTTCCGGCTTTACCTCTCACCACGGACAACGTAATGGCCGCCCCTGCCATGATGCTTCCCACAGAGACGTTGACCAGTCTGTGAAACACTGTACAATGCCAGTGTCCACCTATTATGTCCGGCTATGTACACCAAGATTGGGAATGTTGTGCTATATGCCCCCTTTTTCGTGAGTTAACACACTGGCAAGAGGATTGAGTCGTCCCCTCCATGTGGAAGCGTAATTTTTCGTTTTTTTCAATGCTTGGGATTTGAGGACAGACAAGGAAGTTTGTGATATATTCGTCTCCTGGCTACCTCTATGGATGGGGAACGCCGAACAGGGCAGGTGCGCGGTCTGAGGCTCCTTGGCTCTGTTGGGGCGGCTCCCCCCGTCGGAGGTTAGAGTCCTCCCTCGGTCATGGCTGTGTGTGTGTTTACCACAAATGTCCAAAAATTATGGGAAAAACTAACCGGTTAAAACCGATGCCGGTATTTTAGTTCTAAATAAACGGTACCTTTCGGTATTTGTCTGCTCTCGATTATAACAAGTGTTTTTATTTTTTGCTAATAAATGGGTAGAAATCGGAAACATAAATTAGTCATAGCACCAGTGCTAAAATTTTTCGTTGTTAAAGAAACTCTTTTTCACGAACGAGCAATTTTTATTCGTTAAATTACTGTTGCTTTGGAATATTGCGATATTATAGAAAATGCCGAAAAGCGATCAGTGATATTTTAATGAGAATGACGACAGAAACGAGCAAAAAACACATGGCATAAGAATTGGTGCAGCATTGCTGAGACAAAAAAAAAATGGCTCTGAGCACTATGGGACTTAACTTCTGAGGTCATCAGTCCCCTAGAACTTAGAACTACTTAAACCTGACCAACATAAGGACATCACGCACATTCATGCCCGAGGCAGGATACGAACCTGCGACCGTAGCGGTCGCGCGGTTCCCGACTGTAGCGCGTAGAACCGCTCGGTCACAGCGGCCGGCATTGCTGAGACAGTAATGTACCTGTTATCATGTCGCGTGGCCTGTTAAGATGGCACGTGTGTACATTCAGTCTGCGAGACTTGAGCCATCTTGTCTGTATGGTACTTTGTCGGCTGTTGTCCTCGGACATTAGTTGCACTACAGAAAGGTACCGTCCCTAGTCTGCAAGTATTTTACGAAGTGCGGTATCAGTGCAGGACAATGCTCCATTTGCTTTTAAAAGTAGGGGTCACAACAAACTCGTGACATAATATAAGGACGAAGCCTAAAACTTAACGTATTATTAATGCACTGAAGCGCCAAATGAACTGGTGTAGACATGAGTACTCAAATAAAGAGACATGTAAACAGGCAGAATACGGCGCTGCGGTCGGCAACGCCTATACAAGACAAAAAGTGTCTGGCTCACTTGTTAGATCGGTTACTGCTGATACAATGACAGGTTATCAAGATTTAAGGGGGGTAGGACGTCAAACGGGCCGACTTGGAGCGGGAGAGGAAACACAGGACATTTTAATTTCCACTGTCTATACTTTTACAAATAAATTCATAAAACTTTGACAACACCACCAGGAAGGATTCAGGATTCAAACTCATAGCAATGTAAGCTCAAAAGTAATACAAAATAATTTTTTTACGTGTAAAATTTCATCATTTTTTCACTTACTATTGGCTGCATTTGTTGCTATAGGTACACTTTTCTTCCTAAGTAAGAGAGATTCTTCGATGAATTTTGCACAGCATATAAACCATACTTACAGGGGTATGGAACTCCAGATTTTATTTAATTTATGAAAAAATGAATGAGCTGTTACATTTTAAACTTCATGTATAGAAAAAACTCAAATTTTATGGTTAACTATCTCAATTTTTAGCACAGTTTTTAATAGATTTGGAAGTTTCTAGAGTTCCATACACCTGAAAGTATGGAATGTATGCTGTGCAAAATTCATCGAAGAAGCTCCCTTACTTATGAAGAAAAGTGTACCTATAGCAACGAATGCAGGCAATAGTAAGTGAAAAAATGATGATATTTCACATGGAAAAAATATATTTTGTTATATTTTTGAATTTCCACTGCTATGAGCGTGAATTCTGAACCCTTCCTGGTCATGCTGACAAAGTTTTATGAATTTATTTGTAAAAGTATAGACAGTGGAAATTAAAATGTCCTGTGGTGCTTCTCCTGCTCCAAGTCGGCCAGTTTGACGTCCTACCCCCCCTTAAGTGAGTTTTAACGTGGTGTTACAGTCGGCGCACGAGCGATGGCACACAGCACATCCGAGGTAGCGATGAAGTGGGAATTTTCCCTTACGACCATTTCACGAGTGTGCTGTGAATATCAGGAATCCGGTTAAACATCAATTCTCCGACAACGTTGCGACCGGGAAAAGATCCTGCAAGAACAGGACCAACGACGACTGAAGAGAATTGTTCAACGTGACAGAACTGCAACTCTTCCGAAAAATAGTGCAGATTTGAATGCTGGGTCATTGTAATAATGTGAGCGTGTGCAGCTGGAGTGAAATGGGATCCCTGATATCAGGTGACACATACATCAGCATCCTGTCTGATCACCTGCATCCATTGATGTCCATTTTGCATTCCGACGGACTCGGCTAATTCCAGCAGGACAATGCGACACCCCATACGTCCAGAATTGCTACAGACTGGCTCTAGGAACACACTTCTGAGTTTGAATACTTCCACTAGCCACCAAACTCCTCAGCCATGAACATTATTGAAAATATTTGGGATGCCTTGCAACGTGTTATTGGGAAGAGATCACCCCCTCGCACTCTTCCGTATTTGTCGACAGCCCCGCAGGATTCATGGTGTCAGTTCCCTCCAACACTACTTCAGACATTAATCGAATCCATGTCACATCGTCTGCGGCACTTTAGCTTGCTCGTGGGAGCCCTGCACCATATGAGGCAGGTGTGCCAGTTTCTTTGGCTCTTCAGTGTAGTTTTAGTTTTATTCACTGACCAAAATTTTACTTCATCTTTGCAAATGTTTTGCTTGAACGCATTGTCTTCATTATCCTGATGCACGACACATAAATTTCGACCCCTCCTAACATACTCGCCCACAGTCCTTTATAATTCACTATTTTGTAATGCATTTATGTTTATTGCCTTCATTGGATTTATTTCACGCTTGCAGTTTACTGGCAGTTTCTCAAGTCTGCCTTATTTGTTGTGTTGCAGGCGAGATGGCCGTGCTGTACCTATTCACGAGGTACCGCTTCAACTGGAACGAAGTCGACTTCAGCATCTTCTCCACCTACAGCATGATCACCAACCTCATAGGTAAGAAGGCGGAAATCCAAACGTACTGTTGGTGTCAGTTAGAAGTCCTCCAAAGAGAAGTAACGGAAATGGAGCGTAAAGAAAGCCGAGTTCATGGTGTCCAGCTTGTACGTCGGAGAAACAATAAAGCATGTGAAGCAAGTTTTAGGAAAGATATAAAAATGCAAAGTGGATCCATACCTATGATAAGAGTTGCAAACGTCATTGGACTCGTTGCCGAAAGCGAGGGAGACTCGTTTGAAGGAATGAGCATTTACATCAATATTCTGTAAGCCAGCTGACGGAATGTGGCAGAGGGCACTTTTGATCCCACTAATTGATCACCCCTTCCCTATTCCATTTGCAAAAGGCGCGTGGGAAGACTTCGTAGCAGCTGAGGAGAGCTCCGCTTACCATCCTAAGGGAGCCATGGGTCTGATGATGGTTATGTAAAAATAACCGAAACCGGTTACCTATGTCATTGAATCATAAATGGTGTGATCGACTGAACTTTAGTCAAAATATGATTGTCAGTAAGCTTCTGTATTACCTTTAAATTCTAGAATTTCCACGTTGTGGTCATTTTGGGAGATGTGTGTGTGTGTGTGTGTCAGCAGATGGGCGGGCGGGGTGGGCGGAAAGGGGGGGGTGCCGGGGGGGGGGGGGGGGGAGGTGGCGGAGGAATTAATATTTTGTCTCACTGGAATGAGCATCTCTGTTACGCTCTCGCGCCTCGAACAAGCGCCTTTCTAAGCCACTTCTCTAGTCGTTGAGTTCATTCCCTTAAGATTCTTCCTACGAAGAAACTGCCTTTCTTAGCCGGCCACGGTGGCCGAGCGGTTCTAGGCGCTTCAGTCGGGAACCGCGCGACTGCTACGGTCGCAGGTTCGAATCCTGCATCGGGCATGGATGTGTGTGATGTCCTTAGGTTAGTTAGGTTTAAGTTGTTCTAAGTTCTAGGGGACTGATGACCTCAGATGTTAAGTCCCATAGTGCTCCGAGCCATTTGAACTGCTTTTTTTTTTTTTTTTTTTTTTTGCCTTTCTTACTATTCTTTTGTGTGGTCACTGCTAGATATTGTACGGTACATTCTGTGGGGCGGCGGGTTAATAATAACAATACATAATAATAAATCGTAAGTAATCGGAAGTATTAGAATATTGTTCTGCGCCTTTTGCGAGAGCCTGGAAACTATTCTTTTGGTCAGCCAGAAAGCGAAAGAGAACATACTGACCATAGTTTCCAGTCTGCAAGTCCACATTCTTGTCCAGCCCACCGAAAGAAATGTTTCTATTCTCTATTTACTCAGCGTGGTCAGGACTATGATTACAAATGAAGATTTTGATTTCTAATTGGTAGTCATATTTGATAAATTTTCCCACAGAGAACATCGCAATGTTCATAATGTTGACACTAACAATAAATCTCTCTATCCTAAACAGCACTATGACCCTTTAAACGGTCTTGCGCCCTTACGTGGCTGATAATCCAAATACTTCCGGGAGTAGACAACATTCCATTAGAGCTACTCACAGCCTTGGGAGAGCCAGTCCTGACAAAACTCTACCATCTGGTGAGCAAGATGTATGAGACAGGCGGAATACCCTCAGACTTCAAGAAGAATATAATAATTCCAATCCCAAAGAAAGCAGGTGTTCACAGATGTGAAAATTACCGAACTATCAGTTTAATAAGCCACGGCTGCAAGATACAAACACGAATTTACAGACGAATGGAAAAACTGGTAGAAGCCGACCTCAGGGAAGATCAGTTTGAATTCCGTAGAAATGTTGGAACACGTGAGGCAATACTGACCCTACGGCTTATCTTAGAAGAGAGATTAAGGAAAGGCAAACCTACGTTTCTAGCATTTGCAGACTTAGAGAAAGCTTTTGACAATGTTGACTGGAATACTCTCTTTGAAATTCTAAATGTGGCAAGGGTAAAATACAGGGAGCGAAAGACTATTTACAATTTGTACAGAAACCAGATGGCAGTTATAACAGTCGAGGGGCATGAAAGGGAAGCAGTGGTTGGGAAGGGAGTGAAACAGGGTTGTAGCCTCTCCCCGATGTTATTCAATCAATATATTGACTCAGCAGTAAAGGAAACAAAAGAAAAATTCGGAGTAGGTATTAAAATCCATGTAGAAGAAATAAAAACTTTGAGGTTCGCCGATGACATTGTAATTCTGTCAGAGACAGCAAAGGACCTGGAAGAGCAGCTGAACGGAATGGCCAGAGTCTTGAACGGAGGATATAAGATGAACATCAACAAAAGCAAAACGAGGATAATGGAATGTAGTCGAATTAAATCGGGTGATGCTGTGGGAATTAGATTAGTAAATGAGACACTTAAAGTAGTAAAGGAGTTTTGCTATTTGGGGAGCAAAATAACTGATGATGGTCGAAGTAGAGAGGATATAAAATATAGACTGGCAACGGCAAGGAAAGCGTTTCTGAAGAAGAAAAATTTGTTAACATCGAGTATAGATTTAAGTGTCAGGAAGTCGTTTCTGAAAGTATTTGTATGGAGTGTAGCCATGTATGGAAGTGAAACATGGACGATAAATAGTTTAGACGAGAATAGAAGCTTTTGAAATGTGGTGCTACAGAAGAATGCTGAGGATTTGATGGACAGATCACATAACTAATGACGAGGTATTGAATAGAATAGGGGAGAAGAGGAGGTTGTGGCACAACTTGACTAGAAGAAGGGATCGGTTGGTGGGTCATATTCTGAGGCATCAAGGGATCACCAATTTAGTATTGGAGGGCAGCGAGAAGGGCAAAAATCGTAGAGGGAGCCCAAGAGATGAATACACTAAGCAGCTTCAGAAGGCTGTAGGTTGCAGTAGGTACTGGGAGATGAAGAAGCTTGCACAGGATTGAGTAGCATGGAGAGCTCAGGACTAAAGACCACAACAACAACAATCCACTGAAGTGGAAAATAATTGTCACCACTTGCCACGTGGATTTGTTAACATTACGGGCGGCACACTAACAGTTGCTTCAGTGAAACCTAAGCGATCCAGGACGGTGTACAGTCCTCGCAATTTCGCTTCCTATTTGTACCGAAAACATGAGTTTAGTTGCAGTGTGGCTGTGACGTCATCCGAGGCATCCCGTACTCCGGCGTTTGACTGACGTGAACCGTACGGTATCTGCGTGCGAAGTAATGCGTTTAGTAACTGCCTGCCTGTGACGTCATCCAAGGCAGCGCGTATTCCGGCGTTTGACTGACGTGGATCGTAGAGTGGCTGGGTGCTAAGTGAAGTCACTGCCTTTCAGGGCGCATTTATATAAGGACGCAGCTGATGGCCAAGGGAACATCTGCTGTCATCCGCTTTACGCCCCCGGTAATAGCCTCTAAATGGCCGCTTTCTCGGACACAATATTTTATAACACTGTTTTGCATCAATTCAAAATCTTCGTAATTTTTGTATGAATGCAATTAAGTTGGATATAATCACAGAAAAAAAATTAGCTCGTCAACATATAAACTTTACTGTCTAGTTCAAAGGGTTCAAATAGCTCTGAGCACTATGAGACAACTTCTGAGGTCATCAGACCCTTACTGTCTAGTATTTTTAGAAAGGAACTGACAGTAGAACATGATCTCTGAACTATAACTTTTATTTGGTATTAGTTACACCCAGGCCTTGAAACTAGTTATAGCTCTGTTTCTTTTTTTTACAATCGTATTGACCAACTAGGATCATATTAACAACTTCAGTTCCTCTTCTTCCTTTGTTGTTGTTTCCTATTTTTTCCAGTATTCCCTCATTTTCTCCGCATGAAGTCTTTTCCTTTCTTCTGTCCATGTTGTTCCCGATTTTTTTATCTCTTCTGCTTTCAAAGCCTTCCAAATTTAGTGTTTTGTTTTTAAAACGGTTTCTTTCTGCTATTGCTGATTCTTTGATCTTGTTTCTTTCAAGATCTTTACTTACTTCTGTAATCCACGCTATTGTCGATTTCTTCTTCCAGAAATATAGGAGTATTTGTTTTGTTATTCTGTTTCCATCCATTCGGTAGAGATGTCCAAAAAAGGTTAATCTTCGTTTGGCCATTACTTCAGATATTTTCTCTATATTTTTGTAGATCTCCTCATTACTTCTTATTTTCCAACCATCTGCAGTTTTCATTGCACCCATTATTTTTCTAATAATCCTTCTTTCCAGTACCTCTGGTTTGTCCATCTTATAGTTCATCGTTAGGCATTCAGATCCATATAAACATTCTGGTCGTACCACTGTGGTGTAGTGTTTTAGTTTTGTTTTTCTAGATATACATTTTTTGTTGTACATATTTCCATTTTGTTAATTCTTACATCTATTGCAGATTTTTCTAGTCCATTCTGTTGTATAGTTTCTCCAAGATATTTAAGTTTATTTACTCGCTTTATTTTACCTATTTGTGTTTCTATGTATTTTGGTGCCTTTTTTTTAATTGGCCACGAATTTTGTTTTTTCACCTGAAATTTTGAGACCAGTTCTGTTTGCTAATTTTTCCAGAATGTTTATTTGAGTAACTGCTTCTGTCAGGTTTTCTGAAAGTATTGCGAAATCATCCGCAAAAGCCAAGCAGTTTGCCTTAATTCCATTTGTTTTCCTTCCCAGAGTTATTGGTTCAATTTTGTGATTTTTTAGCTCCGAATTCCTGATCTGTTATTTAATAGGTTTCATCATGTGCTGTAATTAGAACTTTCTAGCATTAATATAACAAACACTTAATCTACTACAAATAAGGATATTTTTGTTCCAAATTTAGTTTTCAGTAAATTACTCAAAAACTATTAGAGGTAGCTCAGTCGGGTCACGTACTTACTAGCTTTGTGTTGAACTGAAACATCATACAAATTTTCATATTTCTAAGTCTAGTATTTAGCGCCTTTAATTTTTCTTCAAAACCTGGATTATGACCAAAATATTCCTTTAATCACGTTGAGACTTGTATCAGTTAATTTTGACATACATCTGGACGTTACGCCCAATTTTTGGCTGCCTAGCTTTGATATTTAGCGCAACGTATTTTTTTCTTAAAACGATGTATTTAGGGAAAGACGTTCACCTGTTCAATCTGAGATTTGAGAGTTTAAACACTAATATACTAAAGCACATGCTGACAAACTTGGGAAAAGCAATTTTATGGTGACGTGGCGCTACTAGCAGTGAACTGGACTGAGCCTTTTCCTATATATTTGCAATATGTTGCATTTATTTACGTTCAGGGTCAATTGCTAGAGCCTGTACCATTCATCAATCCTCTGAAGGTCATTCTAAAAATCAGTGCTGTCTTCTGGCGTTGCTATTTTCTTAGAGACAACCGCATTATCTGCGGTCAAGAGCTTCCAACATTTTCTAGCTGATCATTTGTATATATAGTAAGCAGTAACGGTCCAATGACGCTTCCTTGCAGTTCTCCGGAAGTTACGTTTACATTCTCCATTCTGTTCCGTTACGAGCGAGGTGTTGAGCTCCATCTGGAAGAAAGTCTCCAACCATGTCGCAAATCAGGTCCGATACTCGGTTAAGTTTGTATTTTTTTTTTTTTTTTTTTCACTAACGGGCAATGTGAGGCGAGGCGACTTAAACGGTTTCCTAACGTCAAGCAACACAACACCAACTTCACCGCCGTTGTCTACAGCGGTATGGATCTCATGGAAGCACAAAACGAGATGTAATTGTTAAGGTTTTAGTGGCCACTTGTTGACAAATTGCCTATTAGCTACTGTCTCGATTTCTTCGACGGATGTTAAATATCTTTTCTGGCGTTTCGCCAGCACGACTCGATGGCGCTGTCGGAGGTTCACCCTCCATTCCTGGGGGTGGACTATCGAGCACCCGGCCGCGGACTGTATGTACCTGGCGCGATGAAGTCCGAAGGTTTTTCCATGTTAATTGCCGCCGCCGCGGTTCTCCTCTTGCTACCTGCAACGGTTGTTCGCTGCAGCACTGAAATGCAGGATCTGTTCACCTTGAGACTTTCTTGTTGAAGCTATTGTCATGTCTGTGTATTTCTGTAGCTTCCCTGAACAAGCGGGTGTGACATCCCCTTTTTACCGCAAGAACTTCCGTATCGACTGAAAAGGAACTAAAAAATGTTGTAATTTAATCTCAAAGATACAAGAAGAAAATTTGTTCGACTGCCATACCAGAGGAATACTCTAAAAAACTCTTTTATCATTGAGAGACAAAGGACTAATTTCGAGATTCTTTTATTACTTCTAGTATTAACTACCTTTTTTGTTCTGATGTGCTGGCGTAAAGACGTACTGCATAGTTTCATGTTTATGTGTGTGTTAAATGAAGGTGTTAAATGATGAAAAATGTGTTTTGTAATTTCTGTCAAGATCAAGCCTAAATCCCATTCCAATGGGGTACAAATTATTCTGTTAATTCTAGAAGGCGAATTTTAGATGGAGGCGACGATCTTTACGACGGCGATGCTCAACAATAGAGGTACGTGACTGTGCTCTCTACTTTCCTTTGGTGGCCGCTAAGATTAATTCCGATGTGTTTTTGCCGAGACATTCAGAACCTGCAATCTTCCTTTTCGTATAAAAACAGGAGTCCGATTGAAAAAGAAATATTCTTTAATTTAAATAATTGCAATTCTTTTACCCAGGCCACGGGGAATGATAGAAAGTACTTGCCTCTACCCTGATTGTACGTTCGCAATCTCCGAGTGTGTTACGACGTAATTATTTTACACAAAAAAATTTAAGATAGCTCTTTCTCATCAGATCGCAACCACTCCTACGCGAATGTACGTACCCTCTGAATGTGTCTAGTCAGTCGTGCGCATTCTTCTAAAGCTTTTCTGTTAATATTCTGTGGATTGCATCTCCGCAATTAATTTTTGTTTATGCCGCAAATCGCACTTCACGCGAAGTATTTATTACGCAAGTTTCAGGCTCCATTTAATGTCAAACAATTCCGAAGTACGGCTGACTAAGCAAACCGCTACAATAATTTCATATCTCTACAACTACAATAACAAAAAACAATAACAAAAAAACAAAACCAATAACAGAGAGAGAGGGTACGTTACACGGCGAATATTAGTGTGTGGTTGGTCTCACACACCGCGCGCTCCGCCATAGCCGATTTCTCCATCTGCCGCAAACTGCAACGCCACTTACGTGCGGTGACCCTGCTGTCACACACAGTCATTCCAACACAGACTTTTCCACATGTGTGTGGTACGCGGTATATTCCCGACATTGCATCTAGGTCCCTTATCTCCTTTGACGATCTGAGACACTATTTGACCTTCTTTCTCAGTTTATAAATAACCCTTTACGTGGTATTTGCGCAATATACGACCGACACTTTCCGCCAGTCTGCGAACGCATGGCAGATAGGCCGTACCAAACGTTTCTTCTTCCGATGTGTCACTTCGCCGAGCGTTTGATTCTGTAACAGTTTTTATGTAACCGGTGGAGTACCCATTGCTTCTCAGAACCTTTTCTGGGTGTTGCATCACGCGTCCGAGGTGCTGTGGCTCACATATTCGTCTCGCTCGCGTTACGAGCGTATTAATCATGCCTCTTTTCCTGGCTCGGGCGCGGGGAACTACAGTGGCAGTGCCCACGGAAAAGCCCTTGAACGCTATCGCGGCAGGTACATACTCTGAAGCGCGTATTCAAATGGCTCTAAGCACAATGGGACTTAACGTCTGTGGTCGTCAGTCCCCTAGAACTTAGAACTACTTAAACGTAACTAACCTAAGGACATCACACACATCCGTGCCCAAGGCAGGATTCGAACCTGCGGCCGTAACAGCAGTGCGGTTCGGGACTGAAGCGCCTAGAACCGCTCGGCCACAGCGGCCGGCCATGCGTATTCAAATACAGAGATATTTCAACAGGCAGAATACGGCGCTGTGGTCGCCAATGCCTGTATAAGACGACAAGTGTCTGGCGCAATTGTTACTGAAGCTTCAATGGCATGTTACCAAGATTTAAGTGAGTTTGATCGTGCTATTATAGACGGCGCACGAGCGATGGGACACAGCATCTCCAAGGTAGCGATGAAGTGGGGATTTTCCCGTACGACAACTTCACGAGTGTATCGTCAATATCAGAAATCCGGTAAAACATCAAATGTCCGACATCACTCCGGTCGGAAAAAGATCCTGCAAGAACGGGACCAACCACAACTGAAGAGAATCATTCAACGTGGCAGAAGTGCAATCCTTCGAGCCGGCCGCTGTGGCCGAGCGGTTCTAGACGCTTCAGTCCGGAACCGCGCTGCTGTTACGGTCGCAGGTTCGAATTCTGCCTCGGGCATGGATGTGTGTGATTTCCTTAGGTTAGTTACGATTAAGTAGTTCTACGTCTATGGGACTGATGACCTCAGATGTTAAGTCCCGTAGTGCTTAGAGCCATTTGAGCCTTTTGCAACCCTTCTGCAAATTGCTGCAGATTTCAATGCTGCGGCATCAACAAGTGTCGGCGTGGGAACCATTCAATGAAACATCATCGATATGGGCTTTCGGAGCCGAAAGCCCCCATTGTACCCTTAATGACTGCACGACACAAAGGTTTAAGCCTCGCAGGGCCCGTCAAAACCGAAATTGGACTGTTGATGACTGGAAACGTGTTGCCTGATCGGAAGAGTCTCGTTTCGAATTGTATCGAGCGTATGGATACAACCCCATGAACCCATAGACCCTGCATGTCAACAGGGGACTGTTTAATGCGGTGGAGGCTCTGTAGCGGTGTGTGGCGTATACAGTTGGAGCGATATGGGACCCCTGATACGTCTAGACACGACTCTGACAGGTGACACGTACGTAAGCATCCTGTGTGATCAGCTGCAGCCGTTCTTGTGCATTGTGCATTCCGACTGATTTGGGCAATTCCAGCAGGACAATGCGACAGCCCACACGTCCAGAATTGCCATAGAGTGGCTCCAGGATCACTCTTCTGAGTTTAAACACTTCCGCTGGCCACCAAACTCCCCAGACATGAACATTATTGAGCATATCTAGGATATCTCGGAACGTGCTATTCAGAAGAGATCTCCATCCGCTCGTCCTCTTACGGATTTATTAACAGCCCTGCAGGATTCATGCTGGTAATTCTCTCCAGCACTACTTCAGAGATTAGTCGAGTTGTGGTGCTTCTGAGTGCTCGCGGAGCCCTACACGATATTAGGCAGGTGTGCCAGTTTTTTCAGTGCATATTCTGTGGTCGCCAGCTCGACTCCAGTCCGCCACTAGCAATGGAGTGTGAAGCTCTGACAATGCCAGCCACTCGTGCTGGGGAAACGTCGTCAAACAAACGTCAGCTGAAGAGCCTGAGACATAGGCGAACAGGCAATGTTTCAGAGCAAGCTAGATATCACAAGATCTGTGTTTGGGGAATCAGTTCGATTCCTAAAGAGGAAATGGACACTGGTCAATGAAAACATTGTGACCAACGCACATCGCGGTTCAAAATCCTGACTGGTGGCGTTTCAGGTACGCGGCGTCATAAGAAAAGTATTTAAGTGGAGACGAACGGGGAGTCATTCTAGCTACGATACAGGCAGGAAATGGGGAAGTCTGTTGACATAAGCGACTTTTACAAAAGAGCAGGTTGTTATCTTCCACTGCCTCATAACGAGTATTTCTGAAATGGTGAAGCCGGCTAGGTGTTCGTGTGCTACTGTCTGACAGCATTTATGCAAAGTATGATACAATGAGATGTTGCTGTGCCTATGTTGTTGAGAAGTACGATCCAATATTCCCTGGGACTTGCATGCACGTGCAAAGGAACAGGCGCTGTAGCGATTACAGCTGTTGTCAAATGCATGATATGTATTCCCAGTTGCGAATATGGTAAACAGTCAGCTGTATGATGGAATGACGACACTGAAAATTTGTGCCTGCCTGGGACTCGAACCCGGGTTTCCTGTTTGTCGCTAAGATTCGCCGCGAGCTTAGGCTATACGAGCATGTTTCACGGCCGGACCTAAACCTATGTATGTCATCAACTGCGTGTCCATGACCAGCACTCGGCAGGCAAGCGACTTTCAATTAAAATGTCTCCCCTGTACTGAAATATAGATAATGGGTGAAAAAGTGCAGGTTACAGATACATGCTAGTAGACGACCTATGGAAGTTTTGGGTCTGGCCATGAATCCTGCTCAGACAGCCTAATAGTAAGAGGAATGCTCGTGATAAGCAGGAAATGCAGGTTCGTCCGCTACAAATTTTCACTGGCGCCATTTCGCCATACAGCTGATGCACGTCCCTGTTCACAACTGCAAATATATTACATGGATTCTTGCACAGTTGTTGAGGGACTATTTAATGACAATTAGGCACATCTGACACATCTCGCAGCAAGGTACAATGCTTGACCAGGCACAAGTGTTTCGGAATGCACTGTTCAACGCATGTAGCAGATGACCGCTACATGTACCCATGTTGACACAGCAATATCGTCAATTACGATAGGAGTGGATTGGACCATGCATGCATCGAAACGCCTTGTCTGGTGGAATGAACCACGTTATTCGTTACATGATCCAATATGCTACCATCCCAAGAGAACAGGTGCTCGAAACACATACTGCACCACTGATGCAGGCTGAGGGGGGGGGGGGGGGAAGGGGGCACTATCATGCTACATATGAGGGGCGTTAAATAAGTACCACATTTTTTTCTGAAAGCAGGCTGGTTTTATTCAGGTTCCGAATATGCCATATTATTCCCCACTCTTTTGGCTACAAAACCTTATTTTTCAATACAATCTCTGGTCAATACGACTGCGTTATGCCACCTTACTGGGAGAACCTGTATGCCCGACTGGTACCCCTCTACTGGTGAAGTCTGCAGCTCGTAGTCTCGCAGTCACGTTCTCGCTTCCCAAGCACGAGGTCCCGGGTTCGATTCCCAGCGGGGTCAGGGATTTTCACCTGCCTCATCATTCGTGAAAGTGGCGAGATTGGGCTGAGAAAAGGTTGGGAATTTGTACGGGCGCTGATAACCGCGCAGTTGAGCGCCCCACAAACCAAACAATCATCATCATCTACTGGCCAACGTCGGAGCCAACGTCTTGCTGCATTAACAACCTCCCCATCATCCACACACTGTTTTGCATCGTATGCATCCTTTATGTGGCCAAACAGATGGAAGCTGGCAGGTGCGAGATCTGGGCTGTAGGTTGAATGAGGAAGAACAGTCCATTAAAGTTTCTTCAGCTCGTCTCGGGTGTGCAGTCTTGTGTGAGGTCCTGCGTTGTAATGGAGATGGGGAAGTCTGTTTGCATTTTTCTGGGGACAAGCGGGCTAAACTCGTTTCTTCATTTTCGTGAGGTTAGCACAGAGTCGATCATTGCACCTTGAGGGAGGACATGGAACAGAATAACCCCTTCAGAGTACTAGAAGACTGTCGCCATGACTTTAGCAGCTGAGGGTATGGCTCTGAACTTTTCCTTCAGAGCAGGTGTGGTGTCACACCACATGGTGGATTACCCTTTTGTTTCTAGTTCGAACTGATGAATCCATGTGTCATCGCCTGTGAGTACGTCCGACAAAGTATTATTACGATCAGCCTCTTAACGCGCAACCAATTCCGCGTAGATACTCCTTCATTCCCCTTTATGATCTTCTGTTACGCGGCGTGGATCCTTGTTGGCGCACACCTTTTGAGTATCCCAAGTGGTGGACGAGTGTGTCAGCCCTATCAACAGCGAGGTGCAGTTGTGCAGCGAGGTGTTGGACTGCAATCCATCGACCACCTCGAATGAGAGTGTCCACACGTTCCATCACTGCACGAGTCACAGCTGTGTGCGGTCGGTCGGCAAAGACAGAGGCATCGCCCAGAGACTCGTCGTGCTTTTGTTCACCACCAGATCTCTGTAGGCATTCTGAAAACGCCTTTTAATATTTTTGATGCTCTGCTTTTCCCTCAAAAGAAACTCAACGGAAGCCCTCTCCTTGTTACAGATGCCATTTTCAAGGTTAGGTTACCACTGCCACCTATCAGAACTTCATAAAACTATAGGGGCTGAGACGGGGTTATTGTAAGTTGTCCGACAACAAATTCCGCATTTTTTCAAGTGAAACTGGGAAGAAAAAAAGTGTTGCATTATTTACTAAACGTCCCTCGTAATTTCCCCCCGGCCTCCATGGGAACGGTGGATCTAATCAAAGGCATCAGGACAGGTGTACAACATTATCGCGGGCCACCTGTATCCCTTCTCGCTTGATGTCAGTGGTGCTGACATTTTCCAGCATGATAACTGTCCGTGTGACAATGCCACAATTAACTTTTTATACCTGGGATCCACAGTCATGTAGAACTTTACAAAAGACATTATTTTTACGCCAGTGTTGATACCTTGGCCATTGACTTCACCTGATCTGAAACCAATGGAATACATTTGGGAGTATAGATTCATAAAGTACATGAACTGCGTGACCACGTCGACTGCGACCTCCAGAAGATAGCCAGCAGTTGCTGTATCACTTCTGCAATGCGTTACAAAGGTGTGTGTGTGTGGCTCTAAGCACTATGGGACTTAACATCTGAGGTCATCAGTCCCCTACTTAAACCTAACTAACCTAAGGACATCACACACATCCATGCCCGAGGCAGGATTCGAACCTGCGACCGTAGCGGTAGCGCGGTTCCAAACTGAAGCGCCTAGAACCACTCGGCCACTCCGACCGGCAAACTGTGTCTGTGTGTATGAAATCTTAAGGGACTTAACTGCTAAGGTCATCAGTCCCTAAGCTTACACACTACTGAACCTAAACTATCCTAAGAACAAACACACACACAACCATGCCCGAGGGAGGACTCGAACCTCCACCGGGACCAGCCGCACTGTCCATGAATGCAGCGCCTTAGACCGCTCGGCTAATCCCGCGCGGCGTTACAATGGTGGACCGACACACTGTTAAGACGGTAGTCATTATGTTTGGCACATCAGTGTACCAGCGGAAAATCGCTCCTGTTGGAGCACAGAAAATGCGAATATCTTCCTTTTTGTTAAAGACACTGATTGAAAAGTGGGGTAGCAGCTGCCTCAGTCTACCAACGGCAAAATGCAATGTGCTTGTCTTTGTCATTGACATTCAGTTCCTGAACAACTGCAAATCTGTATGGATACATGCTGGCTTTCTTCGCACCTCTAAGACATGTGCTTCGTGACATTCCACATTCCTAAGATTAACGTAGGACAGACTTTTTAGGAGAGGACAATAATCGTTATTTCACGTATCTCACTTTTTTCCGACAACGGTGGCCGTCGCCCGCCGTGAAGATCCAACGCCGTTCCACCGCCCACCATCTCGTTCAATAACTTTTGTATGCACTGTTTAGGTGCTATATGCTGGTCACTCTACCATCCGGTGAGAAAAATGTATGAGACAGGCAAAATACCCTCAGACTTCAAGAAGAATATAATAATTCCAATACCAAAGAAAGGAGCTGTTGACAGATGTGAAAATTACCGAACTACCAGTTTAATAAGTCACGGCTGCAAAATACTAACGCGACTCCTTTACAGACGAATGGAAAAACTAGTAGAAGCCGACCTCGGGGAAGATAAGTTTGGATTCCGTAGAAATGTTGGAACACGTGAAGCAATACTGACCTTACGACTTATCTTAGAAGAAAGATTAAAGAAAGGCAAACTTACGTATACTTGGAGAAAGCTTTTGCCAATGTTGACTGGAATATTCTCTTTCGATTTCTGAAGGCGGCAGGGGTAAAATACAGGGAACGAAAGGCTATTTACAATTTGTACAGAAGCCAGATGGCAGTTATAAGAGCCGAGGGACATGAAAGAGAAGCAGTGGTTGAGAAGGGAGTGAGACAGGGTTGTAGCCTCTTCCCAATGTTATTCAACCTGTATATTGAGCAAGCAGTAAAGGAAACAAAAGAAAAATTCGGAGTAGGAATTAAAGTCCATGGAGAAGAAATATAAACTTTGAGGTTCGTCGATGACATTGTAATACTGTCAGTGACAGGAAAGGACTTGGAAGAGCAGTTGAACGGTATGGACAGTGTCTTGAAAGGAGGATATAACATGAACATCAATAAAAGCAAAACGAGGATAATGGAATGTAGTCGAATTAAGTCGGGTGATGCTGAGGGAATGAGATAAGGAAATGAGACACTTAAAGTAGTAAAGAAGTTTTGCTATTTGGGGAGCAAAATAACTTATCATGGTCGAAGTAGAGAAGATATAAAATGTAGACTGGCAATGGCAAGGAAAGCGTTTCTGAAGAAGAGAAATTTGTTAACATGGAGAATTGATTTAAGTGTCAGGAAGTCGTTTCTGAAAGCATTTGTATGGAGTGTAGCCATGTATGGAAGCGAAACATGGACTATACATAGTTTGGACAAGAAGAGAATAGAAGCTTTGGAAATGTGGTGCTACAGAAGAATGCTGAAGATTAGATGGGTAGATCACATAAGTAATGAAGAGGTATTGAATAGAATTGGGGAGAAGAGGAGTTTGTGGCACAACTTGACTAGAAGAAGGGACCGGTTGGTAGGACATGTTCTGAGGCATCAAGGGATCACGAATTTAGTATTGGAGGGCAGCGTGGAGGGTAAAAATCGTAGAGGGAGACCAAGAGATGAATACACTAAGCAGATTCAGAAGGATGTAGGTTGCAGTAGGTACTGGGAGTTGAAGAAGCTTGCACAGGATAGAGTAGCATGGAGACCTGCATCAAACCAGTCTCAGGACTAAAGACCGCAACACCAACAACAACAATGCTGGTCACCAAACCTTTCAACAAACATTCGCTCACGTGTTTAATGGAAACAGTAATCGGCCGGCCGCGGTGGTCTAGCGGTTCTAGGCGCGCAGTCCAGATCCGCGCGACTGCTACGGTCGCAGGTTCGAATCCTGCCTCGGGCATGGGTGTGTGTGATGTCCTTAGGTTAGTTAGGTTGTACTAGTTCTAAGTTCTAGGGGACTAATGACCACAGCAGTTGAGTCCCATAGTGCTCAGAGCCATTTTTTTGAAACAGTAATCCAGTATTGTATTACAAGAAACACGCGCTCTTCGAAAGAATAGCAATACATTTGTCACTAAAAACTGAGTACTGAGCTCCAGCCAATACGAAGCGCCAGAACACACTGTTATGTCAAACGATGTTGCAACGTCAAATGCCACAGATTACACGATACAACTTCAGCGGAATTACTACACATGTTTGTGGGAACTGTTTCGAGTGGGACAGCCTTTATAGAGAGCACTACGCTATTTACAGGTACAAACGAAAAGGGAAAATACAGTAGAATGGAAAAAGCAAGTAATCGTAATCAGCATCGGTCCCTGAAACGAATGACTTCCGAGGTACGACATATGAACGAGTGCAGTCATGTTATTATTACAACATTGTTGTATAATACTCCTTGTGGTGAAAGGATGCGAACATGTGATCAAAAGTATCCGGACACCACCAAAAACATAAATTTTTAATATTAGGTGCGTTGTCCCACCTATTGCCAGGTACTCCGTATGAGCGACCTCAGTAGCCATTAGACATCGTGAGAGAGCAGAATGGGGCGCTCCGCGGAACACTTCGAATGTGGTCTGGTGATTGGGTGTCATACGTCTGTACGCGTGATTTCCACACTCCTAAACATACCTAGGTCCATTGTTTCCGATGTGATACTGAAGTGGAAACCTGAAGGGACATGTACAGCACAAAAACGTACAGGCCGACCTCGTCTGTTGACTGACAGAGACCGCCGACAGTTGAAGAGGGTCGTAATGTGTAATAGGCAGGCATCTATCCAGACCATCACACAGGAATTACAAACTGCATCAGGATATAGCGCGAGTTCTATGACAGTTCGGCGGAAGGTGCGAAAAGTTCGATTTCACGGTCGAGCGGGCTACTCATAAGCCACACATCGCTCCGGTAAATGGCAAACGGCGCCTCGCTTGGTGTAAGGAGCGTGAACATTTGACGATTGAATAGTGGAAAAACGTTTTGTGGAGTGACGAGTCACGGTACACAATGCGGCGATCCGATGGCAGGGTGTGGATATGACGAAAGCCCGGTGAACGTCATCTGCCAGCGTGTGTAGTGCCAACAGTAAAATTCGGAGGCGGTGGGGTTATGGTGTGATCGTGTTTTTCATGGCGGAGGCTTCCACCCCTTGTTATTTTGCGCGTCACTATCACAACACAGGGCTACATCGATGTTATAAGCATCTTGTTGCTTCCCACAGTTGAAGAGCAATTCGGGGATGGCGATTGCATCTTTCAACAAGATCGAGCACTTGTTCATAATGCACTGCCTGCGGCGGAGTAGTTACACGACAACAACATGCCTGTAATGGACTGGCCTGCACAGAGTCCTGACCTAAATCCTAGAGAACACCTTTGGGATGTTTTGGAACGCCGACTTCGTGCCACGCCTCACCGACCGACATCGATACCTCTCCTCAGTGCAGCACTCCATGAAGAATGGGCTGCCATTCTCCAAGAAACCCTCCAGCATTGAACGTATGCCTCCTGTAACTAATGTAAATAAAGAAAAGTACACAGTAAAGTGATCTTATTTCTATTATCTCCTTAAGCTGGCTTCACTAGGTTCCCTACCTGAAATTGTTCAGTGGAGCATGCTTTATGTCCTGTTAAATTTTTGCACGGTCTTATGGAAACACCCTTTGAAATATGTGTAACACATGCTTTCGCAGGCAAAAGGCTAGTTTTTAGTAAAAGAGATTAAGCTGAACCAGTGGGTAAATGCAGACGCGTTGAAGCAGCTGTCAGGGCGTGAAATTATGGACATAACTGGAGGGAGAAGTAACTGACTCAGAAGTAGCTTCGGGTCAGCCGCCTTGTTGTTCACGCTGTACATCAAAGACCCTTTGGACAATATTAATAATAGCCTCAAACTCGTCTATCGGCTTGGTTTATATAAGTTCGTAGCGTTTTTTCATAAGTTTAATAAACACAACAGGTACACATAACAGAGACTTTAGCCATCAATAATATTCTTCTTCACTATTTACAGCAGTCTTCCAACGCTGTGGTAACTTTTCAATTCCACGTGGTTTTGAGGCGAGGAACTGGTCGAGCCATGTTTGGAGTACATTTTCTTGTGGAAACGGAGTTGTTTGATGGTTGTTAGATGAAGAGCGGAAACGTGAAAATCTGAGGGTGGAAGATCGGGTGAATAAAACGGGTCGGGATGACTTTCCAACACAACTCGTGTACAGAGATTTTTGTCAGTGTAGCAAAATGTGGGCGGATGTTATCGTGGAATAACATCATTTGACGCAGTCTCCCTCGTTGTTGGTCTTGGATTGCGTCTGCAAGACTTCTCAGTTGTTGACAATAAATGACAGCCGGGTTTGTGTGTATGTGAAATCTTATGGGACTTAACTGCTAAGGTTATCAGTCCCTAAGCTTACACACTACTTAACCTAAATTATCCTAAGGACAAACACACACTCTCATGCCCGAGGGAGACTCGAACCTCCGCCGGGACCAGCCGCACAGTCCATGACTGATGTGCCTTAGGCTGCTCGGCTAATTCAGCGGTGATGGTTGCACGTGGGGGAAGCAGTTGGCAGTACGCTTCGACCATAAATATAATAGACTGGCCCTGACGTCATTTTCGTGGGTCCAACATCTCTGGGCTAAAGTCACGTGAATGTTGGCAAAACATGGTTGTTTCGTGTTGCGCTTATGGCTGTACTCAGCGTTTTGTAGGGGGAAATGGCATTAGATTTCACGTGTGTTTCTATGATAATACAGATGCGTTTATTGAAATCTGCTGACGTGACTTTTATATGTTTTTTTACACTTGAAATAGAGTATCACGTAAATTAAAGTGTTGAAAGTGATGCCTGTAAAGTCAGACTCATATTACATTTTGGAACGTATCTGTCATAATTCGGTTACAGGAGTAAGTATAACTGTTTCTCGTTCCTACTCATAGGTTCCCTAAGGATGAAAACCGAAGACAGCTTTGGATACAGGCCCTGAAACGGAAAAGCTTTAAGTCATCTGCACTTACGCGCCATTTTGTATATACAAGTGAGATTATAATAAGGTAAGAGCACCTATAGTCGACACATGAAGAGCATTTTTTTCTGCCTTGTAATACTATTAAATAAATGTAGGTTCAAAAATTATTTTCTGAAACTTCAGAGTCTCACCTTTCATATAAAATATCATTTTTTTTAAACTGATAGTTTAAACTTTTGTAAAAATAGTAGGAACTGAACCTTTGAAGTGCACCTAAAATTGACACTCTAAAATGGACCTGCTCCTAAAGTCGACAATTTTGGGACCTATAGTTGACATAATTCCCATATCCCATTTTCTTTTATAAGTGACTAGAGCTCAAAACGCGGCGAATCCAATATTTAAAGTTTTGACACGAGGTCACTCTCACTGTTTAAAAGAATTTTAACGACATTTTACTTTAACTGATAGTTTATAGTAATTTAATTCCGCTGCCCACCAGAGGGGCGTTCGATATATTTTTTTGATTTTATAAATGGTACTGTGAACAAATCAAGGTCAAATGTAGTTCTGACATAATTTTTCGCAAACAAAAAAGTAATTTTTGTTGGAAGCGTTTGGCAGTCAATTGAGAAATGTGGGTAAAATACGATACAAACACAGGATGGCAGACCGCTCATTTGAAATCCCGCCACGTTTTGCCAACAGTCACGTGGTTTATGTTGGAGCCACACCAGCCCTATAGCTTCTGCACAGCAAGGCCAGTCTACTAGTATCTATGGTCGAAGGCAGTACGCTACACCGCCGCTTTTGCACCAAATGCATAAAATTATGTTTTGTGGATATGTGCAGCTATTTGTACAGGGAGTGGCCGCTTTCTTCGGGCGCAAGCATTCCTTTCTTTTCCTTATGTTAGCATAAAGACACCATTTCTCGTCACCAATAAAGATACAGGGTAGGAATGATTCGTTTTGATCATGAGCCAGCAGAGAAAGCAGAGATGCACCTACAGCCACCAGCTGTCATTTTGACGTAGAGCATGTGCTATCCAGACACCAGATTTCCGAATCTTCCCCATTGCATGCAAATTTCGCACGATGGTTGTTGATCACAATTGATCACATTTGCCACTTCTCGTGTACATTTAAGTGTACCACCGTGGATAATGCGTTTTAACGATCTACATCAAACCCCGAAGCCCTTTCTGAAAGCCGAGTCACTAATGCCCAAACGATCCTCCTTAAGTGGGGTTGGACGTCAAACGGGACGACTTGGAGCAGGAGAGGCACCACAGGACATTTTAATTTCCACTGTCTATACTTTTACAAGTAATTTCATAAAACTTTGAAAGCGTGATCAGGAAGGATTCAGAATTCACACTCATAGCAGTGGAGGTTCGAAAACATAACGAACTAATCTTTTTTACATGTGAAATTTCGTCATTTTTTAACTTACTAATGGCAGCATTTGTTGCTATAGGTACACTTTTCTTCAAAAGTAAGAGAGATGGTTCGATGAATTTTGCACAGCAAACAAACCATACTTAAAGGTGTATGAAACTCTAGAATTTTCCAAATCGATTAAAAACTGTGGTAAAAATTGAGGTAATTAACTACAAAATTTGTGTTTTTTCTAAACATGAAGTTTAAAATACAACAGATCATTCTTTTTTCATAAATTAAATAAATTCTAGAGTTTCATACACCTGTAAGTATGGTATGTATGCTGTGCAAAATTCATCGAAGAATCTCTGTAACTTATGAAGAAAAGTGTACCTATAGCAACAAATGCAGCCATTAGTAAGTGAAAAAATGATGAAATTTCACACGTAAAAAAAATATTTTGTTATGTTTTCGAACTTCCACTGCAATGAGTGTGAATCCTGAATCCTTCCTGGTGATGCTGACAAAGTTTTATGAATTTATTTGTAAAAGTATAGACACTGGGATTTAAAATGTCCTATGATGCCTCTCCTGCTCCAAGTCGGCCCGGAAGATTAAAACTCTGTGACGGACCGAGACTCGAACTCGGGACCTTTGCCTTTCGCGGGGAAGTGCTCTACCAACTGAGCTACCCAAGCACGACTCACACCTCGTCCCCACAGCTTTACTTCTGCCAGTATCTCGTCTCCTACCTTCCAAACTTTACAGATGCTCTCCTGCAAACCTTGCAGCACTCCTGAAAGAAAGGATATTGCAGAGACATGGCTTAGCCACAGCCTGGGGGACGTTTCCAGAATGAGATTTTCACTTTGCAAGAGAGCTTCTGCAAAGTTTGGAAGGTAGGAGACGAGATACTGGCTGAGGCAAAGCTGTGAGGACGGGGCGTGAGTCGTGCTTGGGTAGCTCAGATACAGCTGGCACGGTATCTCAGCGTGTTCGGTCAGGGGGTTAGTTACACTCTTTAATGAAAAAACTGAGTGAACGAATCAACGAACAACCTGAACGTTTGCCATGAGACGTCCGCCCCGAACATATACAACGAAGAATATAGAACAAAATGAGATCAACAAAAACAAAAGAAAAGAGATGGTAGAGCACTTGCCCCCGAAAGGCAAAGGCCCCGAGTTCGAATCTCGGTCCGGCACACAGATTTAATCTGTCAGGAAGTTTCATATCGGCGCACACTCCGCTGCAGAGTGAAAATCTCATTCTGGATCCTCCTTAAAACTTTAAAACATTCCTCTTTTGTCGGGTACTGCTCAGTGGCGTTACCCCCATACACGGATCAAATGCATCTGCTGCTGTCGCCCCATTACTGAACTCAAACAAAAGAATATGTCGGAAACGTTCCGATTTCTCCACTTTGCACTCCATTTTCTAGCTTCCACTGCTCCACTCACTACCTCCAAATGACAAAATGACAACATGTAAACTCAGATAACAACAGTGAACAACAAATAAAAATGACAGTCGATAAATAAACCCACAGCATTCAGAATACTAACGTGCAAAACAAAAACGGTAGGAACTTATGCACTAAGCCAATGTAATGAAGTAGAAACTGAATTAAGCTGCTCAAATATTCAGTCAGATCTTGTTAAGATTTCTAAATGGTGCAAGGATTGGCAAAAAAGCTTTAAATGTTCAAGAGTGTAAAATCGTGCACTTCACAAAAGGGGGAAAAAAAGGCAATAGCAGATGATTATAATATCAGTGAGTCACAGTTTGAATCGGCAGCATATGACTATAATATCAGTAAGTCACAGTCTGAATCGGTAGCATAGGGCTATAATATCAGTAGCCGGCCCGTGTGGCCGTGCGGTTCTAGGCGCTTCAGTATGGAACCGCGCGACCGCTACGGTCCCAGGTTCGAATCCTGCCTCGGGCATGGATGTGTGTGATGTCCTTAGGTTAGTTAGGTTTAAGTAGTTCTAAGTTCTAGGGGACTGATGACCACAGATGTTAAGTCCCATAGTGCTCAGAGCCATTTGAACAATTATAACATCAGTAAGTCACCGTATGAATCGGTAGCATATGGCTATAATATCAGTAAGTCACAGTTTGAATCGGTAGCATATGGCTATAATATCAGTAAGTCACAGTTTGAATCGGTAGCATATGGCTATAATATCAGTAAGTCACAGTTTGAATCGGTAGCATATGGCTTTAATATCAGTAAGTCACAGTTTGAATAGGTAGCATAGGACTATGATATTAGTAAGTCACAGTTTGAATCGGTAGCGTATAGCTATAACATCAGTAAGTCACAGTTTGAATCGGTAGCACAGGACTATAATATTAGTAAGTCATAGTTTGAACCGGCAGGATATGACTATAATATGAGTAAGTCACAGTTTGAATCTGTAGCATATGGCTATAATATCAGTAAGTCACAGATTGAATCGGTAGCATATGACTGTAGTATCAGTAAGTTGCAGTTTGAATCGGTAGACACATACAGATAGGCCGGCTAGGGTGGCCGAGCGGTTCTAGGCGCTACAGTCTGGAGCCGAGCGACTGCTACGGTCGCAGGTTCGAATCCTGCCTCGGGCATGGATGTGTGTGATGTCCTTAGGTTAGTTGGGTTTAAGTAGTTCTAAGTTCTAGGGGACTGGTGACCTCAGACGTAAATCCCATAGTGCTCAGAGCCATTTGAACCATTTTGAACATACAGATACACTCCTTAGGGATATGAGACGGAATGATTGGTAGAATACTGATGAAGTGCAATCAGTCTACAAAGGAGATTGCTTAGAAGTCGCTCATACGACCCATTCGCGATTACTGCTGAAATATGTGGAACCCATACCAAATGGGAATAACAGGGGATATTGAACTTATACAGAGAAGAGAAGCACGAATGGTCAAAGGTTTGTTTGATCCGTGGGAGTGTCACAGAGATAGTTAAAGAACTCAACTGTAAGACTCCTGAAGACAGACATAAACAATCCCAATAATGCCTATTTACAAAGTGTCAAGAAGCGGCTTTAAATGATGACTCTAGGAATACACATAGGGATCGTGAGGACTAGATTAGATTAATTACTTCACACACAGAGGCATTCAAACAATCATTCTTCCCGCGCTCGGTACGTCAATGGGAGGCGAGGAGTTCTTGATAATTGGTATAGTGGGATGTACCCTCAGCTATGTTCTCCACAGTGGTTTGCAGAGTGTAGATGCAAGCGTGACATTAGCTCGTGCAGCTGCCGCGCGACACAGATTTCGTTCAGAAAAAAGGGGCAACCACTCCCAATGGAGACAGACTGACTGAGTGATACTAATTTCTGAACAGCTCTGTCAGTATTTTTTTCTTTTTTTTTTTTTCTGCCGCCGACCTTCCCGCCAGCTGGAACGGGAACGAAAGCGACTCTGCGAAGGCCACTTCCGCAAACAAAGGAAGCTGCAGCGGCGTGAGTCTGCGCTTTTTTCGGGGTAGCATTCACCGCAACCGGGCTTCGATGTCAGGGTCCGCTGGGGACGCGTCCGAGCGAAACGTCAGCTGTGGGGCTGGCGCCGTGGTTGCCCACGGCTGTGTCCGACCGCCGCACAATGGAGTAATTTGTACCGACATCCTGGCCGACATTGCAATAATTAAAGTCTGCACAACGACTGCAGCAACTATACACTGATCAGCCAGGCCATTATGACCACCGACCTACTATCGATATAACCCCGTCCAGGCGATAGCAGCGTCGCCTCCGCCAAATAACAGCTAGTCAGACGCACGCACGGTACATGTTTACGTTTTCTCTGTGAGGTACTGGATGGGTTAAACAAAAGGTTTCGAACACTGGCCATATTTTTTGATGAAACTAAGGCGTTTGATTGTCTTTAAATGCGAACACTTTAGGTTAGGCTTTACCGTGACTGTGGAATTCTTTTAGATAAGCTAAATCATTATGGTTTGAGTGGGGCAGTGCACAAATGGTTTAATTCATACTTAACTGGAAGAATGCAGAAAGTTGAAATAAGTTGTTCATGTGATGTTAAAACAACAGCTGATTCCTCAAACTGGGGGGGGGGGGGGGGGCTATCAAGTACGGGGTCCCACAGGGTTCGGTCTTAGGTCCTTTACTGTTCTTGATATACATTAATGACTTACCATTCCACATTGATGAAGATGCAAAGTTAGTTCTTTTTGCTGATGATACAAGTATAGTAATAACATCCAACGACCAAGAACTAAGTGATGTAATTGTAAATGATGTTTTTCACAAAATTATTAAGTGGTTCTGAGCAAATGGACTCTCTTTCAATTTTGATAAAACACAGTATATACAGTCCCGTACAGTAAATGGCACAACTACAGTAATAAATATAGACTTTGAACAGAAGTCTGTAGCTAAGGTAGAATTTTCAAAATTTTTAGGTGTGTCCATTGATGAAAGGTTAAACTGGAAGCAACACATTGACGGTCTGCTGAAACGTCTGAGTTCAGCTACGTATACTATTAGGGTTATTGCAAATTTTGGTGATAAGAATCTCAGTAAATTAGCTTACTACGCCTACTTTCATTCACTGCTTTCATATGGCATCATATTCTGGGGTAATTCATCATTGAGTAGAAAAGTATTCATTCCTCAAAAACGTGTAATCAGAATAATTGCTGGAGCCCACCCACGGTCATCCTGCAGACATCTATTTAAGTAACCTCACAGTATATATACAGTCACCTACCAAACAGCATCAAAAGCCTGACAGATAGCCTACTAACATTTAAAAATAAATTAAAAGAATTTCTAGATGACAACTCCTTCTACTCATTGGCTGAATTTTTAGATATAAATTAAGGGGAGAAAAAACAAATTAAACATTAGTGTCATGCAATATTTGGTGTAATGTAATATCTTGTACAGACATCTTTTATTAACCTGACATGTTCCACATCATTATGAACTGTTGTATTCATGATCTATGGAACAAGTATTAATCTAATCTAATCTAATCTAATCTATTGACATTAAATGAAACAACAAATTTACTGTTACCAGTCACCATTTTATTTATTTCCACGAAGCGTTTCAAAGGTTTAAACCTCCATTGTCGGATGGATTTATATTATTATTTATTGTTAATAACAATATGATGGAGGTTTAAACCTTTGAAAGGCGTCGTGGAAATAAATAAAACGGTGACTGGTAATAGTAAACTTGTTGTTTCATTTAACAGCGTTTGATTGTGTTTATCACAAGATATTACTCCAGAAGTTGGACTATTACAGAATACGGGGAGTAGTTAACAAATGACGCACCTCTTACTTTAGCAACAGACAGTAAAATGTCATTATTCACAGTGTTGAGAATGGCTGTGATGTGGGGTCTGAGAGGTGTACTGTGAAGTGGGGGCTGCCCCAGGGATCAGTGTTGGGGCCACTCCTATTCCTTATTTATGTAAATGATATGGCCTCTAGTATTACGGGTAATTCTAAAATATTTCTGTTTGCTGATTACACTAGCTTGGTAGTGTGCGCAACATTGGCTCGCTTTCAAGTAATGCAATTCATGGCATAAGTTCATAGCTTGTAAAAAAAATAAACTAACGCTAAATCACAGTAAGACTCAGTTTTTACATTTTCTAAGCTTTCGAAATGTGGTACTACAGAAGAATGCTGAAGATTAGATGGGTAGATCACATAACTAATGAACAAGTATTGAATAGGATTGGGGAGAAGTTTGTGGCATAACTTGACTAGAAGAAGGGATCGGTTGGTAGGACATATTCTGAGACATCAAGGGATCACCAGTTTAGTGTTGGAGGGCAGCGTGGAGGGTAAAAATCGTAGAGGGAGACCAAGAGATGGATACACTAAGCAGATTCAGAAGGATGTAGGTTGCAGTAGGTACTGGGAGATGAAGAAGCTTGCACAGGATAGAGTAGCATGGAGAGCTGCATCAAACCAGTCTCAGGACTGAAGACCACAACAACAACGACACACAATGCAACAAAACCTGACGTTTCAATTTCGCAGACTGGGCATATTATTAGTGAAACTGAACAGTTCCTATTTCTAGGTGTTCAGATAGATAGTAAACTGTCGTGGAAAGCCCACGTTTAGGATCTTGTTCAACGACTGAATGCTGCCATTTTTACTGTTCGAACAGTATCTGAAGTGAGTGATTGTTTGACACGAAAATTAGTCTACTTTGTTTATTTTCATTCGCTTATGTCGTACGGTATTATATTTTGGGGTAACTCTTCTCATTCTAAATGGATATTTGTGGCTCAGAAACGGGCGGTTCGCGCAGTAAGTGGTATAAGTTCGCGAACCTGTTATCGACCCCTGGGTATTTTGACATTGGCGTCTCAATATATATATATTCCTTGCTCTCATTTCTTGTTAACAATATTAGCTTATTCCCAAGAACAAGCAGCTTTCACTTAGTTAATACTTGGCCTAAATCAAACCTGCGTTTGGATCGGACTTCCTTAACTCTTGTGCAGAAAGGTGTGCAGTATACTGCTGCATCCATTTTCAATAAGCTGCCACTAGAATTCAAAAACCTTAGCAGTAATCCACGCGCTTTCAAATCGAAACTGAAGTGTTTCCTCATGGGTCACTCCTATTTTGTCGAGGAGTTCCTTGAAAAATTAAGCTAATTCTTGTTGTATTGTTGATTGCATTTACTTAAATTTCTGGCTTGACTTTTTTCGGGTTCATAAACATTTTATTTTTATCTGTTACTACATTTATGTTGTAATTTCATGTACTGACACGTTCCATGACCTTGGAGATTTGCTCCTCAATTTGGTCCTATAGAACTTGACGTGTAAATAAATAATAAATATGGTATCGGAGAACATGCTGCCTGTTTGTAGAATTCTCCACAGTATTGCTTGAAGAAATTTTATTAATTTCAGTAACCTGTGCTTATTTTTTTGTCCTTTTTCTGAATCCTATCAGTAAAAAATCTTTCAGGTGAGATGGAGTTACTTTCCTCCTCAGGTGTGGGCAATCCTGTGGTGTATTCTCGGATGCTGAACTCTTCTTCCTCTGAACTGATGTCTTAATGAGTGGTGACGTCTTCTTCCTCTTCTTTTGACAATATCTTAATGGTGCCTTTGATTTTGTCTTCTTTCTATTCTGCAACAGTCTCTTTGAGGTTTCTATTGATAAATTCTCTTCAAAAGAGATATTTTTTCCAATTGCATCAGTTATGTGTACTAGTTCTTTTAGTTCCCTCAGCGAAAATGGATTATGCAATCTTGGTTCTGTGTCCGCTAAACTTTGTTGACTAACTGATTGAGTTTTTCCTTCATACATATTATTTTGGTTCAAATGGCTCCAAGCACTATGGGACTTAACATCTGAGGTAATCAGTCCCCTAGAACTTAGAACTACTTAAACCTAACTAACCTAAGGACAGCACACACATCCATGCCCGAGGCAGGATTCGAACCTGCGACCGTGGCGGTCGCTTGGCTCCAGAACGTAGCGCCTCGAACCGCACTGCCACTCCGGCCGACTATATTATTTTGTTTCTTTATATATATACTCATGATCATACATCTGTTGCCTTAACTTAATTAGACTAGGTGGAAGTTCCAATATAGTGTTACTTTGAATATGGCTGTTTGTAAGTATTGTAAAGGCAAAGAGTTCTTTGCCTTTACAAATGTCTGCTTGTGTCTGTATATGTGCGGATGGATATGTGTGTGTGTGCGCAAGTGTATACCTGTTCCTTTTTCCCCCTAAGGTAAGTGTTTCCACTCCTGTTATTGGAATGACTCCTTACCCTCTCCATTAAAACCCACATCCTTTCGTCTTTCCCTCTCCTTCCCTCTTTCCTGACGAAGCAACCGTTGGTTGTGAAAGCTTGAATTTTGTGTGTATGTTTGTGTTTGTTCGTGTGTCTATCAACATTCCAGCGCTTTCGTTTGGTGAGTTACATCATCTTTGTTTTTAGATTTATTTTTCCCAAAACTCTTTGCCTCTGTATATGTCTGCTTGTGTCTGTATATGTGTGGATGGAAATGTGTGTGTGTGCGAGTGTATACCCGTCCTTTTTTCCCCCTAAGGTAAGTCTTTCCGCTCCCGGGATTGGAGTGACTCCTTACCCTCTCCCTTAAAACCCAAATCCTTTCGTCTTTCCCTCTCCTTCCCTCTTTCCTGACAAGGCAGCCGTTGGTTGCGAAAGCTAGAATTTTGTGTGTATGTTTGTGTTTGTTTGTGTGTCTATCGATGTGCCAGTGCTTTCGTTTGGTAAGTCACATCATCTTTGTTTTTAGATATATTTTTTCCCATGTGGAATGTTCCCTTCTATTATATTGATACATTTATTATGGTGACAGTCATGTTCTATAGTTTTCTCAGTAACTTCCTGTAACCTCTGAGTGCTGACTTGCCCTCATTCTTGTATAGCCCAGTGGCACCCATTGTGATTACAACATGATGTCTTGTTTCAGATTATTTGTTTTGGTTGTTAGGTTTTCAACTACAGTAGTTAATGTAGCTCTGGATGTGACGTTCACCTGCTTTATTTCTTCATTGATAGTCCTCACTGTTGTCAAACTGCGTTTTTATACTGGCTGAAAAATGATTTGGGGGGGGGGGGGGGGAGGAGGGGGTGGAAGTTCAATGCTGTCTACTGTAAATGACGTAGCTGACAATGGCACAGTTGCATTTTACAGTTATTTACTTTCACTGTTCACAACCCCCCCCCCCCCCCCCACACCAATATTACACAGTTAATTAGGCCAGTTCAATGTTGGTTAACTTTTGACAAGCCTCATTAATAGTTTGCAGGCAAACTTCAGCACACTGCTACAATAATTTACCATTGAATATCTATGAGCTGTAAAAACATAACCACACAAGTCTTGTGGAATAATACGGTTACTGGAACAGACACTGCCATTGTTTTAATACATGAGCTATTTGTGTTACACTTATCTCATGATTAAGTTGATGCATTGTTGTTGATCTAATGAGGTTTCTCGTCTGAAAACTGACTGTAGACTGACTGTCCCAAGACCAAAAATCGGGCCTTTATATGTTCTCACAACAATAGGTGCTGAAAGTATACATTGTTTTGATGTTTACTTTACAGAAATAAAAACATAACTCATTCAATTAACTCAATATATAGAAAATTCCTTCTTTTTAACAGTTCCTTCTACTACAATGGTTAGGCCGAATTATTTGTTTAAATAATGAAATTAACAGATACAGTCATACAAACAATACTTTTGACAAAACTGGAAATTACTTTGGAATTAATTAATGGCTGACTTTGCTAATATATTTTTGAATAGAGCCAAATAAATATTTTAAGGCTCCTAATGAGTCTTTTTTCAATGTTTATAATTATTACAGAATTTATATTTGTTTATAAGTCAACAATGGAATCTAAGTCACAGAACAATTACCGATTTCACCCTATAACGAAAGATATTAACTAGGAATAGTCAAAATAAATTAGGAAATTGATGACACACACAAAAGTAAACACAAAATTAGACCTGGTAGTATATTCATTAAGACTGAGGGCCAACCTTTTCTTTTATGGAAATGCAGATTATACTCATGTACGTTAATGGTAATTATGCAAAAATGTAAATAAAATGAATTTAAGGAGGCAGATGGCAGAACTAGAGAGGTAGTAAAGAGATCCCAGCTTGCTTTTGAACCTTAATTTAGAGATATGACTGAGTTTTATTATTTTTAACTTTAACTGTAACACAGTTGGAGAAAATCGAGATTAATGTTCCTATATCTGAAAAACTACATGAAAGTTTGTGAGCAGGTATATTACAAGTTACTACCGCTACTGAAGCAAAATCATGGCATTAGTTTGAATGGGCACAAAGTTAGATATTTCATGCATAAATATGTAATGTAAAAATTTACATATTTTAATAAATTAATATCTGTAGTTCTTTTGCATTTCATTTCTTAATTCTGCTTCAGTCAATATAAATAACAAGGATATGTTACTGCTAAAAATTTAGTGTTAATTTTATTGATTCCAAAGATAAAGGTACATAAATTTTGCTTCTTTAACATTGGGAACATAGCACTTGCAAACTCCTCTTAAGTCTTTTCATTGTATCTCACTTAAGTAAAACATGCATTTCTGCCTTCTTCCTAGACATCCAAGAGATCCATCTCCGTGGAATACAATGTGTGAAATGTTACGCTGCTTTGGTGTGCAGCACATTTAACATGTGAAAGAGTACAAGCCTTCTCAGCAGCACGAGACGGCATACATATGGAAAGACAAACTTGTGTGTCATCTTCAGTTGGCTATAATGCTATACATTGTTTGTTTTATAGGAACAATGGTGTCAGTGGGTGTGTTCAGCCACGTAATGAAGATGGACGATGCCCTGGTGGGAGTCCTCTCATGCACCAGCAAGATCATCTCAAGCTTCATGTACGCCTTCAGTTACACCACATGGATGATCTACATGGGTAAGTAAACTCACTGTAGGAGGTATGATCTAAAACTCAAGGGAAGTTTTGTTTTTCTTAGAGAACCCTTATTTATTCATCATCATAAACTTTACCACCTTCAGAGTAATCCCCCTCAGATACAATACATCTGAGCCAATGGTTTTTCCAAACTTGGAATCACTTCTGGAACTCAATCTTTGTTATGTTGTTTATTGCCTTAAACAATTCTGTTTTTGTCTCATTGATGGTGACAAAATGACATCCTTTTATGGCTCTCTTCAGATACGGTCCCAGAAAGAAGTCGCAGGGGGTCATGTCCAGCAAATGTGGTAGTGGAGGCAACAGCATAGTGTTGTTTTTAGCAAAAAAAACCATGATCAACCTTTGATGTGTGAGTGCGAGCATTATAATGATATAATTTCCGTGAGTGGTTTTGCCACAAATCTGGTTGTTTTCTTCAGACTGCTTCACACAAATGGCACATAACTTGCAGACAGTATTCCTTAATCACCATATGAACATAACTCCTGATGCACTATCCCATTGTACTTGAAGAAAATAGTGACAAGAACCTTCACATGTGATTGAACTTTTCGAATTTTTTTTCAGTCTCTGCTCTTCAGGCGTTTTCCATTGTGAAAACAGGGCCTCGATTTCAATGTGATAGCCATATACCCACTTTTTGTCACCTACTGTAGTCATCTGTAGAAGTTCTTAATCTTTGCTGACTTCATTCAAGAATATCTGAGAGACATCTATGTGCAATTCTTTTTGGTTGAAATTTGACAATTTTGGAACAGACTGGGTTGCTGCATGTTTCGTGCCCAAAACCTAAAAAAAAATAAAAACAAAAATAAATTGCTTGGCATGAGGCAGAGTATATGCAAACTTCATCAGCAACCTTCCTTTGGAGATTTGGCCATTTTCCACAACCATTTTCTTTACTCCTTCCAGACTGACTTCAGTAATTGATGTACTAGGGCAATCATCTTTGGAACTCTTATACCATTTGTAGACTCTTATAGATTCACCAAAAGCCAAGTCAACATTTCAAATGTGGTGCTGCACTTTACTCCAAAGTGTTGTGATTTATGAAATAAAAGATACACCTTAGAATAAAGCCCCTAAATGTGCAGTATCTTAGATACAAGCTCATATTGCTGCAGTTATTTGTGGATAAGCAAGTCATCACATCTACAACTAATAACAGGACTTAAAGACAGTGAAACAGTGTATCACAATCAACACATTGCAGGCAGTAACACAAAGTACCTGTTAGTGCACATCTTAAAATTGAAATAATTGCATTTCCTGAATAATATACTAAAGAAGGAACAATTGAAATGACTAGCAGTGTCCACATAAATTATGATTCAAGCGAGCTAAACATGAAGTTATTAGAATATATTGGCCACCAAATGCTGATCTGTTATACAGTTTTGAGAGAATTAACAAGAAATTTACTTCAAATTCTTTGATCCATCATTTTGGAAAGTAACAATTCACCAAGCCCTCAAAAGCATGTATGAAGCCCATGAAATTAAAAAATTCCCATTACTTTTTGATTACATTTCACATACCACCCATACACAATACAAAATGAAACTGCTCACATTACTAAATAACTGATCATTTTGGCATGTCAGTTAATTACTGTCTATCAAGCTTGAACTATTCCCCCAAATTGTGATATGATTCATGAAAATCACCCAGCCCACTGTCAGAGAACAGTAATTATTGTCATTCACTCTGCCCCAAAGTGTTACATACTGAACAGCTGGTCTGTACTTTAAACAAGGCACTGCACCACTCTATCATCCTCCAGTTGTGTTAGAATGGTTTGAATACCACTCCATGACCATGACAGAACCCAGGTCCTCCTTCATCCTATTGAGACAACACCGAATAAGGTTAGTGCACTTTGGTCTCAGATCCAATCACTTTCCATAAGTTGCAGCAGCAGTAGATAGGTCATGCATGAAAAAGGCTTCCCAAGACTTTCAGCAACTCCTGAAGTCACGACAGCCCCTATCAGTACCAGTATCAGAGTGAGAAAAGTACTACACATTACTAAGTTAGTAAAAGAAATTGCATGGCATTGTTGCCTGAGAAATCCTGAAAGGTAGATTCATTTCATATTTATTCCTCCATGTACAATTGTCCTTTTCCTTGTACTATGTGATAATTGTATTCTTGAGAGTAGCTGACAGAAATGATTGTGTATAGGCCTAGTGGGCTCACATATTTGTGTTACATGATTATGAGAGAAGGGAGAGGGCAAAACCCAGTGCTGACATAAAGACTTCACCTCTCAAATGACACCAGAAGGGACATGAAGTTTGAAGTTCCCATCTGACAGACAATACCATTCAATACATATATTTTGTAAGGAACTTACTAGCACTACTAAAACCTGGATAACAGGAATTAACTTTGTCTTTGATGCCATCTACAAGATATTTCAGGAATACTCTTACAAACTTTGACATCATATACCTCAACAAAAAACTGTTTTATAAATGTATGTTCATAAATTCTCCATTATTAAAATTTACAGTGAGTAAGTTAAAGAGAAAATTCAACAAATAATGTCTGTGATCATTAACTAAAATTCATTTTTTGGTAGAAGTCAGTCTGCAGATATATTCATTGTGGATTTGGTAGTAATACCTGTTGTTGTTCTTGTCATAGTATTGATTTGCTTGATAAGTGTTGTCTTGAACCAAGGCAAAACAGTTATTATGTAAGCAAAAAAATGCGATTTTTATGTAACACTACACAAGTGTTAATGGACTTAAGGCTATCTCAAATGTGTTTCCAAACAGAATACATCCAAATAAACCAACCTTTGCTGCTGTTTATTGTCACACTATTGAAATTTAATAAATTGTACCTACCACAAGTGGCAGATCAGGTTAGATGAGGATTTACTCATACACCTAACTAGAAAGAATGCATTCTGCAGGCTGAATTATCCAGGTATCAAAGTACAATGTGTCACCTTATGATGTGATACATCATATAGCATCACATAGAGTGGACTTCACGGGCAGTTGATGTATCCGTACTATCTTCAACGTGTGTAAGGTGTTTCCTACACCAATAATCAGCCACAAGAAAATTTTTGCCAATGCTTTGTTTTACCAACAGCCAATCATTATATCTTCAGGCTCATTTACACATGAGGCAACATGTGGAAGAAACTATTTTTATGGTCAAATCAAAATCATCGTGATAAAATGTAAGCTAGACTCCAACAGTTCATCAATCTGTTTGGATAGTAATCATATGACAGTGCTCAAACCAATGCCAAGGTAAAAGAGACATCATAATTTACTGCTAATGGCATAACAAACACTCTTAACATATTGAAAATGAATTTTCACTCTGAAGCAGAATGTGCGCTGATATGGAACTTCCTGGAAGATTAAAACTGTGTGCTGGCCCAGTATGCAAACCCAGGACTTTTGCATTTCAAGAAAAAGTGCTGTGTATGAGCTACACAAGTACAACTCACGACCTGTCCTCAATGATTTCCTTTAGGAAGAAAGGCAAAGGTCGTGGGTTCAAGTCCCAGTCTGGCACACAGTTTTAATCTGCCAGAAAGTTTCATATTAGTGCACACTCAACTGCAGAGTTCATTCTTAAGACAATCCCCAGGCTGTGGCTAAGTAATGTCTCCACAGGATCCTTTCATCCATGCATTTCAGTCCTGCAAGTTTTGCAGGAAAACGTCTGTGAAATTTCGAAGGTAGGAGATGAGGTGCTGGAGGAAGTAAAGCTGTGAGGACAGGGCATGAGTCATGCTCAGGTAGCTCAGTTGGTAGAGCACTTGCTTGTAAAATGCAGAAGTCCTGAAGTCTAGTTTTGGTCCAGTACACAGTTTTAATCTGCCAGGAAGTTTTGACCATAAAATAAATAAGTACATAGGCTCTCACAGCTGTTATCAGTTATATAGTGATGCGCATCATTCTTGCAGACCCTTCTAATCTAACAGTTCAGCCTTCTTTTTCATCCCTTCTTCAGGTAACTGGCGTGCACCTAAATGATGATGTGACTGAGAAGACAGTTGCATTTCTGATCAGTTTTAGCAAAGCACTGCCTGTAGTTTAGTGCATCACAGACAATCATTTCCAGAAATTCATGCAGTTTCTTCAATGAATATAAAGTCTGTGTTCCAGAATCCAGCAGCAGCAAGTGCCTACTGCTGCCCCATTCCCTCCTGCCATGTGGATGCCTTAAGAGTCCACTCTAAAACCCTATATAACCCGCATGGAGCTGGAGAAGTTGTCATAAAGTGACCCAAGTCTCTGTAAGAGTACTTCCTATCTCAGTGATTTACAGTGTGTGCTCTTCCAATGCATTTTTAGAGTAAATTATCCAGGAAAAACAGAGCTGCAGAATAAATACAGTTACAGTTTAAACTGCACCCCCCCCCCCCCCCCAAAAAAAAACTGCATCTTGGACAAAGTCATGGACTGCTGTCCATGTAAACCTTGCTGTTTTTTAGGCTGCCAGTTTTTTATGCATTTTCTATGTTTTTCATTAAGAAAACTAACCAAGATACTAATCTTTCATGAAATCCTGAAATTACTTTTCCTCACCTGTATGACTCCAGCTTCTTTTGACTGCTTAGTTTTTTCTTTACATTTTTAAAGGATGTTAGGTTTTACAAAAAATATAAAATTTTACAAAAGTCAAAAAAACTTTTAATAACCACTCTAGTCCTAATAATCTACTATTCTACTTTCAATAACTAAAAATTAAAGTCCTAAAATTCTAATTATTAAAAATTACACAACATTTTCACATAGATTTTTTTTCATATGTTCCAGTCTGAAACATGGTTCTTTGCACTTGGCAATTTTGTGCTATCTTCTCTGTTGTGTCGTGTCTTTTATTGCTGCCTTTCCCGTTTCTTTCATTTTTTCTTTCTGCTGTCTGTACTTCACACATTCTCTGGTTTCTTGTATTACCTGGTGGAGGTGAAATCTTTTCTAGGAAATAAATTCATCTTTGTTGCACAAAGCCAGTAGAGTTGTTACCTATTGGAACTCAATCCAGAAGCATCTTGGCATATTGGTAATTTAGAAGAACTGCTAACTACTTAGCAAGTACCAGTGTTTGTCATAAAGCTGTATGATAAGTAATAATGTACTATAAACAGGACTCTGTATATATAGATGTGTCCGCCCCTCGTGGTCTCGCGGTAGCGTTCTCGCTTCACGAGCACGGGGTCCCGGGTTCGATTCCCGGCGGAGTCAGGGATTTTTCCTGCCTCGAGATGACTGGGTGTTGTTGTGTTGTCTTCATCATCATCATTCATCCCCGTTACGGTCAGAGGAAGGCAACGGCAAACCACCTCCATTAGGGCCTTGCCTAGTAAGGCGGTGCGGGTCTCGCGCAATGTTCCCCTATGCTCTGTAAAGAAGCATGGGACTTCATTTCCATTTTTCATATATAGATGTAGGAATTTTTCTTTGAAATATATCATTGTAATCAAGTAGATATTGTTACACACAAACAGCACTAAGCAGTGGAGTAATAGTTTATTGGACATACAGTATACATCTGAAGTTTCCGTAATGTCTTTGTCATGTGTTAGTGTATACTTGGCTGATTCCACATCCTACATCTTGATGGGATCCATGGTACATGACGAACAAATAAATAAATGAGCTGAATTTGTTGACCTTTCCTCACCTCATTGTTCGCAATTGTTTGTTAAACATAATTTTTTTTGCATTCTGAACAATGTGTGTTGATGATAATGATTTTTGTTGCAGCACCAATCGCAGAAATTCTTAATGGCACATCATTCATCGCAATGCGCTCCATCATGTCCAAACTGGTTCCACCTGATGAGTTGGGTAAGTTTCACTTGTCTCGTGCATCGGAGCATTACATTCATAGTCACATGCAATGAATAAATAATGGCTTAGAAATAAAAAAGAGCCATGTGATAGGTACTTTTAGGTTCAAATGAAATTATGCAGATAACTTGTGTGTTTCTGGATTACCACACTCTCAATAAACTACTCAGTGCCAGACAAAGGAAAATCCAGGATGGAATGTAACAACTCAGCATCTCTGCTATATTGTTGTAAACTACACAGTGTGTAGGTTGCTACAACATACATCATCGATCTGCTTTGCATACTCTAGATCTCCCTCATTGAATTTTATCTTCCACTGTCCTTTCAACTATGTTTTCCAGTGAATATCTATGCCATATTGTTTCCAGCTGTTCTTCACTGGGTGTGTTGTGAACCACATCAGAATAGTCCTTTACTTTCCTTATTGTTTCTCAAGATGCAAAGAAATTATCAGTACTGTCAATGCACATCTTTGGTTTCTGTTTCCCTGATTTTGATCTCCATAGTTAATTATTTGTAAGTCACATGGATCATAACTGGAACAGTTTGCAATGATGTGATGTGAAATGAGTCAGCTTTACAATTGCAGTGCACTTTCTCACTAAAAAGTATGGCAACACAGACCATTCGCATGACTGTCTTAACCTATTAATGCACAAAACATATTTTTTGTTTTTGATTTTTATTGAAATTAAGTCAAAGTAGTTCTTTGTAAGGGAAGCAGCATGTACCAATGACTAAAATGTTTTTTTTTTTTTTTTTAATTTTTGCACTGTTATATTTCACATATGATAAAACATACAATGGGCATTAACATTTACAGTTCAGCAGCACCATTTATTATTTTATGTAGCAAGAAAACAATGTTAAATCTAATTTTATTCATAAAACTATATGTTACTGTTTTTCCAATTTACAGTTCAGTCATTAATGGCATTGGGAAAATAAAAACAAACTGGACTAAATCCAACATCACATTATTTCAGTAATATGTTCTGTATTTTGCACATTGTTTACCTATGATATTGCAAAGAACAAGAATCTGGGTGAAGACCAACATTACACTTTATGAAACAAAATTTTGTGCATTTTTCCACAATTTTTACATCTCCTCTGATTTAGAATTTTGTCCACAAAGTGTCTAACACTGACTCTGTGGACATCATTTGGTACACCTTCCCTGGATTTTGGCATTGCCCCTCAAGGTTTAATCATTAGTGCTGATATCAGTAGAGATAGTACAACACTTCTTCAAAACTCCAACAAACTTTCTATACAGCATCTACGTACTGATGAGGCAGAATCTAACAAGAGAGCAGTACAATTTCTTGGAGTGTATCCCAGTTCTATATAGACCTCTTAGTTTGTTGAAAAGATCAACACCTCCCATCCCTTTGTTGTATAATTGTACCAAGGTTGGTTGAGCCATGGTTACATGCTTTCACTTCGCTTTACTCCATCTCTTGCAGGTCCCCTTGGTAAGACAATCATTGATTGCAGATTTGTTGCTAATGTCACTTGACTGTTTTTGTGCCAGCTTAACAGTATAAGGTGTCCATGTTGAATAACATGATAAGATACATGAGGTACATTTTTAAGTACATCTCACTAGACCTGCCGTGTGGCGGCGCTCGGTCTGCCATCACTGACAGTGGCGACACGCGGGTCCGTCGTATACTAGCGGACCGCGGACGATTTAAAAGCTACCACCTAGCAAGTGTGGTGTCTGGCGGTGACACCACAACGGTGATGATGTGGTATACTACAAATTGCTTCCACAAGGTGTAACCATAACTGCTGACATTTACTGTCAACAGCTGATACATCTTGCAAACACAATCTGAGAACAAACAATGACAAGGAAGATAGCATGAAGTGGTCGTACTCCATGATAATGCTCGTCGAAATTCTGCTAGACAGACCCCCCTCTACCCCCCGACCCCCCCCCCCCCCCCCAAAAAAAAAAAAAAAAATAAAAAAAAGAAAAACAAAACTGTTAAAGAGCTGCATTGGGAATTCATTCCACACCCAACTCATTCTTGTAATCTTGTGCCCTCACATTTTTACCTTTCCTGCTTTCTGTTGAGCAGCCTTCATGGAACTTCCTTTATGGATGAGAATGTGCTCCAGACATTGCTTAATTAGTTCTTCACCTTAAATCCCCACAATTTCTACACTTGCAGAATTAAAAAGTTGCCCCAACACTGGCAGACAGTTGTAAACAGTGAAGGAGAATCTGTCTATTATTGATGACTAAAGTCTCTGTTATATGCATCTGTTGCTTAGGGAAAAACGCTACAAACTTGTGCACCAATTGAATACGTGAGGCAAATGCCAGGATGGTTCCCACTACAAGGCCACAGCTATTAGCCCCAGCATTGTCAACCTACACCTGTGAGCATTTCTCTAGATGCCTGTATATACACATATGAGGCCAAACAGTATGACCACTGCACATCTGATGGTGTTGTTGGCATGTGATGTGCTTAGCAAAGTATATAAGCAGAGCAGAGATGAATAGGGAATAATTCTAGTGACACTATGGGATGCAACTGGGTCAATCCACTGGTATAAACTTCATTGACATTGGATGAATTGTTATAAAACCTGGGGAGAAGCATCTTGGAAATTGTGTGCTGCTATTGTGGGAATGGAAAGTGGTTGAAGGATGGCAAAATCAAGAGTAGTTGCAAAGTATTTCACTTTCACAGCTCATCACAGAATCTGAAGGTCAGAGACATTCCATGTGTCATTATCCAGTAAATGACTGCTCAAAATATGCACAGCAGAATATTTCCACAATATCTGCCTTGTCTGTCACTTACTATTATACTTTCAGCTTCTGTACTGTATTCCTCAATTCATAGTTTTGTTTTCTATGTTTATGTGCTTATCTTCCAGCACACTAATGGTGGTGGTAACCATAGTTTCATTTTCGCTAGTTGTAAACACTGTCTTTAACTACACTTACGTGTTGCACTGCGTTTTTGCTAGCTGGCATCAGAACTGTTTCTTTACCTGGAAGTACATTTACTTGTTCTGGTGCACTGTTTCTAAATGGCATTGGTACCGGGCACATATTGTAACATGTATTTGCCTTCATTTGCAATTTTAAATTACCTGGGTTCGACACACTTTATATTGTACATCACTTCTCACTTATTATATATTTACTTAGTTTTTGCTCTGACTCATTTATTTTCACAAACAGGGCATCATTATCCTCTTGTAGCAATTAATTATTTCGTCTTTTGATGCTGAATCTGTTATGAGTTTTTGATTGCCCTGTGGCACCAGAACACAGTTCTGTGTTTTTGATTGTGTAGACAAACCTTTACAGTTATTTACTTTAACAGCACATGAGTAGCTCCAATTGTCTATGTCACCACCATTTTTAGACACTTAACACATAATAAACTAGAATTTACATCAATTTTTGTGAGCTGCAAATTTGTTACGATTCTACTCTGTGGCATCTGGAGTATGCTATCGGGAATATTTATCTAGGCTTCCATCAGGCTTGTGGTAGTAATAAAGGCAGCAGGACAGTTCTAGACAAAGCAGACCACCTGCTTTTCTTCATGCTCGATGTCTTTCCAATAGGCGATGGCATCTTCCTGCAGGCTAAAGTCGTACTACAGTGGTTTGATGAGTGTGATAGTGAAATCGTGGCGATACCTTGGCACCAAATTTCCCAATCAGAACTCACTGGAGCAGATCTAGGACACTGCTGGGTGGCAGCTTTGCACCCGCAAACCACCAGCTTGTAGTTTACAATAATTATGTGCTACATACCTCTGGAAATCAATTGAGGACTTGTTGAATCCATGCTGTGCAAAACCACTGATTTACCGCATTTCAAAGTTGGAACAACACACTATCAAGCAGACCGTAATAGTGTATTGACTTACCACTGAATGATTTTGTTTTACGGCAACTGAATTACATTCTCTGCCAGGGTTTCGATTACCTCTCGTCGTACCCTGAAATGAGAAATGTCCTACCCACTATCCTTCCCACCCCTCCTACCATGGTATTCTGCCGTCCACTGAACCTACACAATATATTCATCCATCCTTACATGACCCCTGCTCCCAGTCCCTTACCTCATGGCTCATACCCCTGTAATAGACCTAGATGCAAGACCTGTCCCATACATCCTCCCTCCACCACCTACTCCAAAGGCAGGGCTACCTGTGAAACCAGCCATGTGACCTACAAGCAAAGCTGCAACCACTGTGCTGCATTCTATGTTGGCACGACAACCGACAAGCTGTCTGTCCACATCAACGGCCACCGACAAACTGTGGCCGAGAAACGACTGGACCACCCTGTAGCTGAACATGCTGCCAAACATGGTACCCCTCATCTCAATGACTGCTTCTCAGCCTGTGCCATACGGATCCTTACCACCGACACCAGCTTTTCTTAATTGCGCAGGTGGGAACTTTTCCTGCAATACGTCTTACGTTCCTGTAACCCTCCTGGCCTTAACCTACGTTAGTCGCTGTCCTCACCCGTCCAGCACCCTGCCTGTTCCCATTCCAGCACTACACAGCCGTCATTTCCCTGCCACACCGAGTCTTTTAATTCATTTTTATTTCTCTCATTTCTGCTACTTATCCCTTCCCCCCTCTGCACATTCTCACCTACTCTCTGTCTAAACTGCAACACTTCACTGTCCACCACTCCCACCATACTACCCCTCCCCCTCCCCACCCCAGCCTCCTCCTTTCCCCCACCCAGTCACCACTCCCATCATGCACTGGTGCTGCTGCTCGCAGTGTAATTTCAGCTCTCTGAGACTGCAGACGTGTGTGCAAGTTGCGTGAGCGCGTGTGTGCATGTGTGTATGTGTGTCTACTGCTGACAAAGGCCTTAATGGCCGAAAGCTCTGTTTGTGTGAATCTTTTTATTGTGCCTGTCACGGCTCAGCATCTCCGCTATATGGTAAGTAGCAACGTTCCTTCTCTTGTATTGTTACGTTCTGTCCTGGGTTTTCCATTGTTTGATTGTTTTGCTTCCTAATCTGTAATGCTGTGACATGTCTAACATCCTTATAAAAGTGTTCCATGGGTGAATATTACTACTGCTACAACTAACGACTGCTATTGTTTTGCCCACAGGCCAGGTGAACTCCCTGTTTGGCGTGTGCGAGGCCCTGATGCCGCTGGTGTATGCCCCACTGTACACCAGCGTCTATGCTGCCACCATGGACTCCCTGCCTGGGGCCTTCTTCCTATTGGGAGGTGGTCTCACCATGCCGGCTGTTGCAATTTTCCTGTGAGTACGCCTAGCTAAACCTCACAGAGTTACAGTCCTCATGTAAAGTATCAACAAGGAAACACTGGGGCACACTGCAGCCACAATATGTTTCAGGCCACACCTTTTGCTTTGACAAAGGATGAAAATTTGGTGTCTCCAAATTAGATTGCAGTGCTCGGTAACATGATACTGTGGTGCTCGTTGTGTAAATTACGAGAGTGCAGAAAGGTTGGCAGTTAGGAGAGTAGTGCTGGCAGAAATTTAACTGTGAGAGTGAGTCCTGAGTTGTGCCTTGATAGCTCAGTCAGTAAGAACACTGTCCGTGGAAGACAAAGGTTCTGGGTGCAAGTCCCAGGGTGACACACAGTTTTAACCATTAACTCGCGAGGTGACTTTTCTGTAATGTAAACCATGAGGTGGGGTCTTTGGGACCCATACATTTAAACTGAGATCTAAGGCAAAAATCAATTGAAATTTTTAATTTATGCTACATAACATTTATTTTTACAATTATTTAAGTGCTGTTTAAATGCTTTTAGTTTATTTTATTGCAGTAAACAAAGCCCGCAGCATTTTACTATTTATCACACAAAAACACATAATTTTGTGTGGTTCTTTTAAATAGTGCACATAAATAGACTGTTAGAACACTGCTTTTTACATTCTGAAAAATTATGCAGTCTCTGTAGCAAATAAATTTCCAAATCAAACTAAATTCCAGGGTTTAAATTTGTGCATAAAAATTCCACCCAATACATACAAATAGAAAGTCTGTCAGATTGACATTCATTGCTGGGAACTACATTTTTATGACCACTCAGAACACATTCAGTTTTAACAGACACTTTAAGTATTTAATTGAAGAAACAAACAGATCCCCATCACAACTTTCCTGAAGTTCTCCCTCTGGCTAATACTCTTGTTCAATATCAGAACTGCAATCACTGGCTAATGTAAAACCATCTTTTTTATTTATTTCTTGATCTATATCACTCATACCTTCCTCCATAGACCGACTAACAATTTCATCAAACCCCGTAAAGTTAAAAATGACACATTTTGAGCTACACAGTATCATACTGAAGAAAACAGGTACATAGTTCATGAGGCAAGGTCTAGAAGACTCCAACACCCATCAGTAACACATATTAACAAAAAACACAGAAGCCGATAACACAACTGACAATTCAAGGAGGGTAGGGGGAGTATAGAAACATTCCACCTCAACTGGCCTTGGAGAGTGAGCTAGAAAATTTTCTTGTGATCTGAGAGACCACACCTTGTGAGTCAATGGTTAATCTGTCAGGAAGGTTCAGAACAGCACACACTATGCTGCAAAAGTGGAATATTAATTCTTCATTCTGGATACAATGGTGCCCACTTAACATGGTATTGATAAGAGCAGAAATGCTTGATGCTATGGTGACAAGGCAGAAATTTGATACAAATATGGCAATCACATCAGTTTTGATACACTGCTCATTCCAGAGATGTATGCTGAAGAGATTGTCAAGAATGTGGCAAATGTTGCAAACCAAAATTACTTAAAACGTTTAGAAAAGAGCTCATTTGCTAATATTCCTCCACAGATACTAAATGAGCTGGTCTCAAGGATATGTTATATTTTATATTTTTACTTGTGTGTTTCATAAGTAAAAATACTAAGTTGTGTAAAAGGAATAGTGAATATCATAAATACAGTACAAGGAGAAAGCGCAATTTACACAATGATTGTAAAAGTCTGGTGATGGTGCAGATTAGTGTGCATGACACTTGCACAGAAGTCTATAATGTTCTTTCTCCATATATTAAATTAAGTTTGACAACAAGTCAGCATTCAGGGAATCTCTGAGGTAATTTCTTCTGTGAAGGTCATTCTACAATTTGGATGTTTCTTAGTCACAAGGAAAAGCTTTCTAGAATTACAAAATATATGTATGACATAATGTAATATAAAATTGGACAATTGTATAGATTTTCTGCAAGATATGACTGCCATTTGACTGTATAACAGCTTTTATTTCACAACACACTATCAAGCAGGTGGTGATACTGCATTGATTCATCAATTAATGAATTACAAATAAGTAAATAAAATAAAACTTGTTGTATAGTCACATGGCAGTTATATTATTCAGAAAGTTTTATATGACTGTGGTTCTATACAAATGTAAAATTATTAATTATGTTAAGACCCTTTTTTTATTTTTAGCTTGCTCTGTCTAATTTATATATAATGAAAATGTGATTTAGTATCACCATAGTCTTTTTTATGCCATTACCACCTATGCACTGATTGCTTTAGAAAGATCACACAAACTGTCATACAGAAAGATGAACTGACACTCTCTATATCCTTGTAAACTTATCACAGACAGATTAACAATGGAAGAAACAAATAAAAATAAAATAATAAGGGAGTAATACTTGAAATTCTTGATTAGTTTATTCCTTTCTTGATTTAAATTAGTTATATAACTGGACACAGAGGAATTTTACACAATGTGTTTCATGTGGTGTATGACCATAATGCCTATTTCAGGTGCTAGCAGGTCATTATCAGTTGTCTGAAATTGATCCATTATGACAGTAAAACAATCTGTTAACTGTAAACCACTTACATGCCTGTTCAGCTTTCATCTGAGCTGTGCCTGGTAAGGTTGAGTCCAGACCCTCGATTAGCATCCTTGTATCATCAGCAGTTTTTGAAGCATCATTTGAAGTCACTGGAGGATCATTTATGTATGTCAGTAACAAGAGTGTGCCTAGTTTCAATCCTGGTCATACTTCAGATGTTACGTTGCCCCATTCTGCGGTTAGTTTCATGCGCTAGAAACAGTCTGTCTGTGAGACCTTATGTTTTCTATTACGAAGGTAAGAGTGATTCCATGTAAAAGGGATGCCAATAATATCTTAACACTTCAGTTTGCTAAGTAGAATTTTGTGATCCACACAATAAATGGATCTGGCAAGGGCACAGAATACTTGAACAAAATTTATTTTCTTGTTTGTCTCTGGTAGCATTTCATTTGTACTGCCTTCTCTTTTAGAATCGCTTACAAAGAAACAAACTAAGTATCAGCTAGTAAATTCTGCTCATTTATCTAAGTTGGTATCCTTTAATAGAACTCTTTCTCATACACCTTTGAAAATTGGAAGACTTGAATTAGGCCTGCATTTTGAGGTGGTTTGATTATCTCTGGTTTTGTAGATGGGACTTACAACAGTATCTGTAAGTTAGTTAGGAAATATACCCTGAGTCATTTGTTGTGGTTTTGTGGTCTTCAGTCTGAAGACTTGTCTGATGCAGTTCTCCATGCTACTCTATCCTGTGCAAGTCTCTTCATCTCCGAATAATGACTGTAACCTTCATCATTCTGCATGTGCTCACTGAATTCATCATCTACAGGTTCTAATCCTCCTCCCCCCCCCCCGCCCCCCCTCACACACAAACACACACACACACACTTCTCTGCAGTACTAAATCGGTGGTCCCTTGATGTCACAAAATGTGTCCTACCAATCAAGCCCTTCTTTTACTCAGCTTGTGCCACAGATTTCTTTTCTTTCCAATTCTGTTCAATTGACATTAACCTATTTCTCTTCTTCAGAAACGCTTTCCTTGCCATAGACAGTCTACATTTTATATCATCTCTACTCCAACCATCATCAGTTATTTTGCTCTGTCTTGAGATATGTACTCTTCAGCAGTCGTCCGTAGCAACATGTTTCAAGAACTTCTATTCTCTGCTTGTCTACACTTTTCATCATCCATGTTTCATTTCTATACATGGCTACACTCCATACAAATACTTTCAGAAAAGACTTCCTAATGCTTGTAGTACAAGTTTATATGCCAACTAGCTCTGGAGATGATGAAGAAGTTGATGAAATGTATGATGAGATAAAAGAAATTATTCAGGTAGTGAAGGAAGTTGAAAATTTAATAGTCACGGGTGACTGGAATTTGACAGTACAGAAAGGAAGAGAAGGAAACGTAGTAGGTGAATATGGATTGGGGCTAAGAAATGAAAGAGGAAGCCACCTGGTAGAATTTTGCACAGAGCATAACTTAATCATAGCTAACACTTGGTTCAAGACTCATGAAAGAAGGTTGTATACATGGAAGAACCATGGAGATACTAAAAGGTTTCAGATAGATTATATAATGGTAAGACAGAGATTTAGAAACCAGATTTTAAACTGTAAGACATTTCCAGGGGCAGATGTGGACTCTGACCACAATCTATTGGTTATGAACTGTAGATTAAAAATGAAGAAACTGCAAAAAGGTGTGAATTTAAGGAGATGGGACCTGGATAAACTGAAAGAACCAGAGGTTGTACAGAGTTTCAGGCAGACCATAAGGGAACAATTGACAGGAATGGGGGAAAGAAATACAGTAGAAGAAGAATGGGTAGCTTTGAGGAATGAAATAGTGAAGGCAGCAGAGGATCAAGTAGGTAAAAAGATGAGGGCTAGTAGAAATCCTTGGGTTACAGAAGAGATACTGAATTTAATTGATGAAAGGAGAAAATACTAAAATGCAGCAAGTGAAGCAGGCAAAAAGGAACACAAACGTCTCAAAAATGAGATCGACAGGAAGTGCTAAATGGCTAAACAGGGATGGCTAGAGGACAAATGTAAGGATGTAAAGGCTTATCTCACGAGGGGTAAGATAGATATTGCCTACAGGAAAATTAAAGAGACCTTTGGAGAAAAGAGAACCACTTGCATGAATATCAAGAGCTCAGATGGAAACCCAGTTCTAAGCAAAGAAGGGAAAGCAGAAAGGTGGAAGGAGTATATAGAGAGTCTATACAGGGGCGATGTTCTTGGGGACAATATTATGGAAATGGAAGAGGAGGTAGATGAAGAGGAAATGGGAGATAAGATACTGCGTCAAGAGTTTGACAGAACACTGAAAGACCTAAGTTGAAACAAAGCCCCGGAAGTAGACAACATTCCATTAGAACTACTGACAGCCTTGGGAGAGCCAGTCCTCTCTACCATCTGGTGAGCAAGATGTATGAGACAGACGAAATTCCATCAGACTTCAAAAAGAATATTATAATTCCAATCCCAAAGAAAGCAGGTGTTGACAGTTGTGAAAATTACCGAACTATCAGTTTAATAAGTCACAGCTGCAAAATACTAATGCGAATTATTTACAGATGAATGGAAAAACTGGTAGAAGCCGACCTTGGGGAAGAGCAGTTTGGATTCCGTAGAAATGCTGGAACACGTGAGGCAGTACTGACCTTACAACTTATCTTAGAAGAAAGATTAAGGAAAGGCAAACCTACGTTTCTAGCATTTGTAGATTTAGAGAAAGCTTTTGACAATGTTGACTGGAATACTCTCTTTCAAATTCTGAAGGTGGCAGGGGTAAAATACAGGGAGCAAAAGGCTATTTACAATTTGTACAGAAAGCAGATGGCAGTTATGAGAGTCGAGGGACATGAAAGGGAGGCAGTGGTTGGGAAGGGAGTGAGACAGGGTTGTAGCCCATCCCCGACGCTATTCAATCTGTATATTGAGCAAGCAGTAAAGGAAACAAAAGAAAAGTTCGGAGTACTATTAAAATCCACGGAGAACAAATAAAAACTTTGAGGTTCGCCGATGACATTGTAATTCTGTCAGAGACAGAAAGGACTTGGAAGAGCAGTTGAACGGAATGGACAGTGTCTTGAAAGGAGGGTATAAGATGAACATTGGGGAGAAGATGAGATTGTGGCACAACTTGACTAGAAGAAGGGATTGGTTGTTAGGACATGTTCTGAGGCATCAAGGGATCACCAATTTAGTACTGGAGGCAGCGTGGAGGGTAAAAACAGTAGAGGGAGACCAAGAGATGAATACACTAAGCAGATTCAGAAGGGTGTAGGCTGCAGTAGGTACTGGGAGATGAAGAGGCTTGCACAGGATAGAGTAGCATGGAGAGCTGCATCAAACCAGTCTCAGGACTGAAGAACACAACATATTCTTCTTGAAATCTGAGGATATTTAGGCTGTCTCATACATCTTTCTCACCAGATGGTAGAGTTATGTCATAACTGGCTCTCCCAAGGCTATCAGTAGCCAGGTTGGCTGGCAGCTTTTCTAGGAGCTCTTTGCGGTGTGGGGGAGTAGCCATGTATGTGAAAAACGGTATCCCATTTGAGTCAATTGATGTTTCAAAGTACTGCACTGAAAAGGTGTTTGAATGTTGTGCAGGTGTGGTTAAATTTAGTGGAGCAAAACTTCTTACTGTTGTTATTTATAGATCCCCAGACTCCGATTTCACAACATTTTCGCTAAAGCTAGAGGAGGTTCTTGGTTCACTTTATAGGAAATACAAAAAGTTAGTTATATGTGGTGACTTCAATATTAATTGTATAAGTGATTGTGCAAGGAAAAGGATGCTGGTAGACCTCCTTAATTCATATAATCTTATGCAAACCGTATTCTTTCCAACGAGAGTGCAAGGGAACAGTAGAACAACCATAGACAATATTTTTGTTCATTCGTCATTATTGGAAGGGCATTCTTTTAGCAAAAAGGTGAATGGCCTTTCAGATCATGATGCACAAATTTTAAGTCTAAAAGATTTTTGTGCTGCAACACATGTTAAATATAGTTACCAACTTTTTAGGAAAGCTGATCCAGTTGCTGTACAGACTTTTGTAAACCTTATCAAGGAACAAGAGTGGCAAGATGTTTATAGTGCTGATACAGTAGACGATAAATATAATGCTTTCCTCAAGACTTTTCTTGTGCTCTTTGAAAGTTGCTTTCCGTTAGAACGTTCAAAACAGGGTACTAGCACAAACAGGCAGCCTGGGTGGCTGACTAAAGGGATAAGAATATCTTGTAGAACAAAGTGGCAATTATATCAAAATGTTAGAAACAGTCAAAATCTAAATGCAGCAGCCCATTACAAACAGTATTGCAAGGTGCTTAAAAAAGTTATTAGGAAGGCAAAAAGTATGTGGTATGCAGATAGAATAGCTAAGTCTCAGGATAAAATTAAAACCATATGGTCAGTCGTAAAGGAAGTGGCTGGTCTGCAGAGACGGGTCGAGAATATAGAATCAGTGCGTAGTGGGAATGTCCGTGTTACTGATAAGTCGCATATATGTACAGTACTTAATAATGACTTTCTGAATATAGCAGGTGAACTAAATAGAAACCTAGTCCCAACAGGGAATCATATAGCGCTCTTAGAAAAAAGTGTTCTGAGACTGTTACCTGAAATGCTCCTCCATGATACTGACAAGAGGGAGATTGAGTTAATAATTAAATCACTAAAGACCAAGAACTCTCATGGATATGACGGGGTATCTAGCAGAATACTGAAGTATTGTTCCACATATGTTAGCTCAGTACTTAGCCATATCTGTAACTTTTCCTTTAGGAGTGGTCGGTTTCCTGACCGATTAAAGTACTCGGTAGTGAAGCCACTTTATAAAAAGGGAGACAGGGATAATGTTGACAATTATAGACCTATTTCTATGCCATCGGTGTTTGCTAAAGTTATCGAGAGGGTTGTATATACAAGGTTACTGCAGCATTTAAATTCACATAATTTGCTGTCAAATGTACAGTTTGGTTTTAGAAATGTCTTAACAACTGAAAATGCTATAGTCTCTTTTCTCTGTGAGGTTTTGGACGGATTAAATAAAAGGTTGCGAACGTTAGGTGTTTTCTTTGATTTAACGAAGGCTTTTGACTGTGTTGACCACAAAATATTACTGCAGAAGTTGGAACATTATGGAGTAAGGGGAGTAGCTTACAATTGGTTCGCCTCCTACTTTAAGAACAGAAAGCAGAAGGTAATCCTCCAGAATATTGAGAGTGGTAATGATGTTCAGTCCCAATGGGGCACTGTTAAATGGGGTGTTCCCCAAGGGTCAGTGCTGGGGCCACTGCTGTTTCTTATTTATATAAATGATATGCCTTCTAGTATTACAGGTGATTCAAAAATATTTCTGTTTGCTGATGACACCACCTTGGTAGTGAAGGATCTTGTGTGTAATATTGAAACATTATCAAATAATGTAGTTCATTATATAAGTTCGTGGCTTGTGGAAAATAATTTGATGCTAAATCACAGTAAGACTCAGCTTTTACAGTTTCTAACTCACAGTTCAACAAGAACTGACATTTTAATCAGACAGAATGGGCATGTTATAAGCGAGACAGAACAGTTCAAGTTTCTAGGCGTACAGATAGATAGTAAGCTGTTGTGGAAAGCCCATGTTCACGATCTTGTTCAGAAACTAAATGCCGCTTTATTTACCATTAGAACAGTATCTGAAATAAGTGACATTTCAACACGAAAAGTAGTATACTTCGCATATTTTCATACGCTTATGTCGTATGGTATTATTTTTTGGGGTAATTCTTCTGATTCAAAAAGGGTATTTTTGGCTCAAAAACGGGCTGTTCGAGCTATGTATGGTGTAAGTTCGAAAACCTCTTGTCGACCCCTATTCAATAGTCTGGGAATTTTGACATTGCCCTCACAGTATGTATTTTCTTTAATGTCGTTTGTTGTTAGCAATATTAGCTTATTCCCAAGAGTTAGCAGCTTTCACTCAGTTAATACTAGGCAGAAATCAAATCTGCATGTGGAATGCACTTCCTTGACTCTTGTGCAGAAAGGAGTACAGTATTCTGCTGCATTCATTTTCAATAAGCTACCACAAGAACTCAAAAATCTTAGCAGTAGCCCAAACTCTTTTAAGTCTAAACTGAAGAGTTTCCTCATGGCTCACTCCTTCTATTCTGTCGAGGAGCTCCTGGAAGAGCTAAAAAATTAAGCAAATTCCAGTGTTACATTCTTGATTTTCTTTATTTAAACTAACAACTTGTCGCCTGAATATGTTTCTTATATTTCATTTTATCTGTTTCTACAATCGTGTTATAATTTCATGTATTGACTCATTCCATGACCATGGAGACTTCTCCTAAATGTGGTCATTATTGCCCTCAAGTACCTCGCTCTTGTGTAGACCCTCTACATACTCCCACTTTTCTGCTTTCCCTTCTTTGTTTAGGACTAGTTTTTCATCTGATCTCTTGATATTCATTCAGTGCTTCTCCGTTCCCCAAAGGCCTCTTTAACTGCCCTCTAGTTAAATGTGATCCTAAATCCTTAAATTTGTCCTCTAGCCATTCCTGCTTATCCATTTTGCACTTCCTGTCAATCTCATTTTTTAGACGCTTGTATTCCATTTCACATGCTTTATTTACTGTTTTATATTTTCTCCTTTCATCAATTAAATTCAATATCTCTTGTGCTACCAAAATCTTTCTACTAGCCCTCATATTTTCACCTACTTGATCATTTGCTGCCTTCACTGTTTCATCTCTTCAAGTTACCCATTGTTCTTCTACTGTATTCCTTTCCCCTGTCATTGTCAATCATTCCCTAATGCTCCCTCTTAGACACTCTACAACCTCTGGTTCTTTCAGTTTATCCAAGTCCTATCTCATTAAATTCCTACCTTTTTGTAGTTGTCAGTTTTAATCTACAGTTCACAACCTATAAATTGTGGTCAGAGTTCACATCTGCCTCTGGAAATATCTTAAAATTTAAAATATGCTTCTGAAATTTCTGTTGTACCATTACATAATTAATCTGAAACCTTCCAGTGTCCCCAGGTCTCTCCCATATATACAGCCTTCTTTCATGATTCTGAACAAGTGTTAGTTACAATTAAATTATATTTTGTGCAAAATTCTATCAGGCAGATTCCTCTTTTGTTCCTTTTCCCAAATCAGTATTCACCTACTACTGTCCCTTCTCTTATTTTTCCTACTATCAAATTCCAGTCCCCAATGACTATTAAATTTTCATCTCCCTTGACTACCTGAATAATTTCTTTCATCTCATCATACATTTCTTCAATATCATCATCATCTTTGGAGCTAGTTGGCACGTAAACTTGTACTGCTGCAGTGGGTGTGGGTTTCATGTCTATATTGGCTACAGTAATATGTTCACTACTCTGTTCACAGTAGCTTATCAACATTCCTGTTTTTCATTCATTATTAAATCTACTCCTGGATTACCCGTGATCTAACATTCACACTCCGATCTGTTTTGTATCTCCTGATGACATTCTCCTGAGTAGTCTCCACCCAGAGATCCAAAAGGGAGACTATTTTACCTCTGGAACATTTTACCCAAGAGGATCCCATCATCATTGAACCATATAGTAGAGCTGCATGCTCTCAGGAAAAATTTTAGCTGTAATTTCCACTGTTCACAATACCAGCACAACAGGGCCATTACTGGTTGATGTTGCAAGGCCAGATCAGTCAGTCATACAGACTGTTGCCCCTGGAACTGCTGAAAAGAGTCCCTCTTCAGGAATCACACATTTGTCTGTTCTCATCAGATACCCCTCTGTTGTGGTTGGACCTGCAATGCAGCTTTTGGTATCCCTGAATCACACAAGACTCCCACCAACAGTAAGATCTATGGTTCATGGTGGCTGAGTCATTTACTGATAGAAAGTGATACCAATTCTGTTAGCTATTATGGCATTTTTAGCAAAATTTTTTAATCATAAGCTATCTGAGTCATTTATTTGCTACAAAGACAGCTTAAAATTTAAAATTCTGCCAAAAAATGCCATCGCAGCCAACAGACTTGGTATGACTTTATGATGACCTCATGAATTTTGTATTCTCCTTAGGGGTTGTATTTTTTGAAACTAATGTCTGCATGTAACATCTGCACAACTGAAATTGTTAACTGTATGTGGTTGTTTCCTACTGGATTCAATGTTTGTTGTAACTTTGAAGAATTCAGTTTGGCAATAAAGCATTGTAATGTTTTACCACTGCTGTGATCAAAGGTTTTATGGCTTAATACCTCACTCTTCTGTCCACACTAAGGTTGAGTTGTGGGTAGACTAAATCATTTATCTTTTTCATATTATACTGAATTATACCCTTCCCACAAGCATCAAGACTTTACTTATTACCTAATGACACTATTGTATACTAGCTGTTACCTGTGGCTGGTATCATGCATTATTAATTTTGTTATGATGAGTCATGGTGAGTAAGTAAGTTATTGTACATGCAACAACATCAGCTGCCATCATGGGTCTGCCTTTTTGGGTAAGCACAGCTCATGATGTGATGTGCCAATGCACAATGCAGTGGCATGCGCAGTGTCTCTGTGAAGCAATGCGCAAAGGGGGCCGTAGGCGGGAATGTGCCCCCATGCATAGTGCTACTGGAGTAGGGACATCATACAGCGTATACATTATGCAACAAATTTAGTAATTTTTTGACATGGTTTATGTTCACTGATGTAAAGAAAAAAAGGTGTTTTGTTCCATACTTCACCCTCTTAAGGTTGAATTTTTTACATTCTAAAGCAGCCTATGTTCTTCCTCAGGGTTCAAGCTATCTCTGTACCAAAATTTCATCCGAATCAGTTCAGCAGTTTAGTCTTGAAAGCATAACAGACATATACTTTTGCATTTATAATATTAGTATGGACAAAACTTTAAATCAAATTTTTGTAATTATCGGGTTTTGATGAAATAAAGTCCATATTTTGCCTCAAGCTACCTGTGAAAATAGACAAACATGGTGGTTTTTGATCGAACAAAGCCTGTGTGTTGCTCCAAGTTGTGCTCAAGTTACACATGAAAACCTCATCAAAATTTGTCTAGTTATTTTGGACTTTAATATCTTGAAACAGACAGACATGATGGCAGTTTTATTATTAGTATAAATATTGGTAGAAGGTTACTCAAGTTTTTAATACAGAGATACAAATATATATGTAGATGAGTCTTTAAGATATATAGAATTTGTATCACAGCTGTTTCATTTTACTCATTGCCCCCCAAATATGTTGCAATTTCACATTGATGTGTAATTGTACAGTGTCTGCATAAGATGCTTAGATGTTTTACCTGTCTGAAAGCCATATAAAACATTTTATGAAAAAGCTTATCTCATTGTACTTAACATAGCATTCTGTTTACAGATGGCTCTATGCTTCCCACAAAAAGGATGCTAGAAAGAAAGATGAAGAAGAAAATGCAGCCACCAGGACGACAGCAGTTCTCGAAGCTGCTGCCACTGCGACGAAGACGGATCCCTTGGCCTTCCCCATGGTGAGGAATGGTTCTGCCAGGTTCAGTGACAAGTCAAAAGAAGAAAGCAGAGCAGTGGATGCATCCACGCTAGACCAAAGAGCAGCAGAAGAAGGACTGACTCATAGGAAGATCTTTGGTGTCGAAAATCCGGCGTACGAGCAAGACTCTGACACAAAACCGGGAGAAGCTCGACTATGAAGAACATTATCTCTAGTGGCAATGAGAGTGTAACTCATCAGTTTGGACTTCACGGTGCACCATGACACGCTTTGTTAATTCTGCCTTCCTTTTATTTTGTTGCGCTAATGGGACCTGACAAACGATAACATAATTGTTTGAGACAATGGTGAAAAAAATTGTTGGAAGAAGGCAGATTTCTGACATTAGTAAAAATGTGTAAAAATAATATGAATGGATGTCGTGAAAGATTCTCAGTATCACACCTTGATTTTACAAGCCTAGTATACTGGGAGTCTTTTACATATAGATGTTGCCATGGAAGACTAAGTTGTCAGTTTATTATAGCAGGCAGAAAAACTCTTCCAGAGTATGTCTGTGTGGAAGATAATCTGGTATCCCAACAGCTGTGGTATGTGTTTCATCAGTATTTTATACTGGATGCCAAGTTGCTAGATTGTTTCTAAGTATTTAATGAGATGGTGGCATAGGAATGATAGGACTGAGGTAATCTGCATAAAATACTAGAAACTTCTGTAAGAATCAGATAGGCTACAAACACCCTGACAATGTGTACCCAACAGCAGCAGAAGACAAAGTGCATTTTTCTCATTCTTTGGAAAGATTTTATTATAGCTGCTGTTATGCCACAGCTAGATATTTCACTCTATTATCTAAAATAATTTATTTTCTTCAAGCTTTAACATCTCCTTATGATACCATGACTTCATTGCTGATTTTCTCCTAAAGCAGCCAGAGCTCATTCGCATACAATAATGGTTAAATATGTGGTATTCAAAGCTATTTTATTTTTACACACATTCCTCAAACAAACACAATGCTCACAATTAATGTTTGTTAACAATATATATTCAAGTAATGATAAATCAAGAGAGCTTAACATGACAAATTTAGACTGCTTATCAATTTATGTATACAAAGTGAAACTGTGACTTTAGATTCTTAAGTCATTGCTTAGATAATACCCAAGATTTTCCACTGCCATATTGTTTCAATAAATCTAGCTTTCTTGATATATGGCACTTAGGAAAATGTAGTTGGGGCCAAGGATATTCTGTTATCTTAATCCCCTCATCTCTCTCTCTCTCTCTCTCTCTCTCTCTCTCTCTCTCTCTCACCCCCCCCCCCCCCCCCACCCCCCCCCCCCCCCCACCCCCGTCTGATCACACCACACACATTCTTCCAGAGAAACAAATACCAATATAAGTAAATTAATTGTATGTTCTAGAAAGAAAGTAATGCTTACAATAATCCTAGAAATTTTACATTAAGTTTCCACAAAGAAATGGGGCTGATGACAATAAAACAGAGTTAAAAAAAAGTGTTTCATAAAGATATACTGTTTCCAAAAATAAAGTTAAGGATTCACAACAATAAAGTTCCTGTATCTTAAAGAACTGAAAATAACATCAGAATTCTGAACACATGTTAAACCAAAACACAATTGGCTGTGAGATATGTAAATGAAAAAAAGGCATAGTGGCTAGGCTAGTATACAACAATATAAACAATACCTGCTAATACATTCATGGATTATGCTAAATATAAATACATGAATATTATTTCTTTATTTTGTTCAAGCACCTTATAGTGCAGCGGCTGAAACTATAACCAAGACAGGAATTAAAAACACAGCCTGATAATGTGACACTCTGGCATAGCAACAGGAAATTCTGCTTAGATTAGCTAGAGATTCCCCAAACAATCATGTGCCTGATATTTACAGCTTTTGAACTGAATGTAACTGCAGCAACATTGTTTAGACACAGTGTTGCATTCTTGAAAAAAGTGTGAATTATATTATGGCCACCAACTAGCATCGAAGTAGAGCTTGAATGCAAAACAGATTTTAATGGTAAAAATTAAGAAACTAAAGTCAAACTATTAATGAAAAAATAAATTTTATGATGAATGGGATAATATACTGCAGTTCATTCTATGTTTTTACATTAGGTGATCCATTCAACACAACAGTATAATTCAACACAAATAACAAGTCTGTCATACGGCACTTCGGCCAAAGATGATAAGAAAGCAAAACCATTAAAAAGTAGTGTCCTTTCAAATACAGGTTGGAAACGATGTGACCAGATTGGGAAAGAAGTGTAAGTCATGAGGAATATATCATAAAACAGCAGCATGAGATCCTGACTGAAGTTGTGATTTAGCTCCCATCTTTCTTTCCTCTTCTCTTGCCTACTTTCTGCATCTTTCCCTCTTCACTTGCAGAAGAGGAAATGCATGGTTAAAGATTCAGTGTAGCTCTTTGAATGTTTCTGTTCATCAACTGAAGTGACCTTCATTTTTCAGTAAGCCTTGTTGTTCAATTATTCTTCATCCTGTCAGGTGTCCACAGGTATCCTACATTTACGAAGATAAAATATATTGATTAAAAGTACATACTCTTTGCCATCAGACTAATGTTGAGGCTAATGCTTTTTCTAAGAGAACAATGAACATAATTCAGTGCAGGCTTTCACAGCTGGATTTTACATCCTTTATGATTTATGGTTTATGAGCTGTGGTCCAAGGCATATTTCTGCACCTAGAATTTTGCCTCCTGACTCTGTACACATATGCATAAAGGGACAGTTACTTGATTTTCAAACTTAAACAAAGGACCTACCCTCACAATTGGTCATGGAAGGAGTATACAAAATCATCTGCACATGCAGACAATGGTGCATAGAGACTACCAAAAGTATCATAAACACATGGCTTTAAAACAAGGGCAGTTGTCAGGGAAATATGTCTAAATCAGCATGTATAGTCCATGCAATTGGTCCAGGAAACAACAAATCTGAGTCTCTGAGACTGTAGTTGTTTCCAAGACTATCATTATATTAAGGTGTATGATGGGGCCATATAAATTCAAAAACAACTTCACCAGGAAATGAGGAGGATTGAAATTAGACAAGTTCTGGGCCTTAGTTCCACAGGACGAGCTCTGTAATGCACATTGGCATGATTCTGTATTTGGTGGCAGTTGATTGATGTGACACAACTGTTGTGTGATTATGTACGAACTTAAAGCTTGTTAAAGTTTGAAAATTGAGTAACTATGTCATTATGCCTCTGAAGCTGTCTCCAACATCAGGAGACAAAATATTAGGAACCAAAGCACGCCTTAGAGCACATTCTAACACTCATGAAACAAAATCTCCAATGAACATTGTTTATATATGTTCAAGGTACAGTTCAGCCAGTTGAGGGTGTATGTTTCTACTGAACAAGTGAGCATAAAAGATATTGCAGAAATATGAATTGTTCAGTGATGCTGCTCTAGGTGGAAAATAAATGGGGGGGGGGGGGGGGGGGGTATATAGCCAGGAGCAGGTAAGATGCTGGCTGATATAAGTAACATATTTAAAAGTGACCACATATAAAATAGTTCTGGTGAGAAGCGCCTGTTTTGTTGATAATCTTACATCAAAGAACAATACACGAGTGCTCGTCATGCAGTGAAGTTAAGTTCGTGGGCAAATATTGTATATAGTAGTACAGGTATTGTCCAGTTACACCTCAGTGGTCTTTACCTGTACTCCTTTCCTGTGGTAGTTCTCTGTAAGACAGGAATCCAATATCCACTTAACCTTAGTGTTCCTCATTCCTGTTAAAGTTCCTGGGCTTGTAGATCTCTACAGATTCACAAGTAATTAAATTCCCCAGATAGTGGTTTAGACCCAGCAACAATGTTGGGCACAACTCTATACATCTCAGCCCAGCTGATTTCTCTCTCTGACTTAGTGTGTAGCTTGGTTTATGTCCCACTGTTATTGTTAACAGATCATCCCATTATACCAATTCACACATAACTGCAAGTGCACAATATCTGATAAATACCTGATGCTGTTAGTGGACTCTATTTGTCTTCAATAAATCTGGGGCATGCACTGATTTTCCTGATCAGTCTGTGTTGTTTTTCTGGGGTATATAACCAATTGAGTACCTTCACATTGGTGACATATGGCAGAAAGATCATGTCTGGAACTACTTCTTTAAAGCTATCTCTCACCATATATTGGACATTATCATTCTTCATGGTATATCTATTGCTCTTCTGAATTTGTTCCACATTCCAAGTATTGTATCTCATGTCTGATTCAGAAGTCATCAGACAATACATCATGAGTTAGCTATGAAATTTTCAATGGTTATGTAGCTATAAATCTCTTAAACAGGCTACATTTTAGTTCCTTCAAGATCTGTCTGGATATATATATCAGATTTTAATGTATTGGTTAATGATATTTGAGGACCTACCATACAGAAACAATTAATTTTTCCCTATTATTTTGATTTCATATTAAACCCTGATCTTGAAAAGTAATGTAGATGCCCCAGACCTATTAACTGGTATGGAGGATACATAGGACATACTTCATGGAGATTCCTAAAAATCTGACTATGTTAAGGCTTGACCAGGTATCATGTAATGGACACACTCAAGCTCTGCTTGCAAAGTGAAAAAAAATCTGTGGTGAAATAAATTTAATTCCTGTTCCTGTGTAAACTTCTGATTTCTACACGCAGTATTACATTTAAACTGGAAACATATTGTACATTTTAAATGTTCTTTAATGCTGTCCAGAAAGAGTGTACAGCAAGTACATGCTGGACTTTTAAACAAAATAACCTATTCTAGATTTCCAATTGATAGCCATTCTGGCATATCATGTTGGTGGATTGACAAGACTGCAGGAAAAGTCTTTATTTAAGTATTATGTCACTTAATGTATTTGCAAAATTTCAGTGATAACTGCTACATTTACATAAGTTCTTTTGTTATTAATACATGTTAAGCACAAAGAAAAGTGTAAATGTTTCAAAATGCTTCCAATGTAACAGTTCTCTGTTTACTTTATTATGTAAATTCTTCTATATAATATATTTTCTTGAAACTTAGTGTTTGCATGTAACTGGCTAAAAATGTGCTTTTTTCTTGAGACTGTATATTTGTAAATATTTACTTTTGGTGATGTAAATTTCTGTGTTGGAATAAAGTGATGTTTGTTCTAAAAACAGCAAGTCAGTAAAATATTGCATCTCTCACCTTCTTCCATCTCAGTAACTCATACAACACCTAAAGCAGACTTTTTTTTGTTTGTTGCATTTGAGTATTTAGTAGAATCTAAAACGCTAATACCAGTATGTCATTATAATTAAATGGAAGACATTGTGGTATGAATTAATCAGTAAACTTCCATATGCAATCACATACACAAACAAGTCAAGTATATAACCTGTAGCCTGTAAAGTGACTGGATGTTTAGGCTCAAATGTTGTTAGGGAGGCTGGTAGCTATGTTACTTTTTATCATCTGTTAGAATTCATGTTTACATGTTTTGGAAGTCATAGTTGAAGTTTCAGTTGCAGCCATGACAGATTTGAGTGGTCATACAGTGAAGAGCCAAAGGAACTGGCACACCTGCCTAATATCATGTAGGGTCCCTGCGAGCATGCAAGAAGGACTTGATTAAAGTCTAAAGTAGTGCTGGAGGGAATTGACACCATGAATCTGGCAGGTCTGTCCATGAATTCATAAGAGTATGAGGGGGTGGACATATTTTCTTGAACAACACACTGCAAGACATCCCAGATATGCTCAATAATGTTCATGTCTGGGGAGTTTTGTGGCCAGCAGAAGTGTTTAAACTCAGAAGACTGTTCCTGGAGCCACTCTGTAGGAACTCTGCATGTGTGGGGTGTTGCATTGTCCTGCCCAAGTCCATCGGAATACACAAGGGACATGAATGGATGCAGGTCATCAGACAGGATGAATACATTCGTGTCATCTGTCAGAGCCGTATCTAGAGGTATCAGGTGTCCCAAAACACCCACGACTGCACATGTCCCACGCCATTACAGAGCCTCCACCAGCTTGAACAGTCCCCTGCGGACATACAGAGTCCATGGATTCATGAGATTCTCTCCATATTCTCTCCATACCCATATCTATATGCTTGATACAATTTGAAATGACACTCGTGCAACCAAAAACATGTTTTCAGTCATGAACAGTCCAATGTCAGCATTGACAGGCCCAGGCAAGGTATAAAGCTTCATGTTGTGCAGTCATCAAGGGTACAAAAGTGGGCCTTCAGCTCCAAAACCCATATTGATGATGTTTCATTGAATGGTTCACACCCTGACACTTGTTGATGGCTCAGCATTGAAATTTGAATTGAATTGCAGAAGGGCTGCACTTCTGTCATGTTGAATGATTCTCTTCAGTCGCCATTGGTCCAATTATGGCAGGGTCTTTTTCCGGCCGCAGTGATGTTGGAGATTTGATATTCACAGTGCATTTGTGAAATGTTCATACGGGAAAATCTCCAGTTCATTCCTACCTCGGAGATGCTGTGTGCTGACTATAACAACACATTCAAATTCTCTTGAAATTTGATAACCTGCCATTGTAGCAGCAGTAACTGATCTAAAAACTGCGCAGACACCTGTTGTCTGATATAGGCATTGCTGACCACAGCACCATATTCTGCCTGTTTACATATCTCTGTATGTGAATACATATGCCTATACCAGTTTATTTAGCACTCCAGTGTAGATAAACTATTGAGGAGTGCTTAGTGAAAAATGTGCGGATGCCTGAATGACAACATGCATGACAGAAAATGAGATGGATTGTATGAGCATTCTAAGAATGATTTAATAAGGGTCCACCACAGAAGGCAAAACTTCTGTATTGGAAAAGATGTAACATAGCAAGTAATTGCGAGATGACATTCACTGTGTAAGACACGCAGCCATCTAGTACGGTGGCTGAAGGATGGCTATGTTTTTACTCGCTTTGCTCACAGCACAGCTGACGCTGCTTGCCGTGAGAACTGCATAGCATACCAGTCAGTCAATTTGAAGATTCATACCCTCTACAAATCTAAATAATCCATATTAGTTATTATCCAATTTTGTTGAAATTTGATAAACCGCCTTTTGCTATTAATAGAATGATGATGTCAAAACTTCAAGTTTTTATTTATTATAGTGCCAGACATAAAGAAAATTATCTAAAAGTTCTAAAACCAATGTGTGTTTTTTAAAACCATCTTAGGAACAAACACAGACTGCCAGAATGAGATTTTCACTCTACAGCGGAGTGTGCACTGATATGAAACTTCCTGGCAGATTAAAACTGTGTGCCCGACCGAGACTCGAACTCGGGACCTTTGCCTTTCGCGAGCAAGTGCTCTACCATCTGAGCTACCGAAGCATGACTCACGCCCGGTACTCACAGCTTTACTTCTGCCAGTATCTCGTCTCCTACCTTCCAAACTTTACAGAAGCTCTCCAGGTTCGCAGGAGAGCTTCTGTAAAGTTTGGAAGGTAGGAGACGAGATACTGGCAGAAGTAAAGCTGTGAGTACCGGGCGTGAGTCATGCTTCGGTAGCTCAGATGGTAGAGCACTTGCTCGCGAAAGGCAAAGGTCCCGAGTTCGAGTCTCGGTCGGGCACACAGTTTTAATCTGCCAGGAAGTTTCAAACACAGACTGACTTGCATTATCATTGGAAGCCATTACAAAGTTACCAGTGTATAAAAATCCATTAATTAGAATTTTGTTTTTCAACACTTTAGTCACTGTGCATTATGTAATACAAAAATTGATTAAAATTATTATTTGGTTATATTTTGTTGTGTGAGTGTGTGAGAAAGATTGAGAGAGTGTATGGGGGATGTACATTAAAACTTAATGTCATTTTTCATGAAACCTGCTACAAATAGACCTTGGGAAAGTTGCAGTGCAACCATGATTCCGGTGATGTATGTCAGTGTGAGCTTTCTTTTATATAAAAGCAGTCAGAATGAAAGTTAGAGACGGAATAAGTTTATTTATCAATTTGGGGAGTAATTCGTACTTTGCTTATTTTGATTAAACAAGATATTAGAAACTGAAGTTTTAATGACATTAATTACTATCAGATTATTGATTGGATAAGGCAAGTTTTGCCGTGAGAGTGATCTGGAAGGAACATTCTGATTGGTCATTTAGAGTAACAGCCAATCAGAATTAAGCTGTTCCCGTACGAATATAGTGGAGTGGGCAGTGAGTAAAATATTTCGAGAGAGTCACTAGCTAACTGGCCTATGGATAACACCATGTTAGATAGCTCTGAAAAAATACTCTGAAAAATGAAGAAATAGTCAGTTAATTGCAGTTCGAATACCTCGTGATTAAGACAACTGGAGGTATGAACATTTTAATGAAAGCTTAGTGTTTCTGTATTAAATAGTTTGAGAGTTATGAGCGTGTGTACTTTCTGGTCGTAGTGACAATTCCAGGAGGCATGTTTTGTGCTCTGTACAGAATACTTTGGCGAGTACTTCTTTTGAAGAAAAACACTGAAACAACTGAATGTTTAACTCGCGAATAGTTGTGGGTCAGTGCCTGGTAGATCATGAAAATGAGTCGGGTTGGACTTGCAAAAATTCTGGGTGCTTTTTGAGTGATACTATGTTGTACAGACAGTGAACTTTGAATGATAGAATATCAACATAGTAAATACAGACTTGATAGCCATTTCATGTATTTCCATATGAATAAAAAGTAGATTCAATCTAATTTTTAATGCTTTCTGCAAGTGGACTGCATCCTCCAAAAGCCTGATTTTTTAGAAATGAACTTTCAGGAATTGACTTTAAATTCAATTACACAGCCTCTGTGTGGTAGGTATTAGGTAGTGGTTTCATCAATGCTGCTTTAAACTGCCTAGGACGTGTCTGTTACTACATAGTGAAAGAACTTCAGAAAGAAGCATATGGAGGTAGGTGGACTTTCAATAAGTAAAGAGAGAATACAGACAACTGATCCTACAATGTGCTTTTGCTTTCAACAGTGTCACAGACAGGCTGCAGAGTGCGAGGAAAAGGATACAAGAAGAAACATGTGCCAGAGTCTCTGCTTCGATTGAACAATCTCCTATGAAGCTGATATGTAAATATGCTTCAGGTCTCTTTGTATAGAGATCAACAATGTGTGAAAAAAGAAAAAGCCTTACGGTCAGACCATTTCAACCAACTTTCAAGGATACAGACTGGAATGAGTGCATTTTAGCATGCTGTGGTTAGTTAACTCAATATCCACATGAGAGGAATGTACCATTTATCACAGCACACATGCTAGAAATGTTGTTGTTTGGGACAAAGAGAATCCTCAACACACAGTTGAGTTAGAAGGGAACTCGTCTCACATAATAATATAGGCAACAAGGAGAACACAGCATTTGCCTGGAACATACTTTTTTGAAGGTACTGTGCAAGTTTCTAAATGAACACTTTCCACGACAGTGGATAGAGTGTGGTTCATCAGCAACTTGAAATGGCCACCAAGAAGTCCTAATCTCACCCCACCTGACAACTCCTCATGGGGAATTATTAAGACACATGTACATACACATTGTTATGCTGCAAACAAAGAACTGTACAATCCTGTTGAGAATGCATTTTGCTGTATAAAACTGGACATGATCAAAAATATGTCAATAAGAATGTGGGGGCATATGGAAATGCATCTACAGCATGATGGGGAATACACCAATTTATTAGACACTCAATACATAATTAAGTACTTTTGCTAAAACAAATCAGGTAAATTAGCATTTGATATTAGGGAGTTTGGGACTTCTCACCCACCTCATACACCAATTTGACAGAAATTGTACAAATAATCTATGTATTTACTAACTCATTCATTTATTAGACCTATAGAAAACATCATGGATGCACAACAGGTTAAGAAATGCATTACAACATAACTATCTGTATAATTTAAAACAGGGAAGAGTTAGCCATTGCTAAGACGGGTAAAGCAGAACACACGCAAAAGTACAGGCCTATGTCGCTGCTGTCATAATTATCCAAAATAATAGAATCAGTTATAAAAGACAGAGTAATGAATTACTTGAATAAATACAACCTTTTAGGCACATCATAATTTGGGTTGTCTAATGGTAGGAGTGCAGAAGCAGCCGAGGCTCAAAAGTGAAAACTGATGTTGTTCACAATGATGAGTATGTGACAGGCATTCTTAGATCTGTCTAAGGATTTTGATGCTGCTGGCCACCAGAGTTACTGAATAAGCTAGAATTGTGTGGTTCACATCTGGTGGGCAGTGTACTAAGAGGAGAGACAACACAAACCTCAAATAAAGTGCAAATTTTACGAAGCACTTTTGAGAACCAAAATGCATTAATATAGGAGTTTCTTAGGGTAACATATTAAGACCAATATTCATCTTGATACACATTGTAACAAAGCATTTTGAGTCTTTATAATTATTACATTTTTCTTCCCTCCACCTCCCTCATCACACCCACACCCTACCCCGCCCAAAAAAAATACTTGTTCAAGTATTTTCAATAGTGTTATTTTGATGACAAAGGGCACCAAAAACCTTGGAAATTAACTCAGATCTTAACAAACTTGACTTTATTATCCATTATATTCGTTTGGTTAATTGGGAACCATTCATATACTGGTAATTAGTTTACTTGAAGTCTGTGCTAATTAGAAATACCAGTAATTTCTAACTTTGTTGTCGTTGTTCCTATGTAAACATGTACCCAATTTCTAACTTTCAGATAAGGAAGGTCAAAAGTAGACATAACAAAGTTAAATACAGTATATACCCAGATAATGCTGGAAATACATTACCAAATCGTGCACTCATTTAGTTTCAGACTAATTAGCACTAGACTTTAAAAGATTGTTACTGAAGTAGAATTCCATATTTTGGCAAACTAGACAGCATAATTTAATAGAATTCCTGTTCTATCTAAAAGAACCTAGTCAAACAAATTTTATTCCACTATTCACTTTTCCAGAAACTGAAATGAGTAATTGTAATTTGTAAAAATACAGGAAGTAACAATAGCTGAATGCACCGCTAATTAATGTAATCTTATAAAAGAGAGGCTGCTGGGAGCCCTTTCAGTCAGTCTGCAGAAGGATATGGATGGAGGAAGATCTGTACCTAAAAATTATTGCACAATGTATGCAAATCAGCTAGCACATCTTGTCAGAAAGGGCAAAGTTTTATCTAAACTCTGTGTCCAAGAGTTTGTACAGTGACTGTTTCTCACTGTGAGTTTGCAATTAATCTCAATAATTGTGCTCAACTTCTGTAATACATTCTGCAAACTGTGACGATAGTATTAACCATTGAAATGTGTTATTTCAAAATCATATTTACTGTGCACATAATTTTTCATTTTCCTATGACTACATTCATGGAAGGACAGTGTAATTATGAAATGTGTTGTGATTTACTTGCCACTTCTAAATGTTTGGTTCACTACAGTATTAGGTTACTGCCCTCAAATAATTTCATTATAGCATATCATCAGAGTGTAGTGGGTGACTATCTGTTTATCTGTGCATTAATTATAATAGGTGAGACTCAATCTGGTCATAAACCATAGGTTATATGACATCAAAGGGCAGTTAAAGTGTTCTAAACTATAACTTTGTGTGGACTCATTTTTTGAAATAGCCTACATCAGACAATTACTTTTTATAAATTATAGAGTGCAGCAATCAGTTGTCCTTTTTTAGATTTTATTACACAAATACAGATTTTAGCTAGTTGCTAGCCATTCTCAATGCACTATTTTCTATTCTCAATAGAAGTAGGTCCCTGTTGTTTGGATGTCAGTCACAGTTCTTTGAATACTGTGACTGACACACGAACAACAGGAACCGACATGCGCTGAGAATGGAAAATAGTGCATTGAGAATGGCTAGCTACTAGCTGTAATCTGGTTTTGCATAATGAAATCTAAAAAAGGATGAATGACTGCTGCACTCTATCATTTATAAGTCACATAACAGTCACTGGGAGGTAACCTGAATTACCAGTTAGTCAGATTCAGCAGAGACTGCTACCATGTGGTAGTCTAATGTCAATACAGATAAATATGGCAATTCTTCAACATCAATGACTTTCACAATAGCATTAGTTATGGGGAAAGGACCTCCTTGTTGTTGACAGCAGTAATATAGTCACTGAGAAAACAGAACTTCCATAGGAAACAAATGGAACCCTTCAGGAAGTTTATCATTCACCAATATGCAATAAAGTACCATTGAACATAAAGAAAATAAATGCCATGAATTTCAGTTTGAAGAGGGAAAGTGACTCTGTTAATTTAAGTTCAGGTGATGCCTCCATTGATGGTGCATTCAATGCATCATTCCTAGGAAAGGAAACTGATGTTCAGCTGAAGTGCTGAGAACACGCAAAGATAGCTGCAAACAGAATGTCATCAGCATCTTAAACCCTTAAGAGCCCTATCATCAGTATGTAACATCCAGTTTTAGTGGACAGTATTCACGCATACACACAATTCTTAATTAGGTGGGTGTAGATCCACTAGGAGGCAGTATCGTGACTCCTCTCCCCCACTCAAAAAGAATTTCCCATAAAAAATTCTTCAGGTGCAATCGAATACTTAACCTGTGTTAGCTGCTTCAAAGAGATGATCTTGCTGCTGTTGTTTTAGAAAACAAGAATAAATGGAAGTCCTGGTAATACAAACACTAACCAAGTCGGTAGTAATGGCAACAGTGTTTTATGCCATGCGTGGTTTTGAGTTTCTATCTTGTTTATTTTGAGGTACAACTGTACAAACTTGGCACAGTGTGTGCTTTTTAGAATTGATTGCATGTCAAGCAAAACTGGACATACAACAGTGATTCCACTAGGGTCTTATATACATTTTGCTACAATGGTGTGACTATCAAAGACAAAAAAATTAAATAGTTACAATGAATTTTGAAAGATTAATAACACTGAATAAATTGTAAAATGTTACACAACATATGAATTATTACTCATAAAATGTAATCTATAAATTCTTGTTGGCACATTTCCTAGCTTTAATAAAAATGTACTTCATTTCAGTGAAACAATCTTTTCAAATCTGCACCTGGAAGACAGGATAATGCTTCATAATTACAGAGTTACACTTGTATTTAATTGGATTCTCTCCTTTGTTTTTTTGAATTACATTAGTTTTAAACTGTATAACATTGATAATGATTATAACTAAGTTTTATGATTTTTAACTACTTTTGAATTATTTCTTGTTTAAACGTGTTATCAACAATGATACTAGTAGAATTTTAGCAGTATTAAGATAATAGAATGGTTTTAAACATTCCTACCAAATACAGTCTCTGCTTGATGTACAAGGAATATGCTGTGTATGTTTAAGTCATGATCATTGTTCCAAAAGTATAGTACTACTAATACTGCCCATATTTAGCTATGCTTAGATATGTTGCCGACATGGTATGAGCTTTTCAGTTAATTAATGTATGTGAGAAACTGCTGGCAGCAAACTTCACAAATGTAGTTAGGTACTACCTGTTACGTTTTAAGTCTCAAGGAATTCAAGGAATTAAAAGCTTCATTTGCTTACCTGAGGAGCTGCAAAATTTCAGCTCGATAGGGGAACTTAGTCATAATGTGCAGACCTTTTATTGCAAATGAAATGTCACACTTCAGTTTTATACTGTGTAAATTATGACCCTGTGAAAATTGTGAGAAAGCTTTGCTGTTATATTTCTTAAATAAAGTGTGTGTTACATGTACTTCCCAGTAAGGCTGCATTTCAAAATCTTCATGTATTTGATTTCAATCTCTTTAACATCATGCCAAAGCAGTGTACAAGGGGCATTCAAAAAGAAACAAGCCAGAAGCATAATTACAGAAATATCGCAACCCCAGAAATTTTATGAGACAGCCATTCACTGCCTTGTATCACAATGGGACAAGTGTCTCAATAGCTGAGGTCAATACTTCTAACATACAGGTATTAGTTTCTGTAATTATACCTCCAGCTTGTTTCTTTTTGAATGCCCCCTATACTAAACTCTGACATAAAAAATTGTCATTACCTACATTTAAAACATTTCATATATTTTATTAGTATTATTAAAATCATGGGAATCTGTGGTGTTAAAAGAGTGCACAATAGGAAATTCAGTGTAGTGTGAATGGGTGTGAGTCACCCCCTCCTACAGTCTTTCAGCCTTACTGTTCAGTCTACACATCAAAGAAGCAGAGATGGAAATGAAAGAAAGAGAGGGATTAGAATTCAAAGCGAAAAGATATCAATGATAAGATTTGCTGATGACATTGTTAGCCTCAGTTACTGTGAAGAGGACTACAAGATCTATTGGATGGAATGAACAATCTAATGAATACAGAATATGGACTGATGGTAAATCAGAAAAAAGACAAAGGTAATGGGATGTAACAGAAATAAGAAAAGTGAGAAACACATCAAAACAGGTGATCAGAGAGTGGATGAAGTTATGAAGTTCTGCTACATTGTAAGTGTAATAACCCACAATGGATGAAGCAAAGAGGTCCTAAAAAGCAAACTAGCACAGCCAATCAGGAAATTTCTGGCCAAAAGAAGTCCACTGTTATCAAACACAGGCCTTAATTTGAGAAAGCAATTTCTGAATATGTATGTTTAGAGTACAACATTCCATGGTAGTAAATCATGGATGGTGGGAAAACTTATGGCAAGACGAAAAAGAGAGGAGGAGGAGAGAGAGAGAGAGAGAGAGAGAGAGAGAGAGAGAGAGAGAGAGAGAGAGAGAGAGAGAGAGAGTACGCGCAAGAGAGGAAGAAGTGATACGCACATGCGTAAGATAAATACCTTTCCTCAAAAGTATTTCTCTTCTTCATACCTCCTCTGTGTTACCACAGATGACGTGTCACTGATGCCATTTATAGTAAGACTGCAGTACATGTGAGGTGCCTATTTGCTTCCACTGCCCTGAGTTTAATGCATAGTTTGTAACAAATGTTCACCAACCTTCAGTCTTGTATAGTTTTTGTCCCCTGCACAGAAAACAGCATGTAGGTTGTGAATCTGTAATCTTAAGACTGTAAGAAACTTTTTGGAAGGAATTGTTATTTTAGAAATGATTAACTTTCCAATCAGTTTGTTATACAGGATGCCACTCGCTTTTTTTTATTGGCAGAACACAAGAAACTGCACAATTACATTCCTTTTTAGATTCACAAAAATGATTTCTATTCTTCAACAAATTAATGAACTGCATATTTCTGTAAACTAGTATCACACTGTTCTCAGCTATATGTCCAAATAACCATACATTGCTAATAAAGTTTAATTAATACTGCGGCAGAGGACATGTCCATCCTCTAAGACTGCCAAACCAACTCTGATCTTATAGCCGAACCATCTCACCCACCATGCAATTTTGGCCATGCAATTTAGGTGTAATCCAAAGATCACCAAAGTGCTTCATCTTCCTTTTCATTTCTCAGTTGTTTATTATTCTGCTAGTTATTAATACTTGTGAAATAATGGACTGATAATATGCTATTGAGATATGCTATAAATATGACATGCAACTAAATACACTGTTTAGCTTGTCTAATATAAATAATAGAAAAGTGCCATTTTAGTGCACAATTTCCAAATGCGGCAGCCAATCACGGAAAAGGACCACAATTTAGGCAGTCTTTCTCATGATACCCATACCTAACAAGTCATCTCTCATCAGTACCTCACACCACATTACATCATCTTGCCAGCTTCTTGTAGCTGAATATGATGGCAGCAAAGTCTGAAATATTACTCATCTCTTCTAATATTTCAAAAAATTGTGATGTTTTTGCAGACAACAATCAATTTTGGAAATAAGCAAAATTTTACTCAGATGTTTCTAAATTTTTAGTTATCATCTCTCAAGAGCCGTACAATCACACTATGCTAGTAATTTGTTACCATTTTTCAAAAGTTAAATCTGCTTCACAATTTTTCATTCTCAGATTACAGACCAACTTATATAATCATAGATGTAATTATTTTGTGATTAGAGAAAACTGATTGGATATTTAATCATTTATAAAATAACAGTTCCTCACTAAGGGTTTCTTACAGGCTCAAGGTTACAGATTCACGACCTATGTGCTGTTCTCTGCACAGAGGACAACAACTATAGAAGACTGCAGGTTGATGAACATTTATTAGAACTTACGCATTCCATTCAGGGCAGTGGAAGCAAATAGGCACCTAACGTGTACTGCAGTCTTAGTACAAATGAGATCAGTGACACGTCATCTGGGGTAACACAGAGGAGGTATGAAGGACAGAAATGTTTTTGATGGAAGGGGTTATCATATGTGCATATATCTCTCCCTCTCACTGTCTCTTTTTCAACTTGCCATATGTGACATCCCTTGTGAAGATAATCTTTGAAGTTGAAGTGCTTGGGAATTGTGAGGCTAGATTTTATTAGCGAGAATTGTGTACTGTAACCGACCAGCAAACTGTGTAAGGACTGTGATTATAAACAAACTGGTTGGATATTTAATCATTTCTAAAATAACAGTTCCTCGCAAAGAGTTTCTTACAGCCTCAATGTTATGGATTCATCACCTATGTGCTGTTTTCTGCACATGGGACAACAACTACACAAGACTGCAGGTTGGTGAACATTTGTTACAACTTATGCATTACACTCAGGGTGGTGGAAACAAATAGGCACCTCATGAATACTGTCATCTTAGTACAAATGGGATCAGTGGCATCTCATCTGTGGTAACACAGAGGAGGTGTGGAGGGGAGAAATATGTTTGAGGGGAGAGGTTTATCATATCCACATGTATATCACCCTCTCTCTCTCTCTCTCTCGCTTTTCAACTTGCCCTAAACTGGAACAGACGAAAATCAAAGTGTTTGATGTGTGGTACCACAGAGGAATGTTTAAAATTAGATGGAGTGGTAAGATAAGGAATGAGGAGGTGTTTTGCAGAATGTGAGAAGGAAGGAACGTATGGGAAAGACTGACAAGAAGAAGGCCAGGAAATAACCTCCACAGTGCTAGAGGGAGCTACAGAGGAAAAAACTGTAAGAGAAGACAAAGATTGGAATAGATCCAACAAATAATTGAGGACATAGAGTACAAGTGCTACTTGAGATGAAGAGCTTAGTGCAGTAGAAGAATTCATGGCAGCAGCTGCCCGTTGCTGAAGACAGTCCAGCTTCAGTCATCAGAGATGGTGTTCATGGGTACGTGAGTTGTGCTTGTGTAAATATATATGTGTTTGTGTGTGTGTTTTCGACTTTACAAGAGGGTCTTTTGGCTGAAGGCTCAAATTTATAGCAATTTTTTGGTGTACCTGTCTGCAACTCAGTTTTTCCTCTATCTGGTGATTACCACTTGTGGTGTCACAAAGCATAGGCCTGTCCCACCCCTCATTAAATCGACCAAGACTTATACGAAAAATTGTAAGAACAGTTATTATTATTATGTTCTTTAAGTTTGTTTTTGGGTTTTCAGAAATACTGTGGGAAGAAAGTTTATTTATGTTGCAGATAACGTGGAAGATGTTTCCCAACGGTCACCACAAAAGTTCAACGTAGTGGCAAATGGGCGAGGAATAAAATGAATGCTGCGAACTACCACGAGCCACGGAAGAGCCCGGGCCATGAGGGCGTCGAACTTCCTAGGTCATTGTTGGACAACGTCAAAGGAAGAGATATTCTGCCTTCTCTTTGTAAACAGATCGATCGAGTCTCGAAAGGTTCGTGTAAAACGTATAGGCGGGTGACACATTAGGTGGAACCCGATGCCTGTAATACTTCCACAGTTATTAAAAAGTTGTTAAATGGCAAAGCCAATAGTTCATCATTTATATAGATAAAAAGTAGTAAACAAATAGGAAAGGAAGAGTTGCGGTGTCAGAACAAAAAGTGATACATCGCTCAGCAACGAAGAAGGACTTAAACAGCGGGCGTTACGTGGTGAAAACAAATCAACTGATAAAATAGTAAGTCTGTAATTAAGCATAAAGCCACACAACACTGCACACACTATCCTTTCCATAATGTTATTCCACTCTGGATTTTCCATGTTTAATTAGTTAGTCAGTTATTTGAATGTTCCATGGACCATGGTAGTGATCTATCACTGTGGTGTGGAACACATCAATCATAGAATATGCTAACAACTCACATGACTGAAATTAATCAAATGCACTAAAAAAGAAGTAATGGATGGATGATGATGAAATCAGTTAAGAAGCAGTGGCATGAAATGACATCAGTGCAAACTGTTTGGGTATACAGAACATTTCGTTTAATGGGTATGCACAGACAATTGAAAACTTGAATTGGACTGGTACTCAAACTTCAATTTTCTGCTTATTGGAAGCAGCTATCTCAACCATCAGACCATCTGAGCTGGCTTGTCTCAAACTTTGCCTCTGGCATTGCCACCTACCACTCACGAACATTACTTCAAGACTGGAACTTTATGGGATATGCGGTGCACCTATAGCTGTAAATAATCCCTATTTAAGTAACAGGAGATGGTTTGTCTTAGTTATAAATCCATACTCTTCAGTGAAGAAAGTTTTTACTGAAGGCTGCAGGGCTCTGTTCTTGGATCGTTTCTGTTTGTTCTAATTAATCATTTACTTTACCATGTAAGAGTTAATTCAGTAGTGTGTTATGCAGATAACATGAGGCTGCCCACTACACATCACAACACTACAGAATTGAATCAGGCAACTCAGGAAAAATTAGGACTAGGAACGACCCATTTTCTTTTAATGGACTCCTTTGTAATCCTAATAATACACAGGAAGTGATTCTGTAGAAAGATGTAGAAAGTAAATCAATAAAACAGTTAGGCCTCCATGTCTATTCCAGTTTAAACTGGAATGTATATAACCACATTGCAAGAGAAAAATGTGTGCTATCTCATGAGGAAACTGACAGATGCAGTCACTAATGAGTATCTGAAGACTGCATACTTTTATGGGGATCTTCCTGTTACATCACTCAAATTATGAAAATTAAAAAAAAGTAATCAGAATAATGAGCAAAGTGAATTCTAAGGAACTCTGCTGAGCCCTCTTTATTATGCACCATCACAATATTAGAGGCAAACAGTATCTCAGTATACTGAGACACGGACTGCGATAGTTCCAGACTTACAGAAAATAAAATGCATAAATTTTTAATAAACATCCAACATCTGCTCAGTGCTCACCTAAAATATTTCCAAAGTTAAGATCAATTATTATGTACTGAAACACCCATTCTATAAGAACTATTCGGCAAAAACATTCTTAATGGTGGTTTCTAAGAGTATTTAAGAAACTGAAATAAATTGTAAGAATGTATTTAATGTCTGAACCTATTCAGCTGCAAGTCATCAATGGTTAATAAATAATTACACTCTATCACGAGTCATACTGTCAGATCAAAAATATCCAGGCACCTATTAATGGACATTAATATGAGGCAGCCCCCCCCCCCCATGAACCATAGACCTTGCCGTTGGTAGGGAGGCTTGTGTGCCTCAGCGATACAAATGATTGACTGATCTGGCCTCGTAACACTAACAAAAACGGACTTGCTGTGCTGGTACTGCAAACGGCTGAAAGCAAGGGGAAACTACAGCCGTAATTTTTCCCGAGCGCATGCAGCTTTACTGTATGATTAAATGATGATGGCATCCTCTTGGGTAAAATATTCTGGAGGTAAAATAGTCCCCCTTTCAGATCTCCGGGCGGGGACTACTCAAGATGACGTCGTTATCAGGAGAAAGAAAACTGGCGTTCTACAGATCGGAGTCTGGAATGTCAGATCCCTTAATCGGGATGGTAGGTTAGAGAATTTAAAAGGTTAAAGTTAGATATAGTGGGAATCAGTGAAGTTCGGTGGCAGGAGGAACAAGACTTTTGGTCAGGTGAATACAGGGTTATAAATACAAAATCAAATAGGGGCAATGCAGGAGTAGGTTTAATAATAAATAAAAAAACAGGAGTGCGGGTAAGCTACTACAAACAGCATAGTGAACTCATTATTGTGGCCAAGATAGACAATAAGCCCACGTCCACCACAGTAGTACAAGTGTATATGCCAACTAGCTCTGCAGATGACAAAGAAATGAAAGAAATGTATGATGAAATAAAAGAAATTATTCAGATAGTGAAGGGAGATGAAAATTTAATAGTCGTGGGTGGCTGGAATTCGATAGTAGGAAAAGGAAGAGAAGGAAATGTAGTAGGTGAATATGGATTGGGGGGAAGAAATGAAAGAGGAAGCCGCCTGGTAGAATTTTGCACAGAGCGTAAGTTAATCATAGCTAACACTTGGTTCAAGAATCATAAAAGAAGATTGTATACATGGAAGAAGCCTGGAGATACTGACAGGTTTCAGATAGATTATATAATGGTAAGACAGAGATTTAGGAACCAGGTTTGAAAATTGTAAGGCATTTCCAGGGGCAGATGTGGACTCTGACCACAATCTGTTGGTTATGAACTGTAGATTAAAACTGAAGAAACTGCAAAAAGGTGGGAATTTAAGGAGATGGGACCTGGATAAACTGAAAGAACCAGAGGTTGTCAAGAGTTTCAGAGAGAGCATTAGGGAATGATTGACAACACTAGGGGAAAGAAATACAGTAGAAGAAGAATGGGTAGCTTTGAGAGATGAAGTAGTGAAGGCAGCACAGGATCAAGTATGTTAAAAGATGAGGGCTAGTAGAAATCCTTGGGTGACAGAAGAAATATTGAATTTAATTGATAAAAGAAGAAAATATAAAAATGCAGGAAATGAAGCAGGCAAAAAGGAATACAAACGTCTCAAAAATGAGATCGACAGGAAGTGCAAAATGGCTAAGTAGGGATGGCTAGAGGACAAATGTAAGGATGTAGAGGCTTATCTCACTAGGGGTAACATAGATACTGCCTACAGGAAAATTAAAGAGACCTTTGGAGAAAAGAGAACCACTTGCATGAATATCACGAGCTCAGATGGAAACCCAGTTCTAAGCAAAGAAGGGAAAGCAGAAAGGTACAACAAGAATATAGAGTGTCTATAAAGGGCAATGTACTTAAGGGCAATATTATGGAAATGGAAGAGGATGTAGATGAAGATGAAGTGGGAGATATGATACTGCGTGAAGAGTTTGACAGAGCACTGAAAGACCTAAGTTGAAACAAGGACCCGGGACTAGACAACATTCCATTAGAACTACTGACAGCCTTTGGAGAGCCAGTCCTGACAAAACTCTACCATCTGGTGAGCAAAATGTATGAGACAGGCAATATACCCTCTGACTTCAAGAAGAATATACTAATTCCGAACCCAAAGAAAGCAGGTGTTGACAGATGTGAAAATTACCGAACTATCAGTTTAATAAGTCACGGCTGCAAAATACTAACACGAATTCTTTACAGACGAATGGAAAAACTGGTAGAAGCCGATCTCGGGGAAGATCAGTTTGGATTCCGTAGAAATATTGGAACACGTGCGGCAGTACTGACCCTATGACTTATCTTAGAAGCTAGATTAAGAAAAGGCAAACCTACATTTCTAGCATTTGTAGGCTTAGAGAAAGCTTATGACAATGTTGACTGGAATACTCTGTTTCAAATTCTGAAGGTGGCACGGGTAAAATACAGGGAGCGAAAGGCTATTTACAATTTGTACAGAAACCAGATGGCAGTTATAAGAGTTGAGGGGCATGAAAGGGAAGCAGTGGTTGGGAAGGGAGTGAGACAGGGTTGTAGCCTCTCCCCGATGCTATTCAATCTCTATATTGAGCAAGCAGTAAAGGAAACAATAGAAAAATTCAGAGTGTGTATTAAAATCCATGGAGAAGAAATAAAAACTTTGAGGTTCGCCAATGACATTGTAATTCCGTCAGTGACAGCAAAAGACTTGGAAGAGCAGTTGAACGGAATGGACAGTGTCATGAAAGGAGGGTATAAGATGAACATCAACAAAAGCAAAACGAGGATAATGGAATGTAGTAGAATTAAATTGGGTGATGCTGAGGGAATTAGATTAGGAAATGAGACACTTAAAGTAGTAAAGCAGTTTCGCTATATGGGGAGCAAAATAACTGATGATGGCCGAATTGGCTCTGAGCACTATGGGACTTAACTTCTGTGGTCATCAGTCCCCTAGAACTTAGAACTACTTAAACCTAACTAACCTAAGGACATCACACACAACCATGCCCGAGGCAGGATTCGAACCTGCGACCGTAGCGGTCACGCGGTTCCAGACTGAAGCGCCTTTAACCGCACGGCCACACCGGCCGGCGATGGCCGAATTAGAGAGGATATAAAATGCCTGCTGGCAATGGCAAGGAAAGTGTTTCTGAAGAAAAGAAATTTGTTAACATTAAATATAGATTTAAGTGTCAGGAAGGCGTTTCTGAAATTATTTGTATGGAGTGCAGCCATGTATGCAAGTGAAACATGGACGGTAAATATTTTGGACAAGAAGAGAATAGAAGCTTTTGAAATATGGTGCTACAGAAGAATGCTGAAGATTAGATGGTTAGATCATATGACTAATGAGGAGGTATTGAATAGAATTGGGGAGAAGAGTTTGTGGCACAACTTGACTAGAAGAAAGGACCGGTTGGTAGGACATGTTCTGAGGCATCAAGGGATCACCAATTTATTATTGGAGGGCAGTGTGGAGGGTAAAAATTGTAGAGGGAGACCTAGAGATGAATACATTAAGCAGATTCAGAAGGATGTAGGCTGCAGTAGTTACTGGGAGATGAAGAAGCTTGCACAGGATAGAGTAGCATGGAGAGCTGCATCAAACCAGTCTCAGGACTGAAGGCCACAACAAATATGAGGCATGAAATGTGCTAGGAGTGCTTTCAGTGAGGGGGCCTGAAAGTGTCTCTGTCTCTGTCAGACAATGAGGACATATCACGCAGCACTCTTTGAGTCAATAACTTGTTTTGTGGCTAGTTCTTGGGCACATCAATTATACTTAGGTATCCGTAAAGTCAATGTGAGATGCAGCCACCAGAGTGTTCTAATCAAAATCTTGGGAGCTTTTGGCATGACTTCGATCGAGGTACTGTGCATGGTACTGGACGTTTTCCCTATAGATACTACAATTTCCACACAGCAGCTGCCTACTGGCTGAAGAGATGAAGATGCGACAGAATAAGAGGAATAACTGGACAAGACATAACTGACAAATAAAAATTAAACAAGTGGAGAATTGATACTTGGCAGACAGAATGGGACACAACAGATAAGGGAAGATGAGTCTACTCTTTCTTCCCCAGTATACGAGAGTGGATGAATTTAAAATACACAAATCCACATGTGGCATGGTGCACTTTTTCATGGGCCGTGGCCGTTTATCCTGTGCATCTCCACAGGTTTGGCCTGAAATGGACTCACACTTGTGCCTAGGTAAGGATGGCACACCTGAACACATAGAGCTCATCTGCAATGCCCTCGGACATGTAAGACAGAGTTTAGGAAACCAGGACATAGGACAGTTAATACGCTGACAAAATGAATGGAACTCTATAAACAACATCGCAGATGAAGTATCGTGAGAGTCCGCAGCTCGTGGTCGTGCGGTAGCGTTCTCGCTTCCCACTCCCGGGTTCAATTCCCGGCGGGGTCAGGGATTTTCTCTGCCTTGTGATGACTGGGTGTTGTGTGATGTCCTTAGGTTAGTTAGGTTTAAGTAGTTCTAAGTTCTAGGGGACTGATGACCATAGATGTTAAGTCCCATAGTGCTCAGAGCCAATTGAACCATTTGAAGTATTGTGAGCCCCATATGCGGCATACAAACAGAAGAGATCATACACTAGAATAAGGCAGGGTCCACATCAGACAGATCAGCAGTACACAGTAAACAACACAGACATAGAATCAGATGCCACATCACACACAGGAAGTGAAGACAAATAAACATACAAACATAGCACAAGCGAGCGAACGTTCTACAACACTAAATTGAATCCATAGGGAAATGTAGCTCTCTGTGTAGCTGTTTGTTATACCATTTCACAGCATGTAAAACTATCTGAAGATGTGACATTTCTTCTTCTTTCACTGCATCAGGTATGTGACTTAGGTAGATTTCCTGAGCCCTAGCACCTGATGCAGCTGAATATGACATTTTAAATCAACTCTGAATGTGCAGTGTTACCCTACATTTGGAAACGCATTACAATCTAACTAATCAATACATTAAATTAAGTATTACTACTGTCAAGACAACATATGTAACAGATGTAACCACACAAGCAGAAGATATAAAGGGAAGAACTGACATATCATATCTGAGTCAAACTGCCATCTCTTGTTTCTTCATTAAATACACTTTTAATTCTAATTTAAAATACATCTAGAACCTATTGTATGTCTTATTTATTATCATTATCTAAGTTAGCAACATGTTTAAACAAAATTGTGTATATGTATTAGTACTTATTATATATGAATTTTTTTATTTGTTTGTTTGTTTTTATAATTTATCTTTTAGTAAAATTTTTCAAACAAAAAAAGTACTAGTAATAACATTGATTTGTATGACATAACATGTAACATCACACTGTGTAGGACCTGCTATATAATAACAGGTAGCAGTTCTTGCTTGAGAAGTAAATAAATGTTGATTGGCAGCCTGTTCTTATGTTCTTACTCAAGAGTATAGGTCAGAAAAGGTAGGGATGTTGGTCATCGGGATCTGGAGCAAATTTGACATTCTACCTCATTCTAATGTGTTATGTCGGCCAGAAGTTGAGATTCTGGACACATCAGTCCTTTTGAGGAATTACATTACCTACAAGCCATTTCTTTGCAGATGCTGCTTTATGGCTGGATGCACTGTCAAGGTGACATAATCATCAACTCCATACTGTTACTTGATTTTATACAGCACACAATGCTGTAAAATGTATTCATATCTTTCCATATTTAGAAGTTTCTTGCACACAATAAGGGGACAATTGTAAGGGGTCCGTAGGCCTTTACTATAAGTTTTGCGACAGCACAGGTCAACAGGACAAACAATCGATAGTGTGTGTCGGGTTGCGAGAGCGAGAGCGAGTGTGGAGATAGTAGGGTGTGGTACGCGCTGTGGGCCGAGCCGGGTGGAGGTCTGTTGCTGGAATGCAAGACCGTACCAACAAAGGGAGTGGCCATCGCCGTGGTTTAGCCCCTTTGTGTTAGAAATATACGGGAAAGTGAAAAAGTATAATTACTAGTGTGATTCAGTGATATTTTTGTGCTGATATTTGTAATTACGCGTCTACCGCGCCGGCATCATTTGGATTGCAGTGTTGGATTGCAGTGTTGGATTACAATGATTGAAATTGCATGTGACGATAAGGAATAACAAAAGGGCCTGTGCTGAGATTAGCCGTTATTAATTCTGTACGACGAAGGCAGTGGCTGTCTCCTTACTTTGTGTTTTTGTGGTGAATATAGGTTGTTGATTAATGAAGCTGTGTTGTCGTTCTTCTTGCCACCAGACATTTTATTATTACAGCATTCGAGAAGGACAAAATGGAATGTAACAACTCCGTAGCAGTCCAATCCGATTGCCAGCCCCATTAGGTACACGGTCACATTAATTAATGTCTGTTTTGGGCTGCTATCAGATCTCGATCGAGCGGGATAAGTAAGTAGAATAAACCGGAGTGTTACACAATGCACTAATCACAAAAAACACATCCATATTCTAATGCCATTCCTTAGTCCTTCACAGTTGGAACTATACATGACAGCAAGTAATGTTTTCCAGGCATTCACCAAATCCAAGCACCTCCATCAGGTTGCCTCAAGCTGTAGCATGATTCATCACTTTCGATCACCCACAATCCCGTGGGGTTGCTCTTTACACCACAACAGCAATGATTATCATTGGCCAGAGAGATACATGGTTTGTGAGGACCTGTTCGTCCACTGTACCCCATCCTTTTTAACTTGTTGTGAACATTCATTGCGCTAACTGAACTGCTGGTACTGAGCTGCTGGTGACACTTTGGAAATTATGAGTGATTAGCTCCACCAGTTTCATACACTTTTTTACCACACATTAATACTCAACAGTCTCTGCCTGTCTGTGCATCAGGTATGCTTGGCCTTCATTCAGCTGTGATTTCCCCTTAAAGTTTCCCCTCTACAATGACATGTTGTTGTTGTGGTCTTCAGTCCTGAGACTGGTTTGATGCAGCTCTCCATGCTACTCTGTCCTGTGCAAGCTTCTTCATCTCCCAGTACCTACTGCAACCTACATCCTTCTGAATCTGCTTAGTGTATTCATCTCTTGGTCTCCCTCTACAATTTTTACCCTCCATGCTGCCCTCCAATAATAAACTGGTGATCCCTTGATGCCTCAGAATATGTCCTACCAACCGATCCCTTCTTCTAGTCAAGTTGTGCCACAAACTTCTCTTCTCCCCAATCTTATTCAATACTTCCTCATTAGTTATGTGATCTACCCATCTAATCTTCAGCATTCTTCTATAGCACCACATTTCAAAAGTTTCTATTCTCTTCTTGTCCAAACTATTTATCGTCCATGTTTCACTTCCACACAAGGTTACACTCCATACAAATACTTTCAGAAATTACTTCCTTACACTTAAATCTATGCTCGATGTTAACAAATTTCTCTTCTTCAGAAACGCTTTCCTTGCCATTGCCAGTCTACATTTTACATCCTCTCTACTTCGACCATCATCGGTTATTTTGCTCCCCAAATAGCAAAACTCCTTTACTACTTTAAGTGTCTCATTTCCTAATCTAATTCCCTCAGCACCACCCGACTTAATTTGACTACATTCCATTATCCTCGTTTTGCTTTTGTTGATGTTCATCTTATATCCTCCTTTCAAGACCCTGTCCATTCCATTCAACTGCTCTTCCAAGTCCTTTGCTGTCTCTGACAGAATTACGATGTCATCGGCAAACCTCAAAGTTTTGATTTCTTCTCCATGGATTTTAATATCTACTCCGAATTTTTCTTTTGTTTCCTTCACTGCTTGCTCAATATAGAGATTGAATAACATCGGGGAGAGGCTACAACCCTGTCTCACTCCCTTCCCAACCACTGCTTCCCTTTGATGTCCCTCGACTCTTATAACTGACATCTGGTTTCTGTACAAATTGTAAATAGCTTTTCGCTCCCTGTATTTTACCCTGCCACCTTCAGGATTTGAAAGAGAGTATTCCAGTCAACATTGTCAAAAGCTTTCTGTAAGTCTACAAATGCTAGAAATGTAGGTTTGCCTTTCCTTAATCTATCTTCTAAGATAAATCATAGGGTCAGTATTGCCTCATGTGTTCCCATATTTCTACGGAATCCAAACTGATGTCCCCAAGGTCGGCTTCTACTAGTTTTTCCATTCATCTGTAAAGAATTCGCGTCAGTATTTTGTAGACGTGACTTATTAAACTGCTAGTTCGGTAATTTTCACATCAGTCCACATGGGCAGTTTTTGAAGGCTGAAATGTCCCTGATGGATTTTCTACATAGGTGACATTCAATGATTGGCCCAAATTTAAAGTCGCTGCTCTTACTTGTTCTCTACTGACAAAACAATATTTCTGCCCCCCCCCCCATCCCCCACCCCCCATGTGATAGCTAGTGATCAGCTCTGCATTACATAGGGGTATTTGATTAATTTTGATCAGGTAGTGTTTGTGGGAATTGGCAGCACTGGGGAATAAATCTGGTGGAAGATGGTGTCTTTCCTTGGCACAGGGGTGCATATACCATCTGCATCACAGTCACTGAATTACAATGAATGGTGCAAATCAAAATGAAATTAACCAAGACACAATGGCACCAAATCATATTGTTGTGAAGTGCCCAGAATTACTGCAATTGCAACGTACACTGAGGTGGCAAAAATCATGTGACAACAATATGCAAATACATATATAGCAGTAGTATCATATGCACCAAGTATAAAAGGGCAGTGACTGTGGAGCTGCTGTTTGTACTCGTGTGATTCATGTGAAAAGTTTTCCAATGGGATTATGGCCACTCAATGGGAATTAATAGACTCGGCAGATGCAGCTAGATGCATGGTGCATTCAATTTTGGAAATTATTAGGGAATTTGATATTCTGAGAACCACAGTGCCAAGACTGTGTTGAGAATACCAAATTTCAGGCATTATGTCTCAACATGGCAACATACTGACTGGTAATCTTCACTTACAACCAAGAGCAGCAGTGTTCGCATAGAGTTGTCAGTGGTAACAGACAAGCAACACTGTGTGAAATACCCACAGAGATTAATGTGGAACATACGGAAAATGTATCCATTAGGAAAGTGCAGTGAAATTTGGCATTACTAGGCTATGGCAGTAGCCAAGCTATGAGAGTCCCTTTGCTAACAGTACAGCATTGTCTGCAACGCCTCGCCTGGGCTCGCGGCCATATAGGTTGGATGCTGGATGACTGGAAAACTATAGCCTGCTCAGGTGAGCCCCAATTTCAGTTAGTAAGGGCTTATGTTAGTGTTCAGGTGTGGCTTAGACACCACAAACCCATGGACTTAAATTGTGTGAGGTGGTGCTGGCTCCATAATGGTGTGGGCTGTGTTTACATGGATTGGACAGGGTCCTCTGGCCCAACTGAACCATCATTGACAGAAAATAGTTATATTCAGCTGCTTGGTGATCATGTGCAGTCATTTATGGATGTTAAGTTTCCAAACAACAATTGAATTTTTATGGACATCACGCTATGTCACTGGGCCACAACTCTTCATGATTGGTTTGAAGAACATTCTGAACATTTCAAGTGAATGATCACTCAACACGAATCTCATCAAATATTTATGGTACATAATCTAGGGGTCTGTTTGTGCACAGAATCCTGAACCTGCAACACTTTCACAATTCTGGATGACTACAGAGGCAGCATGGCTTAATATTTCTGCAGGGGACTTCTGATGACTTGTTGAGTCCATACCACATAGAGTTGCTGGGAAAAAGAAGGTGTGACACGAGATTAGAAGGTATTCCACGACTTTTGTCACCTCAGTGAAGTGCACCCTCATGTGAAAAGTGGGACAGCAAGTTTCGTGTCACAATCTGGCACAAATTTTCAATTGTCATGAAATACTTATCCCTCCTAAGGGGATGCTGTTTCATCATAGGCAACTTCAGCACCAGACAGAAGTGTAAACGTGCTCCGACAAAGTCAAGAGCTGTGTTGGCAATAGCACAGCTTAGCTACTGACAGGGTCACCCAAGGTGGAGTGGTCTTGACAGAGGAGCCACACAAAGTATGTCCGACAACGTAATGCAGGGAGGGCTCAAAAAGCATAGGGAAGTAAACCTTCCTGGGGGAGCAAACACTAAAAAGAATCCAAGTTCTCCAAGGTGGTGGCTGAGCATGAGTCCAATAACTGCACATGATAAAAATGTCATATTATAGAACCACAACATGAGCCTTGAATAGTGGATGGGACAGACAGAATATGACTTTGACAAAGAAAAAGAGCAAAAGATTTGGTGTTAGCAACCTGAAATAGATGAACAATGTTGAAAGCTGGAAAAATTAGAAAAAATAGCTGTAGATAATGAGGTATTGTAGCACTACAGGAAGGGAGTTGGCAAGGACAGGGGAAGATAGATATGCCTCAGTATTCTATGCCGTAAATGGAACAAAAAGAAGAACAGCTCAATCTGGAATGGATTTATAACACCAAAAAAATTAGGAAAAGTCATTTAGAATTTGAACTTATAAACAGAAGACTCAGCAGACTAAGAATGAAAGGGGATTTCAGGAATATAACAGCACAACAATAATAACAACATAAATACCAACAGAGGATGCAGATGAAGGAATGAAAGAACAGCTTATGAATACTTTGAATCCACGTGTAATAAAGTACAAACCAACTACCTACTGATAGTTTTGGGTGACTTTAATGCACAGGTTGGAAGAAATGAATGTGACAAAGTGTCAGAGAGATACACATTACATGAAGAAAGTAATGAGAACGGAGATATGTCTGGTTACTGCTACAAATAATTTACTCATCAAGAGTATTTATTTTCCACTCAACAGACTACATCTTGGAACACAGAAATCAAGTGCAATTTGAGTTGTTAATCACATAAACCATGTCTTAGTAAAAGCACAATATGCCGTGTCAGTCATAGATGTAGGCAGCAGCAGGGGTGGAAACTATGATTCAGACTGCTAAGCTGTAAAAGCTATAGTACGGGAGAAGTTGTTGGTAATACATAAAACTGGAATGGGGAACAAATTAAATAAGAATACAGAAACACTGAATGATTTCAAAATTCCAAAAACATACCAAATAAAAATTAACTATATCCAGACAAGTGGTCAGGAAACAACGAAAAATCAAGAAAGATGTACTTGAATGTAGAAAGTAGTGGAAGAAACAACACAAGAAAAAATTGAGATACAAAGAAAGGAAAGAAGCAAATGATTTGATGATGAATCTAGACTAGCAATAGAGCATAAAAATGCAGCAAGATTGAGAACACTATAGAGAGAGACAAGAAGAAATATCTAGGTGTAAAAAGAATTAAGGTCTAAAGCTCACAGGACATGTAAGAAAAGAAATGAGGAACGGCTCGAAGCAATTTTTCAAGAGATAGACAGACTAAAGGAATAGAATAGAATAAAAAGTTCTATCACACAATACATAAGATCAGAAAAAAATTTCATCCAACACAAAATGCATTAACGGTAAGATAATCACAGATGAACAAAAATATTGTTGAAATGGGCAGAATGTTTTCAGGATATGCTTAGTATCAACTCAGAGCAGGTATCAAGAGATCCATATGAAGAGGAGGAGAATATAAAGGCAAGGAAAGATGAAAGGGAAAAAGCAGAAAGATCAACAACGCAGGAGGTGCAGTCAGTGATATATAGATTGAAAAATATCTGCACCTGGTGAAGCTAGGATTATGTCAGAACTTATGACATTTTTTAGTCATCCTCTAATCTGTGAAATACATGCACTAATAAATTACATATGGGAACATGAAAATATGAGTGATAACTGGAAAACTGGATTAATACGCCTATATATAAGAAAGTTGTAGAGTTAGCTTGTGAATATTATAGAGGCATAACTTTATGGAACGCACTACACAAGATATTTTCTGGTGCAATAAATGAAAGGATAAAGAAGTGCACTGAAAATATCATCAAAGAATACCGGTGTGGTTTTGGACAAATACAGGCATTTCTGTCCAGTTCTTTCTTGTAAGACAAATAATGGAGAAATTTTATGAATATGAATAGATCTCTGTTTGTTGATTTCAAGCAAGGTTTTGACTGTGTTTACAGATTAGCATTGTATAGAATACTAAAAGAATTTGGCATCTGTGATACGCTAAGAAGGTTAGCTGAGTTAACAATGAAGGATACAAAAACAAAAGTAAAAATGACCAAGAGCTTTAACTTTACAGATGGAGTGAAACATGGTGATAGTCTCTCAGTAGTCCTGTTCAACTTAGCACTGCATAGTCTGAAACAAAAAATAGACAAGAGAGGAACAATAAGTAAGAGATGTAAAAACACTTAAAGGAATGTATGATATAATGGAAGTTACCACTGATGGTCCATGATACTCATTGTCTTTGCTGGAAGTCAGAGCTGCGTGTATGTGATGTATGTAGAATATGTACAGTTTTCAAGGGTCATGAATCTGGGATGTTCATAGTTGTGAATCTGCTGAATAATATACAGATATTGTTGCCATAGACTGCACCACATTATTGATATAAGTACACACACAGCAATGAAACACCACTTCAGTCATGAGTGTACACAACAAAAGAATAGGAATAGAACATCCAGAGACTGTAGAATAGTTCAAGACTACACTCATCGATGGTTCTAAATATTTATCTTGGTGGTCAATGTCAACTTCGGTGGTCAATGCCACCACATACCTAATTGAAAGTAAATGAAATACCAGCTCAAAGAGTCCAACAAAATCCTACTTTAGCTTTTACAGTCCAATTCATCCACAAAATAATTTCCTCACTCAGATCAGGTATCACGAAACAATCTTGGATAAATGTTACGTTACAAGGCCAGATCAGCCAATCATCTGGGCTGGTCTCTCCAGATATACCCCTCTGTTGTGGCTGTGTGGCTGTCTCTATCGTTGAGGCACATAAGTGTCCCAGCCTTGGCTAGGTCCATGGTGTATGACAGGGGCATTTTGATTTCATATGAAACATATTATGCCTAGCAACAGACAGCCTATGAAGAAAACATGACTTCTTTTAATAAGTCTGTGATGGCTGTGAACCCAGATTGGGGAAAACATTTCTATAATTTAGGTCAGATAGATTGCAAATATAGTTAGCACTCACAACTTTTCCTGTACTAACATACCGCTTCAAAATTTTTAAGATATAATAATACTTGGTCTGACCATTATAAGCATATAATCATCATGATAGTGTTATCATTCTGTGTGTCCACCTTTCTTATCATCAATTTACTATCTAGTATAGTATCCATCTGACCATTTGGCAGCAGCTGTCTGTTTCTTATCCCTTTACTGTAGCCATTCTGAAAATTTTTAACTGATTCAACTATATGCCTTGGTGAAATACTGTATATGGTATTAACTAAATGAAACACCTTTTTGCCATGTTTTACAAAACTTCACCATTTTTGCATGGCCTAACTTTCTGGAAATAAGTCCATTTTGTAGCTCACAACTGATTCCAAAGGCATCACCCAAGGAAGATGAACACATGCTGTGATAGGCAGTAATTATGTTCTAATGTGCTACAGCACATTGTAATAAATATCACACTAAAATAAAGTCATTTCTGTTCAAATGTGAGCTAGAAATTGCACTGAAATTACGCCATTTCTCTTCAAATGCATGCTGGTATGCAAACAAACAGCTGGAAATGTGTTTTTTTTTTTTTGCATTCTCTCCACAATTACCAGAAGCCACAGTGTTTGGTGCTGAAATGATTTCAGCTACACTACAGTCCACTCAGAAAAGGGATGTGCCTGTCTATGTAGGAGCATGCATGCTATGATGTGTCACCATCCCTGCCAGCACTAACGGTGCAAAATACTTGCAGCACAATGTTGAACTGGCTTTGAGAGGGCATAAGACGGCAAAAACATTGAAAAAGGATTTCAAAATCGATCCAAAATGAGGTGGTGGGCTATATATTGGAAACGTGCTGTGAAGTTATTTCAAAAGAAATAAAGCAGACTGAGTTTTCTGCAATAATGGCAATTGAAACAACAGATGTCTCCAAAAATACATTGTTAGCATCAGTGTTGTGTTATGAAAAGTATAATATGCCATATAATAATAATAATAAAATTTTATTGTCATTCGGCTGATTACAGCAATAGACAAGGTCAAGAGCATATATTTCTACATAAACTACAATAGTGATGTAAATAGGTTTACATAAAATAGATACACATTAGATTGCAGTATTTTCATCCTCAAAAAATTCATCAGTGGTGTAAAACGGATTGTTCACTAGTAGCTTGTATAATTTAGCCATGTTCTACAAAACTTCACCATTTTTGCATGGCCTAACTTTCTGGAAATAAGTCCATTTTGTAGCTCACAACTGATTCCACAGGCAGCACCCAAGGAAGATGAACACATGCTGTGATAGGCAGTAATTATGTTCTAATGTGCTACAGCACATTGTAATAAACATCACACTAAAATAAAGTCATTTCTGTTCAAATGTGAGCTAGAAATTGCACTGAAATTACGCCATTTCTCTTCAAATGCATGCTGGTATGCAAACAGCTGGAAATGTGTTTTTTTGCATTCTCTCCACAATTACCAGAAGCCACAGTGTTTGGTGCTGAAATGATTTCAGCTACACTACAGTCCACGCAGAAAAGGGATGTGCCTGTCTATGTAGGAGCATTCATGCTATGATGTGTCACCATCCCTGCCAGCACTAACAGTGCAAAATACTTGCAGCACAATGTTGAACTGGCTTTGAGAGGGCATAAGAAGGCAAAAACATTGAAAAAGGATTTCAAAATCGATCCAAAATGAGGTGGTGGGCTACATATTGGAAACGTGCTGTGAAGTTATTTCAAAAGAAATAAAGCAGACTGAGTTTTCTGCAATAATGGCAAGTGAAACAACAGATGTCTCCAAAAATACACTGTTAGCATCAGTGTTGTGTTATGAAAAGTATAATATGCCATATAATAATAATAATAATAAAATTTTATTGTCATTCGGCTGATTACAGCAATAGACAAGGTCAAGAGAATATATTTCTACATAAACTACAATAGTGATGTAAATTGGTTTATATAAAATAGGTACACATTAGATTGCAGTATTTTCATCCTCAAAAAATTCATCAGTGGTGTAAATCGGATTGTTCACTAGTAGCTTGTATAATTTAGCTTTAAAAATATTTACAGGCAGTTCTTTAAAGTCAGCACTTAGTCTATTAAACATCCTTAGTCCAAGAGCTAGGTAGGAGTTGTGCAATTTTGATAATCTATGATATGGCACATCTACAGATGTTCTGTTTCTAGTATTGTGGCTATGAATATCACTTCTCAACACAAAATTAGAGACATTGTTTCTAATGTACAATAAAACATTGTAGATGAATAAGTTTACTACTGTAAGACACTGCAATTTTATAAACAGAGGTTTACAATGTACTGTTTTATCAGAATCTGTTATTATTCTTATTACTTTCTTCCGTAAAAGTAAAATGTCATTTACATGACAGCTACTACTCCACAGTAAGATTCCCTAAGAAATGATTCTTTGGAAGAAGGCAAAATATGCTGATCTCACATAGTCATTGGGAACATGTGTTTTTAAATTTCTAATTAGATAAATAACTCTTGAAAGCCTATCCAATATATTTCTAAGATTCTGGAGTGGGGGGGGGGGGGGGGGGAGTTGAGTCTTGATGGGCACAATGCAGTTGCTCTAATAACAGGTATTTTGAATGTTATAGATTCTTTGTTCAAAGATATGCAACAAAAAATTATCACACAAAAATGTGATGCTTCAGCTCTAATGAGTTATTGTAAAGGTGTCATGCAGGCAAAAACTAAACGTTGTATCCTAATGCTCTTTATGTGCATTGTTATATACCTGAATTAAGTTTATTAGGGGAACACACTGCATCACAAAATCAGTTGGCTAGTGCATTCCTTTAAAATTTGTCAAGCTTCTCAGCCTTATTTTCAAGGTTGTCAGAATGGCTTTCCACATTAGAGGCCTTGGTGACACAAAGAGTTCCTAGTGGGTCAGCCACTAGATGGAATTTTAAATTGCTCACTGTTAGAATGTTTATTGGTTCTGGCAAAATCACCACCAAATGAAACTTGTTGTCAAGTAGTTGGACGCTGCTACATGAAAGAAAAATTCTTCAGCTTGTAGACTGTGGCATTCTTCCAAAAATTAATTCCTCACATGGATATCACGCACAGTCAATTATAGTCAAAAGAAGTCGGCAGTAGGATTAAGAGAGAAGTCCATGATCATTTCCAAGCCCTAGATTGTCTAGACAGGGCAGTGCCATTGCATTAATCAAAGTTCAAGGAATTCCCAGAGAGAGAATCTAATGTTGCTGTCCAAGTTCCCATCACGTTGGAGAAATGAAGGTTAAAGATGGAGCTCTCAGTATTGAGCCAATGGCTACATTTCACGAATATTGTTCGAGATGTATCACTACTCCATTTCATTTCAAACTACAGTTTGCATTATATCTTCTCTCAGATACCAAAACTTACGAAAATAGTAGAGACAACATTGATGACAACTACTGAAATTGAAAGATGTTTTTCATTTTTGAAGAGGACCAAGACCTTTGTTCAGAATACCATGTCAGCGCAGTGAATTAATGCCTTTCAATGCTGTCCATTGACATGATTGATGGTAACCATTGTAGACAGTTTCACTTTCGAAGTTACAGATAAAATCTGCAGCAAAGAAAGTTATGCCTGGACTTCATATTTTGTCACTGAATTAGTACTACTTTTTATTTTAACATACTTTTTGTGACTTTGTTTTTTGTTTATTTTTGTAATATTGTAGCACATTGGTAAAATTTTGTATGTGATGCCACTAAACACATGTCAGTTTCTGTCATTTCTTGACTTAAGTTATAAAAGTTATCTATGTTGAGTGTTTTGACACAGTTGCATTTGTATTGCACAACAGTCACTATGACAGTATTTACAATAACTATGAATAAACATACATTGGAGTTGAGATATGTGCACAGAAATTAGTATTTCAGTCATTGTCCATTCATGAATAAATGCACATCCCCACATTTACTTCTAAATCAGTAAACTCAGTTCATTTACTCCTGCCTTTTAGACAACGTTGCAGCTTCTATACAGGACTTGATTCCATCATTCATAAATACATAACAACACAAATACTCACTTCATGCTCATAGCTCTACTCCAGTGTACGTTTACTCATAGTTGTTGTAGATGCTGCCCTAATGAATGTTGTACATTGCAAATGTAATTGTGTTAAAATACTATGCAGAGATATCTTTTATAGTTTAAACCAAGACTGATAAAATCTGACAAGTGTTTGTCTTTGTGTGTTTGCTATCTTTGGAATTAGTTGTGTGCTAAAAAATGGGCTTATAACCCAAAATTCTGGATCATACAAAAGTGACAATGCTGTGATAAACAAGGCAAAAAATATGTTTTTTTGGTTAATGCCATTATGAAGGTGGTTCAATTTTGTCTCCCTTCCGTTTGTATGCCCATATCCAATCCCTTATTTATTTTTATCTATTAACTTACTCAATTTGTTAAACACATTCCAGGTTATCGTGCAGCCACATTGTTAAGGATTTAATGGCTAAACTATACTGAAAGCTCCAATGACTTCTGGCTGCTCAGCAGTTTTATAATGACATCTGTTTCCGTGCAGGAAATGCCAGACCTTGCTAAGCAATATAGGGTCTTAGTAGGACTACTGATTCATCCCCCACACCCACAAAAAGTTTACATTGATTCTTGTTTTGATGTGATTAATGCTCACTGTAATATTACAAAATAACTTATAAGTCTTCATCTATAAGAATGAGCAAAATCAAATATGAGACAAAGGAGGAAAGTAAGTACACTATTCATTATTTCAAAAGTAATCACCATAAGTTTTAAAACATTTATCCCACTGTGAGGCAAGGTGGGCAATGCCTCCATGGAAAAATGCTTTCGGTTGCCTTCAGAATCATCCTCGCACACAGCCAAGCCATTTATCTGAAGCTAATTGACAGCCACAATTGTCTTTCTTCAGGGCTCCAAAAATATGGAAATGACGTGGTGAGAGATTGGAACTGTATGGGCTATGTGTAAGGGCTTCCCTGTAAAACTTCTGCAGCACTGTTGAAACAATATTGGCAGTTGTGGATAGGCATTATCCCACATTTGAATGATGTTATCTGTCAGTATTCTTGGGTGTTTGGATTACACTGCAGAAGTTTCACTGGAAGCCCTTCCACATCCTCCATATAGTTCTGATCTTTCCCCATGCAATTTCCATATTTGTGAGCCATGAGGAAAGACATTCATGGCTGCTGATTTGCTTTGGATGAAGATGTGTGTAGCTGGGTACAGTCATGGTTATATAGGTAACTACAGATATTTTTCCATCACGGCATTGACTGTCTTGTCTCACTATATGGTAAATGTATTAGGCATTGTGGTGATTATATTTGAAAAAATAAATAGTTTTCTGACTTTTTTCCATCTTCTTATTTTCATTTGACTTTCCTTATACTTCTATACACTGATGTGACAAAAATTATGGGATACCTCCTAATATCATGTCAGACTTCTTTTTGCCCAGTGTAGTGCAGGACCTCAAAGTAGCATAGGCTCAACAAATTGTTGGAAGTCCCCTGCAAAAATATTGGGCCACACTTTCTCTATAGCCATTCTTAATTGCAAAAGTTTTGCATGTGGGAGTCTGTGAATGAACTGCCCTCTCCATTACATCACATAAATGTTCAATGGGATTCATGTCAGACAATGTTGATGGCCAAGCCATTTGGTTGAATTGTCCAGAAAGCTCTTCAAACTCATCTTGAACTACTGTGGTCTGGTGACATGGTGCATTGTTATGGAACCTCACATCAATTAATGGCTGCAAATGGTCTCCAAGTAGCTGAACATAATCATTTCCAACCAATGATTGGTTCAGTTGGATCAGAGGACCCAGTCTGTTCCATGTAAATGCTGTCCACACCATTATGGAACCACTATCAGCTTCCAAATTGCCTTGTTGAGAACTTGGATCCATGGGTTCATGGGATCTGTGCCACATTCAAGACCTACCATCAATTATTACCAACTGTTGATGATGATGATGATGAGGTCCCATACTCTGAGGAGTGTAGAGGACGATGCGTGAGACCCGCACTGCCGTACTAGGCAAGGTGCTACCAGAGGTGGTTTGCAATTGCCTTCCTCTAACCATAATGAGGATGAAAGATGACAATGAAGATGACACAACAACATCCAGTCATCTCGAGGCAGGGAAAATCCCTGGCCCCACCAGGAATCAGCTTGGTGTCTTATGCGCAGGAAGTGAGAATGCTACCGCAAGACCACAAGCTGTGGACAACTGAAATCAGGACTAATCTATGCAGGCCACAGTTTTCCAGTTGCCCAGGGAGCAACCGATGTGGTGATTAGCTCAGGTGAGGTGCTGCAGGTGATATTGTGCTGTTAGCAAAGGCACTCGTGTCGGTCATCTGCCAAATTTTGTTGCACTCTCCTAATGGATATGTTCATCGTACATTACACATTGATTTCTCAGTTATTTCATGCAGTGTTCCTTGTCTGTTAGCAATGAGAACTATATGCAGATCAGTCAGCCACTATGTTGTCCATAGTGAGGGGCAATGTCTGAAAATTAGTATTCTCAGCACAATGTTGACACTGTGGATCTCAGAACATCAGTTTTCATTATTTCCAAAATGGAATGTGCCATGTGTCTCACTCCAACTATCATTCCATATTCAGAGTCTGTTAATTCGCATCATGTGGCCTTAATCGTGTCAGAAACATTTCACATGAATCACGTTAGTACAACTGACAGCTCCTCAAATGCACTGCCCTTTTATCCCTTGAGTACTTGATACTACTACCACCATATAGCTACCCCATGACTTATGTCAACCTCAAGGTATATTTCACCTCCTAAAAGTAAAAACTGTCATTAATTTTATAGTTATCTCCAGTAACTTTTCCTTTTTGACACAATTAACTATTAAATATAGCTGGTAGATTATGAACATACATGGATGTAAACATGTAGCAGCTGTGGTCTTCAAAACTATCAAATTTGCTATTTGATATGTCAGTATGTGTTCTATTAACCAATCCTTTCTTTTACTCAAGCTGTGCCATATTTTTCTTTTTCTTTCTCAGTTCGATACAGTTATATGCTCATTAGCTACTTGACCTCACTCCATCACCACTTTTTGCTTCTCATTTTACCATTCTTCTGATCATGCCAGTCTCCTTCTTGTAGCCCTCTGGCATTCATCGTGTCCCGGACCTCTCAACACTAGCTTCCCCTAGGTTGTTCACTGCCACACTTTATTTGGCCATTGGCTATCATCCACCCTTTCCAGATGTCCATGCCATTTTAGATGTTTCATCCCTATGGTGTCTATTACTGATTTACTGATACCAATAGCCTCTCTTCTTGTAGAATTTGGTACGCAGTCCAGCTTTGAGATGTCACAACTTCTACCCATCTGATCTTCAGCATTCTTCTGTAGCAGCACATTGCAAAACCTACTATTGTCTTCATTTCTGAACTGATTAATATCCACATTTTCACTTCCACACCAGGCTGTGCTCCAAGCGAATACCTCCAGTAAGGATCTCTTATTACTTAAATTTATTTATGAAAAAACTGCCCTACAGCACAAAAGTACACAGAAAACTTCATTCACATTATAAGGCAAGAAAACAAGTAAAGTAATAAATCAGAGACATTAAATAACACATATCTGTAATAAGAGTGACAACAATATGAACAGTATGGAACAAAGAAATAACTCCAAGAAAACACTGCAAATCATAAACAACAACAAAATTATTACAAAAAGAATATAACATAAAAATCTCAAATAAACTAAAATAAATACCAGGCAAAAATGTAACTAGAACCAAACCTTAAAAATAAGAAAGAAAGAAGCAAATTTCCACAAATCATTTATTTATAATTGTAACTATGTAAAAATGTAATATCACTGATTTGCTGTCATCCAAGCCATCAAGAGAAAAACAGTGTACATAAAAAATGACTCTAGTGTACATCTAAGTAGAAGCCAATAATTATACAAAAAGACAGGACACACAGCAATGATATTACATGTAATGTAAAAACTCCAAATGAATGTATCGTAACTTTTCTGATCATTACATCAAGACTGTCACTCACTTAGGCATTTACATAGTATCTGATGATGACAATATGCTGAAATGGGCACATCATGGGTGATTTATAAAATAAAAACTATTTAAAGAGCAGTGTAGCTGGCTGATATTCATAACAAACCTAAATTTATATTTGATGCTAAATATTTTTCTTTTTCAGAAACAGATTGGGAGTCTGCATTTTATGTCCTTTCTTTTTTGGCTGTCATCCATTATCTTGCTACCTACACTGCAAAATTCATCTGCCACTTGTAAACACAGCCTACATATGTTAATCCAAATTAAGAAACTTAACACCATAACAAATATAGTTTTTAAACAAATAACAACTTTCAACTTCGTGCACCAGCATCTTGGAATTGTGTAATGCTGGAAATACAAAACAGACAGAAAATATTCACCAAGCAAAAATCGGGTAACTGGAAGCTGCATGCAGGCAATAGCACCTCATGAAGGCAGGCAATAGATATTGAAAGCAGCCTTTCACTACAATAACCTAATGAATTTTTGTGAAACAAACTGCCTGTAAGGCGCAGATTTCACACTGTAAGAATTATTTTATGGTAACTCCCCACCCCACCCTCCATCCCAAAATCTGAAATTTTTTATATATGTATATTTAATTACTGGCACTTTGTGCACATACCATTCGTTACAGAGAAGTGGTATATGAAAATATTATGAAAAGTACAGATTTTACTCACCATATTGTGTAGATGTTCAGTCGTAGTCGGGCACAACAAAAAGACTGCTAAACACATGTGCTATTTTCCAAAAGGCCCTCTTCTAAAGTAGACAACACAAAACACACACACACACACACACACACACACACACACACACACTTCGTTTGCTACTTTTCTTTGTTACTATTTTCTACTAGATTTGTTTACTCAGTGTCCATCCTTTTGTTTCTCTTCTTTCCTGTGTTTTTCCTTCCAAACCACATCACACATTCTGACTTATGAGTCACACTGTGTCAACCGCCACATCCATAAACAGCAAATGGCTACATAATTGTGCTGATTGCTGGTGCAGAATCTCATTCCTGATATTTCACCCACTGATATCATTACTCCTAGATCCTAAACTGGCTTACTCTTCCTGTGTCACCTGCGTATTTTTGCATGTTATTTTCTGTACATTCCTTTGGACATGAACTTGTTCCCCATTCTACCAACCCACTCCCCACCCCTACTCTTTCTCCTCTCCTTTTTCCAGTATGCACGTACTATACTCACCTAATCTGGTCGCATCTGCTGCCCCCTTTTTCATACATACCCATCCACGGACCTGCATCCCACATTGTTGTCTCCTGTACAGTATGATCAGATAATCTGTAAAAAGTATGTTATGTGACAGATAAACTACAAATACAAATAGAGGGTGGCCCTGCTGAAGTTTGCACAGCTGACATTTCTTATTTTCCAGTTTAAGACATTACTGCTCAAAATGTTAAATAGAAGTTGAAGTAGTTATGGGCCAGTGAATATGGTCTTCTGCTGAGGCACACCAATTACTTCTGTCATTCTGTAGATGCTTTAGGTTCTTCTTGAATTGGTCCTTACAGCACTTCAGAGGAGCATCATTGGGTCTTCTACCTGTGTTCACTTCACCATACAAAAGTTATTGAGGAAGTATGTCATTTCTCATCTGCTAGGATTCCCAATGCGTCCAGTCAATGACAGTGGCCTCTATATTGTACATCTTTGCCTTCTCACGAACAGCTGTATTTGATATAAAGTTATCCCATTTGATGTTCTTCATGTATCTAAGCTTCTATTTGTGATGTTGTAATGTCCTTTACATGTGATCTGAGCTGAGAAGGAAATATGAAAAATTCTTCAGATTAAAGAATGCCCATAGTTGGATTGCTTCATTAGCAAATTGTGGTTTCATATCAGATCAAATATGTGTAACATCAGTGGGACAGAAAATAGTATTGAAGTTTTTCATAGCAAATGTTACATGATAAAATATATTTCTCTAATGCTGTAACTAACTAATGACAACACAACATTTTACCTTTGGAATTGACTGGCTTCGTTAAAAATTCTATGACCATGAAATTTATGTGCAGTACTGTGTAATAAACTGACTGCTTGATCCATGAGATGAGCTATTAAAACATGTGCTGACATCAAAATGAAGGATTGAAATGCAATGAATTTTAGTAGTTAATGTTACTCATTCTTCAATAAGACTTACATGGAATATATGCCTGTACAGATATGAGCAAGAAAGCGACCATAAAAAAATCTGGCAACAGAAGAATGAAACAAGTGACAACGAATGACAGACACTCTCCCTTTTACTGTTGGGGATTAAATTAAATGAGCATTATTAAGACTCAAGTCCAAACATTGTTTGGGTTCTTTCTTCATTTAAAAGTATTGTTTTCTGTTCAACAAAACATCACTATCTGTTCGAGATAAGTTATACAGGCCAAGAAAGATAAAAAAAAAAAAAAAAAAATTCATTATGACATGCCAACGTGTTCTAATTTCTTAAGATCAGAGTGGTGTGGTGTCCAGAATTCACAACAGTAGACCAGGGTAGGAACAACAACTGCTTGGTCCACTACCAGTTTGGTGCATTTTGTCAGATCTTCATTCAGCAGGACTTGTATGAGATATTCAAAACCAATATGGATAGCATTATTCTGTCCTCCTTTTTCTTTCCTGATGAGCAATTAGTTAATAATATACTTCCTAGGTAGAGAAAGTGGTCTACTTGTTTCAAAGATGTGCTGGAAACAGAGATACTGCAATCTAGAAAGACAGTTCCCAGAGCTTGTTATGCAAGTACCTATGTCTTTGGGATATCGATGGTAAGGCCAAACCATTCCTAAGCACTACTGAAACAATCTACAAACAGCTATATTTATGCAGGTGTATGAGCTGGAGAAGCAATGTTATGTTGTCTGCATATTGCAGAGCAGTTACCTGTTTCAGATGAAGATATAACAGAAAATGCCAATGCTCAAATATTTTCAATCTGTTGTGTAAGGTGTTTTCAAGGCAGCGATATCATGCTGTGGAGAAACTTCTGTCATAGTTATCTTTGAAAATAGTCAAATCACTGTAGGCACATAGAAGGCACCTCTGCATGAAGTTCAGAGAAATATATTGACACTGGGGAATTTGTATTGGTTGTGTCATATATGTGTAACATAGTCAAAAATGGTATTTCTGAAAACGTAAAAATCATGTCAAAAATGTGCAAACGAACAGTTACAGTGCATAGAGATAACAGATAACATTTTTGACTATGTTACAATGATTTGAAAATGGGTCTTGGCCAAAAACTAGTCATTGAGTGAATAAAAAAAGTAAAATTTGTAACTTTGGATGGTTTTTCATAGTATTGAGTTTTCACAACGTTATGACAGAATGAGTTTTGTGACTTTCATTCATAATTTCATATTTTGCTAGTAAATAAAATAAAATCATTTCAGTTAAACACTTGACCTAATTTGCCACACCTGTAACATAATACAAATTCTTCATGGATGAATTCAAAGTCAAATTTAAGTTCTAATTAAATGATGTTGATCTAAGGAGATAGAAAAAAAGGATAAATATTTCTATAATAAAAGGGCCTAAGGTATTAAGAAAATAATAAAATTAATTGCATGCTTGTGCAATACAGGTAGAAAATTTCATCACACCTACAACATTTCATCGGTTCCCTCCCATTCTTCCCAGAAAAAAGATACACATTTCACAATTGCTGGTCACCATTTACATATACGACTACACAATTAAAGATAACTCTGGAGGTGAAAAGTGTGTGGAATAGCAGAATTAGATTCTTGTTCATACCTTTAATTTTGCACCTTCATCAAAGGAGGTACATTTTGTTTTCATTACAACAAACTTTTTCCATAAGATAGTTACAAAACATGTGTAAGTCAACTGCATTTTATGATACATTTTAATCATGATTTTATATTATGTGCTTCTGAAGTTCCATACCATACCTTGCACAAATAACTTTGTCATCCCCATGTCGAAATTTAGTGACACTTGGATTAGCAGCTATTAAGTTTTTACATCCTCCACACTCAGCATCTCCAAAACAAGCAGGCCTATTGAAATCTAGCAGAATACCTATTGTGTCACTTTCAATCAGTTCATGTCCTTCATAACTCCATTCATGGAATTCAGAGTCAGATGGCCTGCCTGCATTTCCATTGAAGACATACTGCCGCACTTTCATTCAGTATTTTATAGTTGTTTTCCATGAAAACTCACACTGTAACTATGAAGAGTGTTGTTGTTGTTGTTGTGGTCTTCAGTCCTAAGACTGGTTTGATGCAGCTCTCCATGCTACTCTATCCTGGGCAAGCTTCTTCATCTCCCAGTACCTACTGCAACCTACATCCTTCTGAATTTGCTTGGTGTATCCATCTCTTGGTCTCCCTCTACGATTTTTACTCTCCACACTGTGATCCCTTGATGCCTCAGAACATGTCCTACCAACCGATCCCTTCTTCTAGTCAAGTTGTGTCACAAATTTATCTTCTCCCCAATTCTATTCAATACCGCCTCATTAGTTATGTGATCTACCCAACTAATCTTCAGCATTCTTCAGTAGCACCACATTTCAAAAGCTACTATTCTCGTCTTGTCCAAACTATTTAAAGTCCATGTTTCACTTCCATACATGACTACACTCCATACAAATACTTTCTGAAACGACTTCCTGACACTTAAATCAATACTCGGTGCTAACAAATTTCTCTTCTTCACAAACGCTTTCCTTGCCATTGCCAGTCTACATTTTATATCCTCTCTACTTTGACCATCATCAGTTATTTTGCTCCCCAAATAGCAAAACTCCTTTACTACTTTAACTGTCTCATTTCCTAATATAATTCCCTCAGCATCACCCGACTTAATTCGACTACATTCCATTATCCTCGTTTTGCTTTTGTTGATGTTCATCTTATACCCTCCTTTCAAGACACTGTCCATTCTGTTCAATTGGTCTTCCAGGTCCTTTGCTGTCTCTGACAGAATCACAATGTCAATGGCAAACCTCAAAGTTTTAATTGCTTCTCTATGGATTTTAATTCCTACTCTGAATTTTTCTTTTGTTTCCTTTACTGCTTGTTCAATAAACAGATTGAATAACATCAGGAATGAAGAGTATTACACTAGCCAAAATAAGAGCAACAGCATATGCCACAGATCACAAGCAGTCACAGAGGACAGCTCGGAGACTAGGGGGCCTATGGCCATAGTCAGCATCTGCACTTGATGAGTTGACCATGGATTGTGATGCATGAAAGAATTCAGAATTGGATGCCCAGTCTAGTACTCAGTTGCAAAAATATTTCTGCACTAGCCTACCATTAGATGTGTGCCAAAAGGGGAAATTATGACTCTGCTTCCATTAGATGTATAAAGTGAGGCTACAGATGGACATATAATTTTTGTGTACAGACAGAATGAATTACGAAGAGACTTCAACCTTCAACATGCTTCTTAGCATCGTTTACTATCAGACCACTAGTAGATACAACATTCAATGGCTCTAGCTCAGCGATTCCCAATGTTTCTTAGACCAATATCTCTGGGTGCAATCAGACATCAGACCCTGCTCCCCTACCCCTGTGCCAGCTGTTGCTCCCCTCCCCCACATTATCGCAAACTTCAGTACCTGACTAAATTGCAGAATGAAAGACTTTTCTTCAAAACTTTTACTTTTTAAATGATGATCAATGATACTGTTTCTTTGTGTGTGTATGTGTGTGTGTGTGTGCGTGTGTGTGTGTGTGTGTGTGTGTGTGTGTGTGTGTGTGTGCATGTTAGAATGAATTATGAAGGAATTCATGGTGCATCGAAAGTGCTACCCGCAACTCCATCTCAGATAAGAAAGATGACTATCCACACTGAGGGTAGACACTTGTTACAAAACATGCTTCTCCTTCATTACTCCTCTCCATTGTGGCACTTCCTTCACATGCACACTGCAACCACATTTAAAATCAAACAAGTTCAGATTTGTGTGTTATACTTACCGTTCACAAATCATTTCACTGCTGCACTCTTTACTTCTGAACTGGCAGGAATTGGATGAATTCAGACTGTTAATATTTTATGGCTAACCACTCTAATAACACTAATAATAATAGTAATAATAATAATAAAAACTGTGTATGAGGCTACAGTAGCCCTTATGTAATTACTGCTGTGCCATGCTTCAATTAATTCATTTATCAGTTCAAAGTGAGTAATGAAGCAGTTTCTGGACTACTGCAGGTACTACCTACAACTTTGAGAAGACATTTTCTTGAGATATTTAGCATTTGTAACACACTGGGTGGTTATAATTAAACTTTCCCTACTTACCACATTATAACACGGAAACTAATTACCGTATGAATACCAAACTTGGTAGCATTATCAGTCATAATGATTCATAGTCTCACACACCTCACCAGTCACAGGGCACTTGTTGACATATCAACGTCAGCTTGTACAAAAGGAGCAGGGCAGTGAGACTGCTGTAATGCTGCAGTTGCACTTTGAGAATATTGGTGGTTGAAAGGATTACAGAAGGTGCTCCTCAGTCTCCAACTGATGTACAGAGTATGATGAAGAAGTTTGAAGCAACTGGAGAATTGGGTGTTGCTCCAGGAAGAGGCTGATGACTGGTTGCACTACAGGTGGTTCACGAAATCGCTGTTGCTATGGCAGACAATGCTACACACAATTCCCAAAAGTCAGAAGTGGACATGCCGTGTCACGACAATTCAACATCCTGTGGCCCACTGTATGGAAGGTGCTTCGAACCATTCTCAAATGGTACAAGATCCATTTCGTACAGCAGCTTGCACCACAGGACACACAACGATGTGTCGACTTTGTTCTCCACTTTCTCGCAAGAAATGAAGTTGATGACGGCTGGCCCTGGACCATTCTATGGACAGACAAAGCTCATATTCTCTGACAGGTGAGGTGAACACACGGAACTGCTGAGTGTGGGGATCTTCACCTCCAGTCACTGTGCATGAAGTCCCTCTGTATGGTGAACGTGTCACTGTATGTTGTGGCTTCACACCCATATTCATCATGCCTTATCTTTTTTGAACAGGTTGGCCCTCAAGGAGCAAAGACTTGCAGTGTGATTACTGTGATATGCTTCGCCAGTGTGTCATACCAGCCCTACAGGATAGAGACACATTGAGCTCCATAGTTTTCATACAAGATGGGGCACCACCCCACATCGCTTGTAACGTTCATCTGCTTCTCCTAAATACTTTTGGAAATTTCCAGAATGAGATTTTCACTCTGCAGCGCTCTGATATGAAACTTCCTAGCGGATTAAAACTGTGTGCCGGACCGAGACTCGAACTCGGGACCTTTGTGTTTCGCGGGCAAGTGCTACCCGAGCACGACTCGTGCCCCGTCCTCACAGCTTTACTTCCGCCAGTAGAGCACTTGCCCGCTCAGAAATCGATTTGCATCTGTGTGGCCCAATGAAGGCTACACTCCGCGCGACGTTTGATGTAGCAAGACGTTGGATCCGATGTCGACCAGCAGAGTGGTACCGGGGCAGGCATATAGGTCCTCCCAGTAAGGTTGCGTAGGGCTGTCACATCGAACTGAGATTACGCTGAAGACTAAAGTTTTATAGCCAGAATAGTCGGCAATAAAAATGGTTCAAATGGCTCTGAGCACTATGGAACTTAACTTCTGTGGTCATCAGTCCCCTAGAACTTAGAACTACTTAAACCTAACTAACCGAAGGACATCATACACATCCATGCCCGAGGCAGGATGCTGAAAGACAACATCCGACGCCAATGCCTCACCACTGCCAACATGCTTTACAGTGCTGTCCACAACGTTATTCCTCGACTACAGTTATTGTTGAGAAATGATGGTGGACATATTGAGCAATTCCTGTAAAGAACATCATCTTAGCTTTGTCTTACTTTGTTATGCTAATTATTGCTATTCTGATCAGATGAAGCGCCATCTGTCGGACATTTTTTGAACTTTTGTATTTTTTGATTCTAATAAAACACCATGTCATTCCAAGCATGTGTGTCAATTTGTACATCTATATCTACATTATTCCGTGATTTATTCAGTTTTCAAATTTATACTGACTTTTTGGTCACCTAGCACGTCTGTGAGACATTCTCCATGTCTTTTTTTTTTTTTTTTTTTACTTTATTGTTATTTTGACACCTGAACAATCAGGTAGGCTGGCAGCAGCACAATACGCCGCTCTTCAGCCGAAGAGAGTACATGGAGATAAACAAAGAAGAGACATCACTTAGAAAAACGGCGGGAAAAAACAGTAGACACATGAACATAAAAACACAAGAAGCCGTTCACACTGGATGACAATCCACACTAAGAACTGTTGACCCGACGCACAAACACTGAAGAAGACGATGGCACTGGTGAACAATGGAGTGTGACGGCGAAACTGAACACTAAACATGATGGCACACACGATACGCTGATGGCGGTGATCTCCGGCGCGCTAATGTCCACTGAGCGTGTGCGAGTCCGGGGACCTGCCAAGAGGGGAACAGGGGTGAGGTGGGGGAGAGGGGAGGAAAAGAGGATGCCAATGGCTTAGGAGGCGGGGACAGGAGGAGAGGGACAGGGGAGGGGAGGCCTGGGGGTCGAGGGGGGAGAAAAGGAGGAGGGAGGGAAAAGGGAGAGAAGGGAGGGAGGGTGCCCAGAGGAGTAAGTACAGGAGGAGGGCGGGAGGATCAAAGTTGGTAAGAGGGGTAGATGGAGGGGAGGAGGGCATCATCAGGGAGCTGGCGGAAGCCACCTTGGGAGAGGGTAAGGAGGGTGGAGAGATGGAGACCGGGCGGGACGTGGGAATACAGGCGCGGCAGCGGGCAGGGGTGGGAGAGGATCGGGGAGACGAGCGGGTGAGGAGGATCAAGTTTACGGGAGGTGTACAGGATCCGTATCCTTTCAAGGAAAAGGAGGAGGTGGGGGAAGGGGATGAGATCATACAGGATCCGCGTGGGGGAGGGGAGACGGATGCGATAGGCGAGGCGGAGAGCACGGCGTTCAAGGATTTGGAGGGATTTATAGAAGGTAGGGGGGGCGGAGATCCAGGCTGGATGGGCGTAACAAAGGATAGGGCGGATGAGGGATTTATAGGTGTGGAGGATGGTGGAGGGGTCCAGACCCCACGTACGGCCGGAAAGGAGCTTGAGGAGACGGAGGCGGGAATGTGCCTTGGCTTGGATTGTCTGGAGATGGGGAGTCCAGGAGAGGCGACGGTCGAGGGTGACGCCAAGGTACTTAAGGGTGGGAGTGAGGGCGATGGGACGGCCATAGACGGTGAGATAGAAATCAAGGAGGCGGAAGGAAGGGGTGGTTTTGCCTACAATGATCGCCTGGGTTTTGGAAGGTCTCCATGTCTGTGTAAGTCACGCTTATCCATTACCTTCGGTTCACAGCGACAACGAGAGTGGCAGGCACATATTACCAGTAGGTGGTGTTGCACCGCAATATCGATGTTGACCTTGAGCCTGCGACCCGGCATGGTTCAAATGGTAGTCGTTTCTGCAGAACATACTTACGTAAAAGTCCTGAGAATATGAACGTCCTGTCTCTAGTCGTTCAAGGTGTTCTGCTCTTTCTGAACATGAATGTAGGCCTACATAACCAGAAGCCACGGCACTACTAAATTCTGCAATTCGTATGCATTGCTTGCACACGAAACTACTGTTACAGTGTTGTTATGGAGTCAAATACGTCAACTGCGTATTTTCCAGACTTCGGCACATCAGATCACTGAAATTCGTGTGCCACAGAGATAGAATTTCTGGTTAGCGACTAAGTGCAAGGCTGCTGAGTCGGATATGAGTCTTGCAACTACGCAATATTTTTCTACGTTGTTGAAGTGGGTAATAAATTGAAACTAATTTCGAGGAAACGTGAACTTAGGCAACGTAGAATGCAAAATTTTGAGTTTATCGCAACGAAAACCGCTGATCTGCAACATTTTCTTCCTTACGCTACTGGAAACAGCTGACTTCCACCAAGTCATCCGAAAGAATGACCGTGACATTTACCGGAGGCCATTAACAAGTCCTGACTCTGGAACTGGCATTTACCGCCAGTTCTAGCATTTTACAAGCGCCATTGCGCTCTTATCAAGACCGAGCGAGGTGGCGCAGCGGTTAGCACGCTGGACTCGCATTCGGGAGGACGACGGTTCAAATCCGCGTTCGCCCATCCAGATTCAGGTTTTCCGTAATTTCTCTAAATCGTTCCTGGCAAATGGTTCCTTCGAAACGGCACGGCCGATTTTCTTCCCCACCCTTGACACAATACGAGCTTGTGCTTCGTCTTATGACACTGCTGTCGACAGGACGTTAAACCTAATCTTCCTTGCTTCTTTCTGTTCTCAACTAATGTCTTCATCAAAGAATTTATTTTTTTAGTATGGTTCAGCCATAGTCAAGTTATTTTCATGGCGCTGACATCAGAAGAGAGCAAAATTAACCGTATTTCTATGGCACATAACATACGACGTAACTTCCCATAGTACAGTCTTTGACAGCACGTCCACAGCGGAACAGGACGCCATTTCCATGGTAACCCCCGATTATCCACGTAAACGCTGGGGCAACGACAATCTTTGGTGCAGATTTGTAGTTCTGAGTTTAGAGGGCAGCATACTCTACTTCATACGAATGAACCATTTTAATAGTATAATTAATATTCATTGACGAATAATGATCAATAATTGACATTATGATGTATTATAACTGTAACTGTTCCTTCATAGTTATGTATTAAGTTATGTAATCATGAACGTGTTTTCTGATTGGCTTCATATACTCAGAACATTGGGTGTGTCCAGCCCTATTAATACCTGTTCCCTCTACGAGTCAGCAATTACAAGAGCGTCGACGGTCAACGAAACTCATCTACCAGTGTCCATCCACCACTCTGGGTATAATTTATTACTATTTATCTCATTTTTATATGCTTATTATAATGTCTACACTACTTTGGCAATATATCTTTACAGAGTCTGAAGATAACGCTATGAAAGAGTCGAAACTGGTCACTCACTCCAATAAACAAAAAAAAAAATGCGATCAAGATTGTTTTAAATTTTAATTTTAAAGAATTTATTTTTAATGTAATCAGTGAAGAACTGGATATGTCCGATATTAATTGGAAAAGCACTCCATAGAAATATATAGATCTAAATAATTACATATTTTTGCATGACTACTACTAAAATTGACCAAAAAGCATTAAACACTTCCTTCAGACACATGTATAGCAGCAGCGGAATGAAAAAATAGCAGCAATAATGACAGTAATAATAGAATAGAATTATGTGGTGTCTGCATACTCCCCACTAGTATTTCTCCAACTAAGAACGTGCTGAAACAGTGAAAATTTCAGTTGGAACTGTGGTAGCTAGAAGCATCTTTAGAGCCGCTGACATGAGACTAATTTCCGTGTCAGTAGCTTGCTGATAATTAACCACTTACTAGAGACCCGTATTTTCTTCACCGTACCAGTTTTGTAAACCAAGCGCATCTTCCGTTACAATACCGTTTTTTTAAGAACTATAAGACGCTACGGACTATAAGATACACCTTAATTTTTAAGCAATTTTTTTTAAATAACATTTTACCATTTTTATTATTAGACTGCAAAGCCAGAATAAAAAATTCTTAGTTTATAAAACCTAGCTGACTTCGAACTCCCTGAAAATCATCTGAACTTTCTTCTTCTTCCCTTCGTCGTCATCGTTGCCCTCTTCGTATATAAGATGGTCTTCGCTGCAATCGAGAACGTTACACTTCTTGAAAGATTTCGCAATAATGTCTTCTCTCACTCTAGACCACGACTGTTTTATCCACTAACACATGTGTGTTGACTGTAGATCATTTTATTGCTCCCTTCGAAGCGAATTAACGGTGAGTTTCATTCAACATCCATTTGTTCCGTTCCTCTGTCATATGCACTTTAAATGGATTATTTATAGAGAGTTGAAGAGGTTGCAACTGTGAAGTAGGTCCTCCCGGAATAACAGCAAGCTCTGCATTTTTCTGTCTCAGTTTCTCTTCCACAGAATTTTTCATATGACTACTATACTGATCTAGCACAAGAACTCTTCTTCGGTGAAGTACCTTTCCTTCCCTCCCACACTCTGTTAATCCACAATTTCATACCAGCTTCGTCCATCCAACACTTGTCATGTATGTGAACAACAACACCTGACGGTTTTCAGGTTTTGGCATTGTTTTGCACTTGAAAATCATCACTGGCTTAAGTTTAGTACTATCAGCACAATGCGAAAGGATAACAGTGTAGTGCATTTTTTTCATGTCCACTTATATTTATATTTACAGTTTCAGCACGTATCATGGCAACAGTTCTGTAACTCGGCACCTTTCCCTTTCCTTAAGTTTTACTCTCTTATGTAGCATTTTCCTTCTTTTCCTGCTTTCTTTGCGTGTGTGCTTCACTTTTATCAGGTCTGTCCACATTCGTTCCCTTTAATGTGTGTCAGGGCGCTGATGATCTCGACGTTGAGCGCCCATAAGCCCCAACACACACACACACACACACACACACACACACACACACACTACTCGGCACAACAAATTTCAAAGGCGTTGCGTTCATATTCACTATTTGGCTTGCCGGCCGGAGTGGCCGTGCGGTTCTAGGCGCTACAGTCTGGAACCGAGCGACCGCTACGGTCGCAGTTCGAATCCTGCCTCGGGCATGGATGTGTGTGATGTCCTTAGGTTAGTTAGGTTTAATTAGTTCTAAGTTCTAGATGACTGATGACCTTAGAAGTGAAGCGGCATAGTGCTCAGAGCCATTTGAACTAACTATTTGGCTTAGTTCACACTCGTTTTCTTCCGATGTCGAATAATAAAGCGATGGAAAGATAATATTTCCTCTTTATACTGTTATGGTGTTTGCTGAGATATTTTGCTTTTCTTTCGAATGCTTCGTAAATTTGTGGCACCAACCAACATCATCCTTAACGTTTGTTAAATTCCACTGTAGCGCTAGCTTACGAGCGTCTATTTGAATTATTTTTGTAATACTTCCAATGCCATTTTGACGGTGTCCTCGAATCTATTTCAATTCCTCATATTCTAGCTTTGGTCATTTTGCATTCGCTCCTCTATTTGCACATTTAGTCTTCTTCATTTTTTAAATTTTTTATTTCATTTCACGCAGAATCGTATCTCCCATTTGATCTTCATCTACATCCTCCTCCATTTACATAATATTGTCCTCAAGTACACATATTATGCCTAGTAACAGAAATCCTATGTAAAAACATCACTTCTTTTAATAACTTTGTGATGGCTGTGAAAACATCTCTATAATTTAGGTCATATGTTGTTGTTGTTGTTGTGGTCTTCAGTCCTGAGACTGGTTTGATGCAGCTCTCCATGCTACTCTATCCTGTGCAAGCTTCTTCACCTCCCAGTAACTACTGCAACCTACATCCTTCTGAATCTGCTTGGTGTATTCATCTCTTGGTCTCCCTCTACGGTTTTTACCCTCCACACTGCTCTCCAGTACTAAATTGGTGATCCCTTGATGCCTCAGAACATGTCCTACCAACCGATCCCTTCTTCTAGTCAAGTTGTGCCACAAACTCCTCTTCTCCCCAATTCCATTCAATACCTCCTCATTAGTTATGTGATCTACCCATCTAATCTTCAGCATTCTTCTGTAGCACCACATTTCGAAACCTTCTATTCTCTTCTTGTCTAAACTATTTATTGTCCATGTTTCACTTCCATACATGGCTACACTCCATGCAAATACTTTCAGAAACGACTTCCTGACACTTAAATCTATACTCGATGTTAACAAATTTCTCTTCTTCAGAAACGCTTTCCTTGCCATTTCCAGTCTACATTTTATATCCTCTCTACTTCGACCATCATCAGTTATGTTGCTCCCCAAATAGCAAAACTCCTTTACCACTTTAAGTGTCTAATTTCCTAATCTAATTCCCTCAGCATCAGCCCACTTAATTCGACTACATTCCATTATCCTCGATTTGCTTTTGTTGATGTTCATCTTATATCCTCCCTTCAAGACACTGTCCATTCCATTCAACTGCTCTTCCAAGTCCTTTGCTGTCTCTGACAGAATTACAGTGTCATCGGCGAACCTCAAAGTTTTTATTTCTTCTCCATGGACTTTAATTCCCACTCCGAATTTTTCTTTTGTGTCCTTCACTGCTTGCTCAATATACAGATTGAATAACATCGGGGAGAGGCTACAACCCTGTCTCACTCCCTTCCCAACCACTGCTTCCCTCGACTCTTAGAACTGCCATCTGGTTTCTGTACAAATTGTAAATAGCCTTTCGCTCCCTGTATTTTACCCCTGCCACCCATAGAATTTGAAAGAGAGTATTCCACTGAACATTGTCAAAAGCTTTCTCTAAGTCTACAAATGCTAGAAACGTAGGTTTGCCTTTCCTTAATCTTTCTTCTAAGATAAGTCGTAGGGTCAGTATTGCCTCACGTGTTCCAATATTTCTACGGAATCCAAACCGATCTTCCCCAAGGTCGGCTTCTACTAGTTTTTCCATTCGTCTGTAAAGAATTCGTGTTAGTATTTTGCAGCTGTGACTTATTAAGCTGATAGTTCGGTAATTTTCACATCTGTCAACACCTGCTTTCCTTGGGATTGAAATTATTATATTCTTCTTGAAGTCTGAGGGTATTTCGCCTGTCTCATACATCTTGCTCACCAAATGGTAGAGTTTTGTCAGGACTGGCTCTCCCTTAAGGCCGTCAGTAATTCTAATGGAATGTTGCCTACTCCTGGGGCCTGTTTCTACTTTGGTCTTCCAGTGCTCTTTCAAATTCTTCACGCAGTATTGTAGCTCCCATTTCATCTTCATCTACATACTCTTCCACTTCCATAATATTGACCTGAAGTTCATCGCCCTTGTATAGACCCTCCCATAAACTCCTTCCACCTTTCTGCTTTCCCTTCTTTGCTTAGAACTGGGTTTCCATCTGAGCTCCTGATATTCATACAAGTGGTTCTCTTTTCTCCAAATGTTTCTATAATTTTCCTGTAGGCAGTATGTATCTCACCGCTAGTGAGATAAGCCTCTACATTCTTACATTTGTCCTCTAGCCATGTCTGCTTAGCCATTTTACACTTCTTGTCGATCTCATTTTTGAGACGTTTGTATTCCTTTTTACCTGCTTTCAATTTATAGTTGCATTATACGAACACCTTTTATTTTTTCGTTACGATACTCCCTGCTAACAAAAATATAGTACTATTACCGATAACACAAATTACTTTCAATTCAGGTTCAGTGGCACCGATGACTGCAACGACACATGATAGGCCAGACAGTGTTCTGGGTTTGTGATGGTGGTGTGGGAGGGAAAGAGTGTTGGCGAGCTCGTGAATGACGGCAACTCATGTTCGTCGCATCGGTGCACTGCTGCAGCCATTCGAATCCACTGTTGATAGGTAGAGAGAGGTTTCCCGCAGCATCGAATACATGGCCATCCGTAAGATTGGCGAGGATTTTAAAACAAACGCGCTAGGGTCGCAGGTTCGAATCCTGCCTCGGGCATGGATGTGTGTGATGTCCTTAGGTTAGTTAGGTTTAAGTAGTTCTAGGGGACTGATGACCTCAGATGTTAGGTCCATACGGCTCAGAGCCAAAACAAATGCAGGACACTTTTATATATTAATTTCGAGTATAAAAGGCACTTGAATTTTGGAGGCAACTTTTCGAAGAAAAAGTGCGTCTTCTCTCTCTCTATTCGTTTAGTCGGTTCCGACTCTTCGTGATCCCATGAACCAAATCACGCCACGTTTTCCTGTCTTGCACTTTCTCCCGTAGACCTTCCAGGTTGTAACACATTGCTTCTGTGATGCCATCGATCCATCTCATCCTCTGACGTCCTCTTCTTCTAGTTCCTTCAATCTTCCCCAGCATTAATGTTTTTTCCAGCGAGACATGCCTTCGCATTGTGTGTCCAAAGTAGGTCAGCTTCTGTTTTAAGATTCCAGCTATTTTAATTCCTGTTTCTCCTTCATCTAGCCTCGCATTCCTCATGACATGTTCTGCGTACAGATTGAATGAGTACGGTGACAGTATGCAGCCTTGCCGGACCCCTTTCTGAATCTTTATCCATTTCGTTTTTCCATACATAGTTCTCACCGTGGCTTCTTGGTCAAGGTATAAACTCCGTATCATACACTCCTGGAAATGGAAAAAAGAACACATTGACACCGGTGTGTCAGACCCACCATACTTGCTCCGGACACTGCGAGAGGGCTGTACAAGCAATGATCACACGCACGGCACAGCGGACACACCAGGAACCGCGGTGTTGGCCGTCGAATGGCGCTAGCTGCGCAGCATTTGTGCACCGCCGCCGTCAGTGTCAGCCAGTTTGCCGTGGCATACGGAGCTCCATCGCAGTCTTTAACACTGGTAGCATGCCGCGACAGCGTGGACGTGAACCGTATGTGCAGTTGACGGACTTTGAGCGAGGGCGTATAGTGGGCATGCGGGAGGCCGGGTGGACGTACCGCCGAATTACTCAACACGTGGGGCGTGAGGTCTCCACAGTACATCGATGTGGTCGGCGGAAGGTGCACGTGCCCGTCGACCTGGGACCGGACCGCAGCGACGCACGGATGCACGCCAAGACCGTAGGATCCAACGCAGTGCCGTAGGGGACCGCACCGCCACTTCCCAGCAAATTAGGGACACTGTTGCTCCTGGGGTATCGGCGAGGACCATTCGCAACCGTCTCCATGAAGCTGGGCTACGGTCCCGCACACCGTTAGGCCGTCTTCCGCTCACGCCCCAACATCGTGCAGCCCGCCTCCAGTGGTGTCGCGACAGGCGTGAATGGAGGGACGAATGGAGACGTGTCGTCTTCAGCGATGAGAGTCGCTTCTGCCTTGGTGCCAATGATGGTCGTATGCGTGTTTGGCGCCGTGCAGGTGAGCGCCACAATCAGGACTGCATACGACCGAGGCACACAGGGCCAACACCCGGCATCATGGTGTGGGGAGCGATCTCCTACACTGGCCGTACACCACTGGTAATCGTCGAGGGGACACTGAATAGTGCACGGTACATCCAAACCGTCATCGAACCCATCGTTCTACCATTCCTAGACCGGCAAGGGAACTTGCTGTTCCAACAGGACAATGCACGTCCGCATGTATCCCGTGCCACCCAACGTGCTCTAGAAGGTGTAAGTCAACTACCCTGGCCAGCAAGATCTCCGGATCTGTCCCCCATTGAGCATGTTTGGGACTGGATGAAGCGTCGTCTCACGCGGTCTGCACGTCCAGCACGAACGCTGGTCCAACTGAGGCGCCAGGTGGAAATGGCATGGCAAGCCGTTCCACAGGACTACATCCAGCATCTCTACGATCGTCTCCATGGGAGAATAGCTGCCTGCATTGCTGCGAAAGGTGGATATACACTGTACTAGTGCCGACATTGTGCATGCTCTGTTGCCTGTGTCTATGTGCCTGTGGTTCTGTCAGTGTGATCATGTGATGTATGTGACCCCAGGAATGTGTGAATAAAGTTTCCCCTTCCTGGGACAATGAATTCACGGTGTTCTTATTTCAATTTCCAGGAGTGTATGAATGAAGTGATCTGGTACACCCATGTTTTTCAGTACGTTCCATAATTTGTTGTGATCGACAACAAAGTGCTTCTTATCACCCGTAAAATACGGCAATCACGATTGAGTTAGCTCTGGGGTCCAGTGATCTAATGGATTGATCGCAGTTTGATAGGCGCAAGGTATGGGTTCAGTTTCTCCCTCCTGGAGTCCATTAATTCAAGCACGAACAGATCTACTTCGTCTCTGTAACATCAAGTGAAGACCGTCAGGTTGTACCATATTTTAGAATGCCTATTAAACATTATATCCCTTCGCTGCCGTCTGGGGCAGAACCGCTTTTGGTTGGACCATAACACAGAGGAAAGACGTGTCAAACATAAACAATGTCACCAGTAAACTTTCTTACACTAGAAATCTGATTTCATTTAACGAACCAATGGTCATTTAACGTCATAGTCTCTTATTTTATTTCAGTTTGGAGACGATATAAGTTTTGGTGCTGGACACATTACGGAGTGGACGAGCGGTTCTAGGCGCTACAGTCTCGAACCGCGCGACCGCTACGGTCGCAGGTTCGAATCCTGCCTCGGGCATGGATGTGTGTTACGTCCTTAGGTTAGTTAGGTTTAAGTAGTTCTAAGTTCTAGGCGACTGATGACCTCAGAAGTTCAGTCCCATAGTGCTCAGAACCATTTGAACCAATATGGACACATTATTTTCCCCTCTCGGAACGCTGTACATCGATCATTTCGCTGTTTTCCTGAAGATTGCAAGCTTAATTATGCCCTAGCACCTGCACACTGAACTAGTTGTCGAAAATAATTTTCATTTTTAACGTCTCTTAATGTGTGGCCAACAATGATGAGAGGTGAAGTTTTTTCCTGTCAGTCATGCAAACATCTCACAACGTGTGTGCAAACAACTGATACTTAACGTCTGTTCGTGGAGGTGCGGGGTGCGATTCCCGACCGGGCCAAAAGTGCTGTATCCTCATGTAACGTTCTTCACAATAAATGAATGAAGTCTGAACTGTGGAATGAACACAGAACTGGAATTGTCGTGTGGCGTGTTGTAACTGCAAGTGGTGTCCTTACTATGTGTTTCTGTTAGCAAAACTTTACACGAATCGATTGGACAATGCAACTCCCAATATCAATAAAGAAATACAGTCACTGCAAAATACCTCCAGCGCCCTAGGCACTGAATCCTAAGGCCCTGGTCACATAAGAAATAAATCAGATTGTCTTGTCTCCAAAGCAGCAACGGAGTAACGTGATATATTCTGGTCTCTCATGAAAAAATATGAATGCTAGCTACAGGTTCAGCAGCGTGCAGTGCAAGCCATAATACTTCAAATGAACATGAAATTCATTTGGCTGATAAACGAGAACATTTAAGAAAATTCAACTTCTTTAAAAAATATGTGACATGGACTGGGAGGCGGTACTGATTATGGTGAAATACTAACACTTAGTTTTTTTTTCTTTTTTTTTTTTTAGCAAAATTATATTGCAAGTTAAGTTTGGCTTTTGTTAAACATCTGACAACTGAAGTTACATTACTCAATATTGATTCACAAACAGTGAAATGTAAACAGGAAGTATTATCTAACTTCATTAACCGAACATAAATTCGAATCATCAAATTAAACATAGATCTGTTAACAAACCTCAAAAACATTGCAAAAATGAAATATTTAACTAGTTCTTTTCTCAAAACAGTTTCCATACACTCTGGGGTTACTCAACAATTGCTGCAGTCATGGACTGTGCGGCTGGTCCCGGCGGAGGTTCGAGTCCTCCCTAGGGTAGGGGTGTGTGTGTTTCTCCTTAGGATAATTTAGGTTATGGTTCAAATGTCTCTGAGCACTATGGGACTCAACTGCTGTGGTCATTAGTCCCCTAGAACTTAGAACTACTTAAACCTAACTAACCTAAGGACATCACAAACATCCATGCCCGAGGCAGGATTCGAACCTGCGACCGTAGCAAATTTAGGTTAAGTAGTGTGTAGCCTTAAGGACTGATGATGACCTTAGCAGTTAAGTCCCACAAGATTTCACACACATTTGAACATTTTGAACTCAACAATTTCAAATTATTAGCCAACTCATCTATACTAACGCTCTGGCAAAATCAGAAATCATAAATATTGAACATCTTTACCTCATTTGCCTGAAGACTTCATCTTCCGTGTTCAACAATACTGACATACATAAATTAATCTAACTCTTGGTGGCTTCACACAGCATACCACAGTATCTTTAGCTCTGTGGTCGAGCGCATTCAGCGATCTGCATTATCGAGAATATCAGAGACATTCATCGTTTATAGTACACTAGTTTCATTTTCATTTACTAATAATCTTACCTTATTCTGGTGCCACATACAAGTGCACCCCAGTACACTCCTTTCACCACCCTCCGGCGGGGTTCAACAAATTTGGTACATATTTGGAAATACCTTGTGCAACAAATGTGTGGTAAATTTACCTAACTGTATAACATCATTAAACGCGAAAGAATTCAAAGAGCTTGGGCGCATTAGTATAAACCATAATCTGGTTATAATCTGGGTAAATCGTCTCTTAAACAAGGCTGCTGTTAAATAAAACATGTAAAGCAGAATCAGCATACAATCATAATCCTCAAAATAACGGTACAGTGTTTGGCAAGGGAGAAGAAGAGTTGTGGCTGAAGCCTACGGGCATGTTTAAGTGTGAGCATCATAAAGTCCAAATCTTTTTGTTTTGTGCAGGTTCAACAACTAATGGCGACCCGTGCAGTGTAACAAAACATCTGAGCTCCGTACTATTTTCCTCAGTCATGTGCAGAGACACAAGAGGTACTCAGCAACAGATGGCAGACTACTGTAGTTGGCGACTACCATTATATCAGTAAAGTGATGACCGTCATCACCACTGCTCTTCATTGTAAAGTTCCTTCTAAGATCCAAACGACATATATACACTACTGGCCATTACAATTGTTACACCAAGAAGAAATGCAGACGATAAACGGGTATTAATTGGACAAATATATTATACTACAACTAACATGTGATTACATTTTCACGCAATTTGGGTGCATAGATCCTGAGAAATCAGCACCCAGAACAACCACCTCTGGCCGTAATGACGGCATTGATACGCCTGAGCATTGAGTCAAACAGAGCTTGGATGGCGTGTACAGGAACAGCAGCCCATGCAACTTCAACACGATACCACAGTTCATCAAGAGTAGTGACTGGAGTATTGCGACGAGCCAGTTGCTCGGCCACCACTGACGAGACGTTTTCAGTTGGTGAGAGATCTGGAGAATCTGCTGGACTGGGCAGCTGTCGAACATTTTCTGTTTCCAGAAAGGCCCGTACAGGACCTGCAACATGCGGTCGTGCATTATCCTGCTGAATTATAGGGTTTCGCAGGGATCGAATGAACGGTAGAGCCACGGGTCGTAACACATCTGAAATGTAACGTCGACTATTCAAATTGCCGTCAATGCGAACAAGAGGTGACCGAGACGTGTAACCAATGGCACCCCATAACATCACGCCGGGTGATACGCCAGTATGGTGATGACGAATACACGCTTCCAATGTGCGTTCACCGCGATGTCGCCAAACACGCATGCGACCATCATGATGCTGTAAATACAACCTGGATTCATCCGGAAAAATAACGTTTTGCCATTCGTGCACCCAGGTTCGTCGTTGAGTACACCATCGCAGGCGCTCCTGTCTGTGATGCAGCGTCAAGGGTAACCGCAGCCACGGTCTCAAAGCTGGTAGTCCGTACTGCTGCAAACGTCGTCGAACTGCTCGTGCAGATGGTTGTTGTCTTGCAAACGTCTCCATCTGTTCACTCAGGGATCGAGACGTGGCTGCACGATCCGTTACAGCCATGCGGATAAGATGCCTGTCATCTCGACTGCTAGTGATACGAGGTCGTTGGGATCCAGCACGGCGTTCCGTATTACCCTCCTGAACCCATCGATTCTGCTAGCAGTCATTGGATCTCGACCAACGCGAGCAGCAGTGTCGCGATATGATAAACCGCAATCGCCACAGGCTACAATCCGACCTTTATCAAAGTGGGAAACGTGATGGTACGCATTTCTCCTCCTTACACGAGACATCACAACAACGTTTCACCAGGCAACGCCGGTCAACTGCTATTTGTGTATCAGAAATCGGTTGCAAACTTTCCTCATGTCAGCACGTTGTAGGTGTCGCCACGGGCGCCAATCTTGTGTGAATGCTCTGAAAAGCTAATCATTTGCATATCCCAGCATCTTGTTCGTGTCAGTTAAATTTCGCGTTTGTGGCACGTCATCTTCGTGGTGTAACAATTTTAACGGCCAGTAGTGTAGTCACTTATGTTAAAGTATGAATGCCAGTAGTAAATTGCTCCAATACTATTAACGGAGGTAGGAGAGTGGATAATGGAAGGGACAAAAAAAAGAAGGTAAGGTGGTGGAACATGAGCATTTCTACCTATGTCAACATCGAGTAATGTATCTGATCAGAATAAGTGCAGTATCGTAATGAAATTACAGACTGGATGAAGCAACAACGCTTTACGTCAGTGAATAGGTAAAACTGAATGTGAGCTTTGAATAAGACAACATCAATAAGTGTGGCATCAGGCTGCCAATTAGACATAGAATAACCAAACATTACACAGAACATCACTGGCTCATAACGTTGAACTGTGGCTCTCAGTGGCCTTGTATATGCAATGTTGTGCTATAATTACATAAGAAACGTAACAGGACAATCAAGAATTGAATGACTCCATGCGGCCTTATACTTAGAATTCATGCAAATCTTAGTAACTAATAAAATTGAATTTAATTTCGATATTGTAAACCCAACACCACCGGACTCAAAGCCGCCAACCACAGAAGAAATGAGAGAAATCATAAAATACCTTAAAAATAATAAAGCACCTGGAGAGGATAATATAGTTACTGAACTATGGAAGTACTCCAGTGACAACATGATACATTGTGTGTCAGAAATACTCAAAGAAATCTGGACAACACACAGCTTACCACCAAAATGGACACCTGCACTAATACATCTACTACATAAACAAGGGAAGAATACAGACCCTAGCAATTATAGGGGAACCTCCCTCTTACCAGTGACCTATAAGATCTTATCTAAGGCGCCTTTAAAAAGAGCAGAAGGAGTACTTGACAAACAGCTAGGAGAGTTTCAGGAAGGAAGGGAAGGTCATGTGCAACATAAATATTACTCTTAACGAACATAATAGCAATGAGGAAAATCCAGAACTTAAAATATGTAATATATAAATATCCTTTACCTATAACTTTATATGTCACTCAGTGGCCTATGAATAGTTCAAAATAAGAACAAATCGAATAAATACACTCCTGGAAATTGAAATAAGAACACCGTGAATTCATTGTCCCAGGAAGGGGAAACTTTATTGACACATTCCTAGGGTCAGATACATCACATGATCACACTGACAGAACCACAGGCACATAGACACAGGCAACAGAGCATGCACAATGTCGGCACTAGTACAGTGTATATCCACCTTTCGCAGCAATGCAGGCTGCTATTCTCCCATGGAGACGATCGTAGAGATGCTGGATGTAGTCCTGTGGAACGGCTTGCCATGCCATTTCCACCTGGCGCCTCAGTTGGACCAGCGTTCGTGCTGGACGTGCAGACCGCGTGAGACGACGCTTCATCCAGTCCCAAACATGCTCAATGGGGGACAGATCCGGAGATCTTGCTGGCCAGGGTAGTTGACTTACACCTTCTAGAGCACGTTGGGTGGCACGGGATACATGCGGACGTGCATTGTCCTGTTGGAACAGCAAGTTCGCTTGCCGGTCTAGGAATGGTAGAATGATGGGTTCGATGACGGTTTGGATGTACCGTGCACTATTCAGTGTCCCCTCGACGATCACCAGTGGTGTACGGCCAGTGTAGGAGATCGCTCCCCACACCATGATGCCGGGTGTTGGCCCTGTGTGCCTCGGTCGTATACAGTCCTGATTGTGGCGCTCACCTGCACGGCGCCAAACACGCATACGACCATCATTGGCACCAAGGCAGAAGCGACTCTCATCGCTGAAGACGACACGTCTCCATTCGTCCCTCCATTCACGCCTGTCGCGACACCACTGGAGGCGGGCTGCACGATGTTGGGGCGTGAGCGGAAGACGGCCTAACGGTGTGCGGGACCGTAGCCCAGCTTCATGGAGACGGTTGCGAATGGTCCTCGCCGATACCCCAGGAGCAACAGTGTCCCTAATTTGCTGGGAAGTGGCGGTGCGGTCCCCTACGGCACTGCGTAGGATCCTACGGTCTTGGCGTGCATCCGTGCGTCGCTGCGGTCCGGTCCCAGGTCGACGGGCACGTGCACCTTCCGCCGACCACTGGCGACAACATCGATGTACTGTGGAGACCTCACGCCCCACGTGTTGAGCAATTCGGCGGTACGTCCACCCGGCCTCCCGCATGCCCACTATACGCCCTCGCTCAAAGTCCGTCAACTGCACATACGGTTCACGTCCACGCTGTCGCGGCATGCTACCAGTGTTAAAGACTGCGATGGAGCTCCGTATGCCACGGCAAACTGGCTGACACTGACGGCGGCGGTGCACAAATGCTGCGTAGCTAGCGCCATTCGACGGCCAACACCGCAGTTCCTGGTGTGTCCGCTGTGCCGTGCGTGTGATCATTGCTTGTACAGCCCTCTCGCAGTGTCCGGAGCAAGTATGGTGGGTCTGACACACCGGTGTCAATGTGTTCTTTTTTCCATTTCCAGGAGTGTAGAAATGTAAGAGTACTGGTCTGTATGGCCTGTGTGAATACCTATTAGACAAATAGAATCATAGAGTCAAAGTATAGCATCATGTCAGTAAAGACACAATATTTAGAGGTTGTATAGCACCCTCAGGGCTTCATATTAAATAACCTGTATCTCTAACAAAGCGCATATCTACATGGAAGGATATAGGTATGCTTTATGAGGGCAGTGCACTTTATCTGTAAAGAAAATGATTAAAAGTCAAACGTCATTTGTCTTGGGCCAAGAACTGCTATGGCCAAAGCAAAGAAAAAAATGTGATTATAATATGTGCAAGCATAAAGACAGGAGTATTAAGATCAATATACCTTAGTGACTAGGTAAATGTAACATATTCCAAGAAATCAAGAGGTAAATATACAAAGACGAGGGTGAATGGCAGAAATAGTAGAACCTGTAAATGTGATTATTAACCTGAAAACAAAAAATAGGACAGTCAAATGGCTCTGAGCACTATGGGACTTAACTTCCGAGGTCATCAGTCCCATACAAATTAGAACTACTTAAACCTAAGAAGGTTGTACACATGGAAGAATCCTGGAGATACTAAAAGGTATCAGATAGATTGTATAATGGTAAGACAGAGATTTAGGAACCAGATTTTAAATTGTAAGACATTTCCAGGGGCAGATGAGGACTCTGACCACAATCTATTGGTTATGAACTGTAGATTAAAACTGAAGAAACTGCAGAAAGGTGAGAATTTATGGAGATGAGACCTGGACAAACTGACTAAACCAGAGGTTGTACAGAGTTTCAGGGAGAGCATAAGGGAACAGTTGTCACAAATGCGGGAAAGAAATACGATAGAAGAAGAATTGGTAGCTCTGAGGGATGAAGTAGTCAAGGCACCAGAGGATCAAGTAGGTAATAGACGAAGGCTAGTTGAAATCCATGGGTAACAGAAGAAATATTGAATTTAATTGATGAAAGGAGAAAATATAAAAATGCAGTAAAAGAAGCAGGCAAAAAGGAATACAAAGGTCTCAAAAATGAGATCGACAAAAAGTGCAAAATGGCTGAGCAGGGATGGCTAGAAGACAAATGTAAGGATGTAGAGGCTTATCTCACTGGGGGTAAGATAGATACTGCCTACAGGAAAATTAAAGACACCTATGGAGAAAAGAGAACCACTTGTATGAATATCAAGAACTCAGATGGAAACTCATTTCTAAGCAAAGAAGGGAAAGCAGAAAGGTGGAAGGAGTATATAGAGGGTCTATACAAGGGCGACGTACTTGAGGACAATATTATGGAAATGGAAGAGGATGTAGATGAAGACGAAATGGGAGATACAATACTGCGTGAAGAGTTTGACAGAGCACTGAAAAACCTGAGTCGAAACAAGGCCCCGGGAGTAGACAACATTCCATTAGAACTACTGACGGCCTTGGGAGAGCCAGTCCTGACAAAACTCTACCATCTGGTGAGCAAGATGTATGAGACAGGCGAAATACCCTCAGACTTCAAGAAGAATATAATAATTCCAATCCCAAAGAAAGCAGGTGCTGACGGATGTGAAAATTACCGAACTATCAGTTTAATAAGCCACAGCTGCAAAATACTAACGCGAATTCTTTACAGACGAATGGAAAAACTAGTAGAAGCCGACCTTGGGGAAGATCAGTTTGGATTCCGTAGAAATATTGGAACACGTGAGGCAATACTGACCCTACGACTTATCTTATAAGAAAGATTAAGGAAAGGCAAACCTACGTTTCTAGCATTTGTAGACTTGGAGAAAGCTTTTGACAATGTTGACTGGAATCATCTCCTTCAAAGTCTGAAGGCGGCAGGGGTAAAACACAGGGAGCGAAAGGCTATTTACAAGTTGTACAGAAACCAGATGGCAGTTATAAGATTGGAGGGACTTGAAAGGGAAGCAGTGGTTGGGAAGGGAGTGAGACAGGGTTGTAGCCTCTCCTCGATGTTATTCAATCTGTATATTGAGCAAGCAGTGAAGGAAACAAAAGAAAAATTCGGAGTAGGTATTAAAATCCATGGAGAAGAAATAAAAACTTTGAGGTTCGCCAGTGACATTATAATTCTGTCAGAGACAGCAAAAGACTTGGAAGAGCAGTTGAATGGAATGGACAGTGTCATGAAAGGAGGGTATAAGATGAACATCAACAAAAGCAAAACGAGGATAATGGAATGTAGTCGAATTAAGTCGGCAGATGCTGAGGGAATTAGATTAGGAAATGAGACACTTAAAGTAGTAAAGGAGTTTTGCTATTTGGGGAGGAAAGTAACTGATGAATTAGAGAAGATATAAAATGCAGACTGGCAATGGCAAGGAAAGCGTTCCTGAAGAAGAGAAATTTGTTGACATCGAGTATAGATTTAAATGTCAGGAAGTCGTTTCTGAAAGTATTTGTATGGAGTGTAACCATGTATGGAAGTGAAACATGGACGATAAATAGTTTAGATAAGAAGAGAATAGAAGCCTTTGAATTGTGGTGCTACAGAAGAATGCTGAAGATTAGATGGGTAGATCACATAACTAATGAGGAGGTATTGAATAGAATTGGGGAGTAGAGGAGTTTGTGGTACAACTTGTCAAGAAGAAGGGACCGATTGGTAGGACATGTTCTGAGGCATCAAGGGATCACAAATTTAGCATTGGAGGGCAGCGTGGAGGGTAAAAATCGTAGAGGGAGACCAAGAGATGAATACACAAAGCAGATTCAGAAGGATGTAGTACTGGCAGATATAGAAGCTTGCACAGCATAGAGTAGCACGGAGAGCTACATCAGACCAGTCTCAGGACTGAAGACCACAACAACAACCTAAGGACATCACACACATCCATGCCCAAGGCAGGATTCGAACCCGCGACCGTAGCGGTCGCGCGGTTTCGAAAGGGCATTCATGCACGCTAACATAAGAAGGCAGTATGATAAGCAATCTTAAAGGAATGGTCAAAAAAATGTTTTCATTTGTAAAGTTTCTGTGACAGTCTCCCACAAACACCTCTAATTATGTGGCACAAGGCTAGACAAATTTTTATAGATATGACACAACTTACTCAACACACATATTAACATCATACATTATCATTAAGAAAAATCATCAATATATCAATATAATCTTCATTATTGGACTGCGGATCATGGCATAAACACTCGCTAAACATCAATATTTCATCATAATCCCAAAACGTTGGTGCAGCTCAGGGCATGAACACTAATTCAATATTCCAATAATACTCTTATATCTAACACAAAATGCAGAGAAAAATATCCTTAATCCTAAATCTTTATAGGCAATCTGCCTAATTTACTTGGTACACAGTGTGAGAAGAGCAACGGTGTTTAGAATTCCATTTAAGTTGCTTATGTCGTGCTTTCTATGTACTGCGTTACCTGCACTTTCATGTGCTTCTATTTATGAGCATAATGTGTCGTTTGAATACAATGGGACTTCAGTACATTGGTTCTGCATAATGTACAAAAAGCATGAGTACATATTATGGACATGAGTTACAGTGTACATTGATTTCTTAAATCTACATAGGTAAAAGCAAGTAAACTAGTGACATCATCAAGTACAAGAGATATAGAAAGACTGGGCATAAATGATACATGGCAACATTATAAAATACAAAGAGTCACTAACCTAACAAAAAGATGTAATAATAATTCATTAGACAATAGCATAAATTTCAGCATAGTATCATAAAAATAGCACATTACATGGTATCAGTAAAGATAAAACAGCATCAGAAATAAATGGACCTACGATATATAGAGGCTATATACAAAAAGGCCACAAATTCTAATTGTATAAAAAACGTTTGCGTTCCAGTTTGCAGCAGTCAGACCACCCAAACGGATGTGGTCCGCTGGACACATGTCAAAACTAAATGTTGTCTCTTTCATTTGTTATTCATTTACACCCGTATGAAAACAGAAAAATGTGCAAGGCCTGAACTTACAGTAAGAGAACCGACATGCAAGATTCTCCCAACAGGACACGCCGCCACCCAATGAACAGTTGAATAACCAAGGAATCGTGAAAACAAGGCACTAATAGAATTTGTATAAGCATGGGAAATGTATCAGGTAAAAAGATCTGTGTTGCGTCATATGATTACGTACATTCATATGTAAATCAGGATAAGCATATATGAAAGCTGGCAATATAACTATGCACATTTTTAAAAAATTTGTCAATTAACATAGTCCCTGAAAAATAGCAAAAAAATTATACCAAGCTGAAGGACGAAAAAATAAAGAGTTGTGGTACGTGAACATAAAAAATTCTATCTACGTTAAATGAACCAAAGTAAAATTTATTTTATAAAATGCTTGTCGTTGTTGATGTGATAAAGGCCTCTCGTTTGTAAAGTTTCAATGTGAACCGCACTGGAATGGGCAATATTACGTATCCTAAAAGGTCCAGAATATAAAAATTCAAACGTACTGTAACGACGTTTTCCTCTGTTGGACAGGTATTGAGTGCATACCAACACTTTTTCTATCCTATGCGAAACTCCTGGGGGTTACCTGTTTTTGTTGACGTTTTGCGGCGTTGTGCTGCCCGCTTTATATTGTTCAGTGCGATGTCTCTAATTTCATGGTGACGTAATCTTCTAGTTGTAGGGAAAGAAACAATTTGACGAATTTTATTAGATGGATCTATATTTTTCAACACAAGATGCGGTGAAAGCGTGGTGGAGTCATTTGGTACTGAATTGATCACGTCCTGAAAATTCGGAATGTGCTTGTCCCAATCAATATGTTTTTTGTGACGGTAGATACGACAAAGTTTTCCAATCTCTTTCATGATGCGCTCTGATGGGTTGGAAAAAGCATAGTATCTGGAGTTTTCCAATCTCTTTCATGATGCGCTCTGATGGGTTGGAAGAATCATGGTATCTGGAGATAAAAATGTGTGTAATATTTCTAGCTTGCAGTGTGCGTTTCCATATTACTAATCGAAGTTGCTATCCATTGTTGGAGATTACCTTCTGAACAAGTCAAACATGAGGCAAAAAATGTTTAGTGAAAGCGTTAGAGGCCGGCCGGAGTGGCCGAGCGGTTAAAGGTGCTGCAGTCTGGAACCACACGACCGCTACGGTCGCAGGTTCGAATCCCGCCTCGGGCATGGATGTGTGTGATGTCCTTAGGTTAGTTAGGTTTAAGTAGTTCTAAGTTCTAGGGGACTTATGACCACAGCAGTTGAGTCCCATAGTGCTCAGAGCCATTTTTGAAAGCGTTAGAAACAGTTGTAGCAGTGGCTTTTCGTAACGCAGCAACGAAAATATAACAGAAGCCTTTATTAGTTCGTGGAATGGGTCCAAATAGATCAACAGCTGCATATGTCTTAATTTCATGGGTACAATGGGGTACAGAGGGACAATGTGAGATACTGTAGAAAATTTAGCTTTTTTTTTTTTTTTTTTTTTTTTTTTTTTTTTTTTTTTTTTTTTTTTTTTTTTGCAAGTCGCCAAGACACGTAGAATACGCTTTTCCATGTTTGTGAAATAACAGTTCCGTCGTAATATTAAAAAGCATTTGCGAGCACCATAATGGGCGTAACTCAAGTGTGTATACCATATTAACTTGTTGACAGGCTCTTCAGGAATGCAGAGAGTCCAATCATCGGCGTAAGGGCGAGCACGGCGGAACAGAATATTATTGTGCACAGTGTAGTATTTTCTGATTTGATTACGTAGGTTTTCCTGGCGTAATAAGTCTTGAAAGTCTCTTCGGGTTTGCTGTCGGATCTTGATATTTCGGCGATCAAACTGGTCGTCATCTTCAGGAAAATGCTGCCTCTGCTGATGAGTCCCGCTGAGAGGACATGGCGCTGAGGACTTCAGCTTTGCAACCAACGTGCATCTGGAGGTACGTGGACGATACCTTTTTCGTCTGGCCGCGTGGACGAAATGCTCTTAACAGATTTTTGGACCACTTCAACTGTCTTCATCCCCGTATCAAATTTACTGTGGAGGTTGAAAATGATGGGCCGGCCGCGGTGGTCTAGCGGTTCAGGCGCTCAGTCCGGAACCGCGCGACTGCTACGGTCGCAGGTTCGAATCCTGCCTCGGGCATGGATGTGTGTGATGTCCTTAGGTTAGTTAGGTTTAAGTAGTTCTAAGTTCTAGGGGACTGATGACCACAGATGTTAAGTCCCATAGTGCTCAGAACCATTTGAACCATTTTTGAAAATGATGGGATGCTTCCATTTTTAGACGTTATGGTTTATAAAAAACCAGATGGTACATTGTGACACAGTGTTCACCGAAAGCCGACCCACACAGATTGGTATCTGCATCCTAAGAATTGTCATCCACCACACCAACGCAGTGGCGTCCTTAAGACTTTGGTACGGAGAGCATATGCCATTTCCGACGCGGACAGCTTAACCCAAGAACTTAAAACTTACATTGTCCGTTCGATTCACACAGTGCAAGACAGGTGTGTGGAACACCGCCGTCATACGAGGCTACAACAGCCGGAAAATTCGGCAGTAGCAGAACACTGCTTAAATGAGGGACACAGTATGAAATTTGATGAAACTGTGGTAGTTGCCAACATTTCCGGTTGTTGGAACAGTGTCTATAAAGAGGCGATTGAAATTACGTTGGCTGATAATTTAATCAACAGAGACAATGGGTTTCCTCTTAGCAAAACGTGGAATCCTGTATTATCTCGCATCAAAACTGAACGTTCTTCGGTGCGGCCTTGATTGCGATGTATCGTTGCCAGCAGTGTTTCACTAAGGGCGGCGCCAGCTCCCTGTCTTGGAAGGCAGAAACCGTGATGGGCGGCGCATGCGCCGTGTACTGAACCGTGGCCTATATAGGACGGCGATTTGCAAACCTGGCGTTCACTACACAGGATCTCATTGATACACTCCGCACAAAACGCAACACCGCTCCTGGTCACGATCGTGTCACCTACCGTCACCTTCGTGAAGCTCCTGTCTCTTTCCTCTCCACCCTGCCCAGGCTCTACAATGTAGTCCTGTCCACCGGTTACTACCCCGACCTGTGGAAAACCTCCCGTATCATCATGTTCCTTAAACCTGGCAAACCGCCGTCCGCCGTCTCCTCCTACCGTCCCATCAGCCTTACCTCAGTCTTCAACAAGGTCCTGGAATCTATCCTCACCCGACGCATCCACCAGCATCTCCGCCAGCACCGTCTCCTTCCCGTTACCCAGTGTGGCTTTCGGCCGTCCTTCTCTTCCGACGACCTTCTCCTCCACCTCACTCATCTCCTTTCCGAACAGCTTAATTCCCGTCGCTCCGCAATCTTCCTCTCCCTGGACCTCGAACGTGCATATGACCGCGTATGGCATTCCGGTCTCCTCTTCAAGCTCCAAACCTTCGCCCTTCCCATTAACTACGTCCGTCTGATCGGCTCCTTTCTCTCCCGCCGTCCTTCCTATGTCACCATCCATAACACAGATTCCTACACCTTTTTCCCCTCTGCCGGTGTGCCCCAAGGCTCCGTCCTCTCCGCCCTTCTGTACCTTGTGTACACGGCGGACATGCCGCCGCCGTCAGCCCCTGTCCAACTTCTCCAGTTTGCCGATGACACCGCCTTCCTTGCCCTTCCCCCCACCCTGCAGCGCTCCCAACACCTTCTCCAATCCCATCTTGACCGGTTCACCGCTTGGTGCAACCAGTGGTTGCTCAAGGTCAATCCCTCCAAAACCCAGGCGATCATTGTAGGCAAAACCACCCCTTCCTTCCGCCTCCTTGATTTCTATCTCACCATCTATGGCCGTCCTATCGCCCTCACTCCCACCCTTAAGTACCTTGGCGTCACCCTCGACCGTCACCTCTCCTGGACTCCCCACCTCCGGACAATCCAAGCCAAGGCACGCTCCCGACTCAGTCTCCTCAAGCTCCTCTCTGGCCGTACGTGGGGTCTGGACTCCTCCACCATCCTCCACACCTATAAATCCCTCATCCGCCCTATCCTTTGTTATGCCCATCCGGCTTGGATCTCCGCCCCCCCCCCTACCTTTTATAAATCCCTCCAAATCCTTGAACGTCATGCTCTCCGCCTCGCCTATCGCATCCGTGTCCCCTCCCCCACGCGGATCCTGTACAATCTCATCCCCTTCCCCCACCTCCTCCTTTTCCTTGAAAGGATACGGATCCTGTACACCTCCCGCAAACTCGATCCTCCTCACGCGCTCGTCTCCCCGATCCTCTCCCACCCCCGCCCGCTGCCGCGCCTGTATTCGCATGTCCCACCCGGTCTCCATCACTCCACCCTCCTTACCCTCTCCCAAGGTGGCTTCCGCCAGCTCCCCCTCCCTGACGATGTCCTCCTCCCCTGCATCTACCCCTCCTATCAATTTTGATCCTACCCCCCCCCCCCACCTCCTGTGTCCTTTCCTTTAGGCACCCTCCCTCCTCCCTTCCCTTCTCTTTCCTTTCCCCCCTCCCTCCTCCCCTCTCCCCCGGGCTTCCCCTCCCTCCCTCCCCCTCTCTCCTTTGCCCATGGCATCTCTGCTCTTCCCTCTCCCATTCCCCTTCCCCTTCCTCCTCCTCCACCTCCTCTCTTGGCAGGTCCCCGGACTCGTACACGCTCAGTGGACATTCGCGCGCCGGGGATCATCGCCGTCAGTGTCTCGTGTGTGTGCCTTCGTTTGTGTGTAGTGTTGTTCGCCGTCACGCCACCACCGTTCACGTGCCGTCGCCATCATCCATGTTATGTGCACCGTGTCGCTTCGTGTTAGTGATGTTTCTCGTCCAGCGTGACCGGCTCCATGTTTCTTCGATTTTTAGTGTCTACATTTTTGGCCCACCGTTTTTATTGTCTACTCTGTGCCACCTTTATGTACTACTTGTTGTCAAATTCGAGGCTGAAGGGCGGCGTATTGTGCTGCTGACAGCCCGCCTTTGTATAAGGTGTTTAAAATCACAATAAAGAAACAAAAAAAAAAAAAACCTGGCGTCAATTCTCAGCGGGACTCATCAGCAGAGGCAGCATTTTCCTGAAGATGGCGACCAGTTGGATAGCCGAAATATCGAGTCAAGTTGATTTTAAGATCCGGCAGCAAGCCCGAAGAGACTTTCAATTTCTGATTGTTGTCTGGCTCGTGTCACGTCACTGAAGTTTGATCTCTTTCTAGATGTCGTCTTTGCTCTGCTCTCTGGGGATGCCTTTAAACGATGCTAAAATAAAATTTTCAAAATTTACCTGTTTAATATAGAGAAAGCTGAAATTAGTTTAACAAAAATTGGCGGCAATTTCTTGCTGCTTACTGCACAGTGAGCGAGAAAGCGAATCTCCTACAGTATTCTGGGTTTCTGCTATGTTGACAATCGTAAAATCAAATTCTTGTAAATGAAATTTCCAACGACTGAGTCTGTCATGTGCGAATTTAGCTGATAAAAGAAACTGAATAGCTCTGTGATCTGTGTATACTGTTGTGTGTCTGCCATATAGAAAGTTAACGAAATTTAGTGAAAGTCCAAACAACGCATAATGTTTCGAGTTCGGTGATAGAATAATTTCTTTCAGCCGATGTGAGGATGCGAATAGCAAACGCGATGTTCTTCTTAACAGTTGTACCGCTTTCCTCTATTTCCTGAAATACGTGGACACCAAGAGCAGTTTGGAACTGTCTGTAGCAAACGAAAAATTCTTTGTCGGGTCAGGATGTGATAGAAGTGGAGCGTTAAGTGAAGCCCTTTTCAGACTGAGAAACTCGGAGTGTGCTTGGTCATCCCACGACCAGGCAGTATTTTTACCAGTAAGATGACACAATGTGGAGGTATCTGGCGCAGAGTGGTGTATGAAACGACAAAAAACATTGATCAAACCGAGAAAGCTGCATAGTTGTTTTTTGGTAGACGGAATTGCAATGTCACGGATGGCTTGCAGTTTGTAGGGATCGGGCGTAATGCCGTCAGCCGAAATTACGTCTTGCCAAAATGAGATTTACTGAGGTTCACGGTAACACCTTCTGTAAGATAAGTTTGCAATAGCGTGCGAAGAACAAAATGGTTCAAATGGCTTTAAGCACTATGGGACTTAACTTCTGAGGTCATCAGTCCCCTAGAACTTAGAACTACTTAAACCTAACTAACCTAAGGACAGCACACAACACCCAGCCATCACGAGGCAGAGAAAATCCCTGACCCCGCCGGGAATCGAACCCGGGAAGCGAAGAACAGAATTATCTTTCGACCAAGAAGGTTCTGGAATTAGAATGTCGTCAAATGAGGTGGTGGTTCTGTCTTTTAATTCATTTGGAAGAACAGTATTCATCGCACGGATGAAAGCAGCGCAGCTAATTGTTAAACCAAAACGTAATTTACAAAATTGAAAGCAGTTACCGAAACGAAGGAAAGCAGTGTATTTTTGGCTACTAGGACGCAATTGAATCTGCGAGAATCCCGATTTTAGGTCCAGAGTAGAATAGATTGACGTTCCGTGAAATTTTTTTAAGAGCTCTTCCAGCGTTTGTGGAGGTCGGTTTCAGTAATGATGATTTCGTTGATCTGACGTGAATCCAAGACAGGCGAAGTGAGCCATCATTCTTGCTAGCAACGTGAAGAGGGTTAATATATTGACCAACGGGTGGTTCAATGATACCTTGGTCTAACGTAGCCTGAAGTTCTTGCTTGACTTGATCTCGATAGATGAACGGAATGGAATAATGTTTTGCCTTGAATGTATCATGCGGTTTTGCTTGAAATTCGTAAACAAAGCTGAACATGGTTCCTGGTACATTGTTAAATACACTCTTGGTCATAAATTAAGGATAATACTAACACATGGTGAAACAACGCTCTGGTGGGCGGTCTGCGCGTTTAAATCACCTCGGGGTATGACCGTGCGGTGCATTTGACCTGCGGTCGTCGCACGGTGGCGCTGGCAGCTGTCCACATACGCACAGGTGTGTTGGTGTTTGTCAGAGTACGGTGCAGCGAGTCAGTGTGCACACGTTTTCAGACGTGCTAATGGTGACCGTGTGTTGAAAATGGCTCAAAGAACACATATTGATGACGTTGTGATGGGTAGAATACTAGGGCGACTGGAGGCTGGTCAAACACAGCAGGTCGTAGCACGGGCCCTCCGTGTGGCACAAAGTGTGATCTCAAGATTATGGCAGCGATTCCAGCAGACAGGAAACGTCTCCGGGTGCAACAGTACGGGACGTCCACAGTGTACAACACCACAAGAAGACCGATATCTCACCATCAGTGCCCGGAGACGGCCATGTAGTACTGTAGGTAGCCGTGTTCAAAATATTCAAATGTGTGTCAAATCTTATGGGACTTAAGTGCTAAGGTCATGAGTCCCTAAGCTTACACAATACTTAACCTAAGGTATCCTAAGGACAAGCACACACACCCATGCCCGAGGGAGGACTCGAACCTCCGCCGGGACCAGCCGCACAGTCCATGACTGCAGCGCCTGAGACCGCTCGGCTAATCCCGCGCGGCACAGGTAGCCTTGCTCGGGACCTTACCGCAGCCACTGGAACAGTTGTCTCCAGACACACAGTCTACAGACGACTGAACAGACACTGTTTGTTCGCCCGGAGACCTTCAAGGTGCATTCCACTGACCCTGGTCACAGAAGAGCCCGTAAAGCCTGGTATCAAGAACACAGTCCATGATCATTGGAACAGTGGTCCCAGGTTATGTTCACAGACGAGCCCAGGTATAGTCTGAACAGGGATTCTCGCCAGGTTTTCATCTGGCGTGAACCAGGGATCAGATGCCAAACCTTAATGTCCTTGAAAGGGACCTGTATGGAGGTCGTGGTTTGATGGTGTGGGGTGGGATTATGATTGGTGCACGTGCACCCCTGCATGTCTTTGACAGAGGAACTGTAACATGTCAAGTGTATCAGGACGTCATTTTGCAGCAGTATGTCCGCCTTTTCAGGGGTGCATTTGGTCCCACCTTTCTTCTGATGGATGATATCGCATGGCCCCACCGAGCCGCCATCGTGGAGGAGTACCTTGTAAAAGAAGATACCAGGCCAATGCAGTAGCCTGCCTGTTCTCCAGACCTAAACCTCATCGAGCACGTCTGGGATGCTCTCGGTCAACGAATCTCTGCACGTCTTCAAACCCCTACGACACTTCAGGAGCTCCGACAGGCACTGGTGCAAGAATGGGAGGCTATACCCCAGCAGCTGCTCGACCACCTGATCCAGAGTATGCCAACCCGTTGTGCGGCCTGTGTAGGCTACGTGTGCATGGTGATCATATCCGATATTGATGTCGGGGCACATGTGTTTTGTAGCACATGTGTTTCGGGACGGTTTTCTCAACTTATCACCAATACCGTGGACTAACAGATCTGTGTTGTGTGTGTTCCCTATGTGCCTATGCTATTAGCGCCAGTTTTGTGTAGTGGCACGTTGTGTGGCACCACATTCTGCAATTATCCTTAATTTATGAGCATGAGTGTACTTCAGAGTGCTGTAAAAGAATATCCTGCAACTGTTGGCGCACTTCGTCGGTCGAAGCTTTACATTCATTCACTTTACTGATGATCGTCTACTCAATGTCATAATCTACTTCCTCAGGGAAATTGTTACAACGGAAATACGTCTCTGTAAAGAATGTTGTATGCCGGTTAGTATTCTTAGATGCTGAAATGACCTCTATTCTGTTAATGTCTTGCTTCTCAACTGACAAAGTATTCTCAAAAGTGACAGATAGTTTTTGCGTATCGGATTTGAGTATAAGCAATGACTTCTTAAAGATTATTACAGCATCATTTTCGCAAAGGAAATCCATACCAACGACGGCGTCGTTTGTTAAGAGAGGAACGATCTAGAAATAAGCATGAAATGTGTGATCATCAAGTATAAAAGATGGGTGGGTTTGCAGTTTCACATCTACTCCCTTGTTAGAGATCACGACTCCTACCTTCATTTTACAAAGTGGAAAGGTAGGACAGGTATTATCAGCGTTACATTATTGGAATGCTGTTTCATTTATCACTGTTACTGGTGAACCAGAGTCGATCACTGCAGAAAATAAATATAACCCAATTTTAATTTCAACTATGGGATGAGAAATATTCCTTTTGAGTCTGGTGTCTCTCTTGTAATAATGTGTCCCTAATATCGTCGAAGGTTATTGTTGTGGGTTGGCAGGAGAGCCAACACCGTGTTACTAGAGGAGGCCGAAAGGCACGCGTTTTAGCTCACGCAGGCTGGCGTGAGGTCTGGAACAGGACAAGGAATTGAGACTTTAGAAAAACGGACGTAGCTGGTGGAATACTTAACTTTATTCCATAAATGGTGAACGTCGCTCTTGACGGTACATTATTCATAATCTCAATAGTAACTGGTAATGGCGCCTTGCTAGGTCGTAGCAAATGACGTAGCTGAAGGCTATGCTAACTATCGTCTCGGCAAATGAGAGCGTAATTTGTCAGTGAACCATCGCTAGCAAAGTCGGCTGTACAACTGGGGCGAGTGCTAGGAAGTCTCTCTAGACCTGCCGTGTGGCGGCGCTCGGTCTGCAATCACTGATAGTGGCGACACGCGGGTCCGACGTATACTAACGGACCGCGGCCGATTTAAAGGCTACCACCTAGCAAGTGTGGTGTCTGGCGGTGACACCACAGTTATGACGTTTTGCTGAACGGTATTATGAGTAGAAAAATTGCATTCCACGTTTTCCGAATGAACAGCGTCTGTAGTTTCTAGTCATACATTACTAGTGAGCTGATTGGTGGCAGAAGATTTCTGCGTTGGTTCAATTACAGGGTGTTTCAAAAATGACTGGTATATTTGAAACGGCAATAAAAATTAAACGAGCAGCGATAGAGATACACCGTTTGTTGCAATATGCTTGGGACAACAGTACATTTTCAGGCAGACAAACTTTCGAAATTACAGTAGTTACAATTTTCAACAACAGATGGCGCTGCGGTCTGGGAAACTCTATAGTACGATATTTTCCACATATCCACCATGCGTAGCAATAATATGGCGTAGTCTCTGAATGAAATTACCCGAAACCTTTGACAACTTGTCTGGCGGAATGGCTTCACATGCAGATGAGATGTACTGCTTCAGCTGTTCAATTGTTTCTGGATTCTGGCGGTACACCTGGTCTTTCAAGTGTCCCCACAGAAAGAAGTCACAGGGGTCCATGTCTGGCGAATAGGGAGGCCAATCCACGCCGCCTCCTGTATGTTTCGGATAGCCCAAAGCAATCACACGATCATCGAAATATTCATTCAGGAAATTAAAGACGTCGGCCGTGTGATGTGGCCAGGCACCATCTTGCATAAACCACGAGGTGCTCGCAGTGTCGTCTAAGGCAGTTTGTACCGCCACAAATTCACGAAGAATGTCCAGATAGCGTGATGCAGTAATCGTTTCGGATCTGAAAAATGGGCCAATGATTCCTTTGGAAGAAATGGCGGCCCAGACCAGTATTTTTTGAGGATGCAGGGACGATGGGACTGCAACATGGGGTTTTTCGGTTCCCCATATGCGCCAGTTTTGTTTATTGATGAAGCCGTCCAGGTAAAAATAAGCTTCGCCAGTAAACCAAATGCTGCCCACATGCATATCGCCGTCATCAATCCTGTGCACCTTATCGTTAGCGAATGTCTCTCGTGCAGCAATGGTAGCGGCGCTGAGGGGGTGCCGCGTTTGAATTTTGTATGGATAGAGGTGTAAACTCTGGCGCATGAGACGATACGTGGACGTTGGCGTCATTTGGACCGCAGCTGCAACACGGCGAACGGAAACCCGAGGCCACTGTTGGATCACCTGCTGCACTAGCTGCGCGTTGCCCTCTGTGGTTGCCGTACGCGGTCGCCCTACCTTCCCAGCACGTTCATCCGTCACGTTTCCAGTCCATTGAAATTTTTCAAACAGATCCTTTATTGTATCGCTTTTCGGTCCTTTGGTTACATTAAACCTCCATTGAAAACTTCGTCTTGTTGCAACAACACTGTGTTCTAGGCGGTGGAATTCCAACACCAGAAAAATCCTCTGTTCTAAGGAATAAACCATGTTGTCCACAGCACACTTGCACGTTGTGAACAGCACACGCTTACAGCAGAAAGACGACTTACAGAATGGCGCACCCACAGACTGCGTTGTCTTCTATATCTTTCACATCACTTGCAGCGCCATCTGTTGTTGAAAATTGTAACTACTGTAATTTCGAAAGTTTGTCCGCCTGAAAACGTACTGTTGTCCCAAGCATATTGCAACAAACGGTGTATTTCTATCGCTGCTCGTTTAGTTTTTATTGCCGTTTCAAATATACCGGTCATTTTTGAAACACCCTGTATATGTACTGTACGGTTGTGATGGTCTGCAGAATATCGCGGTGGATAGAAACAAACATTAGGTTCATGAAGAATGAACTGAGTCTGTTGGGGCTGAATGTGATGAAAGTTGATGTTGCCAAAATTACGCTTAAATTGTTGATTAATCCCTTCATGCTTGTGGTGAAAATTTCTTTGCTGTTCACCGTTCGAGGTGACTGTGACCACTGGTTTTTGTGGGAGAAGTTACTCCCTTGCGGTTGCGTAAAATTACTGGTCTGGGCTGCACTGGCAAAGCTGTGGATATTTTAGGGCCACTGCGGCACGAATTGCGACTGGAAACTGTGACTGTTGGTTTCGAAATTCTGATATTGTTGCTGCTGCTGAGTATACTGGTTGTGAAAATGTTGCCTCTTATTAAAATGGTCATCAAATTCGTTGTCTGAACCAAATCTTTTGTTTCTCTTGTTATGGAATGGGCGAGATTTCTCGTTGTAACCGAATGAGTTATTACCTTGATTGATGTTATTAAAGATCTTATTGACAAAAGAGTAGTCCGATTGCTTAATTTCTAATAATTGTAATAAGTCACTGAAAGCTGAAATGCTTTCCTTTTGTTATCCGGTGAGAAGAGAAACCCGTAATGAACGCGAAAGTTTTGAGGTGCATAACTGTATGAGCGCGATGCTACACTGTTCGGTCAGGTACTGGCTTTGTTGAACCATATATTCAAAAAACAGGGTAATAGTTGGAAAACTAGACTGTTCAAAATTGGGTAAACTAATTAGCTGGTATTTAATGCCTCGTTGAGTCGTTTCTGACCAAAACACAGTTGATGTTGTTGTTGTTGTTGTCTTTGTTGTCTTCAGTCCTGAGACTGGTTTGATGCAGCTTTCCATGCTACCCTATCCTGTGCAAGCTTCCTCATTTCCCAGTACTTACTGCAACCTACATCCTTCTGAATCTGCTTGGTGTATTGATCTCTTGGTCTCCATCTACGGTTTTTACCCTCCACACTGCCCTCCAGTACTAAATTGGTGATCCCTTGATGCCTCAGAACATGTCCTACCAACCGATCCCTTCTTCTAGTCAAGTTGTGCCACAAACTCCTCTTCTCCCCAATTCCATTCAATACCTCCTCATTAGTTATGTGATCTACCCATCTAATCTTCAGCATTCTTTTGTAGCACCACATTTCAAAAGCTTCTATTCTCTTCTTGTCCAAACTATTTATCGTCTATGTTTCACTTCCATACATGGCTACACGCCATACAAATACTTTCAGAAACGTCTTCCTGACATTTAAATCTCTACTCGACGTTAACAAATTTCTCTTCATCAGAAACGCTTTCCTTGCCATTGCCATTTTACATTTTATATCCTCTCTACTTCGACCATCATGTTATTTTGCTCCCCAAATAGCAAAACTCCTTTACTAATTTAAGTGTCTCATTTCCTAATCTAATTCCCTCAGCATCACCCGACTTAATTCAACTACATTCCATATCCTCGTTTTGCTTTTGCTGATGTCCATCTTATATCCTCCTTTCAAGACACTGTCCATTCCGTTCAGCTGCTCTTCCAAGTCCTTTGCTGTCTCTGACAGCATTCTGCTGTAGCACCACAGATAGAAATGCATTTTGGAGCTCTTCGACGGATTGACACTGCCTTGCTATGGATCTCAGAAGCATCGAAGGTTCTCCCTCTAAGAAGCTGCAGATAAATTCGAGCTTGTGTATCACTGGCCAATTTGGTGGCAGCGAAAATGAAAATTGCTGCACCCAATCAAGGGGAATTCTAAGCATCTTGACTTTGTTTACAGATAGGAAATGTTTATAGTTGAATCCTTCGCATTGTAGATTTTGAGAGGGTTCGGCGGCATAAAAGAACTGATTGTGAGATGACTGGCTTGTATCAAAGTCACGCACTTTTGTAGTCTGCTCATATATTATTGTGAGGCTGAAAAGTAGGTGACGGTTGCTGTGGCACGTTAGTTTGAAACTGATTACGTTGAGAAAATTTTTGATGTTGTCTACTTCCTGATGTAAACTTTCCTACGTAGCGAACAGTTATGTGCGCCATGTTGGTTTAATGTTAGCTGCATGGACTGATATTCTTGAGATTCGGTGAACGGAATGGGAGCTGTGTCGTCTGATTCATTTTCGGTTTGATTTTCAAGTGTTCCTAATCTTGCCAATAGCGCATCACATTATTCCGTGAGCGTAAGAATGTGTCTGGAATTGTTTGAATGTAAAGCGTCTTCTTGCTTCTGTAGTTTGCGTGTACTTTTGTTGATCTTTTTTAAATCTGTTTTAATTGTGTCAGGGTCATGCACCAACTCTTTTAAGATGGAAGCTTAACGACCAAATGTCATCCGTACACTTTTTTTCAACTTCTTGGATTCGTGTGTCAGCAGTGGTTTTGAAATCAGTTACGTCTGTCTGTATTTGGTTCTGTGATTGCTTTATTGTGTTAACCTCATCTGTACCACGGGTGACCATACGTCTCGATTAAGCGGGATTGTCCCGTTTTTTGAGGCTCAAAAATTTGTCCCGACTTTTTTTTAAAAAAACAAGCAATTTGTCCTGATTTTCAAGGATTATTTTCAGACATTTACACAGCGGTTAAAATATTTTCTGAGTGTCGATTTTATAAACTATCAATTGAAACTGACATTCCGAACGTTGGTACCCCCTGATAATGTACAGCTTAAGCACTATAATTGTTGCGTACTCTTATTTTCTTTGCTTTTGCTTGCCATTGTTATCAGCAACAGTATCAGTTTCGTGAAGTGCTAGCACGTTGTGGTGATGCCGAAACGAAAATCAAAGATTTCGGAAGAGCTTCAGAGGAGATTTCCTTGCTTCTCTGCTACAGACTATGACTGTTCAGCAAAACGTAGCGTATGTAACTGTGCTGTATCCCTGTCTCATGGTGGTGCTGCAGATCTCAAGCATCATATGGAATCAGAGAAACACAGCAAGAATCTTCGAGCGGCAGGTTCCTCGCAAAAAATGACGAGATGTTTTGTAACTTCAAACACACAGGAACAGAAAAACGTAGCTGCTGCAGAAGGAACCCTGTCATTCCATGTTGTTAAACACCACCAAAGCTATCGTTCTAATGACTGCAGTGTTCAACTAAACAAACAAATTTTCCCTGATTCTAAGATTGCAGAAAATGTTTCGTGTGGAAGAACAAAGTGTGAAGCAATTATCAACAATGTTATAGCTCCGCATTCCCAGAAACAGGTAATAGCTGCTGCAAACACTGCAAAATACTTTTCAATATCTACTGATGCTAGCAAACCATGGGCATCAGAAAATTTTTCCCGTGATTGTTCAGTATTTTTCTGTAAGTGAGGGTGGACTGCAGACGAAATTGCTTGATCTTGATGAATTGCAGAACGAAAAGTCCGAAACAATTTCCAGTTATCTTTCTCATGTTATACAGTCATTCCGTATCATCTCAAAGTGTGTTGCATTTGGTGCAGACAATACTAACTGTAATTTTGGCGGGTTAATGAAGAAAAAGGGTAATAATGTTTTCACACATCTGAAAGAAAAATTAAAAAACTCTAACATTGTTGACATATGTTGTCCAGCACATGTTGTTCATAACACACTTCAAAGTGCTTGTGATGTTTTACCTGTTGACATTGACTGCATTGTCATGAAGTTGTACAACGATTTTCATATTTCTTCTATTCGTGTTGCAGAACTCACTGAATTCTGTGAATTCGTTGATGTCACTTACAAAAATTTACTTTCCTTTTCCAAAACAAGGTGGCTTTCATTGTTGCCAGCCGTATAAAGGATTTTGAAACTGTACGAACCTTTGAAATGTTACTTTTTCTCACAGTCTAACTCAAAGTGCCCTGCAATCGTAAAGAGTTTTTTCAGTGATCCTATAAATGAATGTTATTTACTTTTCGTACATTCACAAATGAGTGTTTTCCAACAATCCATTCTGAGCACTGAGAAACAGAATAATTCCATATTTGAAGTATTAGCAATCTTAAATAAAGCTTTGACAAGTCTAAATTTAAGGAAACATGAACATTTGATACCACTAAGTATAAAAAAAACTGCTTAATGATTGTGATGACCAGTCTGTTAAGATATTTGACATAGCTGTATCACGATTTATGATGCTTCAGTAGACTGTTTATCCTCATGGTTACAGGGAATAGCTGAGTTTTCTGTATTCTCGTGGATGATGCCCACAGAACCACCAGAATGGTCAGTAGTTGAAAATACTTTCATGTGGCTAAATGAAAAGGGCGTTATAGTAAATGACAGCCTCTTATTTGATGAAATAGTTCATATACAGTCATTTATAAAACAATAAGTGGAAACAGACAGTGAACAATGGAATCAGTTGATGGCACATGAAAAATGGTGTAGGTTTTTCAGATCTTGCCAGTGTAATGAACAGTTCAGAGAATCGCTTAATATAGCGCAGTACTTCTTTTCACTCCCCGCCCACAATGCAAATGTTGAAAGAGTTTTCAGCTTACTATCGTCACAGTGGACGGATGAGAAGAATAGATTTACGGTGAGGAACGTTAAGTGTATTTTACTGACCTGTTTAAACTTCAGTAAATACAGTTGCACTGACTTCTATTCATACCTATTAGGCAAACCTGAATTGCTGAATGAAATTTCATCTTCGAAGAAGTATGATTGCAGTGTGGAATCCACAAAACCATAAATTCCTTGTGTTCACTAAGAACTTTTTTTGTAGTGATTATTACTGTATGTCTTTCTACATTCTGTGTTATAAATGTTACATTTCTTAATAAGTAAATTTCTGAAAACTTGAAATGTACTTCTTTCCAGTCTTTCCATTCTTTGTTTGGTTTTGTACACACACACACACACACACACACACACGCACACACACAAATATCAGCAAAGGCTATATTTGCAGAGGAAGAGGAAATGTTAGCATTAAAAGTGATATTTAACGAGAAATAAAAATGGTCCCACTTTTTGGCCAAGAAAATGTATGAAAGTCCCACTTTTTTCCGAAGAAAATATGGTCACCCTATCTGTACCGGAAGTTACACTAGCGTCAGCAAGGGTTGTAAGACTAGTGACCAACTGCTGTTGTACTTCCTGTCTTTGTACTGTAACAACTGATTGTTTTCCTCTGTGTGTTTACGGAGAAAGTCTTTGTATGGCTTTTCAGAGGTCTCTGTGTGAACTTTAAGACGTGCATCTGATAAAGTACCTTGATGATCTATTCTTTCATTAACTTATTGGATTTAGTCTGTAAGCTTTTATACGTTTCACTACATTCATATCTTAAAGCATTAATGTCATCTCTTAAAGGTTTGATATTCTCTGTGCATTGCCTAGCTTTCGCTTCAATTGTATCACAAAGACATTTTTCACTGGCCCTAATGTTTGTTTCTACCTGTTTGAAACGGTTATCAGTCGATTCTGTGTACGATTTAAGCTCGTCATGTATGGTGGAAAATTGTTCATTGAACTGAGTGGTGGTGTCAACTTATATTTCTCATATGATGGAAAGTTGTTCAAATGGCTGTAAGCACTATGGGACTTAACATCTGAGGTCATCAGTCCCCTAGACTTAGAACTACTTAAACCTAACTAACCTTAGAACATCTCACACATCCATGCCCGAGGTAGGATTCGAACCTGCGGACCGTAGCAGCAGCGCGGTTCCGGTTGAGGCGCCTAGAACCGCTCGGCCATAGCGGGCGGCAAAGTTGTTCATTGAACTGACTGGTGGTATCATCTTGTTCTTCTCGTATTTCTCGTAACTGATCAGTGTTTCCAACCCGATTTCTTGTATGATGGAAAATCGTTCATCATTTTTATTATTCCGTTTAACCATCATTTGCATGAAAATTGAAGCATCGCTTCCGTATTCTTTTCACCTGATGCCGTCGGGTGTCACCTGTGTTGTGTTTTGTGGTGCGGAGACATGTTGCATTATCTACACGATTACCGGTAATGGAATCTGACGGATTTTTTAAAACAGATTGATTACTTTGCACTATTGTTTCCCATGACATACTTTTGGCAATCCGACTAATTCTGTGAAAATCAGGCCAATCACCGACCTCATTCGGTAAACAATCAAGTTTTGAATTGTGCACATCAGCCATGTGCAGATCCGCAGCGCAATACAGGAATCTGCCGTCTGATTACTAGTCAAACTAGTTAAAAAAAATATGTGTGTGAAATCTTATGGGACTTAACTACTAAGGTCATCAGTCCCTAAGCTTACACACTACTTAAACTAAATTATCCTAAGGACAAACACACACACCCATGCCCGAGGAAGAACTCGAACCTCCGCCGAGACCAGCCGCACAGTCCAAGACTGCAGCGCCTGAGACCGCTCGGCTAATCCAGCGCGGCGTCAAACTAGTGGGCGAAATTATAGTCTCAGGAAATTGTTCATTATTTTTGGGAACGGAACTCACGTTTGCTGTGGTGCTTTGCAACTGTAGCTCCGGAGAGTGGTCACTATCAATACCAACATTGTTGTCAATAATAGGAAAATCGTCTATTTTGGTATCTTTAATTGTGAGATTACGCGCCGGAGCCTTAACGGTATTGCGCGCCATCGTAAATTACATACAGAATACAAATTCAAAGACAAATGTTCAGCACTCAACTCAATGAAAAAAAAAAAACAAACAAAAAAAAATAAGGCGGAGCATAAGAATGCCGATGAACTGTGGAAAAATTTTGTAGAAGTTAGTCAATTGCGTTGCGCGAAAAAATCTAACCACTGTTATCACAACTGAGTGGTTGAGAGAACAGAATAGATGTATCTGACTATTTTAATATCAAAATTTTCACAAAGCGAACGACTGGCAGAGCTGTCGCCAAGTGTAACGTTATTCAGTATAAATGAAATAATAAAACTTTATCATTACGATGAATGAAGTCTGAACTGTGGACTGGATACACAACTCGAATTGTCGTGTGGCGTGTTGTAACTGTAAGTGGTGTGCTTACTTAGTGTTTTTGTTAGCAAACTTTACGAATCGATTGGACAATGCAACTCCTAATATCAATAAAGGAATACAGTCGCTGCAAAATACCTTCAGCGCCCGAAGCACTGAATCCTACGGCCCTGATCACATAAGAAATAAATCAGATTGTCGTATCTCCAAAGCAGCCACGGAGTAACGCGATATATTCCGGTGTCTCACAAAAAATATGAGTGCTAGCTACAGACTCAGCAGTCTGCAATGCACGCCATAATGCTTGAAATGCACATGAGATTCGTTTGGCTGATGAACGATAACATTTAAGAAAATTCAACTTCTTTAAAAAATATGTGACATGGACTGGGAGGCGGTACTGATTATGGTGAATTACTAACACTCAGTTTTTTTTTTTTTTAGCAAAATTATATTGCAAGTTAAGTTTGGCTTTTGGTAAACATCTGACAACTGAAGTTACATTACTCAATATTGACTCATAAACAGTGAAATGTAAACAGCAAGTATTATCTAACTTCATTAATCCAACATAAATGCAAATCTTCGTATTACACATAGGTCTGTTAATAAATCTTAAAAGCCTTACAAAAACGAAATATTTAACTAGTCCTTTTCTCACAACAGTTTGCGCACATTCTGGGGTTACTCAACAATTACAAATTATCAGCCAATTCATCTATACTAACGCGCTGGCAAAAACAGAAATCAAAATTATTCAAAATCTTTACCTTATTTGCCTGAATACTTCTGCTTCCATGTTCAACATGATGTTGTTTAAATTCAAAGAAGTAGTATCGGCAGCAATTGAGAGATTTATGCTAAATAAATAACAAAACGACGGAGCTGATCCTCCTTGGTACACAAAACGGGTTAGAACACTGTTGCAGAAACAACGAAAAAACATGCCAAATTTAAACAGACCCAAAATCCCCAAGATTGGCGATCTTTACCAGAAGCTAGAAATTCAGCGCGGACTTCAATGCGAGATGCCTATAACAGTTTCTACAACTTAACTTTGTCACGGAACCTGGCAGAAAATTCAAAGAGATTCTGGTCGTATGTGAAGTATGATAGCGGCAAGAAACAATCAATACCTTTTCTGCGCGATAGCAATGGAGATACTATTGAAGATAATGCTGCCAAAGCAGAATTAAGATACACAGCCTTCCGAAATACTTTCATAAAAAAGACGAAGTAAATATTCCAGAATTCGAATGAAGAACAGCTGCCAACATGAGTAACGTAGAAGTAGATATCATCGGAGTAGTGAAGAAACTTAAATCACTTAATAAAGGCACGTCTTCTGGTCCAGAATGTATACCAGTAAGGTTCCTTTCAGAGTATGCTGATGCATTAGCTCCATACTTAACAGCCGCCCTCTGTGGCCGAGTGGATCTAGGCGCTTCAGTCTGAAACCGCGCGACCTCTACGGTCGCAGGTTCGAATCCTGCCTCGGGCATGGGTGTTGTGTGTTGTCCTTAGGTTAGTTATGTTTAAGTAGTTCTAAGTTCTTGTGGACTAATGACCTCAGATGTTAAGTCCCACGGGGTCAGGGATTTTCTCTGCCTCGTGATGGCTGGGTGTTGTGTGCTGTCTTTAGGTTAGTTAGGCTTAAGTAGTTCTAAGTTCTAGGGGACTTATGACCACAGCAGTTGAGTCCCACAGTGCTCAGAGCCATTTGAACCATTTTTTTGTTAAGTCCCATAGTGCTCAGCGCCATTTGAACCATACTTCACAAATCATACACAACCGTTCGCTCGACGAAAGATCCGGGCCCAAAGACTGGAAAGTTGCAGAGGTCACACCAACATTCAAGAAAGGTAGTAGGAGTAATCCACTTAATTACAAGCCCATATCGTTTACGTCGATATGCAGCAGGATTTTAGAACATATATTGTGTTCGAACATCATGAATTACCACGAAGAAAACGGTCTATTGACACATATTCAACATGGGTTTAGAAAACATCTTTCTTGTCAAACACAACCAGCTCTTTATTCGCATGAATTGTTGAGTGCTATTGACAAGGGATTTCAGATAGATTTCATATTTTTGGCTATCCGGAAGGCTGTCAACACTGTACCACACAAACGGCGTGTAGTGAAATTACGTGATTGTGGAATATAGTGTCAGTTATGTGACTGGATGTGTGAATTACAGTTCGTAGTAATTGACGGAAAGTCATCGAGTAAAACAGAAGTGATTTCTGGCGTTCCCCAACGTAGTATTACAGTCCCTTTGCTGTTCCTTATCTATATAAATGATTTGAGAGACAATCTGAGCAGCCGTCTTAGGTTGTTTGCAGTTGGCGCTGTCGCTTATCGACTAATAAAGTCACCAGAAGAACAAAACAAATTGCAAAACGACTTAGAAAAGATATCTGCATGATGCGAAAATTGGTAGTTGACCCTAAATAACGAAAAGTGTGAGATCATCAACATGAGTGCTAAAACGAATTCGTTAAACTTCGGTTACACGATAACTCAGTCAAATCTAAAGGCCGTAAATTCAACTAAATACCTAGGAATTACAATTACGAACAACTTAAATTGGAAGGAAACATCGAAAATGTTGTGGGGAAGGCCAAACAGACTGCCTTTTTTGGCAGGACGCTTAGAAAATGTAACAGATCTACTAAGGAGACTGCCTACACTGCGCTTGTCCGTCCTCTTTTAGAATACTGCTGCGCGGTGTGGGATCCTTACCAGATAGGACTGGCGGATTACATCGAAAATGTTCAAAGAAGGGCAGCACGTTTTGTATTAGCGCGAAATATGGGAGACAGTGTCGCTGAAATGATACAGGATTTGAGCTGGACATCGTTAAAAGAAACGCATTTTTCATTACGACGGGAACTTCTCACGAAATTCCAATCACCAGTTTTCTCCTTCGAATACGAAAATATTTTGTTGACACCGACCTACATAGGGAGAAACGAGCACCACGATACAATAAGGGAAATCAGAGCTTGTACGGAGATACAGGTGTTCGTTCTTTCCGCACGCTATAGGAGATTGGAATAAAAAAGAGAATTGTGATGGTGGTTCAATGGTCGCTCTGCCACGCACTTAAATGTGATTAGCAGAGTATCCATGTAGATGTAGATGTATTCAAATCTCCCTCGTGCTCCTTTATGAACTGTCCATCCAGTTATTGACATGTCTGTCCGCTGTATTCACGCCTCTGGCTTGGAGTAATGTCCGTTTGCAACAACGAGATGTAATCAAGGGAGCTCCAGACGTCCGTAGTTACTATTTGTTGTGCACAAGTACCACATGTTACGACTGTTGCGTTCCGTTTTGGAAGTTTGGATTCTTGAATTTCTTTGTGGAAACATAGTTCTCACCCGTTTATTTGTCATTTTCATTTCTGTGAGAAGACTATCCGTCATCTCGCCTGCTCTCGCTGTTCATCACATTTACTTGCGAAGGTAATATATTCTTACCACATGACACATATTCTGTATCCGATGTATAGTGTGACAGTTGCCAAGACTACAGACGGCGAACAAATGTAAATGCCCGGACGGACAGTTCACAAATTTGAAAAAAAAAAAAAAAACGTACGGAGGAGATTTGAACACAGATCTATAGCTTTGCAGACCTACACCGTCACCACACTACCACGACGCCGTCGTCCTTGCAGATCGCTAGATATTGCACATCTTGAGCTTAGACTGTTCACTATTTCTATTTTACTTCTTTTTTCACAACTCAGTACATATTCTTCCTGTTTCCATTCTTGATCTGTGTTCAGTTTTTGACAGGTCGTCCAATGGGCCATTTTACCACAAAATCTGAGGTGGTTGCGACGGGGAGTTTCCCTGGTTAGCGTGCTGGTTCGAGTCCTCGTAACAATCTTTACATCACGGAGTTTCAATTTTGAACACATGGACACTCGGTCACTTGTGATTCAAAGTGTATTAAACGTCCTTCGTGGTTAGTTAACAGGCAGATAAGGGCCTCGATAGGATTCCTGGATAAGTACAAAAAATTTCGCCCTTTGTTTTGAAGTTCAGATTTGCTAACCGTTGCTGGTGAAAACATCGATATTTCACGCCTCTTTTGCCTGGTCAGCAATGAAGATCGTTCCGTGATACAATCTCGATGAGGCACGAAAGCTTTTGCTTCGTTAGCGACATCTTCAATGCAGACCCAAAACAAAAGTGTCCGTCGCGTCATTTAAAGTTCGGACTTATGCACCAATAATTGTTCTTGAATCACGAGTACAGTGAAAATACTGGTGATTGTTAATGTTGAGGTTCCCGTTTGAGTCTGTTAATTGCGTTTTTTTAACTGCTTGGTTCTACAACTAGTTTATGCAAAACGACTCGCCTCAGGAACAATGTTTAGCAGGTCAAGGAAATCCTTTTCGCAAGCAAAAATAGAATTTTAGGAGAACAGATACTGTCTCGAAATCTCTTGTTCATAAAAATATTAAATTTTTCCTAAGGATTACTGAGTTACTTATATGATACTCTTAGTTTCGTCAGATTCTAATGAGAGTCGTAATGCCTTTGAAATGTCACATATAATAATAAAGTTGAGTTTATAAACATTAAGATCTCCCTCATCTATAATGACATGTTTTCTAGCATTTGAAATGTCTTGTAGAAGAATAAACTGGTAGCCAGGAGCGCAGGAATTCTTTTTATTCCACGATTACCAGTTTCGTCGAAACTGAAGCCGCCATCATCGGATCTTAGGACACATACAGGTTCCCTTGATGTTGTAACGCCGGCCGGAGTGGCCGTGCGGTTCTAGACGCTACAGTCTGGAAGTCTGGAACCGCGTGACCGCTACGGTCGCAGGTTCGAATCCTGCCTCGGGCATGGATGTGTGTGATGTCCTTAGGTTAGTTAGGTTTAAGTAGTTCTAAGTTCTAGGGGACTGATGACCACAGCAGTTAAGTCCCAAGCCGTTCGAACCATTTTTTTTTATGTTGTAACCTGAATGTGTCCTAAGATCCGATGGTGGCGGCTTCAGTTTCGCCGAATCCGGTAATCATGGAATAAAAAGAATTCCTGCGATCTTGGCTACCAGTTTTTTGTTTTACAAGCATTTAGATCGCTCCCACATGAGCACAACGTGCTCCCTACAAAATTTGAAATGTCGTAGTGTTATTTTACATCTGGATTTATTGGCATAAAGAACAGTGTTTTATAATGGCCTCTCGTGATATTCTGGAGGACAACGGTTCAAACCCGCGTCCGGCCACCCTGATTTAGGTTTTGCGTGGTTTGCCTAAATCGCTTCCGGCAAATGCCGGGATGGTTCCTGCGAAAGGGCTGAGCCGTGCACGGTTCGTGTTCCTGCCATTTGTTGTTTGTCATCTTCTACTACGGTACTGCCGCCTCGTTTTCTTATTCCGTTTACTGGCGTCACTAACTTCCTGCATTACTTGCTTGTGAGCGGCAGCAGTAGCGCGTATCGATAACTGCACTGTCGTATCATCTCTGGAGCGACCGGTAGTATTTCCGGGTCGTCGAGTGTCTGGATCCCTTCCCCCACCTCCTCCTTTTCCTCGAACGGATACGGATCCTCTACACCTCCCGTAAACTCGATCCTCCTCACCCGCCAGTCTCTCCCATCCACTCCCGCCCCCGTCTGCTGCCGCGCCTGTACTCCCACGTCCCACCCGGTCTCCATCTCTCCACTCTCCACACCCTCTCCCAAGGTGGCTTCCGCCAGCTCCCCCTCCCTGATGATGCCCTCCTCCCCTCCATCTACCCCTCCTACCAACTGATCTTCCCCCCCTCCCCCCTCTTCCTGTGTTTGTTCCTTTGGGCACACTCTCTCCCTTCTCTCTTCCCTCCCTTTCTCCCCACTCCTCCCCTGGGCTTCCCCTACCCCCGTCCCTCCACTCCTCCTCTGCCATTGGCATCATTGCTCTCCCCTCTCGCTCCCCCTCACCCTTCGCCCCTCTCGGCAGGTCCCTGGACTTGCACACGTTACGTGGAGATTCGCGCGCCAGAGATCATCGCCATCCATTTCTCGTGTGTCCTGTCGTGTTTTGTGTTCAGTGTTCACCGTCACGCTCCATCGTTCGCATGTGCCATCGAAATCATCAGTGTTTGTGCGACATGTTAACAGTTTGTAGTGTGGATTATCGTCGAGTGTGAACGGCTCAATGTTTGGATTTTATGTATATTGTTTTTTACCCGCCATTATGTCAATTGTGAGTATTCTTTCTGTTTTTATCATTTTGTACAGAAACCAGATGGCAGTTATAAGAGTCGATGGGCATGAAAGGGAAGCAGTGGTTGGGAAGGGAGTGAGACAGGGTTGTAGTCTCTCGCCAATGTTATTCAATCTGTATATTGAGCAAGCAGTGAAGGAAACAAAAGAAAAATTCGGAGTAGGTATTAAAACCAATGGAGAAGAAATAAAAACTTTGAAGTTCACCGATGACATTGTAATTCTGTCAGAGACAGCAAAGGACTTGGAAGAGCAGTTGAATGGAATGGACAGTGTCTTGAAAGGAGGATATAAGATGAACATCAACAAAAGCAAAACAAGGATAATGGAATGTAGTCGAATTAAGTCGGGTGATGCTGAGGGAATTAGATTGGGAAATGAGACACTTAAAGTAGTAAAGGAGTTTTGCTATTTAGGGAGCAAAGTAACTGATGATGGTCGAAGTAGAGAGGATACAAAATGTAGACTGGCAATGGCAAGGAAAGCGTTTCTGAAGAAGAGAAATTTCTTAACATCGAGTATAGATTTAAGTATCAGGAAGTCATTTCTGAAAGAATTTGTATGGAGTGTAGCCATGTATGGAAGTGAAATATGGACGATAAATAGTTTGGACAAGAAGAGAATAGAAGCTTCCGAAATGTGGTGCTACAGAAGAATGCTGAAGATTAGATGGGTAGATCACATAAGTAATGAGGAAGTATTGAATAGGATTGGGGAGAAGAGAAGTTTGTCGCACAACTTGACCAGAAGAGGGATCGGTTGGTAGGACATGTTCTGAGGCATCAAGGGATCACCAATTTAGTATTGGAGGGCAGCGTGGAGGGTAAAAATCGTAGAGGGAGGCCAAGAGATGAATACACTAAGCAGATTCAGAAGGTTGTAGGTTGCAGTAGGTACTGGGAGATGAAGAAGCTTGCACAGGATAGAGCAGCATGGAGAGCTGCATCAAACCAGTCTCAGGGCTGAAGACCACAACAACAACAACTCCTCTAAGGCTGAAGAGCAGCGTAGAATGCTGCTGCCAGCCTACCTGTTGTTTGTACAGGTATAAAATTACAATAAAGGGAAAAAATGTGACTGGAATGTCACTTGGAGACCAGGAAGGCGCTCGGGACGCAGCAACACTGCAGTCAGGAATGGAGCCCCAGGGAGATCCACACAGTCAGTAACACTGGGGACGACCGCTGGTTGGTCGTTCGGTCGGTCGCCTCATCGACGACGTGTATTTGGGTCGGTTCATTCCTGTGAACAGATGTCGGTTGCCTTACCTCTGCACGGTTGGGTCTGAAGGAAGTGAGTTGGAGATGGACCACCAGTGCATTCGGGACGCGGCAGCAGTGAAGTCGGTGGACGGAGCGCCAGTGAGGCGCCGACAGGCAGTCCTCGCCGACTGCTGGCGACACACGTGAACTGTCCGACGGTGGGACATTGGAGCAGAACGACTGTTGGTTGATCGTTCGGTTGGTCGTCTCATCGGCTTACGTATATTCGGTGCTTTCACCGTTTCCGGACCTGGGTAGTTGGTCGGTTGCGTGGAGCAGTGAGGAAGTCTCCGTCGCGTGTACCCTGGCCGGAACCACTGGTGGCGTGCACACGTGGTTGGAGTGTGAGGTGCTGCTTGCAGGTGCTATGAAGTTCGTCGCCCACCTATCTTGGACATAAAAGTTGAGTCCTCGCGTAACCTACTATCGAGCCTAAACTGTTTACATTTTGTGGTGTGCATACTGTAAGACCTTTCGTACACACACCATCAGATTATTTGACTTGTCGTTCTAACGAAGTAGGCGAGTGTCAGCAATATGTCTCGTAGTCTTACCGTGGCGTGTTTATCTTCTGCCGTTAGGTCAGACCATAGAAATGCCACTTGCACACTTAGAGTAGCAGATTGACGGTGACCAACTTTAAACAGAACTTGATTAATTTTCACACACATTTATTAAAATAATAAAAAGCGTAGACATTACGTAACTTGATTCTGGATGCTGTTTACAATTGACAATCTGAAGTTCCTTTGGTCTTGGTACGTTAATCTTATTCTCACATATATCTCTGATACTTGACAAAAGTGCCTATACATTTATCTTCATGGCTATGTACAGGAATATGGTAATCTTATTAGGCGCAGACTGAAACTTGACTATAGACTGGTACAGACAAATGTAGAACTCGTACAAACTGGTGCAAATAAATGCAGACTGGTACAGACAAATGCAGACTGACTAATCGGAGGTCTGTAGACTCGTTATAATACCTCGCGCGTTCAGGTATCACTGTGCGAGTGTGATCCGTGAGGAGAAAAGGTTCTACTTTAGCAGCATCCTCATTGGCTGCGTTACATATTAATACGCAGATCGGTGGAAGCAGAATTTGGTCCGTCTCTAAGGCAGCGCCATCTCGTAGTGCAGAGACGGACGAGTGCTGCGCCTGCGCTGTTGTGCTTAGGAGGGCGCGCTCTAGTGGGAAAGTTGTGTACGCACTGACTACGCGGAACTATGACACAACATATTTCTTCGTTTCATCCTGATTGTCGCTTTTGGGACATTTCAGTGAGCAACAACGTGTGTGTATTTAAGTCGGTTAAGATTCCAGCCATCTTCCTATGAAATTTAACTTGATTTATTCCCTGTAATGGAAGTTCACCAGCGGTATCTTCTGCCTTCTGGCCTGGTCATTGCCGTAATTTTAGGCAGTGTATTTTCCTTCTTGTGTTGTTGCTGTCCAGCGCGGCGTGTAGTTCGACAACCGAAATGTTGTTGGTCGTTGTGGACGCCAATATTCTGTGTGTCGTGTATTGAAATCTTGTGGCCGTTTTGCTGGTTGCGTGGAGCGGAACTGATTTGGTTGATTGATCGGTCGGTTGTCTGTCGGTTGGGTTGCCTCCAGCTTAAGAAGTCGTTGGTCAGGCTGCCTGTCTCACTTAAACGGGCGTTAGTGTTACGATCCCAGGCCGACCCTTGGAAACATCTGAGCGCCGTTCCTTGTGTGTTATGTAGTAATTTCCCAGTTTGGATTTTAGTTATTTGTTTGATGTGTGGGCTTCAGCTGAGTTATTGTCTCTTAAATTAATGTCGTTCTCTTACCCTTAAGGCATAAGATTGTTATGCTTTTGTTTTAAGATAAGGCCTTTTGGTTGAAACTCTTATTGCCTAATATGCAGCCTCCAGCCAAGTTCCATTAAAATACGAGGTGCATTCAAGTTCTAAAGCTTCCGATTTTTTTTCTCTGGTCTGGAAAGAGATAGAAACATGCACATTGTTTTAAAATGAGGCCGCGTTCATTGTCAATACGTCCCAGAGATGGCGGCACCATACGGCAGATGGAATTTTACCGCCAGCTGCGAGAATGAGAACTGTTTTAAACACTTAAATGGCGACGTTTTCCTTACTTGAACAGCGTGCAATCATTCGTTTTCTGAATTTGCGTGGTGTGAAACCAATTGAAATTCATCGACAGTTGATGGAAACATGTGATGATGGAGTTATGGATGTGTCGAAAGTGCGTTCGTGGGTGCGACAGTTTAATGAAGGCAGAACATCGTGTGAGAACAAACCGAAACAACCTCGGGCTCGCACAAGCCGGTCTGACGACATGATCGAGAAAGTGGAGAGAATTGTTTTGGGGGATCGCCGAATGACTGTGGAACAGATCGCCTCCAGAGTTGGCATTTCTGTGGGTTCTGTGCACAAAATCCTGCATGACGACCTGAAAATGCGAAAAGTGTCATCCAGGTGCGTGCCGCGAATGCTGACGTACGACCACACAGCTGCCCGTGTGGCACGTTGCCAAGCAATGTTGACACACAACGACAACATGAATGGTACTTTCTTTTCGTCGGTTGTGACAATGGATGAGACGTGGATGCCATTTTTCAATCCAGAAACAAAGCGCCAGTCAGCTCAATGGAAGCACACAGAATCACCGCCACCAAAAAAATTTTGGGTAACCGCCAGTGCTGAAAAAATGATGGTGTCCATGTTCTGGGAGAGCGAGGGCGTAATCCTTACCCATTGCGTTCCAAAGGGCACTACGGTAACAGGTGCATCCTACGAAAATGTTTTGAACAACAAATTCCTTCCTGTACTGCAACAAAAACGTCTGGGAAGGGCTGAGCGTGTGCTGTTTCACCAACACAATGCACCCGCACATCGAGCTAACGTTACACAACAGATTCTTAGTGATAACAACTTTGAAGTGATTCCTCATGCTCCCTACTCACCTGACCCGGCTCCTAGTGACTTTTGGCTTTTTCCAACAATGAAAGACACTCTCCGTGGCCGCACATTCACCAGCCGTGCTGCTATTGCTTCAGCGATTTTCCAGTGGTCAAAACAGACTCCTAAAGAAGCCTTCGCCGGTGCCATGGAATCATGGTGTGAGCGTTGTGAAAAATGTGTACGTCTGCAGGGCGATTACGTCGGGAAGTAACACCAGTTTCATCGATTTCGGGTGAGTAGTTAATTAGAAAAAAAATCGGAGGCCTTAGAACTTGAACGCACCTCGTAAAATAGCTATGGCCTTCAGCTTGTTTAGATTGAAGATTTGGAAAATATTCTTGGGTGAAACCTTCAGAAGAGTCTTCTATTTCATTTCCTTGCTTAGGCCTTGTGTCTTGGATTTTGAGTGTGGCCGTCAGCCTATCTAAAGTTAATCAAAGGAGGTCGATTAAAGTTTTAAGTGTTTTGCATCCTTGTTATAATATTGTGTGTTGATGAGTAAAGTTTATACATTGAGTGAAACTGACAGCAACATATTTTGGTCCCTTTCCACAACCTAATCCGCTCTGTCCTGCTACCCCAGGCGTTTCAAGGGCACTGCTGATTTCCTTCCCCATCTCCCCCCCCCCCCCCCCAAATCCGAGCTTGTGCTCCGCCTCTAATGACCTCGTTGTCCACATGACGTTAAACTCTAATCTCTTCTTCCTCTTCCTTCACCACGGGCGCAGCCGACTTCCTTTCCCGCCCTTCCCAAATCCGATGGAACCAAAGACTTCACTGTTTGGTCTCTTCCGCCAAATCAACTAATCTCGTGATACGTACTTTAAAACGTCAAACAGCTGTACCAGAATGAGATTAGATGAACTGCAAGATAGTTACGTTGCTGAATACTTTTCAGGATGATAGTATGAGGATCAATGAACTGGAAACGAAACATAAACTGTTTATTATTTCGAAGATATTCGCGATAACTATCTTACTGTGAGGCAAGACTTGATTGTATCCAGGAGTGCGCTTGGACGGTCACTAACGTCTTTCTCCTGGGTTCCAAAAATTTCGAAATCGCATGGGGATGGATGGGGACATTATGGGGAATGTGTAGGGGCTTCCAGCGAAACTCCTGCAGAATAGTCGAAACAACCTTCCAACAAAATGCCCGCCCACATGTTTTTAAGTTTACTTCGAGTAGGCTGAAGGAGTTTCGCTGGGAAGGTCTTACATATCGTCAATACTGCCCCGAATTCTCCCTACGCGATTTCCAAATCTTTAGAACCCTCAAGAACGGCATTAGTATTTTTATATAGTAATAAAGTCGTTTTGCTTCAAACGTAGAGATGCATGGTACCGAAGGCAACTGCAAAAATTTTTTTCTTTTTTTTTCATGGAAGCATTGACCATCTAGCCTCACAATGAGATAAATGTATTAAGAGTTATGGCGATTACTTTTGAAATAAAAAACAGTGTACGTTTTCCATCTGTCTCATTTTCATTTGACTGTCCCTGATCCGGTTTCCATAGCAAACAGAAGTTTACAAGTCCTGTTCCTTTTTTCGATTTAGATACATCAGTGTAAATGGGATACTACTGCAAATAAAGAGTGCATATAACCCAACTATCTTAACGAGCTAAGAGTTACGTGCAAAGCTCCCTCCACATAATTTGGAAAAGGGGTGGGGAGTGGGCGGAAAAGTCGTGAAGTATCAGCCTTATGAGATGCATGTCCGCCCCCGGTAGCTGAGTGGTCAGCGCGACAGAATGTCAATCCTAAGGGCCGCGGGTTCGATTCCCGGCTAGGTCGGAGATTTTTTCTACTCAGGGACTGGGTGTTGTGTTGTCCTAATCATCATCATTTCATCCCCATCGACGCTCAAGTCACCGAAGTAGCGTCAAATCGAAAGACTTGTACCCGGCGAACGGTCTACCCGACGGGAGGTCCTAGTCACACGACATTTAGTTACATGAGATACATAGCGATGCAGGCTTCGGCGCTCAGATTGATTTCCTGTTCCTCCACTTCAGGAAGGAATCTGACACCCCCATGCAGTGCCATTTAGTGAAGAAATGCCAACTTTGAGACCATCTGACCAGATTTGCGATTCGATTCCAGACTTCCTGACAGAACTCAGCATGCCTCTCTTTACGGAACAAGATCGACTGATGAAAAGGTGATTTCGGGAATACCCCCAAGCAAGTGCGTCAAAAACTTCAGCAGTTTAAGTTAGCAGAAGGGCTATGTAGAGAACGGTGTGGTAGATTTCTTCCCAATTGCATTTCATGAAAAGCACATTGCTGACTCAGTTTTCATACAGCTAAAGACTCCCGCAAAAGGTAACGGAGCAACATTCATAAACAGAAAACTCTCCTCTTTCATGACGATATTATAACGTAAAGCTAAAGATAACTTTAAATAATTTCGTAGATGCATCTTCACAATTTGCTCGACAGATACAACAACGCAGGTTGAAGTAATTTTAGGGAAAGCACCGTAACAAAATTATAATCTCTTTAATAAAACCGATGCTTAAAACTTATAGTCTTCGAGTGTTTTATTTTAATTTTTAAAATGGCGTCTTTCGAATGAAATACTTTGTTTGACATTTCGCAAGCAGCATACACTGGAAGACCAATGAGGTGTCAAAAAGTTTATTTTGTCAAGGTGTTTTGTGCATAAAAAGCAACGTTAAACGAAACTATATGGTTCCAGTGACATTTTGAAGACTCAGACATCTATGACGTATATATAAAGTGACAGTGGAAAATTTGTACGAAGGCTGGGATTCGAACCGAGGCCTCCTGCTCACTAGACAGATGAACAACGGTACCATGGCTTTGCACAACTGCGCAGAGAACCCCAGCACCCCCCCCCCCCCCCCACCTCCGCGCCCTCAGACTAAATTCCCTTTCACGCCTCAGCCCACTTGGTATTTCCCCTAAACCCGAACATCATTGCAGATGCTCTCCAACTGTAATGGGAATAGCACTTCAGCATCGAACGAGACGGGGTATCTCTTCTGAAACTCAGGCATAGGTGCTTTAGTCAAGTGGTTGCAAAGTCGAAAAAGAACTTCTTAGCCGATATCGCTTAACAAAGTAAGTAACCGGTTGTGGTAAAAATATGTTACCACCTGCAGGTCTTCGTAAAGGTTATTACAACCATCTTGTGCAGCTACATCCAAATTTTCCATTGAGTTTCCAGGCAAATAAAGCATTAAATCAGCAGGGCGTTGACACGTCAAAATTAAAATTACTACGTACAACGGTAACTTTTTGGCATGACATTATAAATGTTCTGGGAACGATATTTTGGTGAATTGTGAAATACATAGTAATTTTAATTTTGACGTCCCAATGCATCGCTCGCTTCATGTTTTGTGTACCTAGAAAGTCAGGTGATGGTTCAGATGGCTCTGACCACTATGGGACTTAACATCTGAGGTCAGAACTACTTAAATCTAACGAACCTAAGGACATCACACACATCCATGCCCGAGGCAGGATTCGAACCTGCGACGGCAACAGCAGCGCAGTTCCGGTCTGAAGCGCCCAGAACCGCTCGGTCACAGCGGCCGGCTCTAGAAATTCAATCGAAGGATTTTGTGTGTAGCTGGCACAGGATGTGTTTGTAATATCATTTATGAAGATCAGGAAATGCTAATTTAGTTTTACCGAAATCGGTTATGTACAATAAAGTTTTCTACAGCGATCTCGGCTAGGAAGCCGGCGGGGTCAGGGTTTTCACCTGCCTCGAGATGACTGGGTGTTTGTGTTGTCCTCATCATTTCATCATCATTCATGAAAGTAGCGAGATTGGACTGAGCAAAGGTTGGGAATTTGTACGGGTGCTGATAACCACGCAGTTGAGTACCCGACAAACCAAACATCATCATCATCATCGGCTGAGAACTTTTTCTTCTCCTAAGCAATCACTACAAGTCGCCCCTTTGAGGTCAAAATGAGTAAACTAATGAAAACATACGATTCAAGAGACGTTTCCAAGTCTCAGACATCTATGATGTGTATATGAAGACTGCCGAATGAAAACTTTTACCAAGGCCGGCATTCGCGTTCAGTGGGAATACCAAATGGACTGAGGCGCGAATGGGAATCTGGATTGAGGAGGCAGGCGTGCAGCCTCTTCAAAACCACTGTGCCAGGGTGTCGTAGTGGTTGGTGCATCTGCCTAGTGAAGAGGAGACCTAGCTTCGAATCCCAGCCTTGATACAAATTTTCATTCATCCCTTCAGTCTGCGTATTTACATCACAATTTTCAACTGTCCCCATCGAGGTATATCAACAACACTTGCCGGCAGCTGAGGGTTTCAATTAATTATCATTTATTCTAGAGAAGCTGCACGGTCATCAATGGTATCTGTTCTTTCTTGAAACGTTACTATCTTCATATATACACTACTGGCAATTAAAATTGCTACACCACGAAGATGACGTGCTGCAGACGTGAAATTTAACCGACAGGAAGAAGATGCTGTGATATGCAAATGATTAGCTTTTCAGAGCATTCACACAAGGTTGGCGCCGGTGGCGACACCTACAACGTGCTGACATGAGGAAAGTTTCCAACCGATTTCTCATACACAAACAGCAGTTGACCGGCGTTGCCTGGTGAAACGTTGTTGTGATGCCTCGTGTAAGGAGGAGAAATACGTACCATCACGTTTCCGACTTTGATAAAGGTCGGATTGTAGCCTATCGCGATTGCGGTTTATCGTATCGCGCATTGTTGCTCGAGTTGGTCGAGATCCAATGACTGTTAACAGAATATGGAATCGGTGGGTTCAGGAGGGTAATACGAAACGCCGTGCCGGATCCCAACGGCCTCATATCACTAAAAGTCGAGATGACAGGCATCTTATCCGCTTGGCTGTAACGGATCGTGCAGCCACGTCTCGATCCCTGAGTCAACACATGGGGACGTTTGCAAGGCAACAACAATATGCACGAGCAGTTCGACGGCGTTTGCAGCAGCACGAACTATCGGCTCGGAGACCATGGCTGCGGTTACCCATGACGCTGCGTCACAGACAGGAGCGCCTGCGACGGTGTACTCAACGACGAACCTGGGTGCACGAATGGTAAAACGTAATTTTTTCGGATGAATCCAGGTTCTGTTTACAGCATCACGATGACCGAATCCGTGTTTGGCGCCATCGCGGTGAACACACAGTGGAAGCGTGTATTCGTCATCACCATACTGGCGTATCACCCGGCGTGATGTTATGGGGTGCCATTGGTTACACGTCTCGGTCACCTCTTGTTCGCATTGACTTTGAACAGTGGACGTTACATTTCAGTTGTATTACGACCCGTGGCTCTACCGTTCATTCGATCCCTGCAAAACCCTATATTTCAGCAGGATAATACATGTTGCAGGTCCTGTATGGGCCTTTCTGAATACAGAAAATCTTCGACTGCTGCCCTGGCCAGCACATTCTCCTGATCTCTCACCAATTGAAAACGTCTGGTCAATGGCGGCCGAGCAACTGGCTCGTCACAATACGCCAGTCACTACTCTTGATGAACTGTGGTATCGTGTTGAAGCTGCATGGGCAGCTGCACCTGTACACGCCATCCAAGCTCTGTTTGACTCAATGCCCAGGCGTATGAAGGCCGTTATTACGGCCAGAGGTGGTTGTTCTGGGTACTGATTTCTCAAGATCTATGCATCAAAATTGCGTTGAAATGTAATCACATGTCAGTTCTAGTATAATATATTTGTCCAATGAATACTTTTTTATCACCTGCATTTCTTCTGGTGTAGCAATTTTAATGGTCAGTAGTGTAGTTAAAGGCTAACCGGCCTTTGACCTTCGTCTGTGAGAATGCGCACAGGCTGCCCGAACTCCTACGGGAATCTTCACCTTAGTTGGGGCGAGTAATGAGTGGATGGACAAATATCTATTAGGAACATTACGTATGTAGACTGTGGACAGTTGGGAATGTGGGTCTCAGGGAAGGCGTGCAAGGGATAAGTCCCTGCAGTCGCGCTATTCATCTGTGCCCTCGGTGGCTCAGATGAAGCCTGCACGGTAGCTCAGCGTGTGCGGTCAGAGGGTTAGCTGCCCTCTGTAATAAAAAAAATGAAAAAAAAAACACTGAGTTAACCGATCAACGACGAACGTAAACGGATATCTTACGACGTCCGCCCCGAGCAGATGTAACAAACGAAAGCGAACACAACGAGATTAAAAAAAAAAAAAAAGATGGATAGAGCGTCTGCCATGTAAGCAGGAGATCCTGGGTTCGAGTCCTGGTCGGGGCACACATTTTCAGCAGTCCTCATAGAGGTATATCAGCAACACCTGTCGGCAGCTGAGGGTTTCAATTAATTATCATTACATCACAAAGGCTAGATTAACATGATAATTAACTGTCAAAATAAGTTCCGGCGAGTCATGTGCTAAATTCAAGACATTTTCAGAACAGAAGACGCTAGGAAAGCAAATAAGATGTCAATGAGATCATGCTTTCTGAACAAAGCTCCGAAATAAAAAATGAAGAAAAGCCGGTGAAATGCTCTGTGGAATGCGCTGACTAAAAGTAAGAAATAAAATAGTTTAGAGAAAAACATGACGCGCATTTGACTGTTATTCGAAATCACGTACAGCAAATGAGGTGCGTAAAATACTTCTTTAATATATATTTCTCCCTACGCTTAGACAAATCGTTTCAAAAAACATTTGACCTATTTTATTTCCATTTTAAGAGTTTCATACCTCAGTCGGTAAACACGAAAGCTTTATAGCATAACTTTGTTGTCCTCTGTCTATCCATTTGTCTGTCTGTCCGACTGTTAAGGCAGGTGTAGAGGTATCATGCTGAAATGTGTATCGCATTCTCAGGTCTATAGCCTTTTGGCGGTGTAATAATTCTAAGCTTCTAAGTCAATGCAGTCCAAAGATACGGCCATTTACGTTGCATATTTTGATGTTCGTAAGCTCACTCGTCAGAACCTATATGGTACCTTCCGTAGACCCACACTCATGAAATTTGGCGAGAAGCAAGGTTTCACAGCATAAGTAAAGGGAAAAATCTGAAAATTGTTATTTTATAATTACATCGCAAGATTTCTCAAAAATTTGTTGTCCGTCTGTTTCTGTCCTTCTGCCTTCAGGTTTTCTCTGGAATGGACAGATGAGTCAAGTTGAAATTTATGTCACATACTAAGATGTACAGCCCCTTGGCGGTGTAAAAAATTGAAGCTTTTATGTGAATGCGATGAAAAGATACAGCCATGTATGTCGCTTATTTTGATACTCGCAAATCGTGGGTATTAATAATCACTTAGCCGGCCGTTGTGACCGAGCGGTTCTAGGCGCTACAGTCTGGAACCACGCGACCGCTCGGGCATGGATGTGTGTGATGTCCTTCGGTTGGTTAGGTTTAAGTAGTTCTAAGTTCTAGGGGACTGATGACCTAAGAAGTTAAGTCCCATAGTGGTCAGAGCCATTTGAACCAATAATCGCTTAATCTACACTCCTGGAAATTGAAATAAGAACACCGTGAATTCATTGTCCCAGGAAGGGGAAACTTTATTGACACATTCCTGGGGTCAGATACATCACATGATCACACTGACACAACCACAGGCACATAGACACAGGCAACAGAGCATGCACAATGTCGGCACTAGTACAGTGTATATCCACCTTTCGCAGCAATGCAGGCTGCCATTCTCCCATGGAGACGATCGTACAGATGCTGGATGTAGTCCTGTGGAACGGCTTGCCATGCCATTTCCACCTGGCGCCTCAGTTGGACCAGCGTTCGTGCTGGACGTGCAGACCGCGTGAGACGACGCTTCATCCAGTCCCAAACATGCTCAATGGGGGACAGATCCGGAGATCTTGCTGGCCAGGGTAGTTGACTTACACCTTCTAGAGCACGTTGGGTGGCACGGGATACATGCGGACGTGCATTGTCCTGTTGGAACAGCAAGTTCCCTTGCCGGTCTAGGAATGGTAGAACGATGGGTTCGATGACGGTTTGGATGTACCGTGCACTATTCAGTGTCCCCTCGACGATCACCAGTGGTGTACGGCCAGTGTAGGAGATCGCTCCCCACACCATGATGCCGGGTGTTGGCCCTGTGTGCCTCGGTCGTATGCAGTCTTGATTGTGGCGCTCACCTGCTCGGCGCCAAACACGCATACGACCATCATTGGCACCAAGGCAGAAGCGACTCTCATCGCTGAAGACGACACGTCTCCATTCGTCCCTCCATTCACGCCTGTCGCGACACCACTGGAGGCGGGCTGCACGATGTTGGGGCGTGAGCGGAAGACGGCCTGACAGTGTGCGGGACTGTAGCCCAGCTTCATGGAGACGGTTGCGAATGGTCCTCGCCGATACCCCAGGAGCAACAGTGTCCCTAATTTGCTGGGAAGTGGCGGTGCGGTCCCCTACGGCACTGCGTAGGATCCTACGGTCTTGGCGTGCATCCGTGCGTCGCTGCGGTCCGGTCCCAGGTCGACGGGCACGTGCACCTTCCGCCGACCACTGGCGACAACATCGATGTACTGTGGAGACCTCACGCCCCACGTGTTGAGCAATTCGGCGGTACGTCCACCCGGCCTCCCGCATGCCCACTATACGCCCTCGCTCAAAGTCCGTCAACTGCACATACGGTTCACGTCCACGCTGTCGCGGCATGCTACCAGTGTTAAAGACTGCGATGGAGCTCCGTATGCCACGGCAAACTGGCTGACACTGACGGCGGCGGTGCACAAATGCTGCGCAGCTATCGCCATTCGACGGCCAACACCGCGGTTCCTGGTGTGTCCGCTGTGCCGTGCGTGTGATCATTGCTTGTACAGCCCTCTCGCAGTGTCCGGAGCAAGTATGGTGGGTCAGACACACCGGTGTCAATGTGTTCTTTTTTCCATTTCCAGGAGTGTATATTTAGTACTTTATTATTGGGTCATACCGGTTTCGTGGCAGTAAACGCCACATCAAATAAGGGACTAAATACAGATGAAGCGATTATTAATTCCCAAGATGACTACCCACAGCTATGATTGCACTACCCACAAGGTTGTTTGCTGCAGTACCTACAAGGTTGTTTGCAGTCACTCGACAAAACCTACAGGACATTTCCCGTTGACATAGAATTATGAGATTTGGCAAGAAGCAAGATTAGAAGTAGAGGGAAAAATCCGAACACTGTTAAACTGTAAATACTTCACGAGAAAAAAATCATCATTTGTTATTCGGGTGTATTTCTGTCGTCCGTTAAGTATTGATATCAATAACAGACAAAAATCGTCGAAATTCTTGAGTCACAGAATGTATAAACTGTCTATAAACATAAATAAGTTTGTATGAAACCCTCACGGCGCGATTCCTATCTGCACATTGCCTTTTTTTCTTTTTTCTTTTTTTTTTTTTTGTTTAGTTCGACTTCTTCACTCTACAGTTTATACGTATCTTCCTGAGAATTTCAAACATATTGCTCCACTTTACGTTGTAAAACACTATTTTTTGGTGGGCGACTTGTGTGTCGGTGCCGCCCTTATTTGCATGTATGTCAGGTACATCGCCGGGCCGTGTGCTCTGCGTCCACCGGAAGCCACATCCGCCATTTATCGCGGCGACACTTTCGCGCGCTGCACTTTCGGGTCGTGTACTTAGCCCGATACCATCGGCCATGTTCGCACAGTCCTCTTGGCGCATAGCCAATGTCTTTACGCCTAGACACTGGCAACGTAGCGTCCTATCAGGCAGGGGACTTCGCACGACATGTTTCGACAACAGCCACAAACATGTGGTTTTTTTGCACGGTCTAAATAAGAAAATAAAGACGTAACATTGATAGATAACCGCAAGAACTTTAGGGTGGGGACTAAACTAACATAAAAGAAGATAATTTAAATGGGAGATCAAGAATGTCAAACAACCTTACCACAAAGGGAACTGTACAGTGTGTTGACTAATATAACGAAAACCTTAGGGGAATGGATAGAGGACTTAAAAGAAGCAAAAATATTCGTATATACATATGGTTATTTTTTATTTTCTTTGTTACATTTTCATGTTGCCTGTCATTTTCTTTTCCATTTTTCCACCTTGGCTCTGCAAGTAATTTTGCCTTCCGAATGTTGTTTGTTCTGGGAAATGTTAAGTCAAAGCCTTCTTACGCTTGTCTCAGTTGCCATGGTACTAGTAAATAAACAGATCCTATTAGTAATTTATTAAGTTGCAAATAATATTTTTATTAGTGATCAGGGGGGCGCAGAAAGCTATGCGCAGAAAGCAACGTGTTTTCTCAGTTGTGCGCATGACGTCACGGTAAAAGCAGCTGTGCCAAACAGTACACAGTTCGAATTGTGTGTGATTGTTTTTCTTGTGTTGTTTTGTGTTTGAAGGAGTATTTTGATTGAGTTCTTTCTTCTGAGGCACTCAGACAACAGCGGAAACATTCCGAATTCGGGAGTGTTAACGGTTTTTGCTGTAACGGATATTTGATTCGGAACTGAAATAGTCAGCGATAGTGGACAGCGGATTCAACATTGTGTTCGCCAGCTCTATAGTTTATGGTTCGTCCTGTGAAATTCTTATTGGAGAATCTACAAGTGAGTGAGAAAATTAATTTTTACAATGCCAGGCTGTGCTGTAACGGGCTGTTTTTCCTACAACTGGAGCACAAAGGGAACTGACGTAATGTATCACAGTTTCCCGCGTAATGAAACATTACAAAAATTGTGGTTGTCGAAATGTTGTAGGAAAGACAGTGTAAATGTTGCGCGTGCAAGAATATGTTCTCGCCATTTCGCAGAAACAGATTACTTAAGGGATTTACAGTCTGAATTGCTTAATTTGCCCCGAAAAAGAACGCTCAAGCCAGATGCAGTTCCTTCGCGCAATTTGCTGTGCAGTAGTGCGACTGTCAATGTGTCACCCGCAACAGAAGACAGAACCAAACGGTATAAGAAACGAGAACTACTTAAGAGATCTCTGGAAACTCTGGAAAAGCTGTCACCAAATAAGAAACATCATAATAAGAGCAAATGTACAGATGACAGTATTTTTTTCAGACACAGATAAAGTTACTTTGATGAATACTATAGCGGCTTTAGAAAGAAGGAATGCTGTTCTTACAAACAAGTGTGTGCAACTTCGAGCTCTTAAGTAAATTCATTTCAATGCGATTAAATGAATAGTTTATGATTTATTTGAGCCGAGGTTTCGAATTTCAAGTGTGTGTCAGTGTGGTTTTGATCTGATATTTTACCGATGTGTGAGGCATAAGCTGCGAAAGAATATAACTCATCAGTTTTAACTGTAATATTTTAGCAGCAGAAAAGCAGTTTAGACATCTCATTTCTGGTATAAACAAAATCTTCCGCCAAAAACTTGACGTAAACGCGCATGCCGTGTCGTCTGCTTGTGAGCGCTTGCTTCCACGCTGACGTCACTAGGCCAGCCAATGGCAGAGCAGAGCGCTTACTGCCCAACCTTATTATTTAGTAACCTTGATTAGTGATTAGTTTCGAACATTTTCGATCATTCTCGAACCATTACCTACATAAGAAGGTACAGTGTTATTAACAAAACATAAACTACAACATTTTCATACATTTTGTGTGCACGGATTACAACAATGCAATTATTCTTTTTCTCAAGAGTGGGCATCGCCTGCGGGGAAAGCGACTGTTAAAACTACGTTTTTGAAAACCGCCACAACCCGGCTATTAGTATTTTTTATTTACAGGTTTCGTTCTTCAAATGAACAAGAGTATCATCAGAATATTCACTGCAAAAGATAAAAATGGACATAATTCGGAAACTTCCATTGACGTTTCGTAAAGTACATATTTCGTTTCCATTATGGTGACACGTTTAAGATTGGCTGACAACACTGAATATTGCGTTTAAAGTTGGCTTAGGATTAAACTGGCTGTACTACAGTTCTTAAACCCACGTTTAAAGTACAGTAGTAAATGAAGACATTGAGAGCGCCAAAAATTAAATTGACTGTACAAAAATAAATGTAACGTCTGTACAAAAGCACTTGTAACGCCCATGAAAGATGTTGTAATTTCTACAGATCTATTTTAAAGATAAGCAGATAAATAGAAATAAGAGATTCCTAAACACACCCATAAAAGAGGCGATTAAAATGTAAATCTCGTTTTCTGTAGTTGTAAATTATCTTGGATACACTATACCATGCACGTTACAAGTAGTGTTGTACAATCAGTTTTGTCTTTGGCACTGTCGATATCATTATTGAGTAATGCTCGTTTCACAACACTTTCCACAAATGCAACGTCATTTCGACGTCACACGCAATATCGACGACCTCATTCACGGGTATCGACTTTCGTTAATGTTTGATACGGGCCTCTCAACGACATTTCATGCGCCTGTACCAGGGATTTACAAAAAAAAAAAAGTTAGTCTTGGAGTGATATATTACAGTTATTGCTATAATAAAATGCCACGTAATGATTTATCAACTGTCGGTGTCTTCACATGAGAGAGCTCTCTTAGGAGTCAGTTATTATCGTCAATAATGTACAAATGAAGCATGAAAGATGCTTGTTTTATAATTTGCGGTGTGTTATTTCAAGGTATCACAAACATGTCACCATTATAATTAAATGTCACTTAATAGCGTATCAACTATATAAGGCCTGAAGAGATAATATAACCAAGACAGGAGACAAATATCACTCGGTTAAGTGCGAGCATAATGGACAAGGTCGTGGTCACTGGAGTCGAAAGTTGTGTGTTTGCATTTGATCACATACAAATATTGTTTTTTTCATGTTAAAGTTGTTAACGCGCCCTGAGACTTTCTTGTGATTGTAATACAAGTATGTTGTGCAATACTCAACGTTATTCCGTCTGCTTAGATAAGGAAGGATGAAATAAACATTTACCGATTCCCGAGTGTGAAGTTGGACAGTTTAAATTGCTGCAACAAAAACAAGGAACAATAAAATTCGTATTCTTCCTTATCACAAATATTTCGCCCTTTATTTACGAATGTGTGGTGAGACCGGAACCAAAGCGTACAGCTGTAAATGTTGCAACTGAAACGAGTAGCAATATAATTGATATTTTGCCTTTACACAAATATTTTGGATCTTTATTTCCGAATATGTGGTGACTTCTAAGTGTGTGGTTAGGAAGGAACCTAAGAGGACAACTTAAACTGTTGCGAGTGAATCGCGGAGAAATAACATTCATATTTTTCCTTGTTTGCCGAACGTGCGACCGTCGATATTGTGCGTGTCAAATCGACGACACGTTTGTAGGAAATGAGAAGTACTATGGTACAACCAGTTTGATCATAACTGCTGTCAGCCGCAATCTTTAGCACTGTCAGCCGTCTTTAAACGTAAGTCGCCATACTTTAAACAGAATATGTACTATACGTAATGTCTGTGTACGTTTTCCGTGTTACCTGAGTTTTTATCTTTTGCAGTGTGTATTTTGATGATGCTGCTGTTCTCTTGAAGTCCGCAGCTCGTGGTCGTACGGTAGCGTTCTCGCTTCCCACGCCCGGGTTCCCGGGTTCGATTCCCGGCGGGGTCAGGGATTTTCTCTGCCTCATGGTGACTGGGTGTTGTGTGATGTCCTTAGGTTAGTTAGGTTTAAGTAGTTCAAAGTTCTAGGGGACTGATGACCATAGATGTTAAGTCCCATAGTGCTCAGAGCCATTTTTTTGTTTTCTTGAAGAGCGAAAACGATAAATAATTAATACTAAGTGGGACTTGTGGCTGTTTTCAAAATATTAATTCTGTTTATGACGTCCTCATTCGTGCAATTGTAGTTTCACTGCTTATAATACATGTATTTTTGCATCAGATAAACATAACAGAACAACATTGTTTGACTGTACTACGATTGACATGGTACTTTAAAAATTTGATAGGCGCCTTTCATTGTTTATACACACTGACCAATAAAATTGCTACACCAAGAAGAAATGCAGATGATAAACGGGTATTCATTGGACAAATATATTATACTAGAAATGACATGTGATTACATTTTCACGCAGTGTGGGTGGATAGATCCTGAGAAATCAGTACCCAGAACAACCATCTCTGACCGTAATAACGATGTTGATGCTCCTGGGCATTGAGTCAAACAGAGCTTGGATGACGTGTACAGGTACAGCTGCCCATGTGGCTTCAACACGATACCACAGTTCATCAAGAGTAGTGACTGTCGTATTGTGACGAGCCAGTTGCTCAGCCACCATTGATCAGACGTTTTCAGTTGGTGAGAGATCCGGAAAATGTGCTGGCCGGGGCAGCAGTCGAACATTTTCTGTATCCAGAAAGGCCCGTACAGGACCAGCAACACGCGGTCGTGCATTATCCTGCTGAAATGTAGGGTTTCGCAGGGATCGAATGAAGGGCAGAGCCACGGGTCGTAACACATCTGAAATGTAATGTCCACTGTTCAAATCGCCGTCAATACGAACCAGAGGTGACCGAGACGTGTAACCAATGGCACCCCATACCATCACGCCGGGTGATACGCCAGTACGGCGATGACGAATACACGCTTCCAATGTGCGTTCACCGCGATGTCGCCAAACACGGATGCGACCATCATGATGCTGTAAACAGAACCTGGATTCATCCCAAAAAATGACGTATTGCCATTCGTGCACCCAGGTTCGTCGTTGATTACACCATCGCAGGCGCTCCTGTCTGTGACGCAGCGTCAAGGGTAACCGCAGCCGTGGTCTCCGAGCTGATAGTCCATGCTGCTGCAAACGTCGTCGAACTGTTCGTGCAGATCGTTGTTGTCTCAGGGATCGAGTCGTGGCTGTCGATCCGTTACAGCCATGCGCATAACATGCCTGTCATCTCGACTGCTAGTGATATGAGGTCGTTGCGATCCAGCACGGCGTTCCGTATTACCCTCCTGATCCCACCTATTCCATATTCTGCTAACAGTCATTGGATCTCGACCAACGCGAACAGCAATGTCGCTATACGATAAACCGCAATCGCGATAGGCTACAATCCGACCTTTATCAAAGTCGGAAACGTGATGGTACGTATTTCTCCTCCTTACACGAGGCATCACAACAACGTTTCACCAGGCAACGCCGGTTAATTGCTGTTTGTGTATGAGAAATCGGTTGGAAACTTTCCTCGTGTCAGCACGTTGTAGGTGTCGCCACTGGCGCCAACCTTGTGTGAGTGCTCTGAAAAGCTAATCATTTGCCTATCACAGCATCTTCATCCTGTCGGCTAAATTTCGCTTGTGGCCAGTAGTGTAAGTATTTGTTGGTCTATAAGTGTACGTCACATCTGCAGATTCCCGTCCCGTTCGGATAGTTCTTGTTTTTTTGTGTTACATGTAGGGTGAACATTAATAAAACTGACAATCTGCAAGAACGGTATCCTGACTGGAAATGGAGCAAAAAGCGTCCTATGAACATCAACTTTTGTAATCCTGTCTTCCTCAGTGCGACCGCCGGGGTGGCCGAGCGGTTCTAGGCGCTACAGTCTGGAACCGCGCGACCGTTACGGTCGCAGGTTCGAATCCTGCCTCGGGCATGGATGTGTGTGATGTCCTTAAGTTAGTTAGGTTTAAGTAGTTTGAAGTTCTACGGGACTGGTAACCACTGCAGTTGAGTCCCATAGTGCTCGGAGCCATTTGAACCATTTGAAAAAACAGCAAATTGGCATCATAAGAAGAAGAACAACACCAAAAATGTAAGAGGTGCTTAATATTGAAGAAAGTGTCTACGCAACCTGTAAGTGCAGTTCAAAACATTACTACTTAATAGGAAATACCAACCACCAGAACTGTTTATAACCTATAGGTATAGTGACAAAAATGTAAATTAAATAGCAAACATATGTACATATTCCAGGCCACAGATGACGCCTTGCAGAAAATAAAGGCGAAACGCGTATGGCACTAAAATTGTGTTTTATTCGGTTGCTGTCAGACGGTCCATAAGTAAAAATGATCAATATACAGTCCTATGAAAGTTTTTCCGAAAGTGCATCGTTGCTTCTGTCGACGGCGCTGACGAATGAAAGTTCCTCTGACCATGTGCCTTGTGTAACTTCCGTGTGCAGGCTGTGTGGCCGAGAAAATGTACTACCGTTACTAGTGACTTGAAATCTGCGCACGCTAATTTACAGTAGATTTAGTCACTTAATTCAGTATTCCACAAGCCACCTTACTTTTTGTGCTGGAGAGAATGTACTTGCTGTACCAGTCACTTGTCCTCGCCCCAAATATGTATAAAGTGGAGAAAATACAACTATCAACAAACTAAGAACTACAGTTTTAAGAGTATTTAATTCTAATTTCAGTTTATTTGCTTTTAATTTGCTTATCAACACCATGTTAACAAAAGCCTTGTTGCTCTGTGTTAACGATTATATTAAAAGAAATTCCTCAGAAAAAGGTTGCCTACGTTACACATTTCAAGAAATGTAAACTTTTTTTCTCTGAAATAAAACGCATTTTCGCAATTGTTTGATATTTCTAAGTATAAAAACAGCCTAAAACAGTAGTTTTTGACGGTTTTTGTCCTTAACTGTCAGGGAGTGGACCCCTAGGTCTCCATTCTCTTCTAGGCAATCGCTCCTGTGGTATCGATAGGCAAGATGCCACGGCGTAAGTGCAAGTACTTCAGTTGACACTACAACCGACACCGACGATAGCGCCCTCTAGCAGGCGCTGCGCAGAGCTACGAGCTCCGCCATAGAGTAAATATCTCTGGAGTGAGCATTCACATGCGCAGAACAGAACTCGTGTTGTCAACTTACATTGCCGGCCTGGTCACGTGTTCTCGGGACGTCGTGTGTTTGTCCGTATGGCGCCCTAGTACAGACGGATTATTTACATATGTTGCGCAGACATTTTAACAGCATCCATTTCATACCCGGAATAAACGAGCTACGTAACCTTTAAGGGCAAGTGATATTGCATTCTGCTTCATTGCGATAGGTTTCACAGTTCAGATGCACTCGATTTTTGGTAGTTTTTGGTATGATACGGCACTTTACAGTATTACAGAGCCTGACGTACATTTTTGCAGTGATAGTCTTGCAAAACGACTTGACAGTACGCTAGTACTTTTGCAAGTGTCCGAAAAACGCCAAATTTGCCACACGTTAGCGATTACATCACTGCTAATTCGTCCTTATTTTCTCCTATTTCTCCGTATTTATTTTGTCGTTTTTGCGACCTAAAGTACAATTTTTCTTACTGGTGACACTTTGAAGTGTTTGTTTAACGCATTTTACGTACTTGCTCCCAGTTTATTAAATAAATAGTAGACGGAGTAAGAAGGGGGAAAAAGGTGAGCGGAGAATAAATGTACTGTAAAGCAAATACACCATTAGGGGAAGTGCAAAGTGACACAAATGAAAGACTTTGGGGACATGTTTACTGATATTTTACGCTTCTTAATCAAATGGTGAGGAACATAAATTGAAGGCAATATACACCAAATAAGATGAATGTGTACTTTGATTAGCTACACTATTGTGTTTTTTATTTGATTTGCACAGAAAATGTATTTAAGCTGAATGCAGAAATTGGTAGTAGATGCTGTGGAAAATTAAAAATAGTTGGTATAGCATCTACCTTCAGCCACACACGTCCAAATTTTTCTCTATCTAAACATTCCTCTTCAAAGTGTTTTGAACATACTTTGGAATATTTTGTGGGGACAAAATTACTACTCCTTATTTTCTGGAGCCACATCTTTACTCCATGAACCATGGACCTTGCCGTTGGTGGGGAGGCTTGCGTGCCTCAGCGATACAGATAGCCGTACCGTAGGTGCAACCACAACGGAGGGGTATCTGTTGAGAGGCCAGACAAACGTGTGGTTCCTGAAGAGGGGCAGCAGCCTTTTCAGTAGTTGCAGGGGCAACAGTCTGGATGATTGACTGATCTGGCCTTGTAACATTAACCAAAACGGCCTTGCTGTGCTGGCACTGCGAACGGCTGAAAGCAAGGGGAAACTACGGCCGTAATTTTTCCCTAGGGCATGCAGCTTTACTGTATGATTAAATGATGATGGCGTCCTCTTGGGTAAAATATTCCGGAGGTAAAATAGTCCCCCATTCGGATCTCCGGGCGGGGACTACTCAGGAGGACGTCGTTATCAGGAGAAAGAAAACTGGCGTTCTACGGATCGGAGCGTGGAATGTCAGATCCCTTAATCGGGCAGGTAGGTTAGAAAATTTAAAAAGGGAAATGGATAGGTTAAAGTTCGATATAGTGGGAATTAGTGAAGTTCGGTGGCAGGAGGAACAAGACTTTTGGTCAGGTGATTACAGGGTTATAAATACAAAATCAAATAGGAGTAATGCAGGAGTAGGTTTAATAATGAATAAAAAAAATAGGAGTGCGGGTTAGCTACTACAAACAGCATAGTGAACGCATTATTGTGGCCAAGATAGACACAAAGCCCATGCCTACTACAGTAGTACAAGTTTATATGCCAACTAGCTCTGCAGGTGATGAAGAAATTGATGAAATGTATGACGAGATAAAAGAAATTATTCAGGTAGTGAAGGGAGACGAAAATTTAATAGTCATGGGTGACTGGAATTCGTCAGTAGGAAAAGGGAGAGAAGGAAACATAGTAGGTGAATATGAATTGTGGGGAAGGAATGAAAGAGGAAGCCGCCTTGTAGAATTTTGCACAGAGCATAACTTAATCATAGCTAACACTTGGTTCAAGAATCATAAAAGAAGGTTGTATACATGGAAGAACCCTGGAGATACAAAAAGGTATCAGATAGATTATATAATGGTAAGACAGAGATTTAGGAACCAGGTTTTAAATTGTAAGACATTTCCTGGGGCAGAAGTGGATTCTGACCACAATCTATCGGTTATGAACTGCAGATTGAAACTGAAGAAACTGCAAAAAGGTGGGAATTTAAGGTGATGGGACCTGGATAAACTGAAAGAACCAGAGGTTGTAGAGAGTTTCAGGGAGAGCATAAGGGAACAATTGACAGGAATGGGGGAAAGAAATACAGTAGAAGAAGAATGGGTAGCTCTGAGGGATGAAGTAGTGAAGGCAGCAGAGGATCAAGTAGGTAAAAAGACGAGGGCTAATAGAAATCCTTGGGTAACAGAAGAAATATTGAATTTAATTGATGAAAGGAGAAAATATAAAAATGCAGTAAATGAAGCAGGCAAAAAGGAATACCAACGTCTCAAAAATGATATCGACAGGAAGTGCAAAATGGCTAAGTAGGGATGGCTAGAGGACAAATGTAAGGATGTAGAGGCTTGTCTCACTAGGGTAAGATAGATACTGCCTACAGGAAAATTAAAGAGACTTTTGGTGAGAAGAGAACCGCTTGTATGAATATCAAGAGCTCAGATGGCAACCCAGTTCTAAGCAAAGAAGGGAAGGCAGAAAGGTGCATGGAGTATATAGAGGGTTTATACAAGGGCGATGTACTTGAGGACAATATTATGGAAATGGAAGAGGATGTAGATGAAGACGAAATGGGAGATAAGATACTGCGTGAAGAGTTTCACAGAGCACTGAAAGACCTGAGTCGAAACAAGGCCCCGGGAGTAGACAACATTACATTAGAACTACTGATGGCCTCGGGAGAGCCAGTCATGACAAAACTCTACCATCTGGTGAGCACGATGTATGAGACAGGCGAAATACCCTCAGACTTCAAGAAGAATATAATAATTCGAATCCCAAAGAAAGCAGGTGTTGACAAATGTGAAAATTACCGAACTATCAGTTTAATAAGTCACAGCTGCAAAATACTAACGCGAATTCTTTACAGACGAATGGAAAAACTGGTAGAAGCCGACCTCGGGGAAGATCAGTTTGGATTCCGTAGAAATGTTGGAACACGTGAGGCAATACTGACCTTACGACTTATCTTAGAAGAAAGATTAAGAAAAGGCAAACCTACGTTTCTAGCATTTGTAGACTTAGAGAAAGCTTTTGACAATGTTAACTGGAATACTCTCTTTCAAATTTTGAAGGTGGCAGGGGTAAAATACAGGGAGCGAAAGGCTATTTACAATTTGTACAGAAACCAGATGGCAGTTATAAGAGTCGAGGGGCATGAAAGGGAAGCAGTGGTTGGGAAAGGAGTGAGACAGTGTTGTAGCCTCTCCTCGATGTTATTCAATCTGTATATTGAGCAAGCAGTAAAGGAAACAAAAGAAAAATTCGGAGTAGGTATTAAAATTCATGGAAGAGAAGTTAAAACTTTGAGGTTCGCCGATGACATTGTAATTCTGTGAGAGACAGCAAAGGACTTGGAAGAGCAGTTGAACGGAATGGACAGTGTCTTGAAAGGAGGGTATGAGATGATCATCAACAAAAGCAAAACGAGGATAATGGAATGTAGTCAAATTAAGTCGGGTGATGCTGAGGGAATTAGATTAGGAAATGAGACACTTAAAGCAGTAAAGGAGTTTTGCTATTTAGGGAGTAAAATAACTGATGATGGTCGAAGTAGAGAGGATATAAAATGTAGACTGGCAATGGCAAGGAAAGCGTTTCTGAAGAAGAGAAAATTGTTAACATCGAGTATAGATTTAAGTGTCAGGAAGTCGTTTCTGAAAGTATTTGTATGGAGTGTAGCCATGTATGAAAGTGAAACATGGACGATAACTAGTTTGGACAAGAAGAGAATAGAAGCTTTCGAAGTGTGGTGCTACAGAAGAATGCTGAAGATAAGGTGGGTAGATCACATAACTAATGAGGAGGTATTGAATAGGATTGGGGAGAAGAGAAGTTTGTGGCACAACCTGACTAGAAGGGATCGGTTGGTAGGACATGTTCTGAGGCATCAAGGGATCACCTGTTTAGTATTAGAGGGCAGCGTGGAGGGTAAAAATCATAGAGGGAGACCAAGAGATGAATACACCAAGCAGATTCAGAAGGATGTAGGCTGCAGTAGGTACTGGGAGATGAAGAAGGTTGCACAGGATAGAGTAGCATGGAGAGCTGCATCAAACCAGTCTCAGGACTGAAGACCACAACACATCTTTACTCGTTGTTCATCCTTCGGGAAACTAAAATATAAATCAGACATAATCATTCTCCATGTCCTAGACACACTTAATATGGTCTCCTACTGTAACTTTATAGTAAACAAAAAGGTTTGGACGTACATATTATAGGAAGACAATTACAGACTCCCAATCTATTGAATTTATCTGTCTCCCATAAAAAAAAAACAAAAAACAAAAAAAAAAACGTTCAAATGGCTCTGAGCACTATGCGACTTAACTTCCGAGGTCATCAGTCGCCTAGAACTTAGAACTAATTCAACCTAACTAACCTAAGGACATCATACACATCCATGCCCGAGGCAGGAGTCGAACCTGCGACCGTAGCGGTCATGCGGTTCCAGACTGAAGCGCCTACAACCGCACGGCTACACCGGCCGGTTCCCATCTTTCAAATCTATATACATAATCGACAAGTCACTGATAAATGCATGGAGGATGGTATTTGCTGAAACATCTAACCATTCCCTTTCCCGTTCCACTAGCAAATTTACGAGAGGAAGCGATTGTTTGTAACCTTTTCTACGAGCCGTAATATCTATTATAGAGGGTGTTACAAAAAGGTACGGCCAAACTTAAAGGAAACATTCCTCACACACAAATAAAGAAAAGATGTTATGTGGACATGTGTCCGGAATCGCTTAATTTTCATGTTAGAGCTCATTATAGTTTCGTCCACCTACGCTCAATGGAGCACGTTATCATGATTTCATACGCGATACTCTACCTGTGCTGCTAGAACATGTGCCTTTACAAGTACGACACAACATGTGGTTCATGCACGATGGAGCTCCTGCACATTTCAGTCGAAGTGTTCGTACGCTTCTCAACAACAGATTCGGTGGTCGATGGATTGGTAGAGGCGGACCAATTCCGTGGCCTCCACGCTCTCCTGACCTCAGCCCTCTTGACTTTTATTTATGGGGGCATTTGAAAGCTCTTGTCTACGCAACCCCGGTACCAAATGTAGAGACTCTTCGTGCTCGTATTGTAGACGGCTGTGATACAATACGCCATTCTCCAGGGCTGCATCAGCACATCAGGGATTCCATGCGACGGAGTGTGGATGCATGTATCCTCGCTAACGGAGGTCATTTTGAACATTTCCTGTAACAAAGTGTTTGAAGTCAAGCTGGTACGTTCTGTTGCTGTGTGTTTCCATTCCATGATTAATGTGATTTGGAGAGAAGTAATAAAATGAGCTCTAACATGGAAAGTAAGTGTTTCCGGACACATGTCCACATAACATATTTTCTTTCTTTGTGTGTGAGGAATGTTTCCTGAAAGTTTGACCGTACCTTTTTGTAACACTCTGTGTAGTCATAAAATCGTAGAAAAATAGGTCTACAGAATCAAGCCTTAATTATAATGCGTCTCGAAATTTTTAAACGTGTGCCCATGAAAAGTTACTATCCCTCCTTTCACATATTTTTCTTTACATCCGTAGCAACAACAGTAATTAACCATCGCTATTACACTATCAACAAACGGTGAAAATACAACAAAAACTCTTGATGTTATAAATTTCAAACTCTGCGGAAAGCACACACGCACAGCGAAGTCCTGAAAACGTGAGACAATCCTGGTTTAATGTTAACAACATGCGCAGAACGCAATGCTCACTTCAGAGATATTTACTCTATGAGCTGCGCAGCAGATTCTGCCCATTTGATCAAGAGCAGACGGCCGGGCACTTCGCGCCTCATTACAAAGTTATGTAACCATTTATTAACTTGTCTTTGCCTATAATAAGAGATATATAATTTTAAACGCAGTACCGACGTGTTTTACCTTGTCCTGCTCCTACTCACTTCCTACATTCGGTCTATCTTGCAGTTTCTCGGAGCAGACCCACGCGCCGCCGTCCAGGCGGGATACAAACGCTCCCACCCACAAAACTTCATTAATCCGCCTCTGGTCACGTCAAGTTTCCGGTCCCACGCTTATTAGGAAGATTTGCTTCGTCTACTGTCCTCCGCTCGCCCCTTTCTATTGTACCTATAATAGGCAAACTCCTTGCATCAGGGTTAAGAAAACCCCAGATATTAAAAAAAAAACAAGGAGTGTGGGTTAAATTAGGCTTTAAGTGTTTTATTGGATTTATTTGGGAGTTTTTCGTATTGACAGTTACACTGTTCAGTTTAAATTCTTATGATTATTCAAAACACGAATCCATTTGGAACCGCGCGACCGCTACGTCGCAGGTTCGAATCCTGCCTCGGGCATGGATGTGTGTGCTGCCCTTAGGTTAGTTAGGTTTAAGTAGTTCTAAGTTCTAGGGAACTGATGACCTCAGAAGTTAACTCCCATAGTGCTCAGAGCCATTTGAACTAACCCATTCCTACAATTGCTTTATTAGTGGAAAAACTGCTAAATGAAAAAGGCAAAACTGGCAAATTAATTTTTCTTGTTTGGTGATTCGAGGAATGCCCTTCGAAATGGTAGGTCCATAACTTCATGATATAGAGAAAAATTTGATAAATTTGCATTATGCCAATCTCAGTTGCATGGATGTACAGTTTATTCCTGCATTGTTTTGGGAATGGATGTGTCAGCTCGAAACCTGTAACCGCTGCAGTAGCAAATGTATATTCAAGCAACTGAGATGGACAAAATAAGTATTTATCAATTTCTTTTTTAGCCAGTACCCTGCACGCTTATCACAATCCTTTGTTTAAGCGCATCGTACTGAAACTACATAGTTGTAAAAAGTCATGCTTTGTTCAAGCATTGGAGTCATATTATAAAGATGAGTTTACTTTGGATTTCTGTTCTTTTCCATAACAGGTAAAATGCACTGAACACATGCCAAAAAAAATTAAAAAATCTTTGCAGCCACTGAGAGAAACCTATGGACTTGGTCAAAATTAAGAAATAATTTGGGATCGGAAAGAGTCGAGAAGTTAGTAGCAGTCTATAAATATTTGCTTGCTAACAGTACGGACTAAACTATACTTTACAGAGCCGGCCGCGGTGGCCGAGCAGTTTTAGGCGCTTCAGTCCGGAACTGCGAGACTGCTACGGTCGCAGGTTCGAATCCTGCCTCGGGCATGGATGTATGTGATGTCCTTAGGCTGGTTAGGTATAAGTAGTTCTAAGTTCTAGAGGACTGATGACCTCAGATGTTAAGTCCCATAGTGCTCAGAGCCATATGAACTATTTTTTACATTACAGACATTACGATTCTACATCAAGTTTAAGCTTCTTTCTGGAAGTGCGAATGTTTTTTAGCTGCAAGAAAAATTAGACACAATATTCACAAAGTATATTCTTGTCTTTTAGCGTTTTCTTTAAGATTAGTTTAAAAAAAATTTCACGGGATTTTTGGGTTGGGTTAGATTACAAAAAAAAGAAAATGGTTCAAATGGCTCTGAGCACTATGGGACTTAACTGCTGTGGTCATCAGTCCCATAGAACTTAGAACTACTTAAACCTAACTAACCTCAGGACATCACACACATCCATGCCCGAGGTATGATTGGAACCTGCGACCGTAGCGGTCGCGCGGTTCCAGACTGTAGCGCCTAAGCCGCTCGGCCAGTCCGGCCGGCTGTTAAATTACAACCTGTCCTATAACCTGCTGGAAAATTCCGGAAGTAGTCTAAGTGGCCTACTATTTTCAGACTTTTTGGAGGGAAAATAAAAAGAACCAGTCGATGAAGCCATTACTGTGTACCCAGTGAGCACCTCGCAAAGATGTTTCCAATGGGCCAGTCCCGATGATGAGTAGTTGGCCGTAGTTGAACTTGTGTTGCGACACAGACACAGGAGTAAACAAACGAGCGAGGAGATAAATAAGCAGACGCAGCAAGAGGGCTGAAGGAATGTCCATTTTTAGACCCCAAGTCCACAGAGATCAGATCTGACAGATAGGGGCGTGGCACCTACGTCACAGCGACCAGGTCACGGGGAGTTATCAAGCGTAAACGCAAAGGCGAAAGAAATAGGCATGTGTCGGGAACCTTGGACAGAGACCGGATGCATTCGTGGGAAGTTTTATCTTGAAAGCGAAGGGGCACGTGCGCGATCCAACTGCAGACTTTGAGCTCATTATGTGCAAGCGAAAAGCCGGAGGCGCAATCAACGCCACCTTAGGCGAAATAAACAATGCTTCAGCTGAGATCATAGTTATTTTTCGCGGCGACATCCTCGAGTAAATTCTTCGCGGAACTCTTGCCCCATGGCTCTGCCTTCGGTTTCCATTAGATTTCAATTGGCCATTTAGTGCGAACACGTGTTGAAAAGAAATGCGTCCGAATTGTTTGTCTGATAATTCAAAGCTTTTTAAAATGCTTTTTTTATTCCAGTCTCTGATCACAAATGAATTCTTTAGACGATGACCGGTTTCAAAATGGTTCAAATGGCTCCGAGCACTATGGGACGCAACATCTTAGGTCATAAGTCCCCTAGAACTTAGAACTACTTAAACCTAACTAACCTAAGGACATTACACACACCCATGCCCGAGGCAGGATTCGAACCTGCGACCGTAGCAGTCCCTCGGTTCCGGACTGCAGCGCCAGAACCGCACGGCCACCGCGGCCGGCCATAGTGATTATTGCCAACTAGCTACTGAAGTACAGTAGCATCCAGAAACATGTTTGCCTACACCCTCCCCAGATGTCGCTACTGTGGGCTTGCTTATATGTAGTAATCATTTACGCAAAAACATTATCTGATAAAAGAACGTTAGATAAAATGCATACGGCAGACTTATTAAAATTGATGACTATCATAGAAACCAATTATGATACATTAAAAGATGAATGCAGTTACCCATGTAAAATTATTAAAAGGAAATATATGAAGAGGATAGGTCCGACCCTTTTTTTATGATGAATTTACGGTCAACAATTAATATAGCGTAATAAATTGCCTGTGGCAACCTATAAATCGCTTATGAAAGATAAACTGTCTACTGGGTGTTACAAATAGGTACGGCCAAACTTTCAAGAAACATTCCTCACACACACAAAGAAAGAAAATATGTTATGTGGACATGTGTCCGGAAACGCTTACTTTCCATGTTAGAGCTCATTTTATTGCTTCTCTTCAAATCACATTAATCATGGAATGGAAACACACAGCAACAGAACGTACCAGCGTGACTTCAAACATTTTGTTACAGGAAATGTTCAAAATGTCCTCCGTTAGCGAGGATACATGCATCCACACTCCGTCGCATGGAATCCCTGATGAGCTGATGCAGCCTAGAGAATGGCGTATTGTATCACAGCCGTCCACAATACGAGCACGAAGAGTCTCTACATTTGGTACCGGGGTTGCGTAGACAAGAGCTTTCAAATGCCCCCATAAATGAAAGTCAAGAGGGTTGAGGTCAGGGGAGCGTGGAGGCCGTGGAATTGGTCCGCCTCTACCAATCCATCGGTCACCGAATCTGTTGTTGAGAAGTGTACGAACACTTCGAGTGAAATGTGCAGGACCTCCATTGTGCATGAACCACATGTTGTGTCGTACTTGTAAAGGCACATGTTCTAGCAGCACAGGTAGAGTATCCCGTATGAAATCATGATAACGTGCTCCATTGAGCGTAGGTGGAAGAACATGGGGCCCACTCAAGACATCACCAACAATGCCTGCCCAAACGTTCACAGAAAATCTGTGTTGATGACGTGATTGCACAATTGCATGCGGATTCTCGTCAGCTCACCCAGCTGGCGGTGAATCGAGGACGTACAATACATACTGTTGTTGTGGTGTTGTGGTCTTCAGTCCTGAGACTGGTTTGATGCAGCTCTCCATGCTACTCTATCCTGTGCAACCTTCTTCATCTCCCAGTAACTACTGCAACCTACATCCTTCTAAATCTGCATAGTGTATTCATCTCTTTGTCTCCTTCTACGATTTTTACCCTCCACGCTGCCCTCCAATGCTAATTTTGTGATCGCTTGATGCCTCAGAACATGTCCTACCAACCGATCCCTTCTTCTAGTCAAGTTGTGCCACAAACTTCTCTTCTCCCCAATCCTATTCAATACCTCCTCATTAGTTACATGATCTACCCACCTTATCTTCAGCATTCTTCTGTAGCACCACATTTCGAAAGCTTCTATTCTCTTCTTGTCCAAACTAGCTATCGTCCATGTTTCACTTCCATACATGGCTACACTCCATACAAATACTATCAGAAACGACTTCCTGACACTTAAATCTATACTCGATGTTAGCAAATTTCTCTTCTTCAGAAACGCTTTCCTTGCCATTGCCAGTCTACATTTTATATCCTCTCTACTTCGACCATCATCAGTTATTTTACTCCCTAAATAGCAAAACTCCTTTACTACTTTAAGTGTCTCATTTCCTAATCTAATTCCCTCAGCATCACCCGATTTAATTTGACTACATTCCATTATCCTTGTTTTGGTTTTGTTGATGTTCATCTTATATCCTCCTTTCAAGACACTGTCCATTCCGTTCAACTGCTCAATCATACAGTAAAGCTGCATGTCCTCGGGAAAAATTACGGCTGTAGTTTCCCCTTGCTTTCAGCCGTTCGCAGTACCAGCACAGCAAGGCCGTTTTGGTTAGTGTTACAAGGCCAGATCAGTCAATCATCCAGACTGTTACCCCTGCAACTACTGAAAAGGCTGCTGCCCCTCTTCAGGAACCACACGTTTGTCTGGCCTCTCAACAGATACCCCTCCGTTGTGATTGCACCTACGGTACGGCCATCTGTATCGCTGAGGCACGCAAGCCTCCCCACCAACGGCAAGGTCCATGGTTCATGGGGTCATACATACTGACGGAACTAAAATGAGCTCTAACATGGAAATTAAGCGTTTCCGGACACATGCCCACACAACATCTTTTCTTTATTTGTGTGTGAGGAATGTTTCATGAAAGTTTGGCCGTACCTTTTTGTAACACCCTGGATATGACAGCTGAAGAAGAGACAGATCAATGAACAGCGCCCTCTGTTGGGTCGGCCGCCAGGATGTTATGTAAGCGCGCACCGATCGTAAGAACTTAACCAATAGAGGGGCTTTACATACAGCGTGACATGTCTCCCACATGAAACGTTTAAACAACATATAAGCATTCAATAAATAAAATTACGTAGTTTCGCTATAGATTCCATGAGTAGGTAGGAGATAATCAGTTACAGAATTAGAGCGACTACTGAATGCTACGGAGGGTGTAAGCAAACAGGTTTCTGGATGCTACTGTACCTCAGTAGCTAGTTGGCAATAAACACTATTTGGACGATGTGGCCTATTCTACACCATATTTTAAATCTATGTGACGATGCTATGCTGATAATATGTTTTGACGATGCCATTATGGCCGTAACACTTTAGGACATGGTGTAAAAAACGTACATTATACCAAATTTTACCTGTACATTTCCCTGGTTGTGTGACAGTATATTGTGATACATATTGCTGTTTTATGTTGAAAGACACACTGCTCACTAGATGTATATATTTATATATTTTAGATCTGAGGATGGTCATTACAGACTGAAACCGGTCATTGTCTAAAGAATTCATTTGTGATCAGAGACTGGAATAAAAAAGCATTTTACAGTATTGGATCACTGTTTGTATACGCGATTATGTCGCAGTTGGTGAAATCAGAGCTATTTAGGTATAAAAAAATATTATTAACATGTTTACACATTTATTTCTCGACGTAGCCACCCTGGCGACGAACACATTTCTCGCAACGAGAGGCCGTTTTGTTGATACTGTCACTGTAGAATCTTTGGGTTTGTCCATAGTGTAAATATTTCTCAAGTGAGCATTCACATGCGCAGAACAGATTTTGTGCTGTTAACATACATTGCCGGCCTGGTCACGTGTTCTCGGGACGTCGTGTGTTGGTCCGTATAGCACCCTGTATATTTCGAATGTCACTACATCCCTAGTACAGACGGATTCTTTTCGTACGTGTCGTGGATTATTTATATATGTTGCGCAGATATTTTAACAGTATCCATTTGATACCGGGAATAAACCAGCTACGTAACTTTTAAGAACAAGTGATATTGCATTCTGCTTCTTTGCGATAGGTGACACAGTTCAGATGCACTCGATTTTTGGTAGTTTTCGGTATGATACCGCACTTTATTGTATTACAGAGCCTGAAGTACATTTTTGCAGTGATAGCCTTGCAAAACGACTTGACAGTAGGCTAGTACTTTTACAAGTGTCCGAAAAACACCAAATTTGCCACACGTTAGCGATTATATCCCTGCTAATTCGTCCTTTTTTTTCTCCTATTTCTGCGTATTTATTTTGTCGTTTTTGCGACATAAAGCACAACTTTTTTTACTGGTGACAATTTGAAGTGTTTATTTAACGCATTTTACGTACTTGCTCCCAGTTTATTAAATAAATAGTAGACTGAGTAAGAAGGGGGAAAAAGGCAGTCGGAGAATAAATGTACTGTAAAGCAAATACACCATTAAGGGAAGTGCGAAGTGACACAAATGAAAGAGTTTGGGGACATGTTTACTGATATTTTACGCTTCTTAATCAAATGGTGAAGAAAATGAATTGAAGGCAAAATACACCAAAGAAGATGAATGTGTACTTTGATTAGCTACACTATTGTGTTTTTTATTTGATTTGCACAGAAAATGTATTTAAGCTGAATGCAGAAATTGGTAGTAGATGCTGTGGAAAATTAAAAATAGTTGGTATAGCATCTACCTTCAGCCACACACGTCCAAATTTTTCTCTATCTAAACATTCCTCTTCAAAGTGTTTTGAACATACTTTGGAATATTTTGTGGGGACAAAATTACTCCTCTTTATTTTCTGGAGCCACATCTTTACTCGTTGTTCATCCTTCGGGAAACTAAAATATAAATCACACATAATCATTCTCCGTGTCCTAGACACACTTAACATTGTCTCCTACTGTAACTTTATAGTAAACAAAAAGGGTTGGACACATACATTATACGAAGACAATTACAGACTCCCACTCTATTGAATTTATGTGTCTCCCGTGTTTCAAATCTATATACATAATCGACAAGTCACTGATAAATGTATGGAGGATAGTATTTGCTGAAACAACTAATCATTCGCTTTCCCGTTCCACTAGCAAATTTACGAGAGGAAGCGGTTGTTTGTAACCTTTTCTACTAGCCGTAATATCTATTATATAGTCATAAAATCGTAGAAAAATAGGTCTGCAGAATAAAGCCTTAATTATAATGCGTCTCGAAATTTTTAAACGTAGTACCCATGGAAAGTTACTATCCCTTCTTTCACATATTTTTCTTTGCATCCGTTGCAACAACAGTAACTCACCATCGCTATTACACTATCAACAAACGGTGAAAATACAACAAAAACTCTTGATATTGTAAACTTCAAACTCTGCGGAAAGCACACACGCACTGCGAAGTCCCGAAAACACGTGACAATCCTGGTTTGATGTTGACAACATGCGCAGAACGCAAAGCTCACTGCGGAGAAATTCACTCTATGGGCTTGTCGACGGAGCAACAGCCTCGCCTCTGCTTGCGCCGCTTCATGACTGTCAACGTGAAGCCCTCGAAGGTGTTGTTTAAATTCTGTGAACGGATGGAAGTCGGATGGGCCCAAGTCGGGACTGTGTGAAGGATGATCCATGACAGTAGATCCGACGTGTCGGTTTGTTGCAGATTTTTCAGCGTTCATGCTGAAGGGGAGGTGCTCCATGTGTGGACGAACACGTGGAATTCGAAACCCGATTACACCATGCTGTTTCTCACGCACCTACATACTCTGAAGCGCCAAAGAAACTGGTATAGGCATGCGTATTGAAATACAGAGATATGTAAACAGGCAGAATACGACGCTGTGGTCGGCAACGCCTATATAAGGCAACAAGTGTCTGGCGCAGGTGTGCACCCTCCCTCCCTCCTCTCCCTTTTCCCTCCCTCCTCCTTTTCTCCCCCCCTTCTCCCCCGGGCCTCCCCTCCCCTGTTCCTCTCCTCCTGCCCCCGACTCCTCAGCCATTGGCATCCTTTTTCTCCCCTCTCCCCCACCTCCCCCCTCTACCCCTCTTGGCAGGTCCCCGGACTCGCACACGTTACGTGGACATTCGCGCGCCGGAGGTCGCCGCCATCAGTGTTTTGTGTGTTTAGTGTTTAGTGTTTAGTGTTCATCGTCCCCTCCATCGTTCACCAGTGCCATCATCATCTTCAGTGGTTGTGCGTCGTCTCATCAGCTAGCAGTGTGGATTATCGACGAGTGTGACCGGCTCCGTGATTGTCTCTATGTGTCTCCTGTTTTATTGCCCACCGCTCTGTGACTTATGTGTCTTCTCCCTGTTTTTGCTGCTTGTGTCTTCTATGGCTGAAGAGCAGCGTAGTGTGCTGCTGACAGCCTGCCTGTTGTACAGGTTTTAAAATAACAATAAAGTAAAAAAAAAAAAATGGTGCAGTTATAGATCGGTCACTGCTGTTACAACGGCAGGCTACCAAGATTTAAGTGAGTTTGAACGTGGTGTTACAGTCGGCGCACCAGCCATGGCACACAGCATCTCCGAGGTAGCGATGAAGTACGACCATTTCATGAGTGTACCGTTAATACCAAGAAACCTGTAAAATATCAAACGTGCGACATCGCTAAGGCCGGGCAAAGATGCTGCAAGAACGGGACCAACGGCGATTGAAAAGAATCGTTCAGCGTGACACATGTGTAACCCTTCTACAAATTGCTGCAGTTTTCAATGTTAGACCATTATCAAGTGTCAGCGTACGAACTATTGAACGAAACATTATCGATATGGGCTTCAGAGCCGAAAGCCCACTCGTGTACCCTCGATGACTGCAAGACACAATGCTTTACGCCTCGCCTGGGCCCGTCAACACCAACATTGATGACTGCAAACATGTTGTCCGGTCGGGTGAGTCCCGTTTCAAATTGTATCGAGCACTTGGACGTGTACGAATATGGAGACATGAATCCATGGGCGTTGCATATCAGTAGGGAACTGTTTAAGCTGGTGGAGGCTCTGTAACTGTGCAGTGGAGTCTTATGGGGCCCCTGATACGTCTAGATACAACTCTGACTTGTGACACGTACGTAAGCATCCTGTCTGATCAGCTGCATCCATTCGTGTCCCTTGTGCAGTCGGACGAACTTGGTAAATTCCAGCAGGATAATGCCACACCCCACACATCCAGAATTGCTACAGAGTCTCTCCAGGAACACTCTTCTGAGTTTAAACACTTCCGCTGAACGCCAAACTGCCCAGATATGAACATTATTAAGCATATCTGGGATGGCTTGCAACGGGCTGTTCATAAGAGATCTCCACCCCCTCGTACTCTGCTGGATTTACCGTACCTTCCAGGATTCACGCTGTCAGATCCTTCCAGCACTACTTCAGCAGACAGGAAACAGAACACAGCATGTTATTCTCAATGGAGAGACGTCTACAGACGTTAAAGTAACCTCTGGCGTGCCGCAGGGGAGTGTTATGGGACCATTGCTTTTCACAATATACATAAATGACCTAGCAGATAGTGTCGGAAGTGCCATGCGGCTTTTCGCGGATGATGCTGTAGTAGACATAGAAGTTGCAGCATTAGAAAATTGCAGCGAAATGTAGAATGATCTGCAGCGGATAGGCAGTTGATGAGGGAGTGGCAACTGAGCCTTAACACAGACAAATGTAACGTATTGCGAATACATAGAAAGAAGGATCCTTTATTGTATGATTATATGACAGCGGAACAAACACTGGTAGCAGTTGCTTCTGTAAAATATCTGGGAGTATGCGTGCGGAACGATTTGAAGTGGAATGACCATATAAAATTAATTGTTGGTAAGGCGGGTACCAGGTTGAGATTCATTGGGAGAGTCCTTAGAAAATGTAGGCCATCAACAAAAGTGGTGGCTTACAAAACACTCGTTCGACCTATACTTGAGTATTCCCCATCAGTGTGGGATTCGTACCAGGTCGGGTTGACAGAGGAGACGTAGAAGATCCAAAGAAGAGCGGCGCGTTTCGTCACAGGGTTATTTGGTAAGCGTGATAGCGTTACGGAGATGTTTAACAAACTCAATTGGCAGACTCTTCAAGAGAGGCGCTCTGCATCGCGGTGTAGCTTGCTGTCCAGGTTGCGAAAGGGTGCGTTTCTGGATGAGGTATCGAATATATTGCTTCCCCCTGCTTATACCTCCCGAGGAGATCACGAATGTAAAATTAGAGAGATTCGAGCGCGCACGGAGGCTTTCCTGCAGTCGTTCTTCCCGCGAACCATACGCGAGTGGAACAGGAAAGGGAGGTAATGACAGTGGCACGTAAAGTGCCCTCCGCCACACACCGTTGGGTGGCTTGCGGAGTATAAATGTAGATGTAGATGTAGACCATGCTGTTTCGCACGCACCTACATACACTGAAGCGCCAAAGAAACTGGTATAGGCATGCGTATTCAAATACAGAGATATGTAAACAGGCAGAATACATCGCTGTGGTCGGCAACGCCTATATAAGGCAACAAGTGTCTGGCGCATTTGTTAGATCGAATACTGCTGCTACAACGGCAGGCTATCAAGATTTAAGTGAGTTTGGTGTTACAGTCGGCACACGAGCTATGGGACACAGCATCTCCGAGGTAGCGATCAAGTGGGGGTTTTCCCGTACGACCATTTCACGAGTGTACCGTGAATTTCAAGAAACCGGTAAAATATCAAATCTCCGACATCACTAAGGCCGATAAAAAATTATGAAAGAACGGTCCCAACAACGACTGATGAGAATCGCCGGCCGGGGTGGCCGAGCGGTTCTAGGCGCTACAATCTGGAACTATGCGACCGCTAGGGTCGCAGTTCGAATCCTGCCTAGGGTATGGATGTATGTGATGCCCTTAGGTTAGTTAGGTTTAAGTAGTTCTAATTCTAGGGGACTGATGACCTCAGAAGTTAAGACCCATGGTGCTCAGAGCCATTTGAACCATTTTTTTTTATGAGAATCGTTCAGCGTGATACAAGAGCAACGCTTCAGCAAGTTGTCGCAGATTTCAATGCAGGGCCATCAACAAGTATGAGCGTACGAACCTTTCAACGAAACATCATCGATATGGACTTAGGAGCCAAAGGCCCACTCGTGTACCCTTGATGACTGCATAACACAAAGATTTACGACTGGCCTGGGCCCGTCAGTGTCGAAATTCGACTGTTAATGGCTGGAAACATGTTGCCCGGTCGGACGAGCCCCGCTTCAGATTGTATCGAGCGTTTGGACGTGTACGAATATGGACACAACCTCATGAATCCATGGACCTTTCATATCACCAGGGAATTGTTCAAGCTGGTGGAAGCTCTCTAATGGTGTGAGGCATGTGCAGTTGCAATCATATGGGGCCCCTGATGCGTCGAGATACAACTCTGACAGGTGACACGTACGTAAGCATCCTGTCTGATCACTTGGAACCATACATGTCCGTTGTGCAGTCCGAAGGACAATGTGACACCCCACACGTCCAGAATTGCTACAGAGTGTCTCCAGGAACACTCTTCTGAGTTTAACCACTTCCGCTGACCGCCAAACTGCCCAGATATGAACATTATTGAGCACATGCGGGATGCCTTACAACATGCTGTTCAGAAGAGGTTTCCACCCCCTCGTACTCTTATGGATTTACCGTACCCTGCAGGATTCACGCTGTTAGGTTCTTCCAGCACCACTTCAGACATTAGTAAAGTTCGTGGCATGTCGTGTTGCGGCACTTCTGCGCGCTCGCGGGAGCCCTACACAATATTAGCCAGGTGTACCGGTTTCTTCGGTTCTTCAGAGTAGTTAGAACCAAGTACGTTGTCCTCGATGCTTAGTGTTCACCGGAGGTGAGGGTATCATCTGGAGTGTCCCAGGGAAGTGTGGTAGGTCCGCTGTTGTTTTCTATCTACATAAATGATCTTTTGGATAGGGTGGATAGCAATGTGTGGCTGTTTGCTGATGATGCTGTGGTGTACGGGAAGGTATCGTCATTGAGTGACTGTAGGAGGATACAAGATGACTCGGACAGGATTTGTCATTGGTGTAAAGAATGGCAGCTAACTCTAAATATAGATAAATGTAAATTAATGCAGATGAATAGGAAAAAGAATCCCGTAATGTTTGAATACTCCATTAGTAGTGTAGCACTTGACACAGTCACGTCGATTAAATATTTGGGCGTAACATTGCAGAGCGATATGAAGTGGGACAAGCATGTAATGACAGTTGTGGGGAAGGCGGATAGTCGTCTTCGGTTCATTTTGAATTTTGGGAAGATCTGGTTCATCTGTAAAGGAGACTGCTTATAAGGCACTGGTACGACCTATTCTTGAGTACTGCTCGAGCGTTTGGGATCCCTATCAGGTCGGATTGAGGGAGGACATAGAAGCAATTCAGTGGCGGGCTGCTAGATTTGTCACTGGTAGGTTTGATCATCACGCGAGTGTTACGGAGATGCTTCAGGAACTCGGGTGGGAGTCTCTGGAGGAAAGGAGGCGTTCTTTTCGTGAATTGCTACTGAGGAAATTTAGAGAACTAGCATTTGAGGCTGACTGCAGTACAATTTTACTGCCGCCAACTTACATGTCGCGGAAAGACCACAAAGATAAGATAAGAGAGATTAGGGCTCGTACAGAGCCGTATAGGCAGTCATTTTTCCCTCGTATATTTCGGAGTGGAACAGGGAGAGAAGATGCTAGTTGTGGTACGAGGTACTCACCACCACGCACCGTATGGTGGATTGCGGAGCATGTATGTAGATGTAGATGGACGTTAAACATCGCCATACTATACATTCTACCGGTAGAGGTCTGGGAATATGTAGGCATGAAGGATGTTAACAGTATGTGTTTTATTTAAAAAGCTGTAAAAGTTTTCACATAAAAATTTCGAGATATTATTTGCAACACAACCTCGAGGATTTCAGAAGGTTGTGTGAAACTTCTTTTGACCGAATTATATCATGGAGGCGTCACGAAGTCACGGAACTTCCATATGCTAACAAAGGTTATGTCGATGCCTATGAAGAACATTGTTAGCGATTACGGTATATTGATAATTTTTGCTTATGGACCGTCTGACAGCAACTGAATAAAACTGAATAAAACACTATTTTAGTGCCATAGAGCATTAAAACAAGCGTTAAGTGCATAGTGCTGTGGAATGTGGAAAAAACCGCAAGTTGGCGTTCATAAGAAGAAGAACTACACCAAAAATGTAACAGGACCGTAATATGTAATATGTAAGAAATTGTCCACGCAATCTGCCACTGATGATTCCTTGCAGAAAATAAAGGCGAAACGCGTATCGCACTAAAATTGTGTTTTATTCAGTTGCTGTCAGACGGTCCATAAGTAAAAATTATCAATATACACGCAACTGAAGAAGACAGGACTATAAAAGCTGAAGATTGTTAGCGACATTGATTTCGGTGGCTGGAGGAAGACTCTGTTGATTTCTTCGATGCCTTTCAGTATCAAGCACGCATTGCTTAGGGTCTCGCTAAAAGTTGTTAGACGTTCTGGTCTGAACGGTTTCTTATTGTTAGATCACCGAATCTCAACAGAGAGATGCATAGGATATTGTTCTAGTTTTACTCACATTTGTTCATGAGTCTGTGTTTGGTAACAGCAGATTTCTCGAAATCGCGACATCCAGGATTTTTTATTCTGTTCTCACTATCGGTTGAAGTATTACGTGCTTATTACACGGTCAGCTTTCTGCTTCACTGACTCAACTGCAACGCTCTGCCGATAGTCCCCGAATTCTCGCGTATACCGGGTGATCAAAAAGTCAGTATAAATTTGAAAACTGAATAAATAACGGAATAATGTAGATAGAGAGGTACAAATTGACACACTTGCTTGGAATGACATGGGGTTTTATAAGAACCAAAAAAACACAAACGTTCAAAAAATATCCGACAGATGCCGCTTCATCTGATCAGAATAGCAATTATTAGCATAACAAAGTAAGACAAAGCAAAGATCATGTTCTTTACAGGAAATGCTCAATATGTCCACCATCATTCCTCAACAATAGCTGTAGTCGCGGAATAATGTTGTGAACAGCACTGTAAAGCATGTCCGCAGTTATGGTGAGGCATTGGCGTCGGATGTTGTCTTCCAGCATCCCTACAGATGTCGATCGATCACGATACACTTGCGACTTCAGGTAACCACAAAGCCAGTAATCGCACGGACTGAGGTCTGGGGACCTGGGAGGCCATGCATGACGAAAGTGGCGGCTGACCACACGATCATCAGCAAACGAGATCTTTCACGCGTGTATCAATATAGGGTGGAGCGCCATCTTGCATAAACATCGTACGTTTCAGCAGGTGTTTATCAGCCAGGCTGGGGATGTTGCGGTTCTGTAACATATCGACATACCTCTCACCCGTCACGGTAGCAATTATAAAACCAGAATCACGCATTTCCTCGAAGAAAAAAAGACCCGATAACGGTAGATGTGGTAAATCCAATCCATACCGTGACTCCCTCGTCGTGCAATGGAGTTTCCACGACAGTTCTAGGATTTTCGGTAGCCCAAATGCTGCAGTTGTGGGCGTTGACAGACCCTCGGAGCGTGAAATGAGCTTCGTCGGTCCACAACGCGTTACTCAACCAATCGTCATCTTCCGCCATCTTTTGAAACGCCCACACTGCAAATGCCCTCCGCTTCACTAAATCGCCAGGTAACAGTTCATGATGCCGATGGATTTTGTACGGATAGCATGGGAGGGTACGCCTCAGTGCCAACCAAACAGTAGTGTATGGAATGCCGGTGCGACGTGCGACTGCACGAGCGCTGACTTCCCCGTGCATAGACGAACCCGCTGCAGTCTCCATTTCTTCCTGAACTGTCTCAGCAGCATTACGCCCTGTGCTCGGTCGGCCACTACGGGGTCAATCGTCTAAACAACCCGTGGCTTCGAAGTTCGAAATCCTTCTCGCCACATCTGCATTTGTCAACGGACCTTTACCCGTTCGAATCCCCTTCCTATGGCGATAGGATCGTAACGCTGGAGTAGCACATTCCCCATTCTCATAGTACGATTTCACTAAAAGCGCCTTTTCAGGTAACGTCAACATGCTGCGACTGCTGGCGCATCTGATTCTCTCTCTGATTACAGCTCCTTTTATACACGATTGTCATGCGCAGTCACTGACATTATGCTGTCCAGCGTCAACTGTCGGACATTTTGTGAACTTGTTTTTTTTTTTTTTTTACCTCTATATCTACATTATTCCGTGGTTTATTAAGTTTTCAAATTTAGACTGACTTTTTGATCTCCCGGTACATAGTGGGGTGTAACATAACTATGTCGGTCTACTGAGAGACGCTCAGAAAACTGAAAGCGTAAATTCGAAGAGTTGGTCCACACATGGACCACCCTAGGCTTCAGCATGACAATGCTTGACCACACACGACCGCTGCGACATCTGCAACAATCCAACGCCTTCGGTTCACCCATTATCGGTCATCTTCCATAAAGTCCCGTCCTTGGTCCTATCCCATCCATTTGTATCCAAAACTTAAAGAACACTTTCGACATCTTCAATTTGATTGTAATGAGACGGTGCAAGCAGAGATGAGGTCAACAAACTCGAACCTTCTACAATGACGATATCAACAAACTGGTTGGAAGAAATGTGTTCGTGACTATGTCCAAATAAATACTGGGTGATCAAAAAGTCACTATAAATTTGAAAACTTAATAAACGACGGAATGATATAGATAGAGAGGTAAAAATTGACACACGGTTTTATTAGAACAAAAAAAAAAAAACAAAGTTCACAAAATGTCCTACAGATGGCACTGGACAGCAAAACGTCAGGGACTGCGCGTGACAATCGTGTATAAAAGGAGCTGTAATGAGAGAGAGAATCAGATATCCTCTCCCGCCTCCCCATCACCTGTTTTGTTTTGGCCTCAACGCCTCCCTCACCCCTGCTCCTTCTCCATCTCCTACCCGCCAACCCCAACCCCCGCGTCGCCCGCCGACTCTCACCGCCGTGGTCATTCGGCTCAGTCCGTCGATCACGGAGGAGGAGGTGTTGGCGGAGCTCAAGGCGCATCCCACGCTGGAGGTGCGGGTGGTCCATCGCATTTTTAACTCGGCCGGCCCCACCCGCCTTATGTGGGTTTTCTCCGAGGATGCCCCCTCCATTGACTGTCTCCTGAAGGAGGGTACCGTTCTCTTCAACCAGCGCTACAAAGTCGACCCCTCCCGTTCCCCTCCTCAATCCCTGCGCTGCCAGAGGTGTCTGCGCTATAACGCACACCCAACAGCTGAGTGCCGCGAGGCCCCCACCTGCCCGCATTGTAGGCAGGCGCACTTCCTCCGGCAGTGCCCTAACCATCAATCCCTCCCTCCTGTAATACCTGCAATCTCCCCCATCCCACGTACTTCCAAAAGTGTAAAGCCCGACCCCCTCCGACCACTCCTGAACTCACCGCCTCTGTCCGTCCTCTGGACGCCCCCACCCCTCCTGGCAATTCCCTTCGTCCCGCACAAAATGCAACACCGCTCCTGGTCACGATCGTGTCACCTACCGTCACCTTCATGAAGCTCCTGTCTCTTTCCTCTCCACCCTGGCCTGGGTCTACAATGTAGTACTGTCCACCAGTTACTACCCCGACCTGTGGAAAACCTCCCATATCCTGATGTTCCTTAAACCTGGCAAACCGCCATCCGCCGTCTCCTCCTACCATCCCATCAGCCTTACCTGAGTCTTCAGCAAGGTCCTGTAATCTATCCTCACCCACCGCATCCACCAGCATCTCCGTTAGCACTGCCTCCTTCCCGTTACCCAGTGTGGCTTTCGGCCGTCCTTCTCTTCTGACGACCTTCTCCTTCACCTCACTCATCTCCTTTCCGAACAGCTTAATTCCCATCGCTCCGCAATCTTCCTCTCCCTGGACCTCTAACGTGCTTATGATCGCGTATGGCATTGCGGTCTCCTCTTCAAGCTCCAAACCTTCGCCATTCCCATTAACTATGTCCATCTGATCGGCTAAATTCTCTCCTACCGTCCTTCCTACGTCATCATCCATAACACAGATTCCTACACCTTTTTCCCCTCCGCTTGGTGTGCCCCAAGGCTCCGTCCTCTCCCCCCTTCTGTACCTTTTGTACACGGCAGACATGCTGCCGCCATCACCCCCCCCGTCCACCTTCTCCAGTTTGCCGATGACACCACCTTCCTTGCCCTTGCCCCCACCCTGCAGCGCTCCCAACACCTTCTCCAATCCCATCTTGACCAGTTCACCACTTGGTGCAACCAGTGGTTGCTCAAGGTCAATCCCTCCAAAACCCAGGCGATCATTGTAGGCAAAACCACCCCTCTCTTCCGCCTCCTTGATTTCTATCTCACCATCTATGGTCGTCCTATCGCCCTCACTCCCACCCTTAAGTACCTTGGCGTCACCCTCGACCGTCGCCTCTCCTGGACTCCCCATCTCCGGACAATCCAAGCCGAGGCACGCTCCCGACTCTATCTCCTCAAGCTTCTTTCCGGCCGTACGTGGGGTCTGGACCCCTCCACACCTATAAATCCCTCATCCGCCATATCCTTTGTTACGCCCATCCGGCCTGGATCTCCGCCCCCCCTCCCCCCTACCTTTTATAAATCCCTCCAAATCCTTGAACGCCATGCTCTCTGCCTCACCTATCGCAGCTGTCTCCCTTCCCCCACGCGGATCCTGTACGATCTCATCCCCTTCCCCCACCTCCTCCTTTTCCTTGAAAGGATACGAATCCTGTACACCTCCCGCAAACTCGATCCTCCTCACCCGCTTGTCTCACCCATCCTCTCCCACCCCTGCCCGCTGCCGCACCTGTATTCCCACGCCCCACCCGGTCTCTATCTCTCCACCCTCCTTACCCTCTCCCAAGGTGGCTTCCGCCAGCTCCCTCTCCCTGATGATGTCCTCCTCCCCTCCATCTACCCCTCCTATCATCTTTGATCCTGCCCCCCCCACTTCCTGTGTCCTTTCCGTTAGGCACCCTCCCTCCCTTCTCTCTCCTTTTCCCCCCATCCTCCTTCCTCCATCCCTCTTCCCCCGGACTTCCCCTCCCCCTTCCTCCGTTCCCCCTATCTCCTCTGCCCATGGCATCTCTGCTCTCCCCTCTCCCCCACCTCACCCTTATTCCCCTCTCGGCAGGTCCCCACACTCGCACACACTAAGTGGACATTCGCACGCCGGAGATCATCGCCCTCAGTCTCTCGTGTGTGCCGTCATGTTTAGTGTTCAGTGTTCACCGTCACACTCCATCGTTCTCCTGTGCCATCGACATCTTCAGTGTTTGTGCCTCATGTCAACAGTTTGTAGTGTGGATTATCGTCGAGTGTGAACGGCTCCGTGTTTGTCTTTATGTGTCTACTGTTTTATTGCCCACCGTTCTATAACTCATGTGTATTCTTACTGTTTTTTCTCATTGTGTATTCTATGGCTGAAGAGCAGCGTAGAGTGCTGCTGACAGCCTGCCTGTTGTACAGGTTTTAAAATAACAATAAAGTAAAAAAAAGAGAGAGAATCAGATGCGCCAGCAGTTTCAGCATGTTGACGTTACCTGAAAAGGCGCTTTTAGTGAAGCTGTATTATAAGAATGGGGAATGTGCTAGTTCAGCGTTAGGATCCTATCGCCATAGGAAGGGAATTCGAACGGGTAAAGGTCCGTTGACAAATGCAGCTGTGGCTAGAATGATTTCGAAGTTCGAAGCCACGGGTTGTTTAGACGATGGACGCCGTAGTGGCCGACCGAGCACAAGGCGTAATGCTGCTGAGACAGTTCAGGAAGAAATGGAGACTGTAGCGGGTTCGTCTATGCACGGGGAAGTCAGCGCTCGTGCAGTCGCACGTCGCACCGGCATTCCATACACTACTGTTTGGTTGGCACTTAGGCGTACCCTCCCATGCTATCCGTACAAAATCCATCGGCATCGTGAACTGTTACCTGGCGATTTAGTGAAGCGGAGGGCATTTGCGGTGTGGGCGTTTCAAAAGATGGCGATTGGTTGAGTAATGTGTTGTGGACCGACGAAGCTCATTTGACTCTCCGAGGGTCTGTCAACGACCACAACTGCAGAATTTGCGCTACCGAAAATCCTAGAACTGTCGTGGAAACTCCATTTCACGACGAGAAAGTCACGGTATGGGTTGGATTTACCACATCTACCGTTGTCGGGCCCTTTTTCTTCGAGGAAATGCGTGATTCTGGTTTTGTAACTGCTACTGTGATGGGTGAGAGGTACGCCGATATGTTACAGAATCGCATCATCCCCAGCCTGGTTGATATACTCCTGCTGGAACGTACGATGTTTATGCAGGATGGCGCTCCACCCCATATTGCTAGATGCGTGAAAGATCTGTTGCGCGCGCGTCGTTTGGTGATGATCGTGTGCTCAGCCGCCACATTCGTCATGCTTGGCCTCCCAGGTCCCCAGACGTCAGACCGTGCGATTATTGGCTTTGGGGTTACCTGAAGTCGCAAGTGTATCGTGATCGACCGACATCTCTAGGGATGCTGAAAGACAACATCCGACGCCAATGCCTCACCACAACTGCGGACATGGTTTACAGTGCTGTTCACAACATTATTCCGCGACTGCAGCTATTGTTGAGGAATGATGGTGGACATATTGAGTAATTCCTGTAAAGAACATGATCTTTGCTTTGTCTTACTTTGTTATGCTAATTATTGCTATTCTGATCAGATGAAGCGCCATCTGTCTGATATTTTTTGAACGTTTGTATTTTTTTGGTTCCAAAAAAACCCCCATGTCATTCCAAGCATGTGTGTCAATTTGTACCTCTCTATCTACATTATTCCGTGATTTATTCAGTGTTCAAATTTATACTAACTTTTTGATCACCCTGTACACTAGCAGCATGATTCCGTTAATGTCCACGAGGCATTTCGAATAGCGCAGATCCAATCTGATGGAGATGCGGATCCTGAAGGAAACGTTAGACAGCAATGGCGAAGCAACTTGCGTGTCACATAGGGAATGTCAGTGTGCGAGGCTTACATTTGACCCGCTGCGTTATATACAAGTTATTGAGCCCGTAGGAGGGTTCCATGTAGTGACCATAGCCGAATGCATAGATATACACTAGCAGAATGATTCCGACAATGGCCTCTAGGCACATCGTACAGCCCAGATCCCATCTAATGGAGATGCAGTTCGTGAGGGAAGCAATAATGTCTTGGAGAGATGTCGGCAGAGAGCCTGTAGTGCGCAATGGCGAGGTAATTCCTGTGTCCTATCGTCAGTGTGAGGGTGGGAGGATTACGTTACACCATCAGCGTTGCATCGGATGTGGGGCGTGACGGAACCCGTGCAAGAAGTATCTCTGAGTTCAAATGGTTCAAATGGCTCTAAGCACTATGGGACTAACACCTGAGGTCATCAACTACTTAAACCTAACTAACCTAAGGACATCACACACATCCGTGCCCGAGGCAGGGTTCGAACCTGCGACCGTAGCAGTCGCGCGGTTCCGGACTGAAGCGCCTAGAACGGTTCGGCCACCGCGGCCGGCTCTGACATGAGTACTGTCGATTTCCTAGTACAGGGGTTTGTCTTGGGGTTTGGGACGGCTCGGGGTATAAGAGAGTGCCGACCGCAAGTAAGAAAACAAGGCTTTGAGAACGGAAGGCGGCGGTGAGCGAGTCGGCGATTGGCTGGCGCGCAGATGCGATGGCGGCGTGGCTGAGGCCACGTGGTTATACTGGGGGCGGTGGAAGTTGGCCGCCGCTGTGCATTCTCCGGCAACTTCGTGATCTGTGGATGTGCCCGCTTCCTTGGAGGGACACGATGTTAAGGTCTTGCGAAGTGATGGTCTGACATCTTCGCAAAATCGCCCCAGCATCAAGACACCCTGTTCAGTATTCTAATTACTAAGAGCGCTTACAATATCCGGGGAAATCAGACTCAAAAGGGCAAGCTTTGCTGGGCATGTAGTTAGGATGAGTACGGACAGAATGGCGAAGAGAGTGAGGGAAACAACAGGGAGGACAAGGGAAAGACAGGAACCAAGTGGGTTGTTGAACTTCGGAAGGACTGGTTGGAATTGGGGATGAAGGTCGAAGGAAAGGAAAATTGGAGGAACAAATATGCACCGACAAATATGCCAGAGATCAATGACAGAGAAGAATGCAGGAAAAGATTAGAATGTCACCAGAGCCGCCAGGAGAAACGGAAACTGAAGATCTCGGATGAAGAGCGGGAGAGGAGAAGAGAAAGAATGAAGAGGTTCTGGAAGAAGAAGAGGGAAATGCAGTCCACTAAGGGGTTACCCGTGGTCCTACAGAGGCCGTAACGCAAGAAGAAGAAGTAAGAGCGCTTAGTTAACTGTGATTGTGGTCGATCTTAGTACAGTAAGATGTTGCCGGACGCGCGATGTTATGTGTGTTCGATTTCTTTTAATGCCTCTTACTAAGCGTGCGCTCTGCTTCCGCATAATAATGATGTATTTGCAGAATGTTAGTTCATTAGCTATTATTAGTAAGTGTTTAACTTACTTACGGTATCAGTTAATCCATGTCAATATGTCTTCCGCGGGCAATCTGAGTTTTTATTTCTAAAGGTTACTGAACCTTGAAATTACTTTCAAAACTTTACTTAAGAATTTACTTTTGAGCCGTGGTAAAATTTTCTGTTTTAACTTGAAATCCTCTCCTCGTTCATGAAGAAAAAAAAAAAAGGTTCTTAAGTGTGACAGACGGACAGACATATACTAAAGTGATCCTATAAGGCTTCCGTTACTACTGACCCAAAAAATTAAGAAGTCATTCTGACACGATAGAATTACGCTGCTTAGCGTATTACCGCGAAACGATAGCCGAACAATTTAGAAAATAAATACTTTATTGAGAACTGCTAAGTGGCACATGTGGGAACCGATTGGGTCTGAGAGCCAATAAGGATATTTTTATTCCAAGTCACATTAATATAGGCACTACGTTTTATTTGTTATAAAACAAGTACGGAAACGGAGCACTAAGTTTTTAACTAGTAGAACTGCCAACAAGAGTAACCACTTGTCACATCTTTTAAACTTTGGAAGTCCAGAGGGCAGCGGTTCTTGGCACGAAGACTATGCGTCGTCCAACGATACGGTTTCGGAAGACTTCCTGCATGATGTGACACCTGGATCAAGTCCAGGGATATGAAACAGAGAACCGAGAACACGGTTGAGCCGTGGTAAAAATTGCTGTTTTGAAGAGCGCGTTCCAGCGCGTAGTGTAAAGCAGTCGCCTTCCGTTTCTGGCGGTGGCGCCGCTGTGGCAATCGCAGCTTTGGTGTCTCCCTCTGGTGGGAAAGGTGAAAGGTTGCCTGTTCACGTGCATTTAAGGGGCGCTATGAGATCGTTAGTCGGTCAGTTGGTCAGTCGGAGGGAGTCTGGGTCAGTCACTCGTCACCAGTTCCTGGTCGTTCTCTCGTTCGCATTTGTGCGGCAGTCGTTAGAGTGCTAGTATGTCTGTCGTTTGGATCAAATTTTAACGCCGGCAAAATGAGAGTCTTGCCACTCCGCCAGTAAGAGAACTCCACTACTGGTTGCCCGGTCGGAGCTGAGTTCCTGCACCTGAGTAGCCGCGTTAGGCCGCCAGTCTGTTCGAGTTTCTCGGGCAATGGTCATTGGCGGTTGGATTGATCGGTTGGTCGGTCGCGCACTGAGACACGAGATGACTTGTCCGTCTTGAGCGTCGGCGCATGTGAGGTCGCCACGTGAGTCCAGTGGGCCGCGCCGTAAAGCGAGGGGTAGTGGCTTCGCTGTCGACACGAGAGCAACAGGGGTCAACCCACGACATCGGTCTGGCCGGTGCGAGCTGCGATGCCGTGAGACGGGAGATCGGCGCGCCTTCCTGCGTCCGTTGAAGCGGCTGGCTAGACGTGTCGTACGGTTAAAGACAGATGCGACGAACATAAACGTCTCACGAGGCCCCCCTGCGGGTGCGGGGGTAAGAGTAGGCCCGCGGTCTTCCTGCCTGTCGTAGGAGGCGACTAAAAGGAGTCTGAAACGTTTCGGCCTTAAGTGATGGTCCCCTCTCGGGTATGACCTCCATCTTTCTAAATTCTTCCGAAGAGCGAGCCAATTGGGGAAGGGCGCCTTACTTGGTGCATTGTGTCCATTTTGCGTTGAGTGCTTTCGCCAGCTTATTCGTCGTTGCATTGCAGTGCTGCCCGCTCTCCATCTCTTGGGCATGGATCCGTTCCTGCGTGCACTTTCCGCCATGCAATAAGCAGTGCCAGTTTCTGCACAGATGAAAACCATGGACGACGTGTCACCTAAAATCGAGCACGGTAGCCAGTCCGTTGTGGTGGGGCCGCCATGTACCCTGTTGGTTGTAGCCCCCTGGCCTCACAGGGATCGCTCTACTGATGCCTGCGCCGTTAACTCCCCACGTATGCCAAGGAGTAGATGCCCGTCTCCCTGGGGCATCAGGACTCCTGGCAATGGTCATCGTGTCAGGTGGCTATTGCTGTGGTTGGGTGGCGCCCGTGGGGAGGGCACTTGGTCGGAGTAGGTGGCATCAGGGCGGATGACCCGCAATGAAGCGTGGTACATCATCTCTCGCTGGCGGCCAGCCGTCAGCAGTCTCTAAGCGTTCCAAAGCTCTCTTTAAGGCTAATGTGTATGACCCCAAATCGTTCCCCTCCCTGGCCACACCATGGGAGTAACGAAAGGCTATGAATGACAGCAAAAGGTATTCGCCCCGGTATCTCGTCTGTACCAGAGCTGACGGGCAATCGTTTGTGTTTGTGAAGCCTCAGTTCTTTGTAGAACATTTAGAGGACAAGTTCGGGGAGGTGGAGGGCTTGTCCAAAATGCGGTCAGGGTCAGTCTTTATAAAAACAGCATCCTCTGCTCAGTCACGAGCCTTGCTCGCTTGTACGAAGCTGGCGGATGTTTCTGTTACTATCACCCCACATAAAAGCTTAAATATGGTCAAGGGCGTTATTTTTCACAGAGATCTCCTTTTACAGTCCGATGACGAGCTGCACGCCAACTTAGAGTGACGAGGGGTTCATTTCGTCCGGCGCGTCCACCGGGGTCCGAGCGATCACCAAGTTGCCACTGGTGCCTTCATCTTGGCCTTCGAGGGTGACACGTTACCTGAGAAGGTCAAGGTGATGGTATACTGTTGTGATGTCAAGCCATATATCCCTCCCCCATGCAGTGCTTCAAGTGTTGGAAGTTCGGCCATATGTCTTCTCGCTGTACTTCCAGCCTCACATGTCACGATTGTGGTCGACCGTCCCATCCTGATACTCCATGTGCCCCGTCTCCCATCTGTGTCAACTGCGGGGAGCACCATCCGCCTTGCTCGCCGCACTGTAAGATTCTCCAGAAGGAGCGGAAAATAATGGAATACAAGACCCTGGATAGGCTGACCTACACTGAGGCTAAGTGTAAGTTTGTATCCAGTACGAATGACGTCCACTTATGCCGCCACTGTCGCTTCTGTTACAGTTCCTATAGCTGCACCACACACCATTAGCTCTTAGAGCCAGAGAACCACACCTGTCCCCTTGATGGTGGGGGGCACTACACTCCCTGTTGCTCCTGCTCCATCTACTTCAGGAGCAACGTCCCCCCAACCATCGGGGACATCAGTTCCTCCCTCCCAGCCAGAGAAGTGTAAGACTTCTTCGGCTCCTCTCGCCAGGAAGGGGTCCCTTGGGGATCTCCCTTCGCCAGTTCCGACCGGTACAAGGGCAGACAGCAGCAAGTGGCTCAAACAACCACCGGTCCCTGGTCGTCCGTCCCTGAGACTGACCCAGTGAAGCCCTCCCAGCCTGAACCACCGAAGGCAGAGCGAAGTTAGCTGAAAAAGAAAAAGGTACCCAAGAATCCCGACATTGCGCTGGCACCCGTCCCACCGCTTCCAACAAGCTCAGTGTCTGAGGGCGAGGTCGAGATTCTGGCGTCTGCTTGTTATATCCTAGCCAGTAATGCCAACCGAGCCCGCTGCCAAAAGGTTGGCAGCATCAAAGTCCGGACGCCGTCCGCATAAGCAGCGCCAGCGAGACAGGAAATCGCCGCAAGTCTGCGCGCGCCACCGCTGGCTTCTGGCTTCTTAAGCGCTGGAGTCGCGAGCGCTAGGACAGTTCTGTATTCGCCGCTCAGTTGTATACTCGCCACCGAATTGTGTACTTGCTAGTCAGTTGTGTGTTCATAGCAGCAGAGTTGTTGTTTGTCGTCAGCCGACGTTGACCTAGCCGCTCCGACTCGAACTAGACAGATTTCTGTAGACACGGAGTTCACTACTGTGTTGCTGTATCTTCGTGAATAAAGATAAGTACCGACTTTTATTTAATCAGAGTGTTTGGGTTTTCATCTTTCTGTTCACTGTTCCAGCGGACCGGTCGGCCCGCTATTAAAAGTGTGGCGGTGACTTCGTAAGCCGTTTCTACAGCGAATTGTTTGTCCCTACGAACGCCGCCACAAAACTGGCGACGAGGACTTCCGAACTCGTGTGCAGGGCTGGTTCAACTTGTTCTTGTTCTACTAATTATAGAGATAAAATTTTGGGGGCTGGTTTAATTTGTGTTCACTATGTCTGCCGACTTACAACAGTTGATCTTGTTACAGAGTCAGCAAATACAAAGTCTGGTGGAAGCAATCTCCAAACAAGCGGCTAATCCTCCAACACAAAAGGAACAAGCACAGGCAGCACCACCTTTCCGTGCTTTTGATGCATCACGAGAAGAATGGCGAGAATATTTCGCGCAGTTGCAAGCGCACATGACAGTCTACAAAATCACAGGTACTGAGCGGCAGCTTTATTTAATTTCCACTGCAGGCGTGGAAGTCTATCGACTACTTTGTAAGTTGTTCCCGGAATCCCAGCCAGAAGCTTTAGACTATGACGTTGTTGTTAACAAGCTTGCTGAGTATTTCGAGTCGCGAGTTCATGTGGCAGCAGCCAGATTCAAGTTCTTTAGATTAAAGAAACTGCCACATCAATCTAATAAACAATGGTTAACAGATTTACGGGGCCTCACCCGTCAGTGCCGATTTAATTGTGTGTGTGGAGCTTCCTACAGTGATGTCATGTTACGAGACGGTATTACTCAAAACATTGCAGATTCTCGTATTCGTGCTGCTATCTTAAAGTTGCCTGACCCGTCATTAGAGACTGTGATGAACATCATTGAAGCCCAAGATACTTTTGACTATGCTGAGTGTGAGTTAGATCAGCCATGTATTTCTCAAATTGCCTGTGCTAAGCAAGTTATGTCACGCCCGCGGCCCCACCGGCAGAGTCAGACTGTAAACACTAGCCGGCCGCGTCATGTTAAACACATTCGTCAGCCGCGTGTGCAAAATGATAGAGTTAAGTCTTGCCCTAAGTGTGTTCTTGCTCATCCTCGTGAACGTTGCCCGTTGAGAAACGCGGTTTGTCACTTTTGTCAAAGGAAAGGACACATCCAGACTGTTTGTTTGCGTAAACGCAAGAACAATTCTAGTGCTGCCCAGCCCATGGATATTCATGTTCTTCAAAGCCAGCCCGCCCAGAAGGTCGCGTTTAAAGACTCTTCCACGGTTCGTGTGGGTAATAAACTTGTTCGCAATAAGCCACCCACCCAGCCCTCTGCTATGCGACCCAGGCGTAATTCAAACGCTGTAAAAAGTAATGTACAGACTGCAAGTGAAGCGGGAGTTGTTGTTCCACCCGCCCAACCCACGAGTTGTCGTAAACTGCGAACACGCGCTAAACGCGCTGATTTTGTGTCTTCCGCCTCCACTGCACCGATCCAGAGACAGTGTAATAAACTATTTGTGAAGCTACGCATCCAGGATAAGACCTTCAATTTTCAATTAGACACTGGTGCGTCTGTGACTCTCATAAATAGTGCTACGTATGCGGCTATCGGCCGCCCTAAACTTTCAGCGGCAAAACATTCTTTGGCTACTTATAGTGGAGAACAAATTCCTGTGTTAGGTGTATGTAGCGTGCCAGCCACATTCCGTGGCAATACAAAAACAGTTTCATTCACAGTGCTCCGCGCTACAGACAGTGTAAACATTTTCGGATTAGACTGTTTTGACTTGTTTGGCCTGTCTATCCAAGACAATGTGTTGCAAATTAATTCTGTTGTTGTTCCTTAAGACAGCATAACAGATTTGTGTAAACAATACAGTGACATATTTAAAGACGAACTAGGTTGTGCTGCGAACTTTGCCGCTCATATTACGTTAAAAGATAATGCTCAGCCTCGATTTTTTCGTGCTCGTCCAGTGCCTCACGCCCTCCGGGCACCTGTAGAAGATGAACTTCGTCGTTGGCAAAACAACGGTGTTATTCAACCCGTTTCAGCGAGCCAGTGGGCTTCTGCCTTAGTTATTATAAAGAAACCGTCTGGCAAGTTACGTTTGTGTGCTGATTTTAAGTCGACAGTTAACCCTCAGACTGTCATTGATTCTTTTCCTTTGCCTAGACCGGACGAGCTGATGGATAAGTTAGGGGAAGCTCGTTTCTTTTCCAAAATTGATCTCCGTGAAGCATATTTGCAATTGCCCCTCGACGAGCAATCACAACAGTATTTTGTCATAAACACGTCGTTGGGGTTGTTCCGTTTTCTGCGTTTGCCTTTTGGTTGTGCGTCAGCTCCAGCTGTTTTTCAGCGTTTTTTGTCACAACTTCTGGCTAATGTGCCATCGTGTTGCAACTATTTCGACGATATTGTTGTGTCCGGTCGGACGCCTGCTGAACATTTCCGTAATTTGGAGTGTTTGTTTAAAGTGTTGTCTCAGGCAGGCCTACGTTGCAACATCGATAAATGTTCATTTTTCCTTACGGAGCTGGAGTATCTGGGACATGTTATTAATGCTCAAGGCATTCATCCCTCCCAGTCACATTTAGCAGCTATTCGTGATTTGCCCGCCCCTCGCAATCTGCATGAATTGCAAGCAGTTCTTGGCAAATTGACATATTATATTAGGTTTATACCTAATGCATCACAGATTGCTGCACCGTTGCATCGTCTCCGCCGTAAGAATGTTCCGTTTGTGTGGTCAGCTGATTGCCAATCAGCCTTTCAGCAGCTTAAAGAGGCTTTATTGAATGATCGTTGTCTGGTCCATTACGACCCTAACAAGCCTCTAGTGTTAGCTTGTGATGCCTCTTCTTTCGGCCTCGGTGCTGTGTTGTCTCACCGAGTCGGTAACACCGAACGTCCTATTGCGTTCGCATCTAAATTGCTAAACAAAGCTCAGTGTAATTATAGCCAATTGGACAAGGAAGCGTTGGCTATTGTGTTCGGTGTCACAAAATTCCATCACTACCTCTATGGTAGACCATTCTATTTAGTAACAGATCACAAGCCCCTGACGTCACTGTTTCATCCGTCTAAACCAGTTCCTCAGCGGACAGCTCAGAGACTACAACGTTGGGCTCTTTTGTTATCACAATAGCAGTATGAGATACTGTATCGCCCTACAGCTCAGCATGCAAACGCTGACGCGCTTTCTAGATTGACGATTGCTGCGGATGATGTCTTCGATTCCTCTGACGACTCTTGCCATCAGATTGACGCCGATGAGCATCAATCCCTCCGGGATTTTCCGATTGATTATCGTCAGGTGGCACGTGAGACAGCTACGGATCCTCATCTGAGTTTACTATTACGTTTTGTTCAACGTGGTTGGCCGTCCAAGGCAAAGGACATATCGGATCCTGTGGTTCGTCGCTATTATCCGCAACGTCATCTGTTGTCTGTTTCGCACGGAGTTTTGCTGTTACGCACCGAGAATGACCAGCTTCGTGTAGTGGTTCCTCAAGTGCTCCAATCCAAGGTCCTCGACTTGTTGCATCAAGGTCATTGGGGAGTGGTCCGCACCAAGCAGCTTGCCCGCCGTCATTGTACATGGATCGGCATTGATAAGCAGATTACGCAGATGTCTACAGATTGTTCGACGTGTGCCGAACACCAAGCTGCTCCGCCTCAACGCTATTTTGAGTGGGCACGCCCTGCCGGTCCCTGGCAGCGAGTACACATTGATTTCGCTGGTCCATACTGGAATTCTCGTTGGCTCATCGTGATAGATGCATTTAGTAATTTTCCGTTTGTTGTGCCCATGCAGTCTACAACGTCTGCACAAACTATACAGGCGTTGACTTCAATTTTTTGTATTGAGGGTCTTCCAGAAGTTTTAGTGTCTGACAATGGTCCACAATTTATCTCTGCTGAGCTGAATTTGAATGTTTTTGTTCTGCCAATGGCATTCGCCATGTTCTTACTCCGCCGTTCCACCCTCAATCGAATGGTGCAGCGGAACGTTTTGTACGTACATTCAAGGATCATATGGACCGCCTTCGTGCTACGCACTCTCGTCAGCAGGCCCTCATCACGTTCCTGTCGTCGTACCGGACCACGCCACGCGACGGCCCTTCGCCTGCGGAGCTTCTCCACGGCCGTCGTCATCGCACCCTACTACGGTTGTTGCACCCCCCGGATCGACCCGCCGCTTCTGAGCATCGCACGCGTTTTCAGCGCAACGACGCCGTTTTTTTCAGAGTTTATCACGGTCGCCGTCGTTGGGAACGTGGTACCGTGATAAGTGTCCAGGGTCGCGGTTTTTGTACTGTTCAAGGTGCTACTGGGGTGCACAGGAGGCATCAGAACCAGTTGCGCCGCGCTGGCCGCCCGGATTCTGCCGCTCGTTCTTTGTCCACAGATTTGGTCCGCAGCGGGTTCCAGCCGCGCCTTCCGACTTCGCTGCCGCCCCCAGGGCGGCAGCAGCAGCAGCAGCCGTCGCCGCTACCACGCCGACAGCCCGTCCCGTTGATGCCTCCCGCGCAGCTTCATCCGGGAGCGCCCCAGGTGGTCGCTCCGGCGCCTGCGGTCCCTCTTCAGTCGCCACCGCCTTCGGAGCTGATGGACGTCGACCCCTCAGCCGGGCCGCCTTCCCAAGCGGTGGCTATGCAGCCTGTCCTGCAGCCGCTTTCCTTGGGCACCCCCAAGGACTCTGACACCGCAGCGCCTTGTCCGGCGCCCACTCAGCAGCCGTCGACGCAGCGTCAGGAGACGCTGCCTCTCTTCGTGGGTCCCGACGCCCCGTCGCGTCCAGTACCAGAAGTACTGACCTCGGTTTTCAGTCGGTGTTTCCCGAGGCCCCGCGCAGCCAACGCTGGGGTGTGGACCGGGGACTGCCACCGACAACAGTCTCCGCCCCGGTCTCTTCTGCTACGCCTGCGGCCAGACCCCTCCCCCGCCGTCGACGCTCGCCACGTCATTATTCAACGACGGTGCGGCGATTTGGGGGGGAGGAGTGTTATGTCCTAGCCAGTAATGCCACCCGAGCCCGCTGCCAAAAGGTTGGCAGCATCAAAGTCCGGACGCCGTCCGCATAAGCAGCGCCATCGAGACAGGAAGTCGCCGCAAGTCTGCGCGCGCCACCGCTGGCTTCTGGGTTCTTAAGCGCTGGAGTCGCGAGCGCTAGGACAGTTCTGTATTCGCCGCTCAGTTGTATACTCGCCACCGAATTGTGTACTTGCTAGTCAGTTGTGTGTTCATCGCAGCAGAGTTGTTTGTCGTCAGCCGACGTTGACCTAGCCGCTCCGACTCGAACTAGACAGATTTCTGTAGACACGGAGTTCACTACTGTGTTCCTGTATCTTCGTTAATAAAGATAAGTACCGACTTTTATTTAATCAGTGTTTGGGTTTTCATCTTTCTGTTCACTGTTCCAGCGGACCGGTCGGCCCGCTATTAAAAGTGTGGCGGTGACTTCGTAAGCCGTTTCTACAGCGAATTGCTTGTCGCTACGAACGCCGCCACAAAACTGCTGAAGACCTGGATCTCACCCGTCCCTCAGATGCCATGGATGTCACTCGTGCGGGTTCTGAATCGGTGGCAGCGAGTGAACAAGCGGCGTAAATTGCCTTCCTAGTCCCTTCACGCCTTCTCAGCCATGGACAATTTCATGCTCCAGTGGAACTGCAGCGGTTTTTTCCACCATCTAACTGAGGTCCGACAACTTATCAGCCTTCACCCTTTCTTCTGCATTGCTATTCAGGAAACTTGGTTTCCAGCAATGCGAACCCCCGCCCTCCGTGGCTATCAGCGTTATTATAAGAACCGGGCAGCTTATGAAAGGGTGTCTGGTGGCGTCTGCATATATGTCCTTAACTCTCTTCACAGCGAGTCTATCCCTCTACAAACACATTTAGAGGCTGTCGCTGTTCGGGTGTGGACGCCACAGGCTGTTACTGACTGCAGCCTTTACCTTCCACTGGATGGTGTTGTTGCGCAGCATGTCCTGGCTGCGCTGATAGCCCAATTGCCGCCACCTTTCTTGTTACTGGGCGACTTCAACGCCCATAACCCTCTGTGGGGTGAGTCGGTGGCAACAGGTCGAGGCGCCACCATTGAGCATTTCTTGGCACAGCTAGATCTTTCGCTTTTAAATGATGGTTCCTCCACACACTTTAGTGTGGCGCATGGCACATACTCCGCCATCGATCTTTCGATCTGCAGCCCTAGCCTCTTACCGTCTGTCCCATGGAGAGTGCATGACGACCTGTGTGGTAGTGACCACTTTCCGATCTTTCTGTCACTGCGTCAGTCTTCTGGGCGGCCTTGCAGGTGGGCCATTAATAAGGCTGACTGGGACTTGTTTTCCTCCACTGCCGCTATTGAGCCTCTCTCTAGTGATGACATTGATGCGGTGGTTCACTCCATCACCACCGGCATCGTTACCGCCGCCGAATCTTCTGGGTCCCCTCGACGGCGGACTGTGCCTTGGTGGTCACCTGAGATCGCTGAAGCGATTAAGGATTGCCGGCGGGCGCTCCAGCGTCACAAGCGACATCCCTCCGTCGAACACCTTATCGCCTTCAAACAGCTGCATGCGCGAGCCTGCTGCCTTATCCGCCAACGCAAGCAGGAGTGCTGGGAGCGGTATTTTTCCACCATTGGCCTCCATGTCACTCCATCGCGGGTCTGGGCCAAGATTCGACGCCTCTATGGCTATCGAACCCCTGTCAGCGTCCCAGCGCTCTCACTGAATGGAGTAGTTTGTACTGACTCCGACGTCATTGCAAACCACTTGGCAGAGCATTTTGCTCTGAATTCCGCTTCTGCGAATTACCCCCTGACCTTCCGCTCCATTAAAGAGCGGATGGAACGTCGGAGCCTGTCATTTCGCACCCACAATCCAGAATCGTACAATGTTCCATTCAGTGGGTGGGAATTTCGCAGTGCCCTAGCCGCTTGCCCTTATACCGCTCCTGGGCCAGATGGCATCCACTGTCAGATGCTGAAACGCCTTTCAGTGGACTGCCAGCGACGGCTCCTCGACCTTTACAACCATATTTGGGTCGAGGGTGAGTTTCCGTCGCAATGGCGGGAAAGTGTTGTTATCCCCATTCTGAAACCAGGCTAGAACCCTTTGGAGGTGGACAGCTACCGTCCCATTAGCCTCACCAACGTTCTTTGCAAGTTGTTTGAATGGATGGTGAGCCGGCGCTAGAATTGGGTACTGGAGTCTCGGGCCTTCTGGCTCTGTCTCAGGGTGGGTTCCGTAAAGGCCGCTCCGCCGCCGACAATCTGGTGAGCCTGGAGTCGGCCATCCGTACTGCTTTTGCCCGCCGTCAGCACCTGGTCGCTGTCTTCTTCGACATGCGGAAGGCGTATGATACGACATGGCGTCGTCACATCCTGTCTACACTTCATGGATGGGGTCTTCGGGGCCCTCTGCCGATGTTTATCAGAAATTTTCTGTCGTATCGTACCTTCCGCGTGCAAGTCGCGGCCTCCCATAGTTCCTTCCGAGTCCAGGAGAACGGTGTGCCACAGGGATCGGTTTAAGTGTCTGCCTGTTTTTAATAGCCATTAACGGGCTGGCTACGGCGGTGGGGACGTCTGTCTCCGCTTCCCTGTATGCTGACGACTTCTGCCTTTACTACAGCTCTATTGGCATTGCAGTCTTGGGCTGTAGTGCATGGCTTTCAGTTTTCGGCTGGCAAGACCTGCGTTATGCATTTCTGCCGGCGACGCACTGTTCACCCGGAGCCGTGGCTTTATCTTGATGGCGAACTTCTTGTTGTGGTTGAGACATACAGGTTTTTTGGTGTAGTTTTTGATGCCCGGTTGACTTGGCTTCCTCATATTCGGCAGCTTAAACAGATGTGTTGGCGGCATCCAAATGCTCTGCGATGCCTGAGCCATACCAGGTGGGGCGCTGACCGATCTACTCTCCTACAGCTCTACCAGGCGTTAATCCAGTCTCGTCTGGATTATGGGAGCCTGGCTTATGGCTCAGCATCACCATTTCTGCTGCAGGTACTGGACCCAATCCTACACAGCCTACATAGTTCATGCCATTTCCCATGCCAAGGCAGTGTTCAGCAACCGCAGATTTCTGTGGCTGACCCAACCTCGTGAGACGGTTGGTTGGTTGGTTGGTTGGTTCGTTTGGGGGATTCAAGGGACCAGACTGCGACGGTCATTGGTCCCTTTTTCCAAATACTTAAAATACCCACAGAGAATAAAAAACGTTCAACAGAATAGGCCTTGCCACTGGTGCTTTCCGGACCAGCCCAGTCTCCTGTTCCCGCAATCGGTCGTCCCCGGTCAGGTTGTACGATCGTGGTCCGCTTCAAAGAGCTTCTCTCCGGGCTTAGAGTTTTCACTGTTCCACCTCCTTTCCGGGCCACTTTGCCTACACCTCCATGGTGTGTTCCTCGCCATTGCATTCAGCTCGACTTGGCACAGGGCCCGAAGGACTCAGTCCCTCTGGAGGCCTTCCGCCGCCGCTTTCTTTCCCTCCTTGCAATGTATCAGGGCTCTGGCATTGTTTACACTGACGGCTCGATGGTTGCTGGTCGTGTCGGTTATGCGCTAACTCTAGGGGACCATTCCAAACAAGGTTCATTGCCGGCTGGCTGCAGTGTTTACACTGCTGAGCTGGTCGCCATCTTTCGAGCCCTAGAGTATATCCGCTTCTGCTCAGGTGAGTCCTTCGTGATCTGTAGCGATTCCCTGAGCGGTTTACGAGCTCTCGACCGGTGTTTCCCTCGTTCTCGTCTGGTGATGGCTATCCATGAGTCCCTGCATACTCTTGCCCGTAGCGGCCGTTCTGTGGTCTTTGTGTGGACCCCCGGCCATGTTGGGATACCCGGCAAAGAACGTGTTGACTGCCTGGCGAAAGAGGCCACCAGTAAACCATCTCTGGACGTTGGCCTCCCGGCGACTGATTTGCGGGCACTCTTATGCCACAAAATTTTCGACCTATGGGACACTGAATGGCGCAAACTGCCCATGCCAAACAAACTTCGCCCTATCAAGGCGACGACGACTGTGTGGCGGTCGTCCATGCGAGTCTCCCGCCAGGAGTCTGTTGTCCTCTGCCGGCTGCGCGTTGGGCACACTCGGCTGACGCACGGCCACTTATTGCGCCGTGAGGACCCACCTCCGTGTCGCTGCGGCTCCGTTTTATCTGTGGTCCACATTTTATTGGAGTGTCCGCTTTTAGCTGTGCTCAGGCAGACGTTGGCACTGCCTGACATGCTTCCTGCCCTTTTAACAGATGACCCTGCTATGGCTGGCTTGATTCTGGCCTGTGGCCTACGGTTTTAAACTCAGTTTTTAATGTGTTCTCGGTGGTTGGCTTTTCCTTTTTTTGTTCCTATAGTCGGCCAACCACCGTCACACTCTGTGTGATTTTATTTCCTTTTGTCTGGCCCTTGTCTACGTTTCCTTTGTTCTGTGTCGTCTGTCTCCTATTCTGTTGAACGTTTTTTATTCTCTGTGGTTTTTTAATATTTGGAAAAAGGGACCGATGACCGTCGCAGTCTGGTCCCTTTGAATCCCCCAAACCAACCAAAGGCCTTAGTTGGACCACACACCTGCCGCTTTATATATGTACAAATGTTAAGTAGAAATTGAAAATAACAGTTACCGTACGAAGACTCCATCCAATGACTCTCGTATGACCGTCTATTCTCTGTCCACTGCATCAACCGCTACCTCGAAACTACGTAATAAATGCCCGATGCCTCGCCCGATCCGCGTCAAAACCGCTATTTTTTTCCAAACTCTCGCTCATCTGGAGCTTCCACTAACGTCGTTTGGTGTCTGGCCACGCCCCACATATACTAGAAATTTGGGCGGAATCTATAGTAATCAGTAGGCGCGGGCCTCTTCTGAGGTAATGGAAAATTGTACTGAAATGCAGGAGGATCTGCAGCGAATTGACGCATGGTGCAGGGAATGGCAATTGAATCTCAATGTAGACAAGTGTCCTGTGCTGAGAATACATAGAAAGAAAGATTCCTTATCATTTAGCTACAGTATAGCAGGTCAGCAACTGGAAGCAGTTAATTCCCTAAATTATCTGGGAGTACGCATTAGGAGTGATTTAAAATGGAATGATCATATAAAGTTTATCGTCGGTAAAGCAGATGCCAGACTGAGATTCATTGGAAGAATCCTAAGGAAATGCAGTCCGAAAACAAAGGAAGTAGGTTACAGTACACTAGTTCGGCCACTGCTTGAATACTGCTCACCGGTGTGGGATCCGTACCAGATAGGGTTGGTAAAAGAGATAGAGAAGATCCAACGGAGAGTAGCGCGCTTCGTTACAGGATCATTTCGTAATCTAGAAAGCGTTACGGAGATGATAGATAAACTCCAGTGGAAGACTCTGGAGGAGAGACGCTCAGTAGCTCGGTTCGGGCTTTTGTTGAAGTTTCGAGAACGTACCTTCACCGAGGAGTCAAGCAGTATATTGGTCCCTTCTACGTATAACTCGCGAAGAGACCATGAGGATAAAATCAAAGAGATTAGAGCCCACACAGAGGCATACCGACAATCTTTCTTTCAACGAACAATACTAGACTGGAATAGAAGGGAGAACCGATAGAGGTACTCAAGGTACCCTCCGCCACACACCGTCAGGTGGCTTGCGGAGTATGGATGTCGATGTAGACGTAGATTTAGGTGAAGAAATTGGCACATCAGAGATAGAGCACTGTTTCCCAACATTATTTTGGCCCAAGGACCACTATGATTCCTGTTAGCAGGGACCACAAGGTAAGCTGTTTCGGTCTAAAATAAACGTTAATCAAAACTTTTAACATATTCGTTAAACTCAAAAATAATATGCTTTAGCAGCACTATTGTAATAGAAAACACAACACTGTAGTAAAAAATTAAATTCGATTTGTGTCAATCTGCTTTTTGAACTTGCATCATTTGTACAGCTTTGCTAGTCGTGGGGCTGATATTGTTGTTCAAAGTTGCACGCATACAATCAGTTACTTTCGTCACGTACTGGACTTGGTTTTGCAATTACCAGAAAAAACAGAACACCCTGGATCGGATAAATAAGTTTTGGAGAGAAGCATGAGATAGCGCAAGGCGATTTCCTCGAATTTTAGTGTATGCAATTGCCTTTTTACACCTAAACTGCTCAAGAGAATCAGAGTCAAATGCGTCCTTACAGTTTCTATCGTTTTCAAAGAGCTGTCACCTGGATTTCTACTGCAACTTTTCCAGCATTAGTGCTAAAAGGGTCGAGAATCAGTGTTTGGTCAACTTTACCTTGTGTTTTGTTATACTCTGGAAAGTAATAATTGAATTGTTCAGTCAACATTTGCAAATGTCTCTTGATGCTTTCTTGTATGCTCGAGTACTTTGAATGTCGCGAAAACAGAATAAATGTTTCCGCCAATTTCAATTATCCATATTGAAGTTTCCAAATAAAGTCACGGAGCTTATCTTTAAAGTCAAATGTATTTGCCAAATTTCTGTTTCAAATGGCTCTAAGCACTATGGAACTTAACATCTGAGGTCATCAGTCCCCTAGACTTAGAACTATTTAAACCTAACTAACCTAAGAACATCACACAGATCCATGCCCGAGGCATAATTCGAACCTGCGACCGTAGCAGCAGCGCGGTTCCGAACTGAAGCGCCTAGAACCGCTCGCTCATAACGGCCGGCAGCTTTCTGTTTCCGGAACCTTGAAAATGCAACTTATTCAAGAGTGTGAAAATATCTACAAGATAAACCAAATGCATCTGTGATATCAGATCAGAAAACTGCTCTACTAAGTCTCATATTTTCTCACCTAGGAACAACTAGACCTCAAACTTTGAGTTCGTGTAACGAATATAAGTTAGAAATTCTAAATCTGATTGGGAACCAGTAGGTTAGAGGAAGTCGTGGCAGGCCACATCGAACCATTCTGAGAATTGTGGAGTGACCCCTTCCCTCCCCCCACCCCCACTACAAAATAGCACGTCAGACGATGCGTAGAAGTGATGGGGCTACTATCAAGGAAAGTCCACACACGCGCATACGTAATCCCCCGTACGGAAAAACACGACTGACATCTTCCTCACACAGCCGACGGCTTTTCTGGGGCAAAAACCAGCTGCGATCCTACGCAACTGTGCCATCTGATACAGCTTAACAGCTGAGATGAGGTCACTCTGAAACTCAGCCACACGGCCGAGACGTTGCATGCACACTTCCGAGAAAATACAGGGCGGCCATTCAACAGCTGTTGGCTGTTATGCGAACTGACCTTTCCCTGGCGTGTTTCCAACTTCCAGACTTCTCGGGTGTCCGCCCAGGTCACGTCGTAAGTTCTCCAGGATATTTCGGCAAACAAATTCGTTACTATCTACAGGTGATTTCTGATGACAACTAAAGAACCCCTGAAGGTGGCAACGAGTTCGTTTGCCGAAATGTCGTGGAGAACTTACGACGTGACCCTGGCGGAAACCTGAGATTTCTGCAAGCTATTGGTTGTTGAGCATCAACGACACACACGCCCCCTCCCCCCCCCCCCCCGCCCCCGCCAACAACTCTCTCAATCTCTGTCTCTATTTATCTCTCTATCTCTGTTCATCTCTATCGATCTCTCTCCTGCCCAGCGAAAAGGGGTTCGTAGGAAGGTTGGAAACTTATTTGGACTTTTACAGCCTTTCGGTCCACTTTGCTACGAGCGTCGAATTGTAAGAAACAGGCTAATAGTTAATTCCCAAAAAAAACGGTTCTCATGAATTTCCACACTGATCAAAATAAAAATCCGACACAACCTGTAATATGTATAGATAACCAAAACATTAGTGCTGCCAATGAAACTAAATTTCTTGGGATTCATATCCAGGAAAATCTTAAGTGGAGCACTCATATCACATCCCCAAATTCAAAAATAGCAAAAATGAGCTATGTAGTAAGAATTCTCTGCAACAGTATTAGTGCAGAAACAGGTAAGCACGCTGTATACTTTACTCGTGTACATTCAATACTGAAGTATGTTATCATTATCTGGCCGGCCGGAGTGGCCGTGCGGTTGTAGGCACTACAGTCTGGAACTGCGTGACCACTACAGTCGCAGGTTCGAATCCTGCCACGGGCATGGATGTGTGTGATGTCCTTACGTTAGTTAGGTTTAAGTAGTTCTAAGTTCTAGGGGACTGATGACCACAGCAGTTAAGTCCCATAGTGCTCAGAGCCACTTGAACCATTTTTTATCGTTCTCTGGGGAAATGTACACCATGGCAAAACAGTTTTCAGGAAACAAAAGGTAATCATAAGAATAATGAAACGAGTGAGCAGCAGAAAACCGTGCAAACCTTTCTTTAAAGATCTAAAGATCCTGCCCCTTCCCTGCATTTATATACTGGAAGTAGTCATGCATGTCAAAAAAAGCATAATGAGAAAAGGAAAACCTTTTTCCTCAAAACAAAAGTGTCCATGATTACAGTACCAGGTCAGACAGTGACATACATGTTAATCATTGTAACACCACATTGTGCCAAAAAGGTGTATATCATGCAGGAACAAAACTTTACAACAGATTACCAAGACACATAAAATCTCTTCCTGAACCAGAAAGCTTTAAAAAGTCTGTGACAGCCTACCTTTTAAAAAACTGCTACTATTCAATCTCACAGTATCCAATGCAAGAAAAACTGTAATTTGTATCTTTAACTGTAGAAATAAGTTATAAATATACAGTATATCAAAAATTGTAATTATCAACTGTATAGATCCAATTTGTCATAAAAAATTAAATGATGTATGTTTGATGTTTGAAAAACCTATAGCTAAAAAGGTTTTCTGTCCAGTATCCTGTGTAAAATATATGTACTGAAAAAGAGATTTGTAGGGACAAATAAATAAATAAATAAGTCTTTCACAAACGGCTACTAGATGGTGCTATTGAGATGTGACATCTCTATTGTTTTCTGTTTTACTCCTTTCTTCGTTTTTCTTTGTAACGATACTTGGTACTTGGCTTATGGGTTTCTGCCTCCTTTTCGAAGTGTGATTCTGTTATCATAGCAAATGATCAGGCTTACAAGTGCTTTAAACTAGCAATAGTGGCATGATGACTCAGACATTCCCACAGTGACTACCACATGCACTGATACAGCACGCATAGAACGAGGTGAGCAGTTTTCGTCCAAAGCACTGGGTGAGCTCATTTGTTTGTTCGGAAGGGGTGGCCGAGCAGTGTCTGCCACCTTTCGGCCAGTCGGCGATGACAGAATCGACACTCACGCCCCGCAATCTGTCTCAGACGATTTTATAAAAACAATTTGGTAAAAAAAAATTCATTTTTACTTTACTTGTGGCTTTATACGTCACGTTCATTATGATATGCCCATAATTTCGTTAATGGTCACAGTTTTTGTGATATTTACATGAAAATAAGACACTGCTCGAAATTCTAAAAAGTTTGCCATCTCTCTGATTTTGCGTTTGGTGCATATTACATAATATGTTGCCATGCTCAATATTTTGCTAAGACATTGGATTTTTCTGTAGACTTGGGTGGAGGTCTTTATCTGTTACTAATCTCGAGAAAACTGATCTGACGTAGCACATCATTTGCGATCGCACCGCACCAGCGATAAAGCCCGAGTGAAATAGCCACAAAATTGCTCATATTCCATAAACGGTTTTGAGATATTCGTCAAATAATAGCACGCAAAGAGGAGAGAATATTGCCATATAGTTATCATGCAAAACTACATTATATAACGCGTCATTCCGCTAACTACAGACTTTTGAATGAAAGATCATAATTTCTAAGGACCGTCGACAGCTGGTGAAACGATAAATGCTATAGGTTTTGGAACAACAAAAGCGAAGACATTACACATTCCTTTTGTACTGGGATTGTACTTTTTCATAGGATATTGACCTTACTTTTCCTCAGTTCCCCGCTTAATAAATTTAATAAACGACTGTTTCAGACTACTCTCGGAACTGCATTTGCACAACGTGTTAGTGATGTGAGATGAGGTGAGACTGTAAACTCCGCTGTGTTTTGTTGAAAGAAACAAATTTTAATATGGCAACAAGAGAGACGCGTAGGTTTTCCTCAAAATTCGCCACTCGTGACACTTCTCTGAAAGTCACAAATGGTTAAAGAGCCAAGACAAAATACATCACTGCATTTTCAAAAAAAAAAAAAAATGTTCAAATGTGTGTGAAATCTTATGGGACTTAACTGCTAAGGTCATCAGTCCCTAAGCTTACACACTACTTAACGTAAATTATCCTAAGGACAAAAACACACACACACACACACACACACACACACACACACACACATTCCCGAGGGAGGACTCGAATCTTCGCCAGGACCAGCCGCAAAGTCCATGACTGCAGCGCTCTAGACCGCTCAGCTAATCCCGCGTGGTGCTGCATTTTCGGCGGAATTCTTTTTATATACTAACCGAAGCGGAGGTAACAGATCTTTTTGGACGATCGCCATGAAAATGTGGGCATGGAGGGGTCCCGCTTAATATTTACAAAAACTGCGGGCGTAGGCTTCAGTTTAGAGCAGCACTTCCCCTCCAGTGCTCAGCATTTCCCCTCCGGCGCCTGCCCGCAACCCCCACCACCACCCACTACTCTCCCCACACGTGCCGTGCCATCTGTACATCTACCGGCCACGGTATTCTGCATGCACTCCATCTCCTCGTCATCGGATTCTAGAGATCAGGAGAGTTGTGAGCAGACAAAACTACTTTCGTCCTACTATAGCTGTGAGTTCCTTTAGTGCTCATTGAGGTGGCATGTAGGAACTGTAACTTGTGAAATATTCGTTCACTTTCATACATTAATGAATAAAAGATTTACTTAACTTTGACACACCTCTCTGCTGTAGGAGTACTGGATAATTTACAGCTCTCATTGGTTAGCAAAGTATCACGTCCACAAATTAACAAACTGTTCTCTTCCACTGCAATATTCAACATTTACAGCAGTGCACTTCATCAGAAACTCGAACAACTGGTTGGTCCTATACTATGATGTTGACTGCTGTACCTGAGGTCTTGAATTGGGCTAAGCTGTTCCATGATTGGCTCTATATTGACCTCTGGTGTGACAGCACTGTTTTGCTGAGAGGGGATGTGTGGTTTTTCATCATGGGCACCTCACCTACACTGTTGTGAATCACAATGACATCTCATTAACATCTGTGGTATTGATATGTATTGCCAAATTTGATACCGTACTGCAGTCTCTGGATGACACCACAAGGAGTTTCTAAAAATCTCTTCACTATTGGTTCAAATGGCTCTGAGCACTATGGGACTTAAGATCTGAGGTCATCAGTCCCCTAGAACCTAGAACTACTTAAACCTAACTAACCTAAGGACATCACACACATCCATGCCCGAGGCAGGATTCCACCCTGCGACCATAGTGGTCGTGTGGTTCCAGACTCAAGCGCCTAGAACCGCTCGGCCACACTGGCCGGCCCTGCTCACTATTATTTTATTAGCTCTGACTTGTTATTGTTAAGGTAATGTCAACAGAGAAATTGGCCCAGTGTAAGAATGAAAACCTGACATGATGGCTTTAGTTGGATGGTTTTATGATTTTTGTAAGGCTTGTAAGCTCCCTATTCTTTTTTAATATTCTGATAACATTCAGGTTTGTATACTGAAACATGCCCTAAATGAAATGGTCTCTGATTTTATCCATACTGGATGAGATGTCGTGGTTGTGAATGTCAATCTTAAAAAATTTATCGGCTCAACCACTTGTTTATAGTGTAAAACACTAAGGTTGACGCGTTTCGGAAGTCAAGCTTTCATCATCAGAATAATAAAAAGTAAAGAAACCTGTTGAAACTCGCTAAAATGGGACATGCACCAGGGACAATAAAATTGGTAATATAATTAAAACATCGTGGCTACTTCCCTTGTTGCAGCCGTGTCTTCCAAGGTGCATCTCCACATAGTCGTCAAAATATAAACTTTTAAAGGAATCTTTCTTATTCGAGGATAAGTTTTCAATCACTAATAATTCAGCTTTGATAAATGAAATTAAGGATAAGCCTATCGCTGACACGGCCCGCCTAGTATCTCTTGACATTAAAAACCTTTATGCGAATGCGCCGGTAAATGAGGCCGTTAACGTCATCCAAGAAACTTTGCTCAAGTACAAAACACTGTCTCAGCAGGAAATAGTCGAATTCATCGAACTGTTAGAATTCATTCTGAAATATAATTATTTTTCTTTTAACAATAAATTTTATATGCAAGAAGATGGACTGGCTATGGGTTCCAGTATATCTGGAACCATAGCAGACATCTTTATAAATCATTTGGAAAAAAGATTCCTCGTTAACCCGCAACATCCCGTGGATAAAGTTGTATATTACAAACGCTATGTAGATGATACGCTGCTTCTTATTGATGGACAAGAAAAAGAAGTTGCAGAAATAGTAAATAAATTTAACGAGTTACACGGTAAAATTGAATTCACTGTGGAAGAAGAGAAAAATGGTGAACTGCAATTTCTCGACCTAAGTATTAGGAAACAAAATGGTAGGCATATTTAGGAAACCAACCACAACTGATGTGTTGATACAAAATAATTCCTGCCATCCAAATAGCCAGAAACTTTCTGCTTTTAGATCTTTGATAGATAGAGCCTTTAGAGTCCCCATGAATGAAGAAGACAGAATGACTGAGCTGAACATCGCGTAACAACTAGCCAGAGCTAACGGATATCACCAAAACGTTGACAATAAATTAATACGACAGAAACAGCGCGGATGCAAGGAAGAATACCGCAAATAATATTACGAGAGTCACAATACAATACTTCGGTGATATTTCGCAAAGGGTGGCTGACATTTTCAAACCTTTCAAAGTTGATACCGCTTTTCAGACCAATAATACGCCGCGGTTTAAACTAAGAAATAATTTTCAGCAGAAAAACTATAGCCGGCCGCGGTGGCCGTGCGGTTCTGGCGCTGCAGTCCGGAACCGCGGGACAGCTACGGTCGCAGGTTCTAATCCTGCCTCGGGCATGGGTGTGTGTGATGTCTTTAGGTTTGTTAGGTTTAAGTAGTTCTAAGTTCTAGGGGACTTATGACCTAAGATGTTGAGTCCCACAGTGCTCAGAGCCATTTGGAAAACTATAAATATGAGAGAGCTGCGGTATATAAAATTCAGTGTAACACGAGCAAGGCAAGCTATGTAGGCCAAACAGGTAGGTCCTTTAAAGTACGTTACAAAGAACATAGCGATGCTTTCCCGCTTAATGATTTCGAAAATTCAGCTATAGCCACGCATATTTGGGAAACGGGACATCCCATGTTGGGAATAGATCAGGATCTCGTTATTTTACATAGACAGGACAAAGGCAGAAAGCTGGATCTACTAGAACATCTGGAAATTACGATACATAGCGGGGATAATCAGAACACACTGAATGAACAGCTAACTGGTGATACAAATAACTTTTTCAAACATTTCACTGGTTTCTTTTAGTAACTACATTTTTAGCAATAGGCGGGATCCAATCATTTCATGAGGTCCTTGGAACATCCATACGTTATCTGTTTGTAAGGACATCTCTGTGACTTCTTTGTTTACTTGCGCGAGAGCTCACTCGCGTTTCAGTGTCGTGTTTGACTACGTGGTGTGTGGTATCAACGAAGACGCACGGGCGGTTTACGACGATACAGGAGAGAGCCATGTGGTTAGATGTTGAACACCATAGGTGACACCATTTTAGAGTTTTTTATATTTTGACGACTATGTGGAGATGCAGCTTGGAAGACACTGCCGCAACAAGGGAAGTAGCCACGAAGTTTTAATTTTATTATCAATTTTATTGTGCCTGGTGCATGTTCCATTTTAGTGAGTTTTAACAGGTTCTTTTACTTTTTACTATTCTGATGATGGAAGCTTGACTTCCGAAACGCGTAAATCTTAGTGTTTTACACTATAAACAAGTGGTTGAGCCGATATATTTTTTAACATTGAAATTGTCTCTTCTGTAATATAAAATTTAGATCTATGAAGTGATGAGCGTCTACAATATTTTTAAAGGAATAGAATAAAAGGAGAATAGGTGTTTGTTAATTTGCACTTTCTCGTCCGATCAAAATCTACGTCCACGTATGTCTTTCTTCAGGTCCAGAAAGCTGTGAAAAGAAAACGGCGAACAGTCCGAACTGTATGGAGGATGTTACAGTGTTTCCAAACCAAATAGCTGAAGTGTAGCCTTCGTACAATTGGCAGTGTGGTGGCGGGCATTATCGTGCAATTGGATGATACCAGCTGACAGCATTCCTGAAGGAGGCCATCATTACCTTAACTGTTGCCACCATCTCGGGCCTGAGGGCGAACGGCGAAGCCAACTGTGGAAACATCACACAACTCCCATGCCAAAGAAATCCACAGCAGTTCAGACAAGGTCAGGTAACGTCATGAAGACCTTCGACTGCAGAGGCCCTCTATTTGCTGAGTTCCTCGACTGTGGAACCACAATCAATGCACAGTGCTACGAAGAAAATTAGCAGAAAATGCGATGCACCGTAAAGTCGCAATGCCCAAGAATACTGTCAGGCGGAATCATCCAGTTGGACGATAACGCCCGCTCATACACTGCCAATTGGATGAAGGCTATGCTTCAGTGATTCGCTTGGTAAAAACTACAGTATCTAACGTACAGCTCGGATCGTTCACCACTGGACATTCAGATCTTTTGTGACACGAAGAAAGATGTATGTGGACGTCGGTTTCGGTTGGACGAGGAAGTGCAGGAGGCGATTCCGGTTGTTGATCTCTCAGCGGCCGACTGCATTCTACAGAACAGGAATCGATCGTCTCGTCTCCCAGTGTGTAAACTCACAAGAGTCTTCCTGGATCCACTCAGTAGCAATTCTGTACCCGTGGAGTGTTCGTATTGTCCAACTGGAACTGCCCAATCGGAATGCACAATGCACATGAATAGATGCAGGTGATCAGACAGGATACGTACGTACGTGTCACCTGTCAGAGTTGTATCTAGACGTATCTGGGGTCCCATATCACTCCAACTGCACACGCCCCACTCCCTTACAGGGCCTCCGCTAGCTTGAACAGTCCCCTGCTGACATGCAGGAGCCATGGATTCATGAGGTTGTCTCCACACCGCCGGCCGTGGTGGCCAAGCAGTTAAAGGCGCTACAGTCTGGAACCGCGCGACCGCTACGGTCGCAGGTTCGAATCCTGCCTCGGGCATGGATGTGTGTGATGTCCTTAGGTTAGTTAGGTTTAAGTAGTTCTAGGGGACTGATGACCTTAGAAGTTAAGTCCCATAGTGCTCAGAGCCATTTGAACCATTTTTTTTGTCTCCACACCTGTACAAGTCCACCCGCTCGTTACAATTTGAAACGAAACTCGTCCGACCAGACAGCATGTTTCCACTCATCGACAGACCAATGCTGGTGTTGACGGGCCCAGGCGAGGCGTAAAGCTTTGTGTCGTGCAGCCATCAAGGGTATACGAGAGTGCTTTCGGCTCCGAAAGCCCATATCGATGATGTTTCTTTGAAAGGTTCACACCCTGACACTTGTTGATGGCCCAGCATTGCGGAAGGGTTCTGTCACGTTGAACGATTCTCTTCAGTCATCATTGGTTCCGATCTTGCAGGATCTTTGTTCGGTGGCAGCGATGTCGGAGATTTGATATTTTACTGTATTTCTAATATTCACGGTACACTCGCGAAATGGTGGTACGGGAAAATCCCCACTTCATCGCTACCTCGGAGATGCTGTGTCCCATCGCTCGTGCGCCGACTATAACACCACGTTCAACCTCCCTTAAATCTTGATAACCTTCCACTGTAGCTGCAGTAACCGATCTAACAACTGCGCCAGGCACTTGTCTTATAAAGGCGTTGCCGATCTCAGCACCGTATTCTGCCTGTTTATGTGTCTCTGCATTTGAAGACGCATGCCTATACCAGTTTATTTGGCGCTTCATTGTAGTTTTCATTAATGAATTTCCTGTAAAACATGTTCCTTAGCGCCTGTAGGATCTTGTTCACTGTAATTTGTGACCCAGGATATAGTCTATACTGCCCACAGATGGGACAATATTTCAAGGCAGCACAATATTATTCAAAAGCTTTTGATGTGCTCAATGTTATTGAACAACCTTTCAGTCCCACCTCTACATCTTTAATATTACTGAGGATCCGGACATATTGCGCAGCAACATTGACTGACTAGGAGCCGCTTTAGACATTGTATTCTGAAGCTGTCTGTTTTTGCTCAGCCTACTGGTTTCACACGTGGTCAGATACTGTGCACCACTATGACGCTGATATACTGCTATAGAATCTACCACAGTGAAAAAGAATAACGAGAATTTTAATTTGAGACGAAATTTTTTTTTTTTTTGTTGACACAAAAAGGAATTACTGACATTGGCTGCGAGTGTGCACTGATTTAAATAAATGGGAAAAGTTGAAAATATGTCCAGAAATACCTGTAACGTACATCAGAATGGAAAGTCAATTCATTTTCAACATTTGAAAAGCGAAATGGTTAAAATGTACTGCAAAATCTTCAAGAAAATATAAATTACAACATTCTATCATATTAGGGCTCAACGAAGCATTATCTGTATACAGAGAAACATTTTGATTTTTTTGAGTTTCCCCATGGTTTTGGCTTTGAACTAATACGCGTTAAAAGAAACTCCGTTCTCATCTGATCAGAATTGAATAACAGTATTCAAGTATTCAAATTAAGTTTTCATAAGGTATTGTAATGGGACACCCTCTTCAAACATAACCTTTTTTTTATATAGAAATAGCCGATACGAGGATTTATCTCGAATCTGGTATGGGTGAATATTATCGCGGATGTTTCGCTGAAAGAATTTCATTTGTTTTGTATACACTGTATTATATTTCAGGGTATAAAAAAGAAATTAATTTGTTATAATCAATACCTACGAAATTCTATGAAAAGAATTGGAAACTACGAAATATCTGCCATATTTAAAATTCTTATTATTAATTGCACAATCTAACGCTAATTATTAAATTCATTTATGAATTCATTTATAAAATAATGGTATAACTTGGTGATGATTCTTCTTTTCGCAAGAAAGTTTGTAAACTCTTTTGCTTTGTAAACTGTTTGGAATATTGTGAGATCCGCGGAATATAGTGAGTAGTGAGCATGCCTCTGATGGAATCAGACGTGTTTTTGATTGTGTCACTAATAATGTAATTTGTGGTGTGATAGAAGTGGAAATTGTAAAGACGGTGTGATATTTAATAATGTAACAAAGAATAAAATTCAGTAAATATCCCGGCAAATCTTCATTAGTTATTTAGTCATCAGCAACCCGCAATGTTAAATCAAAATTTCAGCCGCAAGAATGTATCCCTAGACGCAAGACTTGGAGATAGCAACAAGAGAAAATGAAGATAAGTAAAAAGTTTTTCCTCTGTGTATCTTACGCCTCTCGAAGCTTTCCAACTTTTGAAGAGACAGGAAAAATTAATACCGATGTGTGGGAGGGTAAGATTGCAGTAGGAAAAGGAGAATTTACGGGGTTTTTGTTGTGTTGCCATTCACTGCATGACAATTCAGGTAGTAAGTGAAGTCAGATTATATGTCGTCGCTACAACGTGACGAAAAGGAACTTAAATCTAATACGGGAACAGTACGACACCACATAACTGGCGGAAGGTCTGGTGCAGTGGGTCTTTGCACTCTTCGTATATGCCCTCGCGTCAAGTTCGTGAGTGTGGTTACACGCACTGAAATCGGGGGCAATTAAGTACACGTAGTGCATCGCGTCCTTCGTGAGCAGAAATGCACTTGACGGAGCGGCTGTTGGTTTGGCGGAAATGTACGGCGTCCTCTGTTTACCGATTAATTTTAGCTCCCAGCTCACGGCACACGTCACATCCTGTGTTTCTAGCTGCGCTGCAATCACACACTCGACAGTGATTACCCACCCACGCACCGAACGCTTGCTATCAACACGTGCGACGTTAAATGTAGGCCTCTACCGACACCGAGTGATGCGATGTAGCGCAGCTTGATGTTGGTTCAGCTACACCCAAGGTCGCGTCATCAGAAGTGCAGGGACTCGAATGGCTTCAGTATGAGCCGGCGTAGCCTACACAGTCTCCAAACCACTGAGGGTACTTAGCACGATAACACATGTTAGGCCTTCTTGCCGTTCCAATTGGATATGAAGGGTGGATGAACGGCTAAACGCCTTTCCGTGCTGTATCCGCGCTCCCTACGAGACCGAAACATAGCGGTTATAATTATTCTTTCGCTACTTGAGAGTGATCTCAGGATAGTGAAACTTTGTGGAAACATTTGCGGGGACATGTGGAAGAGACTTCTTAAGTAATAGAACCCAGTACGCTGTCCTCGATGGTGAGTGTTCATCGGAGGTGAGGGTATCATCTGGAGTGCCTCAGGGAAGTGTGGTAGGTCCGCTGTTGTTTTCTATCTACATAAATGATATTTTGTATAAAGTGGATAGCAATGTGCGGCTGTATGCTGATGATGCTGTGGTGTATGGGAAGGTGTCGTCGTTGAGTGACTGTAGGAGGATACAAGATGACTTGGACAGGATTTGTGATTGGTGTAAAGAATGGCAGCTGACTCTAAATATAGATAAATCTAAATTAATGCAGATGAATAGGAAAACGAATCCAGTAATGTTTGAATACTCCATTAGTAGTGTGGCGCTTGACACAGTCGTGTCGATTAAATATTTGGGCGTAACATTGCAGAGCGATATGAAGCGGGACAAGCATGTAATGGCAGTTGTGGGGAAGGCGGATAGTCGTCTTCGGTTCATTGGTAGAATTTTGGGAAGATGTGGTTTATGTCTAAAGGAGACCGCTTATAAAACTCTGATACGATCTATTCTTGAGTACTGCACGAGCGTTTGGGATCCCTATCAGGTCTGATTGAGGGAGGACATAGAAGCAATTCAGAGGCGGGCTGCTAGATTTGCTACTGGTAGGTTTGATCATCACGCGAGTGTTATGGAAATGCTTCAGGAACTCGGGTAGGAGTCTCTGGAGGAAAGGAGGCGTTCTTTTCGTAAATCGCTACTGAGGAAATTTAGAGAACCAGCATTTGAGGCTGACTGCAGTACAGTTTTACTGCCGCCAACTTACATTTCGCGGAAAGACCACAAAGATAGGATAAGGGAGATTAGGGCTCGTACAGAGGCATATAGGCAGTCACTTTTCCCTCGTTCTGTTTGGGAGTGGAACAGGGAGAGGAGATGCCACAAATCACACGGGTTCAAATCTGGTGATAGCGGTGTCCACGTAGTTTGGAACGATCGACTACCCTGAAGTGGTTTTCTCCAAATGTGTCACGATCATTACATCGATATTTGCGAAGAGCAACACTGTCTCCGTTGCTATGATGAAACAGCTTTACCAGCAATGACCTGCTGATATTATCCAGTCCCATGTTGACTGTCTCCAACTGACGCTTGTATTTTAACCCTACGTCACCGTATCAGTACCGGCGCACAAAGGCAAGTCATGGCATGAACACTGCTTATAACGCAAATATTGCAGCGCACAGTCAAAGAAATGGTACAAATGGTTCTGAGCACTATACGACTTAACTTCTGAGGTCATCAGTCGCCTAGAACTTAGAACTAATTAAACTTAACTAACCTAAGGACATCACACACATCCATGCCCGAGGCAGGATTCCAACCTGCGACCGTAGCGGTGGCGCTGTTCCAGACTGCAGCGCGCACAGTAAGAACAGCATGCCTATGAAGGTGAATACCCATACAGTAAATAGTTTTCCGTCTTGTAATGGTTCTTTATTTACGTAACCATTACGGCACTCCAACCCCAGTTCTCGATACCAGCAATATCGTACTACTTTTCTGCGAAGTAACAGACATATTTTTGTGACAACATTCACATTTGGTTTTATTAATGTACAGGTACTCCGATGTATCGATATATTACAGAGATATGGTTCTTGTGTTTATTCATTTCTGTGAGACTGTCACAATCTTTGACTTACTTGTAATCGTTTTGGTGTGAATGCGCACAGAGCAGTCTTTGTTACACTTTGGCAGAAGTTAAGTTGTTATTTCGCTTTGTAAAAGAACACGCAAGTCTTGTGTTTGGTTAAAGTGGAAATTAAATATATGAAGATTGATACAAAACAGTTTTCTTGATGATGTAACAAATAAGAAGTTTATGTGACTTTACAAGAAGTTTAATAAAAATGTGGATAGTGGACACCAAGTCAAAGATTATTTCTACCATACCATTGTTCTGATCTGCGATTGTTTGATCATTAAGAATCTCCTGAAAAACGCATTTTTTAGGACTTCAAATATTGCTAAAATACAGATCTGGACCCACTAGCAGTCAAAGTCGAATCACCCTAGAATCGAAAAGATGAGCCATAACAACTTCGACGAAATCTACGTTGGAATCCATTCAAGATAAGTGCCAAAATTAATGACTTTTTACAGTGATCTCATTATTTCCATACTGACGATACCATCCACAGTCAATAACTTTGTTGTTGCCCGATAAAGCGAACATATGCTGCGTGCGCAACATTATTAATCTGATTTCTAACCTACTTTGCAAGTGGTGGTATTGTTAGAGTCTACACTCGCTCACGTAGCGAAAAAGTAATCATAACCATACTAATGTTCTTTTATGCAACCTGCAATATTACATCCGGTCTTCAAACTCCACTCGCGAGATTTTTATATTCTCTCGCTCTCTACGCCCAAATTATTAGTCCTACAGAAAAAAAAAAATTAACAGGACCTCTTTGTTGGAAATTTTGTGTAGTTAAATTTTGTACTGAGATACATTTTCGCTAGAGACCGTAGTTCTCCAGTTATTCAAGAAAAAAGTACAACAGCGATCTTCAAACGCACCCTCACTCCCACATTCAACCGCACTACTCACAATTTCTAGTATGTTGCTCATGGGACTCACTCTTACGAATGCACGAACATTTGGGACAGTACGAATTATGTCCCACGTTCGACCTTTTATGGTATTCACTGACGGGCCATATTACGTCATCCGGTTCGTCGAATGCTTACAAACTGTAAAATCGACGCTTGCGTAAAATTTACCTAACAGTCTTGTGAATTTTAACAGCATAAAATAAAAGATGGCGTCGTTTCATTCGTCATGTCTTCTAACGACAAAACTACTGTGCTTGTAAGGGTTCCATTTGGATGGAGTTGTCAACATAGTTACAGTACTAGCCAAAAATTGCTACACCAAGAAGAAATGCAGATGATAAACGGGTATTCATTGGACAAATATATTATAGTAGAACTGACATGTGATTTCATTTTCACGCAATTTGGGTGCATAGATCCTGAGAAATCAGTACCCAGAACAACCACCTCTGGCCGTAATAACGGCCTGGATACGCCTGGGCATTGAGTCAAACATAGCTTGGATGGCGTGTACAGGTACAGCTGCCCATGAAGCTTCAGCACGATACCACAGTTCATCAACAGTAGTGAATGGCGTATTGTGACGAGACAGTTGCTCGGCCACCATTGACCAGACGTTTTCAATTGGTGAGAGTTCTGGAGAATGTGCTGGCCAGGACAGCAGTCGAACATTTTCTTTATCCAGAAAGGCCCGTACAGGACCTGCAACATGCGGTCGTGCATTATCCTGCTGAAATGTAGGTTTTCACAGGGATCGAATGTAGAGCCACGGGTCGTAATACATCTGAAATGTAACGTCCACTGTTCAAAGTGCCGTCAATGCGAACAAGAGGTGACCGAGAAATGTAACCAATGGCACCCCGTACCATCACGCCGTGTGATACGCCAGCATGCCGATGACGAATACACGCTTCCAATGTGCGTTCACCGCGATGTCGCGAAACACGGATGCGACCATCACGATGCTGTAAACAGACCCTGGATTCATCCGAAAAAATGAAGTTTTGCCATTCATGCACACAGGTTCGTCGTCGAGTACACCATCACAGGCGCTCCTGTCTGTGATGCAGCGTGAAGGGTAACCGCAGCCACGGTCTCCGAGCTGATAGTGCATGCTGCTGCAAACGTCGTCGAACTGTTCGTGCAGATGGTTGTTGTCTTGTAAACGTACCCATCTGTTGACTCGGCGATCGAGACGTGGCTGCACGATCCGTTACAGCCGTGCAGATAAGATGCCTGTCATCTCGACTGCTACTGATACGAGGCCCTTGGGATCCAGCACGGCGTTCCGTATTACTCTCCTGAACCCACCGATTCCATATTCTGCTAACAGTCATTGGATCTCGACCAACGCGAGCAGCAATGTCGCGATACGACAAACCGCAATCGCGATAGGCTATAATCCGAGCATTATGAAAGTCGGAAACGTGATGGTACGCATTTCTCGTCCTTACACGAGGCATCATAACAACGTGTCACCAGGCAACGCCGGTCAATTGCTGTTTGTGTATGAGAAATCGGTTGGAAACTGTCCTCGTGTCAGCACGTTGTAGGTGTCGCCACCGGCACCAACCTTGTGTGAATGCTCTGAAAAGCTAATCATTTGCATATCACAGCATCTTCTTCCTGTCGGTTTAATTTCGCGTCTGTAGCTCGTCATTTACGTGGTGTAGCAATTTTAATGGCCAGGATTGTACTTTTAGCGTAATGTTTACAAAACTCATTTTCCTTTCATTACCCCCACGGGGAAGTTTAAACTAACAATTTCAACGAAATAGCTTGCTATGTTGGTGGCGTAACACCTCAATCAATAGAAACCGAAAAAGATCAAATATCGGGAATACTTTGTGTAGTCGGAAATTTTTGTGCCTTTGTGGAAGAGAGCGCCACGAACAACTAGAAATCCTGACTGGTGAGAGATGAATTGAGGGAGGGGGGGGGGGGGGGGGATCGAGAGGTGTGTTTGAAGGCACTTTTGTAAGTTTTGCTCGAATAACTTGAAAACCGTGGTCTCCAGCGAAAACGTATCTCAGTACTAACTTTAACTATACTTACTTTCCTACGAAATGGTCCCGTTCATTTTCTTTCTTAAGTCTCTCAGTTTGCACGTAACGAGCGAGAGAATATGAAAATCTCTCAAGTGGTTTATGAAGAGCAGATACAACATTGTCCGTTGCATAAAACAACGTCGGTAGGGACAACTGAATCACGCAGCCAAGTTTCCTCACTTAAACACACGTTTAGACGCCTCATAGGAATTGCATGTTGCAGACAATATCTACCCACATTGTTGTGCTACACAAAAGGCACATGTACGGCAACATTGTTTAACGTCACCTCTTGTTGATTGGGATTTAATTATTCTACTTGCAATCAATGTGGAAGGCAATTTCGCTGTGTGAATTATTTTTATATTAAAATGAAAAGCAATGGCGGCAACGTTAAAAGAAACTGGAGCAACTTTCGTTAAATGACTGACTTAACTCAGAACTTTTATGAAAGTTAATACAGTTTCTTCTGAAAGTAGCAACGGTTGACAGTTTTCTATTGGAGAGTAAATCTTTTGGTAAAATTTGTTATTACCGTGAATTTAAATGAGTTTGCTTTCAGAAATTAGTATTAAAATGATTATCGGACTTCGTAATAATGAAATGATTGCAGGTTCTATCGTATTTCACAAACAAAAGGCTACGACATATGAAATGGCGCACGTAAACTATAATAACCAATGGAAATGCTTGCGTATTTAAGAAAAAATAACGAATCTGTAAAGGGAGGACATGTTTATAACTGAAATATGGTTCAACTTTAACAGTATAAGAATCAAAAGTCAACTTACACCGTTCCAAACAGCCTAAAATTTGAAACAAACGATCCTCTAAATGAACCGCGCAATAATGAAATGCAGCCACTTGGTATTCTGATAACAGTTCCAGCTGCAAATAATGAAGTAACAGTCCAGGAAACATCTCCTATGATTATTTCATCGAGTCCGCAGAATGAATTGTGTAATATGAATCAAGCTAACCGAGAGATGCACAATGGCAGAAAGAAAAGAGGAAGAGAGCAGAGCAAAAAGAAAAGATGTCGGTAGCCTTGTTTCACGGTTATTTATGCTAATTAGACTTTATGATCTTTGTATAATTACTGTATCTGGCATACATCTACATCGACATCCATACTCCACAAGCCACCCGACGGTGTGTGGCGGAGGGTACCTTCAGTACCACTATCGGTTCTCCCTTCTATTCTAGTCTCGCATTGTTCGTGGAAAGAAGGATTGTCGGTATGCTTCTGTGTGGGCTCTAATCTCTCTGATTTTATCGTCATGGTCTCTTCGCGAGATATACGTAGGAGGGAGCAATATACTGCTTGACTCTTCGGTGAAGGTATGTTCTCGCAACTTTAACAAAAGCCCGTACCGAGCTACTGAGCGTCTCTCCTGCAGAGTCTTCCACTGGAGTTTATCTATCATCTCCGTAACGCTTTCGCAATTACTAAATGATCCTGTAACGAAGCGCGCTGCTCTCCGTTGGATCTTCTCTATCTCTTCTATCAACCCTATCTGGTACGGATCCCACACTGCTGAGCAGTATTCAAGCAGTGGGCGAACAAGCATACTGTAACCTACTTCCTTTGTTTTCGGATTGCATTTCCTTAGGATTCTTCCAATGGCGTCTGCTTTAGCGACGATCAACTTTATATGATCATTCCATTTTAAATCACTCCTAATGCGTACTCCCAGATAATTTATGGAATTAATTGCTGCCAGTTGCTATTTTGTAGCTAAATGATAAGGGCTCTATCTTTCTGTGTATTCGCAGCACATTACACTTGTCTACCTTGAGATTCAATTGCCATTCCTTGCACCATGCGTCAATTCGCTGCAGATCCTCCTGCATTTCAGTACAATTTTCCAATGTTGCAACCCCTCGATACACCACAGCATCATCTGCAAAAAGCCTCAGTGAACTTCCGATATCATCCACAAGGTCATTTATGTATATTGTGAATAGCAACGGTCCTACGACACTCCCCTGCGGCACAGCTGAAATCACTCGTACTTTGGAAGACTTCTCTCCATTGAGATTGACATGCTGCGTTCTGTTATCTAGTAACTCTTCAATCCAATCACACAACTGGTCTGATAGTGCATATGATCTCACGTTGTTCATTAAACGACTGTGGGGAACTGCATCGAACGCCTTGCTGAAGTCAAGAAACACGGCATCTACCTGGGAACCCGTGTCTATGGCCCTCTGAGTCTCGTGGACGAATAGCGCGAGCTGGGTTTCACACGACAGTCTTTTTCGAAACCCGTGCTGATTCCTACAGAGTAGATTTCTAGACTCCAGATAAGTCACTATACTCGAACATAATACGTATTCCAAAATTCTACAACTGATCGACGTTAGAGATATAGGTCTATAGTTCTGCATATCTGTTCGACGTCCTTCTTGAAGACGGGGATGACCTATGCCCTTTTCCAATCTTTTGGAACGCTACGCTATTCTAGAGACCTACGGTACACATAGTTACATTACATTGGGTAAATTTCATATACAAGTTTGGGGCGCCATAATTTTCGGCCACAGTTTGCTGGCAATACTTGCAGCATTACTTTTCCGGCCAGAAATGTTTACACGGGCCTCATTGTTACCACAAAATGAAATGAAATAGTCGTATGGTATTACTGGGCAATAGACAGCGTGTACTGGTGTAGATTGTCAAGATAGAAGGCTAATAAAGGAGATGTATACACTATACTGAATGTGTACACTACGAAGTAGGTAATGAGAAGACGAAAGAGATAAGCAATGCAAGTGATATAAGACAAGGATGTTCACCATCGCCGAAGCTATTCAACAAATGTGGAGAAGAACTGGTAGGTAAGGCCATACAGAATGCAAGAGGCATTATAATTCGCGGAGAAAGGATGAACACTATAAAATACAAGTATGGTCAAGCAATGTTAGTGCAATCAGAAGAGGAGCTGGAGAAGATGCTGAAGAGTAGTGCAACAAGAGGCGAGGAGTATAGAATGAAGATAAAGACAAGAAAGGCAAAAGTAATGACCATTTGCAAGAAGGAAGTTCCGGTTAACATTTTCTTATACGGAAAAAAAGATGGAACAAGTAAAACTTTTTCTGGACCTGGGAAGCTTAATGACATGGAATGGAAGGTGTACACAAGAGGAGGAACGTATCTATGGGAAAGAAATCATTTGAAAAGGTTAAGCAGTTACTCGCATCCTGAAGAACTCCAATGCAGCTGAGAAAAATATTTGATAAATGTATACAGCGTAATGCTATACAGCGGCGAATCATGGACTGTTAAAAAGAAAGAAGTAAGATATAGAGAAAGTTTTGAAATGTGGCTATGGAGAAAAACGCTTAAGGTGAAGTAGACTGAGTAACTAAGACTGGCGTAATGAAGAAAGTAGGGGGAAAAAAGGAGATTATTTGAAGTGATCAGAAAGAGGACAAATTCTTGGTTGGGACGTATACTGCCAAGGAATAGTCTGCAACAAAGAATTGTAGAGGGAAAGGTGGAAGCAACGAGCGGAAGAGATAGAATGAGAATTAAAATGATAGGTGACGTGATGTTACGACGAACATACAGTGAAGGAAGATGTGCAGGTAGAGAACCTCCGCTTGGCACTTGTCATAAGATGTTGTGACTTGCGCAACGATGAGAATGATATGAAATGATGAGGACAACACAAAACACCCATTCCTCCAGTGAAGAAAATTACAAACCCTGCCGAGAATAAAAGCCAGGCCCCCGCAGTCGAGAGACTGCGACGCTAACATCTTTTTATTTCTTGTTTTTCATTAGCCAGGCTTCATCGCTGTTGTTAGAATATAAGCATTTCCTCATAATGAACGAATAATACAAAATCATCTGAGGCCAAAGCTTTAACCTTATGTTGTTTAATTTACGAGATAAAGTAATATAAATGAGCCGTGTATAGACTCGTGCTACACCTTGTGTTTAGACTGCATTGGTTTTCCTTTTCTTCCCCTGACATGTTTGTTTGATATGTTGTCTGTCATTAAGTGGCTGCTTGGTTGTCTTTTCCCTCTGCTATCGATATCTGCGCGCAGAGAGAGAGAGTGGTGGACACGGGAGGGCAGTGTGGCTCTCCAGCGAGAAGCAGGCGTGGTCGGCTGCACCGAGTCGCCACGTGATGTGTGTCGGTTGTGTGTAACGAGCGGGTCGAGTTGGTGGAAGAGCTCCCAGCGTGTTGGTTGTATACAGAATCGCCCCACGAGTAGTTGCTGTTCATTTCACTTTGGTGGGACGTTAACAAGCTTCTTTAAATCCTCAGTTTCAACACTGGAGTTTAATAGGAGACACCTAACACGAAGCAGCGGTCACTACTCGTCAACGTTGCAGAGAAGACGTGGACTCCGGTGACAGAGCGTGTTGTCGCGTGACCGTGGCGTGTCTGGTACGCTGGCGACGCGTGCGCGGTCGGATGTGTGGATCCTTGCCATCGGAGGTCGTGTACTGCCTGTTCCAGCATAATTGCAAGTTAAGTTCGTGGAAGGTTTAATCATTAAGTAATAAGTCTGCGTAACCCGCGTCTCTTCTGCCTTGTGGCCTCCGGCGACCGGGTTTCCTGTCCCCGGCCCCGGTGTAATTGAAGACAGTGATCTTTCCTCCTCCTCTCGTTACTGTCCGATGGGAGGTGTAGTTTTGGCAGTTTAATTGTTTCGCTATTGTGTCGTGTGTTATGAGCAAATTCATGCTTCTTGTAGGTTGATCATGTGGTCGCTCATTCAGGACTGTGTGGTGTAATGTTTCCTCTAATTCTGTCAGCAAGTTAAGCCATCTTAGCACAAGTTTTCGCTGGCTAAATGTCGGTGCAGTGACCAGCCTGAGAGTGGCAATTGTGTTTACGGGCGTATTTAAATTGGTCAGTATTCTGCCCAGCCTGAGCATCCCTGGGTGGGTGATTTGTGGCCGCCTTACACGGGTCCGTCATATCTGTTATGTTCTAATGATATTCCAGGACACTTTTGTTTGAATTTTTTTTAAATTCCTGCAAGTTTGTAAATTCCTTTTATTGCCATTAATCGTGTGTTTGCTGAGACATGTTTAATTTTTTAATGGCTGTGTTGGTAGCTTCTCACCGTACTTTATTAACAAAGTTCTGTATTTACTTTAGTAGCCTGTTTACTAATATTCTTTAAATTTTTTTAGTTGTTGTATTGCCATATATTACTTTGATTGGCGTTAGCGGCGTGTTTTAAAAGGGGTACTTTATTGCCGTGCTGCTAGCTCCTGTGTTTAATTTTTTTTTAACTGTTGTATTGCTATAAATTACTTGATTGCCGTAAGCGGAGTGTTTTCAAAGGTTGTTTATTGCCGTACTGCTAAATTCTGTGTTTTTGAAAAAAATCTTTTTTAATTGTTGTATTGCTATAAATTACTTGATTGTCATCAGCGGCGTGTTTAAAAGGATGTTTATTGCCGTACTGCTAGTTTCTGTAAGATACAAATAAAACATTTTTGAAAATCTCAACTCGACAGTAAACTACTGGAAATTTGGCCCCGTTTCCCAACTTGTAACCGTAACCACTGTGTGTGTCAATAAAGTTATTAAATTCCTTTAGTGAAAACTAATTAACTAAAAGTAGGCTCATATTACTCTTGACTAAATAACACGCATTTCTTCACGCTTGAAAAGAAAACGAAGTGTTTATTTGGACATTCCGACAGAAGATAAGTATATTTGCATTTAAGTAATTTAGTTCTTTTAATTAAATAGAAGCATTCTTTTATGTAGTTGATAATTATGAAATTCGACTAGACCAGAATTTCGGACTATCACAAAATGGAGTGGGTGAGGCTCCACTTTCACATCACACAATGAATAAAGTTAGAAGAACAAGAGAAATGGGGCATTGTGGGTGGGTTAATTTTTTAGCAAGGAGAATGCTTCAGAAAATTTAATTCGTCAACTGATGTTACTAGTATACCTCTTCCAGCATTTAACCATTTCGAATATGTCGTACAAGCAATTGGTGCCTAAACTGTTGAAACCGACCATAACATGAGAAAGCATATGACGCTCCGGTTTTAATCTACTGGTGTTTCGTACGTAAGTTTAACGTACCTCTTTGAAATGCACTATTCATTAGTACGCCTCTTGGTACCAGAAGTGTGCAATGCTTTGGTAGAAGGACTGGACGATTTCATTAAGATATTTAATTTTTGTTCACCAGCACACGGCAACACACGTGATAAACCTCACGTCTCGATATGTAGTATGAAACTCAGGCCATCAAATGCAAACCATATCGATGGAGAACCACTGGTGTTTCCACTGTTCCTATGCAAAGAGTTTTGCGTCGCATTTGCCATAGGTTCGGAGTCTTCGGAATTGTTTGTATCCCTAATGAAGCGTTAATTCCAAGCCCAATTCTGTGTGACGGGCTGGATAGATGTCTGCCTATTACACATTACAACCCTCTTCAACTGTCGGCGGTCTCTGTCAGTCAACAGACGAGGTCGGCCTGTACGCTTTTGTGCTGTACGTGTCCCTTCACGTTTCCTTTTCACTATCACATCGGAAACAGTGGACCTCGGGATGATTAGAAGTATGATACAAGTGACACCTGACCACGTTCGAAGTCCCCATTCCTTTCTCTTCTCGTTCTAACAAACAATCTTGTCATCTTCTAATAATTTCCGGGTATGCAGCCGGATCCCGTCGACATTCTGCCACGATATTTAATAATAATCTTGTCATCACTAGTTGCATAATCATTCCTGCCTCTGTCAGCTTATTCTCCAGTTAACTTCACTAACCCTGCCAGAAATACCGGTCAGTTATCTCCCTTCATTCCCCGTTTAGGCGTTGTACGTGTTAGAACTTAAGCGGCTACTAACTGAGGACTGTACAACTCGTCCTTAGTAGTGTAGCGCCCTGGCAAAAATTTTCTGTGAAAATTACAGAAGATGATATGTTATCTTACTTACCAGTTATTCCTGTTTGTCGTTTATTTCCATTCTGATTTCGCTAATGATTACAACAACACCGATCATTCGCACATCCAGCCAACCGCATAAACAAACAGCGATTGTCATCCACTCGTTCGGGTTTATTTGCCTCGGCTTGTACAGCCACGTTGCCTTTTCTCTACGGGAAAGATTTTATTACTGGATGCGACGGGGATTCCCCTGGCAGAGACGTCGCGCGCACTATGCACGCATTCAAAAATCAGCTTAAGGGGCGTAGGACGTCAAACGTCCGCCCCGATAGCTGTGTGGTTAGCGTGACGGATTGCCGTCCTGCGGGCCCGGGTTCAATTCCCGGCTGGGTAGGAAATTTTCTCCGCTCAGGGTCTGGGTGTTGTTTGCCGGCACGGTAGCTCAGCGTGTCCGTTCCGAGAGCTGGTTGGCCTCTGTAATAAAAAACTGAGTGGAAGGATCAACAAACGAACTTGAACGGACATCGTGTGAGGTAAAAAAAAAAAAAATCGGGCCGACTTGGAGCAGGAGAGGCACCACAGGACATATTAATTTCCACTGTAAATTCATAAAACTTTGTCAGCATGAACAGGAAGGATTCAGGATTCACACTCGTAGCAGCGGAAGTTCAAAAACATAGCAAAATAATTTTTTTTACATGTCAAATTTCATCATTTTTTCACTTAATATTGGCTGCATTTGTTACTATAGGTACACTTTTCTTCCTAAGTAAGAGAGACTGTTCGATGAATTTTGCACAGCATACAAACCATACTTACAGGTGTCTGAACCTCTAGAATCTATTTAATTTATGAAAAAATGAATAGGCTGTTACGTTTTAAACTTTATCTTTAGAAGAAAATCATATTTTGTAGTTAATTATCTCAATTTGTACCACAGTTTTTAATAGATTTGGAAAATTCTAGAGTTTGTAAGTACGGTTTGTATGCTGTCCAAAATTCATCAAATAATCTCTCTTACTTGTGAAAAAAATGTACGTATAGCCACAAATGCAGCCAACAGTAAGTGAAAAAATGATGGAATTTCATATCTAAAAAAAATTATTTTGTTATGTTTTTGCACTTCCACTGCTATGAGTGTGAATCCTGAATCCTTCCTGGTCACGCTGACAAAGTTTTATGAATTTATTTGTAAAAGTATAGACAATAGAACATAAAATGTCCTGTGGTGCCTCTCCTGCTCCAAATCGGCCCGTTTGAAGTCCTACCCCCCCTTAAGATTCGTTCAGAAATCAACTTACAATGTGATGAAAAATGTTCAAAAACCAAGAGGGATTCATTACAAAATGTGGTGTGCATACTGTAAGACCTTGGGTACACACACCATCAGATTATTTGACTGGTCGCTCTTATGAAGTAGGCGAGTGTCAGCAATATGTCTCGTGGTCTTATCGTGGCATGTTTATCTTCTGCCGTTAGGTCAGACGATAGAAATGCCACTTGCACGCTTAGAGTAGCAGAGTGACGGTGACCAATTTTGAACAGAACTTGATTAATTTTCACACACACATTTATTAAAATAATAACAAGCATAAAAATTACTTAACTTGGTTCTGGATGCTATTTACAATTGACTATATGAAGTTCCTTTGGTATTAGTACGTTAATCGTATTCTCACATATATCTCTGATACTTCACAAAAGTGTCTATACATTTATCTTCATGGCTATGTACAGGAATATGGTAATCTTATTAGGTGCAGACTGAAACTTGACTATAGACTGGTACAGACAAATGTATACTGGTACAAACTGGTGCAAACAAATGCAGACTGGTACAGACAAATGCAGACTGGCTAATCGGAGGTCTGTACACTCGTTATAATACCTCGCGCGTTCATGTATCACTGTGCGAGTGTGATCCGTGAGGAGAAAAGGTTGTACGTTAGCAGCGATCTCATTGGCTGCGTTACATATTAATACGCGGATCGGCAGAAGCAGAATTTGGTCCGTCTCTAAGGCAGCGCCATCTCGTAGTGCGGAGACGGACGAGCGCTGCGCCTGCGCTGTTGTGCTTAGCGGGGCGCGCTCTAGTGGGAAAGTTGTATACGCGCTGACTACGCGGAACTATGTACACAACACAAAACAATATGGATTATCGACAGACCAACGTGCGCTGGATGCCAGGCGCTTTGCGAGACAAGGGTTTCTCCTCAAGAATATGAATTTGGCGCCACCTGAAATTCCCAACCGACGCAGGTACTCCTGTTTCCAGCAACCCCCCTCCCCCCACCCTCACCTCACGAGATCTGGGCCTGCCAGCAGTCCAGAGTAGGTGACAGTGCCATACGCTTACTCACCAGCACTGTGCATCGATCTGGCTGCGTTACCCGGATCTGGCTTCTTCAGGGCCGAGGACATTGTCCCGGAGGGCAGGTCGGGGCCACAGAGCCGGTAGCAAGCGGATGATCTGGCAGCGGGCCACCGAGTTACGTCAGTCAGCTTTGGTGCGGCAGGCGGCGGCACCAAAGCAGTTGTAGTCACCCAGCACGTGCCGCAACTCGCACGTGACAGGAGCGACGCGTTTAATCGTCGCAAACTCACAGGCTGGAGCTGTGCACTTGCTCGGGAATCGCACCGGTGACCTCGCCTGTTGCATCACAGTGCCCTCACAGTCTCACCTATCAACTTGCGGGATTCTAATATCCTTACTTCTACAATGAAGCTCCAAAGAAACTGGTGTAGCCATGTGTTTTCAAATACAGAGAGATGTAAACAGGCAGAATACGGCGCTGCGTTCGACAACGACTATACACGGTGGTCCATCGATCGTGACCGGGCCAAATATCTCACGAAATAAGCGTCAAACGAAAAAACTACAAAAAACGAAACTTGTATAGCTTGAAGGGGGAAACCAGATGGCGCTATGGTTGGCCCCCTAGATGGCGCTGCCGTAGGTCAAACGGATATCAACTGCGTTTTCTTTAAATAGCAAGTGACCCAGCGGGACCATCCGACCGCCGTGTCAACATCAGTTGAGGATGCGGATAGGAGGGGCGTGTGGTCAGCACGCCGCTCTCCCGGCCGGTAAGATGGTTTTCTTTGACCGGAGCCGCTACTACTCGGTCGAGTAGCTCCTCAATTGGCATCACGAGGCTGAGTGCACCCCGAAAAATGGCAACAGCGCATGGCGGCTGGATGGTCACCCATCCAAACGCCGACCACGCCCAACAGTGCTTAACTTCGGTGATCTCACGGGAACCGGTGTACCCACTGCGGCAAGGCCGTTGCCTTCTTTAAATAGGAACCCCCATTTTTATTACATTTTCGTGTAGTACGTAAAGAAATATGAATGCTGTAGTTTTTCGCTTTGTCATAGATGGCGCTGCAATAGTCAGAAAACATATGGCTCACAATTTTTAAATTAAAATACAGAACGTAGATACGTTTGAACATTTTATTTCGGTTGTTCCAATGTGATACATGTCCATTTGCGAACTTATCAGTTCTGAGAACGCATGCCGTTACAGCGTGATTACCTGTAAATACCACATTAATGCAATAAATGCTAAAAATGATGTCCGTCAACCTCAATGCATTTGGCAATACATTCCTCTCAACAGCTAGTAGTTCGTCTTACGTAATGTTCGCACATGCATTGACAATGCGCTGACGCATGTTGTCAGGCGTTGTCGGTGAATCACGATAGCAAATATACTTCTACTTTCTCCACAGAAAGAAATCGGGGGACGTCAGATCCGGTGAACGTGCGGGCCATGGTATGGTACTTCGACGACCAATCCACCTGTCATGAAATTTGCTATTCAATGCCGCTTCAACCGCACGCGAGCTATGTGCCGGACATCTATCATGTTGGAAGTACATCGCCATTCTGTCGTGCAGTGAAACATCTTGTAGTAACATCGGCAGAACATTACGTAGGAAATCAGCATACATTGCACCATTTACACTGTAATCGATAAAATGGGAGCCAATTATCCTTCCTCCCATAGTGCCGCACCATACATTAACCCGCCAAGATCGCTGATGTTCCACTTGTCGCAGCCATCGTCGATTTTCCGCTGCCCAATAGTGCATATTATGCTGCTATACGTTACCGCTGTTGGTGATTGACACTTCGTCGCTAAATAGAACGCGTGCAAAAAATCTGTCATCGTCCCGTAATTTCATTTGTGCCCAGTGGCAGAACTGTACACGACGTTCAAAGTCGTCGCCATGCAATTCCTGGTGCATAGAAATATGGTACGGGTGCAATCGATGTTGATGTAGCATTCTCAACACCGACGTTTTTGAGATTCCCGATTCTCGCGCGACTTGTCTGCTACTGATGTGCGGACTAGCCGCGACAGCAGCTAAAACACCTACTTGGGCATCATCATTTGTTGCAGGTCGTGGTTGACGTTTCACATGTGGCTGAACACTTCCTGTTTCCTTAAATAACGTAACTATCCGGCGAACGGTCCGGACACTTGGATGATGTCGTCCAGGATACCGAGCAGCATACATAGCACACGCCCCTTGATCATTTTGATCACAATAGCCATACATCAACACGATATCGACCTTTTCCGCAATTGATAAACGATCCATTTTAACACGTGTAATGTATCACGAAGCAAATACCGTCCGCTGGCGGAATGTTACGTGATACCAGGTACTTATTCATTTGTATTACAGCGCCATCTATCACAAAGCGAAAAAAGTGGTCCAACTAAAACATTCATACTTCTTTACGTACTACAAGAAAATGTAATAAAAATTGGGGTTCCTATTTTAAAAAACGCAGTTGAAATCCGTTTGACCTATGGCAGCGCCATCTAGCGGACCAACCATAGCGCCATCTGGTTCACCCCCTTCAGGCTAGACGAGTTTCGTTCTTTGTAGTTTTTCGTTTGATGCTTATTTCGTGAGATATTTGGCCCGGTCACTATCAATTGACCACCCTGTATAAGATAATAAGTGTCTGGCGCAATTGTTAGATCGGCTACTGCTGTTACAGTGGCATGTTATCAAGATTTAGGTGTTTGAACGTGATTTTGTAGTCTGCGCACGAGCAATGGGACACAGAATATCCCAGGCAGCGGTGGAATGGCGATTTTTCCGTGAGACCGTTTCACGAGTGTACCGTGAATATAATAAGTCTGGTAAAATATCAAGTCCCCGATATTGCTGCGGCTGGAAAAAGATCCTGCAAGAACGGGGAACAACGACGGCTGAAAAGAATCGTTGAACGCGACAGAAGTGATATCCTTCCGGAAATTGCTGTAGATTTCAGTGCTCCGCCATCCAACGAAACATCACCGGTATGGTACTCGTGTACCCTTGATGACTGCGCGACACAAAGCTTTACGCCTCACCTGGGCCCGTCAACACAGACATTGGACTGTTGATGATTGGAAATATGTTGCCTGGTCGGATATGTCTCGTTTCAAATGATATTGAGCGGATGGAGGCAACGTCATGAATCCATGGACCCTGCATGTTAGCAGTCAAGCTGGTGGAGGCTCTACAGTGCTGTGGGGCGTGTGCTGTTGGAGTGATAAGGGACCCCTGATACATCTAGATACGATTCTGACAGGTGACACGTACGTTAAGCATGTTGCCTGACCACCTTTATCGATTGATGTCTATTGTGCATTCCGACGGACTTCGGCAATTCCAGCAAGACAACGCAGTACTCCACACGTCCAGAACTGCTATAGAGTGGCTCGAGGAACACACTTCTGAGTTTAAACACTTCCATTTGTAAGTTGGCTATTTAGGTTTTTATATTGGTAACGCTACGTAGCGCTCTGTATGAAAATGACTTGCTGTGCTGTGTGCAGTCTGTGGCTGGTTTGCATTGTTGTCGGCTATTGTAGTGTTAGGCAGTTGGATGTGAACAGCGCGTAGCGTTGCGCAGTTGGAGGTGAGCCGCCAGCAGTGGTGGATGTGTGGAGAGAGATGACGGAGTTTTGAGAGCGGATGATCTGGACGTGTGCCCCTCAGAGACAGTAAATTTGTAAGACTGTATGTCATGAACTGCTATATATATTATGACTTTTGAACACTATTAACGTAAATACATTGTTTGTTCTCTATCAAAATCTTTCATTTGCTAACTATGCCTATTAGTAGTTAGTACCTTCAGTAAGAATCTTTTATTTAGCTGGCAGTATTGGCGCTCGCTGTATTGCAGTAGTTCGAGTATCGAAGACTTTTGTGAGGTAAGAATTCATGAAAGGTATAGGTTATTGTTAGTCAGGGCCATTCTTTTGTAGGGATTACTGAAAGTCTGATTGCGTTGCGGTAAAAATATTGTGTCAGTTAGCGAATGTCTGAGTACGTTCAGTTTTGCTCAGCTGTTTGAAAATCAAATAACGTAAGATGTTTATCAGCACAATCATTCATTAATTTTTCTAAGGGGATGTTTCACATTGGCCGCCAAACACCCCAGATAGGAACATTGTTGAGCCTACCTGGAATGCCTCGCAACGTGCTGTTCAGAAGAGATCTCCACCCCCGTCGTACTTTTACAGGTACTGTATATGGACAGCCCTGCAGGATTCATGGTGTCAGTTCCCTCCAGCACTACTTCAGACATTAGTGGAGTCCATGCCACGTCATGTTGCGGCACTTCTGCACGCTCGCGGGGGCCTATACGATATTGGGCAGGTGTACCAGTTTATTTGGCTCTTCAGCGTATATCTACCTCTTCATCTATGCTCTTGAAGAGTACTTATGTATTCTGTGTACCACTGTACTTCATTGTTGCGATGGTCCTACAGCTGTCGCCGTATCCCGCATCTACATCTACATGGATACACTGCAAATCACACTTAAGTGCGTGGCAGAGGGTCCATCGAACCACCTTCACAATAATTCTCTATTACTCCAATCGCGTACAGCTCGCGGAGAAAATCGTTCCGTGAGAGCTCTGATTCCACGTATTTTATTAGATGATCGTTCCGCCCCGAGTATGTCAGCGCCAGAAAAATATTTTTCCGTTCGGAGGAGAAACTTGATAATTGAAATTTCGTGAAAAGATTCTGCCGCAACGAAAAGCGCCTTTTTTTTTATAGCTGTCCAGCCCAAATGTTGTATCATTTCTGTGACACTCTCTCCCCTATTTCTCGATGATACAAAACGTGCTGCTCTTCTTTAAACTTTCTCGATGTACTCCATTAATTCTATGTGGTAAGGATCCCAGACCGCGCAGCAGTTCTGCAAAAGAGCACGGTCAAGCGTAGTGTGTGCAATGTCTTTAGTATGTATGTTGCATCTTCTAAGTGTTCTGCCAACAAAACGCAGTCTTAGGTTCCCCTTCCCCACAACACTTTCTATATGGTCTTTCAAATTTAAGTTGTTCGTAATTGTAATTCCTATGTATAGTTGAATTTACGGCCTTTAGGTTTGACTGACTTATCGTGTAACCGAAGAGTAACGTATTCATTTTAGCACACATGTGGATGACCTCACACTTTTCGTTGTTTAGAATCAAATGGTTCAAATGGCTCTGAGCACTATGGGACTCAACTTCTGAGGTCATTAGTCCCCTAGAACTTAGAACTAGTTAAACCTAACTAACCTAAGGACATCACACAGATCCATGCCCGAGGCAGGATTCGAACCTGCGACCGTAGCGGTCTCGCGGTTCCAGACTGCAGCGCCTAGAACCGCACGGCCACTTTAGTCGGCGTTTAGAATCAATTGCCAATTTCTGCAGTATACAGACATCGTTTCTAAATCATTTTGCAGTTTGTTTTGATCTTCTGGTGACTTTACAAGACGATAAACGACAGCATCACATGCAAACAACGGAACAGGGCTGCTCGGATTGTCTCCTAACTCGTTCATATAGATGAGGAACAACAGAGGGCCTACCCTGGGGAACGCCAGAAGTTACTCCTGTTTTACTTGATGACTTTCCGTCAGTTACTACGAACTGTGACCTCTCTGAGAGTAAATCACGAATTCAGTCACATAAGTCCATAAGACCATAAACATGCAATGTCACTACAAGCCGCTTGTGTCGCACAATCTGAAAAGCCTTCTGGAAATCTAAGAAAAAGGAATCAATTTCAAATCCCTTGTCAATAGCACTCAACACTTCATGTGAGTAAAGAACTAGTTGTGTTTCAGAAGAACGATGATTTCTAAACCAATGTTGAATGTGTGGCAATAGGCAGTTTTCTTGGAGATAATTCATAATGTTCGAACACAATATATGTTCCAAAAGCGTGCTGCATATCGACGTTAATGATATGGGCCTTTAATTTAGTGCATTACTCCTATTGCCTTTCTTGAATATTGGAGAGACCTGTGCAACTTTCCAGTGTTTGATTATGGATCGTTGTCAAATGCCTCGATATCGTCATTCTTCTTCATCCTCTCCCATTCCTCTTCTCTCCACAGCTTCCTGGATACCACTTTCATGGGGACCATACGAACTTCCCCTCAACGTTTTGATTCGTATTGACAGGGCGTATAGAGCTCGACTAAGACTTCAACATGTTTAAGAAGGAAGACGCAACTCTCCCAGCCGTTTTCGAGAAAACCGAGTTTGAAAGTGTTAGCTGTGCTTATATACTTCGTATGGTCATTAATATGCAAGGAGTTCGCAGCCGAGCGAGCAAATGCTTACTTTCATATGGGCGAGGTGCCTGGACTGAATCCCGCTGCCCTTTTTGTGAGTGTTCTGCACTAATATTCAATGGTATGCTTAGATATGCGTGACGACCGTTCATGTATACAAACCATGTTTGTTTTGTAATAGACACACTGAAAAAAACCATGGACGTGCAAAAATTCGTTGTTCATTACATCGCTTGTAAGTCGCAATAACTATCGTTTTCCATGTCTCTACGGTCCGAATCATCCTAAGTCCTGTGTGTAGTGCTCTGTAGATTACACGTTATACACTAGCGGCCATTAAAATTGCTACATCACGAACATGACGTGCTACAGACGCGAATTTTAACCGACAGGAAGAAGATGCTGTGATATGCAAATGATTAGCTTTTCAGAGCCTTCACATACGGCTGGCGCCGGTGGCGACACGTACAACGTCCTGACATGAGGAAAGCTTCCAACCGATTTCTCATACACAAACAGCAGTTGACCGGCGTTGCCTGGTGAAACGTGGTTGTGATGCCTCGTGTAAGGGGGAGAAATGCGTACCATCACATTTCCGACTTTGATAAAGGTCGGATTGTAGACTATAGCGATTGCAGTTTATCGTATCGCGACACTGCTGCTCGCGTTGGTCGAGATCCGATGACTGTTAGCACAATATGGAATCGGTGGGTTCAGGAGGGTAATACGGAACGCCGTGCTGGATTCCAACGGCCTCGTATCACTAGCAGTCGAGATGACAGGCATCTTATCCGCATGGCTGTAACGGATCGTGCAGCCACATCTCGATCCCTGAACAACAGATGGGGACGTTTGCAAGACAACAACCATCTGCACGAAGAGTTCGACGACGTTTGCAGCAGCATGCACTATCAGCTCGGAGACCACGGCTGCGGTTACGCTTGACGCTGCATCACAGACAGGAGCGCCTGCGATGGTATACTCAACGAAGAACCTGGGTGCACGAATGGCAAATCATTTTTTCGGATGAATCCAAGTTCTGTTTACAGCATCATGATGGTCGCATCCGTGTTTGGCGACATCGCGGTGAACGCACATTGGAAGCGTGTATTCGTCATCGCCATACTGGCGTATCACCCGGTGTGATGGTATGGGGTGCCATTGGTTACACGCCTCGGTCACCTCTTGTACACATTGACGGCACTTTGAACAGTGGACGTTACATTTCAGATGTGTTACGACCCGTGGCTCTACCCTTCATTCGATCCCTGCGAAACCGTACATTTCAGCAGGATAATGCGTGATCGTATGTTCTAGGTCCTGTAAGGGACTTTCTGGATAAAAAAATGTTCGACTGCTGCCCTGGCCAGCGCATTCTCCAGATCTGTCATCAATTGAAAACGTCTGGTCAATGGTGGCCGAGCAACTGGCTCGTCACAATACGCCAGTCACTACTCTTGATGAACTGTGGTATCGTGTTGAAGCTGCACGGGCAGCTGTACCTGTACACGATATCCAAGCTCTGTTTGACTCAATTCCCAGGCGTATCAAGGCCGTTATTACGGGGAGAGGTGATTGTTCTGGGTACTGATTTCTCAGGATCTATGCACCCAAATTGCGTAAAAATGTAATCAGATGTCAGGTCTAGTATAATATATTTGTCCGATGTATACCCGTTTATCATCTGCATTTCTTCTTGGTGTAGCAATTTTAATGGCCAGTAGTGTACTTGTCACAGATGTAAATACCACGATACAAATAAAATTACTACACTGACTTGGTTAAACTTCTCGGGTGTCCTTTTTTCATTTCCAGTTGCCTTAAGAAGAAAACTTTCTTTGCTTGTTTCATGTTAAAGATCAGGAAAATAGTAAACGAATGACTACATATTGTTTCTTTGCACAATCATAATAAAGTTGGACGTCTATGATTCTGCTGTGCGCATTCACAATCTCTGAGTCAGAGATATTATTATCGCGAGTTGTCGCGAGCGAGCAGTTGTCGGTGGAAGTCGGAAGTGGTCGGTAGCAGGGTGCAGTGGACAGTGGCTGCGCGAGGTGAGAAGTTGCAGCCCGCCGCGAGCAGACTTTGGTATTAACTGAGGATTTTTTGATAATTTGCCTTTTCGCTGCACGTAGTTATTGATTGCTTATGCACTGGAGGGATTTTGTCAGATCAAATTAATACTCGTCTCCTTGTTGAGACCACAAACATGTTTATAGAGTATAGACGTTGCGGAATAACTGAAAGTCTGTGTAAAGTTTGTCAGCATTTAAACCATCAGTTTCCTGATTATAGTAAATTAAAAGTTTTTATTGGTTTCTTTCATTTTTCTTTACACCGTTTAAGGTTGCTTGTCCAAATCCCTCCTGGTCATTCAATTCCTACGTATAAAAGCATGGCAGTAATTGTTGCAGTTAGTCCATGCATTGCACTCTGCACGGATCGCAGTACTGCTTTTTTAAAATTTTTTAGCACGTTGCTGATCACGCAGCTGCAGCGGCAAGACGAGGTAAGTCGTCCGTTGCGTACAGGAGCGTCGCAGAACTGCTGTTGGGGGACGTTAGAGGATACTTTAAAACTCGCAGTCGGATGGCTGAGAATTGATTTTGTTATTGCTTCATTTTGTTTTCAATCACAATTCCATTACTGTCAGAGGTGCAACGTCGCACATTTTCGTACGCCTTTAAATAATAATTACGAACTCGTTTCTACATCTACATCTACATCCATACTCCGCAAGCCACCTGACGGTGTGTGGCGGAGGGTACCTTGAGTACCTCTATCGGTTCTCCCTTCTATTCTAGTCTCGTATTGTTCGTGGAAAGAAGGATTGTCGGTATGCCTCTGTGTGGGCTCTAATCTCTCTGATTTTATCCTCATCGTCTCTTCGCGAGATATACGTAGGAGGGAGCAATATACTGCTTGACTCTTCGGTGAAGGTATGTTCTCGAAACTTTGACAAAAGCCCGTACCGAGCTACTGAGCGTCTCTCCTGCAGAGTCTTCCACTGGAGTTTATCATCTCCGTAACGCTTTCGCGATTACTAAATGATCCTCTAACGAAGCGCGCTGCTCTCCGTCGGATCTTCTCTATATCTTCTATCAACCCTATCTGGTACGGATCCCACACTGGTGAGCAGTATTCAAGCAGTGGGCGAACAAGCGTACTGTAACCTACTTCCTTTGTTTTCGGATTGTACTTCCTTAGGATTCTTCCAATGAATCTCAGTCTGGCATCTGCTTTACCGACGATCAACTTTATATGATCATTCCATTTTAAATCACTCCTAATGCGTACTCCCAGATAATTTATGGTATTAACTGCTTCCAGTTGCTGATCTGCTATTCTGTAGCTAAATGATAAAGGATCTATCTTTCTGTGTATTCGCAGCACATTACACTTGTCTACATTGAGATTCAATTGCCATTCCCTGCACCATGCGTCAATTCGCTGCAGATCCTCCTGCATTTCAGTACTCGATACACCACAGCATCATCTGCAAAATGCCTCAGTGAACTTCCGATGTCATCCACAAGGTCATTTATGAATATTGTGAATAGCAACTGTCCTATGACACTCCCCTGCGGCACACCTGAAATCACTCTTACTTCCGAAGACTTCTCTCCATTGAGAATGACATGCTGCGTTCTGTTATCTAGGAACTCTTCAATCCAATCACACAATTGGTCTGATAGTCCATATGCTCTTACTTTGTTCATTAAACGACTGTGGGGAACTGTATCGAACGCCTTGCGCAAGTCAAGAAACACGGCATCTACCTGTGAACCCGTGTCTATGGCCCTCTGAGTCTCGTGGACGAATAGCGCGAGCTGGGTTTCACACGATCGTCTTTTTCGAAACGCATGCTGATTCCTACAGAGTGAGATTTCTAGTCTCCAGAAAAGTCATTATACTCGAACACAATACGTGTTCCAAAATTCTACAACTGATCGACGTTAGAGATATAGGTCTATAGTTCTGCACCTCTGCTCGACGTCCCTTCTTGAAAACGGGGGTGACCTGTGCCCTTTTCCAATCCTTCGGAACGCTACGCTCTTCTAGAGACCTACGGTACACCGCTGCAAGAAGGGGGGCAAGTTCCTTCGCGTACTCTGTGTAAAATTGAACTGGTATCCCATCAGGTCCAGAGGCATTTCCTCTTTTGAGCGATTTTAATTGTTTCTCTATCCCTCTGTCGTCTATTTCTATATCTACCATTTTGTCATCTGTGCGACAATCTAGAGAAGGAACTACAGTGCAATCTTCCTCTGTGAAACAACTTTGGAAAAAGACATTTAGTATTTCGGCCTTTAGTCTGTCATCCTCTGTTTCAGTACCATTTTGGTCACAGAGTGTCTGGACATTTTGTTTTGATTCACCTACCGCTTTGACGTAAGACCAAAATGCTGTTGTTAGAATTGCTTTGTAGATAAAGAAGTACCGGCAGAGAGATTTGATCCAGAGACCTTGCAGTTATGAAACTAAGAGTTTATTTGCTCACCTGCGGACGCCATGAACACTACCGGCCCTACAAAGCATAAGCACGGCTATAATTTCCATACCCGATTTTCTCAAAAACGGCTGAGAATTGCGTCTTCCTCTTTAAACATGTGTAAGTCCCAGTCGTGCCGTACACATCCTGTCAATACGAATCAAAACGGTGTGGGGAAGGTGGTACGGTCCCTCTGTTAGTTACACTTATCGCAGACTTCCTCTCCTCCTTCCAGCAGGTTACCATGAAACTGCTCTCGGGGCATCTGTCTTCATCCATTCCATAATACTATGAGTTTGTGTTCTATATCTACACCATCTACATGGATACTCTGCAACTCACATTCAAGTGCCTGGCACAGGGTTCATCGAACCACCTTCACAATTCTCTATTATTCCCATCTCGTATAGCGCGCGGAAACAACACCTATATCTTTCCGTACGAGCTATGATTTCCCTTATTTTATCGTGGTGATTGTTTCTCCCTATGTAGGCCGGTGTCAACAAAATATTTTCTCATTCGGAGGAGAAAGTTGGTGACAGTAATTTCGTGAGAAGATTCTGTCGCAACGAAAAACACTTTTTTTTAATGATGTCCAGCCCAAATCCTGTATTATTTCAGCGACACTCTCTCCCATATTTCGCGATAATACAAAACGTGCTGCCCTTCTTTGAACATTTTCGATGTACTCCGTCAGTCCTACCTGGTAAGGATCCCACATCGCGCAGCAGTATTCTAAAAGAGGACGGACAAGCGTAGTGTAGGCAGTCTCCTTAGTAGATATGTTACCTTTTCTAAGTGTCCTGACAATAAAACGCAGTCCTTGGTTAGCCTTCCCCACAACATTATCTATGTGTTCTTTCCACTTTAAGTTGTTCGTATTTGTAATACCCAGGTATTTAGTTCATTTTACGGCTTTTAGATTAGACTGATTTATCGTGTAACCGAAGTTTAACGAATTCCTTTTAGCATTCATCTGGATGACCTCACACTTTTCGTTATTTAGGGTTAACTACAAATCTTCGCACCATTCAGGTATCTTTCCTAAATCGTTTTGCAATTTCTTTTGATCTTCTCATGACTTTACTAGTGGATAAACGACAGCGTCATCTACAAAGTACCTAATACGGCTGCTCATATTGTCTCCCGAATCATTTATATAGATAGGGAACACCAAAGGGCCTATAACACTTCCTTGGGGAACGCCAGAAGGTACTTCTGTTTTACTTTATGACTTTCGGTTAGTTATTACGAACTGAGACAATATTCCATAAGCACGCAATTTCACTACAAGCCGCTTGTGTGGTACAGTGGCAAAAGCCTTCCGGAAATCCAGAAATACGGAATCGATCTGAAATCCCTTGTCAATAGCACTCAACACTTCATGTGAATAAAAAGCTAGTTCTGTTCACAGGAATAATGTTTTCGAAACCCATGTTGACTCTGCGTCAATGAACAGTTTTCTTGGAGGTAATTCATAATGTTTGAACACAATATATGTTCCAAAATCCTGCTGCATATCGAAGTTAACGAAATGGTCCTGTAATTTAATGGATTACTCTCACTACCTATCTTGAATATTGTTGTAACCTGTGCAAATTTCCAGTCTCTGGGTACGGATCTTTCTTCGAAGAATGGCTGTTTATACGATTGTTAAGTATGGAGCTAATGCATCAGCATACTCCGAAAGCAACCTAATTGGTATACAACATGGACCAGAAGACTTGCTTTTATTAAGTGATTTAAATTGCTTCACTACTCCGAGGATATCTACTTCTACGTTACTCATGTTGGCAGCTGTTCTCGATTCGAATTCTGGAATATTTACTTCGTCTTCTTTTGTGAAGGCATTTCGGGAGGCTGTACTTAGTAACTCTGCTTTGGCACCACTGTCTTCGATAGTATCTCCATTGCTATCGTGCAGAGAAGACATTGATTGCTTCCTGCAGCTAACATACTTCACATGCGACCAGAATCTCTTTAAATTTTCTGACAGGTTTCGAGACAAAGTTTCGTTATGTAAACTGTTATAAGCATATCGGATTTAAGTCCGCGCTAAATTTCGAGCTTCTGTAAATGATCGCCAATCTTGGGGATTTGGCGTCTGTTTAAATTTGGCATGTTTGTTTTGTTGTTTCTGCAACAGTGTTCTGACCCGTTTAATGTGCCGAGGAGCATCAGCTGCGTCGTTTGTTTATTTATTTCGTATAAATCTCTCAACTGATTTTCTTTCTCGTATTTCCTCATTTATTACGTGGTCAAGTCGGGAAATTCTGCAGTCTGTTCTCAAGTGCTATACTTGTAAAGCTCTAAGCCTCTTTTTATTTCTTTCTATGAGTTCCCAGCACTCATTCTCATAGCTTGTAATTAGTTTCACAATGGAGTTGTATAAATTAATTTTAATGTTTAACCTCATTTTTTGAGGACCAGATTACAGGATTTGTTTCTGGATAGCAGCCCTTCCCTGCCTGATACGTTGTTGGATATCTTGTCGCATCTTCCATCCAGCTACTTAAAATCTTTACACTCTTCAATAAGATGCCCGTCAACATTCAGGTTAGTTATCTCTTCTCCGAAACATAGACATTCCGTCTGCTCACAATTAATTATCAAACTTAATTTTTTGTTTTTCTTCCAACTACTTCCTAAGCATGTAAGCTAAATCCTGTTCATAGTTTGATCAATGGCATATAAAAGTGTATGCATACACTGGTTCCCCATTTCAGTCCCCATACCCATGCACTTTGCACACTGCAGATCCGGTGCCGTCTGCAAATACGTCTTAAAGAGTGTGGGAGACATACAGCATTCTTGCTACAGTCCGATAGTTATTCTGAAGGCCTCTCTAGAAAATTCTTCCCCTACTCTAACGACACATTCTGCTGACTTTTAGACGTTTATGATGCTTCTTACATAAGATTTTGACTGTCTACATGACCACGGCACGTCGAACAGTAGCTTTAGTGATGCTGTGCCGTACGCTTTCGCAAGATCTGTGAAAACCAAATAACTGCCTACATGCCTTTCCATCCTCCTCCCCATCTTAGGGTAAAGAGGTTATCTATACATGTTCTCTTCTAAAGCCAGTTTGTTCTTCCACATTATTTACAAACTTCTCCATATTTGATTTTGGAATCCCCCCTTAAAGCCTGCTAATTGTACTTGTCACACTTACGACACAATGACTGCTACATAGACTATGTGATCAAAAGTATCCGGACACCTGGCTGAAAATGACTTACACGTTCTTGGCGCCCTCCATCGGTAATGCTGGAATTCAATATGATGTTGGCCCACCCTTAGCCTTGATGACAGCTTCCACTTAGGCATACGTCCAATCAGGTGCTGGAAGGTTTCTTGGGGAATGGCAGCCCATCTTCACTGATTGCTCCACAGAGGAGAGGTATCGCTGACGATCGGTGAGTCCTGGCACGAAGTCGGCGTTCCAAAACATCCCAAAGGTGTTCTATAGGATTCAGGTCAGGACTCTGTGCAGGCCATTCCATTACAGGGATGTTATTGTCGTGTAACCACTCCGCCACAGGCCGTGCATTATGAACAGGTGCTCGATCATGTTGAAAGATGCAATCGCCATTCCCGAATTGCTCTTCACCAGTGGGAAGCAAGAAGGTGCTTGAAACGTCAATGTAGGCCTGTGCTGTAATAATGCCACGAGAAACAAGAGGTGCAAGACCTTCCATGAAAAACACGACTACACCATAAAGCCACCGCCTCCGAATTTTAGTGTTGGCGCTACAGACTCTGGCACATGACGTTCACCGCCTCACCCACACCCTGCCATTGGATCGCCACATTGTGTACCGTGATTCGTCACTCCACACGACATTTTTCCACTGTTCAATCGTCCAATGTTTACGCTCCTTCACCAAGCAAGGCATTGTTTGCCATTTACCGGCATGATGTGTGACTTATGAGCAGCAGCTCGACCATGAAATCCAAGTTTTCTCACCTGCCGCATAACTGTCGTAGTACTTGCAGTGGATCCTGGTGCAGTTTGCAATTCCTGTGTGTTGGTCTGGATAGATATCTGCCTATTACACATTACGACGCTCTTGAACTGTCGGCGGTGTCTGTCAGTCAACAGACTAGGTCGTCCTGTACGCTTTTGTGCTGTACCTGTCCCTTCACGTCTCCACTTTACTATCACATCGGAAACAGTGGAGCTAGGGATGTTTAGGAGTGTGGAAATCTCGCGTACAGACGCGTAACACAAGTGACACCCAATCACCTGATCACGTTCGAAGTCCGTAAGTTCCGCGGAGCGCCGCATTCTGCTCTCTCACGATGTCTAATGACTACTGAGGTCGCTGATGCCAGCACACTGCACCTAATATGGAAAACGTACGTTTTGGTTGTGTCTGGATGCTTTTGATGCATGTAGTGTATTTTCATAGCGATGCCCAACAGTTGACAGCACTTACGCATTTTGAAAAGATTGAGCATTCACAAATTTGTATCTCAGGTATCCATTTGTGAAAAATACGTCTTTTACAGCGAAGACGAAGTAAAATTTAATGTACGTCTTGTAGTCGGAGAGTCTGAAACGGATAGATAACAGTGCGCAAGATACGTGAATACGATACGGCCCGATATTGGTCGGGGTAAATTCAACAAGAAAGGTTGGGCGACTTCCTTACAGTTAATATCGAAAGAGGAAAATTGGATATGTTTTAAAACCTCGCACGCAGGGACCGCGTAGCAATCGCGACTGAAACAGGAAAATACAGGAAGTGACAGTGGTCGAAACCATTGACAAACATGATAGAGCCTTGTATGCTAGACTGAATAGAGAAGTAGAAAAGCACGTGTCCAAAATAAAATAATGTAACCTGCGAAGATGTCGATCTATGGACGGGGGACACAAAAGTGGCGGCAACATGGAAAATGATTGCAGCGCCGAGGAAAGATGTGGAAGAAATACCAAACCTGGCGATTACCCGTCTGGCAGGTTGGGAGAAGCATTTTAAAGGCCTTTTAACAGAAGAAAGGACAGAGTAATCTACGGCATTGGCCTCTCATCTTGCTTGCATTTATCACGAATCTCTCCCCCAGCACAAATCCCCAAGCGACTGGAAAACGGTGCAGGTGACTCCAGTACATAAGAAAGGTAAAAGAACGGACCCGAAAAATTACAGACCAATGTCCTTAACTTGTGTTTGCTGCAGAATCCCTGAACATATTCTCAGTTCGAATATAAGAAACTTCCTTGAGACTGAGAAACTAATGTCCACGAATCAGCATGATTCTAGAAAGCACCGGTCGTGTGAAACTCACCTTTCCCTTTTCTCACATGATATGCTGCGAGCTATGAGCGAAGGGCAACAGGCAGATTCCAAATTTCTAGACTTCCAGAAAGCATTTGACACGGTGCTCTGTTGCAGGCTGTTGACGAAGTTACGAGCAGATGGAACAAGTTCACAGATATGTGAGTCGCTAGAAGACTTCTTAAATAATAGAACTCAGTAAGTCGTACTCCATCACAAATGTTCATCAGAGACAAGGGTATCGCTAGGAGTGCCCCAGGGAAGTGTCACAGGACCTCTGCTGTTCTCTGTACACACCAATGACATGGCGGAGCCGCGCGGGATTACCAGAGTGGTCTGGGGCACTGCAGTCATGGACTGTGCGGCTAATCCCGGCGGAGGTTCGAGTCCTCCTTCCGGCATGGGTGTGTGTGTTTGTCCTTAGGATAATTTAGGTTAAGCAGTGTGTAAGCTTAGGGACTGATGACCTTAGCAGTTAAGACCCATAAGATTTCACACACATTTTTTGATCTGGCGGACATGGTGGGCAGCAATCTGCGGTTGTTTGCTGACGATCACATGGTGTACGGTAAGGTGTCGAAGTTGAGTGACTGTAGGAAGATAGAAGACGACTCAGACAAAATTTCTAGTTGCTGTGATGAATGGCAACTAGCCCTAAATGTGGAAAAATGAAAGTTAATGCAGATGAGTAGGAAGAACAAACCTGTAATGTTCGGATACAGTATTACCAGCGCCCTGCTTGACACAGTCACGTCTTTTAAGTATGTGGGCGTAACAATACAAACCGATATGAAATGGAACGTCAGGATTGTGGCAGGGAAGGCGAATGCAGGACTTGGGTTTATTGTGACACTTTTAGGTGACAGTGATTCACCTGTAAAAGAGACCGCCTATAAGACGATGGATCGACCTGTTCTTGAGTACTACTGTTTGGGATCCGTATTAGATCGGACTGAAGGAAGACTTGGAAGCAATTCAGAGGCGGGCTGCTAGAGCTGTTACTCGTAGGTTCGAACAATACGTTTAAGTGTTACGGACAAGTTTCGGGAGCTCAAGTGGGTATCCCTCCAGCGCACGCAACATTCTTTTCGAGAAGTACTATTGAGAAAATTTAGAGACCAAGCATCTGAAGCTGACTGCCGAACAATTCTACAGCAGCCAACATGCGCATAAGGACCACGAAACACGAGAAATGAGGGCTCATACGGGGCATATACAGGGTGTTACAAAAAGGTACGGCCAAACTTTCAGGAAACATTCCTCACACACAAAGAAAGAAAATACGTTATGTGGACATGTGTCCGGAAACGCTTACTTTCCATGTTAGAGCTATTTTATTACTTCTCCTCAAATCACATTAATCATGGAATGGAAACACACAGCAACAGAACGTACCAGCGTGACTTCAAACACTTTGTTACAGGAAATGTTCAAAATGTCCTCCGTTAGCGAGGATACATGCATCCACCCTCCGTCGCATGGAATCCCTGATACGCTGATGCAGCCCTGGAGAATGGCGTATTGTATCACAGCCGTCCACAATACGAGCACGAAGAGTTTCTACATTTGGTACCGGGGTTGCGTAGACAAGAGCTTTCAAATGCCCCCATAAATGCTCAGGAGAGCGTGGAGGCCACGGAATTGGTCCACCTCTACTAATCCATCGGTCACCGAATCTGTTGTTGAGAAGCGTACAAACACTTCGACTGAAATGTGCAGGAGCTCCATCGTGCATGAACCACATGCTGTGTCGTACTTGTAAAGGCACATGTTCTAGCAGCACAGGTAGAGTATCCCGTACCAAATCTTGGTAACGTGCTCCATTCAGCGTAGGTGGAAGAACATGGGGCCCAATCGAGACATCACCAACAATGCCTGCCCAAACGTTCACAGAAAATCTGTGTTGATGACGTGATTGCACAATTGCGTGCGGATTCTCGTCAACCCACACATGTTGATTGTGAAAATTTACAATTTGATCACATTGGAATGAAGCCTCATCCGTAAAGAGAACATTTGCACTGAAATGAGGATTGACGCATTGTTGGATGAACCCTTCGCAGAAGTGTACTCGTGGAGGCCAATCAGCTGCTGATAGTGCCTGCACACGCTGTACATGGTACGGAAACAACTGGTTCTCCCGTAGCACTCTACATACAGTGACGTGGTCAACGTTACCTTGTACAGCAGCAACTTCTCTGGCGCTGACATTAGGGTTATCGTCAACTGCACGAAGAATTGCCTCGTCCATTGCAGGTGTCCTCGTCGTTCTAGGTCTTCCCCAGTCGCGAGTCATAGGCTGGGATGTTCCGTGCTCCCTAAGACGCCGATCAATTGCTTCGAACGTCTTCCTGTCGGGACTCCTTCGTTCTGGAAATCTGTCTCGATACAAACGTAACGCGCCACGGCTATTGCCCCGTGCTAATCCATACATCAAATGGGCATCTGCCAACTCCGCATTTGTAAACATTGCACTGACTGCAAAACCACGTTCGTGATGAACACTAACCTGTTGATGCTACGTACTGATGTGCTTGATGCTAGTACTGTAGAGCAATGAGTCGCATGTCAACACAAGCACCCAAGTCAACATTACCTTCCTTCAATTGGGCCAACTGGCGGTGAATCGAGGAAGTACAGTACATGCTGACGTAACTAAAATGAGCTCTAACATGGAAAGTAAGCGTTTCCGGACACATGTCCACATAACATCTTTTCTTTATTTGTGTGTGAGGAATGTTTCCTGAAAGTTTGGCCGTACCTTTTTGTAACACCCTGTAGATAGTCGTTATCCCCTCGATCTATTTGCGAGTGGAACACAGGGGAAAATGAGAAGTAGTGGTACAGGTTCCCTCCACCGAGCACTGTACGGTGCCTTACGGAGTATCTATGTAGATGTAGATGTAAAGTAGGAGGTACAGGAAAACCAGGAGGGTGAAAACTGAACCAAGAAGTGATAAAAAGTATCCGCACATACCCCCAAAAAAAAAAAAAAAAACATACGTCTTTCATATTAGCTGCTGTCACCTACTGCCAGGCACTCTATATCAAAGACTTCAGTAGTCATTAGACATCGTGAGAGAGCAGAATGGGGCGCTCAACGGAACTCACGAACTTCGAACGTGGTCAGGTGATTGGGTGTGACTGGTGTTATGAAACATGCCTAGGTTCACTCTTTCCGATGCGATAGTGAAGTGGAAACGTGAAGGGACACGTACAGCACAAAAGCAAACGAGCCGACCTCGTCCGTTGACTGACAGAGACCGCCGACAGTTGAAGAGGGTCATAATGTGTAGTAGGCACACATCTATCCAGACCATCACACAGAAATTCCAGAATGCATCAGGATCAACTGCAAGTACTTTGACAGTTAAGCGGGAGGTGAGAAAACTTGGATTTCATGGTCGAGCGGCTGCTCATAAGCCACACATCACACTAGCAAATGCCAAACAATGCCTTGCTTGGTGAAGGAGCGTAGACATGGGACGATTGAACAGTGGAAAAACGTTGTATGGAGTGACGAATCACGGTACACAATGTGGCGATCCGATGGCAGGGTGTGGGTATGCCGAATGCCCGTTGAACGTGATCTGGCAGCGTGTGTGGTGCCAACAGTAAAATTCGCAGTCGGTGGTGTTATGGTGTGGTCGTGTTTTTCATGGAGGGGACTTGCGTCCCTTGCTGTTTTCCTTGGCACTATCACAGCACAGGCCTACATTGATGTTTTAAGCACCTTCTTGCTTCCCACAGTTGAAGAGCAATTAGGGGATGGCGATTGCATCTTTCAACACGATCGAGCACCTGTTCATAATGCACGGCCTGTGGCGGAGTGGTTACACGACAGTAACGTCCCTGAAATGGACTGGCCTGCACAGAGACCTGACCTGAATCCTATAGATTACCTTTGGCTAACATGTAGCTCGCGGTACCTTTGCCGTCGACTCCGTGGGCCAAACTGCACACTACCTGACTGGGGGATGCTGTGTTGTTCAACGAGTGGGGATTTTGCACATCTGCAAACGATACGAGACTTCGAGAGCACCGACAGCCCAGTTAGATGTTCAAGGCGCAGTGTGTGGAGGGTGAAATTCATGCCAGAGGATGTTCTGTGATGTTTCAATGGTGTTCTTCATGCCGTGAGCAACATACATAGACATGTACATACACATGTAAGAGCGCGTCCGCCCCGATAGCTGAGTGGTCAGCATCCCGGCTGGGTCGGGGATTTCCTCCGCTCAGGGACTGGCTGTTGTGTTGTCTTCATCATCATTGCATCCCCATCCGGCGCTCAGGTCGCCCAATGTGGCGTCGAACGTAGTAAGACCTGCACGAAGGCGGCCGGACCTGCCCCGTAAGGGGCCTTCCGGCCAATGACGCCAAACTCTCGTTTCCACAAAAGAGCGTGAAAAATGGAACAGGGCATAAAGAATGCTTCACTCAACAATCTGAGGTTGGCAGCCTGCGGTCGAAGCCAGCTTCATGAGATATGGATGTAAACTTGTCTACTGCTTTGTCCTGCATTACTGTTTTACAGCTTATTTACAACTAACAAGCGTACAAGTGTACACGTACTGTGCTGTTTGTTTACTTGTACATTCTTTATTTCCTGCAGGAAAACAAGGAGAAGGATCCTCATTATCAGGAAGTCATGATGCAAGTTTTCTTGACTTTACTTGTCCATTGCATCGTATTTACATCGTCCCGTGACAGAACCTGCTATGAATAAACATCAAGCCATTCATTACTGAGTGCTATTCGGAGAAGTACAGTACTTAAGTACATTCCTGGCTACCTTGTGTGTGTACAGGATTGTATGAACTGTCAGCTGCGGACAGTGATATTATTCGTAAATTAAATACTGGCTGATGGCAAGTTTTATTTTGAACCTAAAGGAATAAAAGAACTTGTTGCAGAATTTTGACATTTTTCTAAAGAGATGAAGCAATCGCAATCCACCCGAAAATTGTTATAAGATATTACATAATAGTTTGCTACCAGAGTTTACGCGGACTTTGCAAACGTAAATAGTGACGGTGTTTTTCCTTAACGCTGCTTTTAACGCTGTCTGAACAGTGTCTACGTATGCAGAGAAACGAGCTGGTGATCAGACGCCGTATTGAGGTAGGGGGAACTTGTACAGTGCACAGAACTACGAGAGACAGCAGTGAACAAACAATTACGCCACAAATCCAAACCCGCCCCGCCGCGAGCTTTTGTACGAGTAGTGTTGTTGGTTGTTGCATCAGGATGTAGATTTCCTCGTTATTCCTTCCTCCTCCATTTCCTTTATCAAAAATCGGTTCTCTTCTCGTCCTCATTGCTCTTCTTTCAAAGGTTAATAGAATTTTTTTCGCTTACATGAAACGCATTCTCGGTTGCCAATATGGAAAACCATTAGCTGCATGAAACTTCCTGGGAGATTAATACTCTGCGCCGGACCGAGACTCGAACTCGGGACCTTTGCCTTACGCGGGCAAGTGCTCTACCAACTGAGCTACCCAAGCACGACTTACGCTCCGTCCTCACAGCTTTACTTCCGCCAGTACCTCGTCTCCTACTTTCCAAACTTCACAGAAACTCTCCTGCGAACCTTGCAGAACTAGCACTCCTGGAAGAAAGGATATTGTGGAGACATGGCTTAGCCACAGCCTGGGGGGATGTCTCCAGCATGAGTTTTTCACTCTGCAGTGGAGTGTGCGCTGATATGAAACTTCCTGGCAGATTAAAACTGTGTGCCGGACCGAGACTCAAACTCGGGACCTTTGCCTTTCGCGGGCAAGTGCTGTATAATGGTATGACGACAATGAAAAGTTGTAAAGGAATAAAACGCGGATTTCCCACTTATCGCGTGCGTCACGTTACCATTCGGCTAGCCGTGGACACTCCGTGGCCAGAGGACAACTTGCATACGTCGTCAACTATAAGTCTACAACCTGTGCTCGTACATCCATTACGTAAATTCCCGTATACGGGAGACATTTAACTTGAAAGTCGCCTGCCCGGTGTCTGCGGACAATACGATACTGTGTTATTCCGAATTACACTACTGGCCATTAAAATTGCAACACCAAGAAGAAATGCAGATGATAAACGGATATTCATTGGGTAAATATATTATACTAGAACTAACATGTGATTACATTTTCAACAATTTGGGTGCACAGATCCTGAGAAATCAGTACCCAGAACAACCACCTCTGGCCTTAATAACGGTCTTGATACGCCTGGGCATTGAGTCAAACAGAGCTTGGATGGCGTGTACAGGTACAGCTGTCCATGCAGCTTCAACACGATACCACAGTTCATCAAGAGTAGTGACTGGCGTATTGTGACGAGCCAGTTGCTCGGCCACCATTGACCAGACGTTTTCAATTGGTGAGAGATATGGAGAATGTGCTGGCCAGGGCAGCAGTCGAACATTTTCTGTATCCAGAAAGGCCCGTTCAGGACCTGCAACGTGCGGTCGTGCATTATCCTGCTGAAATGTAGGGTTTCGCAGGGATCGAATGAAGGGTAGAGCCACGGGTCGTAACACATCTGAAGTGTAACGTCCCCTGTTCAAAGTGCCGTCAACAAGAGGTGACCGAGACGTGTAACCAATGGCACCCAATACCATCACGCCGGGTGATACGCCAGTACGGCGATGACGAATACACGCTTCCAATGTGCGTTCACAGCGATGTCGCCAAACTCGGATACCACCATCATGATGCTGTAAACAGAACCTGGATTCATCGGTAAAACTGACGTTTTGCCATTCGTGCACCCAGGTTCGTCGCTGAGTACACCATCGCAGGCGCTCCTGTCTGTGATGCAGCATCAAGGGTAACCGTAGCTGATAGTCAATGGTGCTGCTAACGTCGTCGAACAGTTTGTGCAGATGGTTGTTGTCTTGCAAACGTCTCCATGTGTTGTCTCAGGGATGGAGACGTGGCTGCACGGTCCGTTACAGCCATGCGGATAAGATGCCTGTCATCTCGACTGGCCGATGGGATCCAGCACGGCGTTCCGTATTACCCTCCTGAACCCACCGATTCCATTTCTGCTAACAGTCATTGGATCTCGACCAACGCGAGCAGCAATGTCGCGATACGCTAAACCGCAATCGCGATAGGCTACAATCCGACCTTTATCACAGTCGGAAACTTAATGGTACGCATTTCTCCTCCTTACAGAGGCATCACAACTTTTCACCAGGCAACGCCGGTCAACTGCTGTTTGTGTATGAGAAATCTGTTGGAAACTTTCGTCATGTCAGCACGTTGTAGGTTTCGCCACCGGCGCCAACCTGGTGTGAATGCTCTGAAAAGCTAATCATTTGCATATCACAGCATCGTCTTCCTGTCGGTTAAATTTCGCGTCTGTAGCGTGTCATCTTCGTGGTGTTGCAATTTTAATGGCCAGTAGTGTATGATGCAATGTTCATCCGTACATGCCTACATGCATGCAATGACTTTCAATTAAAATATCTCGCCTTGTATGGGTTATTCATAATGTTTGTACGAGCACAGGTTGCAGACACATGGTTGACGACATGTGAAAAGTTGTGTCTGGCAGTCACGTGTGCTCGATTAGCCAAATAGAAGGCGACAGCTTGCGATAAGCAGACAATGCGGATTCGAGGCCCGGTCTGGCACAAATTTTTATTGTCGTCATTCCACTATACGCATGATCGCTGTCCACATTCCCACCCGCGAATACGTTTCATTTATTTCATAACGGCTGTAGTCACCGCAAGCCAGCTGCTGTGGCCGAGCGGGTCTAGGAGCTTCCGTCTGGAACCGCGCGACCACTACGGTCGCAGGTTCGAATCCTGTCTCGGGAATGGGCGTGTGTGATGTCCTTAGGTTAGTTAGGTTTAAGTAGTTCTAAGTTCTAGGGGACTGATGACCTCAGATGTTAAGTCCCATATTGCTCAGAGCCATTTGAACCATTTGTAGTCACCGCAGTGCCTATTACATAGGAGACCCTTCGACGTGCAAAAGAACATTGCACCGTACTTTCGAACAACACAGGCACTATAGTATCGTATTTTCTCGTTTCGTCATGCTCTAGCTTTCCGAAACTTACACTGATGCTGGCAATATCACTGTGTTACACTCCCACATTCTCATCTTACAAGGGAACCACCCCATCGCATCCTCTGCAATCGAGACACAGGAAGAAGTTGTGTGGAACTATGAAAAAAATAACAAAAATATACAAACTGAGTAGTCCATCTCCAACATAGGCAACATCTAGAAAAGTATAAGCTCCGGAGCGCCGTGGTCTCGTGGTTAGCGTGAGCAACTGCGGAACGGGAGGTCCTTGGTTCAAGTCTTCCCTCGAGGGAAAAGTTTAATTTTTTATTTTCAGACAATCATTATCTGTCCGTCCGATGCGAGGTAACTGCGCCGTAGTATGTATCCACAAGAAAACCTAAATCGGCAAGGTAGAAGAATCTTTTTACCCATTCGCCAAGTGTACAAGTTAGGTGGGTCGACAACATATTCCTGTCATATGACGCAAATGCTGTCACCAGTGTCGTATAGAATATATCAGACGTGTTTTCCTGTGGAGGAATCGGTTGACCTATGACCTTGCGATCAAATGTTTTCGGTTCCCATTGGAGAGGCACGTCCTTTCGTCTAGTAATCGCACGGTTTTGCGGTGCGGTCACAAAACGCAGACACTAAACTTATTACAGTGAACAGAGACGTCAATGAACGAACGGACAGATCATAACTTTGCGAAAATAAAGAAAGTAAAAGTTTCACTCGAGGGATGACTTGAACCAGGGACCTCTCGTTCCGCATCTGCTCATGCTAACCACGGGACCACGGCGCTGCTGAGGTAACACTCTTGTTGATGTTGCATATCTTGCGCATGGACTACTCAGTTTGTATATTTTGCTTATAGTTCAACACAACTTCTTCCTGTTTTCTCGATTAATCTGTGTTCAGTTTTTCAAGGCCTATCCACTGTGCTAATTTATAACTAAATCTGAGGGGGTGCGATGGGGAGGTTCCCTTGTTAGTGCCGGCCAGAGTGGCCGAGCGGTTCTAGGCGCTATCGTCTGGAACCGCGCGACCGCTACGGTCGCAGGTTCGAATCCTGCCTCGGGCATGGATGTGTGTGATGTCCTTAGGTTAGTTAGGTTTAAGTAGTTCTAAGTTCTAGGGGTACTGATGACCACAGCAGTTAAGTCCCATAGTGCTCAGAGCCATTTGAACCATTTGAACCCTTGCTAGTATTCGCTGAAACTGGTTTTGAGCCGAGCGTACTCCTGAGCGAATACATGCATTTCATTCCCACTGCTGTTATTTACTTAATGTCCATTTCTATGCTGTTGTCGCTTGTGAACGTAAACGAGAATGTTTTACGTGAACACTCTCGTTGACCAGACGCTGCCTTTCTTTCTACACCTTGCTCATCGCTATTCTGTGCAAGTTTTTGTCTTCCAAGAAGACAACGGCCGTGCTCACAGGAATCCCAGGACGTTTCTTGAAGAACACTGAACCGCGCAGTCTCAGCTGCGATTGAGTGCAACACCTACTGAAACACTGATCGCCATTCTCGCAAAATGGAGGTCTGCAGCTATTTCATACTCTCCACATACCGTCGGCTGGATCAGCGGCCAACACACTTTACCAATAATACACGTTTTAGTCTACACTCGAAATTCCTTTTCCCCTCCGGTGCTGGTTACTGGTTCCGGCTCACAGAAGCATCACCAGGCCATCCTGTGATCGAACATTTCCAGAACATTAGTTCCGCATCGAGCGCCGAGCGGGGAGGTTCTTGTTTATGTCACCTGCCGCAGCGTCGCCTGTGTGGAGTTTTCCTCGTTAGTGTTGTTCTGTCTGCCGAGTGAGTCGTAGCGCCTCCGCTCCGCCTTTACTGCCTGCCTGTGTTCCGTCTACTTGCGGCGGTCGGCCGCTCCGCTATGGCTACCATGGTTCCCGCGTGTATTCCTCGAAAAGGTACTGTGAGCTTCACTTTCCATAAATCAACGCGGCATGTGCAGCCCGGGTCTCCAGAAATCCGAGAGTGCCTTGTCGATACAATTCATGTGAACTCTGATACGGCACACACCGCTTATTTTGACGCAGACGAGTACGTGTTTTACGTGAAATTTATGAATCCCCTTCATGTTTGGGAAGGCGACAACTTGCCATAAGCAGGATTCTAGTCCCGGTCTGGCACAAAATTTGTGATTGGTGTAAAGAATGGCAGCTAACTCTAAATATAGATAAATGTAAATTAATGCAGATAATAGGAAAAAGAATCATGTAATGTTTGAATACTCCATTAGTAGTGTAGCGCTTGACACAATCACGACGATTAAATATTTGGCCGTAACATTGCAGAGCGATATGAAGTGGGACAAGCATGTAATGGCAGTTGTGGGGAAGGCGGATGGTCGTCTTCGGTTCATTGGTAGAATTTTGGGAAGATGTGGTTCATCTGTAAAGGAGACCGCTTATAAAACACTAATACGACCTATTCTTGAGTACTGCTCGAGCGTTTGGGATCCCTATCAGGTCAGATTGAGGGAGGACATAGAAGCAATTCAGAGGCGGGTTGCTAGATTTGTTACTGGTAGGTTTGATCTTCACGCGAATGTTACTGAAATGCTTCAGGAACTCGGGTGGGAAAGTCTGGAGGAAAGGAGGTGTTCTTTTCGTGAATCGCTACTGAGGCTGACTGCAGTACAATTTTACTGCCGCCAACTTACATTTCGCGGAAAGACCACAAAGATAAGATAAGGGAGATTAGGGCTCGTACAGAGGCATATAGGCAGTCAGTCATTTTTTCCTCGTTCTGTTTGGGAGTGGAACAGGGAGAGAAGAGGCTAGTTGTGGTACGAGGTACCCTCCGCCACGCACCGTATAGTGGATTGCGGAGTATGTATGTAGATGTGGATGTAGACGTTGAAACATTATTGCCGCGAAATGGTTCTCAAGTCCCGTTCAAGCATCGCGATAAATCCGTTAGTATGGTGTCACTCACAGATGCTGAAATTGAGTATACCAATCTTCGAGTGTTTAACCCCGCCGGAGATTGATGACAACTTTCTAAAGAACATATCGACTACTTACGGTAGCATTGAAAACGTCCGTCGTCAACGTTGGTCTACTCAACACAGATTACGGTGGTATAGTGGAATTCGTTCTGTGGAAATGCACGTCAAACGCAATATTCTATCACATAAAAAAAAAAATGGTTCAAATGGCTCTGAACACTCAGGTCATCAGTCCCCTAGAACTACTTAAACCTAAGGACATCCATGCCCGAGACAGGATTCGAACCTGCGACCGTAGCGGTCACGCAGTTCCAGACTGTAGCGCCTAGAACCGCTCGGCCACTCCGGCCGGCCTATCACATTTACTAGTGTGTCATGTGTACTGGTGAAGAGGGAACCTGCTCCCTATCTAATGAAAGTGGACACGTTCGGTCTAATTGTTCGCGGAGAGTTTTTGTATTAAAGCCGTCATTAATGCAGCGTCGCAAATTGACGGTTGCTGATCTTGTCTCTTCCACTCTCGACGTCGGACCTACTTCTGCTTCAGATCATAATGAATAAAAAGTCAGTTCTGATAATCGTGTAACCGAATTTTCTCATTTACCTCCGCGACCGTTTCAGAATGCTGTTGCCTCCAGGATAGAACCCGTAACAGTGACAAACAAGCGACGCCTCACTCAAGAAGAGGAGGGTGAGGATTTGGCTGTGCCTTCTGCCCCCAACCTCCTCCACATCGACTGTGTCCCCTGCTCCTCTAGATGCTCCCATCCGTGGTACGCTGTACGTTGAGTGGGGAAGGAGTTATCTCCCTCAGTTGAAGAACCTTATATCATAACAGGACAAATCTTAACAATTATCTACTTTACATACTTCTTAATTAATATCCATGTTGCAAGTGTATGAGATAAGTTAATTAAGCAATAAATAAGTTAATTAGCTTAGGAAAAGCATATGTTTTGGAAACAGAAAGCTAGAAGTTTAACGGAAATACGGAAGCGTACGACTCCTCCCGTCTGCTTTGACCAGTGACGTCACAAATATGGCGGACACGACGATAAACCGCGATTCCAATATGGCGCCTATAAAGTCGTTACGTACACATTATGAGGACGAAAATACATCGAAAAACAAACATACACACGTTCCACAAAAAGTCTAATGACACTAACGGGACAATCGCGGGAAATAGGGGTTTTTTGGGTGGGGAAAAACTAAATATAAACAAATTTAGACACCCACCCCCATACAAAACCATGCAAAACGACGAAAAAGACCGACATCGCAAAACTCCCCAAATACCACTAAACACAATATCATCTGGAATCGGACACTTCCGTTGACCTATATTGCTCAACAGCAGCTCCCGATCCCATAAGTTAGGACCTAACACTTCCCTTGACCTATGTAGCTCAAAACATCTCCCGATACCAAAACCAACATTCACAGCCACATATTGGGATCGAACAGTTCCTTTGACCTGTTATCCTTACAACATCTCCACATACAGCCGTCCCTGGTCCGAGACGCCGGAACTTTAAGAAAGCCTCATTTCTTCACGGCATACTAAACACTTCACGACCTCATCCAGAAATCCGAATAGTTGAAGAAATTTTATTAGAGACAACGCACTGTCCCCCATCATAGCCGACAACCGAAAACTGTTGACCCTGTCAGTCATAGCCATACCTACCAAAGACATAAGAAAAGCAATTTACCAATATTCACACAAGGCGCCACACTCGCAAAATAAACCAAAAACATCAGCTAGCACACCACCAGAGAGCACCACCGATCGCATCAAAACGACACCTACAAACACGCCACTCTCAAAAACTAAATTCCGCGCCATCGTGACGTCACACACCACAACAGCCTTACGTCACGGGCCAAAGCCGACGGGTGGGATCGGACGCTTCTGTCGACCCAGTTTTATTCTTCTATTGTTGTGGTCTTCAGTCCTGAGACTGGTTTGATGCAGCTCTCCATGCTACTCATACAGTAAAGCTGCATGCCCTCGGGAAAAATTACGGCCGTAGTTTCCCCTTGCTTTCAGCCGTTCGCAGTACCAGCACAGCAAGGCCGTTTCGGTTAGTGTTACAAGGCCAGATCAGTCAATCATCCAGACTGTTGCCCCTGCAGCTACTGAAAAGGCTGCTGTCCCTCTTCAGTAACCACACGTTTGTCTGGCCTCTCCACAGATACCCCTCCGTTGCGGTTGCACCTACGGTACGGCTATCTGTGTCGCTGAGACACGCAAGCCTTCCCACCAAAGGCAAGGTCTATGGTTCATGGGGGGGGGGGGGGGGGTTCTTCTATTAACTTTTCTTAAAAAAATTTCACTAAATAAATGGGCAGCATCCCTCCTGCTCGCAAAGTGGCTCCTTCTGACTGTCTATGTGGAGGGTAGCGGTGCCCCCCCCCCCCCCCGCCCTCTTCGTGTCCACCGTTACAGTCTCAGAAGATACAATGTCTTTAGACACCGACGGTTTTCTGAATTTGCCACCTACAACAACCCCTAAGGAGAAAAAAAGTAGCGACCAAGTATCAGCTGTTGCATTGGCAGTTCCACAGAATGCTTCCGCCTTTGCAGTACGTGACCTGTGGTGTCACCGCCAGACACCACACTTGCTAGGTGGTAGCTTTAAATCGGCCGCGGTCCATTAGTACATGTCGGACCCGCGTGTCGCCACTGTCAGTGATCGCAGACCGAGCGCCACCACACGGCAGGTCTCGAGAGACTTACTAGCACTCGCCCCATTTGTACGGACGACTTTACTAGCGATGCAACAGTGACGAAGCCTCGTTTATTTGCAGAGAAGATAGTTAGAATAGCCTTCAGCTAAGTCAATGGCTACGACCTAGCAAGGCGCCATAGCAATTGATAGTTATCGTATGAAGCATGTGTCATCAAGAACGATGTATACAAATGATGGATTAAAGTTAAGTATTCCAGCAGCTACGTACTTTTCTTTATAGCATTCATTACGTATCCTGTATCAGACCTCACGCCATCCTGCGTGAGTTTAAGCGCGTGCGTTTCGGTTACCCGTCACTGTGGACTGGCTGTCTTGTCAGTCCACAACACGACCCTTGTTCTTATGGGCAGGAGGCTGTGCCTATGACCCCTCCCACACCTCCGTCTGCAGAGTCCGCCATGCCGCGTAGCCTACAGAAACAGCGTATACAGCCTGACCGTGCGGTGGCAAGTAAGAAATCTAAGAAAAAATTTGCAGTGATGTCTGATTCGGCTGTGGACTCCGCAGTGGACCTTGACGCTCAGCTGTGGCCCTAATTCCACTCGGAGCTTCCGTACACCGCTGTCTAGCTGTGACCAATGACGCAAGCCTACACGTTCCTTTCCTTAAATGTTAATCGTGTAGTATCAGAATTGCGATTGGCTTCGCTGCGTCGGTTCATTTATGATTCATGTGCGGACATAGTCTTCTTACACGAGGTGTTATTTAGTAATTTCTCCTTACCTTGTTTTCGTATGCTCTTTAATGTAGCACCCGACTATTCTACGGGGACCGCCTTATTCTTTAGCGAAGCCATTCCTATTGCTGGCGTGAAAATGTTGGATTCTGGCAGGGGCAGAGGTTGTAAACTTTTTAACCTTACCTTCGTTCTTTTATATGCCCCCTTCTGTTACTGGTTGCGCAGTGGATCGTTCGCGTTTTTATGAAGAAGGTATTGTTTACCTGTTGCGTAAGAATCCTCCGGGTATTCTGTTGGGTGGTGATTTTAACTGTGTATTGCGTCTACCTCTACATCTACGTCTACATGATTACTCTGCAATTCACATTTCAGTGCTTGGCAAAGGGTTCATCGAACCACAATCATACTATCTCTCTAGCATTCCACTCCCGAACAGCGCGCGGGGGGGGGGGGGGGGGGGGGGGGGGGGGACGAACACCTAAACCTTTCTGTTCGACCTCTGATTTCTCTTATTTTATTTTGGCGATCATTCCTACCTATGTAGGTTGCGCTCAACTAAATATTTTCGCATTCGGAAGGGAAAGTTGGTGACTGAAATGTCGTAAATAGATCTCGCCGCGACGAAAAATGTCAACTCGCGTATCGCATCTGCCGCACTCTCTCCCCTATTACGTGATAATACAAAACGAGTTGCCCTTTTTTGCACCCTTTCGATGTCCTCCGTCAATCCCACCTGGTAAGGACCCCACACCGCGCAGCAATATTCTAACAGAGGACGAACGAGTGTGGTGTAAGCTGTCTCTTTAGTGGACTTGTTGCATCTTCTAAGTGTCCTGCCAATGAAACGCAACCTTTGGCTCGCCTTCCCCACAATATTATCTATGTGGTCTTTCCAACTGAAGTTGTTCGCAATTTTAATACACAGGTACTTAGTTGAATTGACAGCCTTGAGAATTGTACTATTACAATTCCGCTTCCTGTGGACCAGTTCCCTAATTTTAATTTCTCTCGTGAATTACATGAATTACCCCGCTTCTTACGCCTACAAGACGTCTGGATGTGTAAATACCCGCCGTTACTTAAATTTATCCACTTTAGTGCGACTTCTAATAGCAGGTTAGAGAGGTTTTACTTATCAGACTGCCTGAGCAGTAGCATTCTTAATGTTGAAGTCACCCCAGCTTCCTTTACGTATCACTGTGCTGTGGCCACAAGTCTGTCTGGAACGGCAACCACGCAAACTGTTTCTCCCTCCGTGGCTGTTAAACGTCGCTCACCCAGCTGACCCCCTCTCTCGATGGCGTGATGCGAGTCGTGTGGGAGCGTACCCTACCGTCCACTGGGCAATACTCTTCCACCCTTGACTGGTGGATACAGCTAGCAAAACCGACGCTCAGGCACACTTTTATAGTTTTCTGCCCTGTCATAGTGCGAGACTTTCGGAGAACTTACGAATATTACTATTCCATCCTGCGTAAACTTTATGCTGCTTCGCATCACGCCCCTCTGCGAATTGCGAATGTTAGGCATGTAAAGGCAAAATTGCTGACCTTCTACATCTACATTTCTTCTACATTTATACTCCGCCACACCCAACAGTGTGTGGTGGAGGGCACTTTACGTGCCACTGTCAGTCGCGGCCGGTGTGGCCGAGCGGTTCTAGGCGCTTCAGTCTGGAACCGCGCGACTGCTACCGTCCCAGGTTCGAATCCTGCCTCGGGCATGGATGTGTGTGATGTCCTTACGTTAGTTAGGTTTAAGTAGTTCTAAGTTGTATGCGACTGATAACCTCAGAAGTTAAATCCCATAGTGATCAGAGACATTTGAACCATTTCGCTGTTTCGAATGAAATCTGCTTTCGTTTGCCTTCTACTTTCAGATCCTATAACAAACTATAAAAATATATAAAAAACACAAAATAAAAAAATTAGTAAAAAAACATAAAAATAATTGTTGATATACATCATGTGAGCTTGGTGGTGGTTTGTTGGCTACATTCTTGGTATTTTTTTCCTTTCTCCTTTTATTTATTATTGTTATTGTAATTAATTTTTCCCCATTTGCAGCTTACGTTACACGATGATTTGATTATGGTCTACTGAAGTGTCTTGATAGTACCAAGTCATTCTGATAATGAACCACTTGCGATGAGCAGGAAATGCTGGTTCGAGTCCCGGTCTGGCATAAATTTTGATGTCATTCCACTATACGCATGATAGGTATCCATATTCCTAACTTTGAATACGCTTCATTTATTTCATAACGGTTGTAGTCACCGCAGTGCCTATTCCATAAGAGTCCCGTCTATGTCCAAAAGAACATTGCATCGTACCTTCGAACAACACAGGCACTATAGTATCTTATTTTCTCGTTTCGTCATGCTCCAGGTTTCCGAAACTTACATTACTGCTGGGATTATCACTGTGTTAACTCCCACATTCTTGTCTTAGTATTCGCTGAAACTGGTTTTGAGCCCAGCGTCCGCCTGAGGGAATGCACGCATTTCATTCCCACTGCTATTATTTCTTTGATGTCCATTTCTGTGCTGTTGTCGCTTGTGAACGTAAACGAGAGTGTTTTACCTTAACGTTCTTGATTACAAGACGCTGCCTTTCCCTCTACATCTTGCTGATCGGTATTCTGTGCAAGCTTCTGTCTTCCAAGAAGACAACGTCCTTGTTCACAGGGCTCCCAGGACGTGGTTTCTTTTTTGATGAACGCTGAGCCTCTCAGTCCCAGCTGGGATTAACTGCGAGACCACCTGAAACATTGGTCACGAGTCTCGCAAAATGGAGGTCTGCAGTTATTTCATACTCTACACATACTGTCGGCTGGATCGGCGACCAACACAGTTCACAAATAATATGTGTTTTAGCATACATCCGTAATTTATTTTCTCTTCCGGTACTGGGTACTGGTTTCGGCACACAGAACGATCACCAGGCCATCCCGTGATCAAACATTTCCAAAACATACACTGCTGGCCATTAAAATTGCTACACGACGAAGATGACGTGCTACAGACGCGAATTTCAACCGACAGGAAGAAGATGCTCTGATATGCAAATGATTGGCTTTTCAGAGCTTTCACACTAAGGTTGGCGCCGATGGCGACACCTACAACGTGCTGACATGAGGAAAGTTTCCAACCGATTTCTCATACGCAGACAGCACTTGACCGGCGTTGCCTGGTGAAACGCTGTTGCGATGCCTCGTTCAAGGAGGAGGAAAGCGTACCATCACGTTTCCGACTTTGATAAAGGTCAGATTGTAGCCCATCGCGATTGCGATTTACCGTATCGCGACATTGTTGCTCCCGTTGGTCGAGATCCAATGACTGTGAGAATATGGAATCGGTGGGTGCAGGAGGGTAATACGGAACGCCGTGCTAGATCTCAAAGGTCTCGTATCACTAGCAGTCGAGATGGCAGGCATCTTATCCGCACGGCTGTAAAGGATCGTGCAGCCACGTCTCGGTCCCTGAGTCAACAGATGGGGACGTTTGCAAGACGAAAACCATCTTCACGAACAGTTCGACGACGTTTGCAGCAGCATGGACTATCAACTCGGAGACCATGGCTGCGGTTACCCTTGACGCTGCATCACAGACAGGAGCGCCTGCGATGGTGTACTGAACGACGAACCCAGTGCACGAATGGCAAAACATTTTTTGGATGAATGCAAGTCCTGTTTAGAGAATCATAATGGTCGCATCCATGTTTGGTGAAATCGCGGTGAACGCAGATTGCAAGCGTGTATTCGTCATCGTGATACTGGCATATCAGCCGGCGTGATGGTATGGGGTGTCATTGGTTACACGTCTCAGTCACCTCTTGTTCGCATTGACGGCACTTTGAACAGTGGACGTCACATTTCAGATGTGTTACGACCTGTGGCTCTACCCCTCATTCGATCCCTGCGAAACCCTACATTTCAGCAGGATAATGCACGACCGCATGTTGCAGGTCCTGTACAGCCCTTTTGGGATACGGAAAATGTTCGACTACTGCCCTGGCCAGCACATTCTCCAGATCTCTCACCAATTGAAAACGTCTGGTCAATGGTGGCCGAGCAACTGGATCGTCACAATACGCCAGTCACTACTCTTGATGAACTGTGGTATCGTGTTAAAGCTGCATGGGCAGCTGTACCTGTACACGCCATCCAAGCTCTGTTTGACTCAACGCCCAGGCGTATCGAGGCCGTTATTACGGCCAGCGGGGGTTGTTCTGCGTACTGATTTCTCAGGATCCATGCACCCAAATTGCGTGAAAATGTAATCACATGTCAGTTCTAGTGTAATATATTTGTCCAATGAATACCCGTTTATCATCTGCATTTCTTCTTGGTGTAGCAATTTTAATGACCAGTAGTGTACTATCCTTATGTTCGTATTATCATCATAACTGACACCATTATTGAGATGGCTGAATGCCCAAAAGCCAATAAATTGGAAAAAAATCGACCTTTCTGACAGGAAATCACCGTTGCAGTAGCGCATCTGAGATGATACTCCACAGGTACATAATTTTATGTGAAGAAACTTGTGGGGTCAGTGGCGGTGTTATTTCATGGTGATGCCTCCGGGGGTGTCCAGCGTGCTGACGACGAGCACGGCATGGTCATTGAGCAGCTGACAGTTTGGTGTCCCGGCACGGTCGCCAGATCACGTGGCCGGCGAGCCCCCGGCCAGACGGCAGGGCCCCACTGCCTCGTGTGCCTTGAGCGTCGAGCCTGGAGCACTGCGCACAGCGGGCTTGACCTGTTGACCCGCGCACCCACCCAGACGAGCCCCCGGACATCAAAGGCTGGGCCGCTTATCAGCCCTGGGAGTGACGGAGGCGGTCGCCTTGTTTTGCTGTCGGCTCCATCATCAGGGGCCACCGGGTTCACCCGTCACGTTGTTCTCTTTGGGAGCGTCGGTCATCTCGTTATTGGCAAACCGTCCAAGCTACAACAGAGCTATACATCTACATTGACATGGCTACTCTGCAAATCACATTTAAGTGCGTGGCAGAGGGTTTAACGAACTATCTACATAATCATTCTCTGTTATTCCACTCTCGAACAGAGCGCGGAAATGACGAACACTTAAATGTTTTCGTGCGAGGTCTGATTTCCCTTGTTTTATCATTTTCACATTCTGAGGAGAAACATGGCGACTGAAATTCCGTGAGAACATCCCACTATGACGAGAAATGCCTTTCTTTTAAATTCATCCACTTGAAATCATGGCCGGCTGCGGTGGCCGTGCGGTTCTAGGCGCTTCAGTCCGGAACCAAATGACTGCTATGGTCGCAGGTTCGAATCCTGCCTCAGGCATGTATGTGTGTGATGTGCTTAGGTTAGTTAGGTTTAAGTAGTTCTACGTTCTAGGGGACTGTTGACCTCAGATGTTAAGTCCCATAGCGCTCAGAGCCATTTGAACCATTTTTGTTTTCAAATCATGTACCATGTCTGTGATACACTCTCCTCTATTTCTCGATAATACTAAACGAAGTACTCCGTTAATCCATTCCAGTGAAGATACCACACCGCGCAGCGGTACTGCAAAAGAGGACGGACAAGCGTAGTGTAGGCAGTCTCTTTAGTAGATCTGTTACATTTTCTAAGTGTCCTGCCAATAAAACGCAGTCTCTGGTTCCCCTTCCCTACAACATTTTCACTGTGTTCCTTTCAATTTAAATTGTTCGTAATTGTAATATCTAGATATTTAGTAAAATTTACAGCTTCTAGATTTCTTATTCGCACAACCGAAGTTTAACGGATTCCTTATAGCACTCTTGTGGATCACCTCACATTTTTCATTGTTGTTGTTGTTGTTGTTGTTGTCGTCTTTAGTCCTGAGACTGGTTTGATGCAGCTCTCAATGCTACTCTATCCTGTGCAAGCTTCATCTCCCAGTACCTACTGCAACCTGCATTCTTCTGAATCTGCTTAGTGTATTCATCTCTTGGTCTCCCCCTACGATTTTTACCCTCCACGCTGCCCTCCAATACTAAATTGGTGATCCCTTGATGGTTCAGAACATGTCCTACCAACCGATCCCTTCTTCTGGTCAAGTTGTGCCACAAACTCCTCTTCTCCCCTATTCTATTCAATACCTCCTCATTAGTTATGTGATCTACCCATCTAATCTTCAGCATTCTTCTGTACCACCACATTTCGAAAGCTACTATTCTCTTCTTGTCTAAACTATTTATCGTCCATGTTTGACTTCCATACATGGCTACAAATACATTCAGAAACGACTTCCTGACACTTAAATCTATACTCGATGTTAAGAAATTTCTCTTCTTCAGGAACGCTTTCCTTGCCATTGCCAGCCTACATTTTATATCCTGTCTACTTCGACCATCATCAGTTATTTTGCTCCCCAAATAGCAAAACTCCTTTACTACTTTAAGTGTCTCATTTCCTAATCTAATTCCCTAAGCATTACCCGACTTAATTCGACTACATTCCATTATCCTCGTTTTGCTTTTGTTGATTTTGATCCTATACCCTCTTTTCAAGACACTGTCCATTCCGTTCAACTGCTCTTCCAAGTCCTTTGCTGTCTCTGACAGAATTACAATGTCATCGGCGAACCTCAACGTTTTTATCTCTTCTCCATGGATTTTAATACCTACTCCGAATTTTTCTTTTGTTTCCTTTACTGCTTGCTCAATACACAGATTGAATAACATCGGGAGAGGCTACAACCCTGTCTCACTCCCTTCCCAACCACTGCTTCTCTTTCATGTCCCTCGACTCTTATAACTGCCTTCTGGTTTCTTCATTATTCAGGGTCAATTTCCGCACCACACTGATATCTAAATCGTTTCGCAATTTCTTTTGATCTTATGGTGACTTTCCTAGACGATAAACGACAGCATCACATGCAAACAACCTGAGACGGCTGCTCAGATTGTCTCGTAAATCGTTCGTGTGCATAAGGGGCAGCAGAGGGCCTCTAACACTACCTTGGAGAGTGCCAGAAATCATTTCTGTTTTACTCGATGACTTTTCCTTAATTACTGGCTCTGAGCACTATGGGACTTAACTTCTGAGGTCATCAGTCCCCAAGAACTTAGAACTACTTAAACCTAATCAACCTAAGGACATCACACACATCCATGCCCGAGGCAGGATTCGAACCTGCAACCGTAGCGGTCGCGCGGTTCCAGACTGTAGCGCCTAGAACCGCTCGGCCACTCCGGCCGGCTTCCTTAATTACAACTAACTGTGACCTGCCTGACAGGAAATCACGAATTCAGTCGCGTAGGTGAGACTCTATTCCATAAAAACGCAGTTTATACATATACTGGGCTGAATCGCCCGCCATCTTATAAGGTTTCTATAAACATTTTATGTATATATGAAAGTACTGACGATTCCTTTTTCAAAAACTTTTTCTTCGTGTAACATATGCTTTAGATTTTAGATATCGTGTTCCTCTGCTGAGCAATACTAACTTTTGATTGGCTCTATGTTGCGCACGTTAAGATCGTCCTGAAACAAATCATTATACTTAATGAAATACTGAAATTGAAGTAATGAATCTAATTAAGTGGCAAAAGGAACTAGTTGCGTGTTCAGTGAAAACTATTTTAACTGTAAACTCAATACTGAAATACAATATAAAAGTTGAGCACCATGAAGTGCAATATCTGACTTGAAGTATCCACAAAAATAAAATGCTGCTCTAATCTGAGGAAAAATAACTTTGTGATTACCTGCAGTATACATAGTAAATTAATCTGCCTTTTTAGCACAACATCTGAAAATTCTGATCATGTACTGTTCCCTCATAAGAATGCAAAGAAGATCTGCCCTGAAATGAAAGTAACTTACCTCGTGATAAGCATGTTATTTTGAGTATGCCGTACTGATGTTCTCGAAAGCAAATATAAATCAGCGGGTGCAGCAGCTAAAGAAAAAATAAACTAATTTCTTGATACTTGTCAGAAACAATCTGTTTTTCGCGTGGCGTAAGGTGCTACACGAACACGACAAAAATATTCAAAACTTTGCTAAGAATGAATGAGGTGCGTTTTGCTTTTAAGAAAACAGGTTTTGAAAAAATAAACTCTGATTATTCATAAAAAAGACTGTACAGCGTAAGAAGACCCTAACAATTACGAAATTCTCTCAGCACAAAAATTACAGACATTTACACTAATTTCATTATTTGTGACATAATCAAAACGACGAGACGAAATTAACACTAATCATGACTATTACTAGTTATCTGACGGGCAAAGATTTCTTTCGACTAACAGATATTTCATTCTTGCCCATGCGTTGATTACCTTGAAAAAGTCCTGCAAAAAATCCTCTCTATCAACACAGTCAATGTTGTTGCAGTCTTCAGTCCTGAGACTGGTTTGACGCAGCTCTCCATGCTACCCTATCCTGTGCAAGCTTCTTCATCTCCCAGTACCTACTGCTGCCTACATCCTTCTGAATCTGCTTAGTGTATTCATCTATTGGTGTCCCTCTACGATTTTTACCCTCCACGCTGCCCTCTAATACTAAATTGGTGATCCCTTGATGCCTCAGAACATGTCCTACCAACCGATCGATCACTTCTTCTAGTCAAGGTGTGCCACAAATTTCTCTTCTCCCTAATTCTATTCAGTACCTCCTCATTAGTTATGTGATCTACCCAACCAATCTTCAGCATTCTTCTGTAGCACCACATTTCTAAAGCTTCTATTCTCTCCTTGTCTAAACTATTTATCGTCCACGTTTCACTTCCATACATGGCTACACTCCATAGAAGTACTTTCAGAAAACACTTCCTGAAACTTAAATTTATACTCGATGTTAATAAATTTCTCTTCTTCAGAAACGCTTTTCTTGCCATTGCCAGTCTACATTTTATATCCTCTCTACTTCGACCATCATCAGTTATTTTGCTCCCCAAATAGCAAAACTCATTTACTACTTTAACCGTCTCATTTCCTAATCTAATTCCTGCACCATAATCTGATTTAATTCGAGTACAGTCCATTATCTTTGTTGATGTTTATCTTACATCCTCCTTTCAAGACACTTTCCATTACGTTCAGCTGCTCATCCAGGTCCTTTGCTGTGTCTGACAGAATTACAGTGTCATCGGCGAAACTCAAAGTTTTTATTTCTTCTCCATGGATTTTAATTCCTACTCCGAATTTTTCTTTTGTTTCCTTTTGTGCTTGCTCAATATACAGGTTGAATAACTTCGGGGATAGGCTACAACCCTGTCTCACTCCCTTCCCAACCATTGCTTCCCTGTCGTGCCCTCGAGTCTTATAACTGCCATCTGGTCAATAGCATATTTTTAAAATGAAGTTTTCTTCTCCATAATAAAGTATCCCACGTAATTTCTCTCAGATTCACAAATGTCAAACCACCTCCCCTAAAAACTCCACTACTCTCTACTACGTTTCAAATAAGGATGTCCAAGAGTTGAACAATTGACTGGCGAATAAGGGAAACACAGATAAACACAGAGTTAACGATCTTATTCACAACTCGTGCAGCGCACTCGTTGATCTTCGTACCTGTACAGTAAAGGTGAATTATTTACAATGGCAGAAAACGTATGAAAATCTTACAATATTTTCCCCAACTCTGAGTATTTGGCGATGTTTACCTTGTACGTGGGCAACCTTCTCACACAACTTTCGCAATTTATTATTTATACAATATTAAAATCCTGCAGGTATAAAGTGTTCCGAAGAGTAATAAATTTGTATACAGGTGTTCAGAACGCCATTCATCTAGATCTACATCCATACTCCGCAAGCCACCCGACGGTGTGTGGCGGAGGGTACCTTGAGTAGCTCTATCGGTTCTCCCTTCTAATCAAGTCTCGTATTGTTCGTGGAAAGATGGATTGTCGGTATGCCTCTGTGTGGGCTCTAATCTCTCTGATTTTTTCCTCATGTTCTCTTCGCGAGGTATACGTAGGAGGGACCAATATACTGCTTGACTCCTCCGTGAAGGTATGTTCTCGAAACTTCAACAAAAGCCCGTACCGAGCTACTGAGCGTCTCTCCTGCAGAGTCTTCCACTGGAGTGTATCTATCATCTCCGTAACGCTTTCGCGATTACTAAATGATCCTGTGACGAAGCGCGCTGCTCTCCGTTGGATCTTCTCTCTCTCTTCTATCAACCCTATCTGGTACGGATCCCACACTGCTGAGCAGTATTCAAGCAGTGGGCGAACAAGTGTACTGTAATCTACTTCCTTTGTTTTCGGATTGCATTTCCTTGGGATTCTTCCAATGAATTTTAGTCTGGCACCTGCTTTACCGACGATCAACTTTATAAGATCATTGCATTTTAAATCAGTCCTAATGCCTACGCCCAGATAATTTATGGAATTAACTGCTTCCGGTTGTTGACCTGCTATATTGTAGCTGAATGTTAAAGGATCTTTCTTTCTATGTATTCGCAGCACATTACACTTGTCTACATTGAGATTTAATTGCCATTCCCTGCACCATGCGTCAATTCGTTGCAGATCCTCCAGCATTTTAGTACAATTTTCCATTGTTACAACCCCTCGATATACTACAGCATCATCCGCAAAAAGTCTCAGTGAACTACCGATGTTATCCACAAGGTCATTTATATATACCGGGTTATTACAAATGATTGAAGCGATTTCACAGCTCTACAATAACTTCATTACTTGAGATATTTTCACAATGCTTTGCACACACATACAAAAACTCAAAAAGTTTTTTTAGGCATTCAAAAATGTTCGATATGTGCCCCTTTAGTGATTCGGCAGACACCTCCCACTCTCGGCGCAGCAGGTCCCCATCAATGAGTTCGAAAGCATCGTTGATGCGAACTCGCAGTTCTGGCACGTTTCTTGGTAGAGGAGGTTTAAACACTGAATCTTTCACATAACCTCACAAAAAGAAATCGCATGGGATTAAGTCGGGAGAGCGTGGAGGCCATGACATGAATTGCTGATCATGATCTCCATTACGACCCATCCATCGGTTTTCGAATCTCCTGTTTAAGAAATATCGAACATCATGATGGAAGTGCGGTGGAGCACCATCCTGTTGAAAGATGAAGTCGGCGCTGTCGGTCTCCAGTTGTGGCATGAGCCAATTTTCCAGCATGTCCAGATACACGTGTCCTGTAAGGTTTTTTTCGCAGAAGAAAAAGGGGCCTTAAACTTTAAACCGTGAGATTGCACAAAACACGTTAAGTTTTGGTGATTTGCGAATTTGCTGCACGAATGCGTGAGGATTCTCTACCGCCCAGATTCGCACATTGTGTCTGTTCACTTCACCATTAAGAAAAAATGTTGCTTCATCACTGAAAACAAGTTTCGCACTGAACGCATCCTCTTCCGTGAGCTCTTGCAACCGCGCCGAAAATTCAAAGCGTTTGACTTTGTCATCGGGTGTCAGGGCTTGTAGCAATTGTAACCGGTAAGGCTTCTGCTTTAGCCTTTTCCGTAAGATTTTCCAAACCGTCGGCTGTGGTACGTTTAGCTCCCTGCTTGCTCTATTCGTCGACTTCCGCGGGCTACGCGTGAAAACTTGCCCGCACGCGTTCAACCGTTTCTTCGCTCACTGCAGGCCGACCCGTTGATTTCCCCTTACAGAGGCATCCAGAAGCTTTAAACTGCGCATACCATCGCCGAATGGAGTTAGCAATTGGTGGATCTTTGTTGAACTTCGTCCTGAAGTGTCGTTGCACTGTTATGACTGACTGATGTGAGTGCATTTCAAGCACGACATACGCTTTCTCGACTCCTGTCGCCATTTTGTCTCACTGAGCTCTCGTGCGCTCTGGCGGCAGAAACCTGAAGTGCGGCTTCAGCCGAACAAAACTTTATGAGTTTTTCTACGTATCTGTAGTGTGTCGTGACCATATGTCAATGAATGGAGCTACAGTGAATTTATGAAATCGCTTCAATCATTTGTAATAGCCCTGTACAAGTTGAAAAGTATTTAAACTGACAAACTCTGGGAGGCTGTGGGGGACATCAAAACAAATATTTTTCCCTAATGTCATTTTTTCCTATGAGGATTATTTAAACCGGTGGAGGCCGTATTACGCTCTTCAGTTGTTGGAGGCCGTATTAGGATCTTCTTTTGTAGAGGCCATATTACGCTCTTCAGTTGTAGGCAGCTGCTGTCCACCAGTGTAGTAGTGCATTGTCTCTGTTTACTAATGGCGCCATAAACCTGGAGTGAGTATACAACGGACGAGCTGCACAGCGGGTTTATCAACAACAATATCCTAATCGCCGTTTCCCGCACCATACGACCTTTGCTGTTGTGTACTAAATTCTGCGTGAGACCGGGTCACTTAGCAGATTACCTGGACAGGGACGCTGTCGCACGGTAAGAACGCTGCAATTTGAGGAAGCTGTCTTGCAGCATGTGGAGCGGGATCCTTCAATCCTTGTTTGGGAGAACAGACCACAGCGAGGTCATCGGTGTCATCGGATTATGGAAGGACAAGGGAGAAGGTCGGCCGTGTCCTTTCAAAGGAACCATCCTGGAAGTTGCCTGGAGTGATTCAAGGAAATCGCCTAAATCTGGATGGCCGGACGCGGGACTGAACCGTCGTCCTCCCGAAAGCGAGTCCAGTGTCTAACCACTGCGCCACTTCGCTCACTGACTGTGAGAGACAGTAGAGGTCTTGGAAGAGCAATTGAATGGAATGGACAGCGTCTTGAAAGGAGGATATAAGATGAACATGAAGAAAAGCAAAACAAGGACAGTGAGATGCCGTCGAATTAAATCAGGCGATACTGTGGGAATTAGATTAGGAAACAAGATACTTACAGTAGTACATGAGTTTTGCTATTTGGACAGCAAAATAACTGATGATGGCCAAAGTAGAGAGTGTATAAAATGTAGACTGGCAATGGAAGAAGAGATATTAATTTCGTCAAATATATTCAATGTTAGGAAGTCTTTCCTGAAGGTATTTGTCTGGAGGGTAGCCATGTATGAAAGTGGAACATGGAGATGAACAGTTTAGACAAGAAGAAAACACCTTTTGAGATGTGGTACTACAAAAGAGTGCTTTAGGTTAGCTGAGAGAATCACGCAACTAATGAGGCGGTACTGAATAGAAGTGGCGAGGAAAGAATTTTTTGGCGCACCCTGACTAGAAGAATGAATCGGTTGAGAGGACACATTCTGAGATATCAAAGGATCGCGAATTTACGACTGCAGAGAGGAGTGGAAGGTAAAAACTGGAGTCCAAGAGATCAATACAGTAAGCAGATTCGGGAGGTAGGCTGCAGTAGTTACTCTGAGGCAAAGAGGCTCGCACAAGTTAGGGTAGCATGGAGAGACGCATCAAAATAGTGCTCGGACTGAAGGCCACAACTACCAGCATAAATGTAAATCTTGTCATGTAAGTAGAAGACTGGCTATGAACTCAGAAAGTGTGGTAGTAGATCGCCTGGTTTCCACATGTGACCATCACCAGACCTGCCTCTAAAGAAGGTGCCTACGACGTTCACGTGATCTAAGAGGTTGCTGATGGTGGCGTCTGTCAAAGAATAGGGACACTTAACTGTAACCCAAACACGGTTTCCAAAATTGCACATGAGATGCATTCTAGACAAGTTGTGCATGAAACTCACGGATAAACATATAAAACACTGAGTGGAATATGCAAATAACAGGCACAGTGACAGCATGCTGGACGTATTTTAGAACATCAGGCAGTAGCACTGCGCAACAGTATCTGTAGATAGAAAAATTAATAAATTTAATAAATTTCATTCTTGTCAAATTGCAATAGGGACAGGAATAAACTTTATAAAATATAAATACGAGCGGCGATCAATAAGTAATACAACACTTTTTTTCTGAAAGAACATTCAGGATTCCAATACACCATGTTGTTTCCTACTCTTTGGTTACAATACACTATTTTTCAACATACACTACTGGCCATTAAAATTGCAACATCACGAAGATGACGTGCTACAGACGACAAATTTAACCGACAGGAAGAAGATGCTGTGATATGCAAATGATTGGCTTTTCAGAGCATTCACATAAGGTTGGCGCCGGTGGCGACACCTATAACGTGCTGACATGAGGAAAGTTTCCAACCGATTTCTCATACACAAACAGCAGTTGACCGGCGTCGTTGCCTGGTGAAACGTTGTTGCGATGCCTCGTGTAAGGAGGAGAAATGCGTACCGTCACGTTTCCGACTTTGATAAAGGTCGGATTGTAGCCTATCGCGATTGCGGTTTATCGTATAGCGACATTGCTGCTCGCGTTGATCGAGATCCGATGACTGTTAGCAGAATACGGAATCGGTGGGTTCAGGAGGGTAATACGGAACGCCGTGCTACATCCCATTGGCCTCGTATCACCAGCAGTCGAGATGACAGGCATCTTATCAGCATGGCTGCAACGGATCGTGCAGCCACGTCTCGATCCCTGAGTCAACAGATGGGGACGTTTGCAAGACAACAATCATCTGCACGAACAGTTCGACGTCGTTTGCAGCAGCATGGACTATCAGCTCGGAGAACCTGGCTGCGGTTACCCTTGACGCTGCATCACAGACAGGAGCGCCTGCGATGGTGTACTCGACGACGAACCTGAGTGCACGAATGGCAAAACGTCATTTTTTCGGATGAATCCAGGTTCTGTTTACAGCATCATGATGGTCGCATTCGTGTTTGGCGACATCGTAGTGAACGCACATTGGAAGCTTGTATTCGTCATCGTATCACCCGGCGTGAAAGTATGGGGTGCCATTGGTTACACGTCTCGGTCACGTCTTGTTCGCATTGACGGCGCTTTGAACACTGGACATTACATTTCAGGCGTGTTACGACCCGTGGCTCTACTCTTGATTCGATCCCTGCGAAACCCTACATTTCAGCAGGATAATGCACGACCGCATGTTGCAGGTCCTGTACGGGCCTTTCTGGATACAGAAAATGTTGGACTGCTGCCCTCGCGAGCACGTTCTCCAGATCTCTCACCAACTGAAAACGTCTGGTCAATGGTGGTCGAGCAACTGGCTCGTCACAATACGCCAGTCACTACTCTTGATGAACTGTAGTATCGTGTTGAAGCTGCATGGGCAGCTGTACCTGTACACGCCATCCAAGCTCTGTTTGACTCAATGCCCAGGCGTATCAAGGCCGTTATTACGGCCAGAGGTGGTTGTTGTGGGTACTGATTTCTCTGGATCTATGCAGCCAAATTGCGTGAAAATGTAATCACATGTCATTTCTAGTATAAAATATTTGTGCAATGAATAGCCGTTTATCATCTGCATTTCTTGTTGGTGTAGCAATTTTAATGGCGAGTAGTGTAATTTCCGTTCAGTGCGACGGCCTCATGCCGTCTTGGTGGGAGGGCCCGTACCCCCGCATGGTACGAATCCACTAGTCGACGTCGCAGCCGACGTCTTGTTACATCGGTAATATCCAGAAAATCTTTCAGTCAGAAGACCAGAGCATTGCAGATATCCGCTTGTAGGCTGCGTATGAAGACGTGGCAGTGAACAAAACCGCGGTGAGTCGTTGTGCGAGGCGTCTGTCATCATCGCAATAAGGTCGCGCGAACCTGTCCGATCTCGCTCATGCTGGCTGGCCGCACGCACATGTGGCTCGGGCAGTGTTGGAACGTGCGGACAGTCTCGTTCGAGGTGATCGACTGATCGCAATCAAACACCTCGCTGCACGACTGCACGTCTCTGCCGGTATTGCTGGCACACTCGTCCACCAGTTGGGGCTCTCAGTGTGTGTTGGGCGAAAAGCATCGAAGGACTATCTGTGTAGAACTACTTGCACGTTACGAGGCTGATCGCGACAGTTGCTTTTGTGGAAAATGGCCACAGGCGAGGAAACATGAGTTCATCACTTGAAACTGAAAACAGAATGGCAATCCGTAGACTGGCATCACACCACATCTCCTCCAAACAAGATAAAGTTGAAAGTTACACTCTCGGCTGCTAATGTTATAGCGACGGTCCCCTGGAAATTTGACGAGGTTATCCTTTTTGATGCCCCTCCTCCTGCTACAACGATCAACTCTGAAGTGTATTCTGCTACACTCACGAAATCAAATAAACTACTTCAGCGTGTCCGTAGCAACAAAAATGACAACGCAAGGCCTAACACACGTCTACGCACTCGAGAGGAGCTCACAAAACTTCATTGGGCTGTTCTTCCTCACCCAACCTACAGGCCGTATCTCGCACCTTCAGACTTCCATCTGTTTGTCCCAATGAACGATGCATTCCGTGGGGAGCAGTACGTGGATGCTGGGGAGCTTATCGCTGCAGCCAGACGTTGGCTCCGACATCGACCAGCAGAGTGGTACCACACGGGCATACAGGGCCTTCCAGTAAGGTGTCATAAGGCCGTGGCATTGAACAGAGAGGTTCGTAGTAAAAGAGTGGGGAATAATATGGTGTATTGCAATCCTGAATACAGCCAACCTGCTTTCAGAAAAAAAGTCTTGCATTACCTATTGACTACCGCTTATATTTATACACTCATGTTCATAAATCAAGGATAATTGCAGAATGTGGTGCCACACAACTTGCCACTACACAAAACTGGCGCTAATAGCGTAGGCACATACGGAACACACACGACACACATCTGTAAGTCCATGGTATTGGTGGTGAGAAAACCGTCCCGGAACACACGTGCTACAAAACGCCACTTTCCTGCGCACATACCCCGACATCAATATGGGGTATGATCACCATGCACACGTACACAGGCCGCACAACGGATTGGCATACTCTGGATCAGGTGGTCGAGCAGCTGCTGGGGTATAGCCTCCCATTCTTGCACCAGTGCCTGTCGGAGCTCCTGAAGTGTCGTAGGGGTTTGAAGACGTGCAGCGGTACGTCGACCGAGACCATCCCAGAAGTGCTCGATGGGGTTTAGGTCTACAGAACTGGCAGGCCACTTCTTTCGCCCGATATCTTCTGCTTCAGTGTACTCCTCCATGATGGCAGCTCGGTGGGGCCGTACGTTATTATGCATCAGGAGGAAGGTGGGACCCACTGCATCACTGAAAAGGCGGACATACTGGTGCAAAATGACGTCTCGATACACCTGACCTGTTACAGTTCCTCCGTCAGACATGCAGAGGCGTACGTGCACCAATCATAATCCCACCCCACACCATCAAACCACGACCTCCATACAGCTCCCTTTCAAGGACTTTGAGAGGTTGGTATCTTGTTCCTGGTTCTCTCCAGATGAAAACCCGGCGACAATCACCATTCAGACTATACCTGGACTCGTCCGTGAGCATAACCTGGGACCACTGTTCCAATGACCATGTACTGTGTTCTCGACACCAAGCTTTACGAGCTCTCCTGTGACCAGGGGTCAGTGGAATGCTCCTTGCAGGTCTCCGGGCGAATAAACCGTATCTGTTCAGTCGTCTGTAGACTGTGTGTCTGGAAACAACTGTTCCAGTGGCTGCGGTTAGGTCCCGAGCAAGGCTACCTGCAGTACTCCGCGGCCATCTGCGGGTACTGACGGTGAGATATCGGCCTTCTTGTGGTATTTTACACTGTGGACGTCCCCTACTGTAGCGCCTGGACACGTTTCCTGTCTGCTGGAATCGTTGCCATAATCTTGAAATCACACTCTGTGGCACACGGATAGCCCGTCCTACGACCTGCTGTATTTGACCAGCCTCCAGTCGCCCTAGTATCCTACCCCCCATAACGTCATCAGTGTGCGTTCTTTGAGCCATCTTCAACACACAGTCACCATTAGCACGTCTGACAACGTCTGCACACTTACTCGCTGCACCGTACTCTCACATGCACTAGCACACGTCTGCGTATGTGGGCTGCTGCCAGCGCCACCGTGCGACGACCTACGTTGGTGGCACCGATCCTGAAGTCCAGCAAAAATTATTATCGAAATAATGTCCTATAATATCACACATTTGTGCCTGAGACAGTATAAGTAGTTGTCCATCGTCTAAACACTAAATGGTTAAAGTATGTGCCCGGATATAAAACTGTTCAGTATAAATCTTATCATCCGAATGCAGTAATCTGGGATTTACACGACTCGCTGTTTCATTTGCTATATATCTACTCTACTAGCATCCCTTTTAATGCGTGCTGAATTTATCACTACCTCAAAATACAAATACGTAAACCGCACAGTGCACCACAGGAAACAGAGCTGATTCCACAAAAATATACATCTGAGACGCCCTGTTATTTAAATGCAGTGCTTTGCATTAGTGACTGGTTCATTTGCACTGTCAGCATAGCATTAATGCATGTTGAAGTTACCAACACCTTGCCGCGCGGGGTAGCCGTGCGGTCTACGGCACCTTGTCACGGTTCGCTCGGCTCACCCCGTCGGCGGTTCGAGTCCTCCCTTGGGCATGGGTGTGTGTGTCTTGCCCTTAGTGTAAGTTAGATTTAGTAGTGTGTAAGCCTAGGGACCGTTGACCTCAGCAGTTTTGTCCCATAAAATTTACAAATAATTTCCAAATTACCAACACCTTGAAAGACAAATATGTAAACCGACCAATCACACACACAGTAAACAGTACCAGCAGGAAAACAGACATTCGTGAAACTGTGTGTATCATACACACAGGAACAGCTCTGTTTAATTTACAGAAACGATCAGTTACGTGCTTATTATTTTAAAATGTAGTTTCAGTTACGTCTGTTCGATAGCGACCTACGATAAGGTACGACGTGTATCCAAGAACTTGCGACCGAGCGAGGCGGCGCGGTGGTTAGCACACTGGACTCCCATTCGGGAGGACGACGGTTCAATCCCACGTCCGGCCATCCTGATTTAGGTATTCCGTGATTTCCCTAAATCGCTGCAGGGAAACGCCGGGATGGTTCCTTTCAAAGGGCACGGCCGTTTTCCTTCCCTAATCCGATGAGACCGATGACCTCGCTGTCTGGTCTCCTCCCCCAAAACAACCCAACCCAAGAACTTCCTGAACTTTGTCCACAAACTTTTTGAGCCCATACCTATTACTTATTGTGCTTGGTCTCCTTCGAAATACTCTCCTCCACAACTGGTACACCGCTCCCAAAGCTATTTTCACTTCCGGAAGCAGTCTTGGTACACCTCTTGCTGGATCCCGCGAGGCGCCATCTGCGACTTTTATCTCATCTCATCTATCGTTACAAATCCTCATCTTTCGAACAGCGTTTTTCAACTTTGGCAATAAGAAAGAGTTCGCAAGGGCCAGGTCTGGAGAGCACAGAGGATGAGGCAGCGCAGTGATCTCGTTTCCTGTGCATTAGTCACGCATCAACAGGGATCAACGTGCGGGTGCGTTAACGTGATGCAAGAGCCATAAATTGTTTCGCCACGTTTCAAGCCATTTCCTTCTTACATTTTCTCACAGGCGTCCCAACCCATTCCAGTAGTACCATCGATCAACTGTTGGTCCCTGTGGCACAAACTCATGATGAACTAATCCTTCAGAGCCAAAGAAAGCTATCACCATGACTTGGACGTTTGACATGACTAGGCTTTTTTGGCCTTGGAGGTCCTTTCCCGTGCAGACTTAACATTAGTCTGAACGTCATAACCGTAGACCCACGTCTGATCGCCAGTTAGGATTCTCTTAAGGAACATCTCATTTGGCAATCCAAAAGCTCTTCCCGGGTTGCGAGACGAAGGTCTTTCTGGTCTTGACTCATGAGCCGTGGGATGAACCTGGCGGCAACGCGATGCATTCCAAGGCGCAGTGTCAGGATTTCATGACATGATCCAACTGAAATGTAACATTCTTCTGCAATCTCTTGCACAGTCAGTCTTAGATTGGGACGCACAATTTCGTTGACGTTCCTGACATGGGCGTCTTCGGTAGATGTCGAAGGGCGTCCCGAACGAGGATCACCTTTAACTTCCGTACGGCTCGTGAACCATTAACAACACCGAGTATCGTACGGTAGCGTTCTCGCTTCCCGCGCCCGGGTTCCCGGGTTCGATTCCCGGCGGTGTCAGGGATTTTCTCTGCCTCGTCATGACTGGGCATTGTGTGATGTCTTTAGGTTAGTTAGGTTTAAGTAGTTCTAAGTTCTAGGGGACCGATGACCATAGATGTTAAGTCCCATAGTGCTCAGAGCCAACACCGAGTACGGCTTAAGAACTCATCACCGTAGGCTTATTGTGTCATTTGGTGACTTGCATGCAAAATTTAACGCAGACGTTACGGCGAGAAAAAAGGAATAAAAGTGAGACAGTGTTAATACTTTCATCCTTCTTCACCATTACTGCAGGTGACGTGTCACTGAGCACATTTGTACTGTGCATGCAGTACACGTGAGGTGCCTAGTTGCTTCCACTGCCCTGTGTGGAATACATAAGTTCTTGTACTCTTCACTAACCTGCTGTCTTCATGATGATGATGTCCCCAGCGCAGAAAACAGCGCGCAGGTCGTGGATTCTTTTTCTTGAGGCTGAAATTAACTTCGCAACGAACTGCTGCTACGAATAAACTATAACTCATTTGCCATGTCACTCGCGTTTTTATTGATATAGACACGAGAAACTATTCTTGATCACAACGTGTTGAACATATCTTTCCACAGCCATTATATCTGGCTAAAATAACATGAAATACATCCTGCCACAGACAACATGTCTGTCTACTGGATCGGTCAGAACTGGAGAGCCGGACTGCCCGAGACACTTCGCGCGCCAGGCCAGCAAGGCGTGACCCGAACGCCACCGAACTGCATCGGCAGTAATATCGTCAGTCTTTTGTTTCAGTAATACTTTGATTTTAATAATTTTGAAGTGACTGATTGATAGCTGGCTGTTGAGAGATGTTTATTTAAAAAAATGAAGTAATTTGGATGACAGGTTTCTTTAATGAAACTTCCTTGCAGATTAAAACTGTGTGCCCGACCGAGACTCGAAATCGGGACCTTTGCCTTTCGCGGGCAAGTGCTCTACCAACTGAGCTACCGAAGCACGACTCACGCCCGGTACTCACAGCTTTACTTCTGCCAGTACCTCGTCTCCTACCTTCCAAACTTTACAGAAGCTCTCCTGCGAACCTAGCAGAACTAGCACTCCTGAAAGAAAGGATATTGCCGAGACATGGCTTAGCCACAGCCTGGGGGATGTTTCCAGAATGAGATTTTCACTCTGCAGCGGAGTGTGCGCTGATATGAAACTTCCTGGCAGATTAAAACTGTGTGCCAGACCGAGATTCTCCTGCGAGCTTCTGTAAAGTTTGGAAGGTAGGAGACTAGGTATTGGCAGAAGTAAAGCTGTGAGGACGGGCCGTGAGTCGTGCTTCGGTAGCTCAGTTGGAAGAGCACTTGCCCGCGAAAGGCAAAGGTCCCGAGTTCTAGTCTCGGTCGGGCACACAGTTTTAATCTGCCAGGAAGTTTCGTATCAGCGCACACTCCGCTGCAGAGTGAAAATCTCATTCAGGTTTAATTAATAATAGCAACTAAAGTTTGTTTTGGCGCCCTACCGCCGAACACAGCAGCCAATCACAGAGCAGCAGCATCATGCAGGCGGTCTTTCTCACGGGAATGGTATACCGAATCACACCTGTCACCGGTACCTCATCCCACATTGCGTCATCTCTATGCTTCTTGCATCTCCACTGCCCTGGGAATAGCTTCCTGGAGCCTAATACGATGGCTGAATAAGCCAGAAATATTACAACGCGTTGCACCTCTAGCTCTGCACTCTCGAAATTCTCGAACTGTGCGACACAAAATTCTACTCAATACAGCACAGAAACTTCCTGCAATTACACATTAAATACAGGCGTGTGCAGGGACGCCAACCGCATTTCCCTCCGCGTACAGACAGCTAGTTCGAATCCTGCTGGTGGAAGGGGTTTGGGCGGCAAGGTCCCCTTTGTGCTATTAAAGAGGAATACGCTCTGTGTCTCTCCCTGCCCTTCATCCATAACAACACAAACCCGGTCACAACAGTGTCCAGACACTCATCACAGTGACCTGTTGTTGTTGTTGTTATTGTTGTTGTTGTTGTTGCTGTTGTGGTCTTTAGTCCTGAGACAGGTTTGATGCAACTCTCCATGCTACTCTATCCTGTGCAAGCTTCATCTCCCAGTACCTACTGCAACCTAAATCCTTATGAATCTGCTACTGTATTCGTCTCTTGGTCTCCCTCTACGATTTTTACCCTCCACGCTGCCCTCCAGTACCAAATTGGTGATCCCTTGATGCCTCAGAACATGTCCTACCAACCGATCCCTTCTTCTAATCAAGCTGTGCCACAAACTCCTCTTCTCCCTAATTCTATTCAGTACCTCCTCATTAGTTATGTGATCTATCCATCTAATCTTCAGCATTCTTCTGTAAAAAAATGGATCAAATGGCTCTGAGCACTATGGGACTGTGGTCATCAGTCCCCTAGAACTTAGAACTACTTAAACCTAACTAACCTAAGGGCATCACACACATCCATGCCCGAGGCAGGATTCGAACCTGCGACCGTAGCGGTCACGCGGTTCCAGACTGAAGCGGCTAGAACCGCGCGTCCACACCGGCCGGCATTCTTGTGTAGCACCACATTTCAAAAGCTTCTATTCTCTTATTGCCCAAACTATTTATCGTCCATGTTTCACTTCCATACATGGCTACACTACATACAAATACTTTCAGAAACGACTTCCTGACACTTAAATCTATACTCGATGTTAACAAATTTCTCTTCTTCAAAAACGCTTTCCCTTTCATTGCCAGTCTACATTTTATATCCTCTCTTCTTCGACCATCATCAGATATTTTGCTCCCCAAATACCAAACTAATTTACTACTTTAAGTGTCTCATTTCCTAATCTAATTCCCTCAGCATCACCTTACTTAAGTCGACTACATTCCATTATCCTCGTTTTGCTTTTCTTGATGTTCATCTTATATCCTCCTTTCAAGACACTGTCCATTCCGTTCAACTGCTCTTCCAAGTCCTTTGCTGTCTCTGAAAGAATTACAATGTCATCGCGAACCTCAAAGTTTCTATTTCTTCTCCATGGATTTTAATACCTACTCCGAATTTTTCTTTTGTTTCCTTTACTGCTTGCTCAATATACAGATTGAATAACATCGGGGAGAGGCTACAACCCTGTCTCACTCCCTTCCCAACCACTGCTTCCCTTTCATGCCCCTCCACTCTTATAACTGCCATCTGGTTTCTGTACAAATTGTAAATAGCCTTTCGCTCCCTGTATTTTACCCCTGCCACCTTCAGAATTTGAAAGAGTATTTCAATCAACATTGTCAAAAGCTTTCTCTAAGTCTACAAATGCTAGAAACGTAGGTTTGCCTTTCCCTAATCTTTCTTCTAAGATCATTCTTAGGGTCAGTATTGCCTAACGTGTTTCAAAATTTCTGCGGAATCCAAACTGATCTTCGCCGAGGTCGGCTTCTATCAGTTTTTACATTCGTCTGTAGAGAATTCGCGTAAGTATTTTGCAGCCGTGGCTTATTAAACTGATAGTTCGGTAATTTTCACATCTGTCAACACTTGCTTTCTTTGGGATTGGAATTATTATATTCTCCTTGAAGTCTGAGGGTATTTCGCATGTCTCATACGTCTTGCTGACCAATTGGTAGAGTTTTGTCAGGACTGGCTCTCCCACGCCGTCAGTAGTTCTAATGGAATGTTGTCTACTCCCGGGTCCTTGTTTCGACTTAGGTCTTTCAGTGCTCTGTCAAACTCTTCACGCAGTATCATATCTCCCATTTCATCTTCATCTACATCCTCTTCCATTTCCATAATATTGCCCTCAAGTACATCATTGGAATGCGTTTTCCTTAGAAACTTTCTAGCACTGTGAGCTAGACAAAGATTCGAACTCTGGACTTTTGCCTTTCCTGGACTCTGTTGACTGAGCTACCCGAGCACGACCCACAACCTACCCTCACTGTTGCACTTCCAGCAGTATCTCGTCTACCTTCCTTCATCTCCTACCACTGAAACTTCACAGAACCTCTCCGAGGCTGTGGATAAGCCATATCTCCGCAATATCCTTTCTTCCTTGAGACGCAGTCCTACAAGTTTATCAGGAGAACTTCTTGAAATTTGGACGGTAGAAGACGAGGTACTGTGGAAGTAGAACTGTAAGGACGGGTCACGAGAGGTACCTGGGTGACTCTGTCGGTAGAGGTCCCGAGTTCGACTCTCGGCCTCATACATTCTTTTAGCCTGCCAGGAAGATTAATATCAGTACACATTCCGCTGCAGAGTGAAAAATTCGTTCTGGGTTTTCTTTCCTTCGCGAAGTCTGAACCACTTGTATGAATATCAAGAGCTCAGATGGAAACCCAATTCTAAGCAAAGAAGGGAAAGCAGAAAGGTGGAAGGAGTATATAGAGGGTCTATACAAGGGCGATGTACTTGAGGACAATATTATAGAAATGGAAGAGAATGTAGATGGAGATGAAATGGGAGATAAGATACTGCGTGAAGAGTTTGACAGAGCACTTAAAGACCTAAGTCGAAACAAGGACCCGGTGGTTGAGTCGATATTTTTTTTTTTAACATTGGCCTTCCAATGAGGTAGCTAAACCTGCCACTTGAGGTCTTCCGTCCTTTTTTGAGCGATCAGTTTTCTGACATTTGTTGCGGCCAGCCACGAATTCCTTTGCTGTACTAAACTCATCATCTCAGTCTACCACTTGCGCCCTACATCCTCAATTATTTACAGGAATTATACGAGTCTCTCTTTACCTCAACAACTCTACGGCTTCCTCTAGTACCACGGAAGTTCTTCTTGCGATTTCTAACAGATTTCTTACCATCCCGTCCCTTCTTATCAGTATTTTCCACTTATTGCTTTTCTGACCCATTCTCTCCAGAACTTTCTCATTCCTTATCAATCCACCCAATTTTCAACATTCGTCTGTAGCACATCTCAAACGCTTAGATTCTCTTCTTTTCTGGTTTTCCCACAGTGCACGTTTCACTGCCTGCTGTGACCCGAACGTAGATTCTCAGAAATTTATTCATCAGATTTAAGCCTATGTTTAATACGAACAGACTTCCCTTGGCCAGGAACGCCCTTTATGCTGCTGTTAGTCTGCTTTTTATATCCTCCTGGCTCTGTTAGTGGGTTATATTGCTGCCTAGGTAGCAGAATTCCTTAATTTCATCTTCTTCGTGATCATGAATCCTAATGTTAAGTTTTTAGCTGTTCTACTTTCTGCTACTTCTCATTACTTTCGTCTTCTTCGATTTACTCTCAGTCCATATTCTGCAATCACTAGACTCTTCATTCCATTCACCAAATCCTGTATTCTTCTTCACTATTGCTGCGGATAGCAATGTCGTCATCCAATGTTATCTTTGGTATTCTTTCACCTTTAATTTCAATTCCACTCCTGAACCTTTCTTTTATTTCCATCACTGTTTCTTCGATGTACAGATTGAACAGTAGGGAAAGACTACATCCCTGTCTTACACCCTTTTTAATCCCAGCACTTCGTTCTTGCTCGTCCACTCTTATTATTACCTTTTGGTTCTTGTACGTGTTGGATATTATCCATCTCTTCCTATAGCTTACCTCTATTTTTCTTAGAATTTGGAACATCTTGCACCATTTTACGTTGTCGAACGCTTTTCCCTGATCGACTGATCTTATGAAAGTGTCTTTTTTTTTAATTACTTTAGAAATTCTGAAGTAATGTTATCTGTCCCTCCTGCCTTATTCGCTCTTACGTCTTTCAAAGCTCTTTTAAATTCTTATTCTATTACTGCAAACCCTGTCTCTTCTATATCGACACCTTTTTCTTCTGTCACATCAGGCAATTCTTCCCCCTTATAGAGACGTTCAATGTACTGTTTCCACCTATCCGCTCTCTCCTTTCCATTTAGCAATAGAGTTCCCATACCACTCTTAATGTTACCACCCCTACTTTTCATATCACCTTTTGACTTTTCTATATGCCGGGTCAGTCCTTTCGACCATCATTTCTTTTTCGATTTCTTCACATGTTTCATGCAGCTATTTCACCTTAGCTCCCCTGCATTTCGTATTTATTTCATTCCGAAGCTACTTGTGTTTTCTGTATTCCGAAATTTCCCTGAACATTTTTGTACTTCGTTCTTCCATCGATCAACTGAAGTATTTCTTCTATTACGCATGGTATCTTTGTAGTTACATTCTTTGTACGTATGTTTTTCTTCCGATCTTCCGTGATCCCTGCTTTTAAAGACGTTCACTTCTCTTCACCTGAACTGCCTAGTGAGCTATTCCTTACCACTGTATCTATAGCTTCATATAACTTCATTCCATAGAGTTTCCGTGTCCTCCTTTGCGCAATATTTCTTCCTGGCAGGCCTCTTAAACTTGAGCCTGCATTTCATAATCATTAATTGATTACTAAATTGTGTTCTGAGTCTATATCTGCTCCTGGATACGCCTTACAATCCGATATCTGATTTCGGACTCTTTGCATCTTGATGTAACCTAACTGACATATTCCCGTATCCACCGGCCTTTTCCATTTATACCACCTCCTCTTGTGATTCTTGAACAGCGTATTCGCTATTACTGAGATTTATTGCCGGACTCAATTAGTATTTCTGCCAACTACCAAATACATGTTACTTTCTTTTGTTCGTCAGTGGGAGGAGCTCATTAATATGTAAGATGATAAACTGTGTGATGGTCGAGTTACATACGTTAAAACATTATAACATTAATTTGAAATATAAAAAGGAAAATAATGAATTTCAAGTGTTGCTTTCCCTAATAGGTCTGTGAGAATCTGTTGCAAGCAGCCAGCAAAGAGCGGCCGAGCCACCACCAACCTTCACGCTTTTGGAATGCAATATACCCCAGAGACTCTTATCAATGTGATTGAGGTGAGAAAAAACGAAGAAAGTATTTGTTTAACGTCGTTACCACAAACGTTATTACCGAAATGGTCTCTAAGTCCTTGACCGATTTAATTTTTTAAACTTACACGATGCTCTAAGAAATATTTACAGGTTTTCTGTTAAAACAGATTGCGAGAAAGCGAGGTACTTAAAACATTAGAGAAACTGTTCCATGGTGGTCGGAAACATTCTGAGAAGCTTGTAAGGGTGCTGCAGGGGAGTTTCTGCTGAGAAGTAATCGTTAAGATAAAAATTCTATGCGTTGTGACGTTTCGAAGTTATTTAGCATTGAAGTTAGCCAAATACGCCGTTGCATGCGCTAATTCAAGTACCTCCACGCGCTAAAATTCAGTACTGTTCAGACATTTGTGGGTCCTTTAGCCGAAATGCTGATTACCAGTAAAAATGTGCCTCTTTCGGCAGTGATAAATTTCAGCTAGGGAAGAAGAAGCTACGAAACCTCCCGGCAGATTAAAACTGTGTGCCGGAGCGAGACTCGAACTCGGGACCTTTGCCTATCGCGGGCAAGTGCTCTATCATCTGAGCTACCCAAGCACGACTCCCACCCCGTCCTCACAGCTTTACTTCCGCCAGTACCTCGTCTCCTACTTTCCTACCTAGCTCTGCAAGGTTCGCAGGAGAGCTCCTGTGAAGTTTGGAAAGTAGGAGACGAGGTACTGGCGGAATTAAAGCTGTGAGGACGGGGCGTGAGTCGTGCTTGGGTAGCTCAGTCGGTAGAGCACTTTCCCGCGAAAGGCAAAGGTCCCGAGTTCGAGTCTCGCTCCGGCACACGGTTTTAATCTGCCAGGAAGTTTCATATCAGCGCACACTCCGCTGCAGAGTGAAAATCTCATTCAAGAAGAAGCTACGTTTGCTCCGTCTGAGCAAACCAAACACGGCTCACTGTATCGAATTTTTCTCTCAGCTCAAACTGCTATGCAACACCATTAGAATCTTTTCAGACTACTTTCCACCACCCTGCATATTCTTTCTCCTTACAGATACAGGATACGTTCGATACCATTCGCCACAGTCGTTTAATGAACAAAATAAGAGCATATGGACTATCAGAGCAATTGTGTGATTGGATTGAAGAGTTCCTAGATAACAGAACGCAGCATGTCATTCTCAATGGAGAGAACTCTTCCGAAGTAAGAGTGATTTCAGGTGTGCCGCAGGGGAGTGTCGTAGGACCGTTGCTATTCACAATATACATAAATGACCTTGTGGATGACATCGGAAGTTCACTGAGGCTTTTTGCGGAGGATGCTGTGGTATATCGAGAGGTTGTAGCAATGGAAAACTGTACTGAAATGCAGGAGGATCTGCAGCGAATTGACGCATGGTGCAGGGAATGGCAATTGAATCTCAATGTAAACAAGTGTAATGTGCTACGAATACATAGAAAGAAAGATCCCTTATATTTAGCTACAATATAGCAGGTCAGCAACTGGAAGCAGTTAATTCCATAAATTACCTGGGAGTACGCATTAGGAGTGATTTAAAATGGAATGATCATATAAAGTTTATCGTCGGTAAAGCAGATGCCAGACTGAGATTCATTGGAAGAATCCTAAGGAAATGCAATCCGAAAACAAAGGAAGTATATTACAGTACGCTTGTTCGCCCACTGCTTGAATATTGCTCACCAGTGTGGGATCCGTACCAGATAGAGTTGATAGAAGACATAAAGAAGATCCAACGGAGAGCAGCGGGCTTCGTTACAGAATCATTTAGTAATCGCGAAAGCGTTACGGAGATGATAGATAAACTCCAGTGGAAGACTCTGCAGGAGAGACGCTCAGTAGCTCGGTACGGGCTTTTGTTGAAGTTTCGAGAACATACCTTCACCGAGGAGTCAGGCAGTATACTGCTCCTCTCGCGAAGAGACCGTGAGGATAAAATGAGAGAGATTAGAGCCCACACAGAGGCATACCGACAATCCTTCTTTCCACGAACAATACGAGACTGGAACAGAAGGGAGAACCGATAGAGGTACTCAAGGTACCCTCCGCCACACACCGTCAGGTGGCTTGCGGAGTATGGATGTAGATGTAGATGATTCAGCTGCCCCTACCGACGTCGTTTTATGCAACCCCCACTGTTATTTTGGCCTTCGAAAACCACACTCGAGATTTTCATATTCTATCGCTCACTACGCGCGACCTATTAATCCAACCAAAAAAAAAATAATGAACAGGGAATGTAATTTAGTAGAACTTTGCACTGGGGTAAGTTATCGTTATAGGCCGTAATTTTGGAGTTACTCAAGGGAAACAGAAAAGTGACCTTCAAACGCACCTCGACTCCCGCACTCAGCCCCCACTGGTCAGGATTTCTAGTAGGTCGTTCGTGCTCCCTTCTACAACTCCACCAATTATTTCCCACATCCGAACTTTTTCCGTCTTCATTGACTCTCCTTATTGCGCCGCTGGCCTAGTCGAGCACTTACAGACTGTGCTAATGGCGTTGTGTAGATTTACTAAACGATTACATAGTTGTTTCCGTTAGGCCTCCTGACTACAAAACTACTATGCTTGTAACGATTATGTTTGGATCGAATTGTCAATGTAATTAGCTTCAGCATAACGTTTACAAAAATCGTTTTACTTTCATTATCCTCATGGGTAGGTTTAAATTAAAAATGTTAACGAAGTACCAGACTGTGCTGGTGGCCCAGCCCAATCAATAGAGACAAAAGAAGGTCGAATAGCGCGGAGAATTCGCGTGGACGGAAATTTTTGTAGAGTGGAAGGAGGAAAGGAGTGTCCCAGACAGCATACTAGAAATCCTGACTGGCGATGGATGAGTGCGGGGCGGATGTGCATTTGAAGATCACTTTTGTACGTTTTGGAAACGTATCCAAGTACAAAATTTAACTACGTTAAATTTACTACAAAAGGTCCCACTCAGGTTTTCTGTAGGAGTAATAGGTCGCGCATTCCGAGCGAGAGAATACGAAAATCTCGGGCATGGTATATGAAGGCCAAGATAACATTGCGGGTTGCATAAAACGACAGCGGAAGAGGTATCCGGACCACCCAGCATAATTTTAAACAAAATTGTGTTCATAACTACATGCTGCATTGTTTCGTTACTCGCAGTCAGCTTTAACAATAAACATGAAAATTATATTTACGGCTTACCGGAATATGATTGGAATACTACTACGGAATATGAATCGTCCGAAACTTTGTAATCCTTCCCGTTTGCCGATTAAAAGTATGCGAAATACTGTCACTCAAGCTACTACCGCAACAGAGCCAAGAAGCTGGAGAGGAATCTCTCATAGCCCGTATACCAAATGTCCCAACCGACTTACCATTTACCTATTCATTTTAATCGACTTCAGCTCTCAATCAAGGATTTGTTGGCAATAACGATAAACAAGGCTGAAAGTCAGAGAGAGGGAGAAGAGGAGATGGACTGGAAGTGGGGGTGGAAATGGACGTAAACACGGCGAAAGAGGAGTTGGGCAGAGAGAGGCGGGAGGCAGATGGCTGGGTGGACGAGATAGTCAGATAGAGAGGAGAAGAAGTGATGGACGGAGGGGGGGGGGGGGGTAAGGAAGAGGAGATGGACGAAGAGAAGGGGAAAGAGGATATGGACAAAGAGAGAGGGGACAGGGGGAAGGAGATAAGGACGTATATCCAATACCAGCAGATACTATTTAACACGTTATAACATGGAAACTGATTACCGTACGAGGACCAAACTTGGTAGCATAAAATAATAAATGTCGTGTGACTAGAGAACCCTGTCGGGTAGACCGTTCGCGGGGTGCAAGTCTTTCGATTTGACACCATTTTGGCGACTTGTACGTCTATGGGAATGAAATGATGAAGAGTAGAGCAACACAATACCCAGTCCCTGAGCGGAGAAAATCTCCGACCCAGCCGGGAATCGAACCTGAGCCCTTACGATTCACAAATTGTCGCGCTGGCCACTCAGCTACCGGGGGCGGACACTTGGCAAGGACATGGGGAAGAGAAATAATGGAGAATCAATTCAATGTAAACACTTTTAATGTCCTGGTACGGTATATCATACAATTACATACCGGTATCATTACTGCTACACAAGGGGTTCAATATGGTGCTCACCAGTCTCCAGAAGAGTCTGAAAGCGCAGGACTGCATTCTGCACACCAGAACGAAGCATGTCCTTAGGTACTCTGTCTGCCTGTCTTGATATACTGCGCTTCAGATTAGCACATCTGTGAATGTTCCTCTGGTAAAACTTGTCCTTCAGGTAGCCCCACAACCAGAAATCACAGGGAGTGAGGTCAGGTGGTCGTGGGTGCCAATCTCTTGGAAACGATCGACTGATAATTCGATCCTTTCCAAATGTTTCGGAGAAGCAGGTGAACTTGACGAGCGATGTGCGGTGAGGCCCCATCTTGCATGATCAAGTCGCCCGTCAGAGAAAAATGAGCTTCGTCTGTCCATAGGATGGTCCAGCGCCAGCCTCCGTCAGTTTCAGTCCTTGCGAGGAAGTAGAGACCGAAGTCTAGATGTTGTTGTGCATCCTGTGCTGCAAGCTGCAGTACGATATGGATCTTGTACGGATACCAGTTGAGAATGGTTCGAAGCACCTTCCTTTCAGTGGGCCACGGGATGTTCCATTGTCGGGACACAGCACGCGCACTGTCCGATGATCGGAAATTGTGCATAGCGTTGTCTGCCATAGCAACAACGATTTCATCAATCACCTGTGGTGCAACCGGTCGTCGGCCTCTTCCTGGAGCGACGCCCAGTCCTCCAGTTGATTCGAGCTACTTAATCCTGCTCCGCACAGCAGGTGGAGAGAGAGGACCCCTCTGTAATCCTCCCAGCCGGCGATATTCTCGAAGTGCATCTGCAGCATTACTGTTGTTTTGATAACAGAGCTTCACCAGTAATGTCCTCTTCTTTTGTCCAAGCTCTTGTTGACAGGTCAACAAGTCCACTGCGACTGGTCAGGAGTGAGAGACTATGAATGACGTTGACTGATCCCGGCAACTGGTGGCCATTGTTGGAACTGGTTGGTGTATGCACCCCATACTCTCGAGATTAATGCTACCAAGTTTCGTTATCGCACAGTAATTAGTTTCCGTGTTATAGCGTGTGAAAATTACCGAACTATCAGTTTAATAAGACACGGTTGCAAAATACTAACTCGAATTCTTTACAGACGAATGGAAAAACTGGTAGAAGCCGACCTCGGGGAAGATCAGTTTGGATTCCGTAGAAATATTGGAACACGTGAGGCAATACTGACCCTACGACTTATCTTAGAAGCTACATTAAGAAAAGGTAAATCTACGTTTCTAGTATTTGTAGACTTAGAGAAAGCTTTTGGCAATGTTGATTGGAATACTCTCTTTCAAATTCTGAAGGTGGCAGGGGTAAAATACAGGGAGGGAAAGGCTATTTACAATTTGTACAGAAACCAGATGGCAGTTGTAAGAGTCGAGGGGCATGAAGGGAAAGTAGTGGTTGGGATGGGAGTGAGACAGGGTTGTTGCCTCTCCCCGATGTTATTCAATCTGTATATTGAGGAAGCAGTAAAGGAAACAAAAGAAAAATTCGGAGTAGGTATTAAAATCCATGGAGAAGAAATAAAAACATTAAGGTACGCCGATGACATTGTAATTCTGTCAGAGACAGCAAAGGACTTGGAAGAGCAGTTGAACGGAGTGGACACTGTCTTGAAAGGAGGGTTTACTTGCCGCGTCAGATTTGGATAACATCCCAAGTTTTCGATGACTACCTGCGTCATCTTCGTCAGGGGTAAAACTGACTGTCGTGGACCGGTGAGGCTTCCGCTTTTATAAGCAGTGGACGGCTTCTCATTGGCTGGATGACGTCACGGTGAGAACGGCGCGTACTGAATTGGCGGCCTCTACATCATGATCAGCCTAGATGTGGTCTCTTTGTTTACAAAGGTTCCGGTGGAAGGTACGCTAAATCTGTTGGCTGCTCATTTCTCTCCTGAAATACTGAATTTATTTCGACACACTTTGACGACCACCTATTTTTTGTATGGTGGAAAATATTATGAAATGACTGACGGAACAGCCATGGGTTCGCGACTGTCACCAGCCATAGCTAACTTCTTCATGGACGACTTCGAAGAACGAGCGTTGAACAGTGCTCCCTTACGTCCATCCTGATTCTTCAGGTAAGTTGACGATACATTTTTAATCTGGCCACATGGCAATGAGGCACTGCAGCAGTTTGTTGGTCATCTGAATGGTATACATAAGATTTAAAGTGGAGGTGGAGAAGGATGGGAAGTTACCCTTCTTAGATGTTCTGGTGGAGCGAAAATCAGATGGACGTCTCGGACATTCTGTGTACAGAAAATCGACGCATACAGATTTATATCTAAACACGCGTCGTTTTCACCATCCAGCTCAGAAGAGAGCTATGCTGAATACCTTGGTACACAGAGCATGGACAATTTCGGACAAGGATCATCTCGGCTCCGAGATTAACCATCTGACGACGGTATTCAGAAAAAATGGATATTCCGATCGTGATCTGGCGAAGAAACCTGGGAAGGACGCTGTTCGAACAGATCAAGAGGACGAACACATCGCGCGGCTACCATTCTGCGGTGCAACGACCAGCAAGATCGGCAGAGTCCTGAGCCGGCAGGGAATCAGCCCAGTCTTCCGGCCACCCAGGAAGGTTAAGGAGGTGTTGCGAGCCGAGAAAGACAATCTCGGCCTGAGAGTACCGGGAATTTACAGCATTCCTTGCCAGTGTGGGAAAAATTATGCGGGCCAGTCTATAAGAACTGTTGCCGATCGCTGTGTGGAACATCGGCGTCACCTGAAATACAGATATCTAGAAAAATCAGCTGTGGCTGAGCACAGTTTGTTAAATAAACATAAGATTTTATTCAATGAAACAAGACTGCTTGCTCACGCTTCAAACTATTGGAACTCTGTCATCAGGGAAGCAGTTGAAATTAGACTCTGTGAAAATAGTTTCAACAGAGACTACGGTTATGCGCTCAACAATGCATGGAAGCGCGCAATTGATAAAGAAAGAGCGCAGAGGGAGACTTCTTACATTCCTCGCAGTTCTCCGCCTCTTGCGATGGGTGGGGCTGCAAGCAACGCTGGATAAAGCGCGCAAACAAAATCTATGGACCCAGAGGCCGCCACCTCGGTACGCGCCGTTCTCACCGTGACGTCATCCAGCCAATGAGAAGCCGTCCACTGCTTATAAAACCGGAAGCCTCAGAGGTCCACAAATCCCCCACGTGGATCCTCTATGATCTCATTCCTTTCCCCCATCTGCTCCTATTCCTCGAACATATCCACATCCTCTACACCTCCCGCCGCCTTGAACCCCCTCACCCCTGGTTGCTCCTCTCCCCTCCCACCCCCACCCCCTGCCACGCCTTCACTGTTGTCCCCCCTACCCTCCATCTCTACACCCTTCATCTCCTTTCCCAAGGTGGCTTCCATCAACTCCCCCTCCCGGATGATGCCCTCTCTCCCTCCATTTATCCCTCCTATCAACTCTGATCCTCACTCCCCCTCCTTTCCTCTGTCCTTTTCCCGGGCTCCCTCCCCCTCGTTCCATCCTCTTTCTTCCCCACCTCCCCTCTCTTTGCCCCCTTCTCTCTCCCAAGTCCTTTTGCATTTCCCTCCTCTGCCTCCTCTCATTCCCTCTCGTGTCTGCCCTTCTCCCCCTTTATTAGTCCTCTCCCTCCTTGGTTCCCCCCCTTTTTCGTTTTTTTCCTTCCTCCCTCCTGGTTCTTCCCCCTCCTCCAGGTCCCCCCCCCCCCAATCTGCCTTTGGCTCGGGAGTGTCATCTTTGTGCCGCCACTTCAGTGCAGTGTTCTCCAGTGAGTGTTCTACAGTGTGTGTTTTACAATGGGTGTTCCGTGTTGTGTTTTTTTGGGACGTGTTGCGAACTGCCATCATACTGTCGCTGGGTGTGCCTTTTATCTCTTGCGAACAGAAACCAGACTGTCGCTGTGTTCTTTAATTGTGTGTGTTCTATGTTACTTGTCTGATTCCTGTGTCTTTTATTAACGTTGCTAACCCCTTATGCTTTCTGTTTTAACTTTCCGCATTTTTCCGCCATTTTACACTTGATGTCACCGTTTTATCGCCTGTTTTTCTTGTTTCTTTTCTTCTTCCGTTCTTTAAAACAAAAGTCTGTAGGCTGTAGAGCAGCGTACTAAGCTGCTGCCAGCCCGCCCCCTTTTGGGGGGAATTGAAAATAAAATAATAAGAAAAAAAAGGTCCACGACAGTCAGTTTTACCCCTGACGAAGATGACAGAGGTAGTCATCAAAAGCTTGGGATTTTATCCAAATTTGATGTGGCAAGTAAACCGAGAACTTTGTATGCAACCTCTCTGTTGCTAGACACACTGGACCTACACCTGGAGTTGTGGCCTCTGGCGTGATTTCGTATGACAGCAGGAGCAGTCCTGTGGTTATCCCACGCACCCTGACTGGAAATCTGTACGTCAGTCTGATGACTCGACCTGTTGTGGTGTTTGAACAGCATTTCATGGGGTGTTTTCCAACAGGATAACACTTTGCCACACATCGCTGTTGTAACCTAACCTGCTCTACAGAGTGTCGACAAGTTGCCCCAGTCTGATCGATCACCAGATCTGTCTCCAGTCGAGCATCATCGGACGATAATTCCAGCAACATCCAAAGACAGCATTAACCGTCCCTACATTGACCGACCAAGTGCAACAGTCATGGAACTCGATCCCACAAACTGACATCCGGCACCTCTACAACACAATACATGACCTTTTGCATGCTTGCACTCAACATTCTAATGGTCACACCGGTTATTGGCTAAATGGTTCAAATGGCTCTAAGCACTATGAGACTTAACTTCTGAGGTCCAGTCCCCTAGAACTTAGAACTACTTAAACCTAACTAACCTAAGGACATCACACACATCCATGCCCGAGGCCGGATTCGAACCTGCGACTTAGCGGTCGCGCGGTTCCAGACTTAGCGCCTAGAACCGCTCGGCCACCCTGGCCGGCCACACCGGTTATTAATGTACCAGCACTTTACATTTGCAATAGCTTATCTCGCGCATACGTTTACCAGCGATCTTGCAATCTCAATCACTTAAATGTGTTACCTAGACAGATGATTTCCGAATTTTTTTTTACTTTACATTAATTATTCTTCGGTGTTGCGGTTTGTGTTACGTCAATGAATTTCAGTTGTTCTCCTCCATCGAAATACTAAAGCTTGCCACTAACTGTTTTGCGAGAAAAAGTCAGGAACTTCTGCTTTGTTAGTGGATGACAGAAGTGAAAATGTAAATCTGAATACTGAAACCACGTCTGAAAATACAGTGAAAGAGGGTGTGTACGATAGCAAGGCAAATAATCATCAAGAACTGTGAACCTGCAATAAGCAAATCGAATTTTGTGATAAAAATAAATAGTATCAAACAGAAAACGTTGTAGCAAAATATGTAAATAAGTAGGAAATTTCTGCGTAGACAGAAAGAAAGAAGACATCAACATTGCACAACGTTCTGCTACCTTATCATCTCCACGTGATTCAAAACAAG